>NW_026622963.1:34940168-36298501 GCF_023065955.2 Ursus arctos | reverse complement strand
TATGCAGCCGGAGCTCAGACAAGAGGACTGGGCTAGGGACATCAGTTTAGGAGTCAGTCGTACGTAGAACGTATCCAGATCTGTAGGGATGGGTGAGTTCAGTGAACCGCGCGTTTGACTGTCACGAGCTTCCCTTTGGCCAGGAGCCACGCAGGTGCATCGTGCTCTAATGACATTGTCTCGACCCCTGCAAACATTTGACTTTTACATCCACCTCACGACCCTTAAGGGAATCACTAGACTTCAAGGACTACCTGGAGAAAATGGGGGGAGGAGTAAAAGGCACAAGAAGCTCACGAATGCATGTGGGCCCCCAGGGAGGCGACACCAGAACACACTGTCTACAGCAAGAAATGGTAACCAAAGTCAGGGAAACTTTCCAACGAGTGCGGCTCCAAATTGTCTCAGCAGCAGCAACAAGAGCAATGACCAAGGGCCAGAGATGGGAAGCCAGAGGTGAGCAAAGCACATCCCCCAGAGCCTCTGCCTCCACCAACCTCTTAGTCTAGGGAGAGCTGGTCTCCAGAGACCTCCTCCATTCAGACCCTTGGGGACGTTTACCTGCAGAACGGTTTTCTTCAACCACAGCCAGGCCTGGGAAGCCCCAGCGCAAGAACTCCCAACAAGAGTTCTGGCAAGCTCAGCTCCAGGCTTGACCATGAACTTCATGTCAGAGGTGCAATGTTTTCCTGGGCCCAGAGAGCATCTTTCTTCATCTCCAGACCACTTCGGTGACCTCTATGTCTATACCTACCGCTCCCCACCATGGTACTTTGATCCCAAGTTGGGACTGACCATCTGCATGAGAACCATCATAGCATGGGGACATTTCTGAATTCATAGATGAGCCAACCCACTGAAATGTCCTGCTGATCCCTTAGGGGAACCATGAAAAACCGAGGAAAACAGTTTATGTTTGTGTAATTCATTCACATTGCTGCCCCAAATTATAAGTTATTCATTTCCTTTTTTTCTGTAGATCAGTGGTTCTCAGTCTTTAATATCAGAATCATCTGAAAGGCTTGTTAGAACAAGGGCTGAGCCCCACCTCCAGAGTCTCTGGTCTGCTAGGTCTGAGGCGAGACCCAAGAATTTGCATTCCTAGCAAGTCCCCAGGTGATGCTGCTGTTGCCGATGTATGGCCCGTGTGTTGAGAACCACTACTGTGTTCTGTTGTGTGACCATCCCGCAACTTATTTACACTTTCTACTGCCACTGGACATCTGGGTCGTTTTCATTTGGGGGCTACTATAAATAATGATTCTGTGAATATCCTTGTCCACCTCATCTGTTCACATATGTAGCGCGTTTCTGTCGGGTCCCTAGGAATTGTTGGGTCATTCGGCATGTGTGTGTTCAGCCTTAGGAGATACTGCCAACGAGTTTTCCAAAGTAGTTGTAACTAATTTACACTCTCAGGAGCAATAAATATTTGAGAGTTCTTGTAATGCACAGTATCCCCACCAACATTTAGGCTTGCGAAGCTTTTAAGTCTCTGCCAATCTGTTGACTGTGTATGTGGTTTTCATTGTGGTTTTAATTTTCCTTTCCCTGATGACTAATGAGGTGGAGGCCTTTTAATATGTTTATTGGGCATTAGGCTTTCTTTTTATATGAAGTGCTTCATCAAGATTTTGCCCGTTTTTCTAATTGATTTGAATGAGTTCTTTATGCATTTTAGATACTAGGTCTTTGTCAGTTACATGTGTTGCAAACATTTTCTTCCATTGTGTAGCTTGTCTTTAATCTTGATGGTGCCTTCTTGTGAATAGCATTTCTTGATTTTCATGGTGTCTGTTTCATGGAGTCTTTCAAACTATCTGCAGTGAAAGACCTTTTCTCTCCCTTAAACCAACAGGGGACTGATACTTTTAGAAATTACAACATGATGGAATATAAACATAAAATTTTTTAAAGCACTAAATAAACTTTAAGCACTGTATGATCAAGAAATGTGTTCAGGGCGCACCTGGGTGGCACAGCGGTTAAGCGTCTGCCTTTGGCTCAGGGCGTGATCCCGGCGTTATGGGATCGAGCCCCACATCAGGCTCCTCCGCTATGAGCCTGCTTCTTCCTCTCCCACTCTCCCTGCTTGTGTTCCCTCTCTCGCTGGCTGTCTCTATCTCTGTCAAATAAATAAATAAAATCTTAAAAAAAAAAAAAAAAGAAATGTGTTCAGGGGAGCCTCCCCTCATCCCTAAACCTCACCCAATCTGAAGATATTGTACCCAAGAATGAAGCGAGACTCAGGAGTCGGAGTTTTGTACTTATCAATTGACCCTTAAACAGAAAAACATTCAAGTGCCAACCTTTTTATCATTCAGTAAAGGTCAAAATAGACATCTTAGCCGACTTACTCCTAAATATCCCCGCACCCATTCTTTTTTTTTTTTTTTTTAAGATTTTATTTATTTATTTGACACAGAGAGAGAAAGAGAGCACAAGTAGGGGGAGCAGCTGGCAGAGCAACAAATGGGCTCCCTGCTCATGACCTGAGTCGAAGGGAGACGCTTAATGACTGAGCCACCAAGACACCAACCCCTCGCCCCCGCCCCGCACCCATTCTTGACCTCCACTGCATTTCTGTCCTCATTCATGAGCCTCCAGTCTCCTTGAAGCACAAGGATGGTTAAAGTCGTGGATGTGGTTAAGCCGTCTGGACACATGATACATAGTGATAAAAAAAAAATTATTACGGTTTTAAAATCATGTACCCCCCAAAAAAATTTTTTTAAAAATTAAAAATAAATTTAAAAATTAAAATAATTATGGTTTTAAAATCATGTCCCCCCAAAATTCAAAAAAAAATAAAAATTAATTTTAAAAAACACTAAAATAAATAAAATAAAATCATGACCGGCTGGCCCCAGAACTGTTTTTAAATCAGAGTCCAAATGTCATGTAGACTAGCTGGGTGGCATGCTCATAATACAGTTTGATTGTAGCAAAACAGTTAAAAACTTTCCTATAGGATAGATAATGATAGATAAAATGGTACAGTGAGAACAGGAAGATTACACTGCTAAGTCCTAGAAAAGGTAATGTTTGAGCAATATTATTATATAAAAAGAAATTAAAAGGTGAACACTGATTTAATTGATCTGATCCTTATTTTCTTCTCCATTAAGGAGACTTAAAAAATAACCGCGTGGTTCCCGGCTGTCACTGTTTCTGTGCCTATCCACCCCGGACTGGGAGCCCCTTCAAGGGCAGGAGTTAGATCTCGTTCTCCTTTGCAGTGGGTTTCCTGTAGGTAATCTTTAACAGGTTAAGCAAGTTTCCTTTCATTCCCAATTTGTTGAAGGTTCGCCATAAATGAATGCTTGTGTGCCTGTTCTTCCTGCACCTGTCGAGACGACCGCGTGGTTTTCTGCTTGAACCCGTGAACATGGCGGCACGCGCCAACGGACTTCCTCTGCTCCGGCTCCTGAGGTACATTCAGTTCGGCACGATGTAGCGTCACTTCTGCACATCGCTGGATTCAGCTCGCTAAGTTTTTTTGTTCGTCAGTTCATGACCGAAACCGGCCAGAAGTTTTGTTTTCTCTTACTGTCTTTGTCTTGTTTCAATCCTCATGGTTATACTTGCGTCACTAAAGGAGTGGGAGGAAATTCCTTTTTTTCCCCCTCTATTTTATGGAATATTTTGTGTGAGTCTAAAACTGCATATCCCTGAATTGTTTGTTCGAAGCTGCCTCTAAAGACTGTAGACTCAAGGGCACCTGGGTGGCTCAGTTGGTTAGGCGTCTGCCTTCCGCTTGGGTCATGATCCCAGGGTCCTGGGATCCAGTCCCTGCCTCTCCTTCTGCCCCTCCCCCCCACTTGTGCGCGCACGCTCTCTCTCTCTCACTCTCTCAAATAAATTTAAAAAAAGACTGTTAAAAAAAAAAAGACTCTAGACTCCAGTATTTCTTTTGGGGAAAACTTTAACTACAAATCACTTTCTTTAATGGTTACAGAACAATCTGTTTTTCTTGAGTCAACTTGGATAAGTTATATTTTTCTAGGAATTTGTCCATTGATACCTAAGTTCTAAAAAATGGGACACAAAGTTATTCATAACGGTGTCTCATTACATGTTAATCCCTGCAGCCTGTACGGCTCTGTGGCCTTTCTCTCTCTGGTATGCTTTATCTGAGCTTTCTTATTTTCTTGATAAATACTGTGCAGGCTTTATGCGTATTATTAATCTTTTCGAACAAGAAACTCTGACTTTGTTTATTCTCTTTATTGTCCCCCTTCCTCTTCTATTTAAATAATTTTTATTTTACCTTTAATATTTTCTTTTGGGGGGTATTTTGTTTTTATTTTTTTTAATTTACTTAGAATCAGTCAAGTCATTACTTAGGCCTTTCTTCTGTTCTTGTGTAAGTATTTAAGGCTTTACGTTTCCCTCTACCAAATTTAGCTGCAAGTCAAGTTCACATATTTTTCCTTTTTGTTCTTGGCCAACCCCAAATACATTCGATTTTCCATTATGATTTCCTCTTTGACCTCTGAATTCTTTAGAAGTGTTTTAAATTTCCAAATGGATGAGATTTTTTAGTTCTCTTTTGATACTGATTTTTTAATTTAATTTTTGTTAGTGTCAGAGAATGGGACCTTATGGTGCCCATCCTTAAAAACGTGCTGGCTGTTATACAGAAAATAATGAATCGTTAAACACTACACCAAAAACTAACGATGTACTATATGTTGGCTAGCGGAACATAATAATAAAAAATAAATTGATTTTTTTTAAAATGTGCTGACTTTTATAATCTAGTATCACATTGTCCAATACATAATCACTAGCCACATGGCTATTTAAATATAAATGCATTAAAATTGAATAACACTTAAAATCTGGTTTCTTTATGGCACTGGCCATATTTCTGTTGCTCAGTGGCCACCACACCAAATACGGAACATGCCTGTCACTGCACAAAGTTGTGTTGGGTGGCTCTGGCGTGGTGTGGGGTCAGTTCTCCTGAATACGCTGTGCGTGCTTGAAAAGAGTACGACTGGTGCACCTGCGGATACAGGGTCTTACACGCACACGTTTAATCAATCGTGTGGTTCAACCCTTCCATATCCTTCCTGAGTTTTAAATTTGTTGTGCCCACTACTGGACAAGGGTGTTAACCTCTCCCGCGATGGTAGTGAGTTTGGTTACTGCTCTGTGAAGTTGTGTCAAGTTTCATTTTACATATTTTGAGGTTATATCATCACGGGTGTGCAAGATCAGAACTGTGACATCTTCCTTGTGACTGGAACGATTTAATCATCACGTGTTGATCTTCTGTGTCTCTAGTGATGTTTTTTACCTGAATATCTGTTTTGTCTGATATGGTTACACCTGGGTATGGTTTGTCTAATGGAGCTGTCCCTTTATATGGTTCGTGTTTACCTGGAATATCTTTCTTCATTCCTCTACCTTTCAACTGTGTTTTTACTTTCACTGTGTCTTTTAGGCAAATAATGGCTGATCTGTTCTTTAAATCCTGGGTGACAGTATTTATAACTGGATGGTCTATGTCATTCACATATATGGAAATTAATGACAGATTAGATTTATTTCTGCCATTTTATTTCGTGTGCTTTATACTTTTCTTGCTCTTTCACTTTCACTTTCTTTTGTTAATTTTTCCCTTCTTGCTGGTTGTAGAATAGTCACGACGCTTTTATCTTTTGTTTTTTTCTTTTACTACGTTGGAAGTTTTACACTCGGGACCTACCTTGTGGTGGTTTCTCTAGAACTTGTAACATCCACATGTAACTTAGCAAAATCTTACGTCAATCAATATCCCACCTCTTGAAGAGATCAGGGTGTATTTTAACTCTGATTCATCCCATCCTGACCAAAGCAGTTTAGGTCCAGTATTTTAGGTTTCACCTTGTCTTTATTTAAATCAGGTGTTATTTTAGTTAAACATTAATGATTCTTTTGTCCTGATCACTCTTAATTCCTGCATGTTGTCTTTGGGCTTCCCAAGAGTTCTACCGTCTTGCTAATTTAGCATTTGAAGGGTTCGTATGTACCTGTGTGAGCTGACAAGAGTCACTCACTTAATGAAGACCTTTCTTTATTAAAGTTCAGAGGCTTAGGATTTGGGGAGCCTCCCTTGTAGCTTGAAAGAGACATCTCAACCCAAGAGAATATTTACGGAGACTGTGAATGAGCACAGGTCAAGAAGTTTTAGAGACACTCCTGGAAAATTCATCACAAACACGTTCACAGCCCTCCGCGGCTCAGTAAGAGTTGTCACCTGCATTACATCCTGAGGAAGTATAATGATGATCTGCAGTATTCAGATGAAGAAAATGTGTCCTAGGTTATAGATTATCCAAAGTCCCCAAAGCTTGAGAGAAAGATCTGGAACATGAATCCAGACCTTCTGGCTGTCCACCACCCCTTCACCGCTTGTCCCTCGTAGGCTGTTAAGAGCAGAGCTGGAGATCTTCTGGGAGTCGGGTCTGTTTAGAGTTGACAGCGAAGAGGGGAGATCTCTGCCACGGGGAGTGAGGGGTGGATGAGTAGAACCCGAACAGAGAATAACACGTTGAACTTTGTTTTGTTTGAAACACTGTGATTATTCTCTTCATGTCCGATGTAAGGGCTTGCTCCCCCTTGCCTGCTGTCCAAACCTCCAGATGTCTTAAAAGACAGATGCTCCAGCATGTCAAACGTTTGGCCCCTTTAAGATGACAGCGTATGGTTCCTGAAACACTCAATTACCAAAAATAATTGTGCTGTACTTAATAAATCCTCAGTGATGCAGCAAGCATCTGGGCGAGGTGGTAGGGTGGATGTCACACAGCAAGAATAAGGACAGCAGATGTGTACGACCGAGTCCTTTCTGGAACAGTCACTCCCGTTTCCTACCCCCCGTTTCAAGACTGAAAAGTGGGGCACATTAATGAATGGTCTGGCCTTACGAGAAAAAATATACATTCTATGATCTGCCCAAGTGCCCCTGCCAGACTCCCAAGACAACCCTTGTCCATCCTTGGAGTTCCAGGCTCTTCTATATACTTTAGTCGTCATGGACTCTTTGGAAGGCTTCACTTTCCTTCCTGCTCTCTCCTGCCATGTCAAGAGTCTTTAACTCTCATTTTAAAAAAAAAAGGCATCAGATTGACAAATGTTCAATTCTAGAACCCCTTTCTATCCCTTCATCCGCGTAGCTGTGTGACTTTCCTGTGTCACCTTACATCTCATCCAGAAGAAGGAAGTCAGTGACCCTCGTACCCTCAGGGCTGCCCAGAGCCTCTGGTTGTATGCTACAACAGTGGCCCGAGCTGCTTCTCTCTGCCCTGTAAGCCAACTCAGCCCAAAGACCACACATTCCTGAGACCCAAGTAGTTTCCCATCCCTTGTCTCTTCCAGTTTCAGGGCTTTCCTGTTTTAACCACTGCTGGGACCTCATCTTCTAGGTTCAAATCTCAGAGGCAGTCAGGCAGCCCTAAGTGAGCCACTGAAGAGAGTTCAACCATGTGCCATTTCTGGGTCTACCATGTGCTTCCCAGCAAAGACTCCCCCATCCAGGGAGGTATCCCCTCCTACAGCCCATGTTGCCATGGTGGTTCCCAGGTCTAGAGAGACTGAGTAAGCAAGGAGAGCTATCCTGCTCCAGCTCCTCCATGAGCAAGTAATAGGTGTGGTTTCCTCTGCTCTGACCCATCATACTCTTTTTTTTTTTTTTTAATCCACAGCAAACTGGACTCAGTTTTGGGTCTCCAGCCTCTGGGTTCCTCTGCCTTAGAGTCTATGGACAACCATGAATACAGGTGGAAACAAGTGGTGACCACCATCTCATATTTCTCTGTGAAGCACCCATGCAGCACTCCCATGAAAAAGGTGTTCAAATCCTATAAAACTGTAAGGGGTCTCCGAAACACAGAATTATATTTAACGGGCTTGGCAAAACTCTCCCCACAATGAGGTCTTCCAGAATCAACCTCTGAGTCTCCCCGACTCAACTCTTCTCTCTTCTTTTACTCACTAGAGCCAGAGGCAGCTTCAAGCTGCAGAGTATTGAGTGAGGGAGCCCTGCTGGGACTGAGGCATAGTTGGAAGAAAGACAAAGTAGAGAAGAAAGCACTGGCCACAGAGACTGCTTGCAGATGGGGGGCGGTGCTTGATCCCCCTACATATTGCTTATCAGCCTTCATCCTTAACTCTGCCTCACTCTCTCTGAGAACCTCATCTCCAATTCCGTTAAGAAAATTGCCTCCTTCCATCCAACCACCAATCACATTATTTCTACACCCATCACTCATCTTTACTGCATTTCATTCTCCCTGTTTGTGACTATTCCCCACACTGGTACCTTTGACATCACCCTCTCCACCTCCTTAAAAACATTTTTCATCAGTCTTTCCCTCCCTGCTCCATATCTGAAATCTCTCTCCCTCTCTCTCTCCCGGCACTTTCCCTTCCAAAAATAAGCATGCTTGTCTCCCCCACTCTTTTTCAAAATTCCTACCTTAACCCTGTGTGGTTGACAGAATAATGCCCCCTCTGCCCTGAACATGTCCACATTCCAATCCCAGGAACCTATGAGCATGTTATGTTACATGACAAAAGAGACTCTGCAGACGTGATTAAGTGAAGTATCTTAAGATAGGGAGCTCATCCTGGATTATCTGGGTGGACCCAAAGTAATCATAAGGATCCTTATAAGAGGAATGCAGAAGGGTCAGAACAAGAGAAGGAGCTATGACCATAGAAACACAGGTCAGAGGGATGCCATTGGTGGAAGGGGAGCATGAGCCTAGGAATAAAAACAATCTCTACAAGGTTAGAGGCAAGAAAGAGATTCTCTAGAGTCTTCAAAAGGAGTGAAGTCCTGCCAACATCTTGATTTTAGCCCACGAGACCTGTTTTCCAACTTCTAACCCCCACAACTGTAAGATAAAAATTTTGTGGTTGTTTTCAGCCACTGAGTTTCTTCAATTTGTTACAGCAGCAAAAGGAAGCTTATACACCCTGCATCCTTCTTTAGCTAATCTTCAAGACTTTCTTCTCTCTCATCCAAACTGGCTCACCTTCTTTTTCCATTAACCCCTCAAATCACTGTAATCTCTTCTCAGAAGAAACACCCAACATATTTTCCTGCCAATTCCCATTCTGGAACATTCCCTTATGTAGAACATAGTCTCTTTGTCTTCTTCTCAGAGCAGTGGCTATAACTCAGGAAGATAATGCATAAGATCTTTTGTAAAACAAAACCTGTTGCCTCAGACCCTGGTTGCCTTGAACATTGTTTGTTCATGACTAAGAGACTCTCCACTAATTGTGTGGGTCTTCTCTTCTCTGTGATTGAAAATATTTTCTCTCTGTGTGGATTTCTTGGAAGAAAGGGTAACATGGAAACACCTAGTTAAGGGTCTTTTACCCATTGTTTGTATTCCTTCAAATTCCCCCCTGCCCTCTGTTAGCTCTGGCCCCTCACCCTGGTCCCATCACCCATCACTCCACCACCCCTTCCCTAACAAGACTGACTTTCCAGAGCCCTCCTCCAGCTAGCCTCCCATTGCCCATTGGAATCCTGCCCTTCTCCAAACTCACAGCATGGCTCCCCTCAACCTCCTGAGGATTTCAACCTGCAGGTGAGGTCCTGGCTCCCCTCCCTTCTTCTGACCTCTCCTGGTCTCTGAGTTTAGCTGTTCTGTCTTTTCCCTGTGCACCTTCTCCTGGGCCCCATAAGGTTGGTGCCATTTGCATGCATGGGGAAGAATGTACACTGAAATGTCTTTAATGTCACTGAATGGAAATTACTACCAAGGAGACCCAAATCCACTCTGTACTGTCTGCTCTATGGATGGAAGGGTCTGGGTGAGTTCTCCCCAGACATGTCCCTCTGTTGAGGAGAGCTGACTACCTCATGTCTCTGGCTCAGCAAGTTTGTCCCGTTCGGCCTACTTTCTTCTTGCACACATCTCTTGTGGCATCTAGTTTTCTCAGCTTGGCTAACATGTGAAGCTACCACATCTCAGACTTTTTTCTGTTTGAACTCCAAGTTCTGAGACAAAGAATCTTGACTCTGCTCCTCCTTGAAGGAGGCTCAGCTGCTGAAACTGTCCTTCACCCCGTGCTGGCATCCTCCAGGATGGCTTTCGTGTGGGAAACACGGCAGCAGCAGGCCACCCAGCAGAAGCCCCGTGGTTGGTGGCCAGCCATCCCCAGGGTCTCTGCCTGGGCCTCTTCCTTTTTCTTCCTTATGGACAAACTCACGTATTTCAGCCATACCTCCTCCTCAAAAGGCCTGATGGGATTGACAAAGAACCACAACAAATAAACAGGAGCAAGCTTTAGAATATAAAATACCTGACTGCCAAAATGCATTTTTAAATTGTCAGTAGAAGGGTGGGAAGATAAAAGTCAGGAAGCCTAGATGGATGCATCAACTCTAGAAGGTCAAACCATCGACATATAAACTCCAGAAAGATGTGCTAGCATCCCACTCAAAAATGAAAGAAAATTCCCACAGCAAAAGAGAACACTGGCCCTCAGATTAAAAGGCCCCTCAAAGAGCTGGATGCTGGAGAAAGGATTCAAACCCAGACACATCCCCAGGAGGTTTCAGAACCTCAGAATGAAGCAGACGGTCCTAAAACTCCTAGACTCTAGAGAAGGAAACGCAGGTCACTTAAACAGAAATAAAAATTAAACAAGACCCTCATCAGTGATCCTGGGTGATCTATGACAATAGAACACCCCGTTCTTTGGATGGGACAGTGTCTTCAGAAGTTCAACTAACTGATTGGTCGGAAGAGAGTTACGGGAGACAGTAGCCGTAAGCCAGCAGAGCAGGGAAGGGCTAACCCTGTGACACCAACACACTGGACCCGGAAGCCAGCCATGCAGAGGCCAACAGGCTGGCTGAGACTCAGCCACACGTCAGGGGTCTCACATCTGGCCCTAGAGTAACTACTGCTCGCGTAGGATGGAGAGGCACCGAAGATGGTGGTGGTGGAGAAACACCATCCCCGCTCCCCGGGGCTCACGGTCTAGCCCAAAGGAAACAAGCTAGAGGTGGCCCCAGTCTCCCCTGCAGATACACAGTGTCACCGTCCCCTGGCTCCATCGTGCGGCTGCAGCTCCTTGACCTTGTGGTGAAGCCGCACGTGACTCAGTCGCTCAGCAGCTGGGAGTCCCGTAGGAAAAGGGGGTTCCAGGAGCGACACTCCCATTCCGTCCCATGACCCCTTCTTCTGCTTTCCAAACCCGGTTGCTTCCTTGCACCCTTCAGCACCCCTGCCCGCCCTGAAGGGCAGCCACAGGCAAGAGGTCAGCGTCCCCACTTCGGTCTGGGCCCCTCTGGACTGGGCTGGGCAGAAGCTCCCCCAGAGCATGGCCTGCTGTGGCCTCTTGTCTGAGGCAGACCCACCCCTATTTGATATCCTTTTGGATTTCCAATCAGAACAGAATGGAGGTGTGGTAAGTGCAGAAAGTAATTCGATAGTATATGTGATAAAACCACCATTTTACTCTGAGAGAGAAGGAGCTCAGAGACGGAACAGAGAAAGAAAGACAATTGGACATTAATCGCTACTTTATAGCAGAATAAGGGACAGCGAATGCCTTGCGTTCTTTACTATCAGTCCTCCCCTGGATTACAAAATAAACAGGATAAAACGTCGCATTTTCTCTACGCGGACTGAAGTGTGGCATTAAGAGGCTCTGGTCATTAAATTTAATTGGAGCCAGATTTATAAAACAGACTGTGGGCTGTTGAGGGCGAGGCCTGGGCACCATCCGCCTTCCGCTTCACGTAAACGCTGGCCATTATAAGGGATGCTGTGATGTACTATGTGAAACAGCGTTTAGACGTAAGTGCCTCACACACGGATCAAAACGGGATCTTACTTCTACTGATGATTGCAAGATTTCTGTAAGTAAATCATGGCTGGATGTCCTTCTTTGTGAGGGACGGCGTTCCACAGCAGGACTGATATTTAAACGCTAGGGATAGTACTTTCGCTAGGGCTCTTACGAAATTAGTCATAAAAAACCTGTTTCCCCTCCTTGATCCAGCGCAAGGCCAGCAGGCTGGATCCGTGAAAGGTAAAACTGCTTCTGTCCAAATGCATTCCCCTGCCGGCTTTCAGACAGACCTCCTCCCTCCAGGCAGACAGACAGCAGTGTGTGGGGGGAGCCGGGGGCTGGTCCCAGCGTCAAAAACAGCACTTTCAGAGCAGGGGGTGCCTTTCTGGGATGACAGCAGGGAGCATGGACCAAAAGTAAAGATGGGGACAAGTCCTGGATGACAGCGTAAGTGCCAAGGCAGGGTGGGAACAAAGGAGAAGGCAGTGGGGTCAAGGTGGCAGCTTGGGGAAGGAGAAAGGGAAGAGCGAGCACAGGGGAAAGCAGGCATGTGGAGAGAAGCATGCAAGGAGCGAAGCTGGCCAAGGCGATGGGGCGACAAGCGACTCTCCGCACCGGGTCAGAGCACAGGCTAAGATGGGGAAGCAGGTGTGTAGGGAGCCAGATGGACACTCAGCTCCCTGTTTCCAGTTCCAAGGACTCCTTAACACAAGAACAGCATCATACCCATTTTCACCCACAGAGCGGCACCGTCAATGTCCTGGACGGAACAGAGTTAAGACTGATCATTCCGAAACTAGCGTTTAACTGAGCCGCTACTCTAGGCCACGCCCTCTGCCCACGTTCTTATTTCATTGAATCCTCATAAACAGGATGTGAGAGACAGATTATTTGCCCTCCTGTTATGGATGGGAAAAATAAGTCTGAGGGCGATGGAATCATTGTCTTCACGGCCCGATACGCAGTGACATTTGTGCGCGTGGAACGTCCTTGTCCTTAACAAGCATAAAACCAGAAGACTTGCACGGCGCTCTCAAAGTCTGCAAGCAGCCTAACAAATCTTATCTCATTTGTTTTGTAAACACTTACCTAGTGAAACAAGCAGGTCATTTATTAATACCCTGGTCAGAAAAATGAATAAACTGGGTTGAAAATTAACTTAAAGTCACACAGCCTGGAAAAAGTGCCAGAACCATGGCCACGTGAGCCAGACCTCCCGAGTCCACAACCGATGAGTTTCCAAGCCCTTTCCAGGCTATGGAGAAGACCTGGGATCTATCCTTGAATAGAAGTGAGGGCGATTCTCCAAGGAACAGAGGATCAACAGCAAATAGGGGGTAAACATACATTTTCCCTTTAATATTATATTAGGTCAGGTAACCTCGACCGATGGAACAGAGAAACTCCCACATCTCAGCAGAGTAACAAACAGAAGATTATTTCTCATGTATAAATAAATAATCGATACATCATTTTTATATTTATTTAACATACATTTACAAGGTTATATATAAAGAAGATGTGGTTGACGGAGGCCAAGTCCCAGCAGGGAGAAAAGGATGCTCTGGCTAAGGGCTCCCCAGACTATTTCAGTTTCCAAGGCACCCTTTGCCCATCCCGACCCCTGCACTTCTGGGCCTCTGGACTCTCCTGCTTGATCTTCAGGGACCTCCAGGCATCTCCATGTCCTTCCTCCTCTTCTCCCCTGCGTGCGTCTCTGGCATGCCGAAGAGTTCAAAGTCACCAGCAGCCAGGTGACCGCATGGGGGTTTCCTTATGCTCGCTCCTCCCAGCCTTGTTCGAAACCAGTGCCTTCCAAGATGTCAGTCTCCCCAAGCCACGTCACATTCCATTCCCAAGGCCCGGGTCACTGACAAGGAAAGCTCCAGAGCTCCCTGGGGCATCTGGCAATGATGGCTGGGGCGTTCTTTACCCACCTGCTAGGTTGGAGCCAACCCAAGATGGGATACATGTCCCCATCTCTTCCTCTACGTTCCAGATGGTTCCCTTGCCCCAGCACTCAGCCAGCCTCTCCTCTCCCCCGTTCCTTCAGGCACAGTGGGGTTTTTTTCTAGACACTACATCTCAGAACTGATCAAGCCATCATTCCAAATGAAAAGGGCAGCCGCAAATAGGATCCATTTAATGTCCAAAGCCAGCCAAACCCACAAAATGTACCCAGTCATCAAAAGCCCTTCCTCCCCCAGAAGCGCCTTGGGGTTCCCTGTGGGGCAGTCCAAGGATGACCCCATCAGAGAAGAGCCCCGGGACTGATGAGGTCATCTGGGGAGGCTCTTCCTTTACTGCTCAATATGCTGTCCCTGGGCTTTTAGGGTGACAAGCTGAGCCCGTCCATGAGTCTCTGGAACTGGTCTGTAAGCTCCTCTCCCTCCGGGGCTCACCTCTGCCTCAGTGCCCAGAGGATGATCAGAATTGCAGCTGAAAGCAAAGGACCACCGCAGTCAGCCTCCCGGCCAGGGCCTGCTTCCCCTCGTCTGGCACCGGCAGCCTTGGGAAGCCAGCGAGAGAACCCGGATGGAGCCCAGCAGGAGCCCCATGTGCAAAGAGGCATTCACCCTCCCGTTAATTAACTAATTCATCTGATCAGTCTACAGACATATGCTGATGCCTTCTCTCTGCCAGTTCCCTTGCTGGTGATGGGGACAGGATGACTCACGGTCTCTCCCCCGGACCTCATCCCCGGAGATTTTCCTACCAGGAGTCTCTCGCTCCAGTCCAGCACCATCTCGCTGAGCAAAAAGTCTAGAGGGCCCCTTCCCAGTGCATGGGGCACCAGTCAGAGATTGAAATGGGAGTGGATTTTCTCCCCCAGGGGTATGGGTGAAGGTTATAAAAACAATGCCCTTCAAGCCAAATTGGCCTTGGTCCCTATAAATTCATAATTCTTCATGAATCATGGGCTCTCCTCAACCCTTTGCATGGATCTCAGGAGCCTGATTCTGCTGCCCGCTTGGGGGTGGCTAGGAGGGAAGGGGAGCATGGTGGTATTTAGACGAAGGGAGGAAAACCCATAGGCTCTGCCCAGAAGAATGTCCCCGTGGCCCGGTGGCAGTTCTTGGCCTTTGTAGTGCAGGGAACTGGGTCAAAGGTCAGTCACACACACACACACACACACACACACACTCCTGATGTCCCTGGAGCCTCTCCCACCCGCCCGTGACCCACAGAAATCTCTCGTCCACGTAATAGCAAGGTTCACACCAGGTGCTGAGTCCCATTTTCCAGATAAGGCTGTGGCTCCACTCTCCTCTCCTGGGCATGGGTGTCCCTCTAAGGTCAGCTATTCTGAGCCTCCTGTCAGAGCACCTGCTCCTGGGCCCATCCTGCTGGGCACTGGGAATGGGGGATGGGGGGATGATTCGAAGGCCTCTGATGAGAAGCCTCAAAAACACCCCACTTCACTGGTTTCTCTTCTGAAAGTGAAGAGCCTTACCCTCCGTCTCAGTCGAGGAGCAGGGGCTTCCTTTTCCTCCCTGCACGCCCCCTGCTTTTTTGCATGCTCTCCAGCTGTTTTTCCAGCCTGCGCAGCTGCCATCTGCTCACCCCACTGCTCTTGCAGGACTGGACATGTTTCTTTCTCTGCCTTCTCTTCCCTCGCGGCAGCAGGCCAAGCAACAGAAGCCACCGACAGTAACCAGCCAGTCCAGCCGGGGTCACTGCCCAGGGTCTGTCCTCCTCTGCTACCTCGGGGACAAGCTCTCCTGGGTCAGGTTCTGTCTCAGCTGCAAGGGGCCCATTGGAACTGCCTGGGGCTCTTGTGTTCATGTTGTCCACTGGAGAGCAAATTCTGCTCTGTCCTGCAAGCTCAAAGGCTTAGATGGGGGCAGGGGGTCTGCAGCAGGGAAAACACAGTCTCTGTTTCCCATTCAATTGCTTCCTCCTTTAGGTTTTCCACCAGCTTCTCCAATGCCCCACAGATCCAGCTGGTTGACCTTGAGGGGGACCCCTCTTCAGCTGCCCACTGGCCTGCCCTAGACCTGGTGGGATTCTTTGTTTGAAAGGATCCGGACAAGAGTATCTTTCCTCTTCTACTAATGGAACCCATGAGGTCTTTGGATCCCTGCCTTATATATAACCTAAGGAATTCTTGGCAAAGAGCAATTTTTACACACACACACACACACACTCCACCAAGGAACACTGGCAATGTCTGGAGGCATTCTTGGTTGTCACATGGGGGTGGAGAGATGCTCTTGGCATGTGGTGGGCGGAGGCCAGCCACACCGCTAAACATCCCATGGGGCACAGGACCAGGACGGCACCCTCAACAAAGATGGCCAGTCCCAAGATGTCAATAGTGGCCACTTCGAGAATCCTGGACCTCAGGGTTTGGTATCAAGGGATCCTTAAGGTGCTCTCCAGCCTAGCAGTCTCTGAAACCCTATCAACTTCTTCCCATTCCCATCCCAGAGATTTACCCTTTCCGATTTCAAGTGCTGAGTCTGGCGATAAATATCCAATCAAGTGTGTAATTTCAAATAGACTAATAATAGTAACGCTTAATGAAAAAATTGTATTTGCCTTAAAGAAAAGATAACTCGTTTGCATACATTGTGGCATATTTCGTGTATTTTGTATTTGTAGAGTACCTGCCCGTTCAATTTTTTTTTTAAGTCTCTCCAATTTTTTTAGAGGACATGTTGGGGACATTTTTTTTTCCCCAAACATTTGTTTGTTGACTACTGGGTGAAGAAGTCCTGGGAGACTTCGAAAACAGTTTTTACCAGACCTTCATAATGCAGTTTTATCTCAGTGGAGGAACATGTGATTTTTCCTGAGTATTATGTAGTTTAAGCAGAGGAAATACTGACCTCGTTAAAGGTAAGGCATTTTACATCAGCAAATGTATTTAAGGAATGAAAATGAATCTTATCTTTCCGTGAAGCCTTCTACAAGATTTCCCGATAGAGGAGTGTTCTCCTTGGCCCTGACAATGCCACAGCATGTTATCTACAGACTGGAGAGTGAGGAAATTGCCTTTCTCCACACATTTGCCTCTCTAGTCAAAATTCTTGAATTCAGATTAACCTCTAGAGTGAAGTCAAGTCGTTGACATCTACTGCGTCTGAAAACTCGGAAGTCGGAAGCCAGCTCCTCAGCCAAACGCAGGGCGCAGGGAGCTCAAAGGGAGGACAAGGTCAGGACAGTGTGCGTGTGTGGCCGTGGTGGCCTCGTCCAGGAGCATGGCTGGGTCGGGAGGGTGGGCGGTGGCAGGAAGTGGGGGTATGGGGGGGTGAAGAGGGAAGGAAATAAGCCGGAAGGGAAAGACAATAGTGAAACAGGAGCGTGGGGATAAGCCCTAGGACAGAAAGGCAGAGGAGGGGATGGAGAAATCAAGGCGGGGCAAGGCAGGGCAATGGGGATGAGGGGCCAGGAAGATGGCAGAGTACAGTGTTGTGCGAGAAATTCCACATTCTGGACTCCTTCGCGAAGCAAAATTTTAAATAACAAAAGTATGAATTTCTTCCTTGAAAGTTTCTTGACCTCTGAATGTGGGGTAGATGGGAAAGATGGAGAGGTAGAGAGAGCGGGAGGAGGGTGGAGGGCTGCCCAAGCACATTACTGGGCCATGTGCACCCCACCCCGCTAGAACAAATTGTCACAAATAGCTTAAAAATGACAAAGTTTTATTATCTTATCATTCTGGGGGTCAGATGTCCAAAACAAGTCTCACTGGACTAAAATCAAGGTGTCAGCAAGGCTGTGTTCCTTCTGAAGGCTCTAGAAAAGAACCTGTTTCCTCGCCCTTTTTAGCATTTAGAGACCACTCACATTCCTTGGCGTAAGACGCCCTCCTCCTTCTTCAAAGCCAGTGACTGCAACCCTCCAGCCTCCCCTTCTGTCGTCAGTCCTCCTTCGCTAACTCTCCTGCATCCTCATTTCCCTCATAAAGACCCTTGTGATTAGATTGGGTCAACCCAGACAAATCTAGGATCATCTCCCCTTCTCAAGGTCCTTAACTTCATCACATCTGCAAAGTCCCTTCTGCCACATAAGGGTCCCATAGTCAGAGTCTCTGGGGATTCCAATGTGAACATCTTCAAGGAGCCACTTTCTGCCGGTCACCCCCAACACTGAGTCCTTAGCCTATGAAGTCGGTGCTGTCATGGCGAAGGGGACCAAGTGGCACCCTCAGAAATTGCTCCCCTAGGAGTCCATCAGAAACAATACGGTATGCAGGGAAAAATCCAGAGATTAGTGACATCTTTAAGGATCCTGGGGATACAGGGTTAGAGACCTTATCGGATCTCAGTTTAATTTACCAGTATGGACCCTCCAAAAACCAGACGGATCCTAGGGAATAACTACTCCCACAAGCTCAATTAAGTAGTACCGTCAGTTGCATCTGCCCTGCACACTGTGGCATTATTGCTAGGACAAATTAATAAAACTTCCGGTACAAGGTATGCTGTCACCGATACGGCAAATTCATTATTTTCTATTCCAACCAGAAAAGAAGATCCGAAGCAGTTTGCTTTCCTAAGGATCAGACAACAGTATTAATTTGCAGCTTGCCTCAGGGCGATGTTAACTGTCCTGCTCTCTATCGTAAGGTAGTCTGAAGAGCTCAGAAGCCCCCGGGCCCCCCACAGAGCACAGCTCTGATCCACTGCAATGAGGACATTGTGCTGATCCGTCAGGAGGAACAGAGCTGGTGAGCACTCCAGAGGCCTTGGGAAGACATCTGCAGTTCAAAAGGTGGGAAATAAATCCCACAAAGATTCAGGTACCTGTCCCTTTGATAAACTTTTAGGAGTCAAGATGCCAGGGAGATACTGGGATTTTACCTCCAAAGTAAAACAGAGATTGCTACACCTTGCATTGCCTACACTGAAGAAGGAAGGTCGGCGTTTCGGGGCTCCGCCTCTCGAAATACTGCTCTGGTCCACATACTGGTTGACACAGAAGGCTGGCAGCTTCCAGTGCAACCCGGGGCAGAAAGGAGCTGTGTGCAGTCTTGCCACATGGGCCAGACAATCTGGCAGACTGTGTGAGGTTGGCGGTGTCTGGGGTAGCAGAAGATGCCACGTGGAGTTCATTGCAAAGGCCCATGGGAAAAATCATAAGCAGGTCCCTGGGGTACTGAATTGAGGCCCCATCATCTACAGCAGAGACTTATATGACTTTCAGGAAATAGCTCATGATCTATAATTAGGGCCCGGCAGAGACGGAAAGTTTGATCACGGAGCCTCAAACGAACATGTGTCCATAGATGCTCGTTACGAGCTGGGTTCTCCAAGTCATAAAGTCAGATGGGCTCAGGAGTCCATTACTAACTGAAAACGACGAATCCAAGACCGGGCCTCACAGGACCAAAAGGCACAAGGAAGGTGCACGAACGGGTAGCCCAGATGCCCAAGCCACCCACCACAATTAGCTCACGTGAGACCAACTGAAGGAGGAGAAAAGGTCTAAGCTTGGTTCACTGCTGGGTCAGCTTGGGATGTGGGTACAAGCAGAACAGACAGCAGCTGCATTTTAACCACATTCAGGGTGGTCCTGAAAGACAAGTGAGGGGGGAAAATCTTCCCTGTGGAAGAGCTGCATACCTGGCAATCTACTTCATGTGAAGGAGAAGTGGTCAAGAGGAAAACATCCCAACGCCTGAGCAAGTCCATGGCCTGTCTAGCTGGTATGGGTCCCAAAAGGAAGAGACTGGAAAGGTGAAGACTGTGGTAGGAAGAAGGAAGTCTGTGGTAGAGGCACATAGATGAACTTGGGAAATGGGCACAGTATGTGGTGAGATTTTATCACACGTTAGCGCCCACCAGAAAGCGTCCCCCGTGGAGGAGCTGGCAGACAACCAGCTAGACAAAATGACTTGGCCAGTTGCCTTTCGTCAGCCTTTGTCATTGGCCACTCCAGAACTGGCACCATGGGTGCAGGAATGGAGCGGCAGAGGCCACGCGTGGTCCCGACGGCATGGACTCCCACTGACCATGGCCAGTCTAGTCGTGGCCACATCAGAATGTTCAGTCTGCATCCATGGAGCGCAGCGCTAAGCACAGGAAGTGGCGCTATTCCCGGAGGAGACCAACAGGCACAGAGCGGCAAGCTGACTATTTCGAACCCCTCCATCCTCAGAGGGTTGGCTGCTCGTCCTCTCTTCTAGGTTTCCTGACACAAACCAAGCCTTAGTCAGCCCAGGCGGAACTACTCAACTACCTGTCTGATGACCTCAGCCTTAACCCTGACTTTGGCAAATTCCTGGCCCATCCAGTCTCAGCTTTTAAAGTGGTTCTACTGCCATTTGTCCAATATTTATTCCCTCCCATTCAAACTTTATCTTCTGTTCAAGATGGCGCTGTGCACAGCTAAAAACCTGACTTCCCAACCCCGGGAACAGCTCTGGCTGGTGAGAGGCAGTCCCTGAATGAAGATACAGACGCTCACTGGGAAAGTGCCTCTTAATGGCCCCCGATGCCCCTTCACTAGGCCGTCCCCCCTCTCTTCACGCAAGGACAGAAAAGAGGGCTGGGGAGGCAGCAGCCATCTCAGGACCTTGAGGCACCAAGCACGCAACACCGTAGACAGAGCAGTGGTCCCTGGTTGTGTCCCTGAGCCAGCAGACCAGCCCCGAGCCGCCTCCTCTGGGGCTGTCTAGCTGTAAATCCAGTCAAACTCGGCTTCAGCCACTACGGGAAGTCTCGTAGGCTGAATTCTGTCCCCCGAAAAAATGTATGCGGTGGTGCTCACCCCCAGTATCTCAGCATGTGACCTGATTGGGAGACACAGGTCTTCACAGAGGTAATCAAGTGGCTGGGTCCCCAGTCCGGTATGGCTGGTGTCCTTCTAAAAGGTGCAGATTTGAACACAGAGACCCACACAGAGAGAAGACGATGGGAAGGAGACGCGGGAGAAAGCAGCCACCGACACACCAAGGACAGAGGCCTGGAATGGGTTTTCCCTCCCGGCCCTCCGAAAGAACCGGCCCTGCTGACCCCTTGATTTCTGCCCTCTTACCTCCAGAACCTGAGATGGCGAATTTGTTGTTTAAGGCACTCCGTGTGGGATGCTTTGTCAACCCAGGCAAAGCGACACAGGAGGGTTTTCTGTTACTGAAAATGGCCGTATTCCCCTACGATGCAGCCAGATAGCCTCCGGCTCCTCTCCTTCCCAGCACTCACCCCGCACGTGACCTCAGCTATCAGCTGCCGTCATGCAACGTTCAGAAAAATCTGCCCCTCTGGATGACTGGTCAATGAGCTATGGGGATAGCCGCTAAACTCTACTTACATGTAAGGAGCCAGCAAGAACCACCAGGGGGATTCTCAGAGATCTTAGCAAGAGGCTGGGGTTTAGTTCCTTCCTTTCACGTGGGGGCATCCGGTTCCTAACGGCTCCACACGTAAGGACTGCCCATGGCCACGGAGTTATCAGAACCCGATTCCAGAAGCACTGCACGGGGATGAGTTTTGCGTTCCTCCCGTCTTGTGTGCCAAACCCTGCAGACTTCCCTATTTGGAGAAGCTCCCAAGTTTGACTGATTACCTTTGGAGGTGGTTTGGGATAATATTCTAACCATTAAGGGAGGATTAACTGGGTTGACCTGGAAGGGAATTCATTCTGGTTTCCAAATTTAATATATGGCCGAGTTCCACCAAGAACCTGCAAGGCCTGGCTCACTCCCGCTTTTAGAGCAAGCTGCTTGGCAGCTCCTACCTACAAGCGGAGGGCAAGATGCTTAGGCAGTAAATTCAAAATCCCCCCTTCACCCCTTCCTCGGTCCCAAGCTCCTCATAAATGTTTGAGTGAGATTCCCCTCAATGGGAAATATAGATTGGAGGGAGGCTTTCATTCATTTTGATCCTGTCTTTGGAGTGGGGTTTCTGGGTCTGACTGGCACGCACTCCTCAATGTATATTAATGAAGACTGAGCTCTTGAAATTAAACTTTTATGACAATAACACACTGATATACACGCTCATACAAGAGAAGATCTAAGATACCCCTACGAATAATACATGGATCTTAAAAGCTTCCTGGTAACAACTGCTGGTCTTTGATATTTAATTAACACGAAGCCGGAGCCAGTGTAAGATACGCTGTTTAGCAGATCATCATGGCAATAAAATGGGAATGTACTTATTTACTCCTAGATGTCATCTAGACAGAATGAACAATGCTGTTTTGTTCTGAGATGGCACATTCGGTGAGTCTGGGGGTCAAACATGCACGTGCCCGTGGGTGACGTTGTGAGCAGTTCTTACCTACCGCACTTGGAACAGGGTCAAAACCGAGCTTCTCCATCATGCGGCATCTCTAGGTATTTATTCCACGTGTTTCACCTCGGTTCAACATGCTGTGTGTCGGTGTTCACCCCGGTAACGCCCGCTCCCTAGTCGTCGCCCTTCCTCGCCCTTACCATCTGTCGATTATCTGCATCTCCGCGTTTGCGTGCCTAATCTCCCTTCCCATCTTTGGGTTCTCTTCTAAAGTGTTAAATTGTTTCTTCTTTGGCTTCCACAGCTTAGCCTTACTTCAGAAAACCCCCAGGCCAATTTTTAGGAGCTATACTTGCACACTTCTTAAAAATCTTCAGTCTTTGACTAGATAAATAAATGCTCAGAAACACAAGATTTTTATTTAAAAAAACAAACACTGATTCTCTGTAGTAAGTTTAAAGCAGGTGATGAATGTTTCACCTGAAATGTTGTAGAATTTCTAAACTTAATTGCAAAAAAAATGGACTCAATGAAGGCTCAGAAATGTACACATTCCTATAAACAGAATGTATGTACCTGTTTCCTATTAGTATGTGTATAAATCAAATAATCTAACTGTATATTCGTTGGTTAGAACAATTATGTAAAAAACACATTCAGAAGAAAGCTGGGAAACATTTTTAAGCTACACACACACATGCACACGACTCTGAGTGAAATAAACAAGCACATGGGGATCTCCCGAGACAGTCACCTCTTTCTATGGCTGTCTGGACTTTGTTTCCAAACGCATAGTTTGCCTAAGGATAGAAATGGACCTTATAAATATACGTAATCAGATAAACCTAAAGCAAATTGGTTCGAGTCGTACACAAACCATGTCCCCCTGCTGAAGAGAGTCCTTTCCCTATTTGAAGTCACCCACAGCAGAGGCAGCCCTTCCCCGGGGCTCTCCTGAGCTCTCCGGTGAGCCTGCGAGCAGAGGTGGGCAGGGTCTGACTTCTCAGCACAGTCAGAATATGACTAGGCACAGGCACGCACGAAAGCTGCTTTTTCCCAGAAGGGCTTTTTTCCTGTCTGCCCTCCCCTGGTGGGAAGGAATTCTGTGATAAACAAAAATATATATAAAAGAGGGACATGACTTAGAATAGCGGACTTCACAGTGACCATAGCGTGGTTACCAGCAGCGGGCAAGGGAAGTAATAAGGAGTTTCCATTTGGGCAGATGAAAAACTTCTGGGCATGATTAGCAGTGATGTTTGCATAACAGTGTGAATGTGCTTAATGCCACTGAACTGGACATTAAAAAATGATTAAAATGGTAAGTTTTGGGCTATGTGTATTTTACCAGGTTTTTTTTGTTAAACATATAACATATATATATATTAGTAAAATCACACCCAGACATTATGCCTTGAGAAGCTGTCAGTAGGAGAAAGATCTGGTTGTCTTGTGGGTGCCCCTCTCCGTAGACTCAGACGAGCTTACACTGTCTCCGACAGCACAGTGCACATGTGCCTCCCATGGGGAGGAGGTGTTAGAACTGCTAGGACTTGAAGCTTCTGCACGGCGAAGGAAACAACCAATAAAACTACAAGGCAACCTACAGGATGGGAGAAGATATGTGCACATGACAGATCCGATAAAGGGTTAGTATCCAAAATATATACAGAACTTACAAAAGTTAACACCCAAAAAGCAAATAATCCAATTAATAAATGGGCAGAAGACACACGTAAACGCTTCTCCAAAGAAGACATCCAGATGGCCAACAGACACGTGAAAAGATGCTCAACATCACTCTTCATCAGGGAAACGCAAATGAAGACTACAATGAGATCCCACCTCACACCTGTCAGAATGGCTAGAATCAACGACACAAGAAACAACAGGTGTTGGCGAGGATGTAGAGAAAGGGGAGCCCTCCTGCACTGTTGGTGGGAATGCACACTGCTGCAGCCACTGTGGAAAACCGTGTGGAGTTTCCTCAAAAAGTTAAAAATAGAACTACCCTATGATCCAGCAATCACACTATTGGGTATTTCCCCAAAATACAAAAACACTTACTCAAAGGGATACACGCACCCCAATGTTTATAGCAGCATTATCTACAATAGCCAAACTATGGAAGCAGCCCAGGTGTCCATGAACTGATGAATGCATGGAGAAGATGTGGTGTATACACAATGGAATATTACTCAGCCATAGAAAAGAATGAAATCTCGCACTTGCAACAATACGGATGGAGGTGGAGAGTATGATGCGAAGTGTAACAAGTCAGTCAGAGAAAGATACTATTTGATTTCACTCACGTGTGAAATTTAAGAAACAAAACAAGCAAAGGAAAAAAGAGACAATCCAAGAAACAGATTCTTAACCCTAGAGAACACACTGCTGGTGACCGAAGGGGAGGTGGGGGGATGGGGGCAGCAGGTGATGGGGATGAGGGAAGGCACCTGTGACGAGCACAGGCTGATGTATGGAAGTGTGTACACCTGAACCGAATACGACACTGTATGTTAATTATGCTGGAATTAAAATGAATAAGTAAAAGTTCATCATTTGAGAAGAGAAAAAGAACTGCTAGGAGAAAGAACCAGAAAATTGCTAGAAAAAGAACTTCACATCGGTCCTTTAGGATGGAGATGGAACCCTCGCGAGAGGACAACCCTACGGAGAGTACCAGGACCATGGCAGAGAAGGAAGGGGGAGGAGGCGAAGCCGGTGGGGGGAGACCCGCGCGCCCATCTCACATGGTCTCTGGCCGGAGCAGGCGACTCTGTGAGAAACGTCATGCAGTGGTGTGCAGCCCCTGTACCCCCAGTCCCTGCAGCCCCCTCATGATAGTCCAGACGCGGAACAACCTCCGTGTCCAACGACAGGTGACCGGATAAAGGAAATGTCGTGTCTATGTACACACGGGCTAGTACGCAGCCTTATAAAAGGAGGACATCCTGTCACCTGCAACAAAACGGCCGGGCCTGGGGAACACTGTGCCAAGTGACGGAAGCCAGACCCAGGAGGACAAAAACTGCGTGATCTCACGTGTAGGTGCACCCTGAAATAGTCCAACTCATAGAAGCAGAGAGTAGAACAGTGATTAGAAGGGGGTAGAGGGAAGGAGAGATGGGGAGGGGATGGTCAAGGGTACAAGAGTTCAGTTACATGAGAGAAACAAGTTCTGGAGACGCGCTATAGAGCAGAGTGCCGATAGCTCGCAAGACCGCATCACGTACTTCACTGTGCACGAGTTTTATATTGTGTTCTTACTACTACTACTACCACCAATACTACTGCCAATAACAATAGTAATAGAGGCAGGAGGAAACTTTGGGAGGTGATGGATATGTTTATGGTCTTAAGGTGGTGATGGTTTCACAGGTATACGCTTATGCCCAAACTCACTGAACTAAATACATTAAATTTGTATGTAAAAATGTATATAAGTCCATATATACAATGGAATATTACTCAGCTATCAGGAAGAACGAGTTCTCAACATTTGCAGCAACATGGACGGCACTGGAGGAGATAACGCTAAGTGAAATAAGTCAAGCAGAGAAAGACAACTATCATATGATTTCTCTCATCTATGGAACATAGGAACTAGGAAGATCGGTAGGGGAAGAAAGGGATAAAGAAAGGGGGGGTGATCAGAAGGGGGAATGAAGCATGAGAGACTATGGACTATGAGAAACAAACTGAGGCCTTCGGAGCGGAGGGGGGTGGGGGAATGGGATAGCCTGGTGATGGGTAGTAAGGAGGGCACGTATTGCATGGTGCACTGGGTGTTATACGCAACTAATGAATCATCGAACTTTACATCAGAAACCAGGGATGTACTATATGGTGACTAACATAATATAATAAAAAAAATTAAAATAAAAAAAATAAGTGCATATGTACCACGTTTTATGTCAATCATACATCAGTGAAGTGGTTTCCTTTTTTTTTTTTTTTTTTTATAACAGAGAAGGAGAGAGTGAGTGAAGATAGGGGAGGGGGCATGCAGAGGAGAGGGGGAGAGAGAGTCCCAAGCCAGGCTCCACACTGAGCGCAGTGCCCTATGTGGGGACTGAGCTCATGACCCTGAGGTCATGACCTGCATCGAAATCAAGAGTCAGAGCTTAACCGACTGAGCCACCCAGGCGCTCTAATCAAGCGGTCTCCAAAGAAGAGCGTTCGACAGCGTCTTCTGGACCCCCATCCACTTACGGTTTCTAACCCCTGCCCCACTCCTCCCCAGCAAGGCCTAAGGTGTTTGGAAAAACAACATGCCCCACCAACACCTTCCCCAGCTGGCCAGTGGCCAGAGCCCATGACGAAGACTCTCCTGGGGGAGTGTGTCCAGTCCTCGCCATGTGTGGCCACACGCCAGCAGCAGGTGTGATGGAGCTTGGACAGTCTGCATGAGCACTGACCTGAGAGTGTGCCGGCAGCACGACCAGGCCGAAAGCAAACAAATGGAAGGAGGCGTCCCTGCTCTGAGTCACTGGGGCTGAAGACGAGCGGGCCCAAAGACAGATGTCCTGCAGATCCAAAGCCCTCGAGCTGGGTAGCGTGGAAGTGAGAAGATTCCGGCTGTCATGGTCAGGATCTGCAAATCTCTGGTGGGTTGGCTGTCAGGCAAAAGAGAAATTGGACTTGATCTATAAAGCGAAAGCTGCAGGGCGAAGTTCCGGCTTTTGGCTGCGGGCAAATAACAGGTTTCTCACAGGTGGACCTGACCAGAGGCTCAAGAGGGGTGACTTCCGTGGCCCCAAAACTCTTCAAGGAAACAGTGGGTGGATGAGGCAACTCCAACATTGGGGGAGGTAGTGTTTCAGCAAGACTACATTTAAGCTCCCTTCTTGCACCGAGATCCTGCTATGCCCGGGAGCCCCTCATCTCACTCCCCTCCTTCCCAATCCGGCTGCGGTTGCCCTGTCCCGGGACCCTCACCTCCTCCATCTGGGGTCACTGATCTCTCTTTCCCATCCTGCCTGCAACCAGCACTTTCATCTTCCTAAAGTAGTGTGCTCCTGAGGGAGCCGCTCTGTCCAAAGACCCATTCCCAACCACACAACCACATCCCATGTAAAGGCTTCTCTCTACCTTTCAAGTCCTCAAGAACCTCTCCCCACCGCCATGAGCGCATAAACCCTCTTCCCGTGGGCCCTCCTTTCTCTGCCTCACCACACTTCCACTTGAATCTGTGATTTTTTAAAAAATAACGCATTTCTTAGGCAGAGGGGAAGGTCCAGGCAAAGGCTCAAATATGTAAAAACATGAGATGTATGCAGGAAACAGTAAGCAAAAGCATTTGCTCTAAAACTCTATGTCCCTCCATTCACTCACCCCTCAAACACCTTCATTCCTCTGTGTTGAATAACAATGACCCAGCCCCTGAGACTTCAAGTCCCCACATCACCCTGTCGCTCCCTACACTCCCGGAGGTCCCCTCTGCCACCACACTGTCCGCTCTACAAGGTGGAACCACATGAAATTGGCATTGCTGGGACTCCAGAAGGCCCAACATCAGCGATTTCACATGACTCCGTGGAACACGTTTGCAAGGCCCTTTCAAAGTCTCTCCTCTCCTCTGGTTATCCCAGATGCTCTTCACAGCTCTCACACTGAGCCATCTGCCTCCTCTAGGATCAGGGCCTTGGCTCCTCACCAGCGCCCCCGGCCTATCCTGGCTCCGTCCCAGTCCATCCGGCTCGTGGTTACCGGAAAGCAATATGAAAACCGTATCCCCTGAATGCCTGCAGGACACACCCCAAAACTCTCAACCAGGCCTTCTGGGCCCTCTACCATCTACACGTGACCCGTTCAGTTCAGCGGGAGCCCTCCCTGGAAGGGGCCCTGGACCTCACCCAGCCCCGTGGTTCCCAAACCTGGCTTCCCATCAGAATCCCAGGAGCTGTTACCTCATCAGTCTCTCAGTCCATCACTTCAGCTTTACAGTCATTCATATACGGGCTTACTATGCCTAGCACTTCAAAATGTTCTTTAATTCATAGACTACTCCTTTGAGTAATTTTAGGTTCACAGCAAAACTTAGCAAGAAAGTGCAGAGAGTTAGGGGCGCCTGGCTGGCTCACGATTCTCGATCTCGGGGTTGTGAGTTCGAGCCCCACATTGGGTGTAGAGATGACTTGAAAAATAAATTCTTTAAAGAAGAAAAAGTCTGGAGAGTTCTCGCATACCACCTCCCCCCCCCAACACACACACAGCCTCTCCACCATCGATATCTCACATCAGTGTGGTGCGTTTCTTACAGTCAATGAGCCAACACTGACACATCATCAACTAAAGAAAAATATTTTAGAATGGGTAATACTCATTGCTTAAAAAGACGCGAACACTACAAAAGAATACACAACAAAAGGTAAGCCTCTCCCCAGCCCGACCCCTGACCCCCAGCCTCCCTCCTCAGAGGTATATTCTGTAAATACACAATCAGACTTGCCTGTATGTCTCCTCATACAATTTTAATAAAATTAGTTTTCTATATAGATGATAATGCATCTTAATTTTTTCTCTTAATAATACTCATTGGAGATTGTTTAGTATCAGTACAAAGTAAAAGCCTTCCTTCTTTTCCACGGTAACCTGCAGGGTTGTCCAAGGTATATATTTACATCTTTAACTAACCACCCTCTTCTGATGGATGGATGGACTTTATTCAAATGCAGATTCCCAGGCTCCTCCCAAAGGTATTGACTTTCAAGGGATAGACCTGGGAATTTTTATTTTATGCAACTTTTCCAGGTTCCTCTCATGCGGGCATCTCAAGGGACAAAGCAGTTTACAAAGCAGGAAGTGTGGATGAATGAACCCATCTGGGAGGTCCCCCATATAGGTGTGGCTGTGAAAAGTAACCCCAAATATCAGAGTCCTGCTTATGGAGAGCTTCCCAGCGGTAATTGTCTTGCAGGGCCATGCACTGCTCTCGAAGTGCCTCCTGGGTTATAAAGGAGCGTTACGGCAATGCCATCATGGTTTTAATGAGAAATGGGTTTTACTGGACTCTAAATCCCTGGGCGGTAGGGTGAGATATTTTCAGTAAGCGGTATATTAAATGTACTCATAACACCTTGAAGTCACTTCTGAATATTCCGTAAAAGCAGTTTTCTACATGTCTGCACAGGGCACAGTTAGAAAGATCTTGGTTACCAGAAATCTCTAGTCTCCACTCCACCCATGACTCCCTGTCGGGCAAGGCATTTAAGCTCTGTTTCCTGGGCGGTGAAAGGAGGACAATCACAATATCCACTTTAGCCACCTCCTCAGGGGATTGCCGTGAGGCCATTTAAGTAAAAGCATTTTGAAAAGTGTAATGTCTCCTGCACAAAATAGAATAATGGCATTGTATCACTTTTAAAGATACATTGTCCATCAAAATGTTCCTATGTAGAAGATTCGGCCCAGGCAAAACTGACCACCACCACTCGGGCATCCTATTTTGAATTTTTCACATTCTGTTTGACCTATGAAAATAATATAATTATATGGTTGAAGAAACCCCAAAGGTCATGAGGATATAAAATGAAAAAAGAAATCCATATAGCAAACACATGGATTAACAGATAGTGATAGATAGCCTTCCATAAGCCACACATTATCTTAAATGCTCCTCAGAACAACACTTTAATAGTAATACCATTACTATTATTATCCCCATCTCATAGATGATAAAACTGAGGCATAGAGAAGGTTAGTAATTTTTCCAAGTCACAGAGAGTGCCAGAGCCAGTGCTTTGTCATCACCCCCAAATAGCCATCTCATTCCCCAAGGATGACCACTGTTCAACAGTTAACTGCATTTCTGTATAGTCCTGGATTTCTGCATAACAAATTGCCCAAAAACCTGGACACTTAACACAAAATGCATTTGTTGTCTCACAGTTTCTGTGGTTCAGGAATCAGGGTTTGGCTTAACTGGGAACCTCTGACAGGGTCTCTGCCAGGTTTCAGTTGACGTGCTGGCCAGAGCTGTGGTCTCGTCTCAAGATTCAGCTAGGGGGTGTCTGCTTCCAAGCTCGTTCTCATGGTGGTAGGCTGGTCTCAATTCCTGACAAGCTCCTGGGCCGAGAACCCCAGCTCATCGTGGCCACACAGAGACTCCCCCTCGGTTTCTCATCCCGCGGACCTGCCTCTCAGGGCTGCCTCAGGACGCGGCTCTATCTGGAATGAACCATCTGAGAAATCGGAGCCCGCACAGAAGCCAGTCTTTTTATACCTAACTTCAGAAGTCACATCCCGTCACTTGTGCCACAGTCTCTTCATTAGAAGCAAGTCACAAAGTCCCACCATCACTCAAGGGGAGGGACTACCCGGGGGTGACCATCGGGAGGTGGGGATCACTGAGGGTCGGCTGGAAGGCTGCCTATCACGATAGGCTCGGAAACTTTTCCATGCACACAAAACTTTGCTTTCTCAAAAAGCCTATCTTTTGCATTTCGCCTTTGCAGATATCAAGGTGATCTTCCTGCTTATAACGTGGAGAATTCCACTATGCACAAGTTATAGAACTTAAACAAATCCCCTGTTGATGGGCATATAGGTTATTTCAAGTAAAACAGCCTTTTCTCACTAATTTTCTGAATGTGTACCGAGTACGCTTGTGGGCTCTGTGTCGGGTGTTGGGGGCTCAGAGATGGAAGGACGAGACCCCCAAACCTCGAGGCATACTCAGCCTTGTGCGGCAGAAAGACAAGTCAACGCATAATGGTGCTGCCATGGAAGGAGGTAGGAGGTGCCCTAAAGCCCAAAAGAGGGGCTCGGCATGTCTGATCCTTCCAGAAGGAAGTGAGCCATCTCTCTTCCCCAGATGAGCAAACTGAGTCACACACCTGCCGTTTGTTCCACCCACACCGCCCGTGAAGACACGTGCTCCGGATGGGACGGACACTCCAGACTCATGGGGTGAGCAGCGCCCCACCTCTGACACCCGGTCAGGCGAGGCTGGGATCCTACAAGGCCCCATGAATGCCCCCAGAAAAGGAAGCCAATGCGAGAAAACAGCGAGCTTCGCATTCTGGAGACCAAACAAGCGATTACAGTTTACTTTTCAGTCAGGGGTTTGGCATTTTTCGTCACTGCCTAAATTTGTTCAGGTGACATTTTTATGAGCTTTTTTTTTTTTTTTCCAGAGTATTCTGTACTCATTTTATCCTCATCAAATGTATATTTTTTGGTGTACCTGGGAAGAATATGTTACAGAATTCTTAAGGTTCACTGTTCGATCACAAAACAGCCAAGAGATCACAAGGCTTTGGAGAATATGTCACAGAAAGGTCCTCGTGTGCACCTGGCGCTATTCGTGTCCTTGGTACCCCTCAGCGGCACGGGCGCGTGGCCTGGAGTTGTGATAGCAACCAGGCCCTCGCTCCGTCTCTCACATCAATTACACTTCTCAGCAAGAAGGAACCATCATCCCCATGCTTGACTGTTGTGTGATGAATGAGCACTCGCTTCTTCTGACAGTACCTCCTGTAAAAGCCATGTTTCTGAAGCGGTGAAGATACGAGCTTTGGATTCAGATAGGCCCAGGGTGGAATCCTAGTCCAGTGTTTACTGACCGCGTGGCCTTAGGTAGGTCATTTAACTTCTCAACAACTCAGTCTCCTTGTCTTTGAAATGGGTTCACTCCTACCCACACCGTTGGGCTGGGTGGGCACAAGACGGCTCAGTCAACTGTTGCAATCACGTAAGGGTTGCTTGACCCGCCCCAGCCGCCCCAGCCGCCCCACCTTCCCCTTTCTGGAGAGTAGGGGGGCCTTGACAGCGGGGGAGAGCCTTTAAGCTTCACTGGTGGGGGCAAGGTCAGGTTTTAACTGGATTGGGGGAGAGAGGAAGGCAAACAGTAGGCGACGCTCAGCATTAGAAGGGCCCTTGTTCCCCAGCCGACACGCAAATGACCTTCTGAAGGTGAGAGTGACCGAAGCCAATACAAAGTCCACTTCCTCCCAAGCCACCTTGTCCCCATTAAGCTTTAAGGGCAGCTACTACCAGCCCCGCCCTGGCCTGCAGGCTCCAGACCCCCTTGAGAGGGGGCAAATTTGTCCACACTTCACAGGAAGATAAGGCTTAAGAGGTCAAGGCTCTGGCTCACCTCATCTCTGAAAGCCACTGATGATGATGACGCTTTTGCCAGGAGCCAACTGGAGCAGGAGAAGGGGCCCAGAAAATAGCTCCGTCCTCAGAACTCGCCACAGAATGATCTCAGCCTGACAAGGCAGAAAGGGCACAGCCGGAGTGAGGAAACCCAGGTTTGCGTCTGTGCAGGGACTGCATTTTGAGTATTTGCATTTCACCACAAATAGGCCCAGGAAAATGTCAGTGGTGCGCGGCTGTGGTAAGGAGCACGGGGGACCGGGAGAGAAAGTGCTAGGAACATTCCACGGAAGAAGTATCATCATCAATCGGGTGCAATCTACCCCTCCTTGGTGAATAGAGGAGTTCTTTAATTCTGCCCCCCCCCCCCCCGCGTGCATAGGCATCAGCTGTGGCCTCCCCCACCGTATTCCTGATACCACCGGAGCAACCCTCCGGAGTAGATAATCCCAGAACGTGGTGGAGGGTCAATCTTTATGCATTTAAACATCAGACAAATATCCCGATTTCAAGGCAGGGAATAAACAGCAGGGAAGATACATTTTCTTTGTCTACATCAGGGTTTCTTAAACCCTGGCTGGCAGAATTCCTTGCTGTGCCTTGCAGGGTGTTTAAGAACATCCCTGGTCACTCCCCCCTAGATGCCAGGAGCACTCACCCCCGTCGTCATACCCACAAATGTCCCCAGAGACTGCCTAAAATTGGGAGGGTGCACAATCACCCCCAGCGGAGTACTGAGTACTACACGTGCACTTGAGGAAATGAGGGCGGGGGGGAGGGGAGTCTGTTCCCAGCATTTTGTTGCTGCAGAAAGATTTCGGAGCGGTATAAGAGCAGAAAGGGAAGGGCCTGGCAGTCTCAGGGCATGAATATGGGATCTCTCACCTCTCCAGCTGGAGGGCTGTCACCTGCACAGCCTGTGGCCTCCTCCACCGTTGTCATTTGGGGGATCTGGGGAACGGGACAGAAGGCGTGCCTTGGATTAAAAGCTAATGCCATCCAATGCCACTAGCATTTTCCACATCCTGTGCTGGTGACAAGGGCCTGCCCTGCGGGGAAAACCAATGGTTTAAAAGAGAGAAAGCTCTTTCTCCTAAGAAACCAACATTTATTAATAATACATCCCAAAACTTCATGTCAACAAAGGGAACCTCTCACCACAAAGAAATATAGGCCATCCAAGGGGATGTCGGCAGCCTCAAGATCGGATTTTTTTTTTCCCGAAAGCAGCATATGGACCAAAAAATATCTCTCGGTGTTAAGAGCCCATGAGAAACTCGAGTCAACGCTTTTGTTTTTTTGCTTGCCTTCTCTTTAATCATTCTGCTAGAGCAGAAAAGCAAAGCTCCATTGCTAAAGAAGTGTAAAAAGAATCTTGGTTCTGTTCTAGGCATTTCCGAACAGCTAACAGGAAAGGTGGAATTGGACTACAGTATCGCTGCTTGCCAGGGCCTCGGCCAACCTCCAGTCCTTGAGGGAGAAGAAAGGGGGTAAACACCGTCTGGGAACGTTCCAGAGTTGCAGACGATGCCAGAAATTTCCCAAGCTGGGCCACTCCTTTTTCCCTTCCCACCCCAAATTCCAGCCTCCTGCCTTTACACGGCAGCATTTAAACCAAACAAATCAGGAGCTACAATGTGACTAAATTTCTGGACACACAAAAATTAATACAAAAGGAGAAGAGGAACCACCACCAATGTAGGCTGTAGTCCACTGTTTGGACTCACCTGCTAAATGTTACCCATCAGCACGGGTTAAAACAAAAGCCTGCCACATTCTGGGCAGACACTGTTCTCCAGGGGCAGCTCAGCTGGAAAGTTTGCTGGAAATTCAGTGGCATGCTCTGGTCATTTCTAAATACTCTCTAGAAGACAAGAGTTCAGGTCAAGTGAAAGCACGTGGCTCCATCGCTTGACAAAACCCTGCCAGGGAGCAGGTGCAGCCTGCCAAAAGCAAACAGAAAGTTTTCTCAAACAACAACAAACAGTTAACACCCTCAGCCTGTCAACAGCAATTAGCCTGCCCTCCCAGCAGAAGCCTCTTAAGACCGGTCCTGAAATCCAGCTAGGTCTTCGGCAAGCAGAAACTGTCACTGCATGGCTTCCCCCCAAGGAAGTGGCCCTCGGTGGAAACTTACACCAGCAGGCGCAGCCCTTAGACCCCCTCTACCCTTAAGGGGCCACTCTGGGTGGGATTCTAACTTTGCTGGACCCCAGGCACTTTTGCTTTTGTGGGCTTCTTCCTGCATAATATCACCGATATTGAATTGATTTTTTATATAACTTTAAATACCTTAATATTTTATTCTCTCAGTGTTTCAGGCAATATTCTCTCAGTGTTTCAGGCAAATTTTAATTAATAGGTTCTTGTGGACCTGAAAATTAAAACATTTCCTTTGAATAATTTCATTTCCTTTGGGTTTTCTTTCTTCTAATTTTAAAATAAATTAAACATTTTCCTGCACCCCCCCCCCCCCAAGGTACCCTGGGCCCTAGGCACTGTGCCCACTGTGTCTCAGGGAGAAGCAAGCCCTGATTCAGTAGGAAATTGCAATTTTTAAAAAACACTGTTACCAACGGCCAATACATCCAGGTCAACACAACTCTGGCCTATCCTGAAAGCCCATTCTATTGATGAAATACTGACACAGTATGCCCGGGACGTATACATTTTCACTCGTCACTCAAGAGCGATACACACAGGTGGACCCCAAGGGGTTGAGACAAAAAACAAAATCAACTCACTGCACAAGATGGATTTTCTTCAATATTTTATTTATATAGAAATACTTAAAAAATGAAGTAGCACCATTACTTAAGTTTTACCTTTATTATGTAGAACTTTAAATGTCAGAAAAATAAAACTCTTGATACAATTTCAAATCTTGTCTCAGCAAATATAATATTAGTATTTGACCATGAGGTTAAAGGCCCTTTATCATAAAATAAAATATACTTTGTCTTTTAAACTTTGCTCAGTAAAGTACATTTAAGCTCAAGTAACGTCACCTACATATACATAAACGAGTGGTAACCAAATGTATTAAAATAGAAATACTCAAACTATAGTGGCCCAACAGAATTTTCGTAGCTTGCACTGAATTCTATTTATACAAATGTTAGAAAGCATCAACATGTTGTTCCTTTTGACATGTTTATACATTTCCGTTTTTTTTTTGTAATAATATAGAATAAAATATGCTTTATATCACTGAATAGAAAATATGCTGGGTGAAGCATTTCTAGAAGATTTGTCTGAACCTATAAAATCTCCATCCCAACAGAATACTGTTCAAAACATTACACATTTTATGGTTTTGTAATTCCGTCACGATTGTGTGGTTATTAAAATAATACAGTGTTCTTTGCCATAAGGCCATACTAAAATAAAAAGATTTAACCCAGCTACAAAAAAGTTCACTGAACTTAAATTAAAATACTTGTAAACATCTTTGCAATATGAAATATAATTTTTCAAGTCAAAAAAGAATAAAATACTTCAATCTGTATTAATGCAATTTCTCTTTAAAACTTTTAAACGTTTTTAATATATAAGAGATATGTTACAGTTTGTTTAACTTTTATAAAGCTGCAGTATCCTGGTTTCACAGGAACTCCTGACCCTTCCACAACATTCAAAAAGGATCCACCGTGTTCTATAATAAGCATCGTAGGAACCCAGCCACAAAGGGGAACACACTAAAACAGTCCACACATCCCATAAGCACTATTATCATCTTCATCATAATAATTATTGTTCATTTTTTTTCCTACTTTAAGAAAATGGAAAACTTGTGGGGTTTTCTTCTTTTGGAAGCTTCCTATGAAGTACAGTGTAAAAACTATCATTACTAGAATGTCGCCGTTCCTATTATTTATAGAGCATGCATTTCAGGTGGTTTCGGGGGTTTCCCAGGCTATAGTACTCTTGATGCAGATATCCTGGCAAGTTCCTTTGTTTAAAAATTAAATTTTAAAAATCGAGCGGATACTACAGCTTTCCAAGCTCCTCTCGGATCTCAGAGTGTGAGCAGGGGTGGGGCAGGAGAAGGTGGGGCACCAAGGCGGCTGGCGGGCGCGCGGCGGGCTGGGGGAGCTGCTGAGGCTGGAGGGGAGCCCCCCCCCCGGGGCCCCCCCCCCCCCGGCCCCCGTAGGGTGCGCGCAAGCGCGCGCTGCCTTCAGGAAAAGATGCGGATGGCCTGAGTGACCGCGGTGTGGCAGACCGGGCACTCCGGCTCGCTCTTCTCGCAGATGCGGTTGGCGCACTCCATGCAGAAGAGGTTGTGGCCACAGGGCACCAGCGCGGCGATCACTTCGCTCTCGAAGCACACGGAGCAATCGCGGCTGCCCTTTCGCCGCAACCCCGACGAGGAGGAGGAGGAGCTGGAGGAGGAGCTGGAGGACGACGAGGAGCCGGAGGTGTCCGACGGCTGCAGGCCCGGCAGCTGCGCCCCCAGCCCGTTGGCATAGGCGGCGTAGGTCAGGCCCCCTCCGCCCGGGTCGCTGCGCACCCGGCGAGCCAGGTGGTGCTCGCCAGCCCCCGGCGCCATGTGCAAGGGCGGGGACAGGCGCGGGCAGCTGGCGCCCGGGTGCAGCCGGCGGTGCACCAGCAGCCCCAGGTTGGCATTGGAGGGCGCGCTGGCGCCGCCCCCGGGAAAGACCACCGAGGAGGACGAAGCGGACGAAGATGCGGAGGAAGAGCAGGAAGAGGACACCGGCGCTGCAGGTCCGCCTCCAGGGGAGCGCTCGAACTGAGCCCAGAGCAGTGGCGCCCCAGGCGGGGGAGCGGGAGCCGGGTCGAAGGTGGGCTGTAGCTCAGGACAGCCGTCGGGGGAAGGCACCGAAGCTTCCCCCGACGCGTAGGTGTATCCGTTGCCGTTGTTGTTGTTGTTTCCGTTGTGGGCAAAGCTGAGCGCGGGGCTGGGGGGGCTGTAGTCCGCCAGGCGCGGGGTGGCGGCTGTGCTGCCGCTGGTCCCCCCGCCGAAGTATGAGTCTGTGGAGGCGCTGCCAAGCGAGCTGGAGCTGTCGTTGCGGTAGCTAGAGAAGGGCTTGCGGCCGGGGGTGGGCGTGATGCTGGGGGTGGGCTTGCTCCAGAGGCTGCCTGGGCCGGACCCGCCGGACCCGTGATGCAGATCAAAGCCCACATCCGTGCCGTTGGCGTGGAAGTCGTTCTCATCCGTGAGCTCAATGATACCGCCGGTGCGCAGGGCAATGTGCGCCTCGATCTCCTCGCGAGCTCGGTCCACGTTCTCAGGCATGCCGGTCACCTCGAACACCGGCTCCTTGTCGCGGCTGGGGGTCACGATGTACGTGTGCGTCTGTTGTTGGATACGCTTGATCGTGGCGCCCTTGGGCCCCACCACGAGCCCCACCACGCGATAGGGCACCCGCACCTGGATGGTGGTCTGTCCAGGCAGGTTGGGCGGCCCGGGCACTGCGCCGTTGAGTGCCGTGTTCTTATTCCGCGAGGCGCGGATCATGGAGAAGTGCTCCGCGGCAGAGATGATCTCCCTCCGAGCCATGGCCACATCCTCCTTCCTGCCCGTCACAACAAAGACAGGCTCCTCCCCGCGAACCGGGGTCTTAATGTAAGTATTGGTCTTCGCCCGCAGCGCTTTGATTTTACAACCTGGGAGCCAGGGTGCAGGGGAGGGAGTGGGAGAGAGAGACAGACACGCCCATTATCCCGGGGTAACCGCGGAGACCTGGGACCGCCCGCGTCCAGGGCTGCGGGATGGCAGGACACGCTTTGGGCGGAAAGGGGGCGGCTCCCTCACTGACCCTGGGCCACGCCACGGGCTGGGAAGCGGGTTCCACCCGCGAGGCGCTCGAGGAACAGCCCATTGGCTGCCCAGCCCTCCCCCAGTAACTGCAGTCGTCCCGAGCAAACCCGAGAATCCCAGAAAAAGTCAGCTGGGGAGATGCCGATAGGATCCAGCGGGGCGCGCCGTCCGCCCTTAAGACGCGGCGAAGGGGTTCAGGGAAGAGGGCCGGAGCCGCGATCCCCCCAGAACTGGGGGACTGATAGGAAGGGGGGGCAGTCCCGGGACCCATTGTTCCTCCTCTGGGCTCCATTCCGCTTTGCAGAAATCCAGAATCCTCCTCCCATCCGATGCTCACTCCTCCTCCTCCCCCTCCCAAAGGACCGATCAAAGGCCCCCTCCCCCCAGCATCTTATATTTAAATTCTATTTCCCGGGGTGGGCTGGGTGGGGGGCGCTAGGGGAGAAGGCAGTGATTTTAGCAGGATAAAGTGCATCCCGCCGTGGTAGCAGCGCGGCTCCGGGAGACAGCCTGCCTGCACTTTCTTTGTCTGGGGCGCCGGCCCATCGCGCGGCTCTTCCTCTCTCCTCAAGGCTCGCGGGCGCCGCGGATCCCTAGCCCTCTCGCGCCCTCCCCGCGGGGCGGTGGCCCGAGACCCTCTCCCCTCCAGCTCCCCATCTCTGCCGGACCCACCTTGCCGCCCCACGATCTCGGCGACATGCTCGGAACTGGGCACCGGCACGCACTCGGTCATGTTCACGCTCTTCTTGCGCGGCTCACTGTCGTACAGAGAGGCGCCCTCGTCACTGTCCAGCCCCAGCAGGGAGAGCTGATCGAGCGCGAGCTGCAGGGCTCTTTGGTCATCCAGGGTCTCTCCCCCGCCGCCGCCGCCGCCACCGCCACCGCCGCCTCCCCCTCCGCCGCCGCTGCCGTTGCGCTCCAGGTCTGCAAACAGGGAGCTGGGCATCGCTCCGCCGTGCGCGCCGCGCCCCCGCCGGCCCTCGGCTCGGCGGCGAGAAACTGCGGCCACAAAGGCGGCCGGGAAGCGAGTGGTCAGGGGCGGGGAGGCAGGCCGGCTGCAGAGGGCTCCGTTGCTCCTTTCTCGGCGCCGGGAGGAGTGGGTCGCTCGGTGCGGTCCGCGCCGGGCAGTGGCTGCAAGAGCCCCCGCCTGAGTCCCCACCCCAGATCTGCCGGCGGGTGGGGTGGGGGCAAAGCTCGAGCGGCAGCCGCGCGTGCCCCCCGAGTGCCCGGCTGGCTGGCCACAATGCCGAGCGAGAAGCGAGCAGGCGAGCGACAGCAGCGTTTCTTTAAGGAGCCCCTCCCCGGCTCCTCCACTCCCTCCCGCCCGCCCGCCCGCCCTCACTCAGCGCTTTTTCCTCCTCTCCTCCCCGCCTCTTGACTGAGCCTCTGCAGCCAGACGGCTCCGGAGGGGGACGAGGGAGGCGCAACGTCACCGGCGGGAGCTGACACTACAATGCTACTGACACTATCGCTGGGGGAGGCGATTGGCGCGCGCCGGGCCGGGGGCGGGCGGAGGCCGCGGTCAGGGCGAGCCGAGAGCGAGCGCCCCCCACCCCCGCGCTCGCCGCAGCCCGCCCCGTCCTCCTCCCGGCCGCGCCCCTCCCCCGCCGCCGCTAACGCCTCTCTTTGTTGTCTAATGCGGGACCGGCAGGCTCGGGACACTTGCGCGTACCTATCGGCCGAGGACAGTCTGTCCCCAGCCCTCCTCCCTCGCCTGATGGAGAAAAGAAAACGCGTCCAACTCTGATGCCAGCGGCCCGGCTCTAAGAGAGCGGTCCTGAGAAAGTCCCGTTAGCGTCCCCAAATAAACCACCCCTAGAGCCCACGGTGCCACTGGGAGAAGGGTCTATTGTGTGCCCAAAAGGGCGGTCCGAGCCCTCGGGCTCGGAAAGCGGGACTCGAGGTCCTGATGCGCGCACGGGCAAAGTGGCTCCTGGCGCGGGTTGCCCACCTGCGCGGGAGCGCAGGAGACACAAAGGCATAGGCCCGCCCGCATCGCTCCCCGCGCGCGCGCGCCTGCAGTTCTGTCCCCCTTGGGCAGCACTTCGTCCAACTGGCCCTGAAACTGCGGCCGGGCCAGCCAAATACCCGCCGCAGCGGGGGCCTGGCCTGCCCTGCGGCCCGCGACCTCCGGAATGCGCGGCGCGGGGGTCCTGCACACGCCCCGCGCGCCGGCCGAGACCCCGCGGGCGCTGACACGTGCACGAGCGCCGCGCCGCCACCGCGGGGACGCCAGCCATGGTTCCGGCGGGCGGCGCGGGCGTGCGCGCGCCGCTGTCCCGTCCCTCCCCGCCCCGCGGTCGGGCATGCGCGGTGCGCGCGGGGAGCGGACGGGCCCTTTAAGGCGGGCACAGCAGAGCGCGCGCCGGCCCCTCCCGCGGCCCCGCCCCGACGGGAGGTGTGCGCCCGCCGCCCCGCCGCTCTTTGTGCGCTTCTCGGGGTGGGGTTGGCGGTGGAGGGAGGCAGCGCCCGGACCGGCCGGCGGGGACGGCGAGCTGCGCCCCCTCCCGGATCTCCCGGGGCCGGCTTCCGAGAGCGAGGGAAGAAAGGAGGCTTTGAGGGCCGGGGCACGCCGCCTGCCCGCCGGCCGCCGCCCCGTCCCCCGCGCTCTCCCCGATGCCCCCTCGGGCCCCGCGCGCGCTCCTCTCCTTTGTTCCCGGCTTCCCCGGGCTCTCCGCGCCTCCGCGCCCGGTCGGCGGGGCAGCTCCGCAAGGCGGCCGGGGCTGCGGTTTGCCGAGGGCGCCAGTGTCCGCGCGGCGGGATGCCCGCCCGGGACAATGGGGCCATGTGGCCGTCGCCGCGAACGGGCTCACTCGAGGGTACCTGGCGGTGCCGGGGGGCGAGCTCTGGGCGCGCAGGCAGAGGCACCCCGGTGCTTGCTCCCTGCGTGACCCCGGGAAGAGAGAGAGCGCCCGAGCCTCGGTGTGCCCTGCGTAAAATGGGGGAAATCGTACCTGCCCTGGCCACCTCGTGGATTCGGAGAATTGACTGTGACAGTGGATGCGAGCGCGCCTGGTAATCAGGCAGTTAGGCAAACGCCTTTACTTTGGAGAACAAGGTGTTCCCGTTTTGCTCACCTGGAGCTGTCTTGGGGCAGAGGTGCTGATTATTTCCTTGGGGAAATGAGGCTTAGAAGCCACTTACAGTGGCCATTTCCTCAGGATGTTTATGTCAGCTTCCCTGAGCCTGGGTGTGTGTTTCTTCAAAGGGAATGATGGATGGGGCGGGGGAGGGTGCTCAGTCCTCTGAGGGAGCCACCACCTAGAACTCCAGTGGAGAATTCTTGTGTTTTTTGACCTGGTTTATGGACTCAAGTCCCACTAATCTGTGAACGAGTAGGGAGTGCCTTGAGGATGGAGGTTCTGGGGGGAGAGGGTCCTGGCTGGTCCAGGCGCCTCACTCGGGGCCTGTAAACACCAGGGCAGACAGGAAAAGCACTCCAAAGTTCTCGCCATTTACATCTTGCCAACACAACAGGCTTGTTGCTGGCCTCTCAGCTCTGTTTCTAGGAACGTATTAGTCTCCTGATTGGGCCAACTGAGGTTTCTTTTTTCAGATAACGCAATGGAAGTAAAGTTGTTGCCCAGCGTCCACTGCCGGGGAGGCCTGTACACAGGTAAATGGGGGCCCTCCTCCCCAGGGGGTTGCTCGTGCTAGGGAGCAGGGCTGCACACATCCTCCCCCTGCTCTCTGCAGTGCTGGGACTTCAGATGGGTTAAATCAGAAATTTGTTCAGAGGACTGCGAGCTTCAGAGTCCCTGGGGTCCTTGGATCATTCCCAGCAAGGTGAATGTGACACTTTGCATAGGTGACGGGTGTCTTTCTCCCCGACCGGATCATGAAGGAAGGAACGGTCTATAATCACACATGTCTGGTGAAATCACACATCGTAGCCCACATGGAGGATGACCTAAAACTAGGACTCTGGGAATTCATGAGAAGCTGCTAACCCCCAGGTACCCATGACATTCCTCGTAGCCTGGGTCATGCTCTGTAAACCAGACTGCTTCGGGAAAACCTATGGAAACATGGGATCATTTTCTAAAGACACCCACAAGATCGAAGGCCCTCCTGAGAGTCTGGGAGGGTGATGGTCATGGTAGCAGGAGCTATGACATTTGACAGGTAGGATTCCCAGTCGGGCCCTGCTTTGGCATTCCTGTCCTATGCAGAAAGGCTAGTATCCAGCTTCCCACCTACCTCAGGGGGTTGTTTTAGCAGAGGGATAATGATGGTGAAAGCTAACTCATTGTAAATTACAAAGTACTAAGCAAATGTGTGGGTAGATTGGTGCTTTACCTGCAGACACTTATCTTCTGGACCTGTATCCAGTACTGACTGGTCAGGATATTTTCTGACACTTGAATGCTATTATAAAAAATATGGAATAATTCTCAATGAATGGATTTAATAAGCCGAGACGTGATAAAACTTGCAAAGTCCAGTTCTGTTTTTAAATAGATGATACAACCCAACTCCATAGTTTTTGGCTAGACTTTCCCAGGCTCCTTTAGGACCCCAGCGCTTAACTACTTTTCCTGATACAGGACGTGTTCCCTAAGGACTTCCCCAATGTGGCCATATTTTTTTTTTTATTAGGAAAAGAGAGAAGCTTGAAGAGTGTGGTCTGATAACGTAATAGAGAATTTCAGTTGCTATAAAATAAAAGGTAAAGTCACTCACAACAACCAAGATTAACAATGAGCCCACCTCGCACTTGTTTCCAGAGGACTCAAACTGTTCTGCACGCATCTTGCTTACTTCTGCTAACCGAAGAGCTGGCAGAAGCAGCTACAATCCTCACGGGACGACAAGCACACTTTCGGTCAACTCACTTCCCATTCTTGAGTATCTACATACTTTATTACAGGCCCCCAGGAAAGTGCTGATGATACAGAAACCAACACGGCACGGGGATCCTTTCCCCCTGGGACCCTGTTCATGTCCGGAGCCAGTTACACAGCAGGGGTGAGTGCCCAGGTAGTAGTGAGTCTGCCCAGAGTCCTGGGAAGGCTTCCCAGAGGCGGGGATGTTTGTGCTGTGCTTCCAGAAACAAGGTGGGAGAATTAATGGAGACTAGTGCCTCCTGTGGCGCGTGGTATCTGGTAGGAACTCAGTCGGTGTTTATTAAATGGATGCGTGAGCCAGGCTGAAAAGGCTCCAGGTGTAATTTTCTTAAGCATGTATGTGAACAACTGTCTCTCGGAAGCAGCTCAAAGGACCACAGCCACAACTAGTAGTCACAGGCGGTATTTACCGAGCACTGCGTGCGTGCCAGGCAGCTGACCAGGTGCTTTACAACGCACTGTCTTTTGTAAGCCTCCAAAGCACTGAAGCAAATACTTCTCTTGACCCCATTTTGCAGATGAAGAAGTTAAGTCGCTTGCCCAAGCGGAAGCAGATTTGCCTTGAAGCAGATGAAGCTCAAGGTTCTGGGCCCTTCCACAGCCCTGGGAGGGGTCAGAGCAATTTAGTACAGGATCCCACATTTTAGTAACATTTCCAAGAGCAAAGTTTTTATTATTTTCCTTAAGGAGGACCCCGACACTGATGTGAACTTTGGGCCCAATAAATCTTGGTCACTGTAGCACTCAAGGTCATACAGCTGATAAATGGCACCCAAGCCTGTGATTGTAAGCACCCCAAGTTCCTTCCCACCTCTGGGCTGTGGATTCCCCAGCTAGAAGCTGGAAGCATTTCCGGCCCCGGGTCCCCCACAGGACTGTAATGAGCACATGTGTGAGGGCCCCACAAAGCATCTTGTTTTTTGATGTCCTGTCGTCTCTGTATTGTTAACGTATGTGTCACATGGGACACGTGAAACACACACGTTTTTAAGAATATTTTAATAATATGGGAAATGCTCTCCTTATGTTGAATGAACCAAAAAAAGGAGCTAAGAGGTGTGTGTGTTACTAAACACTCAGGAAGCATCAGGAGAAGCAAATGAATTAGGCTGGAAAGCAATACATCAAGATCTTCACAATGGTGATTTAAGTAGTGGGCCCACATTTTATTTTCACGGTTCCCCATGTTTCAAGTTCTGAACATACATCTTTATTCAATTAGTTTTTAAAAGTAATACATGCTTAGCTTAAAAGTTAAATAGTGCTAAAAGGCTTAATAAAATAGGAGCACTCATACCTGCCGTAAGTAGAAGGAGGGAAAAAACCTACAGCGAATCCTAGCACACATTTGTATTTATTAAAGCTTTTGGAATTATGAGAGCAGAGAGGGAGGAAGTTTCATAAATTTTATAAAATGGGCCTTTAAAAGTCACTTGACTTCTAAAATTTAAACACCATTTAGTTAGTAATCAGTAATAACCATTCTGTGATATCAGAGAGGAATGAGAACAAGAGGAGGTGATTTAAAAATCTCTCAGATACACAGGAATTCGAGGAGCCTGGAAGTTCACTGATCTTCGGGAAGGAGGTGCCCTTTCTTCCTCCTACGCAGACATGAAAAGGATTGGTGGAATTGGGGCATTTTTGGCAGTTGACTCCCTCTTTTTGCCCCATACTCTCAGGTGGAGCCCCTGCCTACGAACTGACAGGCCGTTAGAACCTCAGGATGTCAGCGCAGGGGTGGCCCCAAACCTTTGTCTGGCAGGGAGCAGCAGGAAGTGGCTGACCCGATGGCAAATATTCCTTGACCGGGGGTCTGGGCTGAGGACCCAGCATCCTGACTTCCAAGGCGAAGTGCTCATTCTCACTCAAGTAATGTAAGGGGACGGGCACAGCCCCTCGTGAGCCACTGTGTGTGTCACGGGTCAGTGTGGGGTGGGCTCAGTCAGACTGGCTGCTGTCCAACCGAAGAGGCACACAACAACCGCCCCCCAAATGTAGGTAGTGGGGAATCAGGAAGGGGCAGTCATGCAAGGGCATCTGAAGGGAGCCAGTCTCACTCCCCTGGTTCTTGGCCTCCTCTCCCTGAACTAAATGGTGCCTGGTGACACTTACAAAGTGATAGAAATAGAGCAGAAGAAGGATTTAAAGCTCCAACCTCTTTCAACACCTTGTATGACCACGCCTTCTCTGTTCCCATAACTTTTTTTAAAAAGTAAGAAATCCCTTTATAACCTAAAGAATTTTTGTATTTTAAGCAACTCCCTGAAGGTCAAGATGCTCATTAATGTAATACAGCTGTGATGTCATGACGAACTCTGAACTACTCGCCTGTTTAACTTGACGATAAAAATTTCTTCCCTATGCATTTCAGTTCAAAAAATAAAAATGGTGTCAACAGAGCTATTAACATGTTAGCTAATAATAGAAGCATTTTTGTTACGCTAATAAAACACATCTACAGTTTCGTTAGAATTCTGCAGTCATCCCTGTAGCAACGTGTGTGGACTCACTGCCTCTGAGAAGCAAAGACATAGGAGTGCAAGAGCGCCTTCGAGGAAGTTCGATCACCAATCAACCGAACTGAAGAACTCAAATAGAGGCCAGGATGTGAATTCTGTATCTCAGAAAAAAGAAAGGTGATGTGGTGGTCTCCAGCAGGAAAATGTGAAGATGCGCTCTAAGTGGAAAAGTCCAAGAGCAAACACAAGTAAGCATATGAAGGTACGAAACAACCACATACACAGAACGGAGCCCCACAGGTTGGTGAGAGCAGAGATGAGGCGGCGCATGCCCCGCCGGGTGGAGGTGGGTTCTCAGGTAGGGCTGACCTCACCTTGCAGAGGTGCCACCGGCTCTCTGCCCCATCTGAGAGCTTCCAGCCCTGCCTCGGTTTTGAGACCTTGAGCATATGTGTGTCTTTGCTTCCTGTGCTCAGCGTCCTTGTCTATAAAACGGGTGCTTTCATCACCTGCCTCCCTGGGCTGACGTGCAGAGCGACCTACACTGCTCGCACAGCTGGAAAGCTCCTCTCCGGAAAAAAAGACAAGGGGGCAGCCCTTGCCCTCTGCTGGGTTCAGCTGTGCTGGGCAGCCGTAAGAAATGAAAACCGCGCGCCCTGGCTCTCAGATGAGAGCTAGATCATTGGAACGATCTTACATGTTTAGAAACGCCCCAAATGGAAGAGTACGGACTATGGGACAGAAGTAGAAATGCAAATGAGTGGGGCAGAAATCATCCCCAAAAAGATGCTGAGATGACTGGCTATTTTGAAACACTGTATTAAGTTGGACCTTTTTCCTGCCTCACAGCATAGACTCAAGTAAGTTCCAGGGGGGTTAAGGAGTTCAGCTTGAAAAATGAAATTGTAAAAGAACTAAACGAAAACAGGTGGCTGTTTCTATCATTTCGAGTAGAAGGGCTTTCTGAGCATGACCCTATCAGTGGAAATCATTTAGGGAAAGACTCATGAAACAAAGAAACTGTACTGCGGGACAAAATCCCACACAGGAGGCCTCCCCACATGTGATGTACCAGTGGTGACCTGGGGGGTACAGAGATAAGCCCCTAATGTGTTTATTGTAAATAAAATATACTTATTTTAATTGTATTATAAAATCATATTAGTCTATCAGACCTTGGAATTCACTGATACTGACGCAAGGAAGAAGTCAAAGTTGGAGTGTGGTTTTTTTAAAGGAAGTCAATCGAACACCAATATTAGATGAAGACCATTACAGTCAGTTCTCAAATACTGTAAAATACATAGTGCAGGTGTTCTGTCGGTGAGCGATGACTGGAGATGGGAACGACGGATGAGAAGATGTTACGATTAAGGCTAATTCTTTAAAGATTAATTTATAATTAGAATTGTATGCAGTCCACAAGTTATAATGGGGGGGAGGCGTGTGGAATCTTTCGCAAGTTCATCTGGAAGATCAGAAAGTGTGTGGCATCCATGCAACGGAGGGGAAGTTCAGAACAGACTTGAGATGCCGTAAGGCTGTGTGTGGACACCCATCCCCTGGGCAGACGCTCGGCGCACCTGTCCTGCAGGCACTGGGCCGGGGATGGGAAGACCGTGGTGACCTGGGTGAGATGCGGGTGATGCCGGGCACTGCCTGCACTCTGGAAGAGAAGAGCTGACAGGCATTTGTGCAAAATCACAACCGTCACAAGCACCATGGAGGACAGGACCATGGTGCACAGGAGCGTGTTAACGGGGAAGACAATTTGGCAATTCTTATTACGTAGAGGACCTGATCTCCAGCCTAAGAATACATGATTGATCAGGAAATGTGTTCATGCATGAAGTGAAAAAAAAGAATAATTTGTCAGTCTGTAATATTTCCTGAGCACTTACGATACACAAGGATTAGCTGGCTCTCTACAGTAATGATCTCAGTCATCTAGTGAAAGGGGTTCTATCATTATTCATATTTTTGCCCAGAGGAAACTGAGCCTGAGCTACCACGTGCCAGGCAGAACCAGGCTGTCCCAGCCAGTGTTCTCCCTCCACCTTTAAAAAAAAACAAAAACAAAAAAAACAACCTTTTTTCAGAGATAATTGAGATACAAAACCCTGGACATATTTAATGTATATGATTTCATGGGTTTGCACAGAGGCACACACCTGTGAGCCCATTATCACAATCGAGGCGATAGATGTATCCATCACCCCCAGAAGTTTCCTGGTGCCCCCTTTTTTGTAAAGAACACCGACATGAGATCTAGTGTCTTACATTTCGAAGCACACGATTCGGTGGTGGTAAGCAGGTGCTCTGTGATACGGCGGAAATCTGGAACTTACTCATCGTGCATAACTATCGCTCTAGGCCAAATGAACATCTCCTCGTGTCTCGTCCTCCTGGACCCAGTAACCACCACTCTACCCTCTGCTTCTGGGTCTGAGCACGCTGCCTGGCTCAGCTAAGTGGAATCATTCGGTATTTGTCCTCCTGTGACCAACTACACTCCAGATGCTGTCCTCCACGTTGTCACAAATGGCAGGGTCCCCTCCCTTTTGTAAGCCTGGCACTCTGCTTTATGGGTGTCCCACCTCTTCTCCACCCATTCATCTGTCCGTGCACATTCGGTTGTGCGTGTATATAAGCTGTCGTGAATGACGCTGCAGTGAACATGGGGGTGCAGCTATGTCTCCGAGAGTGTGACTGTGGGCTACGCCCAGCAAGGGGACGACGGCCGGATCACACGGCGACTCCACTTTGGGGCGGGGGTGGGGGAGACTCCATACCGTTTTCCACAGCAGCTGTACCTTTTATGTGTCCGCCAACAGTGCACAAGTGTTCCGATTTCTCCACAGACCTGCCAACACCTTCCTCTGCTTTGTTTTGTTTGCTTTATAACATCCCTTCTGACGGGTGGCGGGGGGGGGCTCACTGTGGTTTGGATTTGCATTTTCCTGGTGATGAGTGTTGCGAAGCATCTCTTCATGTGTCTCTTGGCCATGTGGAAGTCTTCTGTGGAGAAATGTCTATTCAAGTCATTTGCCCATTTTCTAATCTGGTCTTGGCAATGAAATCACAGATAGGACACCAAAAGCAGAGTTGACAAAAGCAGGAGCAAACAAGTGGGACCCCACCAAACTCAGAGCCTTCTGCACAGCAAAGGAAGCCAACCACAGAATGAAAAGGCCACCTGTGGACTGGGAGAAGAAGTGCGCAAACCACAGATCTGATAAGAGATTGCGATCCACAATATTAGGAAGTCCTACAACTCAATCCAAAAAAAAAAAAAAAAAAAAAAAACAAAAACAACCAAACAAACCCAAACACACAGTAACTCAACTGAAAAATGGGCAAAGAACTTAAAGAAACATTTCTCCCTCTTAATCATTATGCTACAATGCCAAGCAGAATTTTAGAATTACACACACACACACACACACAAACATTTGCTCACATATCATATATTAAAATATTTACAAGTTATAAATCAAGGTACCAAGGTTGTATAATAAATAAAGGTTGTATAAATCAAGGTTGTATAATATATGCTCTATCCTCCTACCTAGACAAATAGACCTTCATAATGGCTGGAAGGCCAGGTTAGAATTCAGAACTCTCAGCCGCCTTGGGGTTCTGCCCCGGACCCTCGGCACACAGGGAGAGGTGGCCTCGCCAGGATCCACGCCTCCCACCCCCCTTCTGCCCCACACCCCAGGCTCCATCCCACACCACGATGGGGTCTCAAGTGCACGTGTAGGCACCCCAGCCCCATCCACACGCTGCCCTATGAACAGTCACTCCCTTAGACATGCCTTGGGCCTACAGGCACACACGTTTTCGGTGGGAGACCGAAGGACTACCAGGGGAAAGGTCCACACAGACCCTGCGAACGGGCTGGGGCCTTCTGGGCAGGGAGGCCCCATTGTGACCTCATATTCTAGGGTGAGGCACAGCCAGAGGGCAGCAAGAGTAGGACCCTCAAGAGCATGCGGCCCATGGCAGGAGCCTCTCGTCTGACATATAAAACGACTTTAAAAAAAAAAAAAAAAAAAAAAAAAATATATATATATATATATATATATATATATATATATATATAATACTCAAGTTACAAGGAAGCAATTGAGTTCAGTACCGTTATTATCTCCATGTTACATATGGGGAGCGGTTACAGGGGAACCCGCATGCCCCTGGACAGGATGGCTGTAAAGCATCCCTCCATCTGTGACGGTCTCCCTCGAGGCCTCTCTCCTTGCTTCCTCTCTGTTCCTTGCTCCCCCCTGCCTGCCTTCCTCTCTTGCTTCCCTCCTTTCCTTCCTGCTCTACCCAAGCATTCGGAGAGCGCCCTGGGTGCCAGGCACCGCCTGGGCCCGAGGGTTCAAGGGTAATTGGGACAGATGCTCTCAGGCAGCATCCGAGGTAATGAGGAGACTAGCATTGATCCCACACAAATACATACCTAATTACAGACTGGGACAAGTGCACTGACAGATAAGCATGTGTTGATTTGTTGGCTGCCTTTGATTTAAGGTTTCCTGCTGAGACAGGGAGGAATGTAGATCTGTTTTTCTCTTAAAGCCAGGGGCCTTACATAGTTTCACAAACCTTCGGAATGGATGCATTTCGAACAGCTACCCAGAACTGGGTATGCTTTCGACACGCATATAAGCTCATTAAATCAACTCGACTGCTTAATGGCTGTAGTGAAACTTTACCAAAAATGTCAGAGGCACACATTCCTGCAGTGTTACAAAGCCAACTGCCCAATTATGGGGGGGGGGGGTTAACTGGGCACCCCCAGGCCAAATTCTTATGGAAATGCAGAAGGTCAGGTGGAAGAGGGTCTCTGAGCTCCTGGAAACCCATTTTCCCTCCTGCCGTCCCTGCACCACACCCTAGAAGAGGTGAGATGTGATGATGAACGATGCCTGTCCTTCCAATTACCCTACTCTAGATGATTCTAGTAAGTGAACCCTCGCGGCGAGGACGGGCAGCAGTCAACTTAAAACTAGACAGAAGCTCGGTTAGTGGGGACCAGGAGGGCGGCTCCAGCTCCTTACTTCCATGCGACTGTTAATATCCTCCACGTGGATTTAGGCAGAGAAGACCTAAAAGCATGTTATTTTTAAATGGCTTTTGTACTGAGGGACAGAATCCTGGAAGGAAAATCCACTTGTACGTTTAACACTGGCTAGGTGGATTTCTGGTTGCCTGTTGATCTCCTATCTTTTCACCCATGGTTTTCATGGTTTCCGGTAAGGAATAAATAAATCCCCACGAAATTTACCTTGGGAAAGGAACCATTATATCTTTACCAGACTTAAGGGTCAGTTAGACAAATATGCCCCAAGAGGCAAAAGCAGCTTATCTTCCCCTCTCCTGCTCCCTCGCCCTGGACTGAACATTCCAGCTTTTTAAAATTTCATCTGCTGCAGAAGAAAATCTTATTTTTAAAATTGGTTTTACACACACACACACACACACACACACATTTTCCTGCACCTTCCTCCTCAGGTCTGGGGCAGGTGCGCCAGGCTGTAGGGCGCCCATGGGAACAGGTGCGCACAGTGGGGTGGGCTTCTTGCCCCTCACTCGAGTGTCTTCTGCTGCCTGACATCTCTCTGGGTGCATGAGGGACCGACCTGGATCCTGTGAATGAGCTGATCCCCCCCACTGGCCCCCAAGGATTGCTGTGTCCTGCTCCATCCTCTCCTTCCTGCCCTGGGATTTCCAGCTGGGATGTGTTTCTTCTAAGTCACTTACAAACCTCAAGGCAACTATAGGTTTGTGGAGGTTTTTTGCTTTGGAGCGTGGCAGAATTGGGGAAAACGTCCAACTCCAGAATCAGAGCTCAGAAAGGAATGAGGACATGGCTGAGGAAGGGAGACCATCTTGTCTGCAGAGCATCTTTGACCCTAAAGCCCGATCAGGGAGTGAGTGCCCAGGAGGTAACCAGCTTGGTCCAGGCTAAGACAGTGGGATAGAAACCCAACTCCTAGTGAAGCTTCTGAACTGTTCCAGGACTTAACCCCCAACCCACCACCACCACCGGCTCCACCATCAGCATCACCACCAGCAACACCACGGGCATCATCACCGGCTCCACCACCAGCATCATCACCGGCTCCACCACCAGCATCGCCACTGGCAACAGCACCGGCAACACCACGGGCATCACCACCTGCTCCACCACCACCCCCCGCCCTTGCTCACTCTCTGTCTCCTCCCCACCATGACGCCCTCACTTCCTCTCACGGTGAAGCACTTGCTGAGCTCGTGGCTCCGTTGCCGCACTGGATGTATACCCTCCTGCAATGCCAACATGTACTCGTTTCTGGGACAAGGGGGGTACACGGCCCCCTTCACGGCGCTGGTGCTTTCCATGAGCAGAAGCCTCTGAAGTGTCCCCCGCCCCCGTGCCTTGCACACGGAGAGCGCACAGTGGAGGCCAGCTGTCTCCCTCTCAACTCCTACGTCGTGTCCCACCAACACAGGTCCCTGCAACTCCGTCTCCGACGCCCTCTTCTAAACACTACTGTCCGCACATAATCTTTCTCATCCGATTAGGCCCCGCAGAGAAGCCAGTCCCCAGGGAAGCCGCCCAAGCCGACCCCTTTTCAGCTTCCAGCCAAGAGTGAGGGTCTCCCACGCGCACCCCTCCCCTTCCTCCCGCTGTTAACGTTCTTTGTGGCTCTTTGACCTCCCCTGCTGAGCGGCACGTCTGTTTGGAAAATCCCAGTTGCCCTGTTTCCTGTGTTACTCAGAAACGACTTGGCCTCTGTATTTCTGTGTCTACCTTCGGAGAATGGGGCAATGTCCACTTATCGCCATATGTTCATGGAGTCAGCACAGGGATTACATAAAATGCTACACACAGGGGCGCCCGGCGGGGGCTCAGTCGGTGAAGCATCTGCCTTTGGCTCAGGTCATAACCCAGAGTCCTGGGATCCAGTCCCTCGCAGGGCTCCCTGCTCAGCAAGGAGCCTGCTTCTCCCTCTCCCTCTGCCCCTCCTCCCTCTCATGCTCTGTCACTCTCTCTCTAATAAATAAATTAAATTAAAATGCTACACACCAGCACGGCTGCGGTGTCACATCATAGATGCTCAGAAAGTGTCTGTGGGGCATTGGAGGGGCAGCCGAGGTGTCGCCTGGCCCAGCGGCAGGCCCCGGGTGAGAGGGTCTGGGGTGGGAGGTGCCCAGTGTTGCAGCGGTGAATGGAGCCAGCAGATGTGAGGGCCACAGAGAGCCGTGACTGTCCCCACTCACGGCAGGCGAGCTCGCAGCCACACAGATGCTACTGTGAGCACAGCCCCGCGACCCGGCGGGGGGGCTCTGCAACTGCGTACCCCACTGTTCCCAAGGGGCCGCATCTGCAGCCGGAGTCCCCACAGCATATGTGCGGCCGCCTCAGCACGTGGCGGGTGGCTGCTCGAGGCACAGGCGCCGCTGTGTGCTGCCCCTGTCGCATCTGCAGGGAGCCCAGTCGCCTCTCAGGGAGCAGGGCCGGCTGAGCTCTAACCAGATTCAAGGCACACACAGAGGAAAGGGAAACCAGCCCCGCAGCTCAGTCCCAAGGAGCTCCAGTCCACATGGGCGCTCACAGCCTCCCCGCCCTGCGCGCTGGGTCTCGGGACAAAACAGGTGTCGCACCTTCATCTCTGGGGGGGGGGCGGTCATTTGTTCCAAGGTCGCGGTCTTTTTCTTTAGCTTTTCATGATTTCCAGCTTGTAGGAATAGTACCCAGATTCCTCTACGGTCCATGTTTATCCCGTTTGCTTTGTCATGGTCTCTCCCTCTCTCCCCCCGAGGTTTGTGTACATATCACACACACACACACACACACACACACACACACACACACGCTCATTTTCTGAAACCGCTGAGAGTCAGCGAGCACGCCACGGCCCTCCACCCGGGACACCCCATCGCACATCTCCTGGGACCGGGACCGTGTCTCACACACCCTCTGCTCTGACCCACTTCGTGGGTTCCATGCCGACAACGCTTTCATCACGGCCACCATCCTACTCCCATGCTGTCAATCACAGTCAGCACCTTCTCCGTTCAGAAAGATGAAAGAATCAAAAAGATGAAAATCTCAAAGAGGCTGAGTAGAGTTATATGTATTTTAAAATCCTCAGCTTTTGGCGGAACTTCTCAAGCACGTGCGCACAGACACGCACGCACCTGACGGTGCTTTAAGCAGCCCACCTTGGTGTGCTTTACCTCTTTTCATGTGTCCACCGTCTCGGTGAAAAACTCCTTCCGAGCCCTGTGCCTGCTGGCTAGGCCGGTGTCCCAGGTGTTCTAGGAAGGGAGACTCAGGGAACGAGGTGCACAGAGGCGTGAGGAGTGGGCTCGCAGAAGCCAGATTCTTCTTTCAGCAGCTAGCCCTCGAGCCATCTCCTGGGCTGGGCATCGAAGGTATAAACAGGAAAGCTGACTTCTACCCCCCTTTGGTGTAACTTAGGAGGTAAGAGCTCAGACTTAGAGGCAGGATGAACCTGGGTTCTGTTCACCAGATGAGAGCAGATTACTGAAGCCTGAGCCTCAGTTTCTTGAGCTGTGCAATGGGGGCACTAGTGAAGGCCGAGAACAGCTGTCCAGCACCAGCACCATGTCTGTGCACAGAAGCACTCAGTAAGTGCCGACCAGCATGTGTTGGGGGGAAGGCAGGGAGGAATCCCCAGATTGCTAGAATGGTAGGCGAGGGCCCCATAGGGCCCCCTAGAGGGAGGCCGCCTTTCAGATGCAATGAGAGGTGCCTTCAGAGGAGGCATTTGAACCCAGAATGGGAAGGCGACTTTTCCACAGACAGGAGGGAGTCTGGAGGCTGCAGGAGAGGGAGGGAGAGGGCAGGGGAGGCAGTCCATATTCCACACAGAGGAAACTGCAAGTGCGAGGCTTGGGCCACCAAGAGGCTGCAGATCCCTTCACGGTGCTGGCCTCAGAGCCAGAGGGCTGGGCCAGCAGGAAGGGAGGCTGGACGGTTCCACGGACGCACCGGCACAAGCGATTTGCAGGGACGCTTCCTTGGACCCACTGCCCACTAACAGAGTCACCCGCACCACCTCCTCCTCCGTCACTGGGGCCTTGCAGGTGCAGGCAAGCAGACAGGAGGAGAGCACAGCCAGCACAGCTGCGGCCTACAGGCCAGCCCAGCCCTCACTTTAACGGCTCAGGACAGCGGGACGCTTTTTCTGACTATAAAATGAATAATGCTCATCACCGATGATTTTGAAAATATTTTTTAAGTCTCTTTTCGCACTTCCAATTAAAACTCTCCCTCCGTCATAGCTTTGTTATCTGGCATGTCAAATTAATTAAAAGTCTGGTTAGCTGAGTATCCAGTCACTGGCCCCATGCACGCCCCCTGCCCCCCCCCCCCCCAGCTATAACCTGTTAGAGCCAGGAGCCACCTGCAAGGACCCCTTCTGGCCCTGGGGGCACGTGTCCGGGTGTGGAACGAGTCCCGAGTCCCGGTGTGGAATGCTTCGAGCTGGGGTCCCTAAAGGTGGCCCATTTTGGAAGCTAGCTTTGAAATAAGACCCCACTCGCTGTTGTTCTTAAGCCTGAAGCTAGCAGCAGCGGAGTCACCAGGAGCCACCTCCTCCCTTCTCCCCTCCAGATTCTGGGGGGCCAGGCCTGCGTTAGCTTAAGAAGCTCTCTGTCAGAGGGTGTCTGTTTCCTTGCTTCACACCCAGTGGAAAGGGACCCCAGGGGGAGCTGGTTATGCTGACGCCCCTGGAGCTGGGGTCCCCTCATTAGTGCTCCCCACACCCCTGCGTGCCTTTAAATAGCACAGCCCCTGGAGCTTCTAAAACACAGTTGACTTTCCAAAGTGAGTGCTGGCTCCTCTCTTCCAGGAACAGGCCTGCCAGGGAAGGGAAGCACTGCTCTGCAGTCCGGCCTCGCCGTGGCTCAGGCAGCAGGGAGGGAAACCAGCACCAAGCGGAGATGTGATTCATCCACGTTACCCGTCCTGCTCGCTTGGTCTCTTCCACAAAATAATGCTTCTGTTCCTCTGGCTTAAAAAAATCTTCTCTTACACGAATGCTAACGAAGGGGCTGTGCTTCCCTCACAAAGGGCTTGCTTCTGCGGGTGCTCCAGAGCACAGTGAGTTTCCCCGAAGCACTGGAAACGTGGTTTAGTTTACAACTGCGGGTATTACGGAAACTCTGGGCGAACGCAGGTTACGCAAGAGAGAGGGGCAGCTGCCACAGATGCGGCCTGAGGGCCCTGAACGGCGCACCGTGGTCGGGCAGGGGTGCGGATAAGGAGCTGAGCGCAGCCCTTCCTGGTGTCTCTGCCCAGGGCGCGCTCCACCCCCCTCCTGCCCCAGGCCTTGAACACGGCCAGGCCTTGCTGGTGCCCCTTTCTCCCGACGCTGTGAAAAATTAGGATAAAATTCGAGCCTTCTCCAGAAGCGGCTGACGGTCTTCTTAAGCGGAGTTGAAAGGAAAGCCATGGTTCTTTCCGTGTATTTCCAATGTTTGTTGCTGTGTGTGGTTTGTGAAACAGCAAACTCTTCAATCCAGCTGGAAAACACCCCCCCACCCACACCCACCACAGGGAAGCGTGTTGGAAGGACCCAGGAAGCCCTGCCAAGGGCAGGAAATACAGCCATGCCTCGCGGGGCCGGCGCCGCTGGCTATGGGGACAGACAGTGGCTCAGTCGGTCTCTCTGGGGCCACCGGGTCCCTGGCCTTCTCTGCATTTCTGCTTCTTTCTCTCACAGACCACCTCTCTCTGCTTCTGTCCGTGTAGCTCTTCAGGCCAAATACTTGATGGAAGCTTCCAGAGCCTCTGAGTTTACTGTAGGGACAATCTGATTGGTTCAGCGTGAGTCCCCTTAGCTGCCGGCAAGAGGGGCAGGGCCCAGCAGGGTCCTGGGGTTGGCCCCCTAGCACGCATCCCCACCGTGTCACCGTGTCCCCTCACCCCAGCTCCGTCTTCCATAAACATGCACACTTCTCTGCCACCTGACTTCTCTAGTCCACATGGCAAGCGTCGGACGAATCTGCTGTTTTTGCCCCCCTGGCATCATCAGTGGCTCCTTCTTCCAGCTTCGGAACCCCCTGTTTGCCTTTTGGAAATAACCCTCACCCTACACTGTCCGCGTGGTTCATTCAGGTGAGGCTGCCACGTCCCACTCCACCCACCTGTCTGCGCAGTGCGTCACTGCGGTTCAAGTTCAGAAGATGAGCATGTGACCCAAGGAGCAGGGCCAAGGAGAGTGTCATCTAGAACTTTCCACTGGACATGTCAGGAAACGAGTTTCCTCCTTCTGCCGGAGCTGCCAACGTGGGCCCGGAGCTGCCCATGGCCATCTTGGTTTGCCCCCGAAATGAAGCCAGCACGGATAAAAAGCAGAGCCGGGAAACAGAAATAAACGATGGACAACGCAGTTTGAGCGATTCAATCTGAACACATTCAAAGCATGTGGACCCCAAACTCTCTGTTTTGCTTAAGCCAATTTTGAATTGCACTGAAGTTCACTTCCCAGGAACAACCCTGGGTGGGCACAGGGTACCCCCAGAAGACCCTCCCGAGGGCTGAATTACTTGCAGAACTGCAACTTATTGACTTCCTAATTTCTGAACGTGCTTTGCACGGTGCATGTCCGAGAACACAGGTCTCCAGTTTGGGCTCTGCTCTGAGAATCCTGGCATCTGAGGCTCTTTTCAAGACTCAGACTTGGGGATTAATATAAATATGTTACTGGTGGGAATGACAGTTTGGAAAGAAAATGGATAGAACATTAAGGACCCATAAGACCCAACAAACAAAAAGAGCACTTGGAGGCACGTCACCAGGTCAGGGGCCTGCGCCGGAATGGGCGCCTTTCCTCTTTGCCACCGCACAAGTGGTTCTCTCATCGAGGGGGAGCGTGACTGTGGCAGCCCCTACAGAGGACCTGTGCGTCTTCCCTGTTGCCCATGTGGGGGGCCCAGGCCCAGGTCATCCAGCCAGTTTGCCCCCCTGCAAGACCAGCAGGTCTCAGGGGCTCGGCCACCTACCCCATGCCAATAAACCTCCCTTCCAAAATCTCTGTGGGAAGCACGGGGATGAGGAAAGTGCTGGAAGGCATAGATCACTCACGGGCTGCTGCTCCTCCTAAGTCCCAGTTCCCCTACCTCCTGTAATCTGACCCATCCGGCACGCCCCGGGGGACACCGAGGGCATGACCCCAAGGTTCTCCAGCTCAGCAACCTCTCCTTTAACAGCATGCTAGCAACCTGTTTAATTTGGGAAGCTGAAAAGGACCACATTAACACTGAAGATGAGCCCCACAAAGATAACCCTAAGGAAACAAGCACCAGCCCCTGTTTGTCAGGGCTTCAAGGGCCCGGGCAGCATTCTTAGCCTGGAATAACCAATCAGGGTCGAGAGAGACTTAAATCATTTCTAGTGGTTGAGGACTCCAGTATATTTTTTAATACAAGGAAAAAGATCTATATTAAATGTTTACATCAACCAACGATAGTGCAGTATAGTCATGCTGGTTCCCAATCATGATAGGATCCATGACAAAAGCATAGTAGTAGCAGGGGTGCCCGGGTGGCTCAGTGAGTTAAGCATCTGCCTTCGGCTCAGGTTATGACCCCGGGGTCCTGGGATTGAGCCCCACATCGGGCTCCCTGCTCAGCGGGGGAGCCTGCTTCTCCCTCCCTCTCCGCTGCTCCCCCTGCTCGTGCTCTCTCTCTAATAAATACATAAAATCTTAAACAAAACAAAGGCACCCAGTACATCAGAAGCCGTACTGGCCAGTCAGGACCCCGGCACAGGAATGCTAGATGACTCTCCCAGCCCCACTGGTGTACCTCTGTGACCGTAGCTGTAGCCTCATTTGGAGATAACCCCACGTCTGAATTGGAGGCTCCTCCTGAATGAGAGGCCAAGTCACACGGCCCTCTCTCCCCGTCCCGGGCCCCTGTACTGGTCCGGGATCCGTACTGAGACCGCCAGACCGGGGCTGCTGATCACCCCGGTGGGCTTTCCCCCTCGGTCTGCAGGTACCAGGAGGTCCTCTCAATTAAGGGAACTCTTTTCTACCCCAATCTGCAGAACTCAGCAATCACCCTGGACACTTATTAACTGCCCTATTGTTCTACTCTTCTGCCAAGTCCATGCGACACACTGCTTTCCTTCGAAACTGCAGAGTAGCGAGCACCAGCTAGCTAACAGACAGAGTGCGCAGGAGCTGGGCGGCTCCCCGGGAGCCCCCCGCCCCACGGAGGACACACGCACGGAACGAGATCGCACCACACAGTTCGATGAGGGGGGCTCTTCCTCAGGTTCTTGTTCACTTACTTCCACCATTCATCTCCCCACCAGACTCTAAGCTCCAAGAAGATGGATAGGGTCTGTTTTGTTCTATCTCCTCCCCTGCTAGCACATAGTAGGTGCTCAATAAATACTTGTTGACTAGACAAATACCTCGCATGCTTTCCTATCCTGTTATTGCACGTGACGTTTCTGGTGCTGCCTCAAGTATCTCTCAGTATAATTACGTTATCTTTGTAAACGTCAGCTTCCGTGACATCTCATTTTATTTCTTCTGTCAGTGTTTTGCAAATTTGACTGAAGATCAGAATCGCCTGAAGTGTCTTTCTGAAACACGGATTCCTGGGCACCATCCCAGCCCCCCTGAATCCCAGTCTCCCAGGGAGAGGGACACAGTTAGCATTAGTAACCGTGCAGCAAGTGCTTGAGCGGCCGTTATCGTCAGGGAGATCAGGGAAATTCCAAATTCTAACCAATTGATCAGGGATTACTTCACCGGGTTCTAGTTAGGTGATTTCTAGAAAGTCTGCTTTTTGGTGGACCTTATGATTTCAGTAGTGTGTACGTCACAGGTGTGTTCTGGGCCAAACGCAGTGCACGGCTTCCCATCAGGCCTGCCAGCTTCGGCAGGAGGGCGCTCGGTAGGAGGGGCACCTGCTGTCCTTGGCCTCCTCGGTGACCACCCTCACCACCTCTGCGACTTCATCCGTCTTATAACTGACTCTGAATCTCCTCACGCGTTTGATTCCTTCTGAGACCACATTTTCCCGTGTTTCTACACTAATCACATTTTCTCTTCGGGGAATTTTCTGACCCTGTTTTTTGCCTGTTTAATTCTTGGTCCCTTCATGCTTCCTGTCTCGTTTCTCCAAACTCTTTACATACAGGATAGCAACTCTGTGTCTTTCGTATTTACTTCAAATGCTTTTCCTCTCGATGGCATTTGCCTCTGACTTAGAGCTACTTTCGAACACAGGAGCTACACACGCACACGGACACACACACACACACCCTCTCTCTTTGCGGGAACATTGACATGTCTGTAGGCTGGCGGCCTGGGCTGGAGCTACAGACGTGGCGGTGGGAGTTGGCAGCAATAATGATATGGAAGGCCAGAACCTCAATGATCACATAGGAAGAAAGCATGAAAGAGAAGAAGTAAAATGACCCAAGGCCTCCACCATGCCGAAGTCGGGGCAGAGGGAGAGATGGCACGGGAGACTGGCTGGAGAGGCAGGATCGAGGCTGGCAGCCTTCGGTGTCATGGAGGCCAAGAGGGGAAGATGTAAGGAAGACGGGGTTCCAGAAGAGTTTGTGTCCGCGGGTGGGCAGGCCATTGCTCTTCCTTCTACTTGGATGGTTTGCTTGGTGGGTTTACATTTACTGCTTGACCCGCTGGGATGTCTACAGAGAGGCCGCGCGAGGCGCGCCTTGACCACCTCCAGCCTCGAGACAAAAGGGCTCTAGCCTCCTCCACTTTCTCCAGCCCCGCAGACCAAGGGCTAGAGGGGGAAGACAGAATGGAAACTGTTGTTTCCCCACGTGTCTTAAGGATGTGGTTTCCAGGACGGGCCCAGCTGTCTCTATCTCCCCCATTTGGATTAGAAGTTTGGGGTTTACTTGGATGCTTGAAATTAAGGCAGAAATGGGGAGAGGAGCCTTGCCCAACCATATAAGCTATTTTAAAATCACTTTCCATTACTTGTGACGCAAAGTTATGGCTTTCTAGTTATAGTCGGGGAAACTGAGTCAGAGCATCACATGAGTTGCCAGAAAATGTCATGACTAGAAAGAAGTGGGATTGGGAGAAAACCCCCACATCCAGCCATTCTCCAGCACCCCAGGCCGCCTGGAAGCCACAAGAGCAAGACCGAGGGAACTTGACACTGCTCTCTTGCTTGGAGGGACATCTCTGGTCATGCACTGTCTCAGGGAGACACAGATCTGAGGCAAGAGAGAAGGTCTGACAGGGATTTGGCTCAGGTGCTCGCATGGCTTTCTAAGTAAATATGTTTTGCTTTCTTGAATGACAAAGGGACTCCTCCAGGGACAGCTCCTCCCATGTGGCAAGAGCAGGGCTCTGTTCATTCCAGCCAGGCCAGCGGCTTGCACACCATCATCTGTTCCTTGCCCTTGGACTCAGCAAGTATGGCAGACTTTAGCCAGTATTGGGGCACAATCTCCCCACATACAGAGCGAGGATGTAGGTAGGGCAGAGCAAAGCCGGCAAGAAAAGGTGCTTAGACAACAATGTGATATCTTAGAAAGATACGGCACTGTCACAGAGGAAATTAGCCTTGTTGAACTTGTGTGTACTTATTCTAGAGTTTGGTATGGTTTCATATTTTGAATCCCACAACGGCGCAAGGAGGGGAGACCACACCGTAGTGTTGTTGGCATTCAGGGCCTCTGAACGGATTCTTCCTGCCTTGGTTAGTACTCAGGTGTCTGAAGACACCGTGCTCTGCTCCCCTGCTGCAGGGTGGAGGTAAGAATTTGAATGTAAGGCTTCACCTAATACCCCAGCTCTGCTCGGGCAGTCAATCAGGTGATGTCGTAGGACCTGGGAAAAGCCTAACAACGGGCATAAGAAGACGCACGAAATGGTGACAGCTCTTGGTTCAGCGGCTACACAACCGCTGTCCCGTGGTCTTCCTCCATGTCTGGGGTAGCCTCGGCGTCTCAGGAAAGGACCAGTGGTATTTTCGGCTTTTCGGGTCATAGAGTCTATCTGTTAACAACTACTCAGCTCTGCTTGGGGTAGTGCAAGAGTAGCCATGGAAAATGTGTACAAACGGATGGCACCCCAACAAAACTTTATTTTAAGACCGGCCGGCCGGCAGGGCCCACGCTCCCTCTCACGCAAGGGCGGCGAGGATTCTGTGGCGCAGTCGGTCCCCAGCACACGATAAACGCTCAGGAGGCGCAGGGAGGGCGCCGGGAGAGGCCACGGCCAGCACGGCCCGCGGGGTTTCGGCGTGGGCTGGCCCCGGGAGGAGGCGCGGGACGGAAGTGGGCTCACGGACCTCTCCAAGCCGGGCGGAGCGGCCGCGTCTCAAGTGCTGTTTTGGTTCCATGCGCAGGTAGCAGGCTCCGGTCTGTTGATCCCAGATGGCGTGAGCAGAGCGTGCAGCGAGCCTGTTCTTACCCGCCAGCACCCCCCAACCCATGGTCCCTGCCTCTCCCCAGACACAGGAAAGAGACAATTTGCGGAGAAAAAGCTCTTCGTGGGCCCCTCCTGTGGGCGGCCGTTCTCATCTCTGCACACTGGCTCCCTGGCCTCCCCTGGTGTGTACAGATGTTGACGCAGCTGCAGGCTTCACTGAACCCATGTTGCCGTAAGCTTGTCGTAGTTACGGGTGGTGGTGGTGGTAGCAGACTGTCTCTGAACAGCTTCACCGTCTCTGTCTTTTTTTTTTTTTTTTTTAAAGATTATTTATTTATTTATTTGACAGAGATAGAGACAGCCAGTGAGAGAGGGAACACAAGCAGGGGGAGTGGGAGAGGAAGAAGCAGGCTCATAGAGGAGGAGCCTGACGTGGGGCTCGAACCCGGAATGCCGGGATCACGCCCTGAGCCGAAGGCAGACGCTTTAACCGCTGTGCCACCCAGGCGCCCCCACCGTCTCTGTCTTAACACATCCTCCTCTGGGGCATTGGGTTGGGTTTGGTGGTGGTGGTTTTTTTCCGACGCCATCTGTAATGCAGCGCCCATAGCTCTTTTGTTCTGCTGAACTTTCCCCCTTTATTTTCTTCAGAGAGATTCTAAGGAGAGGACCAAAGCAGAGCCGTCCTCCCATCAGGCAACAGGTGCTCCTCCAGCCCCCTTCTGGATGCATCCTTCCCCGCAGGATGAGGGGCCCTCAGGTCAAGGGAACATGCCCGTGTGACGTCCACAACCCCCCTTCCAGGGACATGGGACCCCAGAAGTCCCTGCCCCAGTGGCTTCAAGCTCAGCTCCAGACCTGCTTTCTGGATCTCTCCTCCTGAGGTCCAGTCTCCCCAGCAGTGGGCACAGACGTGGACCCGAGGGCTGGCCAAGGGGCACTGGGGCAGCAGACAGAGTTTGCACGTGTGAGCTGGGCTGTCTGCACACAGTGCATGAGGTCCCTCCCAATGCCGGACAGACCCAGGAACTGGGAAGAGAATGGGTGTGGGGGCCAGCACCTGGCACTGCCCATGTTGTCACACTCCAACGTGGGACCTAGAGCCATCTGAGCACTTGACACCTGAGCCTGGCCTTCTAGGGGCTGGGCAAATATATCTGCTGAGGAAGGAGGACAGGTAAGGATTCAGAACCTGACTTAGTACTCTCAGCCCCTGACGTGTAGGGTAGGTGAGGCTCCAGTCCTGCTCTTCCTGGGCACCTGGGAGTCATCAGGAGGCCTGGATTAGGGGTTGTGACCAAGTTTACAGTCTCCTGCTAAGTCTGCACGGCCACGCTGCCCCTCCCAACAACCGTACTGGTTTACAACCAGTGCACGTGCAGGCTTCATCACGCTCGCTCATCACGCTCACTCAGGCAGCAGGGATACAGTCGCGGCGGCTGCCGGCGTCCGTTCGGTAGGAGTGGGACGATCTGCCCACACTGTTCTACTCTGCGTTTCTTCGATCACCCGCATGAGCGATAATAAAAACCACCATGTACTGAGCCCTCACTATGCGCGGGGCCCTGAGATGAAACACTCTGCCCGCACTTTCTCATTTATTCCTCCCCGGAGTCCTTCGGATCCTAAAGGTCAGCAGAATAAAGGAAACTGTCCAACACCGCAGGTAGTAAGCAGTGCAGAGAACCTGTCCACACAGGGTCTTCTCCCGTCCCGGACCCTCCTTCCTGCCTCTGCCGGCTCTGGCTCTACCCCGGTCCCTGGCAGCCACCGCTCTGCTCCGGACTCTCCCGATGCGTCTGCTCTGGACACTTCCCATCATCGGAATCCTACACTCTGTGCCCCTTTGTGCCTGGCTCCTTCCACGTCGCCTCCCGTTCCGGGGGCTCCTCCGTGGTGTGGCAGGTGGCAGCACCGCGTTCCCATTTATGGCGGTCACTGGCTGCATTTTCGTGAACCTCTTCCGTCCGGACGGCCAAAACTGTTTCTTCTTTTTAAGTTATGACACTTATGATGAATTTCTGAATGAGGAAGGGCAGAGAATTGTCTTCAGATGATAGACGGCCCCCATCTGTGTGAGGGGACCAGGTCGGCCTTCTCACCTGTTGGGCTTTCCTCCCAACTTCTGTGTGCTCAGTGACCAGAAAGCCGCTGGGCTGGCGGAGTGCGCAGCCAGCGCGAGGCCAGCCGATCTGCGGTGAAAGCACGTTTCCTATCTGCCCTAGCTGGTGGGTTAGTGGGCTTGTGGACGACACCAAAACAGAGACAAGGGCTTTTATGGTTTCCAGGAGTTGATGAAAAGCCACGAAGGGGGCAAAAGGGAGGCTCGGCAAGAGCTGGAGCTTCCAGGTTCCTTCTAAAAATGAGCGCCCAGGCCCAGGATTCCAGAAATAACCACTGCGCACATCGGTGGGCACCACCTCTTTGGTGAAGCGTCTCCGAAGGCGCTTCAGACACCGAACTCCGCACACCTTCCCGAGGGCTACTTTGCATACGCCTTCCACACGCACCAGACCCGTCTCCTTCCTCGTCCTCTGTCCCCAAGAGACAGCGCGCTCTCCGCAGGTGGGGCCGGGCCGTGACCTCTGTCGGCTGCACGCCTTCGGCTCCACACCTGGCAGGTAGAGGCGGCTCCGAGAACTTCTCCCAAGGAACCAGTGAGAGAGAGTGAGGAGGTGAGCAAATGCACAGCCACGCCGTCCACCCCTTATATTAACGCCACTTACGTTAACGTTCATCAACATGAAATGCAATCAAAGACCCAGCACCGTGTCACGCTGGCCACATTGCAAGCGCTCAGTAGCCCCATGCGACTATTCCCATCGTCACAGAAAGTGCGTTTGTACAGGCTGATCCAAACTCCTGCCTCTGTTACACACCACAGACAGACACGCAGGATTGCAGGGACTCTCCGTCACAGCGACAGGGAGGGTCATCTCACCATGACGGAGTCCGCTGAGTCACTGCCAGATGTGCAGGGCATCCAGATACGAAGGGGGAAGAGAAGGTTCTGGAGAGAGTGACAGGGGATGCCTTTGTTCCTAGACACCTTCCACTCCCTACTGGGAGGCCTCCTGGAGATCCGAACTCTGGGGGCGAGCCCACGGCTGTGACGTTAGACCACTTCACACCCTTCCCGGACAATCAGCCTTTCACTGTATTCCCGTTACTCTGCGAGGGGAAAATCCTACGTCTCACGTGATAAATCATCTTTATTTACTTAGGGCTGGGAAGGGGCCAAAAGCAGACGGTCACCAAGCAGCATGCGGTACAACAAACACCTGCCTGGAGAGCCCGCGTGGAGCCCGCGCATTCCCTGCTGAGTCCAAAACATACTTCGTCGGGCAGTGTTTGCACAGACGTTTTCAAGTGTGCTGTGTTCCTGTCCCTGGGGCCTGATCTCAAGCCCAGCTCATCGGTCACCGCAGAGGGTGCCCTCCTTTTGGGGGAGATGTCTGCCTCCAGCCCCTCGAGCCAGAGAGCAGCGCTGCGTTCAGACCCCCTATTCCCTTTTTGGAAACAATAAGCAATGGTTACTGTGTGGGAGAGGGAGATCCCTGGGGCAATAACTGGATTCTTCATAAAAATTCAAGGCGGCCCGTGGTCTTCCAGGCAGCAGCTTCCATGAATGGAAGACTTCACAGGAAAAAGACCTTGGAATTCCACTGAACACAGATACCCTGTAAGCCAAGAATGGCCACAATCTTAGGCTGGACACGTAAAAAGGAACCTTCACATCGAGAGAGCGGCTCACTACGCTTTGGCACTGGGAGGAGCGCACAGTAGGGGCGGGGGAACACGTTTGGGGGACCTCAGGGGGCCTTGGGGGGCCTCCAGTTCTGAAGAAGGTGGCAAAGATGGTGAGGAACCGTGGTCGTGGCTACAGAACCCATATTAGCGGAGACTTCTCTGGACAGAAGAACGAGGGTTCAAAATCAGCCACTGAGCTGAGATTATGACGGGGTGGATCTCACCCAATACGAATGAAACCAGGCAACAAAAAACGTATCCGGTACCGAAAACTTTATTTGTCCAAGTAAGTGCCCAAGAGTTTCTGATCTCTACAAGCTCATTACAAGGCCACCGGCATGACTGGAATATTGAAAATAGGATCGTAAATGCTCACGAGGGATAAGGGGTGAGTGGGAGTGACTAAGAGGGCTCTCTGCGCCTGAGCTCATCAGCTGCACCCAGACGGTGCTGGACACCAGCACTGCCCCCCAGGCACCACCGTCAGAAGGGTCAGAGCCTGACGCGGGCGCTGGGCGTGCCGCATCTAGAGAAGAGTGCTTGGAGTACCGAGGGGTCTCTACAGATCTTGAAAGCGTCCCTCCTCGAGGACAGAGCAGATAAACAGTTATTTATACACTTACTTGTTCTCAACAGGGAGCTGAGCAGAGAAAAGAGACGCTCCCACTCTTTTCTTGGTGCCCAGGGGGCCGTCCTGGGGGTAGAAGCTGCTTATTAAATATCAAGCTCAAGGGCACACAACTTGTAAATGGCAGCACTGGGACTTAAACCTGCTGCTGCCGGACACCCCAGTCCCCTTCCTCCGGGAAGTCCCCCCGATGATGCCAGGAGCCCCGACCTCTGACCTCTCTTTCAGATGCCACCTTTCCTCTCAGGTCACTCCCTGTGACCTCTCCTCCCCGCTGTCCACAGAACCCACATGCCCACGCAGTTTCAACGATCATCTCTCCCCGCGGGCGAGTCCCACCTGACACCTGCTAACCCACTTGCCCAGCCCCACACCACCCTTTGACCCAGCCTGCCACTGTGTGACCCGTTTTCCCTCTCATTCTGGAGAACGACTGAACGAATCAACCAGTTATGGCCTGGACACCTACTAGGCTCAGGGTGGGCTCGGGTTGTTCAGAAACCAACCAACATGAACAAAAAAATACCCAGAAATCGCCATTTGATTGTTCCAGAGTGGACTCTACGCACAATCGGCTAGAATGAGGGAACGGAGGCGGTCTGTGGGGGTTGACGGGGGCCGGCAGGGGTCTGGGGGGCCGGCGGGGATCGATAGGGGACAGTGGGGGCTGGCAGGGGTTGGCAGGGGTCAATTGGGCACAGTGGGGGCCTGGGGGGTCAGCGGGGGCCAGCGGGGTCGGTGGGGGTCGGCGGGAGTCGGCGGGGTCAACGGGGTCGGTGGGGGGCCACCGGGCATGTCTAGGGCAGTGTCCTGGAGAAGCCTGAGTGGCAGGCGACACGGAGAGGGGACTCCCGGCAGTCACTTTGGACACGGAGGGTGTGGAACTCCAGACACCGGGCCTGTGCTGCTCAGACATGTCACCATGTCGGGGTGGCTCTGGGTGGGGATGGCAAAGGTCAAACTGTCAGCTAACAACGAGCACGGGGGACAGGGTGGTGACGGCACTCAGCGCACGACGCAGGCCCTCAGGCCTATTCATCGTTAGGCTTGCTTGTTAGAGCCAGAGCACGGACGCCTTGGGGAGGGGATCTCGCGGGAGCTGTGGATCAGAGCTAGATGGGATGCCCTGTGACCCGGCAGTCCTACCCTAGGACGGTCCCCTACAGAAGCCCGTCCTTCATCTCAACGCTCATCTCAACGCTCATCTCAACGCTCAGCACATTGGTAATTTTCTTTTTTTAATACTGGGACCCTGGAGACCATGTTACTGCTTTTTGATAAGGAATTACTTGACAAATTATCAAGCATCCATACAACGGACTGTGATAGAGCAGACAAAAGGAATGAATTAAACACACGTGCACCGACGTGGAGAGATGACCATGAGAGACTGCGGTTTCTTTAGCTGTAGACTAGGATACATACGGGATCATCTCACGCTGCCGGTGTGCTTGTGTGTCTGCCCAGGGCAAGGACGGAAAGTATGTGCCTGGTCACACATAAGGGTTGACCCTACACCTGGAAGGTGCAGAGTGCTTAAAGATTCACAGCACACGGGAAAACTTCTGTAATTTAAAACATTTTTGAATGAAACAATTAGAAAGAAAACGCTGGCCTATAATTAGATGAAGTGAAATCTAATTAAAGATCTGCTCCATTCCTTCTCCAAGGGCCCCCAACCAAAGGGACAGATGTGCCGGCAGGAACCACACAGATGTGGCCACACACCTGGGAGCCACACACCCCGCAGGGAGCGGCGAGCAGGGTGAGGTCCTGCCTCCCAGCTGGAGGGATCGGATTTGCCTACTCAGGAACCCTGTCTGATCCCTGTCCTTTCCCTTCTCAGCCTGCGTCCATGTCAGTGACCGTTCTCACACGCATGTGCACACACACACATAGAAACATGCACACGCACACACATGCTCACACATGCATACAAACATGCACATGTGTGCACACGCGCACACACGTCCCAGGCACTGAGCAGCAGCCTCTCTGTTTCTCTAGCCAGCATTGCTCTTGGGGCCCTGCTTCCCACTTGTGCTGGAAGCTTCTATTCGATCACTGCGCATGAACCTGCATCAGCATCAGCGTCCAGAATGGCAGCCCTGCTGATGTGCGACCACGTGGGCTGGAGCAGTGCTACAGACACGCATCCGCCAGCAAGGGCACACACGTCCTAAGACATGGCATCCGTCGCTGCCTATCTTGACCCCGTAAGAAAAACTAGGGCTTCTTCCAACAACGCCTTTTTTGCAGCTTCTTTCTGAAAGCACAAACGGGCCTTGTAGCATCGGCCTGGGGACTCGCTGGCCCAGTCTGTGTCAGGAAGGCTGCTGTCTGCGCAGGTCCTCCTCACTCCTGAGCCCAGGCCTCTCCTAACGGAGCCCACACGGCGAAATGAGAGGGGTCAGGGGAAGCGCACTTGAGACTGCACACTGGCTCCTCCAATTAGGAAACGTCCATTTTAGTCTTCGTGTCTCTGCTTCATTCCCTCTGAACTCCGCACCTCCCGCGTCAATATCTCCTTTCCATATCGTGACCTCCTTCTAGATTCCCCTATGCACCTGAACGGTTTTAAGGAATGATTCAGCAGGACCTTTCAAAAGCAGACAAAGAGAAAAGGCCTCAAACCCTCACTGATTGAAGTCACCCATGCTGTCAGAACTTCGATGTGGTTCCAAAGCCATCTGACGGGAGCTCAAAGGCTCGCTGATCATTCATTAGTCCCTAACACTGATCCCCCAGAGCTGGTCTACGACCCTCCTCAGGACGCACACTGCCCTCCTGAGTGAGGTCACAAAGCTCCACTTCTTCGAGAGGAGAAACTGCGGGGGATGCTGGGTGAGCACAGAGCACAGGATGTCTGGGCAGAAAGGGGAAGAACGAATCTGGGAGAACCTGGACACGTGGAAAGACCAGGAGACTGAAGCCCCAGGAGACAAAGCAACTCCCCTGCATGGAACGGCTGGAAGAACTCTCTGAGGGACCCCACATCACGTGCCGAGCAGTACTGACGGCCCAGACGCCTACCTCCCCAACCCAATGTCACTCGCCTCCCTGCGCATGAGCCCCTGGAACTCTGAGCTGTAGCTCTCACAGTTCACACCCTTTTAGAACTTGCTCTGCAGAGAGCTGGTATGTGTAAAATGTGGCCAAGGGCGGAACTGAGTACAAAGGCTTCTGAGTAGCCCGATGAAACCCTGTTCACCCACAGGAGCGTGTTACTCACCCATATTCAGAGGCAAGCCTCCCACAGCACTCAGAGCCCGTGTGCTCTTACTTAGCCTGCGATTCTAACAAGGCCAGATGTGGGGCTTCTAAGCTAACAGCAGATCAGAGGTAATGAACTAGAAGTAGACAGAGGAATGTACCAATAAGCAACAGAAAGTGACACCTGACAGGCTGGAAGGTCCTACAGGGAAAGATAGTAAACAAGGAGTGGGTGCAAAGTCTGGGCCATTACGTTGGAAGACAAATAGCCTTGCATCCTTCAAGGTCTCGAGGCTTATTACCAAGATAATAATGGTAATAAGCCGAGACCCTACCCTATGCCAGGCTCTTTGCTAGTACATTAGCTAGCCATTCCTTTTGGCCACTAGTTACAGGGACCCAAAAATGAATGAAACAAGTTGAATCAAGCTGGACAGGGTGGAGGGGGGTGTTTTTCTTCCACATAACAAGAAACCCAGAGGTAGAGAGTCAAAGACTGAGATGGCTCTTGATTTCCTTAGTAATCTTCATCATTCCTAGCATGTGGCTTCTAGCATCGTAGCTACCTCATGATCACAACATGACTGCTGCAATTCCAGCCGTCACATCTACTTTCCAGCTAGCAGGGAGGAAGAAAGGGAAGTGGAGGAAAAAAGGCACACTTCACATCTGAATCGACATCTCTGAAACAGCTTTCATGGAAATTTTACCTGATTTTGCTTCCATCTCACTGACCATCCCAATGTGCAAGGAGAATGGGAAATGAAGGTTTCCACCATGGCTCCTGACAGCACAGAGTTTCTGGTAGTAAAGATGAAATGAGAAAGGTGTTGGGAAGACAAATGTCACAGCCAGGCACCCGGGCGATGCAGAGATTCAGACTTAACTCCGCCTCCAAGGAGCTCAGGCTTCAGGGAGAATCCTTTCCTTCCAAAATGGTTAAAATAATAATTATGTCTTGAGACATAAACTTTCATCTTGATGAACAGACTCCATAATTTAGGGCAACACTTTCCCAGAAGATTCTAGACTACGGAGAATTCTGCTGAGATTGTTTGTTTGCCTTAATTCCATAAGAATTACATTTCTGCCTATGAAATCCACTTGGGCCCTGCTCCTGTCCACCGGCATTTATAGCCCTCATAACTCTGTGGCAGGAAATGGGAGAGGCTTTGGCTAATAGCAAATGGCCACAGAGTTCCTCGGGCAGGTGGATGCAGAAGGCCCCGTGCTCCCATCTGTCCCCTCCCTACTCTGTTGGGCTGATCCCAGGGTAATTCAGGTTGCGGGTATCGTGGCTGTAATTCTTTCTTCGTGGCACCTTTATTTTGAGACAAATCTGCCACGAGAGGCAGGAAGCCCTCCGATCATGCATCATGTGGCGGCAACTTCAGACACGGAGGTGGGGGGGGATGCATCTTTAGATTTCATTTCGAGCAAATCTGATGTTTTTCTTAGATAAGTGAATGTGCTGAACTCCGACGGTTTTCTGCCTGGGGGGGAACAGGTGAATTTGAAGCTGGTTTCTTCTGTCCCTGCGTGGGCCAAGGATGGGGGTTTCCCTGACTGTGCTAGGAACAGAGGAGAGCAGCTCAGCCTCCTCCCTGAGCCAGAACCGTAGGGGTGAGCGCTGCACTCTGGCACCTTCCTCCTCTGCCGGTCACGGGCGCTACCTGTCCTCTCACGGTGTGGGGGCGACCCGCAGCTCAGTGACAGTTGGGAGAGTCGGGGTGGGGTGGCCCTGAGAGAGGGCGTGGAGCACCACAGACGGCCTTGGGGAGCCTGGAGCAGTGGGGGCTGGGGCACAGGAGGAGCACGAGCAGGTCCGACCAGACGCCCAACAACCCCGAGAAGGAGTCGCACATCAGTGCAGGGCGCCCGACCCCGTTGTCACTCACTCGGCATTAAACGAGAGCATTCCTTCTGCGGGGCACGAACCAGGCACCATGACCTGTCCCTACCAAGTCCCTGCCCCGTGCAGTGAAGTAGAAGGTACAAGGAGGGCACTGGGTGAGTCCAAGGAGAGATCCCCCAGTAGGGTTGATGGGCACAGAAGTTTTTCTGCAAAAGGTTTGCCCAAACTGAGTTTTAAGGGAGGGACAGGACAAGCAGAGTGGGGAGCAGGGCTGGTGGGGGCCCCCTGAGCTGGCCCAAGGCAGGTGCAAATGAGATGGGGCAGGACTGGCTGGGGAAGGCGACAGGCTGAGATGATGGGGCCACCTTCGAAGGGGCGGGACGCTTGGGAGCCCATGGACTGTAGGCAAGGAAGGGCAAGGATCTACTTGGCCCAGTGGAAGGCGGCTTGGAGCGGGAGTTCCTGGCAGTCAGACGGTGGGCCGGGCAGGGGGAGACCTACAGACTGCTGGAGATAAATCCAGAACCGCCGGGGAGGGATGGGGTGCTGAGGGAAGTGAGGAGTGATGGAGAAGGACAGCCTGCTTTGGGGACTGGGTGACCTCCTCCCAGCCTCGCGTCCTGTTTGGAGAGAGTCTGACAGAGTGGGAGGTTTGGTGGGTCAGCCGTGGACCCTCTCTCTGATCAGCTCAAGCCTCAAGCCTCGAGCGAGGCTGTCCTGTGACGATAGGTATACAGTTCCCCTCGAGAGCATCAAATGCCACAAGAAAGGACAAGGACCCTCAAAGGGAGAGGGGCCTTTTTATGGAGGCTCTGTCACCACAGGCAACGGGGACGCATCATTTGCAAACACATTTCTTCAGAAAGCCCTGACGGGTAACGCTAGGTAGAATTAGGGATCAGAGATGGAGAGGGGCTCACTCAAGGTGACCCAGCCAACCAGCCACAGACGCAGAACCAGGCTCCAGGACCGGGGAGGCAGTCTTGCCCAGTGGTTAGACGAAGACCGGTCCAGGCCGGAATCCCAGCCCCCTGCTCGCCAACCTCCCCAAGCTTCTGCTTTGTCATCTTCTCACAGGGACGTGCTGGGGCTCTAGTGAGGTCATGCAAACCTGCAACTTACTTCACCCTGCACCTGGCGCTCAGAGCCACTCCGTGACTGTGCTTACTTAACAAAGTGACTAGTGGGCCCCGTCTCGTGGTAACTCTGAGAGCACGACATGAGCCAGTCGGTGGAACATGGATTTCCATGGAGCATTTTCCTCCCCCCCAGCATCCAAAAAGCTGAGTTCATCCTCCCTCCAGAGCTAAATGCGAGCCAGGCTCTGGCCCACCACTGGAGCAAAGGGGAGAATTTAAAGTCCCCCCTCCTGCTGGGCCTGACTTACACCTGGGACAGCATATGACCCACTGGGCAGAAGTGAGCCAGGCTCCTCCGTGGACCTGCTGGGCTCAGCCACACGTGGCCACACTCCCCAGTCACGCTCTGCCACTTTCTGCACCACCCCCTTCAAGAGTCAGACCCTGTGGAGTCTGGCCCAGGGGTGGGGTGGCCCTTGGCACGGACCACAGCCCTGGCCCCAAGCGGGGGCACCGGCCGGGCAGGCGGGAGGGGCCCGGTGATGGGTGGGCCAGAGTCTTCTGGGCTTGGCCTTCTGCAGAGCCAGCGCTGAGGCGGGCAGGAGGTCTGACTCAGCTCGGCTTCATCTGTGTCCTCGGTCACATGTTTGTGGTCAGGACCACAGGCCCCAGTGACAATGACGTTCGACCATGAGCAACACAGCACACAACCATGCCGTTCCAGCTCTGGGAGGGTCCCACAGGATTTCTTGAAATCGTGCTCCTGTGGTTGCTACGGACCAGACACTCGTTTACTTCTAAAGTTCAAATGCAGCCTTTTCTTTAAAAAAAAAAAACAAAAAAAAACTGCCTCAATTCAAAGTGAACTTTGTTTCTATAAAAAGGAAAAAAAAATAGTACTTTTTCAAAAAACCATAGCCCAAACTGGAACATTTAAATATGAGACTGATATATAAATATGCATACCCTCTCATAAAAATAGAGCGGTTTAGGTTTGTGTTATTTTTTTCCCATTGTTGAATGTCATTGAAAACCCACCAAAAGCAGTCCTGCGGTGAGTAAATCAGCTCCACGCTGGTCACACCTCCCCCTGCTCACAGCAGACAATTTCTCCCGGGGAAACAGACCTCAGAGCCCGCAGAGGGCCACGGGGCTTGTTGCAGAAGTTACCCCCACGCATGCACGGCCCCTGTGTGAAGTTACCCCCACGCAGGCAGAGCTGGAGGCTGGGCCGTGGCCTGTCGGCAACGGGGCCAAGGGGTCCACAGCAGCGTCTCCCCGCGGGGAGCCAAGGGTGGGGGTCTGCGTCCGCTCGGGGGTGCTCCAGGCGGAGGCCCACGAGGCTCCTCCTCGAGGGCGAGGGGGCTGCACCAGGCGGGGGAAGGCCTGGGCTCCCGTCCCGCACCCCTCTGTGTGCTTCCACCCCAGCGCTCCACCTGTCCAGGTCAGTCTGTGGGGACCAGGAGGACGGCCACTCGGTGGGGGGGGATGCGGGGGGGGGGGCGCAGGAGTGACTGAATGAACACACGCTCCCCCGCCCCAGCCAGGAAGGGGCGGCGCAGTCATGGGCCACCCGCGGGAAATAGCTGGACACGCGTGGCCCCAGGCAGCTGAGGCATTTTTCTTTATAAACACAAAGAATTGAGAACAGGACCAGGAATAGCCAAGAGTGGGGATGAAAAAAAAAAAAAGAGAAGAGAGCATCTTGTGCCACAAAGAAAGTGATGAAACGCACAGGCGCGCCCACAGACGGGTTGTCAAAGGGCCAGGAGCCCAGCTGCGGGAGCCCGCGTCGCCCGAGCGGGAGCACCGGATCGCGCACCGAAGTACACAGTAAATCCCCGCGAGTCCACGCTGGTATAAATACATGACCGAACAGAGTAATAAGGGAGAGCAGAGACAACTCTCCCACGCAGAGGAATTCCAAGGAATCCATGCCGGTTGTCTGCCCTTGAGCAGGGGGAGAGGACTGTGCACCCCAGAAGTGCGCGCTGTGCCCTCTCTTCCTTCAAAGACCGTGGGTGGGAAGAGGGACAAGAAGGAGGGACTTCTTGGGTCGGGAGGAACCAGGTGATCCAGGCCAACGTCAGCAGCCAGGCGTCCTACTGACCGTGTGTGCGGCCGCTGCTGTGATCTGATGAGAGTGGGGCTTCCTCCCAGAAACCCGGAGCCCTGCTCTAGCTGTGAGCGACACAGCACGGAGGGTCCCCCAGAGGGGCGTCCCACAAGAATGTCCGCACTCATCGAAAACAAGAGAGTCTGAGACACCAGCACAGCCGAGAGGAGCCCGGGGAGACGTGGCACCCCATCTAACATGGCAGGCCGCTGGGATCTGGAACATTAGGTAAAAACCTAGGAAGTCTGAACAAACTGCGGACTTCGGTTTGTGATTATGTACCAGTATCGTTCCATTAATTCCGACAAACGTCCCCTACTGGTTAGGTAAGACGACGACAATAATAGGAGAAACTGTGCAGGGGGACTGGGAGAGTACGTGGGAACTCTCCATACTCTCCACTCGACTCCTCTGTAAATATAAAACTGTTTAACATTAATGTAACAAAGGAGGAGGAGGAGGAGAGAAGAGAATTCTTAGAGCGTACCTGCATACAGGGGAGACCCAAGGGAGGACGTGGTCAGCACACTACGACGTGGGGAGGACCCAGATGAGGGACCCGAGGCATCCTCATGCACCCAGGTTTGTGGGGAGGGGGCAAACTTCCAGGGGCAGTCAGGGGAGGGAGCCCCCGTCAGCGACCAGGCTGTCCGGGGGGCCTGGAATTCAACATCAGCACTGGAGGTGGGGAATTGCGGGCTCCTTAAAACAATTCTGTAAAGGAAGGCCATTTCTGTGCTATTTATAAGCGTAACAGGCTTCCAAGGAAGAGGTGTCCTCTCCTATAAAGACCCTTTGTTCTGCCAAACACTTCTAGGTGAGTTCAGAAGAGGATGGTAGGGAGGGAGAGGGAGCGAAGAGAGAGAGAAGAGTCAGCTAGGTGGCGGAGGCTGAGGACTACACGGGGTGAAGGGGTGGGCTGGCCAAAAGGGCTTTCCTAACAGGAAGAGCAAAGGTGAGGGTGTAAGTTGTCTGCACGCAGCTCGGTGCCAGGAACTCCATGGTGACCCACCACTTGCCTACAGAAGTTCTGCTAAAGCGATGGCCCGGGACACCCTGGGCCGCTTCACTGGCAGAGAAACAAGGCTGAGTGTCTGTCTGGGTATCACTCAAGTGGGCATAAGGAAGCACCTGCCAGGCACAGAGCAGGAGACAAAAATACAGTTGATGTGGGAAGCTGGCTGTGGGAGCGACTCCCCTCCCCCCAGCCCAGAGATTTCAGAGACTGGAGATTTCCATGCATCCTTCGCGGGAGGGTCTGCGTGGAACAGGGCCGTGAGCCAGCATCTCCTTGGGGATGCCAGGAGCCGGGAGATGCCAGCTGACATGTGGGCTACAAGAACTCTAACTCAGCGCTGGAGAACTTGCAAAGGCGGCCTGGTCCGTGTGACCAGCAAGGCCGGTGCACCACATCCAAGCAAGTGTCCTAGGGCCTTTCTGGGAGAGACAGGGGCCCAGAGCTTATAGACAGCCAGTTCTCAATACAGGGACCGCACCTCCCAGGTCCTCGGCACACCCCGGTTCCTGTCGCAGGATGGCCAGACTTAAAGAACGTGCCAGCCCGAGCGCGCCAACAGAACACAGTGCCGGGGCCGTTGCCTCCATCTGGGTGTGTGTTTTCTCCAACTGCTGACAATCAGCTCTCATGGGTAACAACGAGCACACCATTCACTAATTAGCACCCCCCAGAAAACATCTGTTTTTCTTCTTTCTGGTGGATATTTGGAAATAGAGATCACTGTAGAGCTAAACTGAGTGAGTGAGCGTGCGTGCGTTGGCGGTCTGGGGAGTGGCACGGCGGTAAGGCAGCCAGGAGCAGCTCCATTTAAAATCTCCCTCTCCACCCGCGTCTCACCACCCTGCCCAGGACAACTGGCGCTGGGGTGGTTCCTGTTGTTAGGAGCCTCGGAAGGACTGCGGTGGGAGGCGGAGGGGCCACACACTGACGCTCCCAAGCTGCACGCGAGGTTTATCTGGCGGCAGAGGGAAGGCCAGCAGAGGCATCTGGGAAAGGAGCCTTAAAACATCATAGGTGGACTCGGAGGGGCTGGCGGCCGGACAAGGAGGCCAAGGATGCAGAGCCATGGGGTAGAGCCAGCCCTCAAGGTACGGTGGGGATGAAAGCGGCAGGGATTAGGAGAAAGGGTCCCCCAGGCATTTGGGTGCTCGGAGCAAGGCACAAACCCAAGTGTGGTCTCACTGCCCCCGACAGGCCCTGTGGGCCAGGATCTGGGTCACGTTGGGCGTGCAGGCCGTTCCTCCTCTCGAGCAGAATGCCCCCCGACTGCCACTCACGTGTGCACAGATGCCTGGCCAGGACCTGGTTCTGGTAGCCACATGGTGGTCAGCAGGAGGGCCACATTCAGACCCACTGAGATCTTTCTGGACCCTAACTCTGTCAGCTCATAGTTCATCCAGCCCTCTGGGAGGGCTCTTTCCACTGACAGTCAGAGAGAACCTCCCCCAGTAGATAAGCCCCCAACTTCCAACTCCCAAGCAAGGGGGCCCTGTGGTTGTACGCTGCTGCGGACGGCTGGCACTGGCAGCCTGTCCCACAGCTCCGGGCAGGGCTCACAGGGCTGCTCCCAGCCCCCTGTTCCTGATTGTCACCTGCAAGCACAGCGCCCGTCCCAGCCCTGGCCCAGAGGGTCTCTGCCAACCCAACAACTTGACGTCTTCATTATTCTTCCCAAGCCCTGGGTCAGGACACTCTCTTGCCTTTCCCATCCTGAAAATACAAAACCCTAATGGATCGTCGGAAATTGATGGCTAGAGTTCTGGAGCCCACTGCTACCCCCCGCACCCGAAAACCCAACCACATAACGTTTGGGTTTGGGTTGACAATAAGGAAAGATCAGGCACTAGAAATACAATCGCTGGTCTCTGACTACAGTATATTATAAATAAGAGGTAACATGAAATATGTAGTAATTTAAACATATGTGGAGCATATAATACAGACTATGTGATGTATAATACAGGACACACTATATGCATGTGTCTCAACACATAGCAATGGGTATTAATATTATTACTATTTTAATACAATCACATATATTATACCGCTTGTCTTTGCAATACAAATCCCTCTGTAACAAGAGGAATTCCCGCTTCCTGTCAGCTCTGTTACCATGTGCTTCATTCACGGTGGGGAAGTTCTAAAGTTCTCACCCCAGAGAGGAAATTCTACCGTTGTGAGAGAAGGAAACTCCCTTAGGTTTTCCCAACCCTCATCTCAATCACGTTGCAAGATCCGGTTGGCACACGTCAGCGTGGATGGCAGACCAGGGGAAGAGGTGACGCACACAGGTCGGTGAACCCAGGCCCACTGATGGGTGCTTTCTCACAGCCCAGTCCAGCCAGTGGGAGAGACGCAAGGTCATGGAGGCCACAGCCCACGGCGCCAGTCCCGCTCTCTGCCCCAAGCACCAGTCTCCCTCCTGGCCACCCCTGAAGCTCCACGTGTCTCTGAAATTCTCCAGCACTGAGGAGTGACAGCACTAGGCATTGCCGACTTCCTTCGATTTCAAAGGAAAATTTCAAGACATCCTCAGAAGCAAAAAAAAAAAAAAAAGAGGGGTTTTAGACATGATCCTAATCCTGCAGTTAGAAATTCTAAGTACTGAAGAGATAAGAACATAAGGATAAAATTCTGATCATTGAGTGTCCATCAGTCCCAGAGAGAGGGAAGAAAGATGTGCCCATGGAAACCAGCAGACAGACTGCCGGCAGCGCCCCACCAAGGGGCCCAGCCCCGACATTCATTCCTAGACGCTGCTCTGAGCTTGACGCCTCCAGTCTCTCCTCCCCCAGCACCCACATGTCCACATGGACGTAACCAGAGAGTGTCCCTGCTGGCGCTGGGAATGACTAGGGACAAGCGTCCCTAGTTCCCCAAACACCCAAGGAAAGGGAGCCGAAGGGAGCTGAGGAGAGAGACACCCAGCCATCATTTACCCCTCGTGCAGGCCAGTCCAGCCCGGGGAGGACATGCGGGGACCCAGGGGAGCCCTGCTACTGACCCTGACTCAGAAAGTCGGTGGGAGCCCGGAGCTGAGGCTGGCGGGAGTCTCACCTGCTGTTCTGTCAACAGCTTTTCATAGCACGCGCTCGGACAAGGTCATGTACGTCCGTAACTACACTTCTACAACAGCACGCTGAAGGGCACTTAGTGTAGGGAGGTGTCCTATTTTATGTCATCCATCCCTAATTCCAGACCTTTGGGATGTTTCTCTAGTTTTTCACTACAACATGCAGTGCTGCCCAGAGTCTCATGAAAACACCTTTGTCCATTGGTCTACTTCCTTAGGACAAAGTCCAGAAGGAAATGCTGGATAGGCACACTGATAAGGCTAAATTTTATTTATTTATTTATTTATTTATTTATTTATTTATTTATTTATGGATTTTATTTATTTAGTTTATTTATTTATTTATTTATTTATTTATTTATGGATTTTATTTATTTAGTTGAGAGAGAGAAAACAAGTGGAGGCAGAAGGAGAAGCAAGCTCCCCCCTGAGCAGGGAGCTAGACACGGGGCTCCATCCCAGGTCCCCGGGATCATGACCTGAGCCGAAGGCAGACGCTTCACCGACTAAGCCACCCAGACACCCAAGGCTAAATGTTAAAGACAGTTAAATTGCTACACTCCTTTCCGGAAAAGGTGCGGCATCTTTCAATCCCATCTGGAATACAGGAGAATGCCTGTTTCTCCCAATTCTCACCAAATGGGATTTATCATTACAAAATGCTAGCAAAGCCTTTCAAAAGTCAGTAGGCACATATCCTTTGATACATTAACTCCTCTTTTCCAAAATTAGCCTCAGAAAGCATTCTCACGTGTACAGTTATATGAACAAAGCCACAGGACGGAGCACTGTGAATCACAAGCCGGGCGTGCCATAAAGGCCTTGGAGCCGAGGGCTAAGTGGTGCCCCACTCAGTCTTGTGGGCCTGTCCTCCCGCCTCCTCACATCAGTATCTTAGGACCATGTTTGTAGGATGGGTACCCTAACGTCCTTCTCCCCCTCCCATAGCAGTGCCTCCCTGGAATGCCCCAGGAACTCCTTGCCCACAGCTGCCTTCCCGGGATAGCCACTCTCGGAGCTTTTGACCCCACTATCCCTTAACCCGCCCATCAGACCTGATCGCTGGCAACTGGATCTTTCTTAAAATCAACTTTTAACAGCTCATGCCATGGCTCAAAGCCAAAAGAAATTCTGAAGTCACCTTGCAGGCCACCCGGCATGGGGCTTTCCCGTCCCCTAACCCTTACCCCGGCCCTCCGTCCTCCGTCCTCAAGGCCAGCATCTCACAAGGGAGCACCTGGCTTGTGCACAAAACCGCACCTGTTAACAGCCTCTTCCCTCCTCTTCCCCACCCACCACGGAGACCCGGCTGCCCCCCTCCTTTTGGGGGGAAAGACCTGGAGTATTCAGAGGATAGGAGGATCTGATCGGGGAAGGAAAGGGGAGACACCACGAAAAGCAGAGATCCAGCTTTGGGTGGAACCGGCCCCCCTTTCAATGAAGTGATCTGGAAGTGATCTTTGTCTGCTCGGCCCTGTTTCAAATTCCATTTCTTCATTCTGTCCGATATTCCAACAACTAGGAACCCATGTAGATGGATCACAGAAGTGCTACTTCCCAGGAGGGTTAAGGTACCCAGGAATGAAGTCAATGATTCAATGAGCTTTCTCTCCCTCAAACCCTCAGCTGCCATCACCGGCACTGGGGGCTGGGGGGGTGCATGTGTGATGGGCGAAGGGCAATGGCTACCATGTGGTGCTGTGAAGGCCCAGGTGGTACCATGCCAGGGTGGGAGCGGCAGAGGGTGAGGGGTGGGTAAGGTTAAGCCTCTGGGACAGAGGGAAGGAGCCCCAGAAAGAAAGCAGTGCCCAGACAGGGAATCAAAAGGATGTCAGAACTCATTTTGCTTCTATCAACACTTGACTTGTCTGGGTCACATATGGATCCAGGTGGAAAAGGAAACTCTCCTGGTACTCCTCTTTTCTCTCTTCCTTCCCAGCCCCCACCCCATGTCTTTCCTTCCTCAGCTTTACTGAGACACAATTGACACGCAGGCTGTGTAAGTTTATGGTGTACGATATGATAATTCGACACACACATATGTTATAAAATGTTCACCACAATAAGGTTAGTTAACACATCCTTCACCTCACATAATTACCATTTGGCCGTTACGGTGAGAACATTTAAAATCTCTCTGCTTCTGTGAGCTCAGCTGTTCTAGATTCCACACGTACATTCGATCATACAGTGTTCGTCTTTCTCTGACTTATCCCCCTTAGCACAACATCCTCTAGGTCCGCCCCTGTCGACAAATGGCGGGATCGCCTCCTTCACGATATAATAGTATACATAGCATACCGCACACTTCCTTACCCATTCATCCCTAAATTTAGGGTGTTCCATATCGGCTGTCGTCAATAGCGCTGCAGTGAACGTGGGAATGCACACGTTCTTTCAAGTTTGTGTTTTCATTTTCTTCAAATACATACCCAGAAGTGGAATTGCTGGATCGTAGGGGAGTTCTATTTTAATTTTTGAGGACCCTCCCTACCGTCTTCCAGAGCGGCTGGACCAACTTGCATTGCCACCAGCAGTGTGAGAGGATTCCCCTTCTCCTCATCCTCGCCAACACCTACGGTCTCTTGTTTTAGTTCTAGCCATCCTACCAGGTGCGAGGGGGTATCTCGTTGTGGCTTTGATTCACATTTCTCTGACTGGTCTCGTTGAGCACCTTTTCACGTACTTTTCATCATTTATAGGTCTTCTTTGGGAAAATGTCTATTCAGATCCTTTGCCCATTTCTTAATCAGATTTGTATTCTTTTGCTATTTGGTTGTAGGGGTTGCTCTTCTAGTTTAGAAATTAACCTCTTATCAGAGAGATGGTTTGCACACATTGTCTCCCATTTGGTAGGCTGCCTTTTCATTTTGTTGATGGTTTCTTTTGCTGTGTAGACACTTTTTAGTTCGATGTAGTCCCACTTACTTGGTTTTGCTTTTATTTCTTATGTTTTTTGCGTCGTTTCCCAACCATCCTGGCCAAGACCAGTGTCAAGGAGCTTTCTTCTTATGTTTTCTTCTAGAAGTTTTATACTTTCATGTCTTACATTTATTTATTTATGTTATAAAGATTTATTTTTTTATTTGAGAGAGAGAGCACCCACAAGCAGGGGGAGGGGCAGAGGGAGAGAGAATCTCAAGCAGACTCCCCACTGAGTATGGAGCCCAACACGGGGCTCAATCCCAGGACCCTGAGATCATGACCTGAGCTGAAATCAAGAGTCAGATGCTTAACCAACTGAGCTACCCAGGCGCCCCACACATCTTACATTTAATCCCTTAATCCATCTCAAGTTAATTTTTGTGAGTGGTATAGGATACTGCATTAATAGAATGAAAGATAAAAATCATATGATCATCTCAATAGAAGCAGAAATAGCAATTGACAAAATTCAACACCCTTTCATGATAAAATCTCTCAACAAAGTGGGTAGAGAAGGAACTCATCTCGACATATTAAAGGCCATATACGGCAAGCCCACAGCTAACATCACACTCAGTGGTGACGGGTTGAAAGCTCTCCCACTAAGATCAGGAACAGGACAAGGATATCCACTCTCACCACTCCTACTCAACACAGTACTGCAAGTCCTAGCCAGAGCAATATAAGCAAGAAAAAGAAATAAAAGGCATCTAAGTCAGAAAGGAAGAAGGAAAATTGTCTGTTGATAACATGATCTTACATGAAGAAAATACTAAAGACCACCAAAAAACTGATAGAACTAATAAATTCAGTAAACCTTCAGGATATAAAACCAACACCCAAGAATCAGTTGTGTTTCTCTACACTAACAATGAATCACCTGAAAAAGAAATAAAGAAAAGACAACCGTTTACAATAGCATCAAAAACAATAAAATACTTAGGAATAAATTTAACCAAGAAGCGAGAGATCTCTACACTGAACTCTGTAAGACACTGATGACAGAAATTGAAGAAGACCCAAATACATGGAAAGATATCCAGGGCACATGGACTATTGTTAAGTTATCCATACTACCCAAAGCCATCTATGGATTCAACGCAATCTTCATCAAAATCCCATGGCATTTTTCACACAAACGGGACACACCATCCTAACACTCCTACAGAACCATGAAAGCCCCTAAACAGCCGAAGCATCTTGAGAAAGAACAAAGCTTCAGGGGCAGCACACTTTCTGATTTCAAATATATTGCAAAGCTGGAGTCATCAAAACAGTCTGGTACCAGCACAGAAACTGTGCTAGGTCACTGGAGCAGGAGAAAGAGCCCAGAAAGAAACTCTTACATATCTGTTCAACTAGCACTTGACAAAGGAACCAAGCACACTCAGTGCGGAAGGGACAGTCTCCTTAACAAATGGCTCTGGGGAACCAGTTTTCTACACGCAAAAGGACGAGATGGGACCCCTGTCTGTCTGGGCCCCCCTGGTTCCAGGAGCCCAGCAGAGCAGGGCCGCTCCAGAGAGAGCTTTGCAACCCCCGCCAGCCCTGTCCCTCGCCCCCGGCGGCGGGAGCACTGGTGTGGTCGCCACAGAACTCTCTTGAGACAAGCAAAGGAATTTTCCAGCCCATGCTTAAGTGCTCTTTTCCCAAGTGGGGTAGGGGAGGGGGGTGACGCGATGCTTTATGAAGTGGAGAGTTAAGTCACAGGTTTTTTGTTTTGTTTTTTTGCTTTTTTTTTTTTTTTTTTTTACCATTTCTTCAAGCATTTGATTCTGTCCTCGCTGGCACAGAAAGGGCTAGAGTCATTCGAATTCACTTCTAAGGCTGCGTTTCTGGAAGGGAAAATAGGGGGCCTTTTAGGACAGCGGCCCCACTTTATTTCAGAAGAGGAACCTGGGGTGCAGAGAGGTGAAATGACCTGCTGCAGGTTGCACAGCCGGTAAGACACGAAACCCAGACCAGACCCCAAGCCCGTCTGACTCCAGAGTCCACGGTCCTAGCACTGCTGCAGCCTGGAAGGACCTCAGAGCCGTGCTGACAACAGGAGCCCTGTGACTCTGCTGCCACGGTCCCCAGCCTTAGCCTCAGACCAGAAGAGCCCATTTCCCAGGAAGTTAAGGCAACTAAAGTTGCAGAGACCCCCAAGGCTCTGCACTGGGAACGTGTAAATATGTGTGTTTGTTTTCCGGGAGAGGATCCCCTCAAGTACGAGCTTCAGACCCCACGAAACTTGATCCACCTCGTCTTCAAAACCCCCTCTGATGGGACTATTTTTGGGATAAGGAACAGAGGAGCCTGAGCAAATATGGGCAGGGCTTTGGAGACAGAGGGAGCTTCCCCAGAGCAGCTCAAATGACCCCTGGTGCCTGACCTCTGAGCAGCCAGTTTGCAAACATGTCCTAAAAGGCTTCCTTCCTAAATCCCTTCCTTCCTAACTGGGGCGGGGCGGGGCTGGTTGCCACCTTCATTTAGGACTTCCCATTGACTCAGACGCCCATCTGTATAACCCATGCCACTGATGACTCCTCCATCCAAGCCATGCGCTCACAGGACCAGAAGCTTCAGAAGAGGCAACCAGGCCACGGAAAGAGGGCCAGGGGACGGGCAGGGATATATAGGAAGAGAGGAAGACACGTCTAAAGAGCTGGAGGCTGGAGACTGCCGCATGCTGTAGACACTAGGACCAATCGGGTGTGACTGAAGCTTACCCAAAAATAAGCTGGAAAGACTAACTGGTTCGGGGAAAATATTCAGGAACAGACGAGACAAGACTTGGTGAATATACAGAATGGGTGGGGGTGGGGGGGATGTGGGAGGAACGACTTGGGTGGAAGGTGATACCATGCACTGAGGTGGGAAATGCTGGAAGAGGCCCCAACTGGGGGGGGAGCGTTGGGAGGAGGGGTATGCGGGGTGAGCGTTGGACATTCTGACTTTGCGGGACTTCGGTAGGTACTGGGATGAACTGCCCGCTGGGTGAGGGGCTCAGAGCAGGATGTGGACAGCAGCCATGGTGGGGAAGGCCCCTTCAAGGCCATCTGAAGAGCTCACACAGGGACCCTCGGGGGAGCAGCCCTCAGGCTCCAGGTACCAGAGGGTCCCGGCCCACAGGGGAGTTTCAGCAGACCAGGTAAGTGAAAGCACGGTGCCTCTTTCCTCCCGGCCTCTGCCCTGTCCCAACCCTGGAGACCAGAAGTGGAAGGTGACCAGAGGAGGGGGTACAAGGGGGGTGAAGGTTCAGAGATGCCTCCTCCCGGCCCCACCTCCTTCAGGCCAAGGCCAGGCCAGTGTTGGGCAAGAGGATGGGCTCTCAGGTGGAGAGGGGGATAGACATTTTAATCTGCCAGAGTTTTTTAACATTTACAGGTGACTGGGAAGTTTTTAGATCTTTCTGAGATGACATCAAGAACCTGAAAGGAATGCACAGCGGCAGTTGGGATTTTTGTCTTTTTAAGGCAGTTCTGGTACCCACTGAGTTCAGGCCGCTCAATGAACCAGTTATGCCATTATAGATGTTTACGGCGGACAACTTTAGAAAACACTTGTCTGCAGAAAGATGGAAGTAAAAATCAAGCACGATCCCACCACAAAGAAAAAGTATTCTTGATGTTTTGGGGAAAAACATTCCAGTCTCCAATGTACCTCTTGTAACTTCCAATCCTGATGTCATTCGAACTTGCAAAGAAGTCACAGCAATGGTGTGAGGAGCTCCCACACGCTCTCACCTTTTTCTGTCTCCACGCACACAGACACAGGCGGACAGACAGAATTGCTGTTATAATGTTAAATATATTCCATATGATTGTGAATAATAAAATAATGATTTTAACAATACACTTCTGCATTATAGACAGATGTTTATTTTCTGAGCCATCTGAGTGAGATTCAGCTGGAGGCCCCCTTATCCCTGAATGTTTCCCAAGAGAACCACAGTACCAATACCAATACCAATACCAATATCTATCAATATCCAGCGCACAGTCCAGATTCAGATGACATTAACTGTCCTAATGCTGTTCTTCACAGCAACTCACTTTCCTGACTCAGTGGCCGGGCTCCTTATTCTATAGGCTGTCCCGCGGTCGGGGGTTATGTGATGTTTTCTCGTGGTTCAGATTATGCATCTTGGGGTACAGACACCTCAGAAGGGTTCCTATCAGGATGCACAGGAAATGGGCTTCTCCCATTCTCAGTGATGTTACCATTCATCACCTGGTGAAGGTCAGCTGTTCTTTAGGAAAACTGGGATTATACTCAATAGGCTGTTTTATAAACTGCTTTTTCACTGAACAACCTATTACGAATGTGTGGAATGTTTTAAATCTCCTTACACGGACCATTGTAAAGATACACAGTTTTCCATTATATGCACATCTTATTTACTTATACAATTCCAATTTTTGACCAAATTTCAACATTTTGCCCAATTTTTGCTAACACTAGCAATATGGTGCAGAACATTTTAATAATTCTTTATCTACATCAAAGATTATTTCCTGAGGGTCAGTCCCTAGAACTGAAATTTTAACAGTCAAGGGTTATACATATTTTTAAGGCTAAAAAGTGCCCAAAAAAGAGTCTTGTCCTCAAAAGCATTTACACTCCACATCCCAGCAGAGCAAAGTGTCCTCCTCACCATCCCCCCCCAGCATTCCCAACAGAGGCTTTGTCATTTTCCAAAATCCTTTCTTGCTCCAGTTTCTCGTTCTTTAGTTAGAAAATTTGAACTTTTTTTCCATTTATTTTGGGCCATCTGTGCAACTTCTTTTCTTCAGCTTTCTAATCACACCCTTTGCTAGTTTTTCTGCTGAGTTTTCATCTTTTGTCATAATACATACTTCTCGCTCTTACTATTGTATGAACGATTTGTAAATTTGGTTTTGAGTTCTTGTCTTTCTTTTCCCTTAGTGTGTGTTTTTCTAAACTTTCAAACAGTATTTCCATCACCCTGTTTGTAAACAGAGCATATTTATACTTGTATTTGTAAATCTTTTTTACACATTTGTAAACGTAGTTGGAAGTCATCGCTCTGCTGGTGATAAACGTGAGGTGCTGTGTCTTCTGGGTAAAAAACAGGGCCTGCAAGCATTACCGTCCGTGGTTAAGATCCTCAGCTTCGGGGTCAGGCTGAGTCCTGTCTCTGCGGGGTGACTGGGTGGGTCTTTCCTTTTCTCATCTGTAAACGAGGAGATAATAGCAGGGCTTTGGTGAAGATTACATGAGACAGCGTGTGAAGTGCCTGCTCCCTGCTGCTCAGTGAAAGTTGGGCTTTGTGGCCGTTTGGCTATTGTAACCCGGGCTCCTGAGGACCGCATCTAGAGGTCGGATTGTCCAGGATCCTACAGGAGGACAGTGAGCCGCTTATGCGACAAGAAGCAGAGCTTTGAGAGAGACTCAAAGTAGGGCCAGCATGGAGGCTCATTCTGTGTCTGATGTTGGCCGGTCCCTTTCCGGGCTTGAAGTCAGAGCATCTGAGTGGATGAGCAGCTGTCTCTCTGGGTTCGCTTTTCTATGCTGCACAGATGTCTGTCCCTTGGTGACATTCACCAGCTACTCGCAGTCTGGTCCATGGGTGCATGGGTGTCCATCTGCAGATCACCAGCTTGGAGGTTTTTTTGGGTTTTTTTTTTAAATGATAATTTTTTATTATGTTATATTAGTCACCATACAGTACATCCTTAGTTTTTGATGTAGTGTTCCATGATTCATTACTTGCGTATAACACCCGGTGCACCATGCAATATGTGCCCTCCTTAATACCCATCACAGGCCTATCCCATGGCCCACCCCCTCCTCTCTGAAACCCTCAGTTTGTTTCCCAGAGTCCATAGTCTCTCATGGTTCGTTCTCCCTTCTGTTTACCCCCCTTCATGTTTCCCTTCCTTCTCCTACCGATCTTCCTACTTCTTATGTTCCATAAATGAGTGAAACCATATGATAATTGTCTTTCTCTGCTTGACTTATTTCGCTTAGCATAAACTCCTCCAGTCCCGTCCATGTTGCAGCAAATGTTGGATAATCGTTCTTTCTGATGGCTGAGTAATATTCCATTGTATATATGGACCACATCTTCTTTATCCAGTCATCTGTTGAAGGGCATCTCAGCTCCTTCCACAATTTAGCTATTGTGGACAATGCTGCTATGAACATTGGGGTGCATATGGCCCTTCTCTTCACTACGTCTGTATCTTTGGGGTAAATACCCAGTAGTGCAATAGCTGGATCATAGGGTAGCTCTATTTTTAACTTTTTAAGGGACCTCCATACTGTTTTCCAAAGTGGCTGTACCAACTTGCATTCCCACCAACAATGTAGGAGGGATCCCCTTTCTCCACATCCTCTCCAACATTTGTTGTTTCTTGCCTTGTCCATTTTTGCCATTCTAACTGGCGTAAGGTGGTATCTCAGTGTGGTTTTGATTTGAATTTCCCTGATGGCTAATGATTTTGAACATTTTTTCATGTGTCTGTTAGCCATTCGTATGTCTTCATTGGAAAAGTGTCTGTTCATATGTTCTGCCCATTTTTTTTAATTTTATTTTTTTAAATGATTTTTTATTATATTATGTTAGTCACCATACAGTACATCCCCGGTTTCTGATGTAAAGTTCGATGATTCATTAGTTGCATATAACACCCAGTGCACCATGCAATACGTGCCCTCCTTACTACCCATCACTGGTCTATCCCATTCCCCCACCCCCCTCCCCTCTGAGGCCCTCAGTTTATTTCTCATAGTCCATAGTCTCTCATGTTTCATTCCCCCTTCTGATTACCCCCCTTTCTTTATCCCTTTCTTCCCCTACCGATCATCCTAGTTCTTATATTCCATAGATGAGAGAAATCATATGATAATTGTCTTTCTCTGCTTGACTTATTTCACTTAGCATTATCTCCTCCAGTGCCATCCATGTTGCAGCAATTGTTGAGAACTCGTTCTTTCTGATAGCTGAGTAATATTCCATTGTATATATGGACCACAACTTCTTAATCCAGTCATCTGTTGAAGGGCATCTCGGCTCCTTCCACGATTTAGCTATTGTGGACAATGCTGCTATGAACATTGGGGTGCATATGGCCCTCCTCTTCACTACGTCTGTATCTTTGGGGTAAACACCCGGTAGTGCAATGGCTGGATCATAGGGTGATTTGATTGTTTCTCATGTATTGAGTTTGAGTTTTAACCTGAGTCAGTAAGTCCTCATGCGCGCCCATGGGAATGAAGGATTTGGAAAACACTGAGCCCAGCGCCCGGCACATGGTACAGGTACACAGCCGACACAAGCCGCTTCCTTTCCTCCCTCCCTCCTCCTCAGGGACACAGCAGATGGCGTGGAAGAAGCACAACCTAGCAGCCTGGTGCCTGCTGTGGTTCTGCTCATTACCCGCTGTGGGGCGCCTAGCAAGCTGGGCATCCCTGGAACTTCTCTTTCCTTCTCTATAAAATGACGGTTTGGGGGACCCCTTGCCCTCGAAGGGCCATTTCCCAACTGGAACATGCTGTAATTCTATCATATGGGATTTCGCCTAATTGCCTATCCCTGAAAGCTCACACTCTTGAGATATCTGTACGCCCACAGGAACCAACACATGAGACAGGAGGTGCCTGAGGAAGGAACGCACCAGGGGGTTCAGAAGGACTTCCGACCCTCTACCTCTTGGCACCTGACCTGCTTCCCAGGTGCTCCCCGCTGGCCAAGTGCCCCTGCAGAAGGTCCGATCTGCCCGCACTCCCTGAAAGCCCGGCTTCTCGCTCAGCTCTACGAGCTCATTACTCGGCAGACCCCCGCCGCGCAGATATCGGTAGAGGGGCTGAATTCCTCCCGGCCTCATGAGGGAGATCTAAAGAACACAATGTGAGACCTCCATGGACAAGAGCACATTCACCACCATAAAGGGTGCCATCACCAAGACAAACACGTAACGTGTCAGAACTTGGGAAATGGCCCAGGAGAGGCCCACGCTCAGAATGGGAGCAATCTGGTCCTGTGGTCTAGCACAGGAAAAAAACCCAAAGTTTCTAATTACCTAGCCACAGTCCTGTATTTTGATGTAAAAGAGGAAATAGCTAAGCTCTCTCCTAGTCGTAGACACGCTAAAGAGTCCAGAGAAAAGCCTTGTGCCCAGACCACGGCTGGCCGCTGGCCGAGCGGCCCCAGCTGCTGCTCAGATGAACCTCCAGGAGCTGCCAGCCACCCCGCTTCTTCCTTTTCACAGAGGCATTGGCAGCAATGTTCTCCTCAAAACGTACCCCCGTTTGGCGTCCTTTCCCACACAGCTCTGTTGTGGGAGGGAGGACCTGGGGTCAGGGAGATCAAGTCACAATCCCTGCTTATGCAGCAATAAACGCTCATCCCCACCACGGCATTTCTCACCTGGTCTCCCATTCCTCCGCCACTCCGTGCTTCCAGCAGCTCTGACCCATCCTTCATGTCCTCCGAGTGTCCCCTGCGGCCATGAGGTCAGCAAAGAACTCGTCCACTCTTGGGCTGCAACAGTAGTAGAGTCAAGCTTCAGTCCTTGGATTTTTAGGGCACCGTGAATGTCCTGTCTCAAAAATTTGTCAGAAGCCCCAGCACAGACAGCATGGCCTGAAACGATGCTTCCTTCCTAAGAACGGCATTTCTGCTTGGGAAATGCTTGGCTGTGTCTGTTTCCCTTAGGGTCCCTCTGAGCTGCAGGTGCTCCCCACTGAGCGGCAGGATTTGCCCAACTGCCCGGAAGCGACAAAACTCTGGTATTTCCTGTCCCTAGTGTAGGAGCCCCCCTGACAACACACAGAAGCACATGTGCCCTGATCCCAGCCTGCCTGGGGGTTTACTAGTCATTCCTTTTACTTTCAGGACATGAGGACAGGAAAGTGGAATAGAGACTGCGCGGAACAGTCAAGAGGCAAGGAGAAGAAATTGGGAAGAGGGAATGAGGGATCCTCTCTTGCTGGGATTGGCTTGCCTCTCAACACCACTAACACTTGATGTAAACATTCATTTGACTTTCGTCCTATCTCAACGACAAATCCTAAAAATAAAGAAATAAAAATAACAAGCTTATCACAAACTATAAAAAGAAAAAAAGTATTGCCATCTGTGGCCGTGATATCGCCTCCTCCCACAGCCTAACCACACAATCCCCATCCCTGGCCCCGATTCCCACTCCTGTTCCCTCCACCGCTGGGCCATCCCGGGGCTGCTCTCTCATGTTTCCTGAGCTCCTCTCCTGACAAAACACCATCCAATCTTGAAGAGGGGAAACTCATCACCTGAACTGATGTGGAAAAGGGCAGAGAGTCTGTGTACAGAGAAAAAGAGGAGACGTGAAAGAAGGGGAGGAGGGGTGAGGGAGTCCAAGGCTGACCAGAGCCAGATTCAGAGACTGAGGAACAGACAGACGCAGGGGTACTCCGGGATAGCCTGGGGATGGAAGAGCCAGGAAGAGCAGAGTTCATGGGGGAAAGCGGTCAGGGGGTTGTCCAATGCTCCTCTGACCATCTGCGAAGGGCCCAGTAAAGATCTGGACAGAGATTTCAGAATCTTTGTTTCAAGACCTTCATCACAAGCCAGCTCTGGGAAGTCTAACAAGTGATGCCCTGGTGACCTCCAAGTCTGAGCTCCTGTCCCATCTCAGTGCCTGGGGCCATCATCTCTCAGGAGTGACCCCTGGCTTGGTGGGTTTAGGTTGAGGGAGGTTTTGTGAATCCCCACAGGCTGCTGGAACAGAATGCCACAGATGGGGCGGCTCAGGTGACAGTGTGCCCCTTGGGGTTCTGGAGGCCAGGAGGTCTAGCATCCAGGTGTCTGGTGAGGCTCACTTCCGTTCTCCCCGCTGTGTCCCCACATGGGGACCCCTCCCATAAGCTCTCTAGGGTCTCTGTTACAAAGGCACTAACCCCATTCCTGGGGGCTCCACCCTGGTGACCCCATCTCCTCCCAAAGACGCCGGGCTAACCTCGGTTCCCCTCCCTGTGAGTGGAGGCGGGAATAACAGCGACGGCAATAATCAGTGGGCCCTGGACTAACGGCTCCACGTGCCCACCTGACTCAGTGGTCCCGGAAACCACGCACCGGGGGTACGACGCCCCTTCTACAGTTGAGGCACGTGGGGCTCAGAGAGGTTAAGTGCCCCAAGCCCATCCAGCTCACAAGTGGCCACATCAGGATCCGGACGCCGAACTCTCCGACCCCAGAAGCCAGTTCCTAATCACTCTGACACAGGAACGCAGCCGCCCCACTCCCTGGGGCGACAGAGGAAGACGCCCTGGTTCTCAGTGTCGCAAGCGGCGCTCAGACTCGGAGCTTCCGCCATCGCTGATTGGTGAAACTTGAACTAGCGACCCTGACTCTTGGCTTCCCATTGGCTGGCTTGTCTCTGTGCCCTCCTCTTCCGGCCCCATCCCGAGAGGCTGGCTCAAGGCTCGAGAGCTTTGATTGGATGGTAAGGGAGGGGCGGGGTTGTGGCGGGCACACGGTGCGAGGCTTGTCTCAGACTTTTCCAGGTACTGCGCTGGAAATCCCGCGTCCCAAGAGACCCCTCACCCCCTCGGTCACCCAAGCGGGGCCTGAACCTGAGCCATCCCTGCCCTGACTTGGGGCCACCCGGTGAGAAACCAAGGGGCGGCCCAGCCGGCTCTGCAGCTGTCCAGCTCAGAGCACATGGCCAGGGCCCTTCTGAGCTGGCGGGCAGGTGCTTGCACCCATCCGTGGGTACAAGGGGACCCTCACACCGGAAGCTGCTCCAGGACCCCTGCAGCACTCCCAGGCCAGAGCTGGACTGGCCCACCTGGACCAAATCGTCCACTTTGCTTGGCACAACACGTGGCTGTCCTTAATTTCATCACGTGCATCCTGTTTCTGAGGCAATGGGTTCTCGAAGTGGAGTCCCTGCGGACTTGTTGGGTATGCAAATCCCCTGGCCCCACCCCAGCCTTACTGAATCAGGAACCCCGGGGCTGGGGCCACTCTGCATTTTAACAAGTCCTACAGGTGATTCTGGGGTCGGGCCCAGTTTAAGAATCTCCAATACTTTCTTCCCAGGTCCAGCATGAGGCCCGCAGTCGCGGGAATGAGCTATGGTCCTGAGGCTCTGAGGATCCAGAGAGCATGGCCTAGCTGGTGGGAGTGGAGGTGGGGAGCTCATTCTCCAAAGGACACATCTGTGTGATGATCACCCTCTGAGGCAGAGTGGAGAGTGTTGGGGCAACACTGCAAAAGTGGAGGAGGTGGCTGAAACCAGATGGAGAGGAGGGGAGAAAGCAGGCAGACGGTGGAGCCTGTTTCCAGAGATCACAGCCCAGCCCAGCCAGCCAGGCCCCTACCTGGCTCACTCTGTGCTTCTAGAGCTCCCAAAGCACCAGTCTTCAGGAGCGGTGTCACCGGGAACAATTTCCGAATGCAGTTTGCCCGAACAGATCTATATTTAATTTCTAATGAACAATCTTCGATCAGATCCTCAGTCTGACTGCTGCCCCATGACTCACCTGCACCTACGCAGGCCTTCTGCTCCAGCCCGTGGCTGCATCCAGCTGATTTTATGGCCTTGATAATCTGGGTGCCCCGACCCACGACGACAGTAAGACAGAGGGCAGTGGTCAGCTTGGCGGGGCCCCAACCTGGGTGGCTTTGCCCCTCAGGAAACATTTGACAGTGTCGGGGGGCCGGGGTGGCTCAGTCGTTAAGCGTCTGCCCTCAGCTCAGGGCGTGATCCCGGCGTTCTGGGATCAAGCCCCACATCAGGCTCCTCTGCTGGGAGCCTGCTTCTTCCTCTCCCACTCCCCCTGTGTTCCTCCTCTCGCTGGCTGTCTCTCTCTCTGTTAAATAAATAAATAAAATCTTAAAAAAAAAAAAAAAAAAAGGAAACATTTGACAGTGTCTAGAGACATTTTTGCCCGGCACAACTGAGAGATCTACTGGCATCTAGTGGGTGGAGGCCAGGATGATGCTAAATGTCCTACCATGCATAGGACAGATGCCCCCTGTCCCGCCCCCCCCCCCCAACAAAGAGTTATCTGCACACACACGCACACACAGGCATAGATACACACACACACACACACACACACACGCATCCCGCACTGCACTCATCACCTACAATCTAAACTTTACCAATGATTTAGAGCCATGCACACCCTGGGCCCACCTGCCATTCCGCTTTCCTCTCCCATCTCCCTCCAGTCTCTGAGCTGTAGTCCCTGTCCCAGTGACTCTCAAACCACACTGCACCAGGACGTCCTGGAGGACTTGTTCAAACACAGGTTTCTGGGCTCTGGACCTGGGCTGCAGAATTTGCATTTGTCTGGGCGCTGCTGCTGCTGCTTATCTGGGGACCACACTCCAAGAACCACTAACCTATACCATCCTTTCTTCACCTCTGATCCTGTCCCCAGGCTGCAGCTTCTGTCCTTGTGCACCCCTCAGGGTCCAGCTCGAAAGCCAGCTCCTCCACCAATCCCTCTCTGATGCCCAAGTGGAAAGAATGTTTCCACCACCACCCGCTCTCAGGGCTGTGGGTCTCTCTGTGGCCACTTAGTTTCTTTTTTCATTGACAGCTATTTAAATACATGCCTTGCCAGTCAGGCATGCTCCAAAGTTAGTCGTTGGAAGAGAGTGTAATCAAAGAGATTATTTACAAAGATGTGGCCAGGATTAAGGGAAACTAAGAAGGATGGTGAAGATCCCCAGGGCTACAGTTGCTGGAAGCCATGACTACCCCGAGGGACAAGGTGAAGTTGTTACTGGAATCGGGAGAGGGTCACTTGACTGGAACTATGGCCTTGGGAAGAGGAGCACACTGAAATCCGAGTGTAGAGTCCATCTCAGAATTGCCTCCTGGATCCATGAGAAGCCCAGGCCTTGCATAACATAGTAAGTTATTAATAAATATTTGGTGAATGAATCTTTCATCGTTAGCTGGTGAGCATGTCTGGTGATTAATTTTCAGATGTTTTATGGAATTTAGCTGCTCAATGAAGTTTCGGAGAATATTCTAAGAATGTTCATAGCTCCGCAGAAAACCTGCCAGTGGAGGCCCCTGTGATATGGCTGGGAAAACCAACTCATTGTATTTCCCAGCTCCGTCCACCACGTTCTCACTTATATATCACTTTACCTTCAAGACGGAGCATACGAAGGCGGGATATATCAGACATGTGGAGGAATGAGAATTTTCTCAGGTTTCAAGCAATCAAAGAAAACGCAAAGGAACAGAAGTAACAGCAGAGATACTAATCTTTTATAAGTGAAGTATAACCAAACCAAATGTAAAGGGAGAAAACTGATTGCAAAACATATTTATTTCTTTGTTTATTGAAAGATTTTATTTATTTATTTACTTAGAGAGTGTGCAAGCACGGGGAGGGGCAGAGGGAGAGAATCTCAAGCTGACTCTGTGCTGAGCCTGCGGAGTCCGACTCGGGGCTCCATCTCACGACCCTGAGATCATGACCTGAGCTAAAATCAAGAGTTGGATGCTTAACCGACTGAGCCACCCAGGCGCCCCAAAACATTTACATTAGAAGTGATGATGGGTTCAAATCTAAGCAATTCTTGCAAATATGACCAAAAAACAACTAGAGCTTGAGAGAGAGAGAGAGAGAGAAGTGGTCTTTATTCTAACGCTACAAGCTACCATTCACTGAGCACTTACTATGTGGTAGGAACTGTGTTAAACGCTTTATACATTTTGTCTCATTTAATTCCCACAACTAGCATGTGACCTACATACTGTTATGATTTCCATGTTTACAGATGTTAAAACTGCAGTACTGGGAGGCCACCTTAGTGTCCCAGGTTCTCATAGCTGGTAAAAGACAGAGTGAGAATTTAAATCCCGATCTGCCTAATTAAATCCAATTCTCACTAGCAAAGTCAAAACACTTGGATCAGGGACAGGGTAGAATCCCACTGAAGCCCTGGGCCGGTGAGACTCAGAATACTGGAGCGAGACAGATAAGCACAGCCATCACTGTTTGCTCCCAAGCTCACCGCCCTGGCATGACTGGGCCTAGAGGCGACAGGTGTTGATTTGCAGGTGTTGAGCAGGTGGAGAGCAGAGGCAAGGTGGAGGAGCTCCACCTTGTTAGCATATTATGTTATGCTCCCTTGTTAGCATAAGGTCCCTTCCAGAGCTGGGGGAGGGCGGCCTGTGCGCCCCTGCTGGCAACTGTGGGAACTGCAAGAGGCTTTCTGCCCTCTGCCGTCTTGCCTCCTTCTGGACGCAAAGCAGGAGTTGAGTGCTTCAGCTCCCTCTGCCCCCTCCTTGCTTGGTGCCACCTCTGTGTTCTAGAGGAAGCAGCATGCTGTGACCCTGTGTTGGGACCCCAGCTCTGCCGCCCACTCACTTCCTAACTCAGGCCAGCCACCGAAACGCTCCTTTCCCGGCTCTGCGAGCGCGAGCACCGGGCCCACAGCCCCACCGTGGAACCAGAGCATCGAGTGTTCAGTGAGGGCCTGGCACCTAACAGGGACTCGCTAAGTGTTTGGTTTATTACCCTTCCCTGCTTTTTATCCTTCCAACAAACTAGCGGGGGAACGTCTCCGTAGGGTCTTCATTTTATAGGGTAAGGCCCAGCTCGTTTGGGGTGTTAGCCCTCACACTTCTCTTACAGGGCCACATGGCTGGAGGCCCGGCAAGAGCCAGGCAGGGGCAGGCAGGGCAATATGGCAGGGCTCCACCAGAGGGGAGCAGAGAGCTGGGATCCAGGGGCTGGCCCCGGTCTGCATCCGGAGCAGGAAGACCCCGCAGCACATGGAGGCTGGGGGAGGCCCTTCCAGGCTCTGTCGCTGCAAGCTGACAGTGTCTAGCAGTTATGAGCTGGTGTCACCAAACCGAAGACTCCAGAGGCCGAGATCTCGGTGAGGACGAGCCCAGGACGGCTGTCTGGTTAAAGAGGAGGCAGTTCTGTAGGGTCCAGAAGGAGCCCTCTCAGAAGGGGGCATAAGAACAACTATTCGCCGAATGTGCCGCTGTGGTAAGGGTGTTACTGGGGCATCTTCAACCGACACACTCTCATCTGTGGTGATATCCAGTGCCGAGCCCAGGAGGGCATGGAGTATGTTCTGGGATGTGGGGAAAATATCCCTAGATACCCCATGGGCTTTAGGGCCTGGGCAGGGACGAGGAGACTGTGTGTGAGGAAACTCTTCCAGACAGGAAGAGGAAATGGAACTCCGCTATTTCCTCTCAGTGGGCCAGGAAAGGGCCAGAGAACAGTGGGTCGGACCCATGTGTCCCGGCTTCCCCAGGATGTGGCAGGGGGCGTGGGGAAATGGGCTGAGGCTAGTGCCCTGCCTTTGGGTCATGGCTCTGGGAAGAGTCTTCCTCACAGGGAGCCCCTTACGTTGACATGGAACAGTCACACCGGGTGGACGCGGAGGCTCAGTGGGGTAAGGGAGAGCCGAGGCCAGAGGTAGGGCTGCCCGGCTCTCCCTTGGCCTGCAGGTGACCAGAGAGCCAGCACGCGAGAACCTCGGGTTGAGAGGCAGGGACCTGGCCTGGTAAGGGGTGAGGGGACCTCCCACAAAGGCCGCAGAGTGGAGATCTTAGGAGGGGTCCGGTGGAGGGTGCGTCTGACTCTCAGAAGCCATCCATGCACATCCATGGAGAGCTGGGGTGGGGGCAAGTCAGCCACCAACACAGAAAACAGACTTCAAGTTAATCACCGTTTCCAGGAGGCAGAAGCCGAAGTAGCCCACGGACCAAGCATCCTCGCCTGTGCTGCTACCTTCCTGTCCGGTTCCCACCCCCATCCTCCCTCTGAGCAGCCACACTGGCCTCCCCAGTGCTGCCATGCTGCCTCCAGCCGAGCCGCAGGGCCTTTGCACATCCCCTCTTCTCCTCTCAAACTTGGCTCCAAAGGTCTTCCTGGCTCCGTCACTTGCCCCTCTTCCATACTCTCTTTTATAGCACTTATCATCTTGTTTGTAACTTTACACTGATCTTGGGGGCTCCTTGCCTAACACCTGCCTCCCCCACAGATTATAAGCAAACTACAGACATCATGCCAGTTTAGAGTCAAATACTTCAATTTGTGTTTCTAGAAAATAAGAACACTGCCTGCTGAACCAAAATACTGTTACCACACCTCGCAAGATGAACCCTAATTTCTTTATCACCTCATAACGCAGACTGCATTCAGATTTCCCCCAAGAGTCTCCAAAATGTCTCCTGTGCTCGGTCTCCTGGGTCTAGGATCCAATCAAAGTCCTCACACAGCGTGTTTTGAAAACCAGCTCAAATGTAATTTAGACCATATGTTTACCAACGTGGAGCCGGGAGAGCGCCAGACGCCTCCCATTCACATCTCTGCAACCCCGGTCCCTTTTCAAAGCTGCCTTGCCCTGGACAGGCGTGTGCGTCCAGGAATGAGTAGCTCTGTGGATGCCGGCCACCCATACGTTCCAGAAGCCCAAGGCAGCTGCACAGAGGGGCCACCGGTCACACTCCAGAGGAGCAGACCCACGAGCCACAGGGAAAGTATTTTCTTTCTCAAAACAATGCCCAGGCTGCTGGGGAAATCCTGCCCCCACTCAAGACTGCACTGCCCCCTGGGGCGCCTGGGTGGCACAGCAGTTAAGCATCTGCCTTCGGCTCAGGGCGTGATCCTGGCCTGGTGGGATTGAGCCCCACATCAGGCTCCTCCGCTATGAGCCTGCTTCTTCCTCTCCCACTCCCCCTGCTTGTGTTCCCTCTCTCGCTGGCTGTCTCTATCTCTGTCGAATAAATAAATAAAATCTTAAAAAAAAAAAAAAAAAAGGACTGCACTGCCCCCTGGCTGGTCCTGGGAGGCGGCTCTGGGGCGACCCTTGAAAAGCCGCCCGCTTGGGCAGCAAAGTCCTTCCCGGGTTCCGGGCCACAGTGCAAACAGGCGCATGTCCCCCACACCGCTTGGGGGAAGGGCTGGGACATACAGGAGTTGGCTGTGCCTGTGACAATTTTTTGTCTGTGTATCTTGATGGGAATTTTGTGGATTTCACATTGTCTTGGGACAAACAGGACATTGGTTCGTAGGACCCCACGGCGGGGCAGACACTCCTGTGAGCTGTCGGCTGTTGAGCAACAAGCCTGGCTTGTCCCTGCAGATCCCAGTGGTGTCTGCAGAAACTGCCAAGTGTCCCCCGTGTGTCAACAGCATCCTCAGCGGAGAACTCCTGTTCTAGGTCGGACACAAGGGATGGGTTTGAAGAGTCAGGAAAGTTCCAGAACCATGTACAGGAGCTAAGAGTTTCAAGCTTTGGGAGAACCTCAAACCAGGCATTTCAGGGTGCTCAGGGGAGTGCCTGCTCACTGCTGGAGGGAAATGCATGGCGGCCATCCGGCCAGGTCCATCCTGGCCTCAGGGTCCCTCCATCTGTGCCAGAGCCTGGCCTCAGCGTCGGTAGGAAACAACACTATCACTGAGAGGACCGATATGGGGCATTTTCCTCCTGGAAGTGCTGGCCTGTGACTCCTTCTCGGAGGCCCCCCACCGCACCCCACTCTCCCACTCTTCCTCCTTCCCTCTCCCACCCTCACCCCCACCCTCGGTCTAGGCCTAGGCCTCTGCCCCTGTCCACCGTCAACCATGGCACTGACCTCAACTAGACTCGCCTGCACCATGCTTGTTGCTGTCACCTCCTTCCCTCAGGTCCCCGAAGGGCGGCATCAGAGAGGCTGATATGAGACCCCAAGGGCCTGGTTCTGAATCTGGGCTTGGCCGATTCAGCTCCCAGCCCTCTCAGCCGGGAGCACAGGGGACACTGGAGATGGACCCGCAGGCGCTCTCAGGGGGCCTGGTAGGATATCCCCTCTCCTCCTCCCTCGTTACCCCGCTGGGTGGTGAGGGCCGACAGCCCACCGAGGAGAAGGGGTGGCAATGGAAGGACGAGGCTTGAGGGGACCAGGAGGTCATGTGCAAGCAGGTCTGCTCCCTCTGCTGGGGGTGTAGGGAGGATGCCCCCCCACCCCCTGGCCTCCAGAGCAGAGGGTTCACCCGTCCTGGCCTGGCCACACCGAAAGGTCCCTTTCTCAGTAGAGACTTTTCTGACCACCAGGAGGTCAGGGCCTGGGGCCTAAAGTCTTTCCCTCAGAGGCACTTGCCCCAGATCGCTGGCACGCCTTCCTCCCCCACTGGGGATGCTCCGTCTTGCTCGCCAGTGTCTCCCGAGCGCCTGTCATGCACCTGAGCAGGTCTGAACTAAGAGCTGAACAAATCTCACTCCCGATCCTTCATTCTCAGTGGACCACCTCCCTCTCCCTCTCTGCCCACACCCCATGGCCCCACCGCACACCGAAGAGCCCTTTAGAGGCAGACTCTCAACCTCGGTCCCCTTCACCACATGCCCAGCCAGGCCCTCACGTTGGAAACGGGCACGGGCGCCGGCTCGGCCGCGGGGCCAGCCCGGGAGCACACGGGGGCAGATCGTGGAGCAGGCACAGCGAGCGCGTCTGTCCGCTGAAACTAGATTGGGGGAATTTCTTGGAAACAATGTGTTTCTTATGAAGGACATGAAGTGTCATGTTTCTCTGTAGCTTGGTCTTGTTGGTCTGGCTGAATGCACCCGGCTGGCTGTGCCTCCCTGCTTGGCTGTGACCCCGACAGGAAAACAGCAGGCAGACGCCCTGTGGGGGTGGAGTGGGGGGATGGGGAGGAGGGCAAAGGCGCAGAGCTCGGCCGGCCGGGTCTGAGGCTCTGCTCCACCACCGGTTAGCCGCTGACCTTTGGGAGCTTAAGCTCCACGAACCCTAGACCGGCACCCGTAAGTGGAAGGACAACCAGGACATACCTCGTTCAGTCAGGAGGCAGCCCAGCACGGCGTTCGGGAGCATGCGGTCTGGGGCCTGGGTTCAAATCCCAGCTCTGCCAGCTGTGGGGCCCTGGGCATCTTGCTTCGTGCCTCCGCATCTCAGGCCCTTATCTGTAAGACGAGTACCTGCCTCAGACAATCGTCACGAGGCATGAGAACGCCCGGCCTGGGGTAAATCGTTACTGGTTCTAGACGGTCAACTGTGAATTGCGTGGCACGTGCCCAGCACCTAAGGGCGCCGAGCACGGCGGCTGCTATTACTGTAGTGAGTTCCCTGATTTGCCAGGAGCTAGGGCCGCCGGGGCTGGGAGTCGGCCTGTCTGTGCCGTGGCTGCTAGCACAGTTTTTGGTCCCGCTCAACCCGTCCTCCCGCTGCCCAGCCCCTTGAGCTAGCGGTCTCAACCACAGGGTCATCCAAGATCCGAGACGGCCGAGTTGAGAGCCCAGCGTTTGCAGCAGGAATGATGATCGCCTGCTCCAGCTTTCAAAGCCCCGCTGTGTAGGTGGGGACACACAGAAGAACTAACGCTGACGTGGTCGGTAATGCTGGCCGCCCTCGATTCAAGGTGTGAGCGTATTTTTCAGTCGACAATGAGACGTCGTAAGTAGGGGCAGGTTTGGCCGGACATTTTCCCATTTGGTGAAACATGGTGGCACTCAAGTCATGACTCGCAGGGAAAGGAGGTCCAAGGCCAGGCTGTGCATGGCTGAGGCCTCCCCTGGGCCACTCCAGATCCGAGCATCCGTGCCCCCTGCCTCCTCTCGTCACCTCCATGGCTCGGAGCACCTGAGAGTAACTTCCATTGCCAACGGTGAGCAGCAGGCCCGAGAAGCTCACAGGGCTTCCGTGACAGAGGAGCACAGCCGTGGGACATCTCAGGTCCCTCTGATTCATAAAGTAATTGCGTGCCAACATCTGTGTGATGTTTGAGCAAGGCCTTGTGCCAGTCTGCTCAGCTTCCTCGTCAATCAGAAGGCGCTATGTGGGAATCACCATGCTGTTTAGCAGGGATAGTCCTGGAACGTGCTTGGATGGAGTCTGGCACACGGTAGGCGCTCAAAAAATAGTATTTGTTCTCATAACTACTGGTATTGTCATAACAATGCCCAATCAGCTGGGGAAGGACTAAGTGTCTAATGTATGAGGCAGGTACCCATCAGCGGCTCCTTCCGTCCTGCCTGCGCAGGACCAGGAACTTCGTGAGGGTACCTGTGCTCTGAGACCCATATTCCTGCTACATAAATAATGTAAAAACCCAGAGGGAAGGTGACCGATGAAAGGATTGGTAATCTGTGTGTGTGTGTGTGTGTCCCAGATCCGGTAAGATTTGGAAAATGTACCATTTATCTACCAGGGGAGCTTCACCAGGCCAAACCATGGTGGGGGAACAGAAGGACTCGGATCCCTCTGCTTGCCTGAGACTCTTGGCTCTTGGAAAGGGGCCCCCGATTTTTCCCTGAAGTCCCCTGGGAGCATCTCCAAGGTGGGGTGCCCACAGCATGGAAATGAAGCCGTCTGCGCTCCTGGAGCCCAGTGTGCTGAGTCCAAGCGGCATTTGGGCAGCAGGGGGAGAGGTCCTTTGCCTCTTTCCACGCTGCCCTCGCACCTGGGGGGAGGGGAGAGCACTGTCCTCTCCCCCAGGGCCTGGGAGATCTAGCAGGGCAGCTTCTTCGGGGTTTACTCGGAACCCGCAGCGGGGTCATGGGAGGCTGGTCCCAGAGACACATCTGAAGGGCGGATCCCGGGTAGACTCAGAGCTGCTGCTTTCCTTGCCACTGTCTGGGGCAGCGGTCGTCAAGCCACAGAGTGCACGAGAAGCACTAGAAAGACAAAGGGGGTCACCCCCGGGTTCTGATTCAGGAGATCTCGGGTGGGTCTGAGAATTGCATGTCTGACTCGTTCCCAGGCGAGGCTGCTGCTGCTGGTTGGGGGCCCGCTCTTTGAGAACCACTGATCCAGGGCCCTGTTAGTGAAGTAAAGTGTCCTCCCAGACCCTCTTTCTAGAACAGGAATCTTGGGAGCTGGGACATGTGCTTCTAAGTCACCTCGGTTACTCCCCCCTGCTTGCAGATGTTGGGAGCTTGGTGACAGTCAGCAGCCAGCTGAACCGGTGGCCACGCCCTGAGGCTGGTGGCAGGGGACCTGGATACGGTGTGCACGTGTGCGATTCTGGGAAGCCGGCAAAGGGGCTGGGGTGTGCGGGGGACACCGGGTGTGCGCCTGAGCGGGAGCCACAGCTGTGGGTTCTCGCATGTGCCCTGCTGACCCCTCGGAGTTGCGTGGGGTCTGCCAGGAGCTGCCGCGTGCTCTCGGGGTCAGGTTGGAGGCTTCTCTTCTTTCCTCCTCCCCCTGCCGCCCCCCTCCTGCCCACCATCGGGCAAGTCCACTCCTATTGCTTTCAGGCTGGGTTTCTTCTGGAGAGAGCACTCTGGCCAAAAGGAGGTCAGAGGACCCCAGGGCTGGGTGGACTCCATGCGTGCGCATTTGAGGGTGAGCAGACCTTGCCCTTAGGTTTCCCTGCGGAGGAGAGGTGCACCCGGGAAGCAGGACAGGGCCGCGGCTGTGCAGCCAGGCCTCGAGCGACCCGGCCTCAGGACCCAGCGTGCAGCCTGGCCCAGTCGCGGGGAGCAGAACGGAAATGTGGTCAGGGTCCCAGGAGGCCCGAGGACCCCGCCTCAGGAGTTGAGCACAGAGCTCTGGTGACTTCACAACCCCTGCACCTCCCACACCTCTCAAGGGCTCTTGTCTTCCCTCCGGTCCTCTCCCAGCCGGCTCTAATCTCCAGAGTCCCTGTTCAAATTCCCGAGAGACCCATCATCAGCGTGCCTACCTCCTTGACCTGCGGGTGCAGACATGGGGTTCGGAACAGGCCCGCGCCTGGGACAGGGGCATTCCGGGCCCTTCCCTTCAACAGACACTGTAGGAGGCAGTGGGGGGCACGGGCCCTGGGGTTGCCCTGTCTGTGGGGTGAGCAGGCATCGGACTGGCCCTGCCTGAGGTCACGGCCGATCTAGTGCGTTCGACGGCCTGCGAGGCTCTCTGTGCGGCGTCAACCACGTCCCTCCCCAACACTCCCACCACACTGGGGACACCGAGCCACTCAAGCTCCTGGCATCCAGGCCACGGGGCCCCGAAGGACCGGGCAGGACGACAGAAGTAGCTGTTTCAGCTCCTGGAATTACCTTTTTCTGATCATCAAAGGAATACCCGTTGGGTTTGCAAAAGAAAACCTTGATAGAGAAACATAACGCAGAAAGAGAAGACGCTCTGTAATGATGGCCACAGAGGTAAGCAATTGAACAGGTCTGTAACTGGGTCTCCAGGTTTTTTCTGAGCGTCAACAATGTACACGAACATTATAAATACATGATAAAAATGGATTCAGACCAAGTAGAGAATCTTGGGATTCCATGCCCTTACAGTCTTCAAACGTCCAGGGGTGGCCGTCAGTGACCCGCTGGTCTCGGGCCACTGCGGATGTCAGCAGGTCTTCACGACGGATGCTGGGATTCCTCCCCACAACCTCGTGTGGATGTTTTCAGGCACATGCATGAATGTTTCTAGGGGAGAAGTTTCTAGAAAGATGCCCGGGCTACATGTATGACCACTGTACCTTCTAGCGCGTATTCCCAAACAGGGCAGGGCCACTTCTCAAAGAGGTGTGTGAGAGTCAGTCCGCAGCGGCCAGGGGATGGCTGTGTCCCCTCTGGTGCTACTGGCATCACGTCCCGTCTTCAAGCCTCGCCCGGCTGCCGGCAGTGCACAGACTCCATGAAGTGCGGCCGCCATCACCATGTCGCACACAGCGTGATGGTGAGGGGGCTGGTGGGGGGGGTCTCCTTAGAAGCTCGGGCTATGAGGAGGCAGACCCAGCTATTTGTAGGGGATTCTGAGGAACTTTCTGGTGGGGAAACAGACTCTAAAAAGAAGGCAGCAAACACGATTGGCTGAGTAACAGGAGGAGGCAGTAATTCTGAGTCCGCTGGTGACGGCCACGTGAACCCAGCCCAAAGCCAGGCCGCAGGGACACCTGCCTGGTCCTGCAGTGAGCTGGGTGCCAAGGAGCTGATTTACTCAAGACTCCATAAAACCCCAGGACAAAAAGGCCCACTGCTTTGAGACCTTTCCAACAGCACAACACAAAGAGATAGAAAAGAAATAAAACCCAGCTCTATGGCTCTGGCAGGAGCGTGGCCCAGTCAATGGCGGCAGCGGTGGCGGGAGGGGGCCTGGGGCCCCAGAGAATGTGGGTCTGATCCCGGGCCTGAGCGAGACCCCCCAGGAACCCCCTGCAGGGTTGGCCAGGGGGAAGCCGCTGGTGAGCAGGGCCATCGGCCCAGGGCTCCCCATGGGCAGGGAGGACAAGGGCTCCGTGAGGAAGGCTCCACGAGGAAGGCTCCGCGCACATGACTTCAGGAATATCCGCCCTTCAGGGGGAAGGGAACCAGCTGTCAAAGAAAGAAGGCCGGGGATAGTCTCAGACGTCGGGGTGCTTCTGCCGTGTTCACAGAAATATTTCACCAGTAAGCACCACTTTGTCTGTATCCAACTCCACTCCAAAAGCTAAATGCTATTTATTTGGAAGGACTGAGTGGGGGGGGGGGCAATTTTAAAAGCACCCCCAAAGCTGTTGAAAACAGCCAAATGAATTCACCTCCAGGTGACATTCTCAAAAGTGAAGTTGTTTTCATAAAAGAGAATGACTTTGCAAAGGTAGCATATAAAATGAACAGTGTGTATTGTCAGTGATCTCATGTGATGGGCAGAACCGAAAAAGTCCCCAGCTCTGAATTTTCTAGACGTACTTAAAAAAAAAAAAATAGAAGGAGAGTAAACATTCATAACTGGACCTCTCATAAGGTCACTTTTTTTTCTCCCCAGAATCAGGGCAAATAAAAAAAGAAACATCTAAACCTGATGTTCAAACAACTCTGTCCGGTGTGATCCAACCCTCGCTCCCTAAAAGCACATTGAGAAGTGCCCCAGATACCCCGGCTGGCTCCTCCCTTTCTCTGCTCCTGCTGGGCCTGAAAGGCCCAGAGCTCCTTCCTCCGTCCGGCAGTGTTCAGTCCAGAGTGAATGTGCATGCTCTTTCTCAAATCAAACAAACTTTTTGGTTGGTTCTATCCTATGACCTCTCATGTCCCAATCCTAAAATAACAGCGTACACATGTGGAAAGACTTAAGCATTTTTTTTGGAAATGATCATTGTGATTTTATTACATCAGAAACTCAGCCTGTAAATTTTCTACAACTAATCGCTGAAAAAGGCATTATTTTTTCTTTGTATCTCTATTTTTAACTTTTTTTTTAAATTATTTTTTTAAGACTTAAGAACTTCTCTATCTACGGTAAAGGGGAAGATCATCTCAGCCAGACCCAGAGACCTGGCAGAGATATGCAAAGCCAACAGGCTAATGAAGTAATCCCCCGAACCAAAAGCTCACACCCCGAGGGGCTGAGGCGAGCCCGCCGAGGGACCCAAGGGACGCGAGGGGTGGAATTCGACCGCCTGGCCCTCTGGAATTTCCTTAGAAATGACAGGCCCAGAGGAAGGAAGGGGACGTGTGGGCTGGAAGAAACCCCATCTGCTCCTCAGGACCAAGCCCCCTTCCAGCCCGGGGCCGGAGTGCCAGGTAGGGAGAGGCCTTGACCCTCCATTTCCGCCCTTCTGGGGAAGCCCGCACCCCCTCCCGCCCTGCTCCTTGGAAGGAGCAACCCTGCCTCTCTGGAGTCCGCAGCATGCCCTCTGCTGGGACCGAAGGCGGAGACACTGCGGGTGGGCGCCTTCCCATCTCGTTCCCCGGTCGCCAGGAGATGCTCTCAGTGCTGCCGGCTCTGCATACAGCTTGGTGCTCCCCTGCTCTGCTTTCTGTGCTTTGGCTGGCCTTCATAATCTTGCTTTTAGAATCTCATCTAAATTCTTGGCTTTCATTATTAATCTTATCCATTTTTTGTCTAGCTTAGAAAGTTTAAAATGCTTTGCCTTAAAAAGAAAGGGTTAATTTGACTGCTTCACAATGGAACACCATCTAATGCCCAGATTTAATAATCGATTCCCCTGGAGGGCTCTGGCTCCGGGACGAGCTGCCTGTGGCCCCGAGCCTTATTTGTTTGTTGTAAGACAGGAGAGGAGGGCTCTTCCCTGACCAGGTCCCTATGCTCCGTTCCAAGTGCACAAGTTCACCTAATTTTCCAGCCATAACTTACCAGCCATAAACTGAGCCCTTATATGATGCTGAAACTTGGACACTGTTGGTAGGCTGGAGACACAGAATACAAGTGTCATAAACATAAGGACGCCCGAGTCCTCCCACCCGCCACGGCGAGGCTTCAGCTTCTACTGATGATCCCAGCCCACAGCAGGCAACAATCCCTGGAGCCTGGTTGTGATGCCCTGGGGACAGGGCTTGCCAGGCGGTGTACCTGAATGAGAAATGGGACCATGGGTTGTGCACTTAGCTCTTCCCAGGCCCTGCCGGATTTCCTTATTCCCACTCCACCCAATATGTGTGACAGTCAAGTAATTCCGTGTGTGTGTATGTGTGTGTCGGGGTACGTTGCCTCAGGTCTATGAAAAGCATGAGAAGCATATCCCTTCTCGCCTTCCCTCCCCGGCTCGCCTGGGCTCCAGGGTTGGTGGGGAAAGGGCATTAGGCTGATGCCTCCTGAGCAGGACAGCTGCCCCTGGACCTCCAGGAGTGAGGGTCCTGGTTTTGTGACTTCCTTAACCTAGCCCCCCCCACGGCCCCCGAGGCCCGTCTATAAATGAGGGCAAGAAACCAGCGCGCAAGTGAGAGAGAAAGGAACACAGGCACTCCCACTGAGGCAGGGCGCAGGCATGGCGCTGGGACACGGACACAGCTGGACGGGGTGTCAGTGACTGGGGTCCCACCACGAATCGCACGGTGAGCAGATGACTCACACGGCGGCTTAGCTTATCCCTGGGCCGGCCTCTCCATGGTGACTTTACTGCTCGTGACCGTCTCCCTCAAACATGGAGAAAGGAGGCGATCTGTCAGCCCGGCGCGCCTCTGCCCCCACGCCCGCACGTCTGGCGCGGCCGACGGAACTGCAGAAAGAGCCCCAAGTCTTTCGGGCTGTGCCTCTCTTCTCTATTAAACGCAGCACGTCCTGATAGAGGGTAGAGCCTAAGAATACTCTTTGCAGCACATCTGGCAGCGTGAACGATGTTATTTACAAATGCTATAAATCGATGTGCCAGCTTTTCCTGCGCTATCAAAGTTTTCAAGATAAGCCAATGCAAGCAATAACTCTCCTAAATTAATTCAAACATCAGTACCTGTTAAGCTTAAATGGACAGTCAATTACCTGGGCACATTTCCTCCGACGTCTGGGTCAATCAGAGTTGCCCAGCTATTCCAGCGCTTGAAGATTAAAGATAAAATCTGTAACTAGTATTAAGACCTAGTTTATTGACCTAGTTTATTGGGGGAAAAAAAACATTGAAAGCATTTCGAAAACAAAGTCTGGCCTGATAATTTTATGTGTTTTGAAAAAGAATCCTTCCTTTAAGTGGCTATAAAAATTATTAGTGCAACATCAAAAATTACAAAATCTACTTTTGGCTGAATTGTATTTGCTCCTTATATGGAGGTCTCCCTGAAGGACGCAGCTGAGAAGATTTAAGAAAAATATTTGCAATAAAGGCAATGATCTCGTCACATGAGCTAATATCCCTTAAGACCACGAGGAAGCAGCCAAGGAAATTACAGAAATTACTATTTTCTACTGAAGAAAAGATATAGGGCATAACTGTCATTCACACGTACGGGCAATGAACACGGGCAATGTGATTCACGAGGGGATGTGAAGACGAGGGCTGAGGCCGGCAGCACTCGGACAGGACACGGTTGCCAGACGGCCCAACCGTCAGAAGGTCGCTGTGACCGGGCCTCGTGCAAACAGCTAACGGGCAGGTGGTCCCTTCCAAGGGCTGGAAGGGCTTACACGCCGTGACGTGGGAGTGAAACGTGGACTGCGTTTACGTGGAGATCCCATCGGAAGCGTGATGCCGGGCAGAGGCGCGGCTGCTCAGCGTGGGCCTCGCTGCCCGGCTCGGGGTCCACGCGTCAGGCCCCAGCACGGCACCCGCCGCACTGCCAGCGGGTCACGCATGGGGTGCGGCAAGTCACCGCCGCATCGTTTGTGACGTGTCCCCTCATACCAGAATCGATCAAAACAACACTTCAAAAACATGTTCGCAGACACCCTCTTTAAAACATTTATACGGATCGGCTTTATTGAAAGTGAACGCAGAGAGAAGGCAGCACGGAGGGGTCTCCCCAGATCGACCCCGGCATAGGAAGGTAGGAACCCGCCGGCCGCGGTGGTCACTTATTTTTGCTGAGGGTTCTCTGTTTTTCTGCGTGCTCCACGATCTTCTCCTCCACGTACAGACCCTTCCTCTTGCGCACGGCGTTCATGTACTTCCGGGCCTGGTTCTCGGAATCGGCCTTTTCCCCGAAGTGCAAGTACTCCTCCTCGGTGGTCGGCACCCAGAAGGGGTCGCTGGGAATGATCTTGTAAGAGAAGGTGACAGAATGTCCCGGATCAGGCAACTACACTCATTTCAGACAGCCTTTCAAAACTCACACAGTCTTAGCTGAAGGAGAACAGTGAAACAATGAACAGCTTCTAGAAACGGTAATAAATACGAAGAATCACAGGAGGTGTGAACGAGTGGAAGTGGGACCCACAGAACCGGTAGCACACACACGCCAGAGCCGTCACTTCACACCAAGGAACAAGGGAAACCCTTCAATTTGAACAATGGCATAAAAAATCCCTTTTGCTAGGAAATACCTGGGTACTGGTGTCTTTTCATCAATTTTGCCTTTGTCTCCAGCAGAGACTGACACATGTAAATCCATTCTTGATGACTCTGAGCCTTTTGCTCCAAAACTCAGCGTGTGCCTGGTGAGCCGGACCGCTTGGCTCACAGATTTTACCCGGAAGAGGGGCAGACAGAGGCACCTCCTTCCCTCTTTTCTCTGGGCCCACGGCTGTTCACCACCCCACCGGCGAGGAAGACCAGTCCAGGGCGGGCACGCTGAGGACACTTTTTCTCTGAGGCTGCGGGTGGGGGGAAGGGAGAGGGCAGAGCTCGGGCACGGGGAAAGCAGCTGAGGTGGAGGGGCTCAGGTGCTCTGTGACGACCAGCAGCCAGGTCATGATGTCCATGAAAGTGGTGCCCTTGGACACAGACTTTCCTGAGGTCCATGTCCAACGGACTGACTTCCAGGACAGGACAGAAGAGTGGGGGGATGGTTTCCCGATGGTTTCCTTCAGAGAGAGAAAGCTCATGAGCCCAACACTCGTGGCCTCTCTCTGCCTCCTCAGCACAGAATCTGACTGGTAAGCGTGAGAGGAGGAAACAGACTTGGGCAGTGTGGACTTTTCCTGCCCCCTCCATGAGAAGCTGCCCCCAGGAGGCACACAGCCTGCCCTGTCCCTCTGTGCCCTTTACAGCAGCTGCCCCACCCCGGCCCTGTGGCAGGGGCCCTGCCAGTCCAGTGGGTCTCCTTCTGGAGCTCAGCACTGCCCACGGTCAACACCACAGTCTCCACGGTCAGCCTGGTCAGCAATGAAGGTGGGAGTCTGACATTAACATGCCTGATTCTTTTTGTTGTTGTTTTCTCTCGTTTCTCAATTGGAGGAAGAAAGGGGTGGTATTTATTAAGTGGCCTCACATCCTAACACTTTTCAATTTAAAATATAGAAATGAAAGAAAAATATATTTTAAAATAGTTGCTCTTGGGGCGCCTGGGTGGCACAGCGGTTAAGCGTCTGCCTTCGGCTCAGGGCGTGATCCCAGTGTTATGGGATCGAGCCCCACATCAGGCTCCTCTGCTATGAGCCTGCTTCTTCCTCTCCCACTCCCCTGCTTGTGTTCCCTCTCTCGCTGGCTGTTCTCTCTCTGTCGAATAAATAAATAAAATCTTTAAAAAATAAAAACAAAAAAAAATAAAATAGTTGCTCTTCCATTTATAATTATACCAAAAGCCACAAGATACCTAGGAATAAACTCAACCAAAGAGGTAAAGGAGCTATACTCTAAAACTACAGAACGCTCATGAAAGAAACGGAGGAAGACACAAAGAGCTGGAAAAACCTCCCATGCTCATGGATCAGAAATATTGTTAAAATGTCTATGCTGCCTAGAACAATCTACACATTCAAAGCCATCCCTATCAAAATACCATCAACATTTTTCACAGAGTTGGAACAAACAATCCTAAAATTTGTATGGAACCAGAAAAGACCCTCAATAGCCAGAGGAATGTTGAAAAAGAAAACCAAAGCTGGAGGCATCACAATTCTGGACTTCAAGCTGAATTACAGAGCTGTGATCACCAAGACAGGCTGGTACTGGCACAAAAACAGACACATAGACCAATGGAACAGAACAGAGACCCAGATATGGACCCTCAGCTCTATGGTTAACTCGTCTTCGACAAAGCAGGAATGAATATCCAATGGAAAAAAGTCTCTTCAACAAACGGTGTTGGGAAATTGGGACGGCCACATGCAGAAGAATGAAACTGGACCGTTTCCTTACACCGTACAGAAAAACAGACTCCAAATGGATGAAAGACCTAAATGTGAGACAGGAATCCATCAAAATCCTAGAGGAGAACCCAGGCAGCAATGCCTCTTCAATCTCGGCCACAGCAACTTCTTGCCAGACACGTCTCCAAAGGCAAGGGAGGGATGCAGAGAGCACTGCGGATCGGATCGGAGCCCACCATCCCCCCCACCCCCCACAAGGCCTCTCTGCAGGGGCAAGGGGAGGAGCCGGGAAATGGAACAGTCTCCTGGGCGGCCATCCACAAAGACTGTCTACACTGCAGGAGACGAGTTTCAAGCTGGTTACTGGCGCCCTTCCCTCTCCAGCTGGACGATAAACCCATCACAGAATGTAAAGAAGCTACGTGTTCTTAGTAGGTCTGAGGGACAGTGGCAAATAAGCTGTTAATCCTGCTAAAAAAGTGACAAATTTTATAAAAAGCAAGAAATGAGCTACTAGGTGAGAGACACCGACTCAGACTGGCCAAGTTACGAGCAGACTCCTTGTTTCAAAAATGTAAGACCAGCAGTTTCAAAAGATCCCATTTTGTGTGGGTCTCGGACATGGCCTTCTGAGGTTTGCTCAGCTTGTCGGCCGAGGCCCCAAGCCTTCTGCACACACCTCCATCTGCTGCAGGCCTCCTCTGGAGACCTGCTCCAGACGCCCCCTCCCTGGTGAGCGCCAACTTCCTGTTCCCCCCGGGAAGGTGCTCCAGACCCCCCCTCCTGTGGGCTCAGCCGCCACACTGTGCCATGCCCCATACGACGGCAACCTAGAGGCATCAGTATGGAAGAAAAGATGCTGTTTTCTAACCGGTTTACCCAGACTTCATCTGCCCATGGTGAGAACAGTTTTTTGCAACCCTACAGCCTAAAAGGAATGGCATTTTCTACTTCATGGGAAGGGAGGCACCCAAGTACTCGCTGTTGTCCTGGGCATTTAAAGAAAGAAAAGAAAAGGGGAAAAGAGCCCGGAAGGAAAGAGCCCAGGGAGCTCCATGTCAGTCCTGTGCCCAAATGCCACCAGGATTACGGCCGGCAGGTGGGAAACGCTTGCCGGGTGCTATTGTGATCCTAACTGAGTGCTCCTCACCGTGGGTGAACCCTGGCCCGCCCCGCGGGGTGGGCTCAGGGTCACGCAGCCAATCCCGAGCTTGCGCTGACACGCATGTACCCGGCACTGGCTGGGATATTTTTCTTTCTGTGCCTGTTATTAGCTCCTTTTCTTCCTTTTTCATAGAAGGGGCAAAACATAGAAAGAGAAATTATGGGATTGCTGACTTCAAAGGTTTCCTCGTGGAAAATGCCTGTAATCTTATCTCCTCTATTTTTTGAAGCACTTTCTCTCAAAAGCTCTTGATTGTAAATTATATGGTGTGATAGAACACGAATGAAAGAAAGTGCCTTGGAGTGAGAAGCCAGATCTCAACAACTGCGTTATTTCTAAACCTAGCTATGGGGGGGGAAACCAAGACAGCCAGAAGCTATCAGATCAATGACATTTAATTATAACATCGTTTTCAAGACTTTCAAAGATGTGACGCTTTTGGGAAGAGGACCAGGACAGGTGGCAGGGGAATGACAGAGGACAGCACTCAATTCTTGACTATATTCTTCTTTAAAGTTATGAAGAGACTGACTGTTAATAACAAACTAATGAGGCCAGAAAGTAACATTTTTTAAAAAACACTATTATTAAGTATGTAAGATTGCCGGCCTTTTTCTTTTTTAATTGAGAGAGAAAGGAGACTGAAAAAACCATCGTGGTTTTCACATTAACAAAAAATGCCCATTTGGTAAAACTTGATGCTGTTACACTAGCTGTTTCTGAATGCCCAATCTCAGATGGGTACTTGCTGATAGGTATTTCAGGCGGGCATCCTTAGGCTGGGGACAAGGCGGACGCACTTCTGTGAAGAGTCAGAGAGAGGAGAGTTTAGATTGCAGGCCGCACGGTCTCTGCTACCACCACTCAGCTCCGCGTGAAAGCCGCCACAGGAAATGTGTACATGAGCGGTACAGCTGTATGCCAGTGATCTTATTTACCAAAACAGGTCATGGGCCATAGTTTGCTGACTCCTGATCTAGTCAAAGACGACACTTCCCAACCTCCTTGTTAGGTGGGCATGACCAGACGTGGCCACAGATTGGCTGCAGGCAACGGGACTTGTGCAAAACTCCATTCTTGTCCCTGCAGGGGGGGAGCATGTCCCCCCCTTCCTGGCTGCAATGCTGGAATGCAGGGGTACGGTGGGAGGCAGAAGCCAAGTGCTGAGACAGGCGGCAAACCAGGGGGGCTCCTGCCAGTGAGCCCCCACCACCCCTGGCTGCCACCCCAGACACCAAAGAGAAGCTCGGCCTTATCTGAGCCACTCGACTCCGAGATCCTTTTGACAGAACAGCCTTACCTGCCTGTTTGCAATTAGGAAATAATGAAAACTTTCAGATTTTTTAAAATGCATTTCATAAATGCACCGTCAGGGTTACGTCTGACTGTAAAATGACGACGTATCTCTAACAAACAACAGACTACATGAATTCACACATATAACTCCTCCAATCACAACGCCATTACACCTGCTGTGAGTACCTGCTTTGGGTCTTACGTGCAGAAACCCCGGGGTCACTAACTACACTCTCTGTTCTGACCAAACACAGACAACCCGGTCTCGTCACCAGTGCGGACTGAGGCCATCTCCCCACGATGGATGACCTGTCACCCTCAAGATATTCCGAAGCGTGAGCTGCAGGCTCAGGAGGCAGTTTTCAGCAGTGGCAGCACCGATGAAAAAAGCGTCTTCCTCTCAAGATTATTTCTTTGAAGTGGGATAAATCCCTCTTTGGTTCTAAATATCATTTCGTTGCGCTGCCCTGTAATCACACGTCTGGTCCCTAAAACACGTGGCAGAGGACGGTCGTGATGTTTCAGGAACAGCATCACGGACATATCCGCACTACAGAGGTCGTTCTTCAGAGCTGCTTTGGTAAATCCATTCCTTCTACTTCTCACTGGTGTGTGCTCTTACTTAAAAGCGGAGTGCCAAAAACCAAAACCGGAAAGGTAAGAGTGTGGATAAGGGGGAAATTAGTACCCACTTATATTCAGAAATGAACCAGGAGGGTAAATGTTTTAGAGCCCCTGTTTTCTACATAATGAAATATAGCAATGACATCTCTTCAGATATAAACCAATAAAACCACCAAAACTTCACTTAGTTTCTAGACAAAGATACAAAATGCGAGAAAAATTTCACAGTAAATCTCTGTTAGAATGAAGATTATACTGACAAAAAAAGGGAGCCTAAATCGGAAGAACACCGAGTGTGGTTTGAGGGGCTCGAAGAATGTGAGCTCTTGGAAGGAGAAGCAGACGCACGTGCAGGTCCTGGATCAGCAGCTGCACTTGGCTCCATTCAGGTGACGGGGACTGCCCGACCACGATCTGCCCCACCACGTCTGTTTTTCTCAACTGTCACCTGTCTTTACTTTGCTGATGGACCTGACTATACAACTCATTTTAAAAACGAGGTACTCCCTCACTGACTACATACCCCGCTGTGACCTGCACCGAAACAGGACCCATCTGGCTGACGGAGGTGAGAGAAATAGGAGCCGGAGTCTCACTGGGGCGGCGGCGAAGGAAGGGGCCGGGCCGGGCCGCGGGGCCGAGCGCAGGCCCAGCGCAGGCCCGGGTGAGCGTGCGCACTCCAGCGGGGCCACGGCGTCGGGCCCGGGGCCGCCTACTCCACGCGCTCTATCTCCGGGGACACGAGCTCGGCAGGCCGCACGGTCAGCCCCAGTCAGACGTGGAGCGGATATCCGAAGCCGGGAGTCCCCACACCAGAGCCAATGCTCCCTCCACTAAACCATGAACCACCGGAGGAAATGTGGACGCTGTGAAGTTACTTCTATTCCCTGTAAAGTGACAACAGAAACTGCTTTCTTACCCCAGCCTTTCTACTTACATCCAGTAGTTACAAAATTCTACCCTGGACCTGAGGCCATGACTTGAAACCTAACAGCGGCTCCCAGCCCGCACCCTGCACTCCTCCCTCACCGCTCCTCCAGCCACGCAAGCCTCTGGTCTCAGCTTTGCCCGAGTCTCCCTTCAGGGAAGCATCGGGAAGCCTGCTCTGACCTCCCCATGCATCCCGGGTGTGCTCACGGTCTTTTCATCTCTCCCCAGCGTGGACGTGGAGAGATTATCACCCCCAAACGTGGACTGACGTTTGCCGAGCCGACTACGGATAAGGTTTGCTCTTCCCCTACCTGCACCTACACCGACACTGAGGTGTTCTTGTGAGCCACACATCCCGCCACACGCGAAAGCCGGAGAAACCCTGAGCCCCCACGACGGGACTGCAGGTGATGTGACGCACAGGAATTGAAAGCTGTCCCCGGCGAGAAGCACAACTGTTCCCTCCAAACACCGCAAGTATTTTTCCCCCGGGGAGAAAAGTTCTGGGAGTTTCACTTTCAAAATGTCTGTGATTTTTCTTTAAAAATCTATCTTTGAGTGTTGGCGAGGATGTGGAGAAAGGGGAACCCTCTTACACTGTTGGTGGGAACGCAAGCTGGTGCAGACAATCTGGAAAACAGTATGGCGGTTCCTCAAGACGTTAAAAATAGAGCTACCCTATGATCGAGCAACTGCACTACTGTGCATTTACCCCAAAGATACAGACGTAGTGAAGATACAGACTGAACCCCAATGTTCATAGCAGCATTGTCCACAATAGCCCAACTGTGGAAGGAGCCGAGATGCCCTTCAACAGATGACTGGATAAAGAAGATGTGGTCCATATACACAATGGAATATTACTCAGCCATCAGAAAGAACAGTTACCCAACATTTACATCGACATGGATGGAACTGGAGGGGATTATGCTAAATGAAATAAGTCAAGCAGAGAAAGACTATTATCATATGGTTTCACTCATGTGAAACATAAGGAATAGTGCAGAGGACCACAGGGGAGGGGAGGGAAAAATGAAAGGGAAGAAATCAGAGAGGGAGACGAACCATGAGAGACTCCGGACTCCAGGAAACAATCTGAGGGTAACAGAAGGGAGGGGGTGGGGGGGAGGGGGTAACAGGGTGATGGGCATTAAGGAGGGCACGTGTGGTGATGAGCACTGGGTGTTATATGCCACTAATGAATCGTTGAACACTGCATCAAAAACTAATGTACTATATGCTGGCTAATTGAACATAATAAAAATAAATAAAAATAAAGTTGCATTCTACAAAGAAAAATCAATCTTGGAAGGGAAACATAGGATTAAATGTTCTGTGTCTTAAATTTTATGTGCAGCAAAAAGAAAGAATGAGTGTGTGTATGAGCGTGTGTGTGTGTTACCGGCCACCCGTAACCCAAGGATCATTCACTGTGGATGAAAGACAGCCAAACGCTTTCTGAGCCACCCACAGCACAGCGCCCCAGGAAGGCCAACCGGCGCGGGAAGCCCTGTTTGCTACGCCTGGCATCGAGTGGAGGCCGCGCACGGGACCCTGAGGCGCAGGGAAAGGGATTCGGGCTGTTACCTCCCAGTGGCTGAACACCAGCTGCGGGCTGGCCAGCCCACTCGTCCGCTTCCGGATTTCATCCGCAAAGCCGAAGCTCTCGGCGACTGGCAGCACGGCCTTGATGATGAACATGTCTGTCCCTTCCTTCATCTCTTCTTGAAGCACTCGGCCTTCTCTCTTGGACAAGACAGCATAGACCCGACCTGCAAAGCCATACAGCTTTTAAATTCATTGAGCCGTTAGGTGTCTAGGGCCACACAAAGACCAGATTACTCACGTCCCGTAACAATCCACTAGTGAGTAACTCTGTTACCAACCATGTGGGTTTACAAAAGCATGGGCGCTTTTTTTTAAATGTATTTAAAAATAAAGCCATAGCAAACTAGAGACATAAAGGTAACACAAAGTAAAACCACCCCAAGCTGCATGACCCAAAGGGCAATCTGCCCGACATGGCATGAGCAGCAGGAGACTTTGAAAAGGACCTTCTGATACAATTTCACCCATGAGCGGTCTCTGGGCATGAAACCCAGTGAGATGAGTGTGATTGGACTTGGTAAATATTAAAATATTTTAATAACTATGAGACGTTACTAATATGACGGTGACTGCGTAAGGCTATTGGGCCTAGGAAACAAGCAACTGGCACAGTGGCAATCTTATATCAGAGATGAAAACCACATACATAGAAATGCATGCTCATGTTTTAAAAACTGCTGAGATGTAAGCGGCGTAAGTATTTTATTTCCCTGAAAATGGCTGGTCTTTGGCATCTTTCAAGTCTGGTAACAACGTCTCCTGCCACAGCACAGAAGGCCAGCAAATCCTCCCGGCTAAGACTCGTTTTCCATCCCTCCCAAAGCTGCCTGACACTCGGGAGGGAGAGGTCTTCCCGGGGGTCTCCTATAGGAGTGCCTTGGGGCACAAGTCTCCTTTCAACCAGAAAGCAGGACCCACTCTGGAAAGAACAGAGACAGAGGGAGCATCGCACAGCTGTGAGGAACCGGCTGGGGCCAGCAGCCACTCTCATCAAAACCTCCCATTTCACCTACCACTTAGAAAAAGTGGTCTTTATTGCATAACTGATCTAGGAACACGTTGTCCTAAAAGGTTTACAACGCTGCGGCTGAACAGGGCAGACGTCTCCTTGGAGCACCAGCACGGGCCCCGACGCTCCCTTCCTGAGTGCCAGGGGGGTGACCTGGGTGCCTGTGCCCACCCAGAGCTGCCTGTTTCCAACTAGGAACTGAGGACCCAGAGCCAGCCTTCTGACTGCGAACTTCTCTGACTCACACTCCCCCTGGTGGTGGGGATCAGGAAGGACCAAGGAAAACAAAAGGCAGGAGGCCCATCGTGTCATGTGGCGGCCTTGGGAAGAAAAAACGCCTGAACACTCTAGTGGGTCTTCCTCATCTCTAGGTTTAGCAGAAAACCAAACAAATCACAATTCTGTCAGTGCTGAAAGGCACAGCCTAGCCCTCTCCCCCCACAGCTCCCACACTTTATGCTCCCTTTCTTCCGTTTCCTGAGTGTTCCGAGTCTCACTTCTGGGCTCTACTTGTGGCCTGGGCTCAAGCAAAACTGCTTCGTTGACCCATCACCATCACTTTCAGATGGCAAATGTCCTTGTCCCATCCTCTCACGATTCTGTGTGGCTGCTGACGGCTCTCCCCAGGGTCAGCATCGCCCCCCTCAGGCCCCAAGCCCTCTGACTATCAGCAGAAACAATTCAGGGACTGAAGACCCCCACAACCACTCGCTGAGTCTCCGTTTGCTTCTCTGAACTCTCCCTGCCGAGAGCCGATTCGTTTATCATTTGTGTGCGTTCAACAACGGAGGCCATGCCAGGGCTGCTGAGACTGTCTCTACACCCCACCCCCACCCCCACCCCCACCCGGTCACCCACCAGCCCTATGCTGACCACTGCTGCCAAGGCACCCCCATCGTGCAGTCCGACCCCTCCAAATGCAGCACACCTGAGACGAAATACCGTCCCTGCCCACTGTCCAGACTAGAAGTCTGCATTACAGAAACTGAACAGAGGGTCAGAGGGGAACAGAAGGGACACCAGGATCCACCAGAGAGAGATTCTGCTGGCTCTGCTCCAGCTCACCTCCTCCAGTGGGGCCCAGGCCATGTCAGGGCCGCCTACCCGCTGGGCCACTCTCCAGCCCCAAATCTGCTCCCCTTTACTTTGTTAGCTCTAATTTCTATCACACAGGATGACTGTCATTCCTATGGCACACCAGCCTCTAAGCTCCTCGGGGATGGCTAGCTGGCTTTCTCTTCTCTGCCCTGAACATCTCCCATCTTTCCATGAGAGGCCCATCACTTCCTGTTCCATCCTGACCCTTTCCTATCTGCACCACCATGACCTTCTCTTCCCATTCTTGGCATGTAGTGCCCAGAACTGAACCTAACACTCTGGGTACAGTCTTGAAGCTCTGAGACAAGCGCAATGATGGTCTGTCTCCTAGAGGTCATATATATCTGCCTGAGATTCCCAGCAGGGGAGAAAACCTTAGTACAACAGCTAGTGTGTGTGAACGAGTAACCCTGACCCAGCTAGCTCATTCTAGGAAAAGCTTTAGGTGGTTTACAGAAGAAAATACTACGAAACAGCAGGGTGGAGCGGGGCGGATCTAATGAGGGAACTGGAGTGGAGACTGCAAGGGGGGGACCAGCGGCGATGAGCCCGCGGCCGCGATGCAGAGGCCCAGGTCCTTCCCTTCCTTCGGGGGTCATCCCAGCGGGCTCGGATCAATAACTGCAATGAAGGCTGAATGTAATTAATTGTGTAATTCTAAGCCATGCAATTTTAATTCCACTAAAACTAAGTCCTAAAACTAGGGCATAATGATGGATCACTGAACAGAGGAAAACGGCTATAAACAGAATCTTCCAAATACATGCTGCTTTCATGACAGGTGCGTCCACTGCCTGGACCCTCTAAACTGCCACCACTCTCACTGAGACGTCTGGCAGCCATACCCAGGAGGCCTCGGCGAATACTCCAACTCCCCTTCAGCCCGACATCTGCTCCATCATACCCCAGTCACCTGTCTGTGTGCCCAAAGAGCACGTGTGCCCCGCTGTACTGCGTGCGAGGCACCAAGAGGCAAGCACCCATCAGGGGAGGAAATGGCAACAAAAAGGTTCATTGATGGAAACAGTCTGGTCAGGGCTGGTCTTTGAATGCCTACACCATCAACATCACAGCCCGAATTCAAGGCCCTCTGTAACCAGGGCAGCGACCAAGGATGTCAAGCTCTGGGACTGCCAGGCCCAACAGCACACAGAGCACAGACTCCGTGCGTCCAGCCAAGTGGGAGCACTCCCCACCGCGGCACACATCCGGGGGCCTCGATGGCGTGCCTGGTCCCACTCCACAGTCGCGTCCTTTCCATGAGTTAAAGCCCGTTCAATATCACCTGCTCCCCCGAGTCTTCTGCGGGGTCCTGAGATCAAAACCATCTCTTCGCCATCGGGCCTCACTGCATCTACCCTGCTCTCGTGTGGCGTTAGATACTCCCGCGTGTGTCTTTTCTTCTGTAATAGGCAGCAAGACTGGCCTGCACGCTCTACAATCATTCGGGCTGGAAGTTGGGCAATTAAAGGTATGATTTCTTTTCTTTTCTTTTTTTCAGAATTTAGGAAAGGAAGCAGCTGTTCACAGCAATGTTTTCTCTTACAGTAAACAAACAGGAAACAATGCGGATTTCCAATTTGGGGATGATGGGAAGTAAATTATAGCATAACAAGTTGATGGGATGTTACGCAGAGGTTGAAATGAAATCTGTGAATACTAAGTAGCCAAATGGAAGCAGCTTATAAAATAGTAAATGTAAAAAGCAAAACATCACACTTCCTCTACCATAAGGTTACAGCTATGCAAAATGTACTATTATGGACAGAGACTGTAAAAGAAAGTGGAGAAACAACACACTGATTTCCAAGGAGGAAGATTCTTCTTTTATCTTGTGGTTTCTGTTCTTGTTGGCAACCCTTGCGGTCTAACTTCAATGAAAACATACACGCAGAGAAATCGGCGGGCACTTCTGATTCTTATAAATCAGGTCACATTAACCTCATTCCCTTCTGTTGCAGAGCGAGCGGACTGCTAAATCAAGCAGATGTGGTTGACAGGATGCAGATGGGCCTCCACCAAACATGAGCTACGGTGCGCTGTGGACACGGCAGGGAATGTGGGCTCTTCTACAGAGGAACTCAGCCCCGAGTCTGCAGGAAGTGCATGTCAGCAAGCTGTCCCCACCCCAGCAAGATGGGTCAGCACCCTGACTGCAGCTCTGTGCCCTTATGATGATCACCAGCCACCCACGGGTACAGAAGGCATGATGATCAAATCCAAAGTTGACAGGAGGCTGGAAGCCTACTCAATACTGGGGCAGAATCAGGGTGACCAGGTAAGGACCCGCACTCAACAAGACACACTTGTGAGTAAACGCAAGGTTGTACAGTTGGCTTCAACCAACCAGCTGTCCAGGCTTAGACGTACTGCTGAACAGAAGCTCCTATAAGACCAGGTAGGAACGAGTCCTCTCTGAGCCCCGTCGTGGTCTTCAGTGCTGTGCTACAGAGAGAGCCAGTTTCACACTTAGCTGCTCAACTCCGAATTATTCCATCCATCACAGTCCATTTCAAACAACTATCACTTTCAAAAAGTCTGCCCTGTTGCGAATTTTGCTAATCTCAATTTCTCATAAAATTTCACTGAAAGACCATATTTATTCACTGGATTCAACCGTGTTGTGCTTTTTAACAGTTTTACATAATTAGGCTTTGTCACCTAACTCATCTCTCACAGAAGGAATTATGCTTAACACAGCGAAGGTCTCTATACATGTCCATACGTTTCTGTTGAAATGAATTATGAGATGCTGATGAAATGTAAAAAGAACCCTGCATCTGGAAGAGGAGAGGTTTCTAAAAGTAAACAGCAACACTTACTGAGGCTGTTTCTGACGTGTGAAGGCACCTATGTTCTGACAACGGAGCATTTATCCCTATGGCCAAAAACTCAGGGGGGACTGCAGTAGCTGACGCTGTGATTGAAACTCTAGAACTAGCAGAAAAAGTTATTTTTCACACGTGAGGTTGTTGCCAAAGATAAAAACCATGAGGAGCCAAGAATGAAAGGAGCTGCTAGGTTGGAGGATGGACCACAAAGAGAGACAGCGGCTACTCACGAGACAATCACAAGCACAATCAAATTCTGCTGTCCGATGTTCGAAGTTACAGGGGAAGGCGCCTGGTGGCTCAGTCAGTTGAGCGTCTGACTCTTGATTTCGGCTCAGGTCATGATCTCAGGGTCGTGAGATCGAGCCCCGCATCGGGCTCTGTGCTCAGCGGGGAGCCTGCTTGACAGTCTCCCTCTCCTTCTCCTTCTGCCCCTCCTGCTCACGTTCTCTCTCAAATAAGTAAATAAATAAAATTTAAAAAAAAAATCTTAGAAAAAAGTTAAAGGCAATTTTCATGGGTAAAAATGAGAACAGACCCACACCTTTAAGAAAGTAGAGTTTATAGGTAAAGAAGGCCATTTTCTTGGGATCATTTCCCCAGGTACAGTGATTTTAAGATGACTATTTTTCTGCAGAATGTCCCAATCTGACCATAAGCAATTCTATAAATCTACAGGATTTCTTAACAGTCTGTGTAGAAAGAATTAAGTTTTTAAGAGACTAAGGACACTCATTTTGCTAAATAAAAAAGAATGGAACTTGTCTTTTTACTTGTCTTGTGCCAATTCTTGGAGAATTTAGAGCATCCGTCAGCAAAGCCTGGAAGATCTCTGAATATCTGGGCAGGAAGCAAAGGGCCTTGGGAAGATAGAGGTCTCCTCGTTTCTTCTTCCATGAAGGTGGTGATTGAGTAAGAAAAAGGAAAACAGAGAAAGTGAGCAGCTCGCTGTACTGACCTTGGGGGCTAGAACGTGGCCGTCATTACTGAAGAACCTCTCGAAGCAATGAGAAAATGGACGTATGAGGAGCCCCTCACCTCTAAGCAGCTTCACGCTGATGAGGGCTTCAGGCTAATTCAGGAACAATTCCAGACCGTCACGAAACACAGTTTCTTTGTAAGGCGGAGGGTGTGGCAGCGAGCTAGGTCTCAGGAATGTATTAAGAAAGCTGGCCAGTGGCCATGGTACAGAGACCCAGCACCAGGAGGAGGCCAGCCAAAGACTGACTCCGCTCCGAAGAGAGAAGAGGGCAAATAACCCTGACGATCAAGATATGTACTTCTTCCTGCAACGTGCCAGAACGGAGTCTGACGGCCAGGTGGAGAGTGCCAGGACGGAGAGAAAAGGACACAATCACAGTGATATTTCGAAGGACTGTCCTAGGGCTGCCTGGTCTCGTGCAGGGTCCTGGTGGTGATTTCCTAAAGGAAATGGGAAAGTGGGCACGGAGCACTGACTCAGCGGGGATGACTCAACAGTCTGCCTGAGTTTTGGTCTGATAAATGCCAACAGCTGATGCTGGCTTCATGCGGTATGTGGAAAATTTGTCTTCTCAGAAAGCAAAGGACAAATGCCACTCCCAACAGATAATGTAGGCGAGTCGGCAATTTGGAGAGGAGATATGTGTTCCCATTACTCTCCCAGAAGTGCGGGAGAGGGAGGGACAGGCACAGATGTATGGGGACCCAAGACTTTCGGAGGGATCGTTTCAACCACATAAAGGAAAAGAAACAGTAAGAGACAAGTTTTGGCATAACAAACTCTAAGATAAAATTCCTTTCAGGAGTAACAAGAGTCTGAAATATCAACCACAAATGGCCCCAATGAGAGAAAAAGGAGGAGATCCTCCCCAACCCCAAAATACAACAGTAGCTTCAAAATAAACCTGTTGGGTCAAGGGAGGTGCGCTGCTGTGTCCTCACTGCTCTTAGAGGACACGCACAGTGGATGGAAGAAGAAGAGGTGCGTCAGGAGCGCGTGCAGGGTGTTAAGCTGAGCCTGCCAAAATCAAAGGGCCAACTACCGACACCAGAAAGGGTCTTCTCCCTCAGCTTCAAAGCAAGGATGAGACATGTCTGCAATATGGAGAAGTGTGTGCAGTGTCAACAGAGAAGAGCTGGAAAGCAGGGCTTCCTAGCACGTGTGTGGCCTGCACTGTCCTCAGTGAGGAGGACGGGGGACAGACTGTGGCCGGGAGAACGAATACAGGAGAGAGAACACTCAAGTTCAAGACAGCCGAGGAGCTGATGAGCGGGCAGCTGGCCTCCTATACAGGCTCCGTCTCTGGGGCTGGAGTCTATATCTAACGGTTCTTAAGAAACTTTTCCTTTTGAGAAATTATGGATAATCTCTGCCAACAAATGAACTTCTGGGGGGATAAAAACACTGGATTCTAGAAGCTGCAGACTTGAAAGCCTATGCTAATTTCCTACAGAGTTTTAAGAAAATATTGAAGGTTGGTACATATTTATACAAGTATGATTTAGGCCTTTGGAGATGCGTGGACTTTCTAACACATCTTATCAACCTACCCTGACTTTTTTCTATATGGTTGGTACGCTGATCATCAGGGGAAATCTACAGATACGAAGGAAATTAACTTCATCAAAACATTCAATTCACTGCTTATGGAGTTTCAGTTCTCACCAGACAAGAAAAGACACATAAAAAAAAATGAAAAAAGAATCAGTGTGTTAAGACTGTGGTGCTGGGACTTCATTTTCTTGGCATTAACAAAAACAAACAAAAAACCACACACACACAGACACACACACAGACACACACAACTTCCTGTGCTATTGTGTATCTATAAAAAAACCTAAGGGAAACAAGGAATTGTATAGATCCAGTTGACTCATACGTAAATACAGGAGTTTGCGGGACTACGTAATCTCTATGGTCTAGTCAATCACCAAAATGCGGATTCTGCTTTCTGGGGAACAAGTGGGAAGATGTAACTTATTTGAAAACAGAAATGATGTTGATCCTGACTCCCCGTGAGTCAGTGACAGGATGCAATTGCTAGATGCCGTTAGGAGAGCGCTGTCACCCGGAGGCTCCCTCCATGCTGGTCGGAGGACCTCTGGGGGGCTATGCTCACGTGTGGCTGCTTGGAGAGGGATGCACAGCAAGTATGCCCCAAAGGACAGCAGTGGGACAGCGAAAGGGCACAAAACATCCCATCGTGAAAACACAGCTGAAGGCTCTGGAGAGTTTTCTGCTGGACACACACCAGAGAACAAATGTGCTCCTCAGCCACGTGACGGGCCACAGCTTGCAGGAGGGATGGATGGTGGCACACATGGCTGAAAACGAGCAGGAGACCAGACTTCTGCCCAAGAGAAGCAAGACGACACCTTGTCATGGAACAGCCTGTGAGCTGCCCGTCAACAGAGGTATTCAAGTTGAGGTGGCATCTGTCAGGGTCTCCTTCGTGGTTCCCTGATTCTGACCCCACCTCTGCCTTCGCGGATTAACACAATTCTCAGTGAAAATGGAGGAGAACACCGGGGAATGGTCTTGATTGGTTTCCTCAAACTAATCTATGGATTCCATGACCTGTGAATGATCTGTTCCGTCCAAATAAGGCTGAGACACACTGCCCACCGCACGTCACCCCTGCAGATGTCACTCAAGCGCACGAGGGTGCTGAGCGGTCCTGCGTCACCAAGTCCTGCGGCTGTTTAACCAGCGTTTCCAAAGCGCTGCCGGGGACACTCCGTCCCTATCGTAGGAGCCCTGCTGTGGGCAGGCCTGAACTTCCTTTGGGAAAAAACCCCAACTACTTACATATCTGCTTGTAGGAATGAATCAGCAAAAGAACCTTACTAAGAAGAATGTATAACCACCACATACTGACTCAAAGGACCTCCGAGCTAGAGGTCGAAACCTAATAATTGGGGTCCACTCTCTCAACCAGTGCTCAGCTCCCCTTCTACCCTCCTGGGCCCACAGGAGAGCTGCCACGCACCAGGCACAGCTCTGAACCCCAGATTCGTGTTCTCATGTTAATCTTCACAACCTCTGATGAATGATTATCTTCCTTCTTACAGGTGGAGAAAAGAAGACTCAGTGAGAAAGACTACCTGTCAAAAGTCAAAACAGCCACTAAATGCCAGGGCTATGAGTCCCCAGGGATCCCAGAAGATCTTTTTCAGGAGACAGAAAAATCAGAGTAGGATTTGATGTAATGGTGAGCGATGAATAAAGCCCCCAGTAATCTTCTTCTTCTGCAGGGGACCCAGAATTTACAGAAGTCCCTTTGTGTTAGGTGTGTAAGAATGTCCCCATCAAATGTCCTCTTTGATCATTTCCATAAGGTTCTGGTTACCTAGACTGATATGGTTACTCGCTTGAGAAACAGAATGCCACACAGGTTTGGGTGGTAACATAGATGGGTAGTTTACACCTCATTTACCAGACCTCTTATTACAGAAAAGAACCTATTTGCTGCCAATGAAAGGATGTTTGGTAATCAAGTTTCCTCCCTCCACCCCCCACCCCCATCATGATTTTAATAGTTAAGGCACCCGGCTTTCAAAGATCTTAGTTCTTTAGTAAACTAGATGACGATGTAGCTTCTGTAAAAAAAATATTAAGTGCGTTTGCGTTTTCTGACCTCAGAGACCTCACTGCCACCCCTGGCATTTCTCACTGTCCTCGCCCTTCTTACCAAGAACATCACCGGTGGCCATGATGTCACATGTGTACATCGCTGCCATCAGACGCTGAGGTTTCACCTGCAGGGCGTAGCGACATGCCTCCTTCATGGTGGCGATGAGCTGTCCTGAGAAGGGTCCGTAGCAGTCAGTGAGCGAAGACTCTCCTTTCTGGGAAGTCCTCTTGTCCAAGGGCTCGGAGCCACCGTCTTGGAGCCCCGGGTTCTCACCCGCACTGGAACAGGTTTCCCCATCCCCCTGTCTGTCCTGCACCACCTCCCTTTGCTCTTGATTGTGTTTATCACTTGCCCCTTGTTCCTCAAATTTACTTAGGTCCCATTTTTCCAGAACAAAACAGACGCCCATGAGAGGCTCCTCACACATGGGGCCAGAGAGGGTTGCTAGCTGGAAACCACTCACGATGCTGTTGCCTAAATCTCGGTATCTACTGGCCTCTTTTGAAGCTTTGACAGCTGGGCCTGTCCATACTGAGTTCTGAAAGTCTTCACTTTTATTTACTAATATATTGGGCCCACATTTTCTTGGGCCAAATGACCAGATTTGGTCAACCGTGTTCCTCCATTTTCTCCCTGTTAGGTATTGTTCTAGTTTTCCTTTGAATTCGCAAATTTTCTCTTGGGTCTTCTGGTGGATCATCTGAGTATGTCTGCCCTCGTTCAAAGAGGATGTCAGCTGCTCCATAGAACGAATCAAATCACTGTTTTCTTCCAGAATCTGTGTGACTTCTTCCGGAAGGGGCATGGCGCGAACACTGAGTGTGGCAAGCTTATTGGGGGTTGTTATGGTGATGAGCCCATCAGAGTCAACTTGGATTCCTTCAGGGACTTTACTCTGATCTTCCTTTGTTTGATGGATAACTGCAACTTTTTGTTGTTTGCCTATTTCTTCGTTGACCATGTCGACTTTTGGGGGTTTTGTGATTGTTTCTCTGAATGGAATAATGGGTTCAGATACACTGATTTGAATCTTTGCAAACCTACAGACAAATGCAAGAGAAATAACAAGGTTATAATAAATGGCATCAAAACTCCCATGTAGAAATATCACACAACGGAGATTCTGCAAAAATACAGAAAGATAAAAGTAATTTTACTAGGAAAGATCAGTACTCTACATTATATAAGAATTCAAAGACCATTTTCATTTTGGATTGAAAGGACTACCTCTAATAGGAACACACCTTCCGGGAGTTCTCTGCATATATACGAATTTCACTGCTTTGTTCACTCTCAAAATAAATAAGCCATCTATTTAGATAAAAATGTTTTGAGTGGAAAATAAATATTTTAATAAGATCTGAATATGAATTCTTTAAAATACTATTCGCCAATTTAAGAACCTGGAGAAGAAAAGCTCCACGATTATAACTCTGAACAGACAAAGAATCACAGAAGGTCAGGACATCTAGTCAAGTGCTGACAATGTATCTGGCTTCAGTAACGAGGCTCACGGCGAGGCCAGCATGATGCAGGAGCGTGTCTGAGCAACACTTCCCTGAAGAACTTCCTGCAGTGATGGAGATGTTCTGTACACACTGTGATTACTGGGCACCTGCACTGGGGCTAGTGTACCTGGGGAAGCTTTGATTATTTAATTAAGTTTAAAGAGGCACACGTAGCGACAGCGTGTGAAATAGCCACACGTGGCCTCTGGCTACTGTACTGTGTACGGGTCTTAAACCCCGGTCTGGTACCACATTCAGAAAGCCCCTTTTCCACATGTTTTCAGGTTTAGTTTCTCTTTCTTTCTTTCTTAGAAAATTTTTTAAAAAGATTTTATTTATTTGAGAGAGCAAGTGAGCGAGCAGGGGGAGGAGCAGAGGGAGACAAACAGACTCTGTGCCATCATGACCTGAGCCAAAATCAAGAGTTGGACACTTAACCGACTGAGCCACCCAGGTGCCCATCAGGTTCAGTTTCATGCTGCATTTTCTTCCAAATGAATTACGAGTTCAGAGAGGGCAGACTGGTGTGGATTGGTTGTGATGACAAGGAAACCGTGCAAGCTCTCTCTCACTTTCTGTCTGGCTCACTCCCGGGTGATACCAAGGCTCTGGTCTGCTCTACGTCTGCTATTGGCAGTGTGCATAGAAAGATGTATGAATGTACATACAAGTACGTGTGTGTGTTCACACGTACACATTGTATGAAATTTTGGGACCGGGGAACAATGCTTTTCTCTGAGAAATGTTAGTCAGTAAGGGAACCAAATACAAAAAGTTTCTGAAATGCTTACATTTGATCCTAGATTTGTTTCTGGTTTCTGTAGAACATTCTGTGGATCTGGACAGGTATTTGGTTTATCCGATTTTATTCTTTTTGATTAAATTTGAAAACTCAATAAGTGGATGGTTTTCTAAAAAATAGCATGTTACCAAAATTGGTAAAATTGAACCTAATTGATTTTAGAATATGGAACCTGAATAGACCATAATGTGTGGAAGAAAATAACATGAAAAAACATTATTTCCAAGAAAGGTTTTGGTTTTACCAGTGAGTGTGTTCACTTTCAAGGATTACTAGATGTCAGTGCCGTTACGGTTCATTGCTATTACTGTTACAGAATATACGACATGGATGTTTTCTTGACATTGTATTAATTTAAAATATACTCTGTGAGGGGCGCCTCGGTGGCTCCGTCGGTTAAGCAGCCAACTCTTGATTTCAGCCCGGGTCAGGATCTTAGGGTCATTAGATCATGCCCGTGTCGGGCTTTGCACTAATCGTGTAGCCTGCTTGGGATTCTTTCTCTCCCTCTCTGTAGAAACAATTTAAAATAAAAATTAAAAGGATATATGCTTTGTGAAATAGGTGATGGGGATTAAGAGCACACTTATGATGATGAACACTGGGTAACGTATGGAACTGCTGAACTATTATCTTGTACACCGTAAACTAACAGAACACTCTATATTAACTATGCTGGAATTAAAAAAAAAACTTAATAAAAAAAGCACTACTTTATTCGAAGTATTGTGACTAATCACAAAAGTGCTAGCTAAAGTCATCATCAACATGCATTTGGTGCCCACTAGGTACACTGGGACGTGGTCTACACATTTTTATGTATTAAAAAAATAATAATGAAATATACTTTAATACTTGAACTTGACAAAGACAGCACACACAGACAAACCTGCAGTTCAATCTTACTTAAGAATTCAGATACAAAATCTAAATTTACAATGAGAAACAAAGGATACATGTATTTTTTTCTTTTTACCAGTCACTTATTATGTATGAGGCACTGTGCTAAGTGTTACATGTGTTATATCTTTAGTATTATCCTCATTTTCTGGAGGAGAAAACCAGATAAGAAAGATTAAGTCACACCCCTGAAATCACAGAGCTAGTAAGTGGAGAAGCCAGGACTCAAATTTAGGTCTGACCTCAGAAACCATTCTTTTTCCAGTTACGCCATACTGAAAAATTAAACAGCACATCAAAGCAATACTTCACTGCAACCCGAAATAGCTTTTATCACAGGTATAAAAATTTATTTGTATTAAGAGATCTGTTAAAATAATATAGCACATTAAAAATGTCAAATAAAGTAATCAATCTAAGGAACCATCTGTAAAACTGCTTAGCATTCAATAAAATTTAATACCTTTTCCTGATTTTTAAAAAAGGAAAGCATTTAGAAATCTCAGAAACAGAAAATATTTTTAAATTATCATTATTTTGAGAAAATACACTCATATTCTTAGAACACTCAAGAAAGTCACCTGCATAGCTGCTGAAACTATGAGTGAATACACCTATGACATCAGCCCCTTTTCCTCATACTGTAAGGTAGAAAGGGGTGCGCGTCTTACCAGACCTTCGACTTTCTGAGGGTCCCAAGAAGTCCCCTACAATAATCTCTTACGAGGTGAATCAAAACCACTCCATGCCACGGAAGCGGAAGTGTGCACATGACTGTCACACCTGCAAAGCACCTTGGGACCAAAGGCTCTTCAAAACCCGGGAATGCAGAGGCTGCCATTACTTCTAAGAGAATGCAGCGGGCTCAGCCTACCCCCGCAACCTCCCGGGGCTTCCTGCCACCCCTGACCGCCGCCACCGGGAGATCCTGCTGCCTCTGACCAGGACCTCCGTGAGATCTGGACTCGAAGAACTCTGACAGTCTCTCAGGCCGGGACTCTACAGGCTGTCTCCTGTGTCCCGCTCCTGCACATAACACATTCCTGAACGTGTGTGAGAGCTGGAAAGGAAGCTTATGTGTTAGAAGGCGGCTTCTGTCCCACGAGGGCTAAAAAGACTCTACAATTTTATGTATACTCTTAATGTAGGTAGAATTGTAAAAGTTTATAGGATAGGTGGCAAAACAAGTCACCTGATCTGTGACTGACGACAGAGTGAACGCCCACGTAAGCAGCCGCTCAAGCCAACACGACTAGCCCTCAGAAGGACTCGTCAGGCCTTCCCCCAAGCCCATCCTGACGTTTACTATAGGCCCTTCTCTAAATTCTTTTTATCCCCTAAACCTGTACCCCCCGTACTCTAGAACTCAGTCTGGTCTGCTTTTTGTACTGTATATATCAATAGAATTAAACCTTGGTTCTTCAGCTGGGTTCTTTGTCTCAGTATTATGTTGTGAGATTTCTCCATGTTTGAACAGCTAGCTTGTTCATGGAGATTACTCTACAGAATTTCATGGTAAGAATATATCATAATTTATTTATCCCCTGTACTATTTGAGTTGTTTCCAGGTTTGGGCTATTAAAACGTTTGTTGCTATGATTATTCATGATGCACATTTGTCCAGCTTTGTGTTAAGTATCTTCAGACTAGAAAAGGGAGTAATTTGCCAAGCCACAGAAGTATCTACCTCCTGCCTGAACAGGCACCGTGGAATTGTATTCCAAAGTAGTTGTACCAATTCACATCCCCACTAGTTATGCAGGTGAATTCCTACTGCCTATCTCTGCCACCATCTGATACTGTCCCTTTTAAATTTCAAACATTCTGGTGGATACATAGAGGTAGCTCACTTTGGTTTTAACTTTCTTTCATTAATTAATAAGTTGAACATCTTTTCATATGTTTATTGGTCTTAGGCTTCTGTTATGTAAAGCACCTGTTCAAATCTTTGTTCCATCTTCTAAGGATTGTTGCCTCTCATTTACTTGTAGGAATTCTTTATATACCAGGGCTTTAAGTCCTTTGTTTATCGTACGTATCACAAATTGCTCTCTGACCCTGTGGCTTGCCTTCTTACTCTTCAGTGTCTTTTGATGATTAAACTTGACTTTGTCAATTATGCTTTTAATGCCCTATTAAGAAGCTTTGCCCTATCCCAAGGTCTCGAAGATATTCTCCTATATTATCTTTCAGGTACTTTATGATTCTGCCCTCCACGCTTTACAATACACCTGGAATAAACTGCTGAGCTCAGGATAAGGTAGAGGCTTTCCAGACAGAGGTCCGAGCTGCCAGCACCATCTGCAGAGAGGCCAGTCCTCCCCACTGTTCCACTGCGCCCCTTACTTCTGTGCTCTCTGCACAAGTCCACTTACCCGTCTATCCTTGTGTCAATGGCACATAGCCAAATTCTGTAGCTTTAAAACAAGTTTTGATTTCCAGGGCAGTAAGAACTTCTGCCTTGTTCTACTTTCTTAATGGGTTTTGGTCATTACCAGTCCTTTGCATTTCCACACAAATTTTAGAATTAACTTGTCAAGCTCTGCAAACACACAGTTAACAGGATTTTGACTGGGACTGCTCTGAATGTATAATCAGTTTGGGAAAAGCTGACATCATTTTAATGCTAAATTTTTAAGGCCATAAAGATGGTAGATACCTTCTTTTGTGTTTTATAGTTTTTGCACAGAGGGCCTATAAATGAGTACATTTTATTCCTGGATATTTGATATTTTTGCTACTGTAAATGGTTACCTTAAAAGAATTTTCATTTTATGTTTATTAATAGTATACAGAAATGCAATCCATTTTGCATATTAATCTTGACTAGAGCAACCCTGCTGAATTTACTTACTAATCCTAATAGTTTCTATAGATTCTTCTGGATTATTAATACACAATCATATCATGTGCAAACAGTGATGCTTTCAATTTTCCTTTTTGATTCCCATATCCTTTATTTTTTATTCTTTATAATGCTGCCCAAGACTGATAGTACAACATTCCATAGAACCTGTAACAGGGGGTACCCTTGTCTTATTTCTGATCGCAAAAGAAAGCTTTCAAAAATTTCACCCAGTGAGTACATGTTTGCTACAGTTATTCTTAAGATACTCTTTAACAGTTTAAGGAAATCCCCTTCTATTCCTAGTTTGCTAAGAGTTTTGATCATGTATGTATGTTGAATTTTATTAAATGTTTTTCCTTTGTTCACTGAGATGATTTCTGTTCTTTTTCTGTTAATCTGCTAAAGGTACATTGATACAATTTTTTTAATAAAGATTTTTTATATTTACTTGAGAGAGAGAGAGCATGAGCAGGGGGAGGGACAGAGGGAGAAGCAGACTCCTGGCTGAGCAGGGAGCCCAACATGGGGCTTGACCCCAGGACCCTGGGATTATGACCCAAGCCAAAGGCAGATGCTTAACCAACTGAGCCACCCAAATGCCCCTTGATTTTTTTAATGTTATTTCAACTTTGAATTCTTTTTTTTTTTTTTAAAGATTTTATTTATTTATTTGACAGAGATAGAGACAGCCAGCGAGAGAGGGAACACAAGCAGGGGGAGTGGGAGAGGAAGAAGCAGGCTCATAGCAGAGGAGCCTGATGTGGGGCTCGATCCCGTAACGCCGGGATCACGCCCTGAGCCGAAGGCAGACGCTCAACCGCTGTGCCACCCAGGCGCCCCTCAACTTTGAATTCTTTTGATAGCTATAGGACTATCAGGCTTTCTATTTTTTCACTGGTCAGATTTTTTAGGACCTTGTCCATTTCCTTTAAAATTTATTGGTATAAAACTGCTCATGATATTCTTCTATGTTTCTTGGCCCAGGACAAGCTACCTAGCACCCAATTCATTAAGGCATCCTGAACTCCAACATGCCATCAGGGGACTTGAGGATGCAATGACTTTTTGTCAACACCACCTGATGTTGCTCACTCAGGGTCCCTGTAGAGCACATAACATAACAGTGCCTGGTTGGGCCCCAATGGACCTGTCCACTATCCTCTCCCATGCTTGGTCCAGCAGACTTTCCAGTGAACTATCCATTCAAGTGGAAGAGGGGATTCCTCGTTATGCGGGCTGCAGGTTTCCTCTCTGACGTGGGACAGAGAACAGTGAGCTTGAGTGTGAGGTCATTTCTCTACTGCACCAGGCCACAATGCAAAGTAAATTATTTTTGTTTTGTGTTGAAGAGGGAAGGTATCCTCATTTTCAGAAACTGGAATTTTGGGACGTGTGGGTGGCTCAGTCAGTTAAGCATCCGCCTTCAGCTCAGGTCATGATCCCAGGTCCTAGAATCAAGTCCTGCAACGGGCTCCTTGCTCAGCAGGAAGCCTGCTTCTCCCTCTGCCTGCCGCTCCCCCTACTTGTGTGCTCACTCTCTCTCTCTGACAAAAAAATAAATAAAATCTTAAAAAAAAAAAACTGTAATTATTAGGAAAAGCAAGTAACAAACACTTCAGAATTTATCAAGTATCTTATTAAAGCAGTATATACTTTGTGAAAAGCAGATACGTTTTTGCTTTTGTTAGCCTTATTCAATGTAAGTTTAAATTATTTTCAGGTATTTGGATAAGGATATTTTCTAAAAAGGTTTATACAGAGTAGTTTTCAAAATAAGCTGATTTGTTAAAATATTTTAGTGCTATGTTAAGGACATATTTCTCAAAAACTAATTTCTTTTATTATGAACTACAGTTTTTTTTCTCCTGAGATGAAAAAGTACCGATGATGAAAGCCATGAGGAAAAAATGAAAAAGACTAAACAAAGCTACAAATAAATAATAATCAATTAAAATCAATTTTAGGCTTATGGGAAAATATTACTTGAAATATAATTCTAAGTGCCAAAGAGCATCTTTTAAAAGAGAAGTTAATGGCGTGAGAAATGTAAGGTTATTTAACGTGGATTTTAACTGGCAGCAGAGTGTGGAAAGAGAAAATAATTTAGTTCGAAGACCCCAAAAACCAATATAACATTTCAATGGTTTTTAAAAAATCCTCTTGAGGACTGTTATTATTTTAAAATATACCTTAAGATTTATCCAATTAGCATTATTCTCTAACCAATATTACAACCTTCAGAAATTGCAAGAAAATGGTATCAGGCACTAAGGAGATGGAGATCTGCCTCCCAGTTTTGTGTGAATCATGGCTGTGAAAACATTTAAAGGAGGAACAAGCCACAACAGCATTTTAAACTGAAGAACAGAGCTGAGAAAACACTCCCTCCAGCAGGAGCTCCTACACCATCCCCACGGATGGCGCTGCAGGGCAGCTGTTCTCCTGCTGTTCCACTATTAGCCGTGGGGGAGGACTGTCCGGTAGCACGAGTATTACAGCAGGAGTAATGGTTGCTAGTACTATTACCAACGTGACTGGCTCGTCGTAAGGATTAAACGAGACAAACAGTGCTTAACACAGTGACTGGCATATTTGGTATATAATTATGTTGATTATTTATAATTGCCGTTGTAATTATTACCGTCCCCCAAAATTTTAAAAATAAGAGGAAGGAAGGCCACTACAAGGCAATTCATCAAAGAAGAAAAATGAATGGCCAATAAAGGCAGAAAGAAATGTTTCAATATCATTAGTAAGCATGGAAAATGTGTTTATTAACAATGAACACCTGTTAGTTGTCTTCCAGACTGGTGAAATTTTTTAAAACGATAATATACAGGGTTGGCAAAAATTTGAGAAAAGAAGAACTTTCAAATACTTTTTGCCGGTTACAGTGTAAACCGTACTAGCCTTCCTTAAGGATAACACAGATCATAAGCCTTAAAAATATGCCAGCAATATTGGCAGAACAAACGCCTCCAGAAGTTTATCGTAACCAAACAGCCAGAGCCGCTCACACGCGGGCGTCCGTGTATACGGGAGTACGCACAGAACGGGCTGCGGATTTACGAGCCCCAACATCTCGGGCGTGACCTCTGTGAGGTAAGTGAATGGTTCTTTTCATCCTTCTGTATTTCCTAATTGCTACGATAAGCACACATTAGCTTGGGAATAAAGAGGAAAAGTGGTCTTGACAAAAAGCGACCTGGGATGCCTATTTTATGCCAAGTCCCCATCACCAGGATGGAGAAATGGAAAGATTTCCTGACAGTGTACCTTGTGGAGACGACATCAGGAAGGACAGAAGTCGGCCCAGGCGCCCCTAAGCTCACAACGCAGGACTTCGTGCTGTTGCCCTGACACACGGCGTGTGCGTACGCTCGCAGGAAGATACTTAACGTGACGCTATTTTATGACTCAGGCTTAAAAATCTATGATCCGACAGCACAGCAACAGTTCATGCTTGAATTGAGGGCCTCTCACTTTTCTCCCCAAACAAGGCCCGGTCTAAGTCCCACTGGTTCAGGACACACTGGCCCCTGCCCTCCGACGTGGGAGCAGCGACGGCTCCACGTCTACCACCAACCTACCTTTCTTTCAAGTCATCCAGGCATCGCTGAAGGTGGACCTCCCCCGCTGTGACTAAAACGTGCTCTCCCGTTTCTTGAATTAAAATCTGGACACAGGGGTCAGCCTGGTTTAACAGCTTCATTCCTTTGACGAGCTGAGGCATCTCACCTAGGTTAACGAGAGGAAGGCTGGTTCAGTACAACGTAAGCACTAAGCAAACCTCAGCACGATGCTCGTGGCCACCAAAGGGAAAAGTGCAATGAAATAAACTCTTAAAATAACTCTTCCAAACAATGCAGCAGCGTGAGGAAAATCGTCTCCTGCGAATTTACTCATACAGGCAGCTAACAGGAGACCCCCAGCAGCTTACCACCAGGACCCCCACAGCTGGTGCACACCACCTCATCAAACATGAGGCAAATACAAGCCACCACCACTGCACGTGCGAATCCACCTGAATTTTACTACAGACGTCCATGTTCTATGCCCATAAATGTAACAGAACTCTTCCCCAAAGCAGTTAAAATCAACAGAGACAAGTAATCACAACAAAAGACCAGTTCACGTGGTATTCAGTCCAAGAAACTGGTGTCAGGGTCACACATGTAAGATTCATCATTGTGGGGCTGCTTGAGAGAACCGCGCGTTTTCGGAGAAAGCTGGGGCCATGGTGCCCAGTGCGCATCAGGCGCCGTCCACACTCCTGTCTGCCCGTGCTTCTGGCACATGGCTGCTTTTCCCTGCAGCCCACGGGACTCTGGTCCACAGCTCGGGCTTAGCTGCTTCTCCATGCCTTCCCGTGTACCCAGGAGCTACTGTCCCTCCAAGCAGAGCAAGTGGGTCCTTGCTGCTTCAGCAGAGAGCCTGGCCTGGGAGGCATCTCTATGCCGTCGGGTTTCCCTCTACACTGGAAGGAAGGGCTCCACCATCCCTTGACGCTTGGTTTTCAACATGCCAAACAAAGCCACAGGAACGCTCTGCAATCAGGGGTTTTCAATATGTCTATTCCAGATCGATTTGTTTATCCATATCTACTTAGTTCTGAAATAAGGTTTTTCTGAAGGTAACTAACACTTCATATTAGTTAGTGATGTCCCAACAAGTATTCACATGTAGGAACTCATTAATTCTGTGGCTGGGAGGTGTGCTGGTCTTGTTTTATAGAGGAGGACACAGGCACAGAGAAGCCGAGGTCAAAGGTCAGAGCGCCACTGGCCTTGGAGTGTGTGGGACGGGGGCCAGCACGAGCCTGAGCCATGAGCCACACGTGGGCTGCACAGAATCGGGGGATCCCACAGTGTGTGGGGCGGCCACAGGCAGTCCCATTTGTTCCTTCTCAGTGTACTGTGGCCTTCCTTTGCCTCGAGAAGTGGATTACAGATACCACTCAGCGTTAACTAACTTAACCTTCACAGAATTTGAAACATTCCTGCAAAAAGACCACTGATAACACAAATAACACAAAGCATAAGGGGAATGATAAAAAAGTAAATAAAAAAGCTTTTTGTGCTCCCCACTTGCCAAATTATCAAGTCCTTAAAAAAAAAAAAAAGGCATACATGCTTAAATCTCTCTCTTTGCGGTAAAGGTGACAGCTTTCCAACAAGTAAAGAAGAAACTTTCTCAAAACAAAACTTGGAAATACAGAGACAACATTGTGAAATGCGATGTTTGAAAATGTTTATTTATAGTGACAGTCATTTTCTTGGCAGAAACAACATCTATTTAACCTCTTAAAATCTGGAAGCTGATTTTCCTAACCCGCTTAGAAGTCTTCCAAATGATCCGTTAAAGATAAAAAATCAACACCTTGTAACAGTGTACGAAAAACTGAGATCATGACAAATACTCAGCATCTGGATTTCAAGGAAACCTTTGTATATAAACTGCTAACTGGATTTTATTTATTTATTTTTTAAAGATTTTATTTATTTATTTGACAGAGATAGAGACAGCCAGCGAGAGAGGGAACACAAGCAGGGGGAGTGGGAGAGGAAGAAGCAGGCTCCCAGTGGAGGAGCCTGATGTGGGGCTCGATCCAATAACGCTGGGATCACGCCCTGAGCCGAAGGCAGACGCTTAACGACTGAGCCACCCAGGAGCCCCTGCTAACTGGATTTTAAAATGGGCCCTGTCGTCTAGCAAAGACAGCCCATGATGTCTTTCTCTCGTCTGGACCACACAGCTCTGTGACGTATCTTTCCCAGGGGTAAGGGCCATTAAAGTCACGTGCCGACATCAACAGAAGCTACAAGCAGGCCCTCAGGTGGCTTTATCACTGAGTGTGGGGACAAGGTTTTCAAAAACAACGAACCATCACTGTGGGAGCCACCTCCATGACAGCCCGGCCGTCCTCGCCTCCTGGTGCACACACCCCTGTGCGGCAGCACCCTCTCAGTGGTCCAGGTGGGCCTGTGTGACCCCCGAGCCTTGGCTACACAGGCCCTCAGCCTCCACCTCAGGGTCCCAGACTGCCGGCTGAAGGCAGCCACCGTGCTATGCTGCAGGGCACTAACTGCTCACGACAGGGTCTTGGGCAAGAGTTATCGTTTCCAAGCCTCAGTTTACCTCGTGTGATGATGGGGATAAAACCCAGCACAGGGCTACTGAGGAGATTAAATAAAGCATACAGTGTAAAATCCTCAGTGTGTGGCAAGGATCGATGATGATGATGAGACCACTACCGGCCATGGGACATCTACACTGCTCTGTACTGCGATGCTGGATTTTGAGTGGACCCTGCGGACACGGAACGGAGGGGTAGCCCCCATGATATTCTGAGCCCAGCTTCAGAAATCAGAGAAAGAAAAGTGGGAGAGCAAGCGCTCAGAATGACTTCAGGCTGAAAGGTGAGAGTGTCTGGTAGACTAGTCAACCCAGTTGAGAAGGAAAAGAGGGCCTGAGACACATGCTCTGCCCAGAAATGCACAGCGTGTCCGCCCAGCGGCTCTCGGCGGCAGGAGCCCTGGGAAGTCTGGTTCCAGGAGGGGGGCTACCCCAGCAGTCAGCAGACAGGGCATGCATGGAGAGAGGGCTCTGCCCCACTGTGAGGAGGAGCACAAGGGACCAGGGCAGAGTAAACTCACAGTAACGACCCCCTGAGGGCTCACGGGAGTGAGCAGAGCAGTAGGAGAAGTATTCCCAGACATTCTGAATGTGCACTGAGACGGACCTTGGAGCAACAGCACGAACACAGAACAGTGCGTATAAAATTCAGACACAGACATGTGGGAACGGGGCCTGCAGTAATAGTCAAGAACATGCACGGTAAATCTAGCAAAAATAATATATTTGGTGGGGAAAGGAGCAACGCTCTTTTTAAAATTATGAAGAGAACTGGGCGCCCCTTCTAAATCATTTTAGTTTATTTTTTACAAAGTTCAGAACGCTCTAATGACACCCACATGAGGAAACCTCTGGCATCCAGATGGATCATCCCAAGTCATTCTATTTATTACATCGCCTCATTTATGGAGAGGAAATCACGCTTACTGAGCGTCTGCTACGGGATGGGGCGGGGCCCAGGCACCAGGATCCCTCTTCTCCTGCCGCCAAAGCTGTAGAGAAGCCGCTTCAACTGCCCTGCAGGGCTGCCCGTTAACCCGGCAGGGCCAGCAGCACAGGGCAGCACACAACTGCCAGAGTTCAAAAATTACAAATTTCTATGAAAACATCATGGTCTGAATGATCAATTATTTCTTTACTCTCTGTTTTAAACATTTAGCTCTAAATGGAGTAGAGAAGAATTAAGTCCTACTAGAAAGACCTAAGAATGAGCTATGGTGGCCACACTCAAATGTCACAACTCAATAAGACTGAACTTTCTTGCACTGTACGTACACAGGCTGGAGGCAGCTGACAAGGGCCAGAGCCAGGCCAGCAGTGGAAGAGAAGAGCAAAGCAGGAGGGCCCAGATCTGGACGAGCCACAGAGAGGAAGCTGGCGTTAGAGCGAACAGGGTAAATCCATGCAGCCACCACGCGCTGTAGTCTACAGTGATGGCCCAGAAAGGACACCCGTCCCTGGGGCCCCACAAAGATGGCTGCTTACCAGGACTGAGCCCAAAGGGCAGAGAAGCAGTCCTCCAAGTGTCTGCTCTAGGGGTCGACGGAGCCTCAATGCTAAAGCTATCTGGTAGAACATGAGGCCAAGACAAGCTTTTGGAAGGCCCCAGCTCTGGGGCGAGGGGTATGCGTGTGCAAGGACAACAGGACCGTCCTCCATCTCGGCAGAGAACTACCACCTGACAGTGTTTGTCCCCTGGGTCCCTGGAAGCACAGTCTGGGGATTCTCCACTGACCTACCAGAGAGCGCGCGGAATACAGGTTAGCAATGTCACGGAAAGCTAAATACAAGAGTTACTGAGGACTGGCCAGGCGAATGGTGCATACCAAAGACAAAGAACTAGTTACTACATGGTCTGGCGTATGTGGGTGGGGCAGGAAGTGCTCCGTGTCCAGATAATCTAGCAAATCTACAGGGAAGAGCATATGACAGATTCTGAAGCAAGGAGCTGGGGCTAAGATTCTAAGAACAATCGCATAAAACATGAGCTTTGCCGAGGCACTACCCCGTGCCAAGGCTGTGGGGGTACAGACATGCCCTTGTCTCTGCCCTAAAGAAGGATCTGGTTTCCCCAGGGAGCAAAGGTGCCTAAATGGACCGTGTTCCTGAGGCAGAGGTCAGACTCCCTTTGGCGAGCGGGTGGCATGCAGCGCCTCATGGCGGGGAGCTCACTCCTATTAAGCACCAGAATGAAAATCCACTGCTGAATGAAAATACTGTTGAAGCAAATAGTGAGGCATCAAGTATGAAATGCACACATTTGCAAAATATCATGAACATCACAGGCTTTTAAAAACGAAGTCGTCTTACTTGGGTGTTTCGGTTCAACAGCAACCCTCACAATAGGGGTGGCCTCGAAGTTGAGCGGTATAAACGGCGGGCAAGACGGCACGCTACACAGAGTCGCCGACTTGAGCACGAAGTCTTGAAGGCCCCCTATGCCTGCAGGGAGGAAAGATCCGTGTGGTCAATACAGGGCGATCAATTTGGAATTTACATGAGAAAAATAAGACTACCAACCCAGCATACATGTCATGCAGGAGAAACACTCCCAAATGTGGCAGGATCAAGGCTGACCTGCACCCCTGGATGCCATTTAATTGCTGTTAAAAAGACAGGAATTCCGTGGGCTACTGTTCTCCAGATGCACAAATCACGTGGTTACATCACACTGGGCTAACACATCCCTACTTTGATCACAGAATTGATCATGTCCAGATACATATGTCTGAAAATACGAATCATTTCTAATTACAACTCTTAGTTTTTAAAGTCCATTAACGTGATGAAGATGAATCGCTACTGAGATAATCTCTTTTCCCAAATACTTGCATAGGGGTCAAGGGCATTTGGAGACTTCACGTCTGAGGCTGCTACAGAGCACCCGACCCACACCACCCTTCATAGCACCCCCATTTTAGGAGAGGACATCAGCCCCCACCCCCATCCCCGCCTCCCTTCTGCCTCCCTCCCTACTTCAGGCTCCCGGAGATGGCTGCCTAAGACCCTCCCGGAGGGCATTGGTCTCTGAGCAGATGGGAGCTCAGAGAACGCCGCGCAGGAGAGCTAAAGGGGTGCACTGAGCCTCGCATCCACGGTAAGAGCAGACAACATTTTAGAAGAAATCAACACACACAGGGCCATTTTTGTGCTTCTGGGCTAAAGATTGGGGAGGGCAGGGAAGGGGGCACAGGAGAAAAGGCTGGGGACATTTGATCGGCATTCCAAGTCTCCATTTTGAGCTCAGAAACAACTAAAGGAGCAAGGAAACAACCCTGCTGCCTTTGGTTGACATCCTGATGTAAAGGTACTGGGGTGACGGGATGCCACACAACCCAACATTCAGCCTGGGAGGGGAACTGAAACAGAAGCTTCCGGCACACAAGCTCACAGGGTGGTGGCGAGGCCTCTTGGTGTGACCACACAGTGCGGACAGACCTGCGCTGCCCCCCGCTGAACACCTCCAAAATTCACCGCCTGACTGCATTAAGGGAGCGCTCCAACCACAAGGAAATCTTCCTTCCCTCACGCTGACACCGGTCTCCCCCATGGCCACACGTGCCCAGTTCGGCTCTCCAGAGGTCCTCACCAGACGTGCCTCCACGCTCACTGACCGCCCCCGGGATTTTGAAGGCATCTGTCAGATCCTCTGAAGCCTTTTCTGCCTCACACTAAACATCATTAGCTCCTTTAACTGTTCAGCTTGACATGATTTCTAGACCTTTCTTGTGCAGGGGACCCTCCCCAGACTGAGGTTTCCAAGGTACTAAATTTAGTCCCTGTGCATCCAGGTATTATCTGGTCAAGGTGTAACTTTCTTATCACCGTGCCTCTCGGCCCAGCACCCAGAAAGGTCTACACTGGCCCCAGCTTCTCGTTACCTCCCCCCACTGTAAACGACGACAGAACAGATCCGGGTCTGTCCAAGCTCCCACCACGTCTGCTAGGAATAACATCATCTCCGCTGAGGCCAGCCCCTGGATTCCCTCTGATGACCAGCGCACATGTCCTTCCTGCACGCACGGCACGTGGTTTCAGTAGAACGAGAGAGGCCAGTCCCTCCTCTGTGTCACCGGGGATGCGGGCTGCAGATGGTCAATGCATTGTGAACGCGGTCTGTCTGGACGTCTGGGCTGCATTCTGCTACCAAATTACCAAATCTACTCTTGCTACTTAGATATGCCCAGATTTGTGAACATGATTATAATTCCCCCAAAAACAGAAAAGAGAAAAGAGAATTTGACTATTCCTAGTCAAAATTAAGGATTTATTGAAAAGGCAATGTTCCAAAGATAGTAAAAAAAATCCACCACCTGTATTATATGTTACCATTTTTACTTATTTTAAAATACAATCTTAAAATCTAAGAAAGGAAACATTAAGGAACTTTATTTGGGCGAATCACAAAGAAAAAAAAAGATTTAAAAATCACTTTGAGAATTTCTTGAAATACTATCAGATAATTATTAAGTGTACAACCTGATGTTTATGCAAAACACAGTTTAAAAGAAGTTTAAAAAATTTTTTTATTACGTTGTTTTCAAATGATATCAAGTATAATTTTGACGAAAAGTACACCCAGAATCACACCATCCTAAGACTGTCACTATTTTCATTCGGATGCATTTCCCTCTTCCCTCGCCCCCACAGGCACACATAATTTGCCATGACGATGTCCATGTAAGTTTTTATCTTTTCTCTTTTACTTCTGTTGCTCTCATCACAGCGATAGCAATTACGGAGGAACACTTTCTTCACAGAAAGGACACTTGCTAAGGCATTTTTCAAATGGGACTGAGCAGGGTAAAGGACACGTTTCCTTAAGAGAATCATTTCAGAATTTCTGGGATGGAACAAGCAACAGTTTAGAAAAAAAAAATTCAGAAATTAGGATGCCATCAATTTGGCTGAAGGACTAAAGAGAGGAAAAGCTTTTTTTATTTTTTTAATGTTTATCAAAAAAAGGCCTATGATCTAAATACAAGATGGAGGGAGAAAACAGGCTGAGGAAACAGGAACATGGGATAACACCCAGAATGCTAGCGTGTTTCTATACGAACATCGGTAAGTGTTGTCTGGTTGAAGGGACTACCCAAGTCCTCTCTGGTGCTAACTTTTCCCTCCACAAGTGCACTTAGTTACGTGAGCGTGTGAACTCCGGCTCCCAGGCTGGGGTGACAGATAACCACCCAAGAAAATGCTGAGTCCCTGTACCGTGTCCGCAGGCCCTTGCCACGCCGGCCTGCCACCCCCACCACCCCCTTCAAAGTCTTCTTCCTCAAAGAGCAGCATTGCACAAACACTGTCAGGCCCCAGTTTTTCCCCAGGCTCTCTCTAATGTTTCCCTCTACAAAGTATTCCAGAAACAATGTCAAACAGCATCTTTTAGGTTCTGAAACTGGAAATACAGAGTCTGAGAGATGGATGGGCCCTTTGCTGACAATGTTCTACCCAGAACAACTCCCAATATGCAGAGGCTGAATGAGTCTAGGACGAGGTCACCCTGGTGGGCAGGAAGACGGTAAACTGTCACTGAGTTCTGACACTGCTTCCTGCGGACTGAGCCCACTGGCCATCCGGACAGAGAACAGCACCCCTGTGTTCAGGGAAGTCTGGGTTCTGAAGTGCGCTTTCAACGTGGGAATAGAAATGGTATTGGAATTTAAAAAAACAAAAAACAAAACACTTTGTGGGAAAACATGTTAATGGTCTAGGTAGAATACGGTCTCCTAACTGCCATGATTTCATTTCAAGCCAACCTGAACGTTACTGCTCAAGAACTACCAACTGGTTCCTCTTTCTGTTTAATCCATCTGAGCTAACAGCTTCCTTTAGCTCTGCGTAGTAAATGCAAGTTCTGCACCGGACGCCTACCAGAGCCTCAGCCCGGGCGGGCAGTGAACACGACCTCAGGAGGCCGCTGAGCCTTGACCAACACGGCGCTCAGGGGCACCAGCCCCTGCGCAGCTGAAAATCCATCTGTGACCTTGACTCCCCCCAAACGTAACTCCTAACAGCCTGCTGTTGACCCGGAAGCCTTATGGATAACATAAATAGTTGACTGACACGTATTTTGTGCGTTATATATTTTCTACACTGTATTCTTATGATAAAGCGAGCCAGAGAAAAGAAAAGGTCATTAAGAAAATCATAAGAGAAAATACATTTACAGGACTGTACTTCATTTACTGAAAAAAATCCACAGATAAGCAGACACACGCCGTTCAAACCTATGTTGTTCAAGGATCAATTGCGTTAAAAAATTTTTCTTTTCTTTAAAGTACAGGTTTCCATGGGGCGCCTGGGTGGCTCAGTCGTTAAGCGTCTGCCTTCAGCTCGGGGCGTGATCCCAGAGGGTTGGAATCGAGCCCCGCACCGGGCTCCTCCGCTGGGAGCCTGCTTCTTCCTCTCCCACTCCCCCTGCTTGTGTTCCCTCTCTCACTGGCTGTCTTCCTCTGTGTCAAATAAATAAATAAAGTCTTTAAAAAAAATAATAAAGTACAGGTTTCCAGGGTGGTGCGAATCCAGAGAACCACTGGTTTTGGAAGACCACCTTCTAATCTAGGGCCTTCTAATCTAGATACCAAAGAAGCCCATATCCTCTGCCTAAAGTTTCATGCCCTTATCGTGTATCTTTCAGCAAAACTCAGATTCTGTCCCCTCTGACTCAACTACGGAGGGTAGCACAGGGGGTACACGCACTTTATAATGTGTCATGGAGGTAGGTAGGTGATGGGTACATGAATATAAAATATAATCAAGGGCCCTTTCCAGGCCTCCTCAGCTAATATAACAAATAGCTCCAAAGGAGACCAATATTGCTTAGCTAAGGTTTTCAGAGGACTCGTCAAGTTTCCCCAGTACGCTAAACAAGTCCATTAAATCAACTGCCCTTCAGCTTCTCGGTGTTACAAGAGGCCCCAGGGAAAAATCTTACAACAGTGACATCACCGGGTCAGAATTTCTTCTTCTCACAGGGACAGTTGGAGCTCATAACCAGTTAATAATAGTTCTTAGGCAAGTTACATCAAGACCGGGGGCCTGATTCAGAAGAGAGACTACGGTAAGGAGAAAAAGGAATGCCTGTGGAATCAAAGATACCTTTTTTGGAGATGTGTAGGCTTGCTGTCTTTGTCTATTTAGAGAACAGGTAGAAACTTGCCCTGCAGGGTCCTGCATCAGGCAGGAGTGATAACTGGGGGTCACGATGGCATCTCAATTGATGCCCCAAGACAGAACCTAAGGGAGCCAGACACCTCCACTCCTGCAGGAATAGACTGCCGCTGTACAGCCTGGCTCTCGCCCAGGGAATGACATGGTCAGGGAGGTCTAGGATTAAAATAATGGAAGAAGGGGCGCCGGGTGGCTCAGCTGGTGAAGCATCTGCCTTCGGCTCAGGTCATGATCTCAGGGTCCCAGGATCGAGCCCCACATAGGGCTTCCTGCTCAGCAGGGAATCTACTTCTCACTCTTACTCTGTCCCTCCCCTCATGTTTTCTCTCACTCGCTCAAAAAACAAATAAAATCTTCAAAAAAAAAAAATAAAATAGTGGAAGAAATTCCATCATGGGCCTGGAAGTCGAACAGATCACTGAATGCTGCCTAATATCCTATCTCAGAGCAAATAAAAAGGCAGTCAGTTAAAAAACAAAAAAAAAGCCCTTAGGTTATCTCTTGGTGTGTCAAACCAGGACAAAAAGGATCTCCAGGGGCGCCTGGGTGGCGCAGCGGTTAAGTGTCTGCCTTCGGCTCAGGGCGTGGTCCCGGCGTTATGGGATCGAGCCCCACATCAGGCTCCTCTGCTATGAGCCTGCTTCTTCCTCTCCCACTCCCCCTGCTTGTGTTCCCTCTGTCGCTGGCTGTCTCTGTCTCTGTCAAATAAATAAATAAAATCTTTAAAAAAAAAAAAAAGGATCTCCAGAGGCTAGGCCCAGGGGAAAGGAGGCAGCACTTAATTATTTAAAAAAAAATGTTTCCTACTGGAGCAGAAATGAATGGAAGGGCTGAAGCGAACAGGATGGTGGGGAAAGGAATTCCAGGCCAGGGGCCCAGCGCCCAAAGCCCCAGCGTGTTCCGGGCAGGCAGGGGCATGCAGGGCGCCTGTGGCACAGAGTGAGGGTGACAGCAAGCTGGGCAGACAGGAGGCAGACGGGGACACACACAGAGGTCAGGGGATGCGAGCGCCACCTCACGCCTGGACTTTCCATGGAGGGCGGATGCGAGTGACCCAGAGCCGAGGCGGAGCCGGCAGCCGTGGCGGTTACCCCGGAGCCGGGAAGAAGGGATGAGGCTAAGACCCAGATTTCACACCCAGATGTCAGACCTGGACAACTAGGCAGAGGACCACCCGTTATAAAGTGTTTCTCTACACTTCTTTCAGGTTCCTAAGTGTTCCTGTCATTCATATATGTTCTTTATTCATACACATTGTGATTCATTGTATTTTGTCCTCCAGACTATAGTTTCTCTTTTCATTTTGCGTCTATTTTTTCTCTCTAGTACCTTTCCTGAGCTTTTTTGTTTGGGATCTAAGCTTAAAAGCTTAGAAAGCTGTGCTTTTGAAAAACTAATACATATTTATTCAACTTTCTGTTGGTTTTTTGATCCTTTCGTTTTAAGGGCAGGGGCACAAACAGGCACTTCCTGAAGTTTTCTCAATGAATCCATGAGCACGTGAACATGTGCACAGCTCTGTCCTCAGAGCTTAAGATCTGGAGAGGGACAAAGGCAGACAGTCAGTGACAACACACCGTGAGAAACATCACAAGGCGTGGGGACGACGGTGCAGGCGCGGTGGGAGGCGGCGCTGGCATGGGGGACACGGCACCCCTGGAGGCCCAGGGAGGGACCGGTCCCCACCTGCGGAGGCCCTGGCGGGCAGGCAGGACTGCAGAGCCATTTGCAGCCCACTATTTCCACTTCTCGGGGACCCTGAGGCTGCCACCGCTTCTTGTATCTCTCAGCACGCGTTCTCGTTACGTGTGATTTGCAGTCGGAGGAACCAGCGTTAACTCCAGCTCCAGCCTATGCCGGCCACCTCCCCTCTCCCAAGTCCCAGCGTCCTCACAGGCAACATGCAAATGCAGCAGGTGGCACTTTTCCAGGGTTCCTGTGAACATGAAGACACCACGCACTGCATCCGAGTCCCAGGACGGAGTAAGCACGCATAAACAGAAGTGGCGGCGTGCTGTTTATGGTACTTGTCTTATTAATAAGGTTGCTGACCAATTCGGGGGTCGTTTCGGTGTATGGTATGAACTGCTTTTATATATATATGCCATTAACTGGTTAACTGTAACGAAGGTTCTGATAACTTCCTTTGAGGCATAAAATTCATATTCATAGTCAGATCCATGCATGAGCTTTGTGTCCTGGCCCACTGACCTACATTTATATTTTACATAGTAATACACTTTTATGAGATGCTCCTTTGAGATATGTTTCAACTCAAATGGTTTAAATAAAGCACAAAGCACAAAATGCCTAGCACAGTTTACAACAACACTGGAAATGTTTTAAGGTTAAAAAGAAGAAAAGAGATACGGCTTTACACAACCGGGAAGTTATAACTGGTCTTCTTTTTATGTTTAAACTCGAAATATTTCCAATTACAGGCAGGAAGCGGAGTCACATCTGGATGAAATGGCAACTTCGTCACAGGCGCACAACAGACCCTGGCTGAAATGATCCAGGGAAGAAAACAGAGGACGACCTGACTGCACAGTGAGGCCAGAGAAGAGCTCCCCAAGCTCCGAGCTGCGGATCACGTTAACGACAAATAAGACGGCTCTGCTCCTAACTCCTTTCTTGGAAAGTAACGCAACTGAAGGAGAACAACTGTCCGGTGTAGCAATGGCAGCGTGTCTTACACAGCAGAGAAAACGCACAGAGAGCCCAGAACCCGGACGTGACCAAGGGGCGGCACGGGGGAAGGAGGGATCACTGGGAGAACATCGCTGACACAATTAGCTAATGACATGGAAACGATAATACGCACACCTCTACCGTGCAGCACGCAGAGTGATAAATCTCACAGGGATCAAAGACCTGAAGGTGAAACACAGAAACTGAAAGCACGAATCACAAGATGACTGGTAACTATCACTATATTGTAAGAACTGTATCCTGAAAATGCCAAAAATTTTAAAGTTACAAAATATTTTCAATGTTTAAAAGCCAAAGGATTAGTAAGCATAACATATAAAGAATCTGTAGAAATCAATGAGAAAGACAGGCAACCCACTAGCAATACAGCCAAAGAACATCAGCAGTTCCAAGAGAAGATGGGAAGAAAAGGAAGCCCTGAATAGTCAGAAAGCATATAGAAAAGAATCAATCTAAATAATAACAAGGTAAATGCAAACTAAGACAAAGAGATGGTATTTCACACCAACAGGAGTGGTGTAAGTCCAAAGAGAGCACGGGTTTGGTAAAGAGGTGCAGAAAAAGTAGGTCTTCGGGCACTGGAGACAGAAACGATGGTCACGACCACTTGGAAGAACAACTGGGCACGTTCCGCAAAGGACGCCCGGACCGTGCAACTCGCCAGTCTGACTTCAGGCTGCAGATCCCCCACGGTGCCGGCAGCATCCCACAGGTAGTGCTACAACTCCAGGGGGACAAATCTAGGCGATCTGGTGTCTCCTGGGCACATTCTGGCTGGCATCTACTGCTGGCATTCAGAAGGCAGGGCCGGGGCCCAGGGCCTCGCAATGTGCACGCATGTCCCCCCTTGAGGAATTCCCCCAGGCACACACCCTCTGAGCATTCTGCTGGACAAACCTGTTTCTAACAATCTGAGCTTAAACCTAGATCCCTTTTAATAACGAAGTACTTTCTTCACAATTTAATACACTTTGAGTTTCAGGAATTCTGTTCAGAAAACGAGCTGTTCCCCGTATGAGCGAAAGCCACTCGCGGCCTCTGAGTCATCAGTACCACACATCGGCATCAGGCCGCCCCTGCAGCCGCCACGCTCCCGGAGACTGGGAGCTGCTCACTTGACGATGCCATCGGTGTGGTAAGCTGGAGCGTCCGCACGCTGCAATGTACTTAATTTCACTGCGGATCATCTCTCCTTTATTTATCTTCATATCACAGCAAAGGTAACTGTATTGATGTTTTTGAAATTAGGTAAGCAGGCAGATTATTTTATCTTTGAATTTCATTTCTAGGTAGATGTTTATTACATTATATGCTATTTTTACGATTATAAAAAAATTATTTTTAACCAGAAGATAAAAAAAAAAAACCCACCTTCGGCTGCTTCTGTGCCTTGAATGCTTGCATTGTTTGACCACGCAGCAATAAGCCCTGCGATAACCCTGCGTGTGTCACACCTGCATTAGCCAGTGTAGGCCCTAGAAACTGAAACTGTGCTCTCAGCCCCGGACCGCCAGACTTGGATTTCCCTGGTGCCTGGTGTCCGCTGAGGGAGTTTTGGATTCCCAACTGACAGGGAGCTGGAATGCTTCTTGAGGTTAATCAAGGTTCTGAGAGTGAGGCGTCTGATAGTCTTGGACTGAAGGCCCTGTTCACTCTTACTTCCACGAAGACCCTAATCTCCAGATCCCCTCACAGGCCATCCTGGCATTCGATGTGGGCCTGTGTCACCTGACCCCACCCCAGTGTCCTCTACCATTTGTAATAATCACTTTTACAATGGTTAATATTTTCTTCAAAGTCAGTTTAGTAATTACAGAATTTAGAGCATCCTACAGAAGCTTACAACCCCATATATCATGATTTATTTAAGAGTAGAGCTCAAAACAGTTGGTGAAGGAATATTTCATGTAATTCCTGCACGTTTTACATTTATGGCAACAAATATGCATGGACCACTTAGGTTTACAGGTCTGTGCTGACCATCACAGAGGAGACAGAAACAAAGACCAAGGCCCCACATTCAGTTTTCTTGCATTTTGTTACTATAAGTGCCCTGAGAACATTCTGAAAGCTCAGTCACATTATTGCTGATAGTTTACTCAGTCCCTGAGCCTTGGAGTTGGAGATGTTTGAGACTACTGCTATGTGTCCCCATTCTGATGAAGCATGGTTACCACGACACAGATACAACTCACTTGATACCAGAAGAAAGGTAATTCCTAAGAAAAGGAACACTATTAAAATGTTAACTAGATTTTACACAAACACAGGTCATCCTCATGCAAGCCAGTACTTTTGCCAGTTCACGCAGCTTTCAGAGCAGCTGTCCCCGCAGACAGATCGCTTCATAGATGAAAGAAGAATATATCACTTTAAATATCAGTGAGGCTTATGTTATAGTAGTAGTGGGCTTTAACTTTATAATAACTGAAAGCGGTTGGCTAGAACTGGTATGGTATCAACTCCCCTAATAAAGGACCAAGGAACCGGTACTAGAGGCTGGATTAATGGGAGACTCAGCTTAAAAAGAAGTGAAAGCAGGAAGACGGGGCCCCAAACTGATACATCCATTCTCATTTGCTGCCTTCTTGTAAAATGACAGGCCAGTAAAATCTCTACAAGGTAGTTTTCATCACTCTAAGTAAGAACATCCTAAATGTCTAGCAACACGCTGAACACACTGTGTCTGGCAATAAAATACCACACGACAAATCAAATTTTGAAGACTACTTAGACACAGATAAAGCAGAATATAAACTTCCATGCAGAAAAGATGATATGAATAGAAGAGAAATATAACTAAAGATGAAAACTGTAATACTATCAGCGTTGAAATTATGAATGATTATTTTAAAATAAAAAACACTGTAATTTTAAGAATGAAAAGTTCTTAGACACAAGCCACAAGAACTTTGGAGGTTTTTTTCTGTTGTTGTTGTTTTTTAAGAGCTGTCATTAACAGAATCAAATGAACATAAACGATATAAACTGATCTACGGCAGAGGGGATGCCGCCGTGCAGTGCGGGTCTGGTAATGACTCCAGTCACATACCTGCCCTGGAAGAAACAATCCATCTGACCCCACCTCATGTCATCTTACCACCAATTTTAGACGGGTCACAAGTCTCAATCTCATAAATAGAACAAAAAGCTTACAGAAGAATAACACAGAACTTCTTATGACTTTGGAGCAAGCAGATTTCTGAAACAGGACACAAAAAGCACTAATCATATATTAAAATTAAAAACTGTGGTTCACCAAAAGCCACTGTTACAGCAGAAAGTAATTCCCCAGGTAGGAAAAAATATCTCCAATAAATACATCTAACCAGGGACTTTAATGCAGAATATATAAAGAATGTGTACAAATCAATACAAAAGGAGGCAGAGAGCCTTAAAAAAAGCAGACACACACTTAACAGGCATTTCATAAGTGGGTAAAAATCAATGGTCAATAAATAAATGAAAAGGAATTTAAATTCATTAGTCATCAGGGAAACGAATGTAAGATATTACTCCGCACACACCAGAATGGCTCAGTGAAAAACGAAGAGACGTTGGCAAAGAGATGGAGCAACTGGAATCTTCAGCGAGCTCCTGGTGGAAGCAGAAACTGGAACATTCACTAAGTTCGTACATACGGCCACTCGACGACACAGCGACTCCCTTTCCGACAGAAGTGTGTGCAAATATTCAGGAAAGGACACGTACAGGAATATTCAAAGGAACAATATTCCTAACAGCCACACGCTGGAAATAAACTCGACACCCACCAACAGATGAGTGGATACGTATTATTGCAGTCACAGTAAACGGCAACGAGGAGGGACATGGGTGGCTCTCACAACAGCACGCTCGACACGTGAGGGCATTCTCTATGATTTGGCTTACACAAAGCTTAACAGCAGGTAAAATGAACCTACGATGCGAGGAACCAGGACGGCGGCTCCCCTTGGGGGAGGGGAGCAGGCGGCAGTAACTGGAAGGGTGCTTGGCTTCTGGGGTGCTGCCCGTGTTCCGTTTCTATAACACTGGCACACGCAGCATATGAACCTCTAGCAGGCTGTGGTTTAAGGTTTGCACACTTTTCTCTATGCCTGTTATTCATCCATAAAGATTTACTTACAAATGTTATTTGGCACAAATTACAGGCTACTTCAGGTGTTTCTAAGTCTTTTACAGATGCCATAACTCAACTACCATTTCAGAGCCTTCACAAAGGAACCGGCAGCCGGAGAAAGAGCACATGGCTTATGGCCTTGTCTCTCTTCCCGCCACATCATCCAATGACGAATGAAATGTGTCTTCCAGTGCAACGTCCTTATGTGGATTCTTCTGAACACTGTCCTTGAGCAAATCATTTCCTTATTCCAGAGCAGCCAGGCTCCTCCTGGCTGTGGGCATCTGTCCACCCTCTGGCTCCTGCCACACTCTGCTGTTCATTCAGAGGTCGGCCCTTTTAGATTCTGCTGGGAGATGCTCAAAATGGTTTTGAAAACGATTCCTTGGTTTTTGGTCTGTTCCATTTTTCGGGAAAACAAAACAGTCCCTAGCAAACATCACACAATTCTCTACTGCTACCTTTATCTATTTACAAAAAACATCCAACACATTACCCAAAGAATTTCCAACTGTCTCCTTCCGCCACTACCGGCTACCAATGCTGAAACCTACCCACCATCAGAGTAAGATGATCTCAGTTACATCATGGGAAGCATTTCTTTGGCTCCAAGGAAAACAGAAAAAGTGCTGCAAAAAGTAGGTCAGCAAAATAACATGAAAGTCATTTCAAGTTGATTATTTCCATAATGTGGTCCAAAGTGGCCTTGTGTATGGGGGTCTCTGGACAAAGACCCCAGCAATACCGCTGTGAGAAGACTATCACTTCTAATTGACCCCAAATAGGAGACCCTTAAAAAGGGATGTCAGAGGAACCTCCTTTCCTCTGCTGGGGCCCTTGGTGTGTTTTCTCCAACAACCACAAGCGTGCTTCTGATTTATTAAAAGGCCCTGCCCCTAGTGAAAGCTGTTACAAACCAGAGAATTCCACTGCACCACGATGCAGAAATGCTGATGGAGCATCTATGCCTTCCTGGGACGGCCTCATGCAAACCACTCTCAGGCCCTCCTGCCCACGAGAGGGCTTAGATTAGCCATAACCAGATCCCACCGGCTCTCTGTCCACCAGTTCCACCGGGGCCTTATTTGGCACCTGTCCATCGGTTTCTCTGGGGCTGTTCCTCAAGGGCCCAAGATACTTAGGCACTGGTGTTGTGAAGGTGCCAAGACTCTGCAGGGGTCTCTGAAACAGAAATGCTGCTTCTTCCTCTATTTTTGAAGATTTTATTTATTTGACAGAGAGAGAGAGAGAGAACGCACACAAGCAGGGGAAATGGCAGGCTCCCTGAGCAGGGAGCCTGATGTGGGACTCGATCCCAGGACCCTGGGATCATGACTTGAGCTGAAGGCAGATGCTTCACCGACAGAGCCAGCCAGGCACCCCTAAAATGCTTCTTCTGTATGCTATACTCTTCTCGTGACCGAATGTCTCCCAGACGTCACCTCCTGTAGGTCCTACTCTTGCTTTCCAAAGGTCCTGGTCATGGGAGCACCAGGCCTGGGCCAAAAGGCAAGTCAAGTGACAGTGTAACACCATTCCTTCCTCCAGACACGAAGGTTTAGCTACTGGATTACCCAGTCGTGTGTAGTTTTTTATCTCTTAGGCTGAGTTTCCTTCCAAGAGGTACCTCAAACATCCTCAAGGGTCTGTCATATCAACTGGCTGGATATGAGCCACATCCGAGCCCCAGAAGATGATGCTGTCCACACCGCAGCTGCTCCTTGGGACTTCGCTGTGCGAGTTACTACCTACCTTCAGAAAAGGGCTCACAATATTCAGCAAGGGTGGCAGAAGAACAGGGTAGTGGGAGACGTGGGAGCAGCCAGGCTTCCAGATCCAATATATCAGGCTGAGCAATGCCTTCTCTGGAAAGCAAAATCGTCTCCAAAACCGTCGCTGTTGTAGGTAACATCAAGGGCCCTCTTTAAAGATTTGCAGACAACTTTCATAGCTTGCTTGTAAAGCAGCAATGCCCTTGATTTAAGGGCAGAAACATAAACTATAAACTCCAGCAAGTCCTCCGAGCTCATGCATTTTACAGAGGAGGGATCTGAGGGGTACAGTGGGCAAAGGTCGATCCCAGATTGTAGTTCTGGAGAGAGACCAATTTCCTGACTCCCAGGCCGGGGCTTTTCCCTCTGTGCTGTGTTTGCTCCATGTAGTCCAGACAAGGTGATCTACTGCTTTCCAAGGACAATAAAGAGTTGTAACACCTGTGCTCCTTGCCAGAATCACTCAAAGTGTCACTCACAGAACTTTCCTCCCCTGGAGGAGAAGTGGACATGACAAATCTGGTAGGGACGCAGGAGAGGAGGAAGAACGGCTGGGGAGAGAGAGGCAGGGGCCGCCCTCTCTCCTGCACAGCTGGTTAGTACACACGGCCAGGAACCCGACAGCATCGCAGAGATGAAGCAGTAATTCCCAGACACTCCGGCGTCTATGCCCAGGGTCATCGGGCTGGGCAACCGCGTGCTCGGGGCTCTACCTGCAGATCGCTTCGTACGGGTGGAACTGTCTAAAATGAAGGTCAACTGGGGCGCCTGGCTGGCTCAGTCAGTTGAGTGTCCGACTCTTGATTTTGGCCCAGGTCACGATCTCAGGGTCGTGAGATGGGGCCCCGCATCAGGCTCTGCGCTGGGCGTGGAGCCCGCTTGGGATTCTCTCTCTCCTCTCCCTCTGCCCCCCACCTTTCCCTAAAAATCAATAAATAAATCTTAAAAAAAAAAACTGGCACTAAAATAACCCCCCCACGCCCCCCCCAAAAAGAAAAAAAACCACACACACACAAAAGTGAGCCACCACAAAGTCAATGCAGAGACGGTCATTACAACACTCTCCGAGATGGGAAAAACCACCCCCGCCGCAGACTAATGATCCGTCAGGAAGGGAATGGTTTGAGAAACGTGTGATCCATTCATCACGTTTGTTTAGCTATGGAGAAGAACACAGTAAATCTGAATGTAAGAACAGATTCTAAGATACAGAACTAATAAAATATTCAAACGCATAGGATAAAATAGCAAAACAGAGTAAATAACATTAACATTGAGTCTCTCCCTTCAGTCCTTTTTTTTTTTTTTTTTAAGTATCAAGATGCTGCTATTCTCGCTAAGAAGATATACACGGCACACGGGCACAGCTGACTGTGAGGAATAACGGGATTCTTAAAGTAGGCCGTTCCCAAAGCACACAGAACGCACAAAATGATATCCAAGTTCCTATAGCTCTAAACATCCAGGGCTCCCGCGGGCCCGTTTCCGTTCCATTCACATATGGCTCACTCTACAGAAACTCAAAACCAGATTTTGTCCTGAATTTAACGGACCTGTGATAAAATGATCTCCAGGAGACCAATGAGACTCGAGTTCATTTGTATTTCTGCATTTTGCATATATGTTCAGGAAAACAATTTAAATTTTAAAGTCTCTGAATATCATTTCAGGTATAGTTTGTGACTATCCTTGAACACGGGAAGGAAATGACATGTTGCCTTCTGTCAGTTTCTTGATACCCATCAGACCTAGCATCCTCCCTGACAACACAGAACGTCACGAGGAGTCACGTAACACGCAGCCATAGAAGCAGAAGGACCTCGACAGCCTGTGTGCTTCCGCACAACCTGCTGCAGTGGGGGAGCCCCCTCCATACCATCCCGAGGACGGGGCGCTCACAGTAGCAGGGATGCGGGTCCCTGCCGAGGAGCAGGGCTTCTAACTTGTGTGAGCGTGTGTCCGAGTTCGCGGCTGCATCATGAACACCCAGCGCATGACACGCACACGGGTGTTACATGTGTGAGGACATGTAGGAGTTCACGGCTTCATCGTGAATACCCAGTGCATGCCACGCACATGGGTGTTACACGTGTGAGCGTGTGTCCGAGTTCGCAGCTGCATCATGAACACCCAGCGCATGACACGTACACGGGTGTTACACGTGTGAGGACATGCAGGAGTTCACGGCTTCATCGTGAATACCCAGTGCATGCCATGCACATGGGTGTTATACGTGTGAGCGTGTGTACGAGTTCGCGGCTGCATCATGAACACCCAGCGCATGACACGCACACGGGTGTTCCACTGCCTCCGTGTGTCAGGCTCTCCCTGAAATCTCGTGCTGTGTTCAGAACACGCTCCTTCTGAGTAACGCCGCTGCCTCTACTTCTCCCTTCTGGAATAACACCAGCCTTTCCATACTGGAGAGCTAGTTATCACATCCTCCCCAGCACCTCTGTCTTCATAAGTCCCCCTGGAAACGTCCAATTCCCTCCATTCCTGGGCCCATTTCTAGGCGGCTGTTTGTGTGAAAAGGTGTCCAGCTTGCGCTGAGCAGGGGTCCGCCGGGGAGTGAGCGGTCTGAGACAGCAGCTCACAAGGGAACAGGTTCCCACAAGGGTCACCCATATCTGAAGGATTATTCTGTCAGGAAAGGCAGGGACCGAGTCCATCCAGAGGTGGCAGAAGAGGGTGCGAGCCGCCTAGAAGGCATATTTTGTGGGTATGAAGGACAAAGAGCCAAGACGTGGTGCAAAGTCAGGTTTAACGAACAGAGCAGTCAGCCAGCGAAGGCAGGGCAGGCACAGATGCAGAGGGGAGCCGGGCACCCACCCCTACGTCCGTGCTGAGCCACAGGGCAGTTTTAAAAGGCACGGCTGCAAAGCAATGGTGAGGTCTGCAGGTGGATAGGATCACCGGTGGGAGAGAGAGCCTGGTGCGGCCATGTGAGGCCCACGTAAGGTTTGTAAAGGGAGCCACAGCACCAAGTGGGGCCTGTCCCGGGAATCTTACTGGAGAAGCACTTCGGCTGAATACTAAGTGAGGAGCGAAAAGGATCAATTTCTCAAATGTGGGGAGAAAGAAGGGTTGATAATCACATTTTATCATAATTCTGTCCCTAATATAAAACTTTGTTTTCTTAATAATGCCAAGCATTCTCTATGCCTGGGTGTGCGCCCGATTCTTGAGGCACGGGGGGTAAAAACAGATTTGGCAGTGAGGTTTCTTTCTGCATGCAGCACCCACTGGCTCCTTCAGTAAGTTCACCTCGCCACACTGCAGGGGCCACACCTGCCTCCCCTGGCCTGGGGTCACGCCACCCCCGAGGGCACCTTGCCCTGTGAGCAGTCGCCGGCCCTGGGTCCCTGCTCTCCCGAGCGCCCTGCACCACTTCCCCGGACAGCAGCGGAGGCCAGCTGAGGAGGGCAGGTCTGGCGAGGCACGGCACCCGCCCTCCCTAAATCTGATAGATGGAGCTGGAAGAAATGCAATCATAACAAAGGTTCTAAGGATGGTCCAGGAAAATTTATTCTGTGGCTCTGAATTTCTAGCCATTTTGAATATCATCACTGGGTTTACAATAAGCCCTTGTGTTCTCTGTTTGTGAACAGGGTCAGCTGGCAGCTGGTTACATTTCTCAGGGAGTTACTGAAGCCAACGTTAAAACCAAGCACAGGATTCCCTACAAAGTGCAAAGCACCGGGAAGCCTGCCCGCAAGAAGAAAGTCAGGTTATCTTAGGAGCCCAGGAGCAAAACACTTGTCGGTCCATATGATTCATGAAGGGCTCACCTTTCAGGATGGCTAGAGCTGGCCGTGCCCTCCTCCCCACAGGCTTGGTTTACTTGCTGTGGGGCTGTGGTGCTCCCGGACCACAGAGGTGAAGAGAGACATGAAGCAGGCCAAAAGAGAGGCCAAGAAAAGTGACTCAGTCTTCTGGCTGTCATGAGAATCAGCGGTGAATAATTCTTTTTATTCCAGAGCTTTGGCCTATGATATTGTTAGGAAAGTCATCATTACAAACGTCTACCCTGGGAAGGCCGGCTGCTAGACTGCCGTGCACAAGGTCTACCTACATACGGGATTCTCAGCACCCAGTGTAACTCCCGGTATCCACGGGAGAAGCTCGAGGAAGGGTCAAACCACGGCTGGTGACACACACTCATGCCAACCTCAAAGAGTGATGCAGGAGTGTGAATTAGTTTCAAAAAGTTACCTAACGACGGGAAAGACAGCACACAGCCACTAGGTTGGCATGGGAACCCCTAGAGCTCACCCCCCGGAGCAGGAGGGGTCAATTACCTTGGTGAGCCTCTCCTGAGAAGGAACCGTCCTCCCATTGCTCCGAAGGCACGCTTCGCGCTCACTCAGGGTGCAGTTAGACCCCCCAGCATGGCTGACCCCCATCAGAAACATAGCCCACATTCTGAGTGGGGAGGGCAGTAATAGGCCGGGCCGTGCCCCGCACGCCCCCCGCACACCCCCTGCAACGCCTCCTCCAGCCCTGCATGTCCCTCCTGTGGTTTTGGGAATTCCACCCCCTCTCCAGCCTTTTGGGAAAAACGGAAGCAAAGCAGATTGTAAGGAAGAGGACAAATATCCCAAACTCCCCAATTCCTCAGAGGTTGACAGATAAAGGATTTTTGGACAAAATGAAGTGAAACAATCTACTGCCAGAATGTGTGTAACATGAAAACAAGGAAATGCAAGGTCTTCTCAGGTGAGGACTCTGGGCCGAGAATGCATTAGAGCGACTGGATGAGAAGCCCGCTGCTGGACAGGAAGGAGTTAGAGCGGCTGGGTGAGAAGCCCTCTGCTGGATGAGAACGTCAGGAGACCCTTATGTCCCAGACAGTGCTAACACAGAGCGGATGCTTCAGAGAGGAAAAGAAACTTGTCTCCACGTCGGCCAGCACAGTGACCTCCGACAGAGCCAGCGTGAGTTCTGCTGCTAGCACGGACAGACGGACTCCCAGCACACACACGCACCCTGCTAGACCCCCAGGAGCACCGCGTGCGTGTCTCTGGCCTCCCTCCCTTGACGGGGTCGGGACATCAGGCCACCGAGTTTCAAAAATAAAGAATTAAAGCTAAAATTACACCTGTACCTCACACGGGAGGCCTAGGTAAAAACACACGTGTATGAAAAGTGAGACGGGGCCGCACGCTCTTGTTTCTGTGAGCCCCACACTGAGACTCTCAAGGGGGGTGTTTATCAGGGAAGGGGGAGGCCGGAACGCTTTTCTACCCGCCACCATTCGGCTTGATTCATCACAATGTGCGTATTCTTAAATGAAAAGAAAGTTAAAGAACAACAACAAAGTTTCAACTACCTAAGAGAAATCAGGGGAAACAAACAAAGGAAAAAGTACATCGTTGCCTATAAATTTGAAAAACTTCTCTATGGCAAAAATAAAAGCTAATAGGCAAACCAAAAACTATAAAAATTATATAAAGCGTATATTGGAACAAAGATGAATAGCCTCCACATATAAAAAGCTTTTTTACTAATAAATGAGAAAACGAATAAAATACAGCCAAGTTTAAAAATGGAGCCAAAGAAACAATTCAAAACAAGTAACACAAGGGGCCAACTTCCAGGTAGTGCTCCACCTTGCCAATAACAAGAGACATGCAAATTTAAATGACGACTTTTAGTACCAGCCGCTACTGACACACGTGCAGGACTCTCTGACCTAATATTCTCAGCCTAGAAGAGTGGACAGTGTTCTCTTACAATTTAAACATCTCTACGTACATCGCTCTATTCCCACGCGTTCCTAATACACATGTTTCCTCCTCTCCTCAAGGAGAAATTTATCTTTAGATTGATCTCTTCAATTATGCTACTTACCAATCCTACTGTATCAGTATCACCCGATTTTCCTGGTTATTCATTTACTGGTGGTTGCTTTTTCTCTGATTTCCCTGGTACAATCATTTGCTGATCTTTTTCTTATGAAATAATAAAAGCAGATGCTAGTTTTTTATACTCAGAGTTTCAGAACTGTATCTCTAGGGTTTGGTATGTAGAATCTTACTTTTGTCAACTTCAGGATCCACGTAAGGCACGCTCCTTTCTACCTTCAAATATCCCTAAAATGCAGGGCACTAGAAAATAGCGGGAAAGGCCATTAACAGAACACAAAAATATTCTAAAGAACTACCCCGTGTTGTCTGGCTCTCTAGCAAAGCCCGGCATGAAAGTACATTCTCTTCACATAAAAAGTCAAAGGAAATTTTGCTTTAGCAGCTAATACTCGATCAGGCTGAACCCAACCATTTCCAAATATTAGACGATCCCAATTTCCCTGCATTTTGCTATTGCCAGAAGCACTGCAGACTTATTTTTTGAACCTTTTCTGAGTACTTATTACAATTTTGATAATCTGGCTTGATTATAAATTACACAATTTATTTATTTTTATTTAAATTTTGTTAGCTAACATACGGTGCAATATTGGTTTCTGGAGTGGAATTCGGAGATTCATCCTACAACTGCCCTCCTTAATGCCCATCCCCCACCCACCTCCCTTATAATTTAACTTATAATAATGGCTGAGTTTAACAACTGCTTAGCAAAATTGGCTCTTGTGAGCCCGGCAGTTTCCTTTTTCCACATCTTGCAGGGCCTGTAACAGATTTTCCAGACTTGAGCTTTCTATTCCAACTTTCTGGAGGCTCCTGTTCTTGCAGAAGCGACCTTCACAGTGCTTGTGTCCTTGATGATGGAGGCTCACGCTGCTCTTACGTGCATGGCCCCCCGCGCCCCCCCCCACAGTGCTGTGCCACTAATTCCATAATTGAGGGGCTCACTGGCATGCACTTCTGAGCACCTCCGTGGGACCTCAGCCTGCAGTGATTACAGCTACTTTCTAGAGCGATGCTGTTGACTATTCCCTTCAACCCTGGGTTCCCCATCACCCTACCACTAGGATATCTTGTTGAACCTTCTTGTGTAAGCTATTTCTCACCTACTTTTAAGTGTGATTTCACAAATGCTCTCTGTTACATGTCACCTTACAGAGGAAGTTAGCAGGGGGTGACGGACAGCACTGCCATCACAGTGGCTTTGTACGGAGGGCGCGCTTGCCGGTGAGCAAAGCAGCAAACACCGTGATACACATTTAAAGTTCAAATTTCACTTTTATTTCCAAGAGTAGGGAAAAAAAAATACTGTAAAACGGGTGCAACTTCCACTAACGCTGTTTGGTTAAAAGGAAATTCAAGTGTTTTAAATCAAGAGATTACTATATCCTGTAGATGCAAATTTAATTTCTCCTTGCTCTAAATGTGACTTGAGAGATTGTATTTTAGTATCTAACTGGTGAAGATTATTTTGAATAAGTTTTATTATTAATTGTGATTTTTAGTTTATTTTATAATATAAAACTGCTTTGCAGTTTATATTTTGGGAACTTTATCAAGATTTGGCCTGTAATCTAGAATCCAATTTGTAAATTTAATTTACACATAGGGAACAATGTTTTCTATGCACCTACTGAATTAAGCTTACGTTCTAATGAAGGAAAAAGATGGACCCAGAAGGATAGAGAATTCATGAATCACAGCTTTCCCTTCTCGGAATTCTGGGGACAGGAAAAGAAGCCTGATGCTGACATAATTTTCTTTTTCTCGTGGGTACCCCTGCTTTCAACTATGTGGATGTTCTGGAATATGTAAATATATGTTTTTTAATTCTTGAAATTCTTGAGATTTCTGATTAGAATATTTCTGGGAGTCTTCTCTCTCGTGCTCCTGCGCCCAGCCCTCAACTGTGTCTGTTCCTTAAGGTGTGTGTTCCACTCGAGGACACAAGTCCCTGGACGCTCTCCTCCCGTGACTTCTTTCTGGTGTGAAGACACACATGCACACACATCAGGACACATGTCCATTTATACTGAACTCATTGTTCTACTTCCCATGTGCCAGCTTTTCACTCACAGTCTGAGCTCTGTTAGGGTCTCTGGAGGGCCTTGTTCTCATTCATGGACTCGGGTCTCCTCCACCTTGGATCTGCTCCTTCACGGCTCTGTTTCAAAATCCTACAGCCAGGTTTGTCATTTCCAGTAATGCTTCTGTTCTCAGTTCATGTATTTTTCTTGAGTATCTGCTCTGACTCTTATCAATGCTGTTCCTCCTAATCTTACCCTGGATAATCATTCATTTTTCTAAGTTCCCTCCAGTTTCTTAGAAGAAGTCTGTTCAGACAGTCCTATTGCTTTTGTGGGTCAAACTGGTCTTTTTCCTTTGAAATGCTCTTTCTGTACGTCCAGCAGTTCTTCCGTGTTCACTGTAGGAGAGGGAAGCATCTGTTTGGTGAGTGGTGGGGAGCTGTGCCAGAGTACTCAGGTTTCTGTTTGAATCTTTAGTCTTTACAAAGAGAGGAGGGAAGGTTGGAGACTTACTGTAAATTTGCCATCTTGGTGATGTAATAATCTATATGGTACAGAAAGGGCTGGCAACTGAAATCAGAGCCGGGGGTTTTACTTTTGTCTCAATATTTTTTTAACGTCTTCAGTAATATAAGCAATAATACTGGTTTAATAGGGGTGTGTGTGCATGTGTGGGCACACCTTATCTTTAATGTCTGTGGAACATTTTTTTTTTAAGTAGGCTTCACACTGGGAGCCCAACATGGGGCTTGAATTCACAACCCTGAGATGAAGACCTGAGCTGAGATCAGGGGTTGGACACTTAAGGGACTGAGCCACCCAGGTGCCCCAATGTCTGTGGAACATTTTAAAAAGGGACAATAGGTCAAAAGTAAAATCTGAATAAAGTCCCCCAAAACATATATTGCACAGCTATTTTATTTTCTGATTCTCTTTGGATTTTTTCCATCTTAGGTAACATCCTTACTGTGATAAAAAAAAAAAAAATAGGACTTTCTACAATGAAAATTATTATTTAAAATTCAATTCCACCACCTTAGATATTTAAGGAAAACTGACAGCTTTCTTCACCCCGTATTTTCCCCCTGGCTACATCGAGAGCTTTCCCTACGCATACTACTCATTATCCACAGCTCGTTGTAAAGAAAAACAACAACGGAGTGGAAACCTTTGAGGTTGCTAATTTCTAAGATTACCTAAAGCAGTGAAGTTTTCTTTTATGGAAAAGCAAGTTTAAAGTTTCATCATTCAAACGCAGCCTATCTAAAACACCTGGAAGTGATTTCCAAGTTTTCAAAGTCACTATTCTAATAGGTATTACTTCCAACCTAACCATTACTGGCCTTTGAAACATAGAAGCTAAGAGCAGACTGGACAGATCAAATACTACAGATAAAAGCACTCTGAGAAGTGTACCGTGCTATAAGAACATAAGGTGGTAGTATTAAAAATGGATCTGGACATGAAATCCCAAACTCAGTCATTTCAACGATTCCCTTAAACCTTGGACGAGGGCAGAGAACAGTGAGGCTTTAATCCAGACCCAGTTCTGCCTCTCACCGGGGTCGTTCCGGGCCAGTCAACTCCAGTCACATTACACTCCGTCCCTACGTGATTAGAAACAAACAGGTTTTGGTCAAGTGCCCCGGGTTTTCACTCAAACCCATCACGCTCACTTTCTCGGAGGACTTTTGCAAACTACGTGATCGAATTTGAAAGTAACTTTTCAGGAGCTGCATGTGGTCTTCCTGACAAAGAAGAGCTCTGTATTTGTGGCAAAGTGACAATTTCTGTCTGTAACTAATTGGATGGTGATAAAATCATCGCAAGGAAAATGGACATGCAATACCAGCCGTAAGAAATCTCCGACTCCAACACACAACGTGTTAGCTGAAGGAAATTTACAGTATCACGCTCATCCACCCAGGAATACACATCTGAACACCAGCCGAAGCTGTGCAGGAAAGAGCTGCTGAAGGTACAAACTAATGGGATTTTTTAGCATCTGCAGAGGAAAAACAAGGCGAGGCATGCTGTGTCTGAAAGTAACAAATGCAGTAAGTAAGACCAGGTGTGCAAACGTCCAGAGCCTACTACAATAATTAAAATACAAGCAGATGTACCATTCTGTCTTTTCGGAACTACAGCAACTGGAGCTATTCATAAATAATTACTAGCAATCATGGTGGTCAGACCTGCTGCTCTGAGCCTAACGAGGGGCTTTCGCAAACATTTCCTTCTCTGGGTTTCACAACTCCATAAGGTGGAAAGTCCTCATGTGAATCGATCAAGAAATTAACAACAGTAATGAATTTGAAACTGTCAGAAGGGAATGTGGTATAATTTACCTGTAGCGCACAGTCCCTCCTGACACTGAGTCAAGAACTCTCTGCTGAACTACACCACAGTCATTATATATTAAACGCCAAGTTTACAAAACAAAGGAGAGAGGCAAAAATTGTGTGTGTGTGTCTGTGCTGTGTAAGGAAAACCTATGCAAGGATACATCCCGATTTGTTACCAATGGTAACCTCAGAGGAGTCGTTACAGACAGGATGCTATTAATTTTTGACATTTCTGTATCATTCAGATATTTATATCAGCACGTGCTACCCGTGAGATCCAAATAAGTGAAAACAAAATAAAAGCGTATCAGTTAAATTTGCCAACAAAGAATGGGTATTACTTTCAAAACAGAAAACAATTCAAATTTTATACACACACACACTCACACATTTTAATAAAAATGAACACACCTCTGGATTGTGCTCTGGTTTGTGACCACTGGATCCTGAAAACGGAACAGTGAACTTAATGACCAAATACCCACACTTGCTGCAGGAAAAAAAAATACAGATTCAACTGTATGTACATTGACTGAGCATCAATCATCGCGTTTTAAACGGTTACCTAATGACTTAGGCCTTGGAGAATATTTGCACTCAGTCTATCCACGGCCTTCCCTCTGTGCACTCAGTTACGTCCCCGCGGGCTCTGCAGATAAGCAGCCCTCACACTCGAACACAAAGTCAAAGATTACTGTACTTTCTCACTGTCAAAGGTATTTATTCTGAAGAGTCTATGTACAGCATTATTACATGTAAAAACAGTTCCATTTGTTCATATTCTGCCTAAATTTGGAGGCACTCGGCTAGAGTAAATTTGGCAAAGCCTTTAAAAGAACTAATTTTTTTTTTTGGTGGTATAAAATGCCTATCAAAGTACAAGGCATATTTTGCAAATTAAATTCTTTAAAAGGGCGTTCTTCCCTCCCTGGCTCATAACTGATTGTTACCAAATATACTTAGCTTTCAAATTAAGAAGCCAAACCCATTCTTTAGAAATACCCGTGGCTCAATCAGCTGAATATGCCCACAAAAATCTGTGGCCTCATCCACAATCCCCTTGCATGGCTCTCCAATTACCGTCCCACGTGGCCTCTCCCACCTAACTCGGGGCCCCCGCTCTCCTCGGCCTCGGGACAGTGTTGTCGCCAACACTCCTGGCATTCACGGTGGCCAAACCAAGCTGGTCTCCGCTTGGGGACTGGAAAACTCCTTTGTCTTTGTATTTAGCAGCAGTGTAATCTCTGAAAAAGAACTCTAACTGAGAAAGTGTTTACTGAGGACTTTTCTGGGAGTCCCTAGGTAACAGAACAAGATAAATGGCATCTCTCCCACAGCTGGGTTTGGTCAGTGGTGCTGTGGGGCTCACTGGCTGCTCAGCCCCAGCTCAATCCGGCTCCTTCATCCACCGGACTTCACACTAATCTCAGACCAGACCGAACTTCACCCTTCATTCCACGTGGCCAAACTGTTCCCCCCAAGTTTCATTCCAGAAACGTTTCTTTAGCTCTTACCTAGTTCAGAGCATATTACCAGATGCTGTCAGAGACAAAGATGAGCCAGGTGCCATCCTGAAGGAATTTATAGTCTCTCTTAAATTGGTGGGACACGCAGGATAGCATTTCAGTGTTGACTCTTATGTTTAAAGAATGATTTGAAAAACATAAAAGGCAATGATTTATGGAATTAAAAATAGGATATGCCTTCCAAAACATTAAAGAATCCAACAATACACAAAAATATAGTAAAAAAAAAACGCACAAAAGACACAAAAGTATTGTTTAAAAAAAATGCACAGAAGAAACATTAAGACCAAAGCATAAAATTGAATAATCAAGGACAAATCCTTCAGTCATAACTAAAGTGAACCACAGAATTCAGCGTCCGAACTAGGATTTTCGGGGGTGAAAGGGGCACAACGCCGTCCCTCAGACAACAGGCATAAACCAGGGCAGCCTGGACAAGCCAGGCTGGGAGGTCTCAGTCCAGTTGGTGTAAAGATAAACAGCTCGCTTGACCAAGGAAGGGAGATCGAGTCCTGGGCTCCAGCACTCACCTTTTCCGCCCACATCCCTCCCCACCACGGTCCTGTTTTCAGAATCTGAAAGTCAGAGAGGCACACGAAACAAAATGGAAAACAAAAAAGGATTCACACACACACAAATATTCCATGACGTTTGCAAAGAACGAAGCTACAGACTTGGTACATTTATAGCTAAATTTCAATTTGGTCATAATGTGAGTTTTGGAAATACTGGGCTTCTGTTTTTAAAAACACTTTTAAATTTTAACGCAGGGTTAACACACCTGGTTTCAGTTTTAAACTTGTCTAACCTCATAAATGGAACTGTTTTCCAAATTTAGTATCTAAATAACTGTGAATATATTAGACTTTTATGGGCCAAACAAATTCAGAAAACAGTTACTCAAAAAGCGAAGCTATTTTGAAAGATCTGAGTAAGACCAAGGTTCCATTACTTGTAATCTCTTACAGCTACAGGAATCAGGCAGTGTCTGTCACATCTGGGCAGATCCACGTGTCTACGTACCAAAGACGCCCTGCCACACGCGCATACACCCAGCCTAGTTTACCTCACATTCTGTGCTCTCCCTGATGCTGGCTCTTAGGACAAACTAATTTCTGGTGAACACACTGAACATCAGAAGCAACAAAGAAGCAGACCAGACACATGGCTGGTGGCCACAGGCTGGAAACTCAGGCACCCAGTAAGATGGGCCTCTACTCTTCCTTTCTTTCTTTTTTTTTTTAAAGATGGATCCCAGGACCCTGGGATCATGACCTGAGCCAAAGACAGACGCTTCACCAACTGAGCCACCCTGCTGCCCCTCCACTCTCCCTTCCTGATCTCCTCAGTTTTCCCACATATACTCCAGAAGGAAATGCCAGGAAACTAACGAATAACTGTTAACAATGGCTCCTGGGATTTCCCAACTGGCTCAAAATTCCATTCCATCCCTGTGCTCGGAAGGAGCACCTGCAGGGGAGCACACACTTGTCTGTCTGCTCACCCACACCCGCGCTGTGCCCTGGAAGTGCACCCCCACTGGCTAACGGGCCCAAGGAACAAATGTTCTAAGACAGATGTACTGAGAGGTACAGGAACTCAAAGGAAGAGCCAGATGTATCTCCTGGAGCAGCTGGAGAAGGCTTCTGAGAGGCGGCCTCTGAGCTGGGTTCCATGCCTGTGCTCCCCTGGCAGCCCGGGGAGACGCACCAGCGGAGCAGACAGCGTGCGCTGCAACACGCGGGGAGCAAAGCCCTGCTGTGCACACTGCTACTGGGAACGCACATGGTGCGGCCACTGGGGACACCACGGGAGAGCCCGCAGAGGACACAAACGGAGCCACCATCTGACTATCTGACTCACCGGGCCCACTTCTGGGTTCACAGCCCAGAGCAATGAAAACAGGCTCTCCAAGAGATATCTGCACCTCCGTGTTCCCTGCAGCATTATTCACATTAGCTAAGACAAGGAAACAACCGAAGTGCCCATCAACGGGTGAACGGACAAAGAAGTTGTGGAAAGTGCGTGTGTGTGTGTGTGTGTGTGTAATATTATAACGGGATAATAATGGAATATTATCCAGCTATAAGAAAAAAGTAAACCCTGCCATTTGCTATAACATGGATCGATCCTGAGGGCATTACGCTAAGTCAGACAGGGAACGAAAAACACTGCACTTATATACAGAATCTGAAAACGCCAAACTCAGAGAGAGAAAAATGCTGGTTACCAGAGGCTGGGGGCTGGGGGATCTAAGGGCGTTGACGGGTACAGACTTGAAACTAGTAGACAAATACATCCTGGAGATCTAATGCAAGCATGGTGACTCCAGAAATAATACCGTATTATAAACTTCAACACTAGTGAGAGACTAGATCTTACGTGTTTCCACCACAGAAAAGAAATGATTAATTATGTGATGTGATAAAGATATAAGCTAATGCTACAGTGGTAATCATACTGCAATATATAAATAATTCAAATCAACACACTGTACACCTTAAATTTAGACGTTGTTATATGTTAATTATGTCTCAATAAAAATAAATTCGTAGCAATCATGATGCATTGGGGAGTGGTGAGAGCAGAAGCCCAGGGTCTGAGGTGGGGAGCAGCAGACAGACAGCGAAGGGTCTAGGAGGCACGCACACAAAGCAAGGCTAGGCTGCTGGGAGGAAGCAGAAGGGGCCCCTGGAAAAGACCGCCCCTTGGGGATGGGAGTCTCACTAGCTCACCTACGTCTACAACGCCTCTTTCTACACTAGGTAAAACTGACAAATTCTCAATGATCACTCTCTCCTTCCTCCCTTTTGAGAGGAGCCAAGCTACTTCCCTCCTGTCCTTCACTACAGTTTTCTCTCTTATAAAAGGAAGGACTGGATCCTAGCTTCAAGTCTCCTCAAAAAGCTCAGAAAAGACCAGGTCTCTCTGAGTCTCAGATTCCCCTTTTACAGGAGGAAAGGAATGGACTACAGAAGGATGAAGTTCAAGGACTTCACAGGCAGAATGCCACAAATCACAGCATTTTTGCACTGCCACAATCAGAGAGAGGGAGCAGAACCTGGCGGAAGGATTTAAAATAATCTCGGCTACACAACTGTGCAGGAAACAAAATCCAGCTGAAAAGGGGTGGCTGGGACAGTGTCATTTGTCCTAAGTCCAACTTCCCGGTCTCCGTTTTCTCATCAGCAAAACAAAGATGATAAATTGACCACTCAAGTTTACTGGGAGGCTTCCACAAGCAAACGTAAAAGAAAGGGACTCACAGAACCCCCAGCACGCAGTAGGTGCTCCGTAAACGCTGGTTAAGTTGCTTGATACATTGTTCAAGTACAGTTACAAATGGGGCATCTCTGTGTATCAGTGAACAAAAGATCTGCACATATCAACTGTTTGGAAAATGAGATGACAATGGTCATTTTGGAAAAACCGAAGGCTTGTGGCTTTGAAGAGAAACAACGATGTAGCAATAAATCTACTAATTGCTCTTTCTGTAGAAACCGGAAAGACAATGTCCCCCTAGCTCACTCCCACCCCCAGGGGAGAGGGGCTTGGCCTTCGATTTTCAAAGCATATCTGATTTCTTGCAGCTTTTACAGAGTCAAATGGTAAGATGCATTTGGCTCCAACAGTGAAGGAATAGCAACTCTTGCTTCAAACGTGCAGCCAAAAGACCCAAATCCTTTGAAATATGACCGTCAATGCATTTACGTGCCGAGCTGCTGTAAGTTAACGAACAGTCACCTGGGAGACATAAAACACCAGTGACGATATGTTTCTAATTGCACGGGAGATAGGGTATTAGTGATGTTTTCTCTTCTGCTTCATTGCCTACTAACCAGCATATATTTTCATAATAATGCTTCTTCCAAGTAGAAACTTACCTAAGGAGTCGTAACTCAATTTGTAAGATGAAGAGGAAACCAAAGGAAAAAACACATATACAACTGACGCGATGCCGTTAGTGTCTGGAAGAGAGGTGGGAGGGGCAAGAGAAAGAAAGCAAGAAGCAAGAGTCGAGCATGCACCAAAATAAATTTCGATGACAACTATGAAATCAGTCCTCAGGTTCCAACAGCAAGCTGCAACTACGATCGACTTCTCTATTTTAATGACTCAGACATCTCTCAAGCTCCAGTAATAAAAAATGCCTGCCTGCCACGTGCAGGACCCCGGGCTGGGCAACAGCGTACCGTTCGGAGCCCCCACACAGACACACGCTGGTTGTGTTCACACACCTCTGTCGGTTGCAGCACAGAAGCTAACTCCGCACGCACACGCCCTTCACCCGACCGCCCACTGCTCTTTACAAACACAGTTAACGGTCGCAAGTTTCACACGCGGGCTCTGGCAGGGCACGGGCTCAGGCGCGCGCTCACAGACACCGGCCTTTGTTCCTCTGGCCTCAGCCAGGATGGAAATCCGTGGAAAAGGCTGCCCCCTTGTGCGCAGCTCGCTGCAGCTGCGGCCCCTGCTAGAGCCCGTACCACCAGCTGCCTCCTTTCCTGGCCCGGGATGGATGGCTTCAGAGCGCAGAAGTGGCCCACTCAGCCTCGGCCCAGGAATCAAGGCTGGTGTAAATAAGGATCAGAGGAGGTGCCGATGCTTCTGAGTTGGCTCCAGGCTGAGAAAGCTGTTCTGGGAACTCTCTCGGGGCACAGTCCTGTGCAGCATGGTCCTTGTGCATCCAAACAGGATGAAGACTGCTTTTTTAAAGCTCCTGGTTATGAGAAGAGCTCTGGCGGTGGGGATCCTATCTTTTTTTTTTTTTTTTTTTTTAAAGATTTTATTTATTTATCTGACAGAGATAGAGACAGCCAGCGAGAGGGGGAACACAAGCAGGGGGAGTGGGAGAGGAAGAAGCAGGCTCATAGCGGAGGAGCCTGATGTGGGGCTCGATCCCATAACGCCGGGATCACGCCCTGAGCCGAAGGCAGACGCTTAACTGCTGTGCCACCGAGGCGCCCCAGGCGGTGGGGATCCTATCTTGACTGCTAAATGGCACCTGGACCTCTGGCTTTCTGAATGTCACCTAGAGCAATCCAGAGAAAGAGAAAGAGAGAGAGAGACAGGAGGGTAAAGAGGATACGGAGCCCAGCAAAGCAACTAAAACAGATGGAAGACCCAGGTCTAAGACAGTGGAGATGGTTCTTGGAAAAGCAGCTAGGAGAGAAGGAAAAGCCATAAGATCTCACCTGACACAACCTTATTTCATTCGGATAAACAGATTCATAGTTTCAGGTCCACAGACGTTGCCAACTTGCCAGAGGTCTCAACTGACAAACCCAGGGCTGTTTAGTTTGGGAGCAAAACTGTGAAAGGTCTATAAATAACTTGGAAGATTAAATGTAAGCACCCAGCATGAAAAATCCAACCTAGTACAGAGTGTCGAATGGACAGCAAACATGAAATGCATGAATGTAATACAATGATTAGTCTATGAAAGTAAGCAAAAGTTTGTCTTTTCGGAGCAAATAGTTCACCACATGTTAAAAAAAGAAACCACCCGTATCTTATTTTTCTTTTAAGAGACTTTGGATCCTGAGAAAGAAAGGCTTATCAGAGACACTGATTGATATCCCTGTCTCCCTTCCCCAAATCCATCCACCCCAAATCTCAAGTAAATTGTTCAAAGAAAGGTAAAAAGTACGGAAAATCGATGTCAACACAGAAGAAGGTCTCATCCAAATGCTTGGACCAATTCAAATCTAAACTTTGAAAAATGGAACTAGATTACGGGTCATCCAGGCATACTAAGAATTAACTTGTGTCACTAGAAGAGAAACTGCTCTCTCCAGAAGTTAAACATACAAGATCCTGGACCTAAACCATATCCAGAAGTCCCTGTTTCAGGTAAAACCCTGGGGCAGAAGGAGTAATTCTGGCGACTGCTAGCTGGTAGGTCTGGGGCCCACAACACAAGACCCCGTATAAAAATGGAAAGACCCTCTTCCCCGAAGAGAGCAGTACTGGTATGATTTCAATTGTTTACATGATTTGGTCATAAAGTTAGGAGACCGATACAATTTACTGCTGGGTATCAGCCACAGCCCCTTCCTCAGCTCCATATCGCTAGAAATGGCTTGATAAGATAAAGTTTCTTCCTAAATGAACTTATAAATTCACACAAATGAGTTCCTTTTATAGGAGGTGTACGCATGGATGTGGTTTACAGACAGAAGACTGGAAGAAAACACATTTTACTGGTAACACCTACCATCATCATTCCTATGAATGTAATTCACCGATTTTTCCATATTATTGAGTTTTATAGTAAAAGACAGTGATCATGATTCACATTTTTTTTTAAGATTTTATTTATTTATTTGTTTATTTATTTGAGAGAGAAGGAGAGAGAGAGAGGAGGGACAGAGGGAGAAGGAGAAGCAGACTCCGCTTGGAGCGGGGAGCCCGATGTGGGACTCGATTCCAGGACCCTGAAATCATGACCTTAGTCGAAGGCAGACATTTAACTGACTGAGTCACCCGGGTGCCCCCATGATTCACTTTTGTAAATAAAATGTCTTAATATAGATATTTATAGTACTGGAATGAGATAAAATGATCTCAAGTTCACATGGAAGGATAAATGTCCAAGAACAGCCAGAAACTTAACAAAATAAATAGTGATAAAATGAGATTAACAAATGAATTGTCGAAACCATCAAAACCAAACCATATAGACTGGCAACTACATCAGAACAGAAAACAGAGCCCAGTAACAGACCACAGTATCAGTGGAAATGTAACGACAGAAGTGGCAGTAAACTCAGGGGCACGTAAGGTTTATTTCAGAAACGGTGCTGGCACACGAGCTGTGCATCTGGAAAAAATAATAAACACGCGCATGTGGTTTACAGGTAACCTAGTCCCTGCCCTAGAAGAGCTTAAATGAGCACATGGGATTTACGTCATGGAACATCCAAAGAGCAATGTACGAAAGAGTACAAAGGATCTGGTAGAGAACGGGACGGTGAACGGAGAAGAACGGCAGGGAAGTGTCAGCAGAGCTGACGTCTGTCAACATCACGCCTCTGAGAATACTGCATAAATAACAACTGGGGACAGACGAGCTCTCTAGACCGTGAGGCAGTGGGGTCCTGCCTTCCCGGGGGAGCACCCTCAGCTCAGGACCCAGGAAAGGGGCTTCAAACAGCTCCTGAGGGCAAGAGTGGCCTTATGGAGCGGAGGACAGCACTCTCCTCACGACTGGACCAAGGCAAAGAGACCTGAGACTCAGAATCTTTCTGCTTCTCTAACATCAAGCAGCCTCGTGCTTCTCAGCCCAGGCTGTACCATGAGCCTCCTAGAACACCCGGGTCACACCGAGGGGAGGACGACGCAATTCGCTTCGGTGTACTGCAGGAGAGAAACAAAGACCTCCCAAGTGGTCACATCACCTTGGCTCTGGGGTCCTGCAAGAGCTTAACACGTCAAAAACTAAAAGAAGGTTACTCTCCTGATGCCCTTTAATGAGAAATGTTCAGACCAAGAAGAGATTCTGCTCTCAGCCATGACATTCCAGAATATTTATAATGAAAAGAAAATGTGTCTACTGTTCTAAAGAAATGTCTTCCCCTTAGGGGATTCTTCCCCCAAACCAGCTGGTGTCAAGAGCTGGGATGGCAGAAGCTAAGCGCCCAGCTACAAACGGACAGAAACTTTCCTCTCTAGCAAAAGGTAAAGTGACTCTCCTCTCTCATCTACAAAACTGGAAAAAGGCCACAGCCTACTTTATTCCAGGACAGAACCTAGGTGCTTTCCGCTCCTGCGGCTCTTAATACAATTACAGAGGTCTAAGGATTTCCCTGGCAGATGACAGCTTAAAAAATTAATATATTTCCTTTTATTTTAAGGAAACATATTACACTGCAATCCTGCAGAATGCTTGGTATTTATGAATCACTATCTTTGTCAGAATATTATTTCAGAAGAATAGATATTCATTTCTACAGTTAATAACTTCTTGAAAAAAAAAAGCAAGAATTCAAACTTTAACTCTGAATCTACTGCACACAGCTCATGGACAACACGTGGCCTGGCTTCTCAGGGAAGCATCTGTTCCTTCTGTGCTCTGTGTTCGAGTTTGCACACATGCTTCTCGGTAGAAAATTCTCGACCTCTCTCAACTTGCAAGCATGGCCTCCCAGTCGGCCGCTGCTCCTTCTCGCACATGCTTACATGTGGGGTCAGGCTCTGATCCAGAGTTTGGAGTGGAGCTCCAACATCAACACTGACCAGGAGCTTCAAGGATTCACCCCTTCTGCCTTGCTTTCCTGGGAAACCAATTCTCTATCATCTCTGCTACCTGGAGCTTTCTCCTGGAGAAGCCAACAGAAATGTTGATTCTTTGTAACTGAATAACTAGAAATGAGACAAAGTCAAGAAGTAGTTTCAGTCACGGCCAGAGCATCTGATTTCTTTCCTACCTGTCCTGCTGAAAGATGTTTTTCGGATGGGCTTCACTCTAACAAGGGAAGCACCAAAATGCTTATGATGGCCTACTTGGATTTTTTTCATTAGATAAAAAGAACTGCATTTAAATAAACGACGTGTTAAATTAGAAAAGTGTTCTTTAATCTTCATAATTAAATGCTTCACTCAGGATTTATTTTCTTTTATATGTGTGACTTTCGCAAGTCAATTAATGCTATTTCCCATGGAAATCAATGGTAATAACCTCGTTACTTAATTAACATTTTGCCCTTTGATATTTTTAGAAACAAAATAAAGGCCCCTATTCCACTGCCTTCTGTTATCCTCATCTGCAAGATGGAACTACGGATCAGAAAGGTTAAGCACCCCACCTAAGGCTACAAAGCTAAAAACTGCTCAGCGGGAATGTATCCCAGAGTATCCCATCCCCACATACACTTCCCATTTCTCAACTCAATTCTTGGGGACAAGTTCTGTAAGGCAGCACCAATGACGTCAAGTGACGATATTGACACTGTCTTCCCTAATTTAAAAAATATATGACATTCAAGATATAAAAAACTTACAGAGAAAAACAGAACAGACAACATAGGCCCACTAGTCATCTGAAGAAAGAAAACATTCCCCATATTAGTGTACTCCTCCCTCCTCAACCAACGCCTCTCTCCAGGGAGCTACCACCTTGAACTTGAGGTTGACCTTTCCCTGCATTATTTATTACATATGTAGCTGTCCCTCAACAACACGTGGTATTTATGTGTTTTTAACCTCTATATAAATGCTTGGCAACTTGCTTGTTGTTTCAATCCATCGTATTTATGAGCCCGACCCCAGCCAGTACGTTTGGTGTCGTGGAGTCATTCACTTTTACTCCGGTAAAATATTCTTCCTGAGTATGACTGCACCATAATTTACTCATCCATTCTGCTGTCCGTGGATATCTAGGCAGTGACCTTTTTTTCTGCTATCATAAACAGTGCTACTACGAACATTCCTGTACCTGTCTCCTTGCTCAGAGAAGAGCTAAAAGCTTCTCTGATATATATACTTCCAAGGCGAGCTGTTGCATCTTGGAGTCACATATTCAATTTTGGGGCATAAGAGAGCATATTTTTCGGGCTTTTTGACAATCAGTTGATTGTCTACTAGAAAAAAAAACAAATTTCACCTTGTCAACAAGAAGACTATTATATCAATCATCAAGGACATCTTCCCAGTCTTCATTAAACCATTTACAAAAGTCAAGTGATTTCCCCATTCTGTCCTGCATTAAAAATACCAAGAAGAGAGGTCAAATCTGCTATCTTGTCAGTGCCGTTTAACAGTAAAAAAAGGAAATGTCCTATTTGGAGATGGTGGGGAAGAAAATCCCCATCAAATAATCCTTTGTTCTCAAATAATGCCTAGAGAGGCAATGAGCTTATTAACAGACAATTCTTAGGTTATAAACCTATAATAATCTTCAAAAGTTATAGTTACAACCAGTTACTTTAGTCAGTGAAAAAAGGATGAACAGACACACCTTAACTGGTACGATAAGCATTTTGCCAAACCATATGCTAACAACTCCATGGGAGGCCACAGACAAGGGACCCACGGCTTGCTGCTTGCTGCATTTGTAACGTGCGGCTGCAGTCCACTGGTTGGCAGGGAGGTACACAGAAAAAAGGCAATGATAAAGAAAACAATGTATACAACTCTAAAGAAATCCGGACAAGGTTATACGAAGTTTCAGGCCATAAACACATTCATTTGAAGAAGAGAAAAAAAGTGAACCAATTCTTCTAAAAAATAAATGAAATAAAACAATACATGATATATAGGAGGTGAGGCCTCAAAAGGGTGCTAAATTAATGTATTAAGAACGTGTAATAGATGAGGAATCAATTAAGGATAGAAAAATACAATGTAACAAACAACCAAATAAGACTGATCAAGAGAAAAGGTAGGAAAAAACCCAATTAACACAGAAACAAAGAAGGTGAAATAGCACGGATACAGAGGGAGACAAACCCCCTAGCTTGCTCTATAGATGATTACAACCTTCACAAGCCTCAGTTTTCCCATTTGTAAACTGCATCGATCTCACTTGGCAGGGAGGAAATCAGATAATCACCCCTGAATACACAGCAGTTCCTGGCACACGTAAGCACTAACAGATGCTAATTTTTCATGTCATTATTATAATCAATATCGATACTAGTATCCATGCAAATGAACTAAATAACCAATCTGAAATACATGATTCCCTTTGAGAGCATGAAGTACCAAAATCAACATAAGGAACTGTAAAAACAAACAAACAAACAACCTAAAAGGGAGAATAAAAATTGATAAAATGATCAAATCACAACCCTGACAACGAACGAGGTAGAGTTGGTTTCATGGGTGTTAATATAAAACTGCTTACGGGGCGCCTGGGTGGCACAGCGGTTAAGCGTCTGCCTTCGGCTCAGGGCGTGATCCCGGTGTTATGGGATTGAGCCCCACATCAGGCTCCTCCGCTGGGAGCCTGCTTCTTCCTCTCCCACTCCCCCTGCTTGTGTTCCCTCTCTCGCTGGCTGTCTCTACCTCTGTCGAATAAATAAATAAAATCTTAAAAAAAAAAAAACAAAAAAAAAAAACTGCTTACGGACCAGAAAATCCTTGTGCCATTTAAATTGTCCCATAAAATAAAAAACTATGAAAACTGTCCCTAATTTGTTATTCATTTCACGTAGCCAGCACAATGCTGTTAACTATACTCCATGAATATAAAATAAATATATATATAAAAATGCAGATCAGCCAAATGTATAAACATTTTACATAAAAAACCACCAACAAATTGAATTCATTGCTCTATTAACATACTGAAATACTTTCAACAGTAGCTTATTCCAGGAATACGTAACTCATTGATATTAAGAAATGTGTTACTGAGATTCATGGCGTAAATGGCTCAAAAAAGAAAAAAACATCTATTGCCTGAAAGGTATGGAAAAGACCATTCGATAAAAGTCAACATCTACCTACATTTAAAAAATTAATCTAGTAAATAAACAGTCGTTGTAGTCACTATATCATTATAAAGTCCATGCAGATCAAATCTCCTATATAACCCAATATAATGTCTACAAGAATTCCTACAAATTCAGGAATGAAACCCCACTACTACACCACCCCTGAACACTGTCCTGGGAGTTACAGCAAATGTACTGAAACAAAAAGCTCTAAACATGAGAGAAGAGATCATCTCTAGGAGAAATACTTACAGGTTATAAAACACAGAAAACATGATTATTTTTGTATTAAATATATACTATTCAGCTATATACTTAAACATGGTTAAGATGGTAGATTTTACACTATATTTTTCACCAGAATTTTAAGAAAGAATACGTTCATATGTATAAAGAGACTAGTGGTCACCCCTGCAGTAAGAGGTAACTCTTACTCAGCCTACCTGCATTTCTCAAAAGCACCTATATTACGGCCCACGCGATGCTGAAAATTCTTTTAAAGAGGACCTAAAACATAACACTTAGCATTTATATAGAAGAGCTATAACATCAAAATAAAATAGACAAATATAAAGAAACAAAGCAAGAAAACACAAACTGAGAATCGGTAATGAGAAAGACAAAAAGCCAGATCGAAAGAATCAAGCATTTTACGTATGTAGCCCAGATGACTTTACAAGTGAACCGCTTCCAACTTTCAAAGAGAAGGTAATTATCACAGTCGATAGAAATTTCCCTAGAACAGCACTGTCCAACATGGCAGCCACTAGGGACACGTGGTTACCGAGCACTTGAAATGTGACTAGCGCATCTGACGGAGTCGACTTTTAATGCTGTTTGGTCCCAGCCTATGTAAATAAGCACAGATGGCCAGTGGCTGTTATCACACAGCGCAGTTCTAGAGGGTGGACGAGAGGATGCCTCCCATTTTGGAAATACCAAGAAAATAAAGGCCAAGCTTAAGCAGCATCCAAGAAAAATCTGGACAAAATGCTAGTAAACAGAACCGAATGGTGTATCACAACAATGTGCCATGATTAAGTCCTTTTTTTTTTTTTTCCTTCTAGGAATGGAAGGACAACTGAATAATCAGGAAATAATTAAATATAATCCATGACATCAATTACAGCAAGCAGAAAAGCTCTATAACTTTGTCTTCAGATGCTGGGAACACATCAATAAAATTCAGTATCTATTCCTGGTTTAAAGGAAAAAAGAAAGCAGCAGCAGCATACTTTGCTAGCATGACACACCGGAGATATGAACCAACCAGCATTAGCAAACCCGAAGCTAAAACGAGTGTTTTCATTAAAGTTAGGAAGGAACCAGACAGAACAGAACAACTGTAATGAGCACCTATCATATTTCTGTAGGCGATTTAAAAATAAGAAACAAGACACATTATAAGGACACAATAAAATCACTATCATCTGTAAAAGAAAAATTATTAAAACCAGCTGAAAATTAATCCTAGGAAGTGACTAGTAAGGCTACTAGTTATTTACTGATTAAAATAGATTCCAAGTGAAAATATTCATAGTAAGGTATATTTAAAAGAAATTCACTAGTAAGTGAATTCAATGTATTACAAAAAGTACCACAAAGACTTGAGAGTCACAAACTGTTGCGATTTCCTTGGCAACAATGAAATCAAATCTGCGTGTAATGCCAAAGGCTCTGACTTCTCAAGTATCCCACACCACTAAGGACAGACAGATAGGTGGACGGACACGCACGCACCCTTCATTCGATCTCCACTGACTTCCCATCACCAGCAACCCACCGAGGCAGAACTAAAACCAGCTCAAAAAAAAGCTAATTAATGTTATTTTCCTCCCGTTATGAAAAGAGGAATATCACGTTTCCTCTTAGAATATGCCCTTGAAATGTTAAAGACTGAACCATATGGAAGGGTTCTGAAAGTGTGCAAGAAAAAGCTAAAGATTTGGAATCCTAATTCAATTTCCCCTCACATTTTAATAGGAGCCTGTAGCAAACATTTATTTTTAGAGACGTTCTTGGTAGGGGCTGAACAAAGGGCTATTGTGTGTTAAACACGGGGAGGTCTCTCTGGTCCCATCTATCCGAGCTTTTTAAACATCAGGTTGGCATTAAATGATTTTAAACTTTAAATCAACTATTTCCAGACCACAAACTCTATTCCACACTTATCAGTCAATGTAAGTTCTTCAAGTGAGTTATAACGGAGTTCAAATGTGAAATCTGCATCTTCCAAGTGCCAATAAAGGAACTTTCCTTTGGACTAGTGCCTATATGCACTGACTTGTTAAAAAAATGCCATAGAAGTTTTCATTTCCTTCTCCAACAGAAATTTTCATCTGCATTTGATCAATCCGACTCAGCATCATCTCTGATGAAAAGCATATGGGCATCAGTCATATCATTCTCTATTATGTTCTTATTAAACAGGAATTACAACCTTTTCTCTAAGTTAACAAGAGCAAAATAGACGGGATTTATAGGCCTGCCCTGATAGCTATAAACTTTGCTATGTCTTAATTTGTAATATGCGTCCTGTCACGGGCCTGGTAAAATAGAAAAGAAAACAAGAAATTATCTATGGTTCATGGTGTGGTCATTTTAAAATGTGTTCATAAACTCTTTCACATGTCTGCCATCAAAAGGTGGAGTCCGCCTCCTCTCTCCGAATACGGACCGGTCGTGGTGACTCACTTCCCCTATGGAGTGAAGTCGAAGCCGGGGGAGGCTAGCTCGTAAAGCTGACACAGCTTCTCTGGGCTCTTCCTCCTGGACGCTCGCCTGCAGAACCCAGCATCACTCTGTGCGGAGGCCACGTGCTCAGGCCCCAGCCAAGGCCCCAGCTAGCCAGCACCAGCTTCCCCGAGGAATGAGTGAAAGGAGCCCCCTCTCACTCGGGCGCCCAGGCCCAGAGCTCCCCAGCTGACACCACGGGGCACGGAGACCAGGTGTCCCACCAGACCGTGCCCAAACCACAGATTTGTGAAAAACTCCAAGCCGTCTTTGTTTTAAGGCACCGGGCTTCAGTGCTGTTGTACACAACAGCGACTGGACCGTGTACATCGGTTCGACCAGATTCAGCCATCTGTCCCGCTTTAACTTCAACTCTCCCCAAGAAGACAAACCAGCAAACATGCAAAACCCACGTGTGCTGCAGACCCACTCTCGGTTGACTCGCAGGGCAACCTGGGGGCGGGGGTCCCGGCCGCGGTTCCCAGGGCCGTCAGCGCACTCACTTCCCCTGGGCTGTGTGCTTCCCAGCACCTGGCACGCCAGGAGCCTCGGCCTGCTCGTCTCTGCTGCCTGAAACCCACTCCTAGCTTTGGAAAGTTCCTTATTAGACACCTGGCTTATGAAACTGCTGCTCTTGTCGCATATGCTCCAGTTTTTTAATCAACGAACAAGTGGAATTTGCTAAAAGTGTCATTCTGACTCTAAGACTGGTAAGGAGGTTCACGATGTTCCCATGGAGCCATTTAAATGGGTTCTCAACCCAACCGAGTAACCAGCAGAAATGTACCGTCCCCTCAATGGCCACCAGGAAGGGAAATATCCGCATTACTTGAAATAACATTTTTTTCTCTAAGAAGCACAAGCCTGAAAAGTTAAAGCTGGAAGGAACCTGAGAGGTACTCTAATTTAGGATTACTTTCAACCAGTGAAAAACTGACATAATCCACACGGGATCTTCATGACACAAGTACAAAGAATTTTTACCTCACTCCAACCTTAGTGAAATGTCCACCTACCATAATATGATGGCAACTTGAAACTTCAATTCCATTCATATCTTACAAACGAAATGTGCAAATTACAACTTCGTGCATATTTTATAGCTATAATAATAAAATGTACTCCGTATGACGCTATTTAATATCCGTCCTTCAGAGTTAGAATGTATGATAAATGTAACAGTATGTGATAAACATAATAGAAGAAGTCCTGGGAACCCACAAACAGTCTTCCTAAAAAAAAAAAAAATTAGAGTGGTTATTCTATTTTTACCATAAGAAATGTCAGCCATCACCGCTCTAGTCCAAATCATTTGGAGAAACTGAAGTCCAGAAAGGTTATACAACTGACCTGAGGCCATACAACCAGTTAGTGGCAAAGTTACAACCAGAATTTTGGTATACTCACGTCTTCCAGTCCCGCGTGGGGCTCGGTTAGATTTGGATTAATAAGAGGAAAACAATTATTTTAGTTTCAATTCAAAAGGCGAATCAGAGTGGTTGGCTGGCTTCCCACCCCTGCAAGGTTGCATTCGTAACCCTCTTGGTGGACTATCTTCCTCCTTAACGTAAAGAAACAGAATCTCCGTGGAGGGCCCCCGGGTGATGCCAGGCACGGGCGGGCGGGAGGAACGCGGCTGACAGTGTGGGTCAGCCAGTCGAAGGCTACTCACAATCCAAGATCCTTTGCCCTAACTGTGGAGACTGTAAGAGTAAAATTCTTAGTCCCTCACCTCTCCTGCAACTAGGGCTGGCCAGGTGACAGAAGTCACAAACAATGAGAATACACAGAGAGAGACATCACTAAGCAGGCATTTCTTCCCAAATAAAAACAGCAGTGCTGTGAGAGGCCTGTGGCCCTTGTGTCCTCTTCCTGGCAGGACCGTGCATGTGATTTCTGGAGATGCTGAAGCTGTTGTGGTTCCCTGGGGGCAAATGCCGCAAGCTGAGGACTGCAAACAAGCAGACAGAAGGAACTGGGCCCCCTGAGCTTGCAGAAGAGCCATCACTCCAGCCCTGGACTATCTATCCTCTGGCTTCCTGTTAAGTGAAATTCAAAACTATGCAGTTGGTTTTTGGTTACCTGCAGCTAAACACAACCCTAATTCTTATGCAAAATAAATCTGGCTTTCCTCCTCCAACCACTTTGTCCCAAAGTGCAGTGTCCATCTGTGTTATTTCTACACAGCTAAATTTGGTGAACAAATGCTCCATCACCTGCACCATTACCCCGTCCTACCAAGCACCCCACCATTATTTTGAAAAAGCAGTAAATGTGAATGAGGCACACCTCTTTTCTCCAAGAGGAAGACAGTTTCGGCTTAGCAGGTCTTCTGCAGCAGATGGCGGGCTGAGGGCTGCCCTGGGCGGCAGAGGACAGACCCATGGTTTTCCTCCTTATAAACCACACAACCTCAGCCCTGGACAGCACCGGGAGATCCAGAAACCACTGCTTGTCAAGTCCCCAGCCTCTACCGGGGAAAGACTGCCAACAGTGGCCTTCGTTGGAGGAAACAGGACAAAAACCATTCACTCTACAAACACCTTCTCTTTCACTTGAGTGTCGCATTAGAGAGCTTCTGCCTTACCTTCCATTTCAGAAACAAAAGGACTGAGTTTGAGCAAAACAATAATCTTACGACCGAAACCAGAGTGGTTTCCACTTTCTTCCCATGCCCTTCCTGATAAAGTATTTTGTTGGCTACAGTAGCTCAGAGTTCTATCAACTGTCAAGATTCAATGACATTTTCCAAAGGGATGGGAGAGAATGGGTAACACTGATGAAAAGCTAGAAATTCTCCTACTTCTATACCCCTCCACAAAAAAACCCAAACAAACAAAAAAACACAAAAGAATGAAAGAAAAGGAAAGAAAAGAAAAAGAATTATAAAATAAAGAAAAGAATGGATCTCTGTGAGGGAGTGGCAAAATGCTTAGGCAAATTTCTTGGACTCAAGTTCACAAAATCCAAACAAATCATGAGCTGTTCTAGACCAGTACTGTAGACCATTTCTTGGAAACATAAGGAGAATTCCCAGGCCAAGCAATCACCCAAGAAATAGCTTTAGAGCCAACAGGCACCCTAAGGGTTGAGAAACCACTGGTACAGGGGATACAGCCTCCCACAGCACATGCAAGATCCTGGGACGCTCCAAAGGAAATTCCTCAATCTGAGACTCTAAGGTCCTCAAAAAGTGAATTCTGCACACAGAAGCAGAAGCCAATAAACATTATGGGGTTGACAAATAGTATGTATGGATGTAAACTGATTACTTAGTAAAGCAACTTACAATGGGTTAAAAATACTGGAAGAAATGAGTTTTATAAATCGACCTTTACATCAGAACAGTTTCCAATAATTTAGAACGCGAAGTGTCTCACTCATCCAGATTTTTATGTGAGCAGGAATTCCCCTTCTTGCTCCCAACCAAATGGAACCCCAACTTTAAACAGCATTCACAAATTATTTACGGGGTGCTTTTTAAAACAGAACTACCGTCATTAACAGCAAGTTACCGATCCCCATGCTAATTGCTCAAACGCAGTAAGTTAAAGTCTAAGGACACCAGAAAAAAAAAAAACAAAACTAAAACAGAGGTCAAAGTCATTGCCTCCCAAGGGCTCACTAAGTCTGTGCGACACACAGGACGGAGCGCAGACAGAGGGCCCAGCACCGGCTCACCGAGCACGTTTCCTGGCGGTACCTCTTCTAGGTCTTCCAGTTCCCTGCCCATCAGAAGATACAGGTTTTCCAGGGTGCAGCACGCCATGTGGGGGACTGTGGGAAGGTCTTCAGGTGGAGTGGAGAAGCCTAATGGCACCTGGGCAAAGAAAAATGGTTGAAGAGAAGTCAAGAGGCATTAAACACAGACATTACTTAGAATACAGAATGTCATTTCTATTACGAGGTGAGATGGTGCAATCACACTTCACGTAAACCTGAAATATGGACATCTGAAACGGTAGGATATGAAATATGAAGGAGTTAAGAACTGTCAAAAATTAGACCTAGTCCTCAGCTTTATGGCTCAGGTATATGAATCCTGCTGCGACCGTACCACCATACTACCCAATGAACACGCATCCCCGCAGCCCCTTGCCGGTATTCACGTGAAACATGTCATACAGCAGTGCAGTGGCCACTGTGCTGTGACTTCAACACTCGTTATTACTATCCTCACTTACAACTGATTGAATCTTATTACAATGCCTTTGGGCGTTCAGCAAGAGCAGCTGCCAGTGCTGACTTACCCATGAAAATGAGTAACTTTGAAAGAGTCGTCAGAGGTGACAAAGATGCCATGAAAATGGCCAAACAACAGCCATGATACGCTTATGTTGGTAATCTGGAAGGGAGCACACTGTGAGATACCAGGGACACTGATGAGGAGACCGAGCACAAACACAGCAAAAATTTGCTGCCAGGAGAACAGATTTATGAGCTCACCTCCTGTCATATTCCTTCTTATGGAGATACCGTCTCAAATATGTATATTTTGTCAAAAATTATTCAGTATCTTGAAAAGCATTCAAGATATTGCCTTGAATTGCTCAGCAACCTCCATATGCATGCAAGTACCCTGAAAGCCTTTCCACCAACCAACTTATCTTTGGTGCCCCTGGGCCCACGGCACTACGGTACTGCCATCTGTGAAGTAGAGAAAGCGTCAAGTTACAGCACGTATAAACATAACCAGCATCACAGAGTGAGTGACCAAAAAGCAGCAGGGGCAGGTAAATTCCGAAAAGTCCAGAGGAGGCAGAAGCTATCGGGTTAGGGTAGACTTGGAAACCCCTGAGGATGTTGGCCTTCCTGGCACGCGCCATGAGTAAACGTACACGCTCTGATTCAGTGCCGACTCTGCAGGCCAGCTCTAAAGACACACTGCGAAGACGTGCAAAACAGAAGGATGAGACAGGGAGAGACAGAACTATCCGCAGATAATACGGTCACCCACTTAAAACAACCACATGTAAATCATAATTAGCAAGACAGTTTGGCAAGGGGGCTAGACACAAGGACCATATACAAAAGTTAACTATCTACATCAGCAAGAGAAAAGATACTTCTTTAAACAGTAACTTTTAGAGTAGCAACAAAATATAAGACAGCTAGAAATAAGTAACAAAAGCGATTAAAATGGAGAAAATTATAAAATTTATAATGAAAAACACTGAAAATAACCGAAATGAATAGAAAGATACGCCTAATTGATTCATAGATTCTATACTGCAAATGTGGATTCCTGCCAAATACATGTATGACTTACAGCAATCAGAGTCTCAGTGGAGCTTTTCATGGAACCTGACAAGCTGCCTAAAAACTTACATGGAAAAGTAAAGAGGAATAAGCAAGGCACTCACCAAAAACAAACAAAAAGAAAAAAAAAAGGTAGAGGACATGGCCTTTAGATATCAAGACATTTAGAAGTCAGAACTGAATAGAGACAGTGACAGACAGACAGAAAAAATGAAGTCTAACAGTCCAAAAACAGACCAATTCACAAAAGAAATTTGATTTATGACAGAGCTGGCAGAGATGGGAGCATTCACTGAATGGTGTTGGAACAACTGGTGTTTGTATGGGGACAAAAATAAGATTGGATGCCTTCTTCGTATCATATATCAACATTGAATTAAACATTTAAACATGAAAGGCAAAACTTTCAACTGTAGAAGGAAACAGGCGAAAATTTTGCCTTTGAAACAGTCATAATTTTAATTTTCTTAAATAACATACAAAAGGCAAAACCCATAATGGAAAAGACTGATAAATTCAACTACATTAAAACTGAGAACTTCTGTACATTAAAAGATATAAATAGAAAATGTGACAGGTCCCAAACTGAACAATCTGCAAAACTTAAAAATGACAAGGAATTAGTATCCAGCTTATATAAAGAACATCAAAAAACCAGTATTAAAAAATATGTGTATATAGCCCAAGTGAAAAATAGGCAAATGACCCAAAGATACTGTCACAGGAAGACATGAATGACCAATAAGCATATGAAAAGAGTAATAAAGAAAATGTAAATTAAAACATCCTGAAAAGATCCTATTATGTGCATCTGATTGACAAAAATTAAAATCCTGACAATAACAAATTCTGGTGAGGCTGTGGAACACTGGAACTATTAGGCACTCCTGCTGGGGGTGTAAATCAGAACTACTTTCTGGAGTTAAACAGTTCAGCCGAAGATACACACTCTATTACCCAGACAATTCCACTAAGGGTGTATTACTGAGAATTTCTTGCAAATGTGCACAAGGAAATATGTACAAAAAAATTCAAGGCAGCATTTTTTAGACTAGCAGAAAATGAAAGCAGCCCAACTACATAATAACAGGAAAATGGAAAAATAAAATGTTTGTTTCTATATTGGAATACTACGCAGCAACGAACAATAAAAAGAACAGGAATAGACATCAATGCAGGTTAATCTCACAATGTTAGGTAAAAACTGAGTTGTAGAAGAGTAACTACAGTAAGAGTCCATTAATAAAAGTTCAAAAATAATATATCCTTTCACAGTGCATATGTAAGTCATAAAACTACAAAGAAAAGCAGAAGAAATAGCAGACAGACTAAAGGTAGTTCCCCCAGGACTCCTGCTTCCTGTTCATGCCTTCACGCAATCCCCTCCCCCTGGGCGTGAGAGGGACCCGCGGCTTGCTTCTCATCAATGGCATATGGCAAAGGCGGTGGGATGTCACTCTCATGATTATGCAACATCACACAAGACTGTCTTGCAAATACATTCAGCCTGGACTCTCCTTGCTGGCTTGAAGGAGTGCAGCCAAGCTGAGAAGTCCACAGGACAGGAAACTTCTAGGAGCTAAGGGCAGCCAACAGCCAGAAAGAATGTGGAGCCCTCAGCCCTACAGGTACTAGGATATGAATCCTGCCAACAACCTACATAAACCTGGAGACAGAGCCTTTCCTGAATGAGCCTCCAGAAGAGCACACAACCTGGTCAACACTCTGGCTGCAGCTTTGTGAGACGCCAGGCGGGACCGCTAAGCCATGCTCGCACCCCCAATCCACAGAAACCACAAGATGAGAGAATGTGTATGGTTTTCACTGGCTAAATTTCTGGTAGTCCATAACATGCAGTAACAGAAAAGTAACATAACGGATGAACACGCAAGTCCAGGTAAGGTTTCTGTCTGGGGTATGTGTAATGTATTTCCCCTTGTTTTTAAAGCAGGTTGGAATTACATTTTATGGGGCCCCGACTACTGGAGTATGGAGTCATCTGCGCTGTCAATTCATTTCCTCCTTGATCCTTGAGTCACTTGACACATGAGAAGTGATTTCAACCTCTAGCCCCATGAGAGCAAAGATAACTACGTGAAGAAGATACATTGGAATGCTCATGGAATTTGTAATGCCCAATAAATCAGTGCTACATTAAGTAACAATTTCTTAGTCATCCTGACAGTTGAGAGAACAAAAAAGGAAAAAAATTAGCCACTACTTGACCCTTACTGATAAATAACAAACCATCAGCTATGTCTAAACCGAGATGTTGAGGTGCTCATAACTGGGTGTTTAATATGCCACCACAGCACTTTCAGCCCCCCATAAAATACAGCCCTGCACACAACTGCTGTGCTCCTGGCTCGAAACACAACACGCCACAGCCCACCCCGGGCGGCTTGCCCACCACCCAGCTCCAGGAACTCGAATGCTAAAACCGGGGGAATAAGCGTTCAAGGCAAGTTGATGGCAGACCCTCTCCAACTGCCACCCCCTGCCCCGTCCCTTGCTGCCAAGTCCAGTAGCTTCTCTGGATTCCCTGAAGGAGAGGAGCATGTGGCCTCCTACTCAGGACGCAGCACGTCTTCCAAGTTCTTACTCGCCACTCTTGCTGATCCTGACTCGCTCCCTGGATTCTGGCGCCCTATCACCCTATGACCTTTGTAACTTAACTACTACGTATACACCCTGCTTGTGTCCCAACGTGCTGAGGCAGCTTGAGCCTGTGGTTTCTTTTTTGCCCTTCGGCTCAGGTACATTTAGATGCTGGCTGTTCACCTGTTTGAGACCTTCCTGATCAATTTCTGGGCTCCCCCTGCCATGTAACTATGGCCTGTCACCTGCTCTCTGCCCAGGCCTTTGGCCTGTGCCACCCAGTTTTTGGATCTCCATATTTCCTGAAGATCTGCCATTGCCCTGGCTCTAGCATGACAGTTGTGCCTACCAGTTCTTTTCTCTGGCCTTGAAAAGCCTTATAATTAATTAAATAAGGCCTGAAAAACTGAGTTCATATACTGGTTTAGTTTTCCAAATGCTACTAAGTGAGACAGATTTACCAAATGTCACCAAAGCAACGTTAAGAGGAGATCTACGGATTCATCTGAATGTGCCTATCTAGAGACAAAATAAGGTAATCTCAACCAATTTGAAAAGATATAAGAACCTCGGAACAATATATTAATGCTTTACTTCCAATTCTTACCCGCCGCAAAAACTCAACAGGACTGTATTTGGGCCCCAAGACAAAAATTTTCTTTCCTCTTCGAGCCACACCACTGAACACGCGAGCAAATGCAATAAAAGACTCTTGGTTGCTTCCTTCCTGGGGCAGAGGTTTAAGGGTCATACTCTCCACCTGATGTTCATCACCTGCCGGAAACAAAAGGATAATGAGCGTCAACACTGCTCTCTCTAATCCAGGACCCGCCTAGAAACAGAGGCAACAGTGGATATGATACACTTGGCCCAGTTTCAGGGAAGAAACACCAAGAACGATAGAATACTGACAAAAGCTACAATTAAAGCCAAGCTCAAGAGCTGGAGGATGAGTGTCCGAAGTTAAAAAAACTATTTTGCACTATTTCCTATTTAGGAAAGCTGTACCTTTTGGCTCTTCTCCCTTTGGACTTGTTTCAAGAGCACTCCCGTCTTGGGAGGGCTCCGCGGGCGCCTGCCCCTGTGTCACTGCGAGCTTCTCCGCATGCCTCTGTCTTGCACGCTCTCGCCTCTGAGCAATTTCTTCCTGAGTGAGAGGTCTACAGGAGATCACAGATATGTTAACATCTGGCAACATCAAGCATCTCTCAGTTGTTGGAGCAGGGAAACAGCAACTATTAACGTGGCTGGATAAGACAATGACAGGTCCCAGGTCCCTTCCAGGCAAAAGATTTCTGTTAGCTCTCCCCCTAGCTGTGGTGACAGAAGAGAGGGCCTCTCAGGCTTTCTCTAGAATGCTCTGTTCCTGTTATTCTGAGCTTCTAGAGTGGGATGCGAGAGCCCATGTCCCCAGAGCCATCCGCAACAGCATGGAGCCGTTCTGGAATGCCCACATTCCTTCTGGATGAGGCGACCAACAGGAAAGGGAGGGAAAGGAGTGGCGGATACCAGGGCTCAGAGCACCCCTGTGGAGAAGCAAGCATAAGACCTCAATAGGAAATGGAGGTTTTCTCCACAAGCACAAAAATATATCTTCATGGAGAACCGGGGTCCAAGAGGAAGGGTTCAAAGTCAAGCAGAATGCTGGAGACTCAGCGGGACTGAAAGGTCACATTGTGTTAGACCCCAGCACCACGACAGTAAAGGTGGTGTGTGGGTGTGTCTGTGTGTTTGCTGGGGGTTAGTCTTGGTTGGGGTGGGGGAGAGGATTCAGCTGTACTTCCTAAAGAGTCATCCTCAAGTCTAGAAGTCCACAAAAAAGCACTTTAATAACAAAAGTCTTTACAAAAGGGGAGTGCGAAGTTGAATAAAAATGGGCACTCTGTCTGGGAGTTTAAGTCTGGAAGGCAGAAACCAGTCAGGTACACTAATTCCCAGGACTTGGCTCCTCTCCCATGTGTGGGCCTTCCTAAACCCACTCGCATCCTGCACCCCAGCAGAAAGCAGGACCAACGGCTGCCCTGAAGTCGGCAGCAGGGCGCATCTTAGCCCTGCACTCTGGGACCGAGCGTAGGCTACTCCGGCTAATGCTCTGGTCCTAACTTTAGGATCCAGCTCTGGCAGCCGAGCTCCCGGGCCTGGTCCTGTCACTCTGTGCCTCCCTCCTGCTGTCCCTCCCCTTTGGCACTGTGACTTCTGCTTTTCTCCCTGACCTCTCATTTGACACGTGACAGATAATCTCATCCCCACCCCGCCATGCCGCTTTCCCCGCTCTCCCCTAGCACTGGAACCCATCCAGATATCCCTTCTGCACGTACACCATTCACGAGCATTCAAGATGCCCACATACTCTTGGAGCTCCAATGCCAAGGGCCCTAAACCCTTCTTCCTTCTTGCTTCATGTGGGCAAGCCTGGAAGGTGACTGTTCCCACCACTGACTGTTCACTGCTGTACTCTTCACACTGCCACCTGCTAGACAAGGCCTCCCACCAGGACCAGACACAAGCTCCACCTCCCTTGGCACCTGCCCCTCAAAATGGATGAGTTCAGTTCTCGGAGCTGTCCCCTTCCAGTCAGAAACTTCGTCAGGTGTCTTGGGGAAACCAAGACCGCTGGTCCTCCCCTCTCTTGGAAGCTCCAAGCATTAGAAGCCCTTTCGAGTATGGGATGAAATCCGCTTCTTTGAAATTTCTCGCCACGGCTGCAGTTCTGACCTCGGAGCTACAGCCAACAAATCCACTTCCCCCTCTCCTTGGGCCCTTCCCCTCAGCCTACTCTGCTACAGGCCCAGCACTCCAGCTGTCCCTTCAATCAACCCTGTCTTTCTAGACTTTTGCTAAAACCTCTTACAAGAATATCTGAAAAGTGCAAGTTAAAATATAAATGCGGATGTGATATTATCATTAGAACAGGGAGGAAAAAAACATGAGGCACCTGTTTGCATATGAAGAGAAAGTCTCTTTCAATGGGTTTATCACTAGGATCTCCACATCCTCTTAATCACTTTATGTAATTACCGTACATACTCATTACAACAATTAAACGAAATAGATATTGTCATCCCTATTTTACAGATGAGAAAGCAGAGGCCTAGGAAATTTAACCTGACCCAAAGTCACCTGGAAAATAAATGGAGGAGCCAAAATTCAAATCCACATCTGACTCCAAAGCCTATGCTCATTATCCCCAGGATGTCTCCCACTTAGAAGGAATTAAAGATGTTAAAGTCATCATCACATTAAGTAAACCATTTTAACTTTGGTTAAGAAAGACACATATTTATTCACATAAATCACATCCTCATTCTGCCTAAATCTGTGACATGGTGGGGAATAAGTTAGCACTTATATTCATCAAGTCAGCATCAACTGTATAGAGGCTCGCTGCCCGTCTGAGCATTCACGCGCCCTTCCAGGGAACACGGCCTCCATGCCCGGCACTGCTGTGGGCTGGGAGCAGACGGCCAGACAGAAATCAGCAAGGACTTATACGAGGTACCCACTGCGTATCTGCCGTTTGTTGAGAATAAAGAGGAAATGATTTGCAAGAAAACAGAGGTCTACCAGCCAAGACACAGCTATGGGTGATGAGTTCTTCAGGCTTCACCTGGAACTAAGCATGGATGACACTTCCTGATGGGCCAGCAGTTACCAACACCAGAGATGAGGGAGACCAGAGGTGAGCATGTTGACTGGAAGGCTGGGGAGGTGACTGTGGATGGGAAGGAAAAGAGGCGAGGACACACATCCATCTGTCCCCCGGGTTCCAGGAAGAATGCCCACGCTCTGGTCGGCGTGGAACAGGCCGGAAGGCTGGCTGCAGCCACTACCAAAGGCAGTGGAGATGGTGAGAAGCGACAGACCCAGAAAAGTGGCTTCTGTTTGAAGACAGCATCTTGTTACTAGAAGGAGCTGGTTCTCAAGAAGGAAGCAAAAGAAACACATGGACTCAAAGATTCAGGGAGAGAGGAACTGCCTGAAAACTCCCAATAAAATGTTACCTAACAGGCATTTAGACCAAGTACGTACTAGTAAGAACTTGTGATAAACTACAGCTGAGAAGAACAAAAGCAAAGGCCCAGAATCTAAAAGGGCCGGCAGGTGGAATGGCTGCCTGCCTAGACTTAGATGTGGGGGGTGAAAGGCCACACTGGGTGGAACTTTCCAGAACACTTGGAGAGAGGCAGAGGAGCAGCAGCTGCCCCACACTGGCTGGCGCCCGCTCACCAGCTATACCAAATGGTGAAGGAAACCACTTACTGTTTTGGGGTTCAAACCCAACTCCACCAGGTAAGAAGTGAAAAAAGCTTATAAGAAATTGGCTCTGAAGCACCACACTAACATGAATCCAAATGAAGATGTTTAAACAGATTTCTCACGCTTACAAAGTGCTCTGTGATGCAAAGAAAAGGGACAGAGAAGGAGCATCTGACAAAGGAGAAGGGGCTACCAGAGAAGGCGGGGCTGGTCGCGGTTCCAGCTCTCCCAGGGACAGCCCTGCAACGCCCTTTTGGAGGACGAGGAAGCAGCAGAGAGAAAGGAGAGGCAAAAATGTTGTGCATCAGCTCTCAGTAACCTCAGAAGGGTGACATAATGGTGCAACAGGAAAACTAGCTCTGCCGAAACACAAGGGCCAGGGTGGTGAGGAGGAGCGGTGACATGCTGTCCTGAGGGCAGCGGTTACTGGACAATTCCTAAGGTGGAACCTGGGACGGCCCAGCAAATTCGGTCTGTGTGCAGAGTGCCAGTGCTAAAGACAGATGGAAAAGCTGCAATGGAAGGAAGACAGCTTGAGAGAAGAAGATTCTAGAAGTTCATAAGGTGCTCAGAAGATAACACTCCAGGTGAAGGAAACCAAGAACCAGGTCTGGAGCCAGAGATATTATCATTGTTTCTGACATCATCAGAAGGACCGTGCTGATTTTTTTCAGCAAGGAGGCCTTTCCGTGTGTGGACATACAGCTGGCTGATGCACTCTGCAGCTTTCGAGGCCAGCCTCTGCTCTTGACGACCGAACCACCACCATCACCTCTCACCCACACCGGACCATCAAGTCCAAACATGTCCCGCGTGTGCTGAACAGTCACGCCCATTCATCACAGACCACATGAAAAGGGTCGCCTAGTCACTGGAGTTAAGGTAAACTTCCCTGAGAATGGCTTTCTCTCTCCTGAGAAACCCTCTTTGTAATCCTACCTGAGAGGAAGGAAGTAGAGGAGACTGAAGAAATGGGGCAGCCAGACCCCGTGGCCTTGTTGCCACCGTTACCATGGACACGCCGGTGAGGCTGACACGTGTCATCCAGGGTGGCGCTCAGTGTCAGAACTCTCACAGACTGGGGACTCACGCCCACTGGTGGCCCTTTATATGCAGTGGCTGTGTGAAGGGCTGTAACCAGAGCTCACGACTGGCTACTGCTTTTGTTTCGATATTCAAAAATAGGTGCTTTCAAGGTTAAATAAAGAGTAAACTCAAATGTAGAAGTTAGAAAAAAGAAAAAGAAAAGAAAAAAACGAAAGACAAGAGACACTGGATGAGCAAGGTCAGATTCCATGCAGTGAACTGACAAGGCCCGGACTCGAACACTCGGAGCCTCCTTCCAGCTCCGCTACCTGGAGCCCCTAACTTCACTCTTTCTCTGGCTCCTTGTTTTCGTCACAGGAAAAACTGAAACCCTGACTCCTTCGACTGGACAGGTGCTGTTAGATCTCAAGGGCCCATGGATGGGGACACACGAATAGTCTAAGAGCTCCACAGACGCAGCAGTGGTCGGTGCGACCGCCATTAGCCTTCATGAGAGAGCAGAATGAGACGTAAGATGCCCCCAGGTACCGGACATTCTTAAGAAGTGCTATTTACAGGATTTCTCTCGGGTTACTCAAAAAACCCCTTCGAAAGACAGCCAGAGTAGATGTGGGTCCTACAGAAAAGGAGCTTCCAGGCAACCACATCAACTTTTCGTCCAGACCCCAAGACCCCACTGCAGGACGGACAGCACCGGACTGGCAGGGCCAGAGACTGTGGCAGGGGAGCCAGCCAGGCCACTGCTGCCCTAATTCTCACAGGAACCCACCAGGATCTGAACTAGACGGGGAGGCAGCGGAGCCGGGAAGGAGGGGGAACACACATGAAAAACCCAGATGATGTACAAGAGATTCTCCAAGCCATGGGACACGTGAGCAATAATCCATCTCCCAGAGGCGCAGGTCCCACCCCGACCCACACGGATCGGCAGACACGCCCATACGGTCATGCGACTACGCTGAGGTCAGCAAGGCAGGCTTGAAGAAGGTGCTGGGCTCTCAATACAAATGACCTGTGGCGACTCCTATCGCTATTCTTCTTCAATTTACATCAATTCAAAGCAGTCGTCCTGGACTCTCTCCTCCAGGGGGGTCACAGAAGACAGCACGGTGCACAACATCCGCTACCATGAGGGATGCCCGGTACTCATGCTGGTGTGGGGAGAACAGCGCTGTCTGCACACTCCCACCCACACCGCCTCCACGCCCCCACCAAACACACACAGTTTCCCTGGCCCGACCCAACCTCCCCCTTCTCCTTACCTGGGCTTATTCTGGGGCAGAGCCTTGGCATCGACGGCAAACATTTTGGAAACAAAGATAATAACTGGAGCAGTGTCCTCGCTTCCACATTTCATGAAAGCTAAACAAATTGGAAGGAAAAAGGTCACTCGCTTTTCCCATGACCAGAAAGGCAGACTTCTAAAACACAAGATGTTAAGAATACAGCATCATCTCAATGCACAAGCGGCCTGTAATCTTTTACAACCACAACAAAAATTCTCTTTAGAAAAGTATAAAATCGCTAGAACATAGCAGAGGAGGAGCAAGGAGAACTGGCAGAAATGGGGAAAGAAGGGCAAAGGTCAGGGCAGGAGGACGGCTGGGTGCTGAAGCCCACGAACAGGGCTCCCCGCCAGCCCCGACTATAAGCCCTCAGAGATCCTACCCTATATCCAGACCAGAAGGGGTAAAACTGAGGAATGCCAAGTCAACAGTCAACAAGGCAGCTTATTAATAAAAAACATACAAGTTACACACATTAGAAAATGGACAAGAATATCGCATCATGCTGGTAACAAAACAGTTAGAAATAAGACTCAGTATTACGAAGATGTCAGTTTTCCCTAAATCTATACATACTAGCACAATTTCACATCAACATGTTGACATTTTTCTTCACCTTACTGGAGGTATATACAAAACCACTAATCGGTGTTTTTTTTTTTCCTTAAAAAAATCACCCCCCCCCACCAAAATAATGTGCACATAAATGAAAAGAATTCAACAGCAATACTGAAACAAGAGCAACACGACAGGAGGTCAGAAGCAAGGGCACAGCAGATGTCTTGCTGGGGATGTGGGTGCTAGGGGTGAGGAGCAGTGTGACATGCCGTGACCCACGCTGTCCTGGGACCACTCTGGCTGCACAAGGGAGCGAGCACCAAGGGAAACCGAGAGCAGAGGCGGGGACTCTGGGTGAAAAGCTGTACTAACACCCAGGTGAGAGATCATCCTTTGGCCGCAGAAGCAGAAATGCTGGGAAGGAGCCGAATGCTGCATAGATCTCGAGGCAAGAATACACAGTATGTGCAAACGGATTAGACGCAGGAGTGTGAGTAAACAGGAGAGCCAGGGATGACTCCGAGCTTTCTGGAGTGAACAAATGAAAGGACGGAGCCTCTGACTGAGCCGGGAAGAACTAGGAAAAGCAGGCTGAGGGAGAAGGGAAGAAGCCTGGCGGGGATATGTTGGGGATCAGATGCTCCTCAGAGAGCTGAGCAGGAAGAGTTGCGACGGGTCCCCAAGTCTACAGCCGACGCGGCGGACAGGCGACAGGCTCTGAGACCAGGTGTGGGAGTCATGAGCAGACTACTGTGGTGGCAAGCCTTGAGATGGGTGACATGGCCAGGAGAGGGAACGCAGGCCCTGCTTGGGGGCTCCCACAGTGAGAGAGAGAGGAAAGGGAGAGAGAGACGAGGAACAGACACAAGGAATAAGCAGCCAGAGAGGAACGCAGGAAGGAGTGACCTGCTGTGTCCAATGCTAGTGATAGATCTAGTCGGATGATTTAACAAAGGACAATCAACAGGGGCCCCGAGAGCAGCAGCCAAGTGGTTTTGGCGATGGAGGTTGCAAATTCAACAGAACGGGAGGAAAAGCAGCAGAGACGTGAGTACATGCAGATGAATTTCGTGGCAGCTTGCAGAGTCTGGAGCAGGCAGATCCCCCTTGTGGGGAGCAGAGAGCGGCCCAGCCCCGGAACCCACTTCCATGGTCCTCAGGGACCCGGCCGCGGTGCTGACACAGCAGCTCAGGGACATATTCTTCACTGCGCAGGGGCTGGGCCACAGGGTCATTGGGAGCCTCTGAGACGAGATCAAGGCAGAAGGGATGGGGCTCAGAGCCTCTGGTCTCTCACCCCAGCGGCAAACAAAACAGCCCTACCAACACTACAACTCTGGCGAAACAGCCTTTTGTGGAATTGGCCAGTTAGCAGATTGGCATTTGGCAAACCAGTCCAGAGCAGCCTTGACTTAGGACGCTCCAAACTCCGGCCCCTGCGAGGTCCCCTTCACCTCACCTGCTTTCAGGGCCTGGGTTTCCGGCGGGAGAGAGTCGAACGCCTGTGACCCTGCGCACATCAGCCTCTCCACCCTCTCGGCGGTCATATCCAGGGGGCTGGGAAGTTTCTGACACACCATCGCTGACGTCTGCTGTTAAGGACTCACAACCTCGAACATGGGCCCTCCAGCAACACACGTGAACGACACAGATCCCAGCGCACACTAAATACCGAGGTGACAGTGTTGGTCCCTACAGAAAACGCCTGAGCTATGAAACACTATGCACCACATCTCGGAGTAGGGAGTTCACGGACTCGCCAGAGCCCAGGAAGGACTCCTACCACGGATGTTCCAGGACACGGAGGGCCCAGGGAAAGAGCGAGCACAGCACTGCTTAGTAACTCGGCCTCCTGGGACCCTCAAGTGCTAACATTTTTCCACATGGTTTTGGTCTACCTAAACTTCTATAAAACGACCATGAGCCACCAGCTAGTATACCAGAACGTCCCCTACCAGAGCCCGTGTCACTGTAGGTCTGAGGTGCCACTGCGGGCCCACACCCAGGGCACTGTGCCCACGGCCCCCCACGTGGGGACTGTGTGGGACACGCGCATCAACAAAAAGAAGACAGTTTAAATTTGCTTATAAAATTACCTTAGTTAATATGAACCACCTCAGATCAAGTCCTCTGGGAATCACTAATATGACAGGAAATACCAAATCTGCTAAAAAACTATGGCACTAAAATGAAACACTGATCCAACACAACCATCTAAGTTATCTCCTTACACGTAAATCTTAGTAAAATAAAATCTTTTGTTTTTACAGGCTACTGAACAAAAGTAAAAAATGCGTCTTCTTTTTTGAAAGAACATGTATCTGAATCGGTATCGGTGAGACCATGAATGAGAATCAGAACGTTCATGAGTATAAGCCGTAAATACAGTTTCAGGGCAGAATACTAATTAACCACAAAAGACTTACTTTGGGTGGAAATGTGCTCTCTCCAGAGGATTTCCTGATTGCCAGTAACATGCTGTTTCCTCCTGCTTTGTCAGAACTGTTATTTCATTACAAACCATCGAGACAAAGGATACCCAGCACAGCGTGGGAGATGGGCAGCCACTGACTGCAGATGGCATTGATCTGAACTTTAGGGTCTGAATGTCGTGCCTCCCGGGCTCCAATTTTCAATCCTAAAGAAGTCACTATTTTATCAATTTTTTCTTTGTCCCTGTAGTAAGTACACAAGGGCGGGAGGTCACACACAGACAAGAAGGAACAGACAGGAGAAGGAGTGCCACGTTTTTCGAAACACTTACTTCCAATGTACCTCTTCTACAAGCAACTGGACATACCTGGAGGGGCTCCCGCCAGGGTCTCCACTCCCTCCCTTTTCAGAGGCCCCTCCTGCAGGGCTCCCAGGGGGCACCATCCCAGGCCCCTGAGGCAAGCTGCGGTAACGGGTGAAGCAGCCTTATATACCAGTGCTCAAAGTCATGATTCCAACTCTGGAATAACTTTGAAAGCAAATTTACTAAAGCAAACTTTCTCTTCACTTGTATCAGGCAAGGGTGTTCCCAAGTTCTCCATTAACGATACTGGATATCCAACACACCCTTTCTACTGCAAAGACTATTTTATTATAAGTTGGGTTTGTATAAACAAAGATCCGGTGTTTCTCTCCATCCATCTGTCCCCTCCTCCGGGTACTCTGTCAAACCCTGACTGCTCCTCTGTCCCTCCTGCTACCCTTGACCTGGGTCACACACACTCCTTTACATTGCTTCCAAGCCCTGAGATCAACTGGCCTGCAAAGGCTCTGCTCACTTCCTGGGTCTATCTCCGCTTTCCGAAGCATGACTCATCACACAGGATGGTGAGGCAGATTATACCGCCCAAAGATAAACAATTTCACGGCAGTCTTACTTTTTCAAGACGGCATCATACAAACTCCATATATTCTCCAGGATCAGCTGCACAAATAAAGGTTTCTTTCCTTTTGCCTGTAAAAAAGAACACGTGCACTTAAGTTTCTGAATATTTAACAGGAACCTTACATATTCATCCTTGATGTGTTTTGTGAACGGTACGTCTCATTTCTGCTAGAAAATGTTTACTCAACAGTAAGGTAGTGGGAAATGGTTGCAAGAATGTGTTAAACAGCCAATAATGTGCAGTCGGTAACAAACCACCGTTGTCTTCCTCAGGGAACCAGGGACGGGCAAACAAGGAGACCAACTGTGGGGCATGTCGCTGCAACTGCCCCACCTCTGTCATCAAAGGGTCACACGACACCCAGGCTGAGCACCAAACCTCACTCTGCGTGTGCAGGTCCCTTCCACAGGCTTCTACACACGTTCTTGAACATGGAAAACATTCAACTTCAAGGAAGAGGATAGTAAAACAAAACAAAACCCCCTACCATTTCTCTTACCAAACTGCACGCAAAAGAACAGCACCTCGAGAAGGATACCGTCACACACATGTGAGACGGAATACACACGGACGCCCCTTTCCGACCACCTCCCCCTTACAGGTGGAAGAACGGGGACAACGTCCATGGAGCTGGTAAGCGGTGGAGCCAAGATGCAAACACAGACTTGGACTTCCAACCCACGCTCTTTGCGACCTCGCTACACTGGCTCTGTTTTAAGGAGCTTTGTGAAAGGCTTTTAATGGCAAGGGAAGATGTTCACGATACGACGTCAAGCAAAAAACCAGCTACGTTATACAAACAATATAAGCTCAACCAAGGAACTAATGTCTCGATCCTAAAAGAATGAAAAAAACTAAAACCACAGCATCAGCAGTGTTGGCTTCTGTGTTTTTTTTTCTTATGGCTTTATATTTACAAATATTTTCTAAAAGGAATCTATATGCTCTTCCATGAGAATAATTTATAAAATCCTGAATTTTACATAAAATAACAACAACAAAGCAGCATCAAGGAAAGTACCCCTTGAGGCTCTGTGACAGCAGTCCTGCATCGATCGCCTCTCCCTATAGAAGGAAGGGCTCTGGGAGCACCTGCCTCTCCCCTTGAGCAGGCCTGGTGACCAGCATTCAGCGACAGAAGTGAGCTGAGCCTGGGACACAGCGCGCTCGGCAACAGCCATCTCTCGATGGTGAAGGGGACGCACAAAGGCAGGAGGCAAAACATGTGTCTAAGTGCACAGGGTCTGAAATTTTTGCTCCCCTTGAAAAAAGAAAGAGGAAACAAACAAGCAGTTCTTTGTCCCTTGTGTTTAAAGAACTCCATTTAAGTAACACTTGGAAATAAGACACGTGACCACGAACCCCTCACGCAGTGACCCACTTTAACCGAGGACAAATTACATTTGCTAAAGGTGTTACAGTACAAGTGGGACTGGGGCAGGCACGTGAGCGAAACAGAGAAGGGACACACGCCTCATCACCTGGTCCACCTTCATAACCTTCTTGGCCTTCATATTGATGTAGTAATCTCCCCACAAGGTTTTCAAAAGAACTTCCTTTTTGATGCCGATTTTTTGACTGTAGATTTTGGCGAAGTGCTCGACTCTGGAAGAAAAGCAAGTGTGGGTGTTAATTAGTGACAACAGTAAGTAAGAGTGTTTGTGTGTCAGGTGCTGTTCAGAGTGTTCTCGGCGCACTACCAGACACCATCATTTCACCTGTCCCGACGGGCTCGTGCTCGTCACCTCCCCATTGTACCAAAAGAGCTACGCATACTGAGATATTCCGAAGGTAATACGCGAGGCCAGGACTCCAACCCAAGCAGTCTGGCTGCAGAGCCCACGTTCCTGTCCCATCGCTCTATGTTCACCCAGGTTAGATTCACTCTATCGCTCCGTCCCTAACTCTGCACGTGTAAAGCCAGGCCAGAAGAACAAGGGCCAGGGAGACGCAGGCTCCAGCTGCCCTCTGCAACTCTGCCAGCAGGAAACTTCGATTCAGCCCGCCACCGCGACAGGTGCCTGGTGCTCACACGGGGAAAAACGCCAGAGCCACAGCTTGCCAGAAAAAGGCTTTTCAGCCTCCTGGATTCAATAGAAAACATATGCACACTTACGTAGCTCTCCTCAGCCCTGAGAGGAACCAGTTAGCACCAGTGTGCACCACTGCAAACCCCGGCGGCGGGACAGCAGTCACCTGACACATCGCGGTGCTGTGCCTCTGGATCAAAGACTAGGAAAAACCTCTTTTCTGCAGGGAACAGCGCATTTCGTGTAACGTGTGAGTCTAACTCTCAAAGTACCAGCATCTGGGAAGATGCCTGCTGTTTTGTGCACTGCACAGACTCCAAAGGTAACATGCTCTGGACAGGTTCTTAGGTATCTGCTGGCAAGTGTGCTATGGCCAGAATCCAGGGTTAAGGACAACCCCGTCCGATGAGCTGATACTCTCTCACCATAACAAAGCCTGGTGGGAGCAAGAGGATGCTAGAGGAGTGCAAGCTCACCATCGTGGTAGGAGCAGAGACGTGAAGAGCAGCAGGTGGCAGCTCCACAGCAGATGCAGGCCCCACGGAAAGTGCTGGAGGTAAGTGTCCAGCGTCCCCCTCACTGACGACGAAGGGAGAGAAAACACCCGTCCGGGAATCAAAATCCAAATTCTGCAGTTACAGGCTGCTGGCATTCTGGAGCCGGCCTCAACGGGCCATGACCTCAAAGCCACTCGCTATTTCCCGTTTGATCTCACAGTGATTTGTGCAGGTGGGTTTATTTTTTTAATTTTCCAAAATTTTAGTTTCTATTATAATTTTGTTTATATTCATTATACATATAAATTATACGTGCTTTCTATATACATTACATATGATTAATTTATAACTGTTACATTTTTGAAGGGATCCCTCGATCCCTTCTCTGCACAAATTCCTAGCTCAGTCTATAGACCAACAGTATCTGCCTCGGAGGGCTGAAAGGAGCACAACTGGTCTCTCTCCCACCCCAGTGGCTAGTCCACAAGTGAGGTCAGTGGCCAGTTGTGCACAATGCCCATGCCTCAAGAAAGAAACAGGCTCTGTCTTGCTGCCTGTTCCAGGGACCAGTAAAAAGAGCCAGGCCTTCTCCCGGGCTTCCTGGTGAAGCACACCCACAGCAAGGCACAGAAGGTCCCTTCCAGATGCAAGTCAGCAGACCCCATCTCCCTGCGGCTTCTACTTCTAACCCCCTGATTCTGCCAGGCATGGTGCCATCCTCCACAGACTTGCAGATCCATTCCAGGACCTATGGGAGGAGGACAACAGGAGGCAAGCACCGTGGCCTGAGGTCCCGGGCACATTCTCCAACCCAAACTTACCCAAGAGCCCTGACCTTTACCCTGATGCTTGCGAGGGCCCCAATGAATACGGCAGAAGCTCTGATCCACATATGGGCAAGTTGGGTCTATTCTTACATGGCTAAAACTGAAGGTAATGACCGAGTGATGAGCACACCAAATTTCCAATATTTTCGTATTTTGTACTTTTTGAAATTGCATTTTTTTCTTTTTTGGCCTGATACAGGACCAATTTTTTGTATATCTTTCACTGACACTTAAATTCTAACTTAAATTATTACACTGTTCAGATGGTTTGTCTTTATTTGACCTGTTAACAGTCTGACTGTGATATAAAATCTCCCCCAAACCACACAGATTTCTACTTACACTTGTTTTTGCCTCCTGCACTTTGTTGTTATGATCACTGATACGGAGTTAATCTCTGTCCATTCTCCATTAACAAGGATCCTTACACCACAATATATTTCTATAAACTCTGCATGGTTCGTCAATACTGCCAAACTGACTTTTTTTTTTTTAAGATTTTATTTATTTATTTGACAGAGAGAGAGAGACAGTCAGAGAGAGGGGGAACACAAGTAGGGGGAGTGGGAGAGGAAGAAGCAGGCTCCCAGCGGAGAAGCCTGATGTGGGGCTCGATCCCAGAACGCTGGGATCACGCCCTGAGCCGAAGGCAGACGCGTTAACGACTGAGCCACCCAGGCGCCCCATGAGCCACCCAGGCGCCCCCAAACTGACTTTCTTTTTGCTCACATTTAACTGACATATTGAGCCAAAGCTTTGGTGTTTACCCTTTGGCTATTACTCTTTCTGTTTATTTATTTTAGGTAGCAAACCTTTGGATTATTTTTTTTTTAATGGAATTTCCTTCTTTAAAAAGGTATCTCCTCCGTGGGTGTTTCATGCTTTTAGTGTCGTAACTGTTCTGGTCACGTGATTTCCACAGTGATTTCTGCTCGTGCTTCCAGGATTTTAAATGCTCATTTGCGGTACGCAGACTTTGATCTTTTGTTGGTCTTGTACAACACTGTGTCAGGTACATGGCCTGTTTCTAATTTGAAAAGTGGTAAATTTAAAGGTTTCCACACTCTCAAACCTATATCAGAATCATAAATTAGAGCACAGTAAGAGACCCGCCCATCTGCTCAGGCCACTGTCCTCAAATCCTTTCCTGGTCCATCATTCATTCACACATACAGGCCCAGAAATCTTCCAAAGTCTTGGTTTTAATCCTTCCCATTCTTCTTCATCCCACAGTTGCCATAAAATTGGCTTAACATCAACCCTTCCCCCACTACTGCTTCGTGCTTTTTTGTCTGTCATTAGTTAGTTATAATTTTAAAACTATGATGATTTCTCCTTTCTGGATTCTGTTTTAATTCACTTCCTCCACAGTGTACCTTCAAACGAGATTCTCCGAGAGACCTGCAGACCTATGGACCCATCCGTCCTGGCCTATCTTCCTGAGCAACAACATGGCCAAGTGGGAGGTTATGGGGTATCCTTGTGCGTCCAAGCTGCCCAGTGGGCCGACGTTAACGGCAGGAGCCGAAAACACTGGTGTACAAAGACAAACGGAACTGCTCTAGGGAGGACTCCTGTCCCCTGTTTTATAGGGTTGGGAACTCAGGTGCACTTACCTAAAACAAGAGCTGGACTCTGACCTTTCCAAGTCAGCAGACTGCCGGATTCATACCCGCAACAGGACAGGCTGAGGCCCTACACAAAGGTCCAGCCTCGAGTCGCACTTCATCCTGTCCCCGGCGTGAGAGTTTAACCATCCTCCACATTCTGAAATGTGCTCCTTCCCGCCTTTTGGGACCCAGGAGTTGCCACCTTTCCCTAGTCCCTGACCTATCAGGGAGGCTGGCAGGAAAGCACCTCTAGTGCTTTCATTTTCACCACCAGCTCCCCGTAAATGGACACGTCCACGTGTCGACAACAGGCACTGATGGATCTCTACATGCGACCTGGCCTAACGCAGGGGATTCGCTGACTGACTGAAAGCACGTCAAAGTGTCCAGAGTTGTGAGGACCCCGAAGCCATCCGTGCAAGCCTCTTCCCCCATCCCTTCTCCTTCCACAATAAACCAATATCAATTTCTGAGATTTAGACTAAAATTCGCCTGAAACATTCAATTATTTATGGAAATCATTCCAAGAAAAGGACGAGCCCCCCACCCTGTGGCTCACGAGCAAAATGCTGACAGATTAGGAAACTGATTCTGACCCTGTTATGTGACTGAATCAACCACTGTACTTTGTAGCTCAAAGAAATTCTCAGAAATCATCTGAGCATTCTTAGTGTCAGGTGAGGACACTGAGGCCCAAAATGGTGACCATGGCAAGTCGTCAGCCAAGTGGGAAAAGGGCACATTCTCTGCAGGTTGGTAGTTTCTACTTTCATTATATGTCCGCTCTCTGAATTTTAGTATGACCTTCATGGGCACCAAGTGGGCTACGGTCTCTACAACTGATGACAAACCAACAAGGAAAATCATGGTATTACAATTTACTATCCTGTCAAGGCATAATGACCGAACACGGTCAAAAGGGAGTGAAGAGCAAGTTCCCATAAAAGAAGGACAGAGCAGCCAAGACTGGTTGGGCTCTTCGCAGGCCACATACTCTGCTCTATTTCCGATCCATTCTTCTTTCCCATTTGCAAACTGACAAATGTTATGAATAGGCTGTTTTCCCCTGGTGCATTATGCCTGGTTCTGTTATCTCTGCAACATAGACATGATTCAGCCCAAGACGAAAGTAAATTTCACTGTAGTCCCACAACGTTCATCCAAGCTCAAGACAGGTTTCATGGAGTAATAATTCTTTAATTATATTTGGATTTTCTGATTCCACAAGTCAGTAATGCTTGTGGTTCAGAAATGTAATCAAATGCCCACCACATTCTAAACACTGACATCACTATTCCATGGCCCGCATTACATATCCAGAAGGGGCCATCAGAAGAAACAAGGGTCCTGTATCCCAGAGTGGGGAGTCCCCACTGAAGCCCCACAGTCAGTGGCACCAACTTCAGTGTCAAACAGACGTTAAACTTAGTATCAGCTCTTCCACTTAGTGGCTGAGCCTTGGATAATACGTATTAATAGCTACTTAAAAGGACTGTCCTAAGAATTCAATGAAATAATTTAAGCAAAGTGAATAACTAGCTTAACATCCAGCATGGTTACACCCAAATAAAGTTAGCTTCTTTCCATACTAACTTCTGCTAGTGCAGACAGTAAAAGTTAACATAAACGTGTCTGCTCACATATGCATAAATACCCTCCAGAGAATATACAAGAAACTGCCAGGATGCACTGGCTTCCCGTGGGGAAATGAACTGAAAACCTAAGGGACAGGGTGGGAGACTCTTCATGGTCTCCTGTGGATACATTTTTGTACCTTTTAAATTTTAAATTTATTCAAAGAATAAAGTTCTAAATAAATCATTTTACATAGAATCTGCAAAGAGATGCAAGACTGGTTCAATACTCAAAAATCAATCAATGTAATCCATTATATTAACAAGTTAAAGAAGAAAAATCATATGATTGTATTAAATGACACAGAAAAAGCATTTGACAAAATCTGACACCCATTCATAAAAATGTCTGAGAAAAAAAGGAATACAGAGGAACTTCTGCAAACTGATAAAGAACATTTAAAAATAACCTGCAGCTAACATTATACCTAATGGTGATAGACTCAGTGCTTTCCCTCTACGATCAGAACAAGCCCAGGATGTCCACGCTCCCAGCTCTCATTCAAATAGTCCTGGGAGCTCCTGGAAGAGCAACAAGGCAAGAAGAGGAAAGTGAGTGGCAAAGTAAAGGAGGGAATAAAGCAGCCCGTCCGCCGAAGAATCGACACAAAATTCTAGGGAGTTCAGCAAGGTCACAGTACACAAGATCGACATACAAATACGAATTCACTGTATCTCCAAAAAGTAGGAAGGACTATGTGAGCCCCAAAATTAAAAATATAATACTATTTCTAATTGCTCAGAGACAATGAAAAAGTAGGTGCAAATCCAATACAATATGTACAGGACTTTATGTTGAAAACTATAAAATGCTAATGAAAGAAATCAAAGAAAATCTTAAAAATTGAGAAACACAGTGTTCATGGATTAGAAGGTACAATGTAGTAAAGATGTCAATTCTCCTCAAATTGATACAGAAGATTTCCCATGCATTTTCAATAAAAATCCTAGCAACACTTTTTTTTTGCAGATATAGACAAAGATTATTATAAAATGTACACAGAGAGGCACAAGACCCTCGAACAGCTAAAACAATCTCCAGAAAGAGGAATGTGAGCAGAAACAACCTACCCAATCTCAAGACTTACTAGATACTTACAGTAATCAAGACTGTGTGGTACTGGTGGAAAGACAGACACAGACTGAGGAAACAGAACACTCAGAAATAGATCCACACAGGTGCGTCCAACTGATTTTGATAAAGGTACAAAAGCAATCCAGTGGGGGAGGTAAAGGTGCTGGAGTAACGGGACATCTATAGTCCAAAAAAGAACCTTGACCCAAGTCTCTCATCATATACAGAAAATTAACTCAGAATGGATCACAGACTTAAATGTAGAAAGTAAAACTATGAAACTTTTAGAAAAAACTATGAGAGAAAATCTTCAGGACCTAGGAGCCATGAAGGGTTCTTCGATTTGACTTTAAAAGCATAATTTATAGGGGCGCCTGGGTGGCCCAGCTGGTTAAGCGCCTGACTCTTGGTTTCAACCCAGGTGGCGGTCTCATGGCTGGTGAGATGGAACCCCGAGTCAGGATCCACACTGAGCCCGGAGTCTGCTTGAGTTTCTCTCTCTCTCCCTCTGCTCCTCCCTCCAAAGGCTCTCTCTCTAAAATAAAAATAAATATGTCCACCCAAATCCTGCTCTATGAAAGACACTGTTAAAAAGGATGAAACATCAAGCTATAGACTGAAAGAAACTACTTATAAAGCACATATGAGACAAAAGACTAGTATCTAGGAGATATGAAGAACTCTCAAAACTCAACAGTAAAAGAACGGAACAATACAATTAGAAAATGGGCAAAGGACTACAGAGCAAGGGAGATCACCAGCAAAATGAAAAGGCAATTTATGGGATGGGAGAAAATATTTGCAAATCCTGTATCTGAAAAGGACTTAATAACCAAAATATATAAAGGGCTCATACAACTCAAGAGCAAAAAAACAAAGAATGCAATTTAAAAATGGACAGAGGGGGGCGCCTGGGTGGCACAGCGGTTAAGCGTCTGCCTTCGGCTCAGGGCGTGATCCCGGCGTTCTGGGATCGAGCCCCACATCAGGCTCCTCCACTATGAGCCTGCTTCTTCCTCTCCCACTCCCCCTGCTTGTGTTCCCTCTCTCGCTGGCTGTCTCTATCTCTGTTGAATAAATAAATAAAATCTTTAGAAAAAAAAAAAAAAAATGGACAGAGGAACTGAAGAGACATTTTTCCAAAGACGTACAGATGGCCCAAAGACACATGAAGATGCCCAACATCACTCAGTGTCAGGGAAATGCTGATCCAGCCATAACGAGCGATCACCTTACGTTTGTCAGAATGGCCACATCGAAAAGACAAGGAATAGTAAGGGTTGGCGAGGGGATGGGAACATAACTGGGGCAGCCAGTATGGAAAACAGCATGGAGGCTCCTTGAAAAATGAAGAATAGAACAAGCATAGGATGTGATAATTCTATTTCTGGGTATTTATCTGAAAAAAAAGAACTTGAAAAGATATATGTAACCCCCGGTTCACTGCAACACTATTTACAATAGCTAAGATACGGAAGCAACCTAAGTGTCCATCAAGAGATGAATGGATAAAGATGTGTATCATATATAATATATCATATATATATAACATATATATATAATATGATCATATATATAATCTGTGGTATCTAAAAACAAAAACAGAAAAACAAAACCAAATAAAACAACCTCACAGATACAGAGAACAGACTGGTAGTTGCCAGAGGTAGAGGTGGGGGTAAAAAGGGTCAAGGGGGCCAACAGGTACACACTGACTTACAAAATAAGTAACTCAGAGAATGTCACGTACAGCACAGTGACAAAAGTTAAATATGGTACTGTATATGTGAAAGCTGCTAAGAGAGTAAATCTTCAAAGTCCTCATTACAGGAAACAAACTTGTTCTATACCAGCATACGGAAAACTACACTTATCGTGGTGGTCATTTCACAGTCTATACAGATATCGAACCGTTCTGTTGTACACTTTAAACTAATACAATGTTCTATGCCTTCAGACCTCAATGAAGAAAGAAAGAGAAAATTAAAGAAAATGAGGCAAGGACACGAAGAGACGTCTCACCTGAGGACACGCAGGACAAATGGGCACAGGAAACAATGTTCCACAGCGCTAGCGGTCAGGAAATAGCAGTTAAGACCACAATAACATAACAACACACACCTGTCAGAATGGCTAAAAGAAAGTGACACCACCAAACAGCGGTGACCATGTGGAGACACTAGATCACCCCACACTGTGGGTGGGGGTGTAAAATGGCACCCCTTCTGGAAAACAGACACAAACCCTACGACTGCCATAGGACCCAGCAAACGCACTCCCATGCATTCATCCCAGAGAAATGAGAACTTATGTTCACAGAAAAACCTATACGTGAATGTTTGTGGTAGCTTCACTCACAACAGCCCCAGACGGGGAAAAACCCAGACGTCGTCCCACGCGCAAACAGTTAATCTGTGGCACACCCACCCCAGGGAACACTGCTCAGCCACACAAAGGAACCAACTGCTGATACATGCAACAAATGAGTTACGTCTCTAGAGAATTCCACGGCCTGAAAAAAAAAAACCCATCCAGAAAATGTTACAGAATGTTTGATTCTGTTTTTATAACATTGTTGAGATGATAAATTAGGCAAATGGGAGACACCTGTGACTCCAGGGGTTAAGGGGGGCAGGGGGGCTTTATCAGGGCAACATGAAGGATCTTCACTGGGATGGACAGTAGCAACGTCAATAGTCTGGCTGTGATATCGTGCTCCAGCTCTGCAGGATGTTACCACTGGGGGGTACTGGGTAAAGGGTACAAGAGAACTCTAATCTTTCTTACAACTCTGTATCAATCATTATTTCAACAATAAAAAGTTTCATTAAAGAGATCAACTATATATACAGTCCACGGAGATCGAAGGAGATCCGAACAGACTTACCCAAAGCCCCACCCATCTATTGCACTCGTAAACACCACATTGCCCTGATCCGGAGAGAAGTAGAGGTGAGAATCATCCGTGTCCTCCAAGCCAGTGCTCCAGTCATACACTTGCTCTCCTGGGTCAGAATTTGGATTCACCTGGGATTCAGTTTCTCTCTCTGCTCTTTCTTCTAGGACTTTAGAAGTAAAAAGAGTTCCTGTGAGTGCATTAATCTAGGAGAGAGGGTGAAATGGCAGAATGTCACTGGATGGTTAGCACATCCATGGTGGGGGACGCGCTATCTAGAATTGTCAGTCAGTATGGGCTCCACGGATGCAGCTGATGTTTACAACAATAATTAACGGACACGTCATCAACCCATTCCTTCCAAACCCAGCAAGACTAAATTTTAAGGCCTCCATGAGGTCATTTTATGACCCGAGGGAGTGGCATCCGCAGCACAGGGCCTGGAGTCACTAGGAACTCACAACCCCACAATCCTAGTTCACGGCCTGAGCCTGCTCCCTCGCCAGTTCTCACACCTGGACTTGTCACCACTCTCCTCAGGCCCTTTTCCTGGCTGCCCATCCTCAACTATTTCCATCCCTTATTTCCTGCCGCAGAGAGAAAATGGAACCCATTATTCAGAAACCCTGCAAGCTCCCTGGATTCCAACTGATCGGCCCGTGTCTGTCTGCAAACACCACTGGCCCCTCTCCTTCTGCCTCCCTGGTGCCCCTCCTTGTCTGGCTCCACGGGGAACTAGATCCATTGATCCACGCTTTCTCGTTGCTCTACTTTGATCATTTCCTCCCTTCAACAAACAAATATTCTCAGCTGGTCTCATCAGTGGTGCCCCACTGTCTTGAAGAAAGTCCAAACCTCCATGCATGGCACACGACGTTCTCCATAATCAGAGCCCTATATTCCCTCCTACTCCCACCTCCTGCCCATTTCCCATGGTCTCACTCTTCAGTGACAGCAAGTCACGTGCAGCTCTTTGAATGAAACGTCCTACTATGCTTTCTCTCGAGTTTACTCTCATTCCTTCTCTCCCAAATGCCCTGGCCATAACTCCCGACCTTTTTCCATCTCAAGGCTTCTGTCCTGTGACTCTTCCTAACTGTCCTCCCTCCTGACCCAGTCAGGGTGAGGCAGCCTCATTCACATTCTCCAACCACACCCACGCTTCTCACTGCTCTCCAAAGAGCTCTTTAAAGGTCTCCCCACCACAGTGCGAGATCTCTGAAGACAGGGACTCTGACCTATTGGCACATTCACACTCCCCAGCACACAGTGGACATCCCAGAATTCACTTATTCAACATACAGCTACGCAAATGTCTGCTGGGTAAATGCACAAATGGTTGGGCAAATGTCATCTAAAGGCAGGTAATAAAAAACCAAGGAGCCTCCTAATATTGCTTCGCTTTGGAACAAAAATACAGGACCTTTAACAAGAGAGCATTAAAACCTATTACCCAAGCTTTGTATGGAGGGTGCTTCCGGGGGATGGAGGGGACTCCTGAGGGGACGCCCCTCCCGCTCCCTCTGCTGTGGTATGACGACTCCAACACACAGCGATCGTGCGTGGAAAAGTTCAGAAGACGTGAATTTCTATGACAACTTACCAGCTTCCTTACAACTCTTCCTGGAGCCCCGATTTGTAAAACACTGAAGTAAAGGATGAGATACCTGCTCTAAGATATTCTTGAGGTGAGAGTAGGCCTCCTGCGGGGTGAATTTCAGTTCCACTATCAAGCGATCGATCTTATTGATCACCAAAACCGGACGGATGTTTTCGAGCCAGGCTTGTCGCAGAACAGCTTGTGTCTGATGAAAACAGAAAGGCCAATGTAAAACTCATGATCTGAAATAACTGAAGCACATGAGAAAATCCTGATTCGTAATCAGCTCATTTCCATACTCGTGTATCACAACAGGTGCTCCCCAAACACTCATGACGTCTACACCATGGAAGGAAAGAACTACGGATAAGAAACTGCCCTTATGGAACTGACAATTCACTTAAGAAGGATAAATAAAATTATGCAGTTGACTGAATAATGAGAAAACAAACATTCATGTGGCCAACACACAGGCCGGAAAACCAGGGCATCCCCCGGAAGGCCCCACGTGCTCCTTGCTGACCACCAGCGCCCTCCTGGCATTAACCTCCGTTCTGCTCTTCTGGAGTATGGTGTACTCATGACACTTATCTTGTCAGGACAGAGACTAAGGCTGTGCTTCTCCGGCTGGGGCATCTGTGCCCTCAGGGGAGACCAGCGGGGGACATGACAGGGCAGTTACGGCACAACTTCTTGGAATTATCAAATTTCCTCCATTTGAATAATTTAAAGCTTTTACCATTCTTTTTTAAAAATATTACAACAAACAAGGTATGTTAAAAAGTGGGATACAAACGTGACAACATTTTTTGAGATAAAACATAAGGCCTCCAAACAAGTCCTTATAAGAACCGAGCTTGGAGAGCCACTCCGAGGTCCACACCCAGCACATCACCCTGGTGAACTCTTCCACCTTTGGTGCAAAGGAGAAACACTAGCTTGAGGGCATGGGGGAGAGAGAGAGAGAAGGGGTGGGGGGCAGGAGTGGGTGTGTAGGTAGGCAGAGGCATGAGCGTAGCCCGAGAAGCCAACAGAAGAGAATCTCCCGTAGGGAAGAGCGGGCTCAGTATCCTGCCATCTACCACCTCTCCCACTTCAGAATCCTCCCCAAATTCAGCATCGCCCCCACTTTGGCAGAGTCCCTCTCTGAGAGGGCATCACGGATGCTTCCAAGTACTTAAGGACACCATCCTCGTTAAGATCCCTTCCGGGCGCAGGTGACCTAACTCCATCACAGACTGGACCATTATTGAATGAAATGTAAAACCGACTTTCTGATTGTGGGTAAAACGTCTAAAATGCACAGAGCCATCGGCGGGCAGTCCCTCCCCTTCCTCCGCCTTCTTTATTTGACCAGTTACGTATTTCCACATTACGACCCACTACCTGTGGACAGACTCCTTCCACGGCATCGACCACGATGATGCACCCGTCACAAATGCGGACAGCTGTGGAGACTTCCGAGGAGAAGTCCACGTGCCCCGGAGAGTCTATCAGATTAATCAGGTACTCCTCGTTCCCTGAAATGGAATTTGAGAACACACGTTCAGTTGTGCGGGCACACGAAACCCTCCCTCAGGCGTTCTAGAATAAGAAAGGTGCTAAGAAGTAACTGAATACAGCTAAAGAAGCCAAAAAGCTCAATCAACAACCGTCGCTCCAACTGAGGAATTCCCACCGAGGGACCTATTGCCTCCAAGCAGCATCTATAGAAAATGTTGAAGGACGTTATCATTCCCCAAGTCACCACTTCCTAAGAGCTTACTGGAGCCAGGCACTGTGCTGAACACTTTCCGTGCGCTAATCACACCTCCCTGAATCCTTGCAGCACCCCTGCCAGGTACATGTTACTATTTCACTCCCCAGGTTCCAAGCTGAGACCAAAAGAAACCAATGCCAGAGCACAGAAGCTGTTCAAAGGGGCCCAAAGCAGGAAATGCAAAGACACAAATCACTTGGCCACGACTTCCCTACAAGCTCTGGGAGACCAGGGTGTGAACCTGAGATCGAGATTCAATTCTCCAAACCTTCCAAGAGCGGTTACTATGTGCCAAGCAATGTGCTACGTGCTCACACACCGATTTTACCTCTTTAACCATCCGGACAAACAAGAGTGCTGAGCTTTCAGTCAGACGATAACCCGTGCGGAGTTGTCCCAAGCACTGAAAGTCCCACATCCCATCAAACCCCAAGTCGGTCCCACATCCCATTAACTCCTAGGTCAGTCCCACATGAGCCAGAATGGGCCACCCTAGGTTACAAAGACTTCACGCTGGAACACGATGAAGGAAACCACGCGGAATAGAAATTCATTAGATGTCTATACTCATTCCCTATTTGCTAAACCTGATACAGTTCTTGTTTTTTTTTTTAAGATTATTTATTTATTTATTTGACAAGAGAGAGCACAAGCAGGGGGAGGAGCAGGCAGAGGCAGAGAGAGAAGCAGGCTCCCAGCTGAGCAGGGAGCCTGATACGGGGCTCGATCCCAGGACCCCGGGATCATGACCTGAGCCGAAGGCAGATGCTTCACTGACTGAGCCACCCAGGTGCCCCCCAGCTCTCTTTTAAAGGCAAAACAATCACTGATCGCTCAGACTCCCCCACACACACTACTTCTGCTCTCCCTCCTAACTCGGTGTCTTTCTACTTCTGTGTGCTCCACAGCTACTCCAGGACCCAAGGGCTAGACACTACACTGTGCAGGCCTTTCAGAGGATTTGCTCCCGTGCCATCTGAACAAGCTGACGACTCGCCTCGGGCCCTAGGTGACAGTGATACTGAGCAAAGACCACAGTAACCACAGCCAGAGCTCACGTTCGTGGACTCTGCGCCTGGCACCGTGCTAAGCATTTTGCAGACACTGGGTCGTGTTTACTAGCAACCACCCCTTGCAGAAAAACTAGGGCACAGAAACCTTAAATATCTTTCCTGAGAACATCTAACCAGAACCCGACTCTGAGGTAAACTGCTTAAGATCAAACAATTAAAAATGGTAGAATAAAAGTTCAAACCCATCTAACTCCAAAGACATACCTTTGACCACGCCACTCAAGATGGCACCAAGTTTGTCTCATGTGCCAAGTCCACTGGGGTTGAATTTCTTTTTTTTTTTTTTTTTTTTTTTTAAAGATTTTATTTATTTATTCAACAGAGATAGAGACAGCCAGCGAGAGAGGGAACACAAGCAGGGGGAGTGGGCGAGGAAGAAGCAGGCTCATAGCGGAAGAGCCTGATGTGGGGCTCGATCCCGGATCGCCGGGATCACGCCCTGAGCTGAAGGCAGACACTTAACCGCTGTGCCACCCAGGCGCCCCTGGGGTTGAATTTCTAAACACTAGGTTAGGGATTCCAAAGTGCCCCGGAGCTCAGTGGGAGAAAGTGCCACCAATGAACAATGGGCTGCTTCTTACAAACCACCGCCCTTCCACACCCCATCGCCAACCTGTTCCAGGTCTTCTTGTGCAAGGTGCGTTATAAGGAATCCTGGCTCTGCTCACCCACCAGGGAAGGCTCCAACCAGACAGAGGACTGTGGATATCTCCAAAGAAAACCAAAAACATCAAAGACACAGAGCCCGGGGACAGTGGTCCCTGGGCCTCAGTGGAGCCTTTTACTGTCAGGGCTCCCAGCGCCCTTTGGGATAAGCCCATGCTCTCTACCGAATAAGCCAAATGAAAATAAGCAGCGCTAGCAGGGTCCAAGGTCCAATCAGCTCGCATCATGTCAAACAGAAGCTATGAGATTCCTAAAATCTCTCCACATTTCCCTAGCCTAACCCTTCACTTCATAGATAAACATGCCCCCAAAGGGAAGAGATGTACACAGGTCACACCAGGAGTAGCCAGCCAGAAACACACCCAGGTCATTCTAATGACCTTCGTCACTTCCTATAGAAGTCTTAGATTCCTTTATACTTTGCAGCTGGGGAAACAACACTTGCTCGCTCATTTGAAAGCCCAGACTCTAGTGTGGGAGAACTGGAAGCGCTCTCCCACCCTGCCTGACAACAGCTGGGCCTGAGACAAACTTCCAGAAGCTGTGTCTGCTGTCAGGTCCTTTACAGAATTTAAAATGCATCTACAGAGAAACTTTAGGCTTCCTACACAATAGTGCTCTTGCCTTTTACTGGGGTTACAGCCCTTTAGACAACGCCCAGAAAAACAAACATACCTACCTACCGATCCATCCTCTATCTACCCTCCCCTAATTATGCATCCAATTCCAGACCCCTTGAAATTCATATAAGGACAGCAAGTTCAGATCTCAAAGACAACAGAAAGCTAGTGACAGACTAAGTGTTTTCACCTGCAAATAGGCAAAATAAAAAACAAGACTGCATGATCAGAAACCTTTGGGAACTACAGTGGAGGGGGGTCGGGGTGAGGAAGACGCTCACAACACACACATGTACTAAAGCCCCAGAGAAGCTCTGTAGTAAAGAAGCCAGTCTGACTTCCATATGTACCTGATGGAGAGAAGGGGAGGGACCGCGGTCACTCACACGGCTGATAACTACAGAGCTCAGCACATAGCCGGTCTCTGACTTTCAGTGATTTTTTTCATCTTCACTCTTTCCAAATCACTTCAAACTAAATTTCAAAGGTAGGGACAAGAACTCCAATATCCATCAGAGAGAAAAAAAAAAAAGCCCGTAAACGCAACTCTTCTGCTGTCTTCAGCCATGCCGTGCTGTTTAAGATTTGTTCCCTGAGGGGCGCCTGGGTGGCACAGCAGTTAAGCGTCTGCCTTCGGCTCAGGGTGTGATCCCAGCATTGTGGGATCGAGCCCCACATCAGGCTCCTCTGCTATGAGCCTGCTTCTACCTCTCCCACTCCCCCTGCTTGTGTTCCCTCTCTTGCTGGCTGTCTCTATCTCTGTCGAATAAATAAATAAAATCTTAAAAAAAAAAAAAAAAAAAGATTTGTTCCCCGAATGCCATCTACCACCGTTTGTGCTCGTGAGGGTCAAACACACACACACACACAAACTAGGTGTGATATTATTACTACTGCTGAGGGAAATTATAATTTCTAGGCACGCTAAATGACCTCCCTGATTTGTCACACGGTCCTGAAGGAGAGTAAGGGACTGACTCCTGCTCACGCATTGAGCCACACTCCCCAGGCATTCCAAAACACACCTCTTCATTTCAGGGACTGATCTCATTGGCAGCGCAACAATCCAATTTTTTTTCATGTTCCAGGCGACTGGGGAAAAGAAAAAGTTGGAAGCCCTGAAGTTCATCGTGGCAGGTATCTTGCCGGTAGTTTCTGCTCACAGGGAGTTACGGAAAATCACCCTTCCCCTGCCCATGAGTCCTCCAGGTTTAGGGTGCCACGGGTAATTGTCTCACGGAAGGTGCACATCAGTCACCAGTGCCTGCCAAAGGTCTCCTTTGTGAAGTGGAAAACTTTACATGAGGTCATGTTCAATTTCCAAAACACTGGAGATGTCCAGTGTGTCCAGCATGCACACAGAAAGCCAACAGGAGACAACATGACCTCAAACAAAGGGAGATGTCCATCACTCGTGGACGAAGATCCGTACTTCATGCAAGCGTCTCTTCTGTTTCGGAGTGTCAGGAGAATACAGTATCAGGAACACGGGAAGAGCCCGAGCCACGTGAGAACATGTTCCCTAGCACAACACTTACAGAACACGCAACACTTAGGGACGTAAGCTAGGCCCCAACTATATGGTAACCACAGGACTTTGCACAGGAAGTTCCCACAGGAAATATGACTACTAACCCTTTCTATTTTAAAACAGTATGTAAGATTATTGTAAATCAACAGATATGGTTCATTATTCCACAGAACTGTACAACACATTTTATCTCCTATTTGCCGACATGGCTAACAGGTCTCGGCAGGAGAACTGAGTGTGTCTTCATGAGAAGGCTGTAAGAAGAGGTTGTGGGTGGTTTTTCCTGATGATATAAATGTCAAAAATGACGTGGTTCAGGGAGGAGTGAGAAAACGGCCTACAAACAACTATGAATGGCAAATAATGAAGTTTTCTTGCTGCACGGCCCCATCCTCAAGTCCCCTCAGACCCTCCCGCAACATGAAATGAAGGAGACCACACATGGGCCACCTCTGACCACTCGGCCTCACTGGCTTGTGGTTTTTCCCCGAGGGCCCATCTGTGCCGGCCACTCAGTACTGGGGCCACACCCTGAACTGTGACATCACTAGGAACCTCGCCACCTTAGAAATCCTGCTACGTGGGTAGTAAATCTAGCAATTACACGTCTACACTGTCTTGACCTTTCTACTTACTGGCATTTTTGCCTATAAGGATCAAATAAGAACCAGAATAAAGAAGCCTTGTGTAAAAAAAAAAAAAAAAAAAAAAAAAAGGCTGATGCTCATTTCTCGGAACGTACGTCAGGGTTCCAAACCTTGGTTGGAACCTGCTTAGAATCTGTTTACTTCAACCTGGAGGGAAGACCAAGGACTATCTTTTAGTCATTTCATGTGGGTTAAGGCGCAGGTCCCACCATCAGAGCTGCTGCAACGCACCTCTGACCAAGACTGCACAGCGGGACGTGGAGCTAGAAGGATGGTTGAGCATGTTTCCAAGATAAGACAGACTGGAGCGAGCATCCTTAAAAGCTGATGGTCAAGTGTCGGTGAAGATACAGGAGAGAAGGAACTCAACAGGAGCCAAGTCCAGAGCACGCGTCTCCCACGCTGACAGGAGACCAGCAGAAACACTAAAACCAGCCCGGGGGGAGGCGCGGTGGCCAGCAGCAGAGGGAAGTGTTCCATGTCTGTGACGCAGAAGGTAAGGATGTCTGCTGAGATTGTGCGGGAGGGGAAGAGAGGACGGCTGGGGTCGGGAAGGAGGTTTAAAAGAACACACAAGACCTTGCAGAGGGAAGTCCGTCAGCAGCCCTGAGGACCAGCCAAGACCCCAGCCCCGGAGAATAAGGAAGTGTAGCGCCAGCTCCGTCCAGGGTTACAGTTTTGCTCAGAAAAATAAGACAGAAGGCAAAGAAACAGGCCCTTGGAAGGACTGTCAGCGAGATGACCCATCTGGGCTGTAAGAGGCGGGCAGTGAATGCAGGACGCGGACGGGGCTCAAGGAGCTGGAGAACTTGATGAAGTCGAAGAACGGGTACTTCACCCCACAGGTGAGCGAGCAAGAGGATCTAAGACTGTGAGGAGGGAGTATTCCAAGCTGAAATGTCAAAGACGGGCAGTTCCAGGCGGTCCTAACATCTAGAAAGGAGCCGTGACAGCGAGTGGGTGAGAAAAGTGGAGACCTACACACCGCCGCAGTGGAGAGGCCATGCCGTCGGGAGGGCTCACTGTCAGGAATGGAGAAAGCTACCCTGGCAGATTCGGGTAAAAAGAAAATTACGAGCCAGGTGCCAACATCACTAATGAGCTCACGCCGTCCTCAGGGAGCTGACAAGGACAAGAAAGAGGAGAACGGTTAGACCGTATAAACCTCAAAAGAGAGGGGAGTTTTAAAACAAGGCTGGAAGAATGAAGTTTGAACCAGAACCAGGGAACAAAGAGAATGGCAACCCCATGTCGTAACCCAGAGACGGATGGAGCAAGGAAGAATGAGTCTAAGGAGAGCAGTGTCCTGGGAAAACAGCCAGGCCCGCGGCAGAGAAGAGAACATCAACAAAAAGACGTTGAGGATGGAGAGATGCTTGTTTACCTTGGAACGTTTTCAGAGCACGTTTTGGGAAGGAAGGCAAGAGCAGGATGTTGAAGGAGGGTGTGAACATCACAGAGAAACATGGGGAAGAGACGGCTAGAGAGGCTCCCATCTTAGGTGGTGACCAAGGACAGTAGGGATGTGGGCAATGCTAGCCACAAGAAGATGTCTGTAAGCGGCCCCAGCAACCCCTTGTGGACAGGAGGGGGCACGCCTCAGGAGCCTTCAGCCATGGTCTGGACTGACCGACCTCTGAGAGACTCCTGGTCCAAGTGAACAAGCTGGAAACGGAATCATCGGGTTCCCAGGACCACTGCCACAGGCTAACCCCTCTGTCCTTGGGAAGGTTTCTGAAACTCCCTGAACTCCACTCTGTACGTATGTACAATGAGGGCAGTATCCATCTCACGGGGTTGCTATGAGGATGACCATGAAGTCATGTGTACGAGGCACCCGGCTCAGAACCAAACCATCATGCACCCATTTACTCACACCCAGCTTCAACCGAACGCTTCAAAAAGAAAAGCGTCATCTTAAGAGAAAAAAGTCCGACCTTTAGCCAAACAAGGGACAGACGATGGAACCCCTCCCTGCTAGCCTCAGTCCCATAAATAGGACAATAACTGGGACCGCGCATTAGTGTTCACATTTCTAGGAGAGGGAAGCTACTGTGTCTCAGTAAGAAAAAACACTTCCCGGCACATGCTGGCCTGGTGTGAACGTGGGTGGCACCATTCAGTCTCCCGTTGGCCCCGTCTTCACAGATTAAGACCAGAGAGCCTGCAGAGAGCCCTGCCTGTCCTTGGCCTCCAAGCTCTGTGTGGTTGCCTCCTGGACGAACACTGAGTGTCTCACCGAACCAGGCTGTTAGCTGGCCTGTGCGCCTCACGCTACAAACCCGAAACCTGGAAGTGAAAGCCTGCTACAATTTCTTCCATGGGGTGTTTCACAAAGTTGTAAAGAAGTTGCCAATAGCTTAAAAACTGGAAGATTTTACCAAAAGCTCGATGCCAACTTTTCTTGAAAAAGCAGATCCCCACAGAGCATCAGTCAGCTGGAGGTGAATGGCATCTGCCCCCACCTGGGGGCTTGGGGGGGTATTTCAGGGATGGGTACAATTAATTCACTCTCTAGCCTGCACTGCTCGGGTAGAGGCATCCACACCGACACGTCAAGAACTAATAATACACAACTTAATAATCAGATTTAACTGCTGCTCTAAGAAGTGGTTAATGACTGGGGAAAAATTAAGTTAGACACTTACCTCACAGCTTGTGTGAATACACGCGCACGCACACACACGATTACGGCTGGATTAGATGTACAAACTGAAAACATAATGTGGTAAGACTAGGGGTGATTTTTATTTCATTCTTGTGTTTTACTGTATATTCTATAATATACTGAATTTCCTATAATATATACAGATTTGCAAATGAATTCGGAATTTTTAAAAAGATGAGTAAAAATGAACGCTTCATTTCAGAAGTTCTCCAGCAGTAATACAGGTATAGAGAATGGCTACACTGTAGCAATGGCAGCAATAAGCCTTGAGACTATCTGAAGAAAACTCCAGGAACTTCAAATTATTTGACCCATTTAAAGACATTTCTCTCATCTTTATTTCAACTCTGGATTCAAAGGAATTACATCCCCTTAGGATTTTTTTAATAGAATGTACAATGAATAGTATTTCCTAACTCTTTAAATAACTAGATAAATGGATGGTATCCTTGTGGGAAGGACAAAGAGAGGTAAGACACAGGGAAATAACAAGGTTTAACAATATGGTCCCAACATTTGTAGCAAATTTTGGTCACAAAGGTAAAGATGAGACACTCCATTTTCTCAAGGAAGAAGTGTGTCCCTGGAAAATGCTAAGTATCACCTTCTACAATATACCTGGGTTTTCCACACCATTTCTGTAACATACCTGGGTTTTGTAAGCATGTTTAATTTAAACTAGAAAAATACCCTCTCTTTCAATCGAAGTAAGGATTTGAAAAAATTTTTGAAAGCCAGTGAAATCAAGAGTCAGAATCAGAAAGGATTTGATTAACACTTAGTGCAGAGATTCTTAATGAAGAGGATAGTGGAAGGGGGTGGGAAGGAGGGGAAGACACAGGGAACTAAAAATCTCCTGTGGAGTTTCTTCAACCAACAGGTCTCCCTCCTGCGGGAGGAGGTCCCCTTCAGACTGTCCCACCTTCACAGTGGGAATGCCCTCTGGCAGAGAATCAGTACTGAGATACAGATAAGAGCATCATCTTATCTCGGAGGCCTTTGGACAACACGTGCCTCACTCAACACCCCCAACTTCTACCCCCATTTAATACGTGGGGGAAAGAAGGCTCTGCACCGGTCGTCCAGCAGTTCCCCCATTTAATACGCGGGGGAAAGAAGGTTCTGCACTGGTCGTCCGGTGTGGAAACTGCCTCCACCCAAACCCCCTCTAGGCAGTCATGCTCACAGAGAGACACACTCGATACTCTGTGACTCCACTCCAACCACCACTCACAGACCAGGAGGTGACCGTCCAACCCAAGCGTGGCCAATCCATGGGTGTAACCTCTGCCAGGGCCCGGCATAAAAAGATAAGTGGGGCCACACCTTGTTCCTGAGAACGTGTGATCAGAAACATATGATAGAGCAGCAGTAAGCAGTGGAAATAGGGTAAAAAAACATACAGGAGTGGAGATGAGAGGCCAGGGCAAAGTGAGTTCACGAAGATGGGGACACTAAGAGTAGGCAAAAGCTACGAAATAGAGAAAAGACAGGGTAACAGAGACAAAGACAGAGAATGAGACCCACGGATAAGAGTGGAGTTCCAGAGAGAAGATCCACTAACTTGTACTGACGGTCTCGAGGGCCATCTTGGATCCAGAATCAACGGCTCCAATTTCTACGAGATGTCACTCAATGAAGCTCCTATTTTCTTGGTTTTCACGAATACTGTCTCCAGTATCATATTACACCTATTCTTTCAATAAGCCATCCCACCCCAGCACCAGCGAGCTCAAGTCTGGATTCTGCGCAGTCAAGAAAACAGCATATCTAAAACAATGTGAGAGCGAGGTGCCCAGGGTCAGAGGTCAACAAAGCAGAGGGTAGACCAAAGCTGGGTCCTATAGCCATTCTCCTTCAATGCTATGCCAGAGAGACAAGTGAACTGGAATGGGTGTTATGCGATACAAAGTAAACCTTAATAAAATGGTTAAAAACCAGGGTGGCAGAACCGGAGACAAAATTCAGAGGCAACAACTAAAACTGACAACTAGAGGAATCGTCAAATAAAAACGGACTAATGGTATAAGCATGGAAAGGAAAGCTACAAATCTCTTGAAAAATAAGGGGAGATGATAAATAAACTAAGCACTGACCCATGCCACACGAGGAGGACACAGCCTTTAAAATGTCAGATGGAGTCATTACTTTAAATGTTAAACACTCGGAATTCATTAAGAATACCTAAGAGCTTCAAAACTGGCTTAGTACAAAAATATTTTGCAGACTGACGTCAAAGAGAATAGAGTCGTGCCTCACGCAGAAGGTCCCCTGGTGCCAGTGCCAGACAGGACACTGTGAGAGATGAACCACAGATCAGTCACTTAGGGAAATGAAATACATCTTTATTATTTTCTTCTAATTATAAAAATACATATTTTGTGTTAAAATTTCCAAATAGTACAAAAATAAATATTTTAGAAAATCTTAAGTTTCACACAACTCAGTCCCTGGAGATAACTGGTGTTAAGGTTTTAGTGTGTATCCTTCCAGACATCTCTATCTACACACATATTTTATTACCAAAACACACTCTTATCGTACAAGTATTTACTCTGCCACTTGCTTTTTGTCTCAACATATTTTTCCTGTATTATCACATATAGATCAAACAGGCGTCTGAACAGCCGCCTGTTTTCACAGAAAGGATGTATCAGTGTACTTGACCGTTTTCCAAAGACAGACATAAAGGCTGTTGGCTTTTTTTTTTTTAACTAATACAAACTTTCTGGTGAACATCACTGAATACATATCTCACATACTTGTAAGACTACTTCTGCCACGTAAATCCCTGCAAGTATTACTGTTAAAATGACATCCTGATTTGCGGACAGCAAGCTGAAATGATCATGGCAACCCAATTAAGTAAGATTCTAAATCCAACACAGAGGCCATAGGACAGAATGAGGATCCAGCCAGGAAATGGAACACTAAGGCTGAGCCAGCCAAGTCCTGAGACTCTTGACCATTCTTGTGAAGAAATCCATACAATCGCCTGGGTGCATGGGGGGACAGGTGTGAACTGCCCATTCTTCCGCCCTCAAGCCAGTCAGAGGTCCCCATCTGCATCCAAGGCTGGACAGCCTGTCTCTGACAACAGCTCATCTGGAGGCCAGAATGAAGTGTGTGGAATAGAAAGCAAAGAAACTGAGGCATACAATTAATTCAGAAAGAGAAAGAAGGACACTGAAGATACAAAACTATTTTTCTTTAAAACACAGATTTACCTTTTGCATAATGTAGTGAAATGGCACTGGATTTCATAGTGATCCCTCGAACCTGTTCATCTTCTCTGCTGTCCATGTACCTTAACTGTAAAAATACATCATATGCATCCTTACTTCCCAATGAATTAAAATCTTAACATTGAAATGAACCAAGTCGGACTTCTGCTTTAAACACATAATTTTTAAACTAAAAGCCTTCCATATTTTTACAAGTGGGGAAGGGTTGGAGAACTTGCTGAATGTATTCCAATACCACACAGCCTCCCCAGAGTGCTGCTCATTCACACTCGGGCCGTGAATGACCAGGTACTCCAGGAACAAGTCACAGAAGTAGTATGTGGGGGATTCCTTCATTGCACATCCAGAACAGAGCCTGCCTTTCCCTACTTACAGGCTGTTTGACAAAGTTCAAGCAAAGACTGAAACAGAAGGTCTCTAGAAGCATGAGGAGCCTTCACTCCTTTCCCCAAATTTGTGGATTTTAAACATGTTTTTAAAAAAAGAATGGTATGGTGGAAGATATTTCTAACATGACCAGTTAGCTGATGGCTTTCATCAGTGTAATGCCACAAACAAGGGCCCACACCTCATTCTCCGGGCTCCACAGCACGTCGACACTGACACGGCCTCACTTACTGAGCAACCACTCCTCTGCACCCCTTCAGCCCTGCGTGCCTCACTAACTTCCTCCCTCTCCAGGACCGCTGTCCCTTGCCCTGCTTTACTTCTCTCCACTGTGTCTCCTTTGAAAAATTCTTCACTTTTACACTGACTTACTCCTTTCATTCAAATGCTTGAGGAATAACTGATTGACGTGGGTATGCCACATGGACTCATCCCACATCAACTCCTTAATCTGCCGACAGCCTTCCATTCCTGCAGCTCTGGCAAAACCGAACTCCTAAAAGCTACAGTGACCTCTGGCCAAACACAATCACCCTGTCTAACCTTCCATCTTCCTGATTTCAGTGTGGCATCAGACAGACAGAGCTACTGACCCTTGCATGCAGGTGTGCACACACACACATGTGAGATTCTTCTAAGAGTCTGCAATCTCCTAGCTCCCTTAGCTCTCCTGAGATGGTACTGCTGGCTCCCCTTCACCTCTCTGATCTCTGAGGCCCTCCTCCAAAGTCTCAGCCCCTGGTTATTCTTCTACACGTGTGTTTTTTTAAGCACTGATTTGAAACAAAACATACACAGTGAAAAGAATAGCAATACAATGAACACCTGTGTGTGTGTGCCATCCTATTTAAGAAAGAAAAAAAAGATTATGTTACTTTTGACGGACCACCTGGGCCCCTGGCTCAGAGGTAACTACTATCCTAAATTTTACCTTGTTCATTCACTTGCTTTCTTTATAACTTTTAAAAATGAGTGTACCACTAAGCAACTTATCATTCAGCGTTGCGGGTTTTAGGCCTTATACAAATGGACTCATACTCTATATACACACATATGCACCCACATACATATGTGGTACTGTCACTTTATCTCTGATCACTATCATATTTCTGAGATTCGGCCATACTGACGGACAGAGTCATCATTCATTCATTTCCATTACTGTAGGATTCCACTACACAAAGCCACTGCATCTTATTCATCCATGCTGTTTGTCACGGGACAGGTGGACGGATTCTAGTTTTTTAAACTATCACTGAGCTGTCATTAACAGTTGCATGTCTGTCTCTTGGTAGATTACCTAGAAGTGGAATTTCTGAGTTATTAAATGCACACATCTTCAACGTTACTAGCAACTTCCACATTGTTTTCCAAAGAGACAGAACTATTCCGCACTCTGAAGAGTGGATCAGAGGCTCCTCTGCTCCGCCACCCCAGCAACACTCAAAATGGTCAGGCTATTTTTAAATCAGATGGATGATAATATTTTTCTAATTTACATCGCTCCGATTATCAGTGAGGCTGAGTATCCTTCTCTGAGTTTACTGTTTCTTATTCAAGATGTTTGTCCATCTTTTTAACGGTTATATTACAGATTTGTGCTATTTTGGATAACAGATATTTATAGTCTCTGCATATTAGACCTTTGTCAATTATGTGTCGTTATTTCCCCCCAGGTACCAGGCTTGTCTTTTCAACTTTCTTCACGGTGCATCCTGAAAAACACATGTTCTTAGTTGTAATGTAGTTGAGTTGATCAAACTTACATAATGCTATGTACTTCTATGTCTTATATAAGAAATCTTCTCTTAAAGATCATAAAAGTATCGTCCTATATTATTTTCTCCAAGCTTCATAATCTTGCTCCTCACATACAAGTATTTTAATTACGTGCTGATCTGTGTGTGCAGTGTTAGTTAGAGGTCTTTATTTATTTTCCACATAGATACCAACTGTCCAAGGACAACGTATGGAGAGGCTCATCTTTTCCCTACAGATCAGAAATGCCAGCTCTGTGATAAATGAGGATCCCTGTTTCTAGGCCTGCTATTCTGGGCCATCGGTCAATTATCCCTCAGCCAACTGCAAACCGCAAGCTATCGTAGATTCATAGTAAATCCTGCTATCCGGTAAGACACACTGCACGTCCGACTCTTCTTCAGACATGTCTTTGCAGAGTTCTGCGTGATTTTAGAATCAGCGTATCAAATTCAAATTTTAAAAAAGCTTGAAATTTTTACAAGAACTGCTTATAGATCAACATGAAAAAAACTGTCATTTTAAAAATTGTGAGCATGCTGTAGCTCCCCGTGTATTTATATTTTCCCCAATGTCTCACAGGTACATTTTTAATGCTATAAAAGTGCCATATTTTCTGCTTATTGCTCATGTACACTCTTTTCAATGACTTTTGTACCCTGAAGCCTGCTAAATTCTTATTAATATCCTAGTACTTTATCTGTACACTTTTCTGAGATCTTTACGAAGTCGTACCACCCTTTCTAAAACTCTTCTTTTTCGTTTTTGCTTTATTGTTACAGCAGAGCCTCCAAGGCAGTGGACAGCAGAAGCTGTAACACAATGAGCAAAAGGGAGAAATAGCTGCCCTTGCCTTATTCCTAACTATAAATGCAAAAATGTCAACACTGCATTATTAAGGATGCAGGATTTTTTGGTAAATATTCCATATCAGATTGCGGAAGTTCCCTCTATGCCTACTTCACTATCAAAAAGGATGTTGAATTCTACTATGTGTTTTCTGCATCTACTGAAATGATCATGACTGTCCTACCTCTGATCTGTTAATATGGTGAAATGACATGTTAAACCAATCTTGAATTCTTTGCGATAAACTCTATTTAGCTATGAAAAACTAGCTCTTTATACAATTCCAGACTCTGTCTCTTAATAATGATTATAACTTTTGCATCTACCATCACACGGCTGTCAAGGGATTGTCCCATCCTGTATTAACACCCTTGCTAACTTCGGGGAGCCAGGTAAGGAGCTGGAGAGTATTCCCTGCTTCTTCCCTCCTGTGCTTTGGAATGGATGAGGAGAACTGAAATCATTTGTCACCTGAATATATGGTAGCAGGAGAGAGTTAAACCATCTGGACTTTGTGGAAATCCCGTTTCTCGAATGACTGTTTCCTCTTTCTTCCTGACCTCACTGCGGTTGAATCCCAGCTCTCCGTCTCTAAGCCTGTTGTTGGGCTGTCATTTCCCACTAGCACCTTTGCCATCCCTGCAGCACTTTCTTTCCCAGCAGCTTGCACTTCTTCCTCCTTGCCTTTCTTCTTGATCAATTTTGCTAGATATTTACCACTCATGTTAAAAGATGACCAGAAATTGTCTGTATTGCTAATATTTTTTAATAGACTATCTTTCTGGGAAATTTTAAGCTCACAGAACAACTGATCAGAGAGTACAGAGGCTCTCAAACACCACCCCCAACAAACTACACGCAGTTTCCCTATTATTTATCCACACCTTGTGTTGGTGCTGGCGCAGTACACGTTACACTTAATGAACCCATATCGATACATCATTACGAACTGAAATCCCTAGTTCACGTTAGGGCTCACTTCACATGTGTAATGACCTATGCCCACCTCTACTGTATCATAGGTGTTGGCCACATCAATCTTTCCCAAGAACTGACTTTGGCTTCATTGATCTTTTCTATAAAATGTTTGTTTTCTGCTTTGTTTACGTGTGCTTTATTATTTCCTTCCATCTACTTACTTTAGGGCTATTGCCCTATTCAAACTTCTCAGGTGGAGAAAACACAAGCAGTTCCTTATCTCGCCTGGCCCGGTTTCCTTGGTCCCTCCACATGGCACCTCAGGCCAGTCCCCACGCCACCTGCCTCCAATGTCTGATTCTGATACCAGTCTCCTACAGCTACTTTCTATTCATTTCTGCTTCTCTACCTCCTCTCCTCTCTGTTCCCAGTCACCTGACGGATTCTGCTGACTGTGTCCTAAATTCATGAAGGGAAGGAACATCCTCATTTCTCTACTGCCAGTAACTTATTCCACGTCCTTTCACTCACAGCTGGAAATAAACATCTCTTTAATTTCATTTCCTAAAACACTATTTTCATCGTGACACTCACACTTCGGAAGCCCTCTTTGGTACTCAAGTTAGCCGTCAAGTTTTTCTATGATCCAATACATTCTCTCCACCAGCGCTTTTTCCTGTCTGGTAAATTCTAGGCAAATGTTCCACTCAAATCAAGCACAACACACAAATTATCCTTGATCCCCATTATCCACCTTATCCCCCCACCTGACAGTTTCCCCACCTTCTCTTCAAACCACACAGCTCATCCCCATGAAGAATCTCATCCTCTGAGGAATCTTCCACAATTGTGCCAGGCTATCATTGGACTTGTTGCAAAAACTCATTTTTGCATTTATAAAATATTCATATAAAGCAATATAAAAATAACTTTTTCTCAACATCTGTTTTATCTTGCTAAATAGATTAGTAACTAGCTTCTTAGACACACAAACTGTACTTCACACTTTTTTAGGATCTCTAAGAACACATGACATTGCAGACAGCTAATACTTATTGAAAGGCAACAAGTATTTATCAAGTAGAACAACTTACCTTGCCTGCCAGGCGGCTGGAGATGATTCCATTGCTAGATATAAGACAGTCAGCCAGCGTAGTTTTTCCTGTTAAAATAACAATATTAATTCAAATCTATTTCTTTTTCTAAACAGGAAGAGAGATGTACTGCACAGTTAACTTTTGACCATGAGAACGGGTTTTGCAAAGATTTCCTATTGACCTATACAGAGTGAAGCCAGACCTAATGAGCATTTAGACTTCTGAACAGAATACCATCTAGAAGGACACAGAATCTACTGCTCAAAGAGCTGTAATTTCTATCTCCACCCCAAGGGATCTCATCACCCTCTCCTGAAAAGCTGTCGAGTGATTTTTTTCCCCCAGCCGAGAACTTTTTTTTAACAGAGGCATCATGTACAGAGTCAAATGCAGACTCCTAGGTGATGAGATAAACCATCATGCCAATGAAAACACAGAACATTTGATAAACGTTTACACAGCTAGTAAAATCTGTCCTCCGAGAATTTGACCTAGTTCATCCAATTCTTAATCATCTGATATCCATAACAGTGACCATGCTATTAACTTACACTCTTGATAGCTTAGAATGACAAAAGGAGAGTAGAGCACTCATTTTTGTCTCTGAATGGCATACTGGGTAAAGCACCACCAAGAAACAGAACGTAATCTTCTGCCATATTTTCCCAGGTATGGCCTTGGGTGGTATTTGCCAGTTAAACCGTCTTAAGAAAATACTTATTTAGCAAGAAATTCAGGAAATTTACCCTTAGCTCCTACTGTGAGGGTATCAGCTACACTGCAGCTACTCCCAGAGTTACCTAGACTCTAAATCTAAAGCTAGGGAGTTACTATGTAATTAAACTCACAGTTTCATACAAGGTTTTATGAAAGCTACACAATTTGAAGTGGCAGATAACTTTGTTTGAAGAGTGCTGCTTATATAGTTACTGCAGCTGGACTGATGTAGCAAAAGGAGGGTCTTTTCTTTAAGACAAACGTCAGCAAAGCTCTGGAATCTCTAATAGTACAAATCAGAAAGCAATCACGGGAGCACTGAAGAGCTTTAATAACATGTCGTCCACTTGGCATGGACATCTTGTGTGTCCACACCATCCTAGGGCATCACTTCCCTTCGATCTATTGGAGTAGAAGTGATTCTCAGTATGGCAAGCATGTACCCCCTGGAGTGTTAAGTGCCCAGAAAGCACTATCTTTCAGCATTCTGGCTGTATCCCTAGGACCAGACGCCACGTGATTTAATTCACAGAGCAAAAGAACAAATACTTTTGCCAAACTTCATGTCCTCAAAATGTGAGCAAAGTCATTATAAAAACTCAAGGGGGCAGAGGGTCAGTGATGGATCTGTACATACCACTCCCTCTTAGCTGGCTTCATGACACAATGATCCACCCCCTCTCCTCCTCGAAGTTCCCCCACTCCTGCCCTTTGGCTACTACCTCAGTGGCAACAGCCACCTCACTAACTTCTCATCTGCCTTTTAGTGCACATGTACCTGTCCACCATACTCACCTTTCTAACGTGATTACAACACCCTTGCTTTGTTTTCGTCTCCCGATGGCTCCCTACTACCTAACAATAAATGTTAATGATCATCCTCACAGTAAAGCATGTACCAGCCAAGGGCTTGTCATTATCACCTCACTTAATCCCCACAACCATGTAAGGTAAGTAAGATCTTCATCCCAGTCTAGACATTGCATACTGAGGCTCAGAAAGGCGAAGTGACTTGAAATGGAGTTTGAACTTAGGCTGTCCAACTCCAGGGCTGGAGCCGTTAACCCTGACCCTCGTGCCCAGCTAGCAAGAAGGGCTCTATGAGCTATGACCCAGCCAGCCTCTTCACCCTCATGATGGTAAAGAGATCTCACTTCACATACCAATTCCTATCACCTTGCTGTGGCTACCTCAGCTAAGAAGGAGTTTGAAATTCAGAGCAGGAAGCGATGCAATGGTGTAAGAGCAGTGTCCGTCAGAAGCACACATAGTGTCCATTAGCTATCCGCCCCCCCCATGTCCTGTGCTTCCATCACACACATTTCTTTCTTCCCCACTGATGCTAGTCCCACTTGGAATGTGTGTCCCATCTGCCAGCTTATGTCTCCCTTTAAGGGTCGCCTTTAATACTAAATATAGCATAGCATGAAGCCTCTTATTCACCCACCCCTGCCTTCCATATGAGCCACCCCTCAGAGTCCACCGTTTGCCCCTCATCTTGTACTGCTTCAACCCCCAAATCTCCTCTAGAGTTCCACTGCTGCCCTATTCATAAGCTCCTACCTTCTGACATACGTAGCGAAATAATTTGAATTTAACAAATGTTCAGTAAATACCTGAGGAGTTAAATAGAATCATATAACACAGGCTCTGAAGACATTACGTCGAGACTACTGGCCTTTTTAAACTCATCTCAAAAATGTTCATTTTAACAAATACTCAAGTTCTCATTAAAAAAAGCAATGACCCAGGAGTGCCTGGGTGGCTGTCAGCTGAACATCCAACTCTTGGTTTCAGTTCCGGTCATGATCTCAGGGTCATGGGATTGAGCCTGCCACTGGAGCCAGAACAGGGATGGGAATTCCCGCTCAGTAGGGAGTCTGCTTGAGATTCTCACTCTCTCCCTCTCCCCTTGCTCCCCCCGCTCACTCGCGCTCTCAAATAAATAATAAATAAAATCTTTAAAAAATAAAATTAAAAATTTAAAAACAATGAAATACACTATACAGAAGAATGCTAATCACTAGTTAGCCATGTTCATTTCAAATGCTTTATGGCAACCATCTCTAATATTAAACTTCTAAAGACATGCTTCTTAGCAAGCATCAGTCTCAACTGCCCACAGCGTCACTCTGCTGAAATATGTGGAGACACACCCCCTTAATTACTGAAAATAAGCCATTTAGAAAGGATTCTTACCATGGTCAACGTGAGCCAAAACGCAGATGTTCCGGATGTTAGCAGTGTTTTTCTGCAGGTGAATCATCTTATCCAAACTATTGAGCACCATGGTCCCTTATTTCCTATGACTAAAAATTAGGTATGTATCACACACGGCACAAGCGCTAAAGATTAGAGACTAACATTTTTTTTCCCCTGTAATATGGGGAGCTGACAGGGCTTGTCAGGTCCCTTAAGCTAAGAACCCAGTGAACGTCTGCTGAAGGGGACACACCCACCCAGGCCTAAGTCCAGTCTGAGCACTGGAGCGGACGCCACAGCACGCCTGTATCATGCAGCTGGCTCACCCTCCGGGACTGGACCACCGCGAGGCATCCCGCAGCTTGCCGGGCGGGGACATGAGTAACTGCCGCCAGACAGGCCTTACCGGACAACTGTCTCCCGTGTAGGAAGGGTCGTCTGTGGGACGGAGGGAAGACGCTGACACCTCTCCCTTCCGCTCCTCGATCTTTCCCCACGCTCCTCATTCTGGCATTCGTGCTCGCGCTCACCCGAGACCAAACTCCCGGCTCCACCACCGCCCACGGAGCCCGAATAAAGTTTCAGCTCACACGCTTCCTAACCAAGCAGGTGCACTACAGGGCTTTAGAAAGGAAGGAAAGCCCCTACCGCACAGTCCTTTCCCCTTCCTGAGGCCCCGCATTCGCTGTCTCCAGGCTCGCGCGTCCACACACAGAGGCGGCGGTCCCCTGCTCCCGGGTGGACCCGACGGCTCCGGGCTGCGGCCGCTCCCAGCCCCGGCTCGCCCCGGCCCCCGGCCCCCGACACCCCCGGCCCGCCGGCGACCTGAGTCCCCGCCACCGCCCGCAGCCTGCCGAGGAGGACGCCATCCGCCGGCGCGGGCCCGCACTCACCGGCTGCGGCCGGCCCGCCTGTCCAGCTCAGTCCCGCTCAGTCCCGCTCAGTCCCGCTCGGCCCCGCTCGGCCCCGCTCAGCTTCGCTCAGCCCCTCGACCCGCCACACCACACGCGTCGCAGGCGCTGACTGCCCTGCGGTCCCGGACGCGCGCGCGCCGGGGGGCGGGGCTGGCGGGCGCACGACCTCTGACCCGCGCGCGTCTCTGACGCGCCGGAAGCCGGCACCGGGTCGGTCTCCCGGGCGCCTGCTGTTGCCCTGACGACCGCGGGCGCCGCGGCGGGGAGAAGCTGCCGGTGTTGAGGGCCGGTGGGGTGGCCACAGCCAGCCCAGAGCATGAGGAGCTGGTGTCTGTGTCAGATCTGCACCTGCGGGTAAGGAACGGCCAGCGTGGCGGCGGGCCGGGGCGCGGGGTGGCCGGAGCCGCGTCGTGGCCGCCCTGCGGAGGTGAAGGGACGCGGACGCTCGCTCCGCAAGGCTCCCGGGCTAAGCATTTCTTGCTTTAGGACTCCCTGGCCAGGTGCAAACTGAGCGCCGTCCGGCCAGGAGGAGGATATGAGCGCAGTAGCGGCGGGTCCTCAGGCTGCCCAGGGATGGGATCGGATCCCCCGGGGAGAGGGGATGCCCTCAACATCTCAGGGGGAAAGAGGAAGGAATAGGAATAGGACGCTGTGTAAGTCCTTGAGCTTTCAACCCGTGCTACGCTTTCTTCCACCTGGTGCTTCCCATCCAAGCCCAACCGTGTCCCCAGTCTCCTCCAGGCAGTGCCCCCTGGGGATCTGCCTGAGAAGGGAGTAGCCTCCACCCTGAAACCCAGGGTTGGTCTGTGAGTCCTGCCTAACAACTTCCCACCCTCTGTAAACACACTCTTCTCCCAGAGCTTCACTGTTGGCCCAGGGATTAGATCACGGCTAAATAAATATTAGGAGCATGTCGATTCCACGGAATGAATAAATGACCATGTAACAGTGGGAAGTGAGTGGGATGGTATCAATCAAATCTGTCATGTTTATGTTAGGATTTGAAAGTTGGTCATTTAGGCGGATAAATCAAGATGTTCAAAGCTCATTAAAAAAATCAAGAAACAGATGTAGCCTCCAGAAAAACTAAAAAACAGAGATCGGCAGAAAGTTGTTTCTAGAGATTGGAAACGTTGGGACAGGAGACTTTTGCTTTCCTTTATAAGCTTTTCCATATTTCTTATTTGTTTTGTTATAATGTGAATGTATGTCTTTGCTGGAAAATAAAACTAAGAACAACGAGAAATCCCAAAGCTTCGACTTGATTCTTGTAACTCAGTGCACCCACATCAGAACCTCCATGCATGACCTATGTACCCTGTCCCTGATTTTCCCAGGAGATCATGTGTGGTACTAAGTCACTTCAGCACCTTCCCAACGCCTCCATTGTCAGTCAGTAATCTCGAATCTCTCCACTCCTCTGATTTTCGATTTTCCTGAATAGCGTATGACACCACCTCTTCACTCTTCTGTACACTGCTATTCTTCCTGCTGTCCCACAACCTCCAAGCAAAGCAGCTGCTTTCTCTTATGTTCTTCCTGGGGGTTCACCGAGTCCAGATATCCTAGCCGGTTCTAATTTCATCTACAGAGCATATGCATTTTCTTCAAATCCAACCTTCCCTGGGCTCATATCATTAGCCCTCGCATACAGCCCGGGTCCCCAAATGACACCGGACCTGAGAAACTGACCTTATATTTCAGCATTGTGGGATGTTATTTTTTTGTTTTGTTTGCTTGGCTTTTTCTGTCTGTTTTGTTAAGAGCTTTTATGGGTTTTTTTTTTTTTCTGATTATGAAATGAATATACATGAGGCATGGTATGAAAACGCAAGGCAAAAAATGTAGAATATAGTGAAAATCCCTCCTAATCCTAGTTCCCACAAATAATAAATGTTCTTTAAGACTTGTTTTACATTCTTTAAAAGGAAAGAGAGAGAAACAGACATACCATACACACTCTTCTGCAACCCACTTTTTTTCACTGTTCACAATTTCCGCATCTTGCAATGGCCACACCCGAAGATCAACCCCATTCTCTGTAACCCCTGTGTGCTATGAGCTTATATGATATATGGGTCAGCATTCTTTGTTATAGACAATGTAATCTACTGTGGCCTAGTCTAGAAATAAAAGAACTTAATAAGGAGTATATATAGCTCACAGAATTGTTGGAAGAACCAAAGGGAAAAATTCCCAAAAAAATCTCACCTCAGAACTGGGCTGCCAAGGGAGCCACTGCCTCTGCCAACAACCAGGAAACTGCAGCTGAGCTGTAGGCCCCGGAACCACTCCTAACCACCAAGGTCAGGGAGCTGCCGGTCAGGAAGCCACCCTGCCAACCTGAGTGCTGCCTGACAACTGCCGGCTCCAGCCTGTGTGCCTCTCCCACAATCCCGCCGGCAGAGCTGGGCTCTGCCTCACTCCCTAGGCAGCGCTCTCTGTGTCAGAGTAGCAGGTGAACAACCAACAGGTGAAAAGCTAAATTGTGTGTGGAACCTGCCTGCAAGGGGCCTGGGAGATGTGCTTGTGAGCTTTTCAGCTTCTTAGTGTAAGGAGACCACTAAACCTTTGTCAGAGGAAAACCAGAGTTTCCACCATAAAGGATGTACCATAATTTATTCTTGTTTTGGTAAACACCATTGCAGATTAAACAGAGGGTTTTTTGTGTTTGTTTTTTTAGTAGAGCTGCTTTTAAAGTTAGAGATTCTAAGATGCAATTATATAAAATATTTTTGGAATTCAAAGTAACCTTTCAGTTTATTTATGTTTGCACAGGCGACATCACTGTCCACATGGAACCACAAGGATTTATGAAAATTCTGGCATATCTTGCCCCACAACTGAATATTTGGAAAAATATCCTACCTATGGCAATGTTCTTCCACCTCAGAGTCTTAAACCCAAGCAAGAATTTCGACCATGCCGTCGTAAAATGGAAGGAATAACAACATTTAAGTAAATATTAAGAAACTATCTGCTTTACTCATTTCTCTCCCAACTCTTCTGCTCTTAATAAAGTTTTTTAACCCCTTAAGTGAACTATTAAGTTGATTAAAGTTGAACCAATCCGAGAAGCAAGGAACTAGTTGAATTGCAATTTGAAAAAAACAGAAAGATGAAAATTAAGTTAGAATGACAGAAAGTGAGAAGGAAAAAGGGAAATAAGTTTTATTGATTTTTGTAACCGCTTAAAATCTCATGTTTATGTGCTTTCCACTGTCACCTCCAACTAGAGGAATACAGGAGCTTCCTGTTTTTTCTGTAACTACTCTAGTTGTTACATCTTTGTTCTATTTCCTATACTTTAGTGTGCAGAGATGATCTTTTTAAAATGCAGTTCTAATCCTATCACCTCCTTGCTTAAAATACTTATACTTTCCCATTGTATTTAATATACACCAAAATCCCTGCCAAAATCCCTTCATGGTTTGGTCCCTAACTGCTTCTCTAATTTATTTTCATTGTGCTCTTTAGTGCTCACATCCCATAGGACACTTCTCATCTCTTGAAAATATCGGGATTCCCTTGCCACACAGCCTTCCAATATACTATTTTACTTACTTGGAAATTCCCCTCCCTCTTACCCTAGTTAATGCCCGTGTAAGCTATAGATCTCAACTCAGTTATCACTCTGAAAGCCTCTGACACGTGTGTATCCAGCTCTCAGGCTGGGTAAAAGTCCCCTATGTAAGCCCTCAAAGCATCTTCCTATTATTTATCATCGATCCATTTCAGAGGCCCATGCAAGCAGGGACTGTGACTGTTCTTATCTTAGCATTCTATTTCCAGAAACCTAGCATGATGCCTGCTAGCACATAGGAGGCACTCGATATTTATTCAGTGGGTGATAGACAAGAAAAGTCCTCTAAGCCTAAACTCCTCATTTGGACTTTGCTTTTTTTTTTTTTTTCTTAATGTTTTGTATCTTCGTCATAGGTTAATTCTTTTCTTTATTCTGTTAATGTGCACACCATATTCAAGGCACAACCTTAGATGTTAAGTATAAAAAGATCAATAAATAGAGGTTTCTGCTTTCAAGGAATGTATACATCAGATTTCTATAATTTGGAGGTTTAAAAATGCTCTATAACAACTTTAGTTCGCTGTGTTCTCCATTTTCATATCATCTTAGATAGGGCTCATTCTACTTGCATGAGCAAAGGTTGAAACCTTCAAACTTGTAGTCCAGTACTTCGACCTTTAACATTTCAGGCCACCCTGGCAGTAACAGTGCTTCAGTGACTCCTCTGGACTTCCGTACGGGTGGCTCTTCCACAGATTTGAAAATCTTCCATAGTCCTCAGACTTGGTGTGCTTTGAATCAACCAGAAGGGTTAAAATTGCAGATTCCAGAGTTCCACCTAAAACAGTCAATAGATAATGGAGCGGATCCCAGGAATCTGCAGTTTTAACCAGCATTGCTGTCATTCTGTTGCCGTAGATTCAATGAAATCGGTCAAGTACTGCACTGATCCCTGGGTATGACATGGGACGTAAAGAAGGACTGTACCCCACAGTGACTTAACAGCCTTGTGGGAATGGCAGTTGAAAAACAAAAACTCAGATAAACAAGATACAAATTAAAGCAAATGAGATGAAGAAATTGAGCAACTGAGAGCAAATGGGATGATTGCTCTTTTTTCTTCACCTTACTGTTCATTCTTCCTCGATGCCTTAATGATTCATAATGGAGATTTGAAATGAATTCTACAATATGTATATTTATTGAATAAAGATTTTTGCTTTTAACTAGTTCCAAATGTTAAAATTAGGAAAGTATAACTGCCATATCTTTCTTTAAAAAGGCAATTGTTTTTCAGTTCTGGGTTTGTCAGTTGACTGGTTCAACTATCCTTTCATAGTAAAAAAAACAAAACAAAACCCCAAGAAACAACCAAACAAAAAAAAGAAAAAAGAAAGAAAGAAAAAGATATCCCAACTCCCAAAAAATCAAAATATGCCAATAAAACTAAAATTTCCATTTCTTAAATCATCATCTCTACCCTGAGTAAAACATCGCATCTTTTCTTTGTATTTTGACTAGGGAACTAGCAGTATTTCCAAGAGCCTCATGCCGGGGCTTTAGAACCCTCATGTCAACTGTGTTGACTAAGCAGCAGAAAGCTGATGTGTCTGTACAGAGAATAAAAGGTCATCCTATACTTTTTTAGAATAGAGGCCAAGACTGTGTAAGGAGCAGATGTCTAGACATGTATAAGATTTTGGATCCTTTACAGCAGGACGGGTGCAGTACAGTTTGAGGACCGCCAGAGTTGGCGGGGAGTCTGCCCTGTGTGTGGGGACATATCCGATGACTAAGAGTGTATTTACCCATTACCACTTCTCCATAGAAAGCTGCTTTGGGTTTGGAGGTACACTAACTTTTAACTGGTCTAACTAAAGAAGCCAAGACTTCTAAGCTTTCTCTCTGTCTTCTCCGTAATTCTTCCACTCCTGATTGCATTTTTAGCCTATGCCCCTCTAGCTGGTATTTGGGAAGAGCAAAGAACAACTCAGATGTCTTGAGAATAAGAGGTATGTGATTTCTACTATTTATCTATTAAATAATACTTAGTAAGCGCTTGTTAAGTGCCAGGCACTAGGCTAACCAGGTTACAGAGGTTAGCAGAAACAGCCAAGAGCTCTGTGCTCACAGATGCTGCAGTCCAGTGAAGGAAGCGACGCATCACTCAAAGTAAGTACAAAATCGCCCCAGGGATAAAATCCAGGAAGGGTAGGCGCAGGTGACTTGAGAGCCAGAATAAAAGGTTTGGCTTTATCAGGGAAATGAGAAGAACGAGTGCAATCCTGAAGAACGGGAAGCAATTAATGGGATGAAGTAGGTAAGGAAATGCACTGCAAAGAGCAGCATGCAGCGGCAGGAGCGTGGACAGAAGGCCAGCTCGGGCGCAGAAAGCAAGAGGAAGCGGCTAGAGAAGGAGATGTGTGGGGCCTCTGGGCCACGTGTGGTGTTTTCTGTGTCCTTAGAGTAGTAAGAGGCCACTGAAGGTTTCTTTCTCATGTGTCTGCTTGCTTGCTTGCTTGCTTGCTTGTTTTTTGAGGGGGTGTGGAAGGGGGTAAGGAAGAGGCCAGGCAGCTCAGAGCAGGAATAACCTGACCAAATTTGCATGAGAAAGGATCACTTTGGGTGCCGGTGAGGAAAGACGGAAGCTTTGCCGGTGGGCAAAGACAAATGAGTTTAGGAATTGTTGAATTGATTTGAATAAGCTATTGTGGGAGCTTGGACTGTTGTGGTAATGACATAGAGAAAATGGTGAGATCTGAGAGAGATTTAGGAGGCGAAAGTGACAGGAGGTGATGAGGAAGCAGCAGCCACAGGAGGGAGCTGAGGTGTGAAGGATGAGCGCTGGGGCCCCGTGCCGCTAAAGAGAGGGGATGCCCTTCACTACGATGGGACACCAGCAAACGGACCAGCTTTGTTGGGGGCATGTTAAGTGTTGAGGTGCCATTGCAAATACAGGTAGGGAACTCAGAGAAGGGTGTAAGCTAAGCTATCAATTGGTGGGTCATTTCTATTTTGGTAGTAATTGAAGTTGCGGGAGTAGAGCTGTCTTTGGGGTGGGCTCCGGAAGAGAAGAAGAACGTGGGTAGGCCCAAGTGTTGAGAAACCCCCTGCATTTAATGGCCAAGGAGAGGGGGGCGAAGCTCCATCAGAGGCTGAGGAGAAACGAGCAGGAAGACAGGAACAGAGAGTCTCCTGGAGACAAAGGGAGTGGGCAATCATGCCCATCAAGGAAAAGGAGGACTACAGACGTCTGATGGACTCAGTCACAGAGAAGCCACTGTGACCCTTCAGGCTGTGCTGGACTCCGGCTTGACATGGGTGCATGGGGCAGAGGAAGAGGAGCCAACACGTCTAAGAAATTACATCGTGAGGAGAAGGGATTCAGCAAGGTTTTTGGCTTTTGGAGCTTACGGACATATGTAGGAAATAGTGATTAATACAAAATACGAGACGGCTTAAACCAATAAAGTGAGTTCAGAAGAAAAAAGCAGTTTTGAAGATGTGTAGTCATAATAGTAGTGGCTGACATGTGGCCCTTACTGTGTACCAAGCTCTCGTGCTCGTGTGTGCGCGTGTGTGCACAAGTCCTTATGAGCTAGATGACATGATTGTCCAGTTTATATACAAGGAAACCGGGACCTAGACGGGTTAACTACGTTTGCTGAACGAAGGTCATGCATGTGGTGAGCAACAGAGCCAGGATTTGGACCCAGGGAGTCTGGTCCCTCTGGGTCTGTCGTCTGCACCCCACCACACAGCCCCAGTGTCTGCAGCACCATTTCCGCCACATAATGTTATAAATGCCCGGGCTGGCTGGCCTGCGATGTGGCTCTCACCCACGGCAAGGGCTCCCCGGGGATCCAAAGACGAGTAAGAATCACATCCATACTATGATTCATTAGGTCTCTCACCTAAGATTTCCTTCCAGGTTCAAAAAAAATTCAGTTACTTAAAGATGTTATTTATGTGAGATGCAATCAACTAAAGATCCACATCAAAATGATGTTTGAAAACTAGGATTTTTGACATTTATTTCTTAAGATATTTAGTCGCTACATCGGACATAAAGGAACTATTTCAAGTAGCTTATCAACTATCACCATTTTAATATCTTCTTAGACTGTTCAACTGAAATAAACCTGAAGATTTTAATACTGCGTTGAAATATAAATAAAGGAACCTGTGAGGCTATGTTTCAAATTTATATATTTCAGATCGGATTATCGTCCTTATGAGATAGTCCAACAGCCTCGCCACGTACCAGAAGAATACAAACCAAAACAGGGAGAGATTGATCTTGGCACTACCTACAAACGGGATTTTAATTCTTACAAAGTGCAGCCTGTGGCCATAGTCCGGCCTTTGGAGAGACAACGAGTTAAACAAGGGAAGGTGGACACTGTCCCAACCTATAAAGGTAACTTGCCCTCTCAAAAGTGAAGCAGCCAGAATACTAAAGCTCGCTTCCATCCAACATCAAATCATAGTCTGGTGTGTTGCAAACTTCACTCCCACGGCTTGGGAAAGCTTGTTTTGCTTTGGTCAAAGTAGTAGGATACGGCTAAAAAAAGACCATTTGCCTGATTGAGAGTTCAAAGACCTGGATTTCTGTCCAAATTTAGCCACTTAATTCATTTTCTCTACCTGAAAACATACATAGTTGATCCACAATGTGGTTTGAACTGTGTGGGTCCCCATTATGTGTAGATTATTTTCAATATATACAGTCCAGTCCTGTAAATGTATTTTCTCTTCCTTATGATTTTCTTAACATTTTCTTTTCTCTAGCTTACTTTATTGTAAAAATACAGCATACAATACATATAACGTACAAAATATACGTTGACTGTTATGCTATTGTTAAGGTTTCTGGTCAACAGTAGGCCATTGGCAGTTTTAAGGAGTCAAAGTTATGTACAGATTTTTGACTGCACAAGGGTGCAGTGCCCCTAACTCCTGTGTTGTTCAAAGCGCCACCCATAAATCAAAGGATGCCATTGAACAAGCATTATGTCACACTTGTCACATTATGCCACATTAGTTGGCACTGTTCCTTTCTTTCCATTCCAGAATGAGTTGAAACTCTACTGAGTGTATTGGAGTCTTTCAGAAGATCAAATAAATAGCAACCCTCTTTACCACTTAAGTTCTGAACCAACGGATAAAGCGAAAGAGTTAGCAGATGGAGAACCAAATATTCCCTTTATAAAAGTGAAAAAGACTAGGGTGAAGGATAAAGCCGATGCTTCCCGATACTGAACTCAGAATCAAACAGGCGGACCCACCCAGTGACGATGTTGCACCACCATTTAGGAGACCAGCTCCTCTAAGACTTCCAGCATGGGCGAAGTGTGAGAATACTCCCTGCTGGCAACTGACTTGGGAGAGTAAGGGACTGGACAGTGTATGGCTAGTTTCTTTCCAAAAATCAATCTGATTTTAAAATACTCTATTGCTTTTGGGGAATGGGGTCTTTTCTTTAAAGGCTATCTTGTTAGTACGTATTATTTCTGTATTATTTTTTGTTAATATAATTGCATATTTAAGTTTGTATCCTTGTCATTAGTATGTGATATAGCTGAGTGGTATGTCCACATAGAAAACCCTTTGTAAAAGTGAGCTCATCCACAACAAAAGCAGTGGTTTACAGTTTAAATAGACAATAGCTGAACGCATGTTTTCTTCCAATATCACCCTTAGCAGTTCAATGGGTGAGTAAATGCATGTTATCAGTACACTATGATCTATAAGTAGGGAAGTCAGGAGCATTGTGCTTTCGTCTTTTAGGCTGTGAGCACATAAGATGCTACCTAAGGAACAAAGTGTTAAGACAATGCATACGGTGAACAAGTATATTGTTATAACGCAATATAGCATATAACCGTCGCAGATCTGTATCTACTGGTATGCAGAGGAGGTCAGCCACTGCCATAACAATTTGACAAAAAAATATCATTGGTGAAAACAACTGGGTGTTTTAACAACCATAGTAAAAATTTATTTTCTCTTTTGTCCTATAAGATCTATCAAAAAATATCAGTAATATTGATAATCCTTGATTGCTATGACAATTACACATAACACGCACACACAGACACACATACACACACACACTAGTTCTAGCTTCTCATTACCTGGGTTTCCTGTAGATTTCCATATGTCCACTCCCATAATCCAATGTTGAGGATTCCTGGGCTCCCTCTGGTTTTCTCACTTCTGACCTTTCCTAGTGAGGAAAGGTTATCTTTGTATTTCCAGGTGTGGGATCATGAGACAATAAATATTAAGGGTCAACGCAGTGCTCAGTCTGTGTGATGAGCATACTGCAAGTTCTGTAGATACCTATTTAAGGACAGGTCTGTAGCTGACGAGAAATCACAATGAGAAGAGGCTCTCTCACTAACCACTGGGAATCAGAGAACAGAAGAAAGACAGAGAGGGGATCTGATAAAGAGAACAGAAGAGAAACCCTGTAGGGCTGTGGCGAAAGGGTAACATCCAGATTCTGGAGATGCAGTTCTATGAGACAGGTTACTCATGGACAGAAACGGATCTGCTCCCAGCAGCCTCAGGTTAGAAAGTCATTTATATTGAATGTAGATGGTGAAAATAGGCCAGCATTGGATTTGGTAAATGTTTTAAGGATTACTCTGCTCTGTGCTAGGCACTGTAGAGAGTCCAGAGATCTGAACTGAGCGTGGTGGTTAACAGATACTTTATGGTGAGGAAAAAAACAGTAGTAGCATACAAGATGAAATAGCCATACTAGAAAATAATAATATGTGTTATCACTAGGGAGGAGGATAATTCACTAGAAAATTAATGGAACAAGTCATGTTTCAAAAATTTAGACTGAGCAAGACTGAGCAAGATTCAGGCCAGCCTGGGAATGTATCAGAGACCATTAAGTATCGATCTACAGGAAAGAGAGGGACATCACAAAAACTAGGATGAAATGAGCAAAAACGCATAGAGCCAGAAAAATAAAGGGGCTGTTCCATAAACATCAGAGGATTTCTGGAACTGAGAGATTAGGGTGTAATTCTATAAATGTAGGTAGAGATCAGATCGTGAAGCGCTGACTACCAGACTGAGGCACTTGACATTTTTCTCGTAGCTGCTAAAAATGCTTGAGTTCTGTTTCCAGGTAGGCTATAGTAAGTGGCAGAAAGCCATTATTTCCACGGCAATTGCTAAAAATATGTACACATTTTTAAAGTGTAAGAAATCTCTTTAATGGCATCAGACAGCTGTAGAAGCAAATAACTAAAACTGCAGAGATGGAGAGGCCTTCCTGGGTGAGCTTAGATAGTCAACCGTTTGCTTCCCCGGGAGCATCTGTCACACCCGGGCCTAGGCTGAAGACTCGGCTCGGCATAAGCAGAGAGACTCTACCAGGTAAAGCAAAACCAATGGAGCACCTGATATGTGGACTGGTATGACAAATTGGAATCTATCAGTCCTCCAGATGTATGGCTGGTTTTCCTTGTGGGATGTTTGCTGAGTGTGTAGGGGGTATGGGAGGGACACTGGGCCAGAAAGATCCCACAGAAATATCCCACAGCTGTACTTGGGAGTAAGTACTTAGGAGATAAAGTCCTACAGAATGAGGGCTGTACCACAAACACACCACAATTCTTGTCCTTGTAACTAGAGGAAGATTATGTCTAACTAAGCACCAACCTAGCTCAATTCCTGATTGGATCAGGGTGATCTGCCTAAATTGGAAAAACCAAGCTTTTTCCTGCTGAAAATAACATTGATTTTAATATCTATGGTTTATTTATACATGACACCCAGCATTTGGTAAAGTATGAGACCTATGAAGAGTCAGGAAATATCTGGAGAGATGATAGTCAAGAAATTTCCAAAATTGATGAACGAATCAGGCCACAGATTGAAGAAGCTCAACAAATCCCCAAACAGTTAAATACAAAGAATACCACTTAGGCAACTATCATCAAACTTCTGAAGACCAGATGAAGGTGAATTCTCAAAAGTAGTTAGAGAAAAACTACACATTATTTATGAAAAGAAAAATTAAAAACCCCAGAGAATTTGTTAGTAACCAACCCATACTACAAAAAGTAGTAAAGGAAGTTCTTCAGGTTGAAGGAAAATGATTCCAGAGGGCAGCGTGAAATGCAGGAAGGAATGAAACACACAAAAAGGGTAAATTGTGGGTAAATATAAAAGAATATTGACTACTTAAAGTCACAATAATTATATTACACATTTTTACATAAATACAGAAGTAAAATATAGCACAAAAGACGGAGGGTGTAAATGGAATTACACTGTTGAAAGTTTCTTCCACTGCTCTAGATGTGGTAAAAATACCAATTTAAGTTCAAGTAGGCCAAAAAGATCCCCTAATAAGTCAAAAATGAATTATACTCTAAAAATAGGGAAAGTTCTAATTAAAATGCTAACAGAAAAAATGGAATAGTAAAAATACCCTTTATCCAAAAGAAGGCAGAAAATAAGGGGTAAAGGAACAAAGAACGTGTGGGAATAGTCAAAAGGAAATAGCAATATAATCAACTTAAACTCAACTAGATCATTCATTACATTAAACATAAATGAAATAAAAATTTCAATTAAAACTCCAAGATTGATTATTCAGGTGGAGCATACAAAGTTTTATGTACCTCCTGAAATAGAGCTATCTAGTAGGAAGATAGATATGTGGGTTTGGTGTTCAAAAGGAAGTCTGGAATGGACGTTCAGCCTCTGGAGGTCATCGGCTTACAGGCAGTATTACAATCATGGGAGTTGTTTGATGATATGTAGATTGAGAAAGAAATGCCCACGATGGAGCCCCCTGGCTTTATAAAAGTTGTTTCCAAGTCCTTGGTGCCATAAGGTGCCTCAAGGAACAGGTTCCAAGGTACCAAGGAAGAGAACTAACATGTGCAACTCAGGACTTTTGTCCTCAAAGAGGAACCTAGAACCTCTCACTATATAAGGATGGGGATGGAGCTCTGCATACAGATGTTCATGGTGAGCAAACACATGCAGACACCTCATGGACTTAAAGCTGTTCAGAAGAAAGCAAATTTGCTAACTAGATTTTAGTGGTTAGAAATCAAAAGAATGAGCAGAAGAAACGCAATTGCCCTTATCTAATCAGGACAATACCACAGTTGCCAGATGGCCAGACTGCACTGTTAGATGCGCATAACACGGTGTTTCCCCTTTCTAGAAGTGTCATGAGACACTAAGAACAGATGATATTAATAAATACTCTGATGTTTTAAAGGTATCACTATAGTGTTATTAATAAATATTCCAGAATGTGCAAATAATCAGTATTCCGGGCATATGAGCATAGGCATATGTATAAAAGGAAAATCCATTTTCTGCAGTTATCTGGAACTGATATTCACGGTAGTGTGTGCTATCAAAACTTGTGTCTCAGTCTGCAAATTTTTGCTTCCTTTTTGAAAACCAAAGCTGGTTTGGTAACAGAGAAATACTCTCTTCTATTTATTTTCTCTCATGAAATTAACATTTTTTCCTCAGTTGTTTTGGCAGCCACGTGGAAATCTAGGCCTTCAATACCACCCTGTGATTTCCTTTTAGTTTCTGAAAATAGTGTTATAATTTTATACTTCAGGTTGCAAATAACAGAGATTCCTTCATGGGGCCTCAAGCAAAAGACAGTTCGTGGTAAGGGCTTCCTGTGCACTGCTAGTGGAAAGCTGTCAGGGTCAGAGGAAGCTTGAGGGAAGAGCTACTCCCTCCCTCTCTGCAAGAGCCCCATGGTTTCTATTACAGCATCTTCACTTCTCTGCACACATCCAGTCTGATTGCCACTCCACTACATGGCCTCCTCTGCCTGTTTATCTCTTCTGTTACCCTACAGGTGGATTTTGAAGTCTTCACCTTACCACAGCTCCTCAATTCTACTTTGTGGCATACTTTTAGATTCATCTCCCACTTTTATCTGGCTCCATATTTTCAAATTTGGGTTCACAAGAACAAGAATGGCTTACCCAGCTCATCTCTTCTTGACAGGCTGATTTGTCTGTCTCTGCTGGCCTAAAGATTGTCTGCTCTTGGGCCAGGCATCCACTGTCATCCAAATACCAGTAGCTTGATGAGGTGGAGGTTAACGATCTGGTGGCAGAAATATCTTGAATGAGGAATTTTTCTATCCAAAGGAAGTATCCACTTAAAAAGCATTTGAGTTTTGGTCTTTCCAATAGGCATTACATGGACTTTAGTCTAGACTCTAATACATTTTCTTGCATAACTTCTGTCTTTTATAAAATTAATCTTTGGTATACATCGTTTTGGGTGAAGTCAATTCCACAGTATTTCTTAGCTTTCTACCTTTCTCATCTAGAAATAGAAAAACTAAATAACCCTTGGTTGAAATATAAGTACTTCAGTTTTCCATCCACGTTCTAGGTATGCCACAAGAAGCAGAATTAAGGTATTTAACCCTAAATCTCAGACTTAGCTCTGATGTCGACTTCAAAATTCTACATACAATTCCTGATGTTTGAAAGCACTCAGTTCAGGCCTCTGGCCTCTAGATGGCCCTCTGTCTTTTGGTGATACCTTGAAGTCCATTTTCTGAGAAGGTAAAGTTGAAGGCAATGATCTTTCTGATATCGTACAAGTTATTCTGTATGTTTGCTCAGGGTGTCTGGTAGGCTTTCCTACAGTATAATGGAGTTGAAATTCTCTCTCCTTTGAGGAGTCTCTCCAAGGCAAAGAATAATACCCACATCACTTTTGCCCACACATCGGGGCCTTTAATTTTATGTTAATCCCTAGATTTTATGGTTTACTTTAGCATTTCATGAGTTATGGTGAAAATCCCAACCAGTTCCTGGAAAACACAACCATAATCTCCTAAACTCTGTCTTTACCCAAAACACAGGGTTTCAAAAACTACCAACAAGGCAAGCTCAGATGTTCTATTCCCTTGTTGTATATGCAGGTAAATCTAGGAGTAGAAAGTTATATGGACTAAAGTGAGAGATAGGAGGAGGAAGGTGGATATGAAGAAAGCACAAATCAGGGGAATCTGAGCAACTTCAGACTTGGTTAGTGTTCAGATTTCTGAAGGAATTGAAAGGCTGTTTGGCAATGAGACAAGTAAGTCATGATTTTTAGAAGACAGTTGTTTTCTTCAGTATTTTAAATGCTCTCTTTTTTATTTTCAAGATGATTATAGAGCTTGGGACGTTCAGAAAATTGACCTTTATAAACCAGAACAAACTTATCATCCCCCCGCTGTGAAATTTGGAAATTCAACTACATTTCAGGATGACTTTGTTCCTCAGGAAATAAAGCCTAGGCAAAGCTTTAAGCCCAGCCCTGTGGTCAAACGTTCCATAGTCCCTTTTAATGGCGATACAAGTCATCGCCTTGATTACGTACCTTATCAGCTAGAATTCAAGTTTGCAAGGCCAAAAGAAGTGTACAAGCCAACCAACCAACCCTTTGAGGATCTCACAACTCACCGCTATGACTTTCAGGGTCTTGTTGGCGAAACTGCAAAAATCTGCAGACCGCCATACACCAGAGTGACCCAAAATGCTCATTTCGAAGGAAGCACAGAATTCCGTGAGAGCTTTCAACCGTGGGAAATCCCAGCACCCGAAGCCAAGAAACCACAAGAGTATGTCCCGCCCGCAGGTACCATGCAGTTAAACAGCACGAGCCATCTCGACTATGTTCCCCATCAGACCACACGTGTCAGTCCCATCAGGCCGGTTTCTCAGAGAAGAAATTACAATTTTCCTTTTCAAGGAAAAAGCACCACAAAGGAAGATTTTCCAGCCTGGGAATGCTGTCGTCAAGGTCTTATTAAGCAGCAGCAGCAGATTCCCAACCCATCTGGAAAATTTGACGGTTGGAGCACTTCCAGGTCTCACTACGTGCCACATGAGCTGATTCCGACCGAGAGCTGCAAACCCGCACATGCTCTGCTTACGAGTTCTGCTCCATTCGATGACACCACCGTGTACTCTCTAGACTACACACCGAAGAAACAGGGAACCTGCCCTGCTAGCTATCCTTCTCCTCCAGGGTATATCTTTGAAACTACAAATTCTCGAGGTCATCAGTTCTTCCGCAAGGTCACGCCCGCAGTGGAGGCCTTCTAATCATCCAATCACGTTTAAAAGGAAGCTCACAGATACTGGTTCTTCTAAAGGCAAAGCCAGTTTTTTTTTTTCAAGGGGGGAGGCGCAGAGGGAGAGGGAGAATCTTAAGCAGGCTCCAAGCCCAGCACAGAGCCAGACTCGGGGCTCTGTCTCACAACCCTAAGATCATGACCTGAGCCAAAATCAAGAGTTGGACGCTTAACCGACTAAGCCACCCACATGCCCCAAAGCCAATTTTTTATAGTCAAAATAATTTATGAGAGAGCTAAAACAAACAAATCATTTCTAAAATTTTAAACAAGAAAATTGGAAAATGAATCATAAGAAATAAGGACTTTAAAATCCATTTTGTACTGATCTTTTACCAAGATTGTTCTTTAATATGCTATTCTGAAAGTTGAATCATGGACGTTCCCAACTGAACTCCTTGAATTCCCAACCTACTCTTTGGTAGCTTGTCTCCAATCTATTATCATTTACACTTATGTCTTTAATTACGGCAACCACACAGTTACTGCCCCACCAGCTGTCATGTGTCGAGCGCACTAGGACCGTCTAGCACACCTCTGGAAATGATGCATGGATTCCTCATCCAAGACCATGGTCTTCATTTCCTCGGACTTCAGGGCATCGACACAGTGCACTCTGGTTGTTGGTGCTGAGGGCGGTCACACTGCTCCTCACCACGTTCACAAGAGGAAGTGTGATGTGACAAGCAAAGGCTCTGTGGGCTAGGAATCAAGGCTCTGAGTTTGGGTTCCGATGACATTACCCTAGGCCAATGACGCGTGTCTCCGGGCCCCAGTGTCTTCATTTGTAAAAGGACATCTGCTCTGCTTAGCTCGCGAATATTCTGTTCTGAGCATCAGATCATGTGAGTCATTGTAACCCGAAAGTAAAAATGCTAAACAAATGTTGGGGATTCTTAATAAGTCCCTTAATCCCTTCTTGTACCTGTTTTCTCCTTTTTCAAATTAGGGTAATTAACCTACTCAATACTCACTTTCCGGCTTAAGGCAAGGATTGTAAAATGACCGAATTAGCCTTGAGCTTATGAGTCGTTTGATTCCTGAGAACAGTCTTGTCCTCCAGAGCCGCACAAGTGCCTGAGAGCTCGTTACAGAGAACGGAGAGCTTGGATTAGGAGAAAAACATGGTTTGAAAGACACTACTTGCAGGAAGGGAAACTGGTATTTGTTAGAGTAGTTTTAGGGATGACCGACAGCTCTGAAGACTCTTCAGGGTAACCTTGGGTGAGGATGTACCTAATTGCCGCGCCCGGAGTCAGGTTCAGAAGCAGCGGAGGGCTCGGCGGGGGGCACATTTACGTCCTTCTTCTCCAGCGTGAGCTAAGGGCTAAGAAGGGAGGGAAAGAATGATGCCAGTAAGTCAAGTAGGAAGAACGTGCTGCATTTATAAATGCTGAAAATGTCCTAATGAACCGAACTCCTGTTGTTTCTTTTTTGTTGAGAATTGATTGCATTATGGGAGAGTATGATTTATTTTAGCCCAAAGTTTGATCTTTTGTAGCTTTAGAGTTGTTTCAAATAATATGCTTAATTGAGAATAAGTCCACCAACTTTTGGCTAAAATGTTTTTCATATTTAAAGTAGCTTGTTTTATTTATGTTTGTATTAGTGAAAATTATGGTATGTAATTTTATTTCTGTACCAAATTTTCTCTGGAAAAGAAAGCTTTTTAATAAAGTCTTATCTATGTTAACCTGTACATAACTAGATACGCTTACATTTTCAATAGAAAACTTATTATATACTTAAAAGGCAACAGTAGGGAGTATGATAACGCTCTCAACCTGGCCCATTTTCTGATGCTGGACATTCAAATCCTTCTGCCATCTAATGGGGGCGGTCTCCTCCCTGGACAAAGGTTCCCCACAGGAAGATGTACCCTGGGGTTTCCCAAGGCAATGTGACTTGAGCTGAGGACACGAAGATGAATAATGTCATGCCCCATAATCTAACACTCAATATACCAGCTGTGAATAAGAGATTAAAACAGGGTGTACATGGGCCACTTAGCCTGAGAGTTCAGGAAAAGCTTCCTGAAGGAGAGAACAGCTGAGCTGAATCTTGAACGGTAAGTAGGAACTTGCCAGATCAAGGAAAGCAGGGAGGTGGGAACAGAGGGATCTATCGCTCTGGGCAAGAGTCAGAGAGTTCCAAAGGTGGCGGTGGAACACCAGCAGCACCTGACTCATGGTCTCTTTAGGTCTCCTTGAAGTAGGTATCGTGCAGGCACGCGCGCGTGCGCGCACACACACACACACACACACACACACACACTGTAACAGCACTGGAAACCAGTACTATTTAATAACCTGCCAGGTTCTAGAAGGAATTTTCACTACGCCAAACTGGGATGAATCCGATGAGGAAAGGAGGATAATTCAGAGAGGAAAGGCAGTAGGAAATTCCCACCCTCACCCCGTCCCATGTCCACCTGTCTCCCTGCAGATCCTTGTAGAAAATAAGCCCCACAGATTCAGAAACTCGCAAGGAATGCTTTGTGGTTTATAAAAACTGCATGGGCAATGCTAAGATTGAACCCTAATTACACTAGGGACGTGGGGTGCTTTGGATGTGCCAGGCATAGATTCATGAATTGTAACGAACGTGCCGCTCCTGGGGGGCTGCACATGGTGGGGGGGCTGCGCATGTGGGGAGACAGGGGTCCCAGGGCAGCTCTGTACCTACAAGTCCATTTTGATGTGAACCAAAACCATTCTAAGAAGACGACTATTAACAAAATTGCAGGGTACGAAGAGAAGAGGGGAGCATTCACCTGTCAGAGGTTGGGGACTCCATACCCCAGCTCAACACATCAGATTTGCAGACTTTATTTTTACAGACTACTCCCTAAGGCCCTGAGAACCACTGCGTGAAGGGAGGAGCCTCTTAATACAAAGGCCAGAGGAGCCCCCTGAACAGCCCTCGGAGAGAGAGGTGAACCCTGTAATCCTAAGTTAGCAAACTTCAAAAAGGCTGTTTAAAAAAAGGGCTGATAATATGCTTCTGAAAGGGTCACCGTGTCCAACAAAGCATGGGGAATCTTTCATTCTCTTAAGGCTTCAGCTGGCTTACCTCTCCACTCAATGCTGTTTTATGGGGATGTGCAGATTTTCACCCGTGTCACCCCTCCCCAACCTACCCAGGAACACAGCTGCTCTCTAGGGCGGCCGGACCTGTCACTACCACCTCCAACATCCCCAGCGATGCTTCTGTATTTGTAGCCTTTACGGAACTATCGCGGTTCACAAGGACAGGTGGCTGGGAGAGGCTCACTTCCAGCAAGCATTTAAAGATGCTGAGTCCATGCTCTGATTAAGTCACAAAGAGTAAGTGCCCTCAGCAGTGATAACTGGTGATAATTCTGGGTTGAGGGCAAGAGGAAGGAAGGAAGGAAGGAAGGGAGGGAGGGAGGGAGGGAGGGAGGGAGGGGAGGAAGGAAGGAAGGGGAGGAAGGAAGGAAGGGGAGGAGGGAAGAGGGAAGAGGAAGGGATGGAGGGAAGGAGGGAAGGGGGGAAGGGAAGATAAAACTACACTTTAGACATCTGAGGTGTCCGATTGCTTATCTCCCGTGTCTCAGCCTCATGAGGTTAACAGAGTCCCACAAGTTACTGTACAATGATCGACTTTTTCAACAAATGACCTTAGAAACCCCATGGCCCGAGGCAAATGGAGGGGAATCTCAAGTTCAATAACATGGATGTTTTCCGTAAAGACTCACTGCCCATCTTGAAGCACTACCCACATGGTCAGGACACAGAGGAAGGGCTTCCTCACCAACTGCTGCCAGAGGCTTCAGGCGCAGACGTCTCAAGTCAGTCCCTAAACTCCTCAGAATGGCCCAAACTAAGAGGGTATTAGTCCCTCCTGCTCTCCTACTACCACCTACCTCTACACCCATCTCGGGCTGTCGTCTGGGACTTCTTTCCACCCCTTCTGCCCTCGACCTTAACCACAGCCACAGGGTGTAAACGATTGGGAGAAGGCAGTCAGAGGGAGTCTCTGTGTGATCTCCCCTGAATCTCGTCACGCACACTTCATAGGACAATCCAGGGCAGCGAGCCCATCCGGTCTGCTCCTGGATGCACAAGGCAGCCCAGGTGACAATACCCAAGGCCGCCAGAAACAACACAAAGAAGCCGCCCGCACTTACAAGGGTGCCGCTGAATAATCAAAGTAAATTTATTTCGGAATTACTTAAGGGTCATGAAGAAACATGTTATAGAAACAGTAGTAAAATACAGTACACAGGAATGTCACTTGAACGATACCAAGACAAAAGTAAAATAGCAGACGAAAAAGAGCGACTTTAAATACAAAGATGAAGAAATTTAATAGGAAATTTTGTTGATAAGAAAAAATATATGTCCCACGTCTTTGTTACATACTGTACAAAATAAAATATTGCACCTTTAAGTCATATAATAAATATATACAAAGAGTATTTTACAAATGATCTTTCTTTTAATTTAAAAACTTTCCACAATCAAGTGTGATTGGTGATCAACCCCCCACGGGCTGGCGTGTGCCCTTCACGTCCCCACCCTTCCTGGCCACCAAACCTCTGCGTACAGTAGTGCCCATTGTCAGTGTCAGTGAGGCTGCAGTTAGAACACGACAGCTGGTGCAGGGAGACTCAGCAAGCTTGCCCACAGACAAATCCAAAGCCCGAACGCACTGTTCGCTTTGTGACCGGGGACTCGGTCCAGCACGACCTGCTTCGGGGGATGCTGCGGCCAACGGGCTATCGGCGGTGCAGCTGGGATGCTGACCGGGGAAGGATGGCTGCTTTCTTGGGGTTCTGTGCCATCGAAAGCCATAACTGGTGGGATGTTAGGGAGAGCGCCCCAGAACCGAATCAGCGTTAGAACTTCACAATTTCACGCAAGCCCCACATTCCTTCAGCAGAAACAATTTACTCCCAATTTACCCTCCACCCAGACACAATCACCAGCACCAGCACCGGCCCCAGTCTGAACGCAACCCAGTGCCACCCAGCTTGGTCCTCATGCTAACCGCCAATGCCAACTCTAGCCTTAACCCTAACATACCTTCCACTCTCTCCTCACCCGATCCTAAAACGAACCCTAAACTTACTCACCAAATCCTAACTTTGACCCCCTCGCCCTACTGTAACTTCTAGCCTAACCCAAATTCACTTTGGATTTACCAACAAATCGGTCAGAATTAAAACAATTATTTACGACAAACAATTCTTTTCAACCACCGGTGTTTCCTATTTAGATTACTTTCTTATAATCTTCCCGGAAATAGAAAAAAATCCTCAGGAATACTATTTTATGTATAAATTAGGTCTAATAAGGCTTTGATTTTCTGTTTATGTGCAAGAGAAGAGTGCTTAGAAAAAGTTTCATTCACAGCTCTCAAAAGAAAGCTTTGAATACACTTCAAAATCAGTAGAAAAGGAGAGCTTTCCCTCTCCTTTGATTTCCGAGATGCCTCATTTGGTCACAGATAGATCTCCAGAGTTGTGAAACGGGCAGCAATGTTTACTCTGTGTTTCTTCCCCGGGTTCTGTGAGAGCAAGGACAAGATGCCACACCCCCCCCCCGGGGTCCTTGGATCACTCAGTGCTGTAAGCCTGTCTACCACCTCTTCTTCACAGACTAGACTTAAGGACCCATAAAAATGTCACTAGAGCCATCCATGCCATCCTTCAACTACTGGCCAGAGCTTCTAAAGGATAGATGCCTTATAAACCTGTTGAAACCCTGCAACTTGAGAGAAGAGGAAGTCACCGGTTTCTGTGTGTCCCTCACATCTTTAGGACGTCCTACCCCCCACAAGTCTACACGTCGCAGGAAGCAGCAGCCCGTGGCAACGCACTGGGGATCTGGGCGGTTTCCCAATTAGAAGGACACGGGGAGGGTCCCAAGTGCAAGAGCACGCCTGCTACGATAGTTTTGGCCATCCCGGAATATATCATCTCAAAGAGCTGGGATTAAACACCGGCCACGGGGGAAACAATAGAACGAAATCCCACCAGTGGTGAGTTTACATCAACCCCTGAATGCAGAATCTAGAGTTTTAAGAGAAATAACATGTTTCTGAACCAGCTACATGGGAGGGAAAGAGCTTTTACATTTTGGTTCTGTCTTCACAGCAGCATTACGACCCTCGCCACAGGATTACCCTTCTTGACACGACTGGCAGCATCTCTGTTTGTAGAGCTCTAGCGAACACAGATGGAGATGCTTTACAAACATACAGTAGTGAGTTGTGTCTGAGCAGTCTCCTGCAAAAAGAAAAACAAAACTAAACAGACATCCATCGAATACACAGCTCATTAGAGACGGAGTTAAAAAAAATTAAAAAGCCTTTGAGTTTATGATAAGCCTACACTGAGATCACAGAGCGAGCTGGAGAAACTGGGCTTGGATTCGCAGCCCAGGGAATACAGTCAGGGGCACTGTGACAGCGCCGGGTGGGGACAGGTGGTGACGGGGGCAGCCACACTTGTGGGGAGCCCAGCATCACGGATAGAGCCATCCAATCACTACGTCTTACACCTGAAACTGATGCAATGTTGTGTGTCAGCTGGACTCAAATAAAAAAAATTGAGAGCAACCCCACTAGGCTTGGGTTAGAGGCACGGCCCTGCACGACAGCCAGGAGCACACGGGGCTCACTTCTCAGCCAGGCCAAGTGGCCTCACCATGCTCTCCTGGCCCTTCTGGCCCATGCTCTTCCTCCGGGTGCTGAGAACAGCAGGGGGTGGACCCCTTGGAAAACTGATAAAAGCAACAGACCTGCTCCCTAGCAAAATATAGTTATGATTAAGTTTTATAGAGATAATATAACAATTATGATATATATATAATATAAAATATATGTGTATATGAACATATAATATATAATAATAATATAATAATATAAACATCTATGTCAAATTTTTATTAAAGAGGGCACGTGTGGTGACGAGCACTGGGTGTTATATGGAACTAATGAATCGCTGAACACTGCATCAAAAACTAATGATGTACTATACCCTGGCTAATTGAACATACAAATAAATAAAAAATAATATTAACAGGAAAAAAAAAAAAGAGTCCCCATCCTACGAGATGAGACCTCCCTCCAGGCAGAAGGGGAGTGTGGGGAGGCGGTCAGAGGTGGTGACAAGTCCATCCTAGCCAACACCACTGACACCCAAGTGGTTCGACTGTTCTCTAAAGAACGCTGAGTCACACCACAGCAAAGCGGCTCATCTCCCCGCGTCCCAGGATGCCACCAGCACGGTGGGCACTCCTGGGACCAGGCAGCCGGCCGGCGGCGGTACCTGAGCGGGGTACGTACTCTCGCAGGAAGGCCCGAGACAGTGCCGCCAGGAAGCCGGTTTCCTTCTCTGCACACAGTGTGTCTCCGCCACGGGTCTGCAGCTCCTCACGCGGACACAGTCGACTTTCCGAGACTGGAAGCCCCGGCCGCAGGCCGCCGTGCAGGGCCTCCAGGGGCCCGTGCGCCAACACACGTCACAAGCCCCCGATGAGCAGTTCCTCCTCAACGTGGGTCTGAAAGAGGAAAAAGAAACAAAAAACAAGGGAAACCACAAAAAGTGGAAAACGGGGAAGCGGGGTGTCACTTCTTGCCGGGAGCAAGCCTTTCGGCAAACTCTGTTTTCAATACACTGAAGGTCTCCGGATGAGGACCCTGTGCGACAGGTGCGTGATTTGCGCGGTGCGCGGTTGGGGGCGCAGCGGTGACAAGGACAGGCAGGCAAACCACATGTTCCACTCCCCTCCCACATGGAGTCAAGACACGCGCCTGGAGGGATGCGGCGTCCTGGAAAGCTGGAGCGGGCCAGTTTCGGCTCCCGACCAGCCGCTTCAGATTTGCTAACAAGCCTTCGGATGTGTGCACCGAAGCACTCGGCACAGATTCGGGTGTGAGTGTCAATGTGAGTGCGAGCGAGCTCATCTGCAGAGGGACGGCACTCTAACAGAGTTAGGCCCCACATGACCCCTAGTCGGAGGCCACAAAGACCGTTAGGGGACAGGGATCTATCCCAGTTCCCCAGCCTTTCAAACAGAACCAAGAGCTGGTGCCCTCTGACTCTGGAAGATACTGAGCCCATAAGAGAGAGCCAGCTTGGTGGACCCACTTTGGGGTAAACGCCCTTGTTCCCTGTGGCAGGGGTCCTGGGCGATCTCTCTGCACTACACGGGACTGTCTCCCACCCCCCAGGCGACTGGAAGGGAGCCCTAGCTTCGCGGAGCTGGTTCAATAACTCTCCTTCTTCCAGGAATTTGGACATTGTTGGAACAAGACCTGTAAACGTAAGGACTGGAGCGGTGCTGGCCGTATTCTGCCACACGGGCCAGAGAACCAGAAAATAACAAAGAAGGAAGCAAAACACAGAGAGCTGCAGAGACCAGAGGAGGAAAAAACCCCAATGATTTCTCATTTCTTGGTCACAGTCCTTCCTGCGGTCTGATGGCGTTCCCTCTTTGAATTCTTGAGGCATTTTTGTATTCCTGTAAGAGGCTCCTTACCAGCACATGTGATCTATAAGGAGTGTAGGAATGCCGCTGGAAACATGGTGAGATGGAGAAAACTGTGATAACCTGACGCGTTGGCGGGTGGCGGGGTGGTGTAGTACTACGAATAGTTGGAAGCAGTACTCTGAGTAGCCAGTAGGGGGAGACGCCATCAAAAGGTTTATTTGAACAACAGGGTCACCCCAAACTAAGATTATACAAGGGAAGAGGAGGGTATCTTGTTAATTACAGGGCTTTTGTTTTCCCCAATGGGTATGAATCCTAGCCGCCAAAAGCTTAGTTGCTTTGGACAACCGGGCATAGACCCAGTACTCCTCAGCCATTTCCCTGCCCCATGCAGAGCTTTACCTACTGAAAAAAATTGAACATTCACAGAATACACCAAAAATGTATTTTAAAAGGATACCAAATTGCTGTGCACGAGTGTTGAGTGGTCCCGTCTTAATAAGAAATTGCCCACCTTTTTTGCATAAGTCATTCCAAGTCGACTTTTGTTGTTTCCAGCCCAAAGGACCTTAACTAACAGGGCTCCCTTCTGCTCTGATGGACGGCAGGCCAGTGGGAAGTCAGAAGGAGCCCCAGAGCCTCTAAAGATGAGAGGACACAGGGAGCTAGAGACCAACGTGGCAGGTACAGCTCCAGACGTGGGTCGTTGAAGACCCAGTGAAAGAAAGAAAGGTCGGTCCAGCACAGAGCATCCCATGTCCTCCTGGCCATGGACAGTACTGGGCACCAGGACACCAGAGCCAGGGGGACACAGTCTGGGCACTGGCACTATGTCTAAAACACAAAAGTGGATTCGGCACCAGAAATCGCGAAGTCACCCTGTTTCGGCTAGTCTTCCCCAATGTCTCATTCCTGTTCAGTCGAGCTCCTCTCCGACCTCAGACCACTCCTTTCACCATCAGCCAGATGCAACCATGGACTCCAGCGGACAGATTCCGAGCCTGATGGTCATCCCAAGTGCCCAGCGGCTTTAAAGAGATGAGATTGCCAGGCTCCACTCCCAAAGATTCCCCTTCATGAAGTCCCAGGTAAGGCCTGAGAATCCTTATTGTAAAGAAATGCCCCAGATAATTCCGAGGAATCACTGCTTTGGAAGCAAACTCTCTGTGTCGGGGAGTGCCACCTCGGGACCCCGTGTTGTATGGGGGCTGGCGTGACTCCCCTAATTCGCACCCCCTCTGTCACTTTTCTCGGTGGTGGCCATGCCCCTGAGGCCCCTCCCAAGGAATCTTTCTTCTATTTCTTTTAAACACTTCCACGTTTTCAGTTCATCTCCACATCTCTTTTTCTTTTTTTAAAGATTTTATTTATTTATTTGAGCGAAAGCTCGAGCATGAGCAGGGGGTGAGGGGCAGCAGCAGAGGGAGAAGCTGACTCCCTGCTAAGCAGGGAGCCCAATGCGGGACTTGATCCCAGGACGCTGAGACCATGACATGAGCCGAAGCCAGATGCTTCACGGACTGAGCCACCCAGGCGCCCCCACATCTCTTTCTCTAAGGCCCCATTTGGCCATATATTTAGCCTCCTGGTAGATCCTTCTATGCCTTCTATACTCTCCACTATATTTCTGCTTCTTGTTTTAGCTACCATTGGCTGGAAAGCCTGTGGTGCATCCAGTGTGCGTCCTGAAGGAAGGACATCAGGACACCGTGGCTGGAGCGCCAAGAGTGAAGGGGTGTGAGGTTTGGGATGCGGCTGTAAAGGGAGGGAAGAGGGGCGCCTGGGTGGCTCAGTCAGTTAAGCGTCTGAATCTTGATTTCAGCTCAGGTCATAATCTTGGGGTCGTGGGATCGAGCCCTGTGTCAGGTCCCTTGCTCAGCAGGGAGTCTGCTTGAGATTCCCTCTCTCTCTCAAAATAAATAAATAAATCTTTTAAAAAGTAAATAAATAAAGGGAGGGAGGAGTTGACTGTGTGGCATTTTCTAGGCCACATTACAGACTACAGTCACCCTTCCTCCTACGAGCAAGTGAGGTCTCTAAAGTGGCTTTAATCTGTCAGGGAGATGGGGTGCAGTGGTCATATGATCAGATCTGATTTTGGAAAGGATCGCTCAGCTGCAGTGCGGGGCTGGGATGGAAAGAAGCAACAGGTGGAGGGGGACAGTGGGATGGCTCAGCTACAGGGAATCATGGTGGAGATGGAAGAAAAATAGATGGGTTTGAGAACATAATACAAGAAACCAAAAGGTATATAAAAAGTAATCAGAGGGGCGCTTGGGTGGCTCAGTTGGTTGAGCGTCTGCCTCTTGATTTGGGCTCAGGTCATGATCTCAGGGTCGTGAGACAGCCCTGTGTTGGGCTCCACGTTGATTGGGGAGCCTGCTTAATATTCTCTCTCCCTCTGTCTCTGCCCCTTCCCTCTGCCTGCGAGTGCGTGCATGTGCTCTCTCTCTCTCTCTCTCAAAAGTAATCAGAAAAGTACAAATCAAAACAGGATGTAATTTTTCACCCATCAGACTGGCAACATTTTTAAAAAGACTGAAAACCCATATAATGTTCATAAAAAGGGGGAACCCTCATACGTATACTCTTGGTATAGACATTTTGATGGTAACTTAGTAGTATCAGAATGAACATGCCTATCAATTCGATCCCATGCCATGCCAAAATATATCTTTTAGTGCATAAAGATATGCTCTAGGATGTTTACTGCAGCCTTTGTTTGTAATAGCAAAAAAAAAAAAAAAAAAAAAAAAACGGAAACAATCAAATGTCCATCAGCAATGGAATGAGCTAATAATGTTAAATACAACAATGAAAAAGAATCTTACGTACTAAGATGGGGAAAAAATCTGTTGATAAATAGAAAAAGCAAGTTTCGGAAAAGTACATCAGGTATGTTAAAAAAGAAAGCTCAATCCACACCCGTGTTTGCGTCCTAAGTCTATCTTTGAGAGTGCAAAGGGAAACATCTGGGGTAATCCGTATCAGTCTGTGTGTGGTCTCTATCTTCTCAGCAAAAGACAAAACTAGGTTGCCTGTTGAGAAGGAGGGCAGCTGTTCCAAACATTTTCCACTTGAGGAAAATAGTTCTGGTTTCAATTGTATTGTGGGGAATAGGAAACACAGCGGACTCCACACTGCCAAACCTTACTGAAGGCTCAGAATGGAAACTGAGCCAACTGTCAAGGTCATCTCATTTTCTCTGGCAACACTCAGGGTGGGGAGGAGGGAAACAGAGACATATTTTGAGCATCTTCGATGACCCAGGCTGCTTACATGCTTTCACACTAAGCCAACTACTCGAAACCTCGGAACCATAATTTTACACGGACGGCGATACCCCATTTTGCAGACTGGGAGGCTGGGGAGCCCGGGTCACACAGTAACAGAGTGGGAGAATTCCGCATTCCCTCGTTCGTGTGCTTTTTGGCTCTCTCCCTACTCCACGCTGGCTGGGGCGCACTCCTCTGGGACAGTGGAGTCGCCAGGCAGAAGGGGCCTGGGTCTCGGGGTGACCTCATGGAACAACGCCCCTCTACCCCAAACCGAGCACCAGCTTCGACTCCTACACAAGAGAAAAGCAAACTCTTTTCGTGTTTAAGCCCCTTCACAAGGTAATAGCTTGTTTCATTCTCTGCTAAACCACTGTGCCAACATCCTCATCCAAACAGTTTCTAGAGGGGCCTGGGTGGCTCAGTCAGTTAAGCATCTGCCTTCAGCTCCGGTCATGATCCCAGGGTCCTGGGATCGAGTCCTGCTTCTGGCTCCCTGCTCAGCAGGAGTCTGCTTCTCCCTCTGTCTCTGCATACTCTCTCTCTTACACTCTCTCTCAAGTAGATAAATATAATCTTAAAATAAAAAAAACACAGTTTCTAGACAGAGGAATACAGTGGTCCACTGAAAACATGAGGAAGATTTAATCTGTAAACTTAAATGAAATATCATTAGGTTTGACCAGCTTTGTAGACAGAGGGAAAAATATCTGTCCTCAGCGCTACTCTTCTTTTTTATTTCTCTTTGGGGCATTCCTCTCTAAATATATTCCATGTCCAAATAATCTGTAATTATAATAGTGCCTATTAATGAATCTTTCAGCATCCTGTATACTATCGAGGATGGCACGGTAAGAAATCATCTTTGGATGGGAACTGTCAGTTGTGAGAGGCAGTGGACAGGAGAAGTCATGCCATTTTCAGGCAGTCACAGCCACTGACAGAGGCAGGACAGGGTTCGTGTCACCCCAGGGCGGGTCAGTACCTCCTTCTGTCGTCACACCGGGGGTCGGAGCTGTTGTGGTGTTGACACGGGGCATGCTGCTGCTGCATCCTCCCAGCGCGACCCAGGCACCGTGCAGGACACTGGAACAGAAGCACAAAGCGGCGGAAACAGCCCTGTGAGCTCATGCGTGCTGCGGTACCAAGGCTATGCACTGAGGGGGGCCCAGTGGTCGCCCGGGCAAGTCGGGGGGATGGGAGTGCCACTCTGAGGACCAGACAGCCTTCCCTCAGAGCCGGAAAGATACCTGGGTATCTTCCTCCTCCTCTTCCCCCCAGAAACTTCGACCATCTCTGGGGAGAAGGGAAAAGGATGGGGCCAGTCTGTAACTGACACGGCTTAGGCCCAGAAATGACATGGATTAGAACCATAAGCAACTGTCAAGGTTGGGTTCTCCTGCTCTGAGCAAAAGTGGAGGCTTGTGGGTTAAGGTGAGCTCAATTATAGAAAAATTTTTTTCTGATGTGGGGTTCTTAAATTTTCATGTAGTCATAATACATATTAATTTTTCCTTCTGCTCTGTTTTATGCTGAAAAGGCCCTTCCCATCATGCTGGTTCTATTTCCACTCACCTTCCTGGTCATGTCCTTTGTAGCACAAAGGTTTTTAATTTTTACGTTGCCTAGTGTATCTGTTTTTGTTGTTGTAGCTTGTGTTTTTGGTGTCCTATCTAAAAAACCATTTCTTAACACAAGGCGTGACGATTTAGTTCTACAGTTCTTCCAAGAGCTTTATAGTTTCAGCGCTTAAATGTAGGTCTTTGATCCACTTGGAGTTAGTTTTTTTGCATACTGCATAAGCTAGGGCCCAGCTGCATTTGTGTGTGGGGGGGGGTACCCAGTCGTCCGGTACCATTTGTCAAAGAGATTATTCTTTCTCCGTTGAATGGTCTTGTCACACTTGTAGGACACCAACTGACACAGATCTAGAAAATTCCTCTCTGGACCTTAAATTCTATTCCAGCCATCAGTATGTCTACCCCTTGTCAGCACCACGCTGTCTTGATTACTACAGCTCTGTAGTAAGTTTTGAAACCCACAAGTTGGAGCCCTCCAACCTTGTTCTTTTTTCAAGATTGTTTTGGCTATGGGGCGCCTGGGTGGCACAGCGGTTAAAGCGTCTGCCTTCGGCTCAGGGCGTGATCCTGGCGTTCTGGGATCAAGCCCCACATCAGGCTCCTCCACTGTGAGCCTGCTTCTTCCTCTCCCACTCCCCCTGCTTGTGTTCCCTCTCTCGCTGTCTGTCTCTCTCTCTGTCAAATAAATAAATAAAATCTTAAAAAAAAAAAGATTGTTTTGGCTATTCTGGGTCCTTTATATTTTCTTATGAATTTTACGATCAGCTTGTCAATTTCTGCAGAGAAGCCAGCTGGGAGTTTTACGGGGGTTGTCCTGAATCTGTAGGTCGGTTTGGAGCGCATGGGCAGCCTAACAATAAGTGCTCTGACCCGTAAATATGGGGTGTCTTTCTATTCATTTAGATCTTCTCTAATTTCCTTAAAAAACCTCTTGCAGTTTAACACTTTTTTTAAACTGTTCTTCCGCTATGGTTAATTACCACTGAACTTTAAACCCAGTCAACACGGTCTGTCCTCTCATTTCACTGCATGACTCAGGGCTACTCCTACACTGAACCAGATAACACCAGCTAAAGAAGGTCTGTCCACCACTCTACTAAGCTGTTTTTCCTGAAAATTTCCTGTGCTCATTTGTTCTCCCACATGAATGTCAGAATTACCCTAAGTTCCCAAAACGAATTCTACCGTAGTCTTTGGTGGAATTCTATTACGTGTCTCAGTTCATTTAAGGGAGCAGACATCTTTACAGTACAGACAGTACCTTTACGTGTCCTACTTTTCCTGTGGGTGTCTCAACACTGTGCTCCACTTTTCTTTATGGGTTCTGTTTTGGTTAATTTTATGTGCCAACTTGGCTGGGCCATGGTGTGCCCGGATATTTGGCCAAGCATTATTCCAAGTGCTTCTGGGAGGATGTTTCTAGAGGAGATTAACATTTAAATCAGCACTCAAGGGAAAGCAGATTGTTCTCACAAGTGTGGGTGGGCCTCACCCAATCAGTTGATGGGCGGACTAGGACAAAACAAGTAAGTAAGAGGGAACTCCTCCCGACTGACTGTCTTTGAACTGGGATATTGGCTTTTTCCTGCTTTTGGACTTGAACTGAAATACTGGTTCTTCCTGGGTCTGTAGCCTGCTGGCTTCTGGGCTGGAAAGACGTGATCGGTTGTCCTGGATCTCCAGCTTCCTGACTCACCCTGCAGCTCTTGGGACTTGTCAGCCTCCATAATTGCATTAACTCGTTAATTCACACACACACACACACACACACACACACACACACGCACCCCCTATTGGTTCTGCTTCCCTGGAGGGCCCTGGCTAATGCAGTTATATAGACTTTGGTCCTGAGAAGAGGGGCGCTACCATAGCAAGTATCTAAAACTGGAAGTGGCTCTGGAACCGGGTGATGGGTAGAGGCTGGAAGAGTTTTGAGGTACATGCTAGAAAGAGCTAGACTGCCTTGAAGGGCACATTGTTAGAAACACGAACATTTAAGAGGGCTCTGATGAAGTTTCACGTGGAAGTAAGGAACACGCTTCTGGGAACTGGAGGAAAGGCAATCGTCATCCTCAGATGGCAAACTTGGGGCGCCTGGGTGGTTCAGTCGTCTGAACATCCAACTCTTGGTTTCGGCTCAGGTCATGATCTCAGGGTCTTGAGCGTGAGCCCCGCGTTGGGCTCTGCACTCATCAGGGAGTCTGCCTGAGATTCTTTCCCTCTGCCCCTTCCCCTCTCCCCACTCATGTGCACATGCTCTCTCTCTCTCTCTAATAAAATAATCTTTAAAAAAATAAAATGGCAAAAACTTGGCCAAATTGTGTTCTAGTGTTTTGTGGATGATAGAACTTGCAAGTGATGAAATTGGATATTCAGCTGGGGAGCTTTCTAAGCAAAGTGTTCAGGGTGCCATCTGGCTTCCCTTAGTGCTTACAGCAGAATGTGAGTGGACAGATAAACTGAAGAAATCATTAAACAAAAAGGAATCATAACTGGAGGATTCAGAAAATTCTCAGTCCATCCATATTTCAAAGAATGAGAAAGTATGTTCTGGAAGGAACACTAAGTGTGTGGCTGCACAATCACTGTGTAAGGAGATTCCCCGTGGGGTTAATCAGTCATCCCAGCGGAAGCCAGGAATAGAGATAGGATTGTGCCAGGACAGACCTGATGGGACCCAGTTAAGGAAGGCTTTAGAAACTGCGGATGCTACAGGGGGCATAAAGCCATTCAGCTGCAAAGATGCTTTATCCTTCAGGGAGAGGGAAGAATGACCCCAGATCCAGAGCTCACCAGGGCTGCTGCTCTCACGACAGGCCGGGGGCTGGGTAGGCAGAGGCTGTTTCCTCGATTTCCAGTTTCCGGGGGCCCTGCTGCCCCTGCCTAGTGCTTCAGGGATAGGACACTCCAAAGAGCCATGTGGGAGAGGCTGCTGTCTGGGGCCCTGGGGGCCGTGCCACTGCCATGGTGGGTCTGGAGGGCAGAGCATCAAGCCCAAGAGGATTATTCTCAAGTGTTAGGATCTAATGGAATTAGCCGTGCTAGATTTTGGACTTGACTGGGACCCACCGCCCCTTTCCTGTTCTGATTTCCCTCATCTGGAAAGGGAACGTCTGTCCTCTGCTTGTTGCATCACTGTATTTTGCAAGTATGTAACCAGTCTGCCTTCACAGGTTCACAGGGGGACAGGAATTCTGTGTCAGGACGGCTCACTTCTTACCCATTCCTAATTTAGGTGACATTTGGTGAGACTTTGGATTTGAATTGAGGACAGAATGGACCAAGACTTCTAAGGATATTGGGATGGGATAAATGTTCTTGGCACACACGAAGGACATGAATGGGGGGGGGGACAGGGGGCGGAATGTTATGGACCAAATTGTGTCCCCTCAAAATTTGTACATGGAAGCCCTAACCCCCAGTATGACCGTATTTGGACACAGGTTTTATAAGGGGAAATTAAAGGTGAAATGAAGTCATAAGGGTGGGGCCTTAAGCTGCTAGGAACAGTGTCCTTATAAGAAGAGGAAGAGACACCCGAAATCTCTCTCTCTCTCTTTTTCTGCACAGAGAAGGGGCCACGTGAGGACACGGTGAGAAGGCAGCTGTCTTTAAGCGGGAAAGTGAGGTCTCACAAAACCAACCCTGACGGAACTTTGACCTTGGCCTTCCAGCCTCCAAAATCGTGAGAAAATAAACTTCTGCTCTCCGCAGCGCTCAGTCTGTGGTATTTTGTCACGCCAGCCCTAGCCGACTAATTAGGTTCCTAGACATTTCTTCAATATTCTTCCCCAAATAATTTTTTTAAGATTTTATTTATTTATTTGATATACAGAGAGGCAGTGAGAGAGGGAACACAAGCAGGGGGAGCAGGAGAGGGAGAAGCAGGCTTCACGCTGAGCACGGAGCCCGATGCGGGGCTTGATCCCACCACCCCGGGATCATGACCCGAGCCGAAGGCAGACGCTTAACGACTGAGCCACGCAGGTGCCCCTCCCCAAATGTTTTTTATTTATAATGTTGCGCAAGGTGGTGTTTGGGATGCAGGCTAGGAGACGTTTGTGCACATATTACTAATGCTCCCCTGCTCCTTTTCTCAAAGTCTGCTCTTACTCCCACTGCCCCAGACCAGCCAATCTTGGAACTTCTGTCCCTGAGCTCCTGTATTCAAAGAACCCAAATCCAGTTCACCTTTATACCGGAAGACAGGAACACTATGATTTCCAAACCTAACCCTTGAGGGCAGACACATTCACCTTAGAGATCAATCAGGTGTTTCCCCCCAAATTAAAAAAAACATGTACGAGAGGCAAAGGGGTGATCACAGCACTGTCAAAGTACCAGACCCACCGCTGTACCTGGCCCCCTGGTTCAGCGACCCACTGGCCACAAGGATGACTGGAACATGGCCTTCTTCCCAGAGGCCTCTCGTGAGGAGCACACGCTCTTGGAGACATCACCTGCACGGTGCCGTTGGCTTTGGTGCGTTGGCAGGTCACCTGCCGACTGTGGAATCCTTCGCCGCAAGACACGGAGCACTCTGACCATGCGCTTGTGAACCACCTGAGAGTAAAAACTAGAGCAGCTCAGTGAGGTCCGGCGGGCTGGCCCCTACAGGGAGTGTCCTCAACATCGATCCTAACACTGCGACCGGCTGGGGGCCGCCACTTGCCTCTCGGGGACTGAACCGCAGCGCAGGTAACCCCTGGCTCTCCTCTCAGATCTCTCTTTTGTTCAGGACAGCGACAGAATTTCCAGGGAGAGACAAGGAACACAGGGTGGGGTCAGGCCGTGAGCAAGGATGAGAGAGCTGGCACTTGCGTGGCCCCAGAGAGCACAGCTAGGGAAAAATTAGGTGGAAATTTCAAAAAGGTGGATTTCAACCACTGAAACCAAAGGGAAGAAAATATTTTTAAAGCACCTGTGTGCTATTTGCTCTGGGAGACATTAACATGTTGTCCCCATTCTTGTAGGGAAGAAACCAATGTTCAAAGTGGTAAATAACTCGGTTATGGTCACATAATCGCATGCCAACAGAGTTGGGGTTGGATTCTAGGTTTATCTGACCCTATGTTCACACTTCCATGACAGAACACTCGGAGCGGACACCTTTGGGATACTGGGTGCTCTATCATTGAGGGGATCCTGCTGCATAGGGGCTCCTAACCTGAGCTGTAGGGCACTCCAAGGGACCGCGGACCCGGACGGGCAAAGCATTACCTTTTCGTCGTCACTGAGCTGCAACCGAAATGTAGTATTCCTTTAGTTATAAAAATGTCAGCCACAAAATACAGTAGGATTAGCACTGTCTGTGATTTTGTTACCAGTGGAAACCATAGGTATTTTTACATGACATTACCGTTGCGGCAGGCACCTCAGAATGTCATTTACATTCATCACCACTTCAAAATGTACTGCTCGGTATTATTTAATGTATTAACAGAGAAGGATATCTATTACCGTATCATCATTTTTTAACATGTTAATACTGTATTTCAATGTTACTGGTTTCCTTTGTGATCGAGTATATTCTATTTTACAGATTTAAAACCCTCGTCCTGAGAAGGGATCCCCAGGCTTCTCCAGATGACCAGAGGCGTCCACGGCACAGAAAACGAAGGACCCTCAGTGTGGAGAGCCCTAGAGTTACAAGACCTCGGGGTGTCTCTCGTAGGTCCTAGAAACGTTCACAGGCTGGAGAATACGTAACAGACACGGCCCCTGATACAATTCGCTCCACTTTGTAAGAATCAAGAATTGGCATGAGCAGCTGCCCTGACTGATCGCAGCATCGTTCACTGCTTCCCGAGGGACCGGTGACTCAGTGCGAGACCTTCCTCTGAAGCACCGGACGGGTACCGACAGACATGTCAGCCTCCGACGGCCACAGCCGTGCTAGAACACGCTCCCAGGTACCTGTTCTGTTTGCCAGGGTGACCCTGCCTCCCACTCCCCTCCAAGGCCCAGGTCAGTGGATTAGCGTGGGCATTCGTGCGAGGACGGCACTCTCTCTAACAAAGTATCCGTCTCGCAGTTGTGGTCCATAAATGCTACTCATCTTGTCTTGTCTTGTCTCGTCTCGTCTTGTCTTATCTTACTGGGGATTCTGGTGTTGATCAGTTACCTGCTAGGGACTCTGTGATTCCATCATTCACTCCGCACATCTCTGTGGAGGGTGCATAATGGGGCAGACATTATGCTAAGTGCTGGGCATAAAGTGTTCTGCAAGCAGCTGTGGCTTTACCCTCCTGGGCTGGACAGTCTTGTGGGAGACAGATCGTGGTAAGAGCTATGAACATGAATGATAAAATACGAAACACATCCAGCACAGGGGCCTGGATGAGCTTGGAGGGGAAGGTTAGGGACGGTTTCCTTGAAAAGAAATGAACAGAAATAACAAAGTGGAAAGAGAAGGAACAGTGTTCTAGGCAGAGGGAGCAGCATGTGCGAAGGCTCTGAGTGAAGAGAAAGACACATTTCAGAGACAAAAAGACAGTGTGGAGTGGAGATCAGATAGCCAGGCTGGGACAGAGGATGGCAGCCCGAGGCGCAAGCATGGAGGGACTTCTGTTCTCTCACTCCTATATTCATTCAGGCAGCAAATACTTATGGAGCACTAGCATGTATTAGGCACTGGTTTAGACACTAGGGTGAACAAAATGAGCAAGACAGACGTGCTCCCAGTGCTAGGGATTTTGGCCTTTGTCCTAAGAACCATGAGAAGTTTCTGAAGGGTTTTAAACAAAGAGGCATCATGGCGAATTTGTGTTTTAAAGACCATTCTGCTTACACATGGGAAGAGTACTCTAGAGAGGGAGACAAAGTCAGGAGGATCCTGGAGCCGTCCATGTGAGGGACGTTGATGGTGTGAGCTCCCGGGGGAACGGTGGAACTGGACAAGAATGGATGGAAGTGAGAGAAACAGGAGAGTATGAGACGCAGTCACTGGGTCAGGAAGCCTGGGGGCGGACCAGCTTTGGTAGAGATCATGAGTTTGATTTTGGACATGTTAAAATTATTGATTTCTATCATCTATTACCTAGAAAGGTTATGCGTGGTTTTGACCTTCAGTGTGGAATCTAGGGAATGGCACTTTGAACAGGATCTCCAGTGACGCCGGCCCACCGCGCTATCTCCGAGGCAAACCATGGGACCAGCTCTACTAAGGACCAGATAGCACTGTGAGTGCAGGGAGAGATTTGGGTAGCGGTCAAGAGTAGAGGCTCTGAACACAGATCATCTGGATTTGAATTCTGGCCCTTGTAACTGGGTGGCCTCGGGGTGCTCTCCCGCCTTGAAATAGGAAAGTAACATCTACCTCCAAGGTCATGGTGAAGTGGTTCACGTCAGCTCTTAGCAGCATGCCCGGGGCAGGGTGCTTGCTAAACACACCTCAGCGATGCGTTAGGCAATTCAAATCACCATGTCTTCTGGCCCACGCAAAAACCTGCTACTGATACGCAGAGGGACCACACGTACCTTGAGGGGCAGTCCCGGATGTTACAGGGCTGAAACCCAGCCAGCGGCTTCGGGAGGTGTTGGCAAAGGGCCTCACTCACTTCCTGCCCGTTGGCCAGCACACACCGGGGTCTCTGGACTCGGGCTCCCAAGTGGCCACAGGTGGCAGAACAATGCGTCCAGTTACCGAGCTCCCAAAAAGGCTCTGCAGAAAGGAAATGAAATGTCATGACAGCCCTGAATGAGAGATGATGATGGAGCTGGAGGGGACACGGCCGCAGACCACCAGGAGCTGTTTTCTGGTTGGCTGCCCATCTGCTTCTTCTAGAAGCACTCGGAGAGTACGCCGTCACCTAGTGGAAGGCCTCCTTTACATCTCACGTGTCCTCCACTGACTTGTTGTACTTACTGGTGGGAATGCGGACAGCATGGGGCCCTTGGACCACAGCCTGGGAGAGGCGCTATTGGAGGCCAGCTAGATCTGCCAGAAAAATCCCAGAAAGAGGGAGGAGGTGCTCCGTGCTGTGGGCTGGCTCCTCGGCATTCTCCGAGCAGAGCCAAGAGGACGAGAGAGGAGGGTGTCTCCGGGGGATGCTCAGTGGTTCTATTTCTCAAATGTGGGCCAGGCGGAGAAATGAAAGACCGTTTAGCAGGGACCGGGGATTAAGCAGTAAGGTTAAAAATGCATTTCATTCCATTCTTACTTTTCCGTGAATTCTTACCTAAACTTCAGCTTACTCCTGGAACTGCATGAATAATTTGTCACGGAGACATCTGGAAAGGTAAAAATGGGAGTTCCCTTCTAGCAAAGCTGAAGCTGACCACCTCCAGTAATGATGGCTTTTTAATTTTAGTCCTCATTCCGAACAGCCTTTCCCTTCCTTTCTGACACTTGGTAAAAAGATGAGGGACAATACGATGATGACAGATTTGTGTGTGACCACAGAAGGTCCCAGATTTTCCTGTCACAGTCATGAGTACTTGATCGCTACCAGCTGTGTCCACACAGAGCAGAGAGATTTCTTTAACTTATTGTTTTCCAGATTTTCCTTCTGATTTTTGAATTTTTGTCTTACGTTGTGTATGGTGTCATCTGCAAAGCAGAACTGTACATATTTTTAGTGGGGCCCCCAGGATTACAGTTTATTTGAAACCATTTTTTAAAATAGCTGGGTTTATGGAGACCCTCCCAGGTGAGGGTACTGAATTAGACACTTGGCCATCAGTTTTTCACTTAGTCTTTACGGCCATCTTGTGAACTGGATCAGTTGTACGTGCTGAAGCGGGGAAAAGCTAAGTGACTTGCTCAAGGTCCTTCATCTGGAAACCACGTCGGTCTGTCTCCACACCTACCTCTTTCTACTACACCATACTTCACAAAGACACCTTGACGCTTCAAGGCAGGGAACACGTACATTTCTTTAAAAACACGTGTGGGGTTTTTTTTAATTGAAGTGTCATTCACATACAATAACATGCTCAGAAATACGGTGTGCAGTTTTGTGAGTTCTCACACTTGTATGTACTTCTGTAACCATGACAATAACATGCTCAGAAATATGGTGTGCAGTTTTATGAGTTCTCACACTTGTATGTACTTCTGTAACCACGATGCAAAGCAAGATATAAAATGCTTCATCACCCAAAGTCTCCTCCTAATTTGATCAACTTTAATCTTTAATTTAGTTATTTTAATCAATTCTCTTAATCTGATTTATTTTAATCATTTCCCCTCCCCCACCCAGGCCATTACTTGTTCATTTCCATCAGTATCCATTATTAGTGTCACCTGCTCCTGGATTTCACTCCTGTAGACCTTTGCACTTGGCTTCTTCTACGTCACATAAGATTTTTGAAATTCAACTGTATTGCTGTGCATAGCTGAATAATATTCTTTTATAGCTGAATAATAGTCCATCATATGAATATACCATACTTTATCTAGTCTCCTTTTGGTGTCCATTAGGAAGTGAAGGCTGCTATGAACATTCTTGTACAAATTTTTGTGTGAACATATTTTCATTTTTCTTGGGCAAATATCTGTGAGTGGAATTGCTGGGTCAAAGGTAGGTGTATGCTTAGCTTTCTTAGAAACTACCACACAGTTTTCCAGAGTGATCATACCCGATTACACACTTAACCACCAACCCGTACGAGTTTCAGGAGCTTCACATCCTTACTCAAATCTGGCGTTGTCAGTCTTTATGTTTTCACCATTCTAGTAAGTGTGGAAGGGTCACTCTTTGTGGGTTTAACTGTCGTTTCCCTGATGCCATCTGTATATCTTCTTTTGTGAGCTGTATGTGCAAGTGTTTTGCCCGTTGTTTTTTTTTTGGGGGGGGGGAGAGTTCATTGTTAACTTGTAGGAGTTCTTTATATAGTCTAGATATAAGTTCTTCAACGACATATGTTTGGCCAATTTTTTTCCCAGCCTATGGGTAACCATCCATTTGCTCTCTGTATTTAAGAGGGTTTTTTTTTTCATCTTTCTCTCTTTGTTCATTTGTTTCTTAAATTCCATGTGTGAGTGAGATCATATGATATTTGTCTTTTTCTGCCTGACTTATTTCACTTAGCATTATACCCTCTAGGTCCACCCATGTTGTTGCAAATGGCAAGGTTTCATTATTTTTTATGGCTGAGTAATATTCCATTGTGTATATATATCACATTGTCTTTATCCATTCATCTGTTGATGGACACCTGGGCTGCTTCCATATCCTGGCTATTGTACATAATGCTGCTATAAACATAGAGGTGCATAAACCTTTTCAAATTAGTATTTTCATTTTTTTTTTTGGAATAAATACCCAATAGTGGAATTACGGGACCATATGGTAGTTCTATTTTTAAGTTTTTGAGGAACCTCCATAGGGTTTTTCATAGTAGCTGCACCAGTTTACCAATATTCCCACCAATAGTAAATAAAAGTTCCATTTTCTCCACATTCTTGCCAATACTTACTATTTCTTGGCTTTTTGATTCTAGCCATTCTGACAGGTGTGCCGTGATACCTCATTGTGGTTTTGATGTGCATTTCCCTGATGATAAGTGATGTTGAGCATCTTTTCATGTGTCTGTTGGTCCTCTGCCCATTTTTAATCAGATTATTTGTTATTTTGGTGTTGAGCTGTGTAAATTCTTTATATATTTTGCATATTAACTCCTTATCACATAGGTCATTTGCAAATATCTTCTCCCATTCAGTAGGTTGTTATTTTTGTTTTGTTGATTGTTTCCTTCCCTGCGCAAAAGCTTTTTATTTTGAGGTAGTCCCAATAGTTTATTTTTGCTTTTGTTTCCCTTGCCCGAGGATACATATTTAGAAAAATGTTTCTACAGACAATGTCAGAGAGATGACCACCTGTGCTCTCTTCTAGGACTTTTATGGTTTCAGGTTTCATAATTAGGTCTCGGATACATTTTGAGTTTATTTTATAGTGTATAGTGTAAGAACGTGGACCAGTTTCATTCTTTGTATTGTATGATCCTGGCACAAAAACAGATAGATGGATCAATAGAACAGAATAGAAAGCCCAGAAATAAACCCATGCTTATATGGTCAAAGGAGGCCAGAATATACAATGGGGAAAAGACAGTCTCTTCAACCAATGGTGCTGGGGAAATAGGAATAAACTCTAGTATTTACAGTGACCTTCAAAGCCCTGAATGATTTGGTCCTCAACCACCTTCCAACTTCATTTCATATCCCCTCCCTCTCCCCTCTGTGCCCCCATCACATGAATTTTCTTTGTGTCTCTTGACCACATTAAGCTTGTTCCCACTTTATGGTCCTGGCACTATTTCCTCTGCCAGAAATGCTCCTTCCTCATCTTTGTGCATGGATGGTTCTATCTCATTGTTTAGGTCTGGGATCAACTCTCACCTCCTTAGAAGGCTGGTCCTGACTTTCTTCTCCAAAGTGGCTGCATGCAATCGCTGGGCTATCACCCTATTTTGCTTCCTTCGAAGCACTTACCACAGGGAAATATATGTTTATTTCCTTGTTTATTGTCCATCTCTCCTGCTGGAATGCCAAGTCCATGAGTGGGGGAGCTCTTCTGTCCTGCCCACTGCCGGGACAGGGCATGTTATATATTAGTACTCAAGCAGTAGTTGTTCAATTAATAAATGAGTCTCCTTGAAATGCTAAGGTAACGATCCACTGAAGGGCTGGCATATTCTCGAATGTGTACACATGTATGTGCTTGTGTGTGCAGGTGTGCGTGTGTGTGTGTGCGTGTGTGTGTGTGTGTGTGTAGGAGGTCATCAAACAAGGAAGGCAGTGCTGATAAACCAAATGTTTAAATACTCCAAAGGCTTCAACTTTCCCCACAGTTTCAGCCTCATGAATATCCAATTTTTAAATTAATTGATTTGAGGGAGTTCTTTGATTTCATGCTCCCTTCCACATGGAATTCCTCTCTGCCTTTGCACACCTGTTTCTCTGCCTGGATTGTTGTTCTTCCTCTTCCCAGAATGAACATCATGGCCTACATGAAAACGTGGTTGTCCTCTCCAGGGAGAGTTCGGGCCCCTTCCTTAGTGCTGCCAGTGCCTTTGGTGATCCTTCTATGCCAGCACTTGTCACCCTGCTTCAAAATACCTGTTTACCTGACTGCCTGCCTGTATAGACTATGAGCTTCCCAAGGGCTAGGTCACCTCTGTACCCCCGGCCTGGCAAGAGTAAGCTCTGGGCAAACACCTCTTGGATGTTGCTATAGACAGAATGTTTGTGTCTCTCCAAAATTCCCATGTCAAATCCTAACATCTGGTGAAATGGTTTTGGGGGGGGCCCTCAGGAGGTGAGGAGGTCATGAGGGTGGAGCCCCCATGAAGGGGATTCGTGCCCTTACAGAAGAGAACCCAGGCATCCTCTTCACTCCTTCTGCCACATGAGGACACAGCAAGTGGGCCCTCACTAGACACCTCATCTGCTCGTGCTTGATCTCGGGCTTCACAGCCTCTAGAACTGGGAGCGATAAATATCTGTGGCTGATAAGCCACCCGGTGTGTGGTTTGTGTTACAGCAGCCCAAACAGACGAAGACAAATCTGAATGAATGGATAGCAGTGCCTTTTATAATGGTAGTAGTATGTCTGGAAGAGGAGAAGACACATATAAACAGTCCTGGAGAATGATGTTATAAATAACACGAACTGGATTGTTTGATTGGTGGCCCAACACTGTTTTCCTCTTCTGTGCTCTCCCTACAACTGAGAAGGTGGGAGCCTAGGAACTACATTTCTAGAATCCCTACAGGCAGAACTATTCTTTGGGATGTGTTCTGCAGAAGAGAAGTACTTGCTCAAGATTTAAAACGCCAAAATGATGTAGCCAGTATTGTTCCGTATAGGAGATATAATAAAGCATGAAGTCTAATGGGAGCTTCTCTGTGTCCTTCTGTGACTTTCTCACTCTGAGCTCCAAGAATCTGAGATCATCTGTACTGGTTTCCTGTGATTCCAGCATTTCGGATTTTCACTCTACGTCTCTCCCTTGGCCTCCTAAAGAGTTTTGCAAGCTTGAAATACTTAGGTTCTCCTGACCAAACAGCGATGCATAACAAAGTTAGTAAGTATAGGGGGGAAAATTCACGAAAAAAGAAAAATAAAAGAATTGGTTCCAGAATTTTTAGCAAATCTTCCCCCTGTGAATATTTACCAAGTTGGCAATAGTTTTAAAACTGGAAAGCCAATCCCTGTTTTATCACAAATAATGATGCACATTTGGGATATGAGCTCTGGGGGCTTCCTCAGGAGTGATTTGTTTTTCAAAAACGTTTCAATATGGAAGGAACAAGCTGAGCCACAGAAGACTCAGGGCAATGGGAAAGCTGGCCAAGTGCCTAGGAATAATTTTACTTACTGAGAAGTGCAAAACATGGAGCCCTGCAGCTAACTCCCTTTCCTTGCACAGGCCTCACAAATGGCAAGTCCCTGAAGAGTTATAATCTCTAACCTGGAGGTAGGGGTTCTCCTGTTGGGTCACTGCTGTTGGTTCCAGCGCTGGATGTCTGGAGCATATGCTTTTTACGGTCCTTGGGAAACACGCTTTTACTGTCCAAACGTCTTTGTTCTGACAAAGAAAAAAAAAAGAAAAGAAAAAAGGAGCCCTTGTTTTCCAGTTAAACAATATCTAATCCTCGTCCCGGCTTGAGTGTCCGTAAAGAAGAAAACTACTAGGAAGTCAGGTTCTCCCAAAGCAGTGCTCCATCCTGGGTGCTCAGCTTACACAGATCTGGGAGTTACGTGTGGGTCTGGGTGTGGGGGGTGCTACAGGGGTTTAGTTAGAGCAACTCTGCTAACACGTGGTGTCTCTGCATGTTTTCAGGGTTTATAGCCTAATAAGATGGAAAGAAAGTGGATTCACCAAAATTCCCAAAGGGACTGGAGGAGGCAGCCGAGAAGGGCAGAGCTCCTGCACTCAAGAGGAACCTTGGCAGCAGGAGAATGAGTGAGGTTTCATAGGGGACCTCACGTGGTGGGGAGGGTGGGCTTTCAGGAAGGCCACGAAGCTTTAAGAGCAGGGTGGTGGAGGAATGCCATGTATCGTGACGTGTAAGACATTCTGGATTCCTCTGTCAAGTTAAGCAAAGGCATGAGCTGCTTAGTGGGAGGGACTCTTGAGAGAAGAGGTGTGTGGGGCAGGGCTGAGACAGCCATGTGGCTTCCTGAGTGGAGAGGAGCAGAAGCAAGGAATGGGGCTGGCACTTCTCAGAGCGTGGGGAAGGCATTCAAGAACCAGACCGGATTGGCCAAGCCCATCAGTTGAAAATCTTCCATTCCAAGATCCTAGAAGACCACGGCGGCTCTTTGGGAAGAACGCTCAAAGAGAAGGGTATATATTTGGGCTCCAGGAAAACTTTCTGTGAGTTGTGGGTCTCCTCATTTATGCAGTGGGATTAAAAATGACTGCCCCCAACCCTGTGCTCTTGTAACTATCAGAGGCGTTAATGAAGACCAAAGTGGTTTGTGCATGACAACTGCTCTAAATCCCCACACTGGCATCTCCACCTGTGCGTATCCCTGGGCACCTGAAACTGCCAACAAGAAAAGCCATGGAGAAGGCTCTTCCATCATCCTCTCGGTTCCACAGTGGATTCTATAACAATCTCATACCAGGTCTGCCAACAACTCAAGTTCATTCATTTGTGAAACACCTTTTTTAACACTCACTACACCTGTGTTAGGCGCCGGGGATACAGAGAAGAATGACAAATGATCCCTAATGCCCATCTGATTGACTTCGGTCATCAACTCTCAACTGGTTCCAAACCCTGATGGGAACATGGAGTATTATTTACTGAGTCCTAAAACCTCAACAGTTTAAAGCCCATTTTGGTGACAAGAATTTGTTGAACTCCAGAAAGTATCCCTACAGATAGGAGAAGAAGCAGAAGCAGCTTGTCATCCTGGGCCAAGGGGCACATTGTAATGAACTTCTCCAATTGACATTACTGACCCAACTGTAAGGTGTCTTAAGACGCAACTGATTAGTATTTACTGAGTACCTATTATGTGCCTTATTACTATATTGTATCTTCAGGAATGCAAAAAAAAAATCACTTATGGTCTCTATAATTAAAGAATCTGCAATTTAGCTGAGGAAACATAAGTGAAAGAGGAAACATATCAGAGAGCAACATGTGTTTGGACTTCATCAGATACCAACTGGTTAGACCAGAGAAAAGAGGTCAAACAAAATCCAGAGGATTCCCACAGGAGGTAGGAACTCTTCTGTAAGGGACAGAAGTTGGCCCTACATTTCTCCAAAGAGGAAGGCAGTTAGGGACACTTCTTTGGAGAGCAGAGTGTCTGGAGGTCGTACTTCTGAGGAAACAGCATGTGGGAGGGGGAGTCTGTTGGATCATAGGACAGGAAACCATGTTGACCCGAACAGAGCTCATTGGTAGCTTGGAATGAGGGCTGGGGTGAGCAGATAAGCAAATACAGAGGTAGAACATGAAGGGTCTTGATTCTAGGCAGAAAAGTTTATATGCCAGTGTAGGTTCTTGGGCAGAGAAGTATTAGCAAGAAAATCACAGGCTTCTAAGAGAAGAACTGGTAGGACAAAATGTCAGATTTAGTGTAAGAGACAAGCCATGGTTAAAACCATCTACTGTCCATCTTGTTTACTCCTCAATTCCAGAATCGACAAGACTGGGTCCTGCTTTGTACATATCAGAGGAAGCACTCGAACCAGAAGAATCTGACACTTACCCAGCAAGTGGAGTACAGATGTTGCCATTGCCTTTCCAAGAGCATTGGTGGCTGTGCAGACATAGGTTCCTTCATTTTCAAGGGAAACGTTCTGCAACAACAGGGATCCATTGAAAAGCAAGGAAATATTGTCACTCAGAGGTCCTCCTCTCTTCAACCAAGTTATATTAGGCTGAGGGACACCTTTGGAATAAAAACAAATATGACAAAGGCAAATTCCTTTAAGAACAGGGCCACAGAACCATATGACAAATACCATTTAGCATTTTGACCACAAGTTAGCAAATGGGCTTAACTGCATATAATGGAACAGATTCTGTTTCTATCGCTCCTCGATGGCAGGTAGGGGATCCCAGTAAAGCAGAGGGCTCTGGTCTACAGTGCACCTGACTGATGTATGCATGTAGGCCAACAGGAGCCAAAGAGGGTTGGATGGCTCCGTATCACAAAGGGAAGAAATACAAAGCTGAGTGGGGGTAGCGGGAGAGTGGTTGGAAACAGGAGCTGGTGGAGCTGGAGGCAGAGTGAGAGAAATGCCCAGTGCTGAGTTATCATAAAGAAGTCTCCAGAAAGCAAAAATATCTAATGGGAATCTTTAAGTTACTTGCTGCACATCGACAACAAAATGTCCCTCCTTCAGAAAAAATATAAAATCTTTAGGGGAAAAAAACCTGTTCATTGACACTTTGGTAAAAGAAGATAATTTCAGGGAATACCAAGTGTTGAGTTTTGAGTCTGGGTTGATGTAGCGAGGTGCAGAGACATCTCTGGACACAGAGGAGCATGAGAAATAGAAAGAATTTCTTCTCCCCAATCTTGAGAAGTCTTAGTGTTTTGCTGGGATATGAAATGCAAAGCTCAGAGGAACCTATCTTGGTTTTGAAGAGCTGGGGCAGCCTCAGAAGATCCTGAGATCCAGCTATAGGTAAGTGGTTTTGGCGATGTGCTCTCCTCCTCAGTGCTCTGCTTGGAGGCAATGTGCAGGCCTGGGGAGGCTTTCTGCCAAAAACCAGGTGTCACCGCTATCGTCACGACATTTGCAATGCTCCTTACCGTAGGCAAAATGCATGCCCCATGAAGGCTGTGACACCAACTCCCCCAGTTTGTCCCTGCCCTGGGAAGCAGGTCTGGTTAGCTCCAGCTTACAGCTGAGGAAGCTGGCCAAGTCAACACTAGGCCGGAACCTAAATACCCAGAGAAGTGCTCATCACAAGTACATCTGCCTTTCTAGTTACTTCTACAGATGCATACACATGGAGGGGTCGAACTTTCCTGAGGTCACAGGCTAGTAAACGTTGGAGCCAAGATGCACACCTACATGGTTTATTCCAGAACTGATCTCTTATGCACAATGTAGGTAAGTCTGGAATATTTCTTTCTATTCTTTTTTTTTTTTTTAAGATTTTATTTATTTATTTGACAGAGACAGAGACAGCCAGCGAGAGAGGGAACACAAGCAGGGGGAGTGGGAGAGGAAGAAGCAGGCTCATAGCGGAGGAGCCTGAAGTGGGGCTCCATCCCATAACGCCGGGATCACGCCCTGAGCCGAAGGCAGACGCTTAACCGCTGTGCCACCCAGGTGCCCCTGGAATATTTCTTGATAAACTTATTCCTAGGCACCTTAATAGTGTTTATTGCCAAAGTAAGCAGATGTTTAACAAATATATTTTATGGTTGTTTACTGCTGACAATAAAGCTATGAACACTTGCATATTTCTCTTGTGTTGTCATCTTATTGACCTTCATTACAGCTGAGCCTGGAACAATGTGGGGGCTAGGGATGCCGACTCCTCTCCCCTGCACAGTCAAAATTCCATATGTGAGTTTTGACTCCCCTCAACCTTAAGTACTAATGGCCTGCTGTTGTACAGAAGCCTTACCAGTAGCATAAACAATCAACTACATGTATTTTGTGCATTATATGTGTTATAGGCTGTATTCTTACACTAAAGTCAGCTGGAGAAAAATGTTGTTAAGAAAACCATAAGGGATGGGACACCTGGGTGGCTCAGTCAGTGAAGCATCTACCTTCGGCTTAGGTCATGATCTCAGGGTCCTGGGATCGAGGCCCGCATCAGGCTCCCTGCTCATCGGGGAGCCTGCTTCTCCCTCTGCCTGCCATTCCCCCAGCCTGTACTCTCTCTCTCTTTCTTTCTCTCACAAATAAAATCTTTAAAAAAAGAAAACTGTAAGGGAGAGAAAATGCATATACAGGACTGTACTATATTGGTCAAAATAAAAACAATCCACTTAAAGGTAGGCCTACACAGTTCAAACTTGTGTTGTTTAAGGGTCAACTGTGTTTTGAATAGTTTTCAATTGATTTGTTTGTTTGTTTAAAGGTAAACAACCAGACGTGCCTGGGTGTCTCGGTCAGTTAAGCATCTAACTCTCCATTTCAGCTCAGGTCATGATCTCAGGGTCGTGAGATCGAGCCCCGCGTTGGGCTCTGTGCTGGGCATGGAGCCTTCTTAAGATTTTCTCTCTCTCCCTCTCCTTCTGCACTTCCCCTGCTGCTCATGCTCTCTTTCTCTCTAAAATGAGTAAATAAATAAATATTGAAAAAATAAAAGGCAATCATATCTACACATAGTGAAAATTTTCTCTCTTTTACTATTGTGACTGTCAGTTATTCTGTTTCTGTTTTCTTCTGCTTAATATACTTTTGTACAATTTTTACAATTTTCTGTATAATTCTATTTTGGAAAAGTCTCTTGTAATCATATATCATTAGGTTTTATTTGGAAACCCAATCTAAGAGCCTTTGCTTTTAACAACAATGTTAACCTTATTAATATTTAGTGTGATTACAGATATATCTGGGTTTACCTTGTCATTGTTCTATCCTTCTGATTTTATGGGCCTTTGACATTTGATTATCTTTCCTTTGTTCCTTTTTGTCTTGTAAAGTGGAAATTAAGTGCTGCATTTTAAGTTCCAATAATGTTACAATTTACTTTAAAAAATAAACGAATTGACAGCAATTTAGCAAAATCTTCCAAAATTACAATTGCATTTGTCCTCTAAACTAGGAATCCCCTCTTCTAGGAATTAATGTTATCAATACACCTGCATACAAAATGTTCCACTCATGCGGTTATATAAAGGCAACACATTGGAAACAAGTCACATATCCAACAACAGGGACCCATGAACTAGCTTATAGTGTATCAGTGCAATCAAATATTGATGCTGTACTCAAATTACTGAAAGAAAAATGTGGCCAACCAATAATATACCTAGCAAAACTGTCCTTTCGAAATGAAAGAGGAATACTTTCCCATACAAACAAAAGCTGAGAGAGTTCATCATCACTAGACCTGCATCATAAGAAATGCTAGAGAATCCTGCAAGTTGAAATGAAAGGACACAAAACAACAACACAAAAGCATATGAAAGTATAAAACTCACCAAAAAAGGTAAATATATACACAAATACAGAATACTATAATACTGTAATGGAGCTGGAGAAATCATTTCTAACTCTAGTATAAAAGTTAAAAGACAAAAGGAGTAAGACTATAAAGGTGAAAATTTGTTAAGGGATACTCAACGTAAAAACATGTTAAGTGTAATATCAGTAACATAAAGTGGGAAGATGGAGAGGTACAAAGTGTAGAGTTTTTGTGTTAGATTAAAGTTATGTTGTTATCACCTTAAAATAGCCAATTTTAACTATTAGATGATTTATGTAATCCCACAGTAGCCACACAAAAAATACCCATAGTAGATAGGCAAAAGAAAAAAAAAAGAAAAAACCCAAAGCATGTCACTATTAAAAAAAAAATCAAAAAATCACAAAGAAAGATGGAAATACAGGAAAAGAGACAAAAGGACCACAAATAAGATAGAAAAAAAATTAACAAAGTGGCAATACTAAATCCTTACCTGTCAATAACTACTTGAAACATAAATGGATTAAGCTCTTCAATTAAAAGGCACAGGGTGGCTGAACTGATTTAAAGAAAAGATCCAACTATATGCTGCCTACGAAAGACTCTCTTTAGAATTACAGACACACACAGACTGAGAGTGAAGGGATGGAAAAAGATATTCCATGCAAATGGTAACAAATGAGAGCAAGGGGTATCTGTACTTACATTAGACAAAATAACTTCAAGTCAAAAACTGTTACAAGATATAAAGATCATATATATTGATAACCGAGTCAATTCTTCAGGAAGATATAACAATCATAAATAAATATGCACTTAATATTAGAGCACCTAAATATATAAAGCAAACACTGACAGATCTGTAAAGAGAAATAGATAGCAATACAATAATAGCAGGGGACTTCAATATCCCACTTTCAACAATGGATAGGATGTCCAGACAGAAAATTAATAAGGAAACAGTGGACTTGAACTACACTATTAACCAAACAGACTTAACAGACAGACATAGAATATTCTACCTACCAATAGCATAATATACATTCTTCTCAAGCGCACATGAAACATTCTCCAGGACAGATCACATATTAGGCTACGAAACAAGTCTTAACAAATTTAAGAAGGCTGAAACCACACCAAGTATCTTTTCTAACCACAACGGAATAAAACTAGAAATCAGTACCAGAAGGAAAATTGGAAAATTCGGATATGTGGAAATTAACCAAGACACTCTTGAGCAACCATTGAGTCAAAGAAGAAACCAAAATGGAAATTAGAAAATACCTAATACAAATGAAAATAAACATACAACATAGCAAAACCTGTGGGATGCAACAAAAACAGTACTAGAAAGGAAGTTTATAGCAATAAATGCCAATGTCACAAAAGAAGGAAGATCTCAAACAACCTAACTTTACCCTTCAAGGAACTAGAAAGAGATGAACAAACTAAAGCCAAAATTAGGGGTGCCTGGGTGGCACAGCGGTTAAGCGTCTGCCTTCGGCTCAGGGCGTGATCCTGGAGTTATGGGATCGAGCCCCACATCAGGCTCCTCTGCTGTGAGCCTGCTTCTTCCTCTCCCACTCCCCCTGCTGTGTTCCCTCTCTCGCTGGCTGTCTCTATCTCTGTGGAATAAATAAATAAAATCTTTTAAAAAAAAAATAAAGCCAAAATTAGAAGGAAGGAAAAAACAATAACGACAACAACCAAAGATAAGAATACAAATAAGAAAAATAAGGAATAGAAAACCAATAGAAAATATTAACAAAAGTAAGAGCTGTTTCTTTTGAAAAGATAAACTAAACTGACAAACCTTTATCTAAACTTACTAAAAACTCATAAGAGGATTCAAATAAATAAAATAAAAAATGAAAAAGGAGACATTAAGACTGATGACACAGAGGGTGCCTGGGTGGTTCAGTCAGTTAAGTGTCTGCCTTCAGCTCAGGTCATGATCCTGGAGTCCTGGGATGGAGTCCAGCATCAGGCTCCCTGCCCAGTGGGGAGTCTGCTTCTCCCTTACCCTCTGCCCCTCCCCTCTGCTCATGCTCTCTTTCTCTCTCAAATAAATAAATAATATCTTTAAAAAAAAAAGACTGATGACACAGAAACCAAAAGGATCACAAGAGACTATTCTGGATAATTATACACCAAACCTAGAAGAAATGGATACATTCACAGAAACATACAAACTACCAAGACTGAATCATAAAGAAACAGAAAAGTTCAACAGATGTGAATAATGTACAAGAAAATTGAGTCAGTAATCCAAAACCTTCCAACAAACCAAAGTCCAGGACCAGACGACTTCACTGGTGAATTATACCAAACCTTTAAAGAATAATTAATACAATCCTTCCTCAAGTCCTCCAGAACATTTAAGAGGAAGAAATACTTCTAAACTCATTTTATGAGGCCAGCATTGCACTAATACAATAGCTGGAAAAGAAAAAAAAAAACACTATAAGAAAAGAGAACTACAGGTTAACATCTCTGATGACTACAGATGTAAAAATACTCAAAAAAATACTAGCAAACTGAATCCAACAACACATGAAAAGGATCATCTAACATCAACTGGGATTTATCCCTGGGACACATGCAAATTAATTAATGTGACAGGCCATATTAACAGAATGAAGAATAAAAACCACATGATCATTTCAAAATATTATATATATATATAATATATGTTACATTTATATAATTAAAATATTTAAAATAAAATTATATAATTAAAATATATAAAATAAAAAATATATATAAATATATATGTATATAATAAAACAGATGAAAGACAAACATAAGACTTGAAACTGTAAAACTCTTAGAAGAAAACACAGGAGAAAAGCTTCTAGACATTAGTCTGGCAATGATTTCCTGGATCACCAAAAGCATAAGCAACAGAAGCAAAAAATAGACCAGTGGGACTACATCAAACTAAAAAGTTTCTGCACAGCAAAGGAAACAAGAAAATGTAAAGGCAACCTACAGAATCCGAGAAAATATTTGCAAGCCATTTATCTAGTAAGAGGTCAATAAGGAACTCCTACAACTCAATGGCAAATAAACAAATAACCCAATTTGAAAATGGGCAAAGCATTTGAACAGACATTTCTCTGAAAACATAAGACATCCAACAGGAACATGAAAAGATGCTTAACGTCACTCATCATTGGGGAAATCAAAAGCACAAGGAGATATAACCTCACACTGGTTACAGTGGCTGTTCTCGAAAACACAAAAGACAACAAGTATCAGTGATGTGGTGGAGAAACTGGAACGCTCTACACTGTTGGTAGAAATGTAAAATGGTACAGCTGTTTTGGAAAGTAGTATGGAGGTTCCTCAAAAAATTGAAAAAAAAATTGAACCACCATGTGATCCAGCAATCCCACTTCTGGATACAGAATATATCCAACAGAATTGAAATCAGGATCTCAAACGGTCTCTGCACTCCCACATTCACTGCAGCTTTGTTCACAATAGCCAAGATAAGAAAACAACCTGAATGTGTATTGACAGAAGAATGGATTAAGAAAACATGGTATATACATACTGTGGACTACTGTTCAGCCTTAAAAAAGGACATTCTGCCATTTGTGACAATATGGATGAATCTGGAAAACATGCCAACTGTAACAAGCCAGTCACAGAGAGGCAAATACGGCGTGCTTCCACTCAAATGGCTACGATAGTCAAGTTCAACTGGGTGATGGACATGAAGGCAGACACGTGATGTAATGAGCACTGGGATGAATGAAGACTGATGAATCACTGGCTTCTACCTCTAAAACTAATAATACGTTATATGTTAATTAACTGAATTTAAATAAAAATGTTTAAAAAATTTTTTAAAAATAAAATAGTCAACTTCACAGAAGCAGAGAATAGCATGGTGGGTACCAGGGGTCAGGCAGAAGGAGAAACTCAGATGTATGGTTCAATTGGTACTAAGTTTCAGCTAAAGCAGAATGAATTAGTTCTAGAGATTTGCAGCACAGCACTGTGCCTATTGTCAACAATACTGAATTATGCACTTAAAAATGTGTTGAGAGTAGATCTCCTGTTAAGTATTCTTACCACAAAGAAAGGGGCACACAAGTTAAGTTTTGGAGGTGATGGGTATTACCTTTGGGTGTATTACCTTTGCTGTGATGATAGTTAACGAGTATGCATGTATTCAACCTCATCAAATTGTATATATTGAGTATATGCAATTTTTTTGTATCTCAGTTGTATTTCAATGACACAGTTTTAAAAAAAGAAATGTTCTCAGCTGAAAACTACAAGGTATAGAATGGTGTGTTGAATATACTAACTTTTATATAAGAAAGAGAAAAAAAAGTATTCATGCTTGCATAGAGAATCTCTGCAAGGATACACAAAAATCTAATGAGGGTATTTAGCTGGGTGTGTGGGGTACAGGTGCAAGGGGAGGGTGGACAAGGAGTGGGAACGGGGGACTTTTCATTGTATGGTGTCCTTTGAACACCTTACCTACCTCCAAATTTTAAAAAGTCAGTTAAAAAACTCAAACGACATCTCCTAGATCCCCAGTTCTCCTTCTAGGATGAGGAAAGGTGAAGTTTTCCCTCCCACATCTTTCCCCCACCCTTTTCTTTTCTTCTGACAGAAAATGGGATTTGAAATTCAGGTCATTTTACATTATTACTTTTCATTATATATCTTCTTTTAAAGACTTTTTTGAGACTTGCAATCTATTTTTAAGTCACTAAAATAAACTCTTAGCTTCTGTATTTAAATTGTTCCAATGGATTATTATGATTGCTTTCATACTGCAATGTCTCCATGATCATAATGCAGATGCATTTCTTGCTTGACAGGGCAGCATCCTGGGAGTATTTTTCCCACAAAGGTAGGTCAGTGGGTAGGATGGATTATAAATCCTTGAGCAGGTGAGAACGTTTTCTCTTCTCCTAAGAAGCTGCTTAGCTTCCAACAGAATTGGAGCGTTGCAACGCACTCTCCTCCCCACTGCTCACTCTGCCCATGGTCATCTGGGCTTTCACACTGTGAAGGAGTCTGAGGCAAGCCCATTTTTTATTATCTTTTAAGTAATCTGTTGTTTCCTTTTTTCTTTTTGGATTCCTGCAGGATTCTTTCTATGATTAAAATTTTCAAAACTTGCCTGGATCTCATCAGGAGATAGTATTACTTGCTCATCAGTTTTGCCTGGAACACCCTGGGGCATTCTGTCTGTAAACCAGTCATTGTTTCCATTCAGTAAAACTTTCTCCTCTCCCCTCCCCTCCCCTCCCCTCCCCTCCCCTCCTCACCTCTCCTCTCCTCCCAGGAATCTTCCTCCCTCTCTCTTTTCCTGTCTCTCTCTCCCTCTCAGTTCTGTGTGTGCTCCTTTTGCTCCTTTCTCTTGCTCAGGAACACCAATTAGTGGTTAATCTCTCTCCTCCACGTCCACCACCCAGGTATCACTGTTTTTAGCTCTCTGCTCTTCCGTCGGCATTCTGCAAGCAATTCTGACCTTACTCCTACTTTGCTCATTTCCTTTTATTTCCAGAGTTTTATTTTCTGCTTCTAGTATTGGTTTTATTTCTGATCAATTTTTAAAACTCTTCTTTCCAGCACTATTTTTATTTCTGCCTCTCTTCTAGCTGGCTCCCCCAGCTTTGTTGGACTATGATGGACACATAATGTTGTGCACGTTTGGCGTGTGTAGCATGTTGGGTGGATGCCCTTGTATGTTGCAAAATGACTGCCATCATCGCCTTTGTTAGCCAACACCTGAATCGTGTCTTATAGTTACCATTTCTTTTTTTACTAAGTACATTTAAGATCTACTCTCTTAGCAACCTTCAGTTAAATAATTAAATTAACTAACAGTTTTATTTTTTAAGATTCCTTTTTGCTTTTATCTTGCTTTGCTAGAGTTTTGGGGAGACACAACACATAGACTACCTAACATTTACTCTTTTCATACAGTGGATGCTTTTCATGTGCCTCTTGAGTGTTCAACATCATTTTTGCTGCATAACCTCGGTGTTCTGACTCAGAGCTTTAAGGAACAGAAATTCCTCATAGCCTCATCCAGGTCCAAATGGACACTTTGGCTCCCAGTGCTGTCGATGCTTGGGGTCTTTTGCACACTTTATTATGATTTAAAATGGTAACATTAGGAGGAGCAAATTTTCTGCCTAAAGACCACAGTAGTGAATTTGTGGTTTCCTGAAGGTCTTAGACCATATTGCTCAAAACTGACAAGAGTAAGGGCAAGAGACTATGTTACACTATCTCTTGGGATCCCCCTCAGCTCTAAGATATGCGTGAGATCGATTTGTTCATTCATCCACTCACCCTCCCTTTTACATATTTATTCAGCTCGTGTTTTTATGTGCTTTCTATGACTAACACTCTTTAGAGCATCATTACTGCATTAGTCTCAGGCCTCCCCCAGTTGGCTGTGAGGACCGCGTCTGCATAAATGAGTGAACAAGGGAATGGATCTACTTGATGAAAATCATTGTATCTTGAAGATACATCAGCGTGACTTTTTGGTTATTCACGGCAATGTTCTCTTCCAAACAGAGAAGGTAATAAAATACGGACCCTGTGGTGATATCTTCATACCTTCACACACAATTATTTTGGACTCCATGGTAATTTAGAGAAGGGCTGTCCTAGCTAGGAAGAAAATGACCTCCTTAAATATGTTGATTAAAAAAGTGAAAACCATTTCAAAAATCTCTTCAAACACTTCACCAGCCTCCACGTATGTGAATTTAAGTTATTTATTAATTCAAGGAGATTCCTTTAAGAGCTCCTATTGAGTAATTCGTAAGTGACTACGCATTTCTGAAAGCAATACATAACTTTGAAAACATTATAATTCAAGAATCTTTATTAATTCAGACTTACCTCCTGTAACTAGTCTAACAAAATGGGATTTTTCTCAAGTTAGAAAACCTCTTCCAGGGAGAGACCCTCAAGCCTTTCAGATGCATTGGCTTCTTCATTACGCCTCCATGGTAAGAAGCGCGTAAGCAACAGTGCTGTCAATTCTAACTTGAAAGGGGTTTTACTTAAGGTCTCTAGCCAGGCAGAGCAAGCCACGTGGGGGCCTCATTCAGGGAGAGGGTACAGCAGGTGCCTTGGCCCAGAAGCACATTCTTCACACGGAGTCCATTAACCTCAGCTAGGTCCACAGATGGACGTCAAGGTTCCATGACCTTTTTTCTACCTCTAGCAGACGTTCAGCACTCCCATCCACTCTGAACATAAGCAACAAACTAAGGTAGCAGTATTTCTGACTCTGCTGCTAATGGAAACCACAGATAAATATTTCCATTTCACATGACAATCGTTACGGATATCTCAGAATATCTTTGATGCCACCACTACTTCGAAATTATGGTAGTTATTGGAACTGATGCTAGATTTCGAATTGAGTGTGTGACTGGAAAGAAGCACTTACATTATTAGATCACAGCTTTTTTTTTAAAGATTTTATCCCAGGACTCTGGGATCACACCCTGAGCCGAAGGCAGACGCTTAACAACTGAGCCACCCAGGCACCCCTAGATCACACTTTTGACTAACATTTTCATATCTGGATTTTGATACCTGGTTTTCTTTAGAATATGATGTATTTTATTTTCTGCATTTGAAAATACTATTCTGAGCAGCAGCTCCACAGGCTTCCTCAGCACACTCCTGCTCCTTCGGAGGAGCATGAAAGAACACTGGGGCTGCAGACGTGGGGGCGAGGGAGGTACGGGAGGAGACAAGGGCAGAGAAGGGGCAGGTGGGGAGGGGGCTCAGATCACAGCCCTGCAGGTCTCTGGGAAGATCTGGCTTTTATTCTAAAGGCTTTGAGGAATGACATGAGGTCTTTTGAAGAAGAGTTTTGAGTGAACAGATCGCAGGGCACGAGGGCAGAGGCAGGGGGATCACGGAGAAGGCTGTTAAACAATCCAGCCGAGAGATGATGGCGGTGTGGACCAGTGTGGCAGCAATGGACGTAGTGAGCAATGGTCAGATTCTGGATATACTTTGAGGGTGGATATATTTTGAAGACTCTGACAAAGGAATGGGGGAGGGAGGCGGCTGACAGATAGAAGAATGTGTGAGAGGGAAACATGGATCAAAAATGGCCCAAGCACCTGAAATAATGACATCGCCATTCTCTAGGATAAGAAAGTCTATGAGAGCAGCCCATTTGGGAGCAAAACTCAGGAGTTCAGTTTAAATCTGTTAGGTTTGAAACATCTGGTACTCATAGGGAGATGCTGAGCAGGCCCTGGATCTGGTCACCTAGAGCTTAGAGGGGAGGTCTGGGCTGGAAATATAAATTTGGGAGTTGCCGGCATATTGATGGCATTTGAATCCTGGAGCACGGATGAGGATGATAAGGGAGTGAGGAGAGCTCGAGAACGGAAAATGTCTGGGACTGACTCTCGGTCACTTCACCATACAGACCAGAGAGATGAAGTGAAAGGAGCACAGGGGGCTGAAAAGGAACAGGTACCTGGCGGGAGTAGAATGGAGAGTGGTTTCCCAGAAGCTGAGAAGAAAGTATTTCCAGAAGGAGGGAATAAGCAATTGTCAAAATGCCAACACCATCAGGATGGCTAAAATCACAAAGACAAGCAACAACAGGTGTTGGCGAGGACATGGAGAAAAAGGAACGCTCGTGCACTGTGGGTGGGAATGCAAACTGGTGCAGCCACTGTGGAAAACACTATGGAGGTCCCTCAAAAAATTAAAAATAGAAATGTCATAGGATCCAGCAATTCCACTATGGGGAATTTACCCAAAGAATATGAAAACACTAATTCAAAGGGATACATGCATCCCAATATTCATAACAACATTATTTACAATAGTCAAATTATGGAAGCAGCCCAAGTGTCTGTCAATAGATGAATGGATAAAGAAGATGTGGTGTATATATGATTACTACTCAGCCATAGAAAAGAATGAAATCTTGCCATTTGCAACAACGTGGATGGAGCTAGAGGGTATTATGCTAAATGAAATAAGTCAGTTGGAGAAAGACAAATACCATATGATTTCACTCATATGTGGAATTTAAGAAACATGAACAAAGGTGAAAATAAAAGGGAGACAAACCAAAAAACAGACTCTTAACTAGACAACAAGCTGGTGGTCACCAGAGGGGAGGTGGGCGGGGCCCTGGGGGCAACAGGTGAAGGAGATAAAGAGCACACTTGTCATGAGGAGCACTGAGTAATGTATAGAATTGTTGCATCACTATATTGTACACCTAAAATTAATACAACACTGACTATTAAAAAAAACACAACAAAAACTGATGGTCCTCCTGGACCTGTGCCATCAGCACGGCCCCTGCATGCCTGAAACCCTGCACGTCCCAGACCAATGCCATCTCCCTTCCCCTCTGCTCCCCATCATCATTACAGTGCCCCCTCCAGCCAGTCACCCACCTCGGAGCCTCAGAGCCACTCCTGGCTCCTGCCTTCTTATTCTCCACGGGTAATTTGCCACCAAGTTTGTAAAAATCATTTCTCACTTAGAGCTCCCTTGGATCCCAGCTCCTGTTCCCCATGGCCACGGTCATTGCTCTAGCTTAGGACCATAATTCTTCCCTTAATTACTGAAACAACTTCTCGGCTAGCTTCCCTACTTCCAAACCACCTCTTCCTGTGAGGAGAGAGGGAGCAAATGCTGGCCCCTGCCCGAATCCAGAAGCATGTGACCCTGGCAGCACCAGTCCGGCTCTAACCCCACTCCCCACCCCACCTCCTAACCCTTGGGCTGCATCCCTCTTGCCGCAGACTGGGCACCACAGTCAGTTCAGTGTCCTGTCAACAAGTCCGCCCTGCCTGCCTTCTGTCCTTACTCATGCCCTTCACTCGTCTGCAGTGTTCCCACCTTCTCATCTGGGTCCACTCCTCTTCATGGAAAGCCCTCGGGGCTTCTCTGCCACTGACTTGCTGGTAGTCCCCTCCTGTTTCCTATACAGTCTTATTCAGACACTGTTGTGTTTGCAACACTGTATCATGGTCAGTACTACAGCCTTCTGGGAGTTCCTTGTTGTCAGCTGGGCAGCCAGCAGGTGCTCAGCAAGTTGGCTGAGTTGGAAGTGTTCATGGCCTTTGCATGGATGTGTATGTCCCTCCCCTGCTCCCCACTACTAAATCCCTATGGGGAAGCCCTCACCCCCTGTGTGACAGTATTTGGAGCTAGGGCTTTTGGAAGGTAACTAGGTTCAGATGAGGTCATGAGGGTGGGGCCCTCCTGCCAGGATTAGCGCCCTTTATAAGAGGAAGAAACCAGAGTGTGTTCTCTTTGTCCCTCCCTCCCTCCCTCTCACTCTCTCCTTCCCTCCCCCTCTCTTTCCTTGTGCAGAAGCAGAGAGAAGATGCCTTTTATGAGCCAGAAAGGGGCCCTCACCAGACATCAAGGCTCTGGCACCTTGATCTGGGACTTCCTAGCCGCTGTAACTCTAAGAAACAGACGTCTGTTGGTAAAGCCCCCTATCTATCATATTTTATCAGCCTGAGTTTTATCAGAGGAGAATTTGGCTTTGGGGGTGTCACCTGTCATGAGACTCACCTGTCCTCGGGTGCTTATGGTACGCACTTTGTTTAAAAAAAGAAAAGCTCCCCACATGATTTTTTTTAAGTCCATTTTGGTCACTAGTTATTCTGAAACATGGTTATGTCCTAGATGCTCTAAGTCCCTCATGCCTTTGCTTACATCACTTGGTGTAGGCAACAAGATAAATCCAACTCAGACCATCCTCCCCCACTCAAATCCCCTACACCTTCAATTAGTCACGAATGCATTCATCCAGTGAGTATTCTGTAAGTGTCCAGTGTGTGCCAGGACTCTGCCAGCTCCTGGGGTCTTAGCCTTGCTGAAGGCTGAGCATCAGCTTTTTCTGCCTTTAGGCTTTCAGGAGGGAAGGGAGGGTAAGACTCCCCTCTCGGGGGGGCAGCCTTTTTCCCCCATGAGTTTCCTCTGGACTGAGATAAGCAGCCGCACCTCAGAAGCCCCCGAGCAGTGCCTTACACAAAGCAGGCTTGCTGAAGGAAATTCAATAGAACCTACAGGTTGGAGAAATGGTTTTGTTCTATACAACTCCAGCTGTCTTCTAAAGAGGCTGGATGCTTTTCCTTCAGGACATCTTGCAAGAGTTTGATGCATGCATTTGCAGGCAAGAGTCACATAACAGGGAGAGAAGAATTTGGAGTTCCTACGGCAATCCTGGGGGTTGGAGTAAGCAGAGGGAGGATGGGACAGAGAACAGGGAGCCATGGGATGGGATAGTTTCACCACGAGCCCTCAATCTTCAGCCTTGCTTTTAAAAGTTGCCAGATGCCTGGTATTCATGGATGTTTTTCTATGAGCAGAAACCAGTCAAGGAACTGAGTTTTGTATCCCGGTCAATGGAGGGCAAGAGAGAGAGCATATGAGGTCACTATATGCGGGAGCCAGAGGCAGAGTGTCCAGGCCAGGGTAAGCCCCCAAGAACTGTCAGAAGTCAGTTCCAGAAGTCTTCAGCATTTCCAGTCTCTGGAACTGACAGGGGTCAGAGATAACCCCACTTAAACCTCCACCGCAGAGTGGCGACGGTATGATAGTGAGTTTACACACAGTGATATTCCACCTGTACCAGAAAGTTCAGAGAACAGAACAGAACTTGGCAAGTTTGGAGATGCAAAAGGAGACACAATGGTCTCCAGTGAGGAGGGAAGAGGAGGGAAGGTCTCTACCGCAACTCGGCACCTAGAAGCATCGTTACACGTGTGAACATTTTCAAAGAACGGAAGAAGCCAGAGGAAATTCAGATGGGATTCTTCATACTGCTGTTCTTTATGGTCTTTCAAAATAACAAATGTATGCTCTGTTGAAACAGCTACAAGATGTCAGAAATAGTTTAAACTTATTTATCTAACCTCAAAGACAGGTTATTTCCCGTAAGACATGGAGCTCTGAAATACTCAACGTTCCGTTTCCACAATGCTGAAATAGTTTTTGGAAGGCGAATGTTGTGGGAAAAAAAAAGTTCAGATCTGGAGGGCTGTAAAGCATGTGTTGCAGAAAGCCTGCACCTCTGGGTGTCTTTAAAATGGTCATTGTTTAAAAACAAATATCCTTCATCCTTGAAAGGCCCATGGAACATTCCACACTGCAGAATCCTTGGATGATTCCAGACTGCTCTAAAAGACTGGATTTTTATATCAGTGTGTCCTATATATTAAACCTGTATGTTTTTGTTCATTTCTTTGTTTCCTCCAGCTACTCAACACTCATACAATATTCTGGGGGTTTTTTTGTTTTGTTTTTTTTTTTCTACACGTGATGATGGAAAGTTGAAGCTACCATTAGTTACCTCCAGGGGCTCTGAAGAAATGGTGCTGTCAATTTATAGGATAAGAGGCAAATTGAACACAGTGTAGACAAACCACAAGGGGAGTCATTACTAATAAATGAAACAAACAAGAGCTCACAGTTTCAGTGTCAGAGAAAAAAAAAAAAACCCTCAACACTCCCAGCACAAAGAGTGTATACTCTTCCTCACAGTGGGGTCAGTCTTCACATGTAGTAAATTGCGTACGAAATGTTCCCATTTTGAGTTAACTGCATACCCTTCTGTTCTTTTTGGCAACACGTAGTAATCTATGCTTTTTGGATATAAAGAACTAGCCATCGATGATGCCATATCCAGAACTTCCTCCAAATATAAGGCTGTGGTTTTTACCAACCACAGGAACTCTCTTGAATAGCTCCTAAAGTACTTTCTCTTCTCTAACAAAACGATGTTAACAGATTGACATAATCAGGTCCCCAAGCAATTTTATCTGAAGCATTAGAAACAATCTGGGTCACAGCATCTATCCCCAATTCCATATTCAAGAGTCTTTCCCCAGAGCCTTTTAAAATGTTTCTTCTGACATGGAGGAATGGTGTCAACAAGTCTCTTTCTGGTTTGGTCATCCCTGACTTCTGCTTTGCTTGGGACTGGACAGTTCTCGTCACATCTCAGGAGCACTATACAGCCCACTGCTGGATACTCTCTTCCAGAGCCTTGTTCATAGGCTATAAAGGGCCCATGAGAGTTATTCCACATGTTATCTCAAAACCAAGACCCTCCAGTGGCTCCTTGAAGAATAAGACTCAAAGTCAAAGCTGGAGCAAATCAAGCACAGTGATGTATACTGGGGCTATACAAGTGATGTAAGCCACTTGCTCCGGTACAGAGAATTCTGGAACAACAGCTCAAATGAGGACAACCTTGGACTTTCTGGAGGCCCTTTCTGATCAACAGCAATTTTGATCATCAATCAATGTAACATCAGGATGCAGATGAACAAATAGCTATGATACGGTCCTCAAAGGCTACATTGTAAGTATTGCCTATTTGGAAGTCATGCACCATGACCTTCGAGTTGGTCCTGCTGCTGTCACCAGCAAACTCAAACCATCAGCGGAGCTCCTGAGGTGACATCCCAAGCCTGGGCTGACTCTGCAAGGTTCCCTTTCCACCTCCCTCAAGGATCTGGCTCTCTTCTTATTTTTCCAAGCGCCCCCACTTACTCCATAAAATGGCTCCTTTCTCCTTAGGAATGGTGGGGAGTGAGATTCAGTTTTTCTAGCTCCAAAGCTTATACTACTTTTGGAGGATAAAGGTGCAAAAGCCCTTTCAATTTATGGGTACCAAGTGCTAACAAGAGCTCATCCTCCATCCCCGGGGACTTCACTGTTCCCCAAACATGCCTCACTGTGTGTAATGCTAAGATTTTCTATGTGTTCCTCTCTCCACTGAGGATTATTTGCTATTCTCTTTTACCACTTGGAAAATTTCTGCTCATTTTTTGTTGTTGTTGTTGTTTTTAAAGATTGTATTTATTTGAGAGAGCGAGAGAATGAGTGGTGGGAGAGAGAGAGAGAGAGAGAGAGAGGGAGACAGAGAAGCAGACTCCCTGCTGAACAGGAAACCCAATGCAGGGCCAGATCCCAGGACCCTGGGATCATGACCCGAGCTGAAGGCAGACACTTAACCTACTGAGCCACCCAGGTGCCCCAATTTCTGCTCATTCTTAAAGATCCATTGTAGGCCCTGTCTTTTTTGACCCTCTCTGATGCTGAAGCTGATTCATCCTCTATGGACCTTTGACCACTGAGGTCTCAGCTGTTGACAGGCCTGATTCCACCTTCAGAATGAGCCCAGAGCATGGATGCAGGCCCTGCCACATAGCTCAGCTTCCCCTTCACTCCTTATTATCCACTGTTTCCTAAGGATATCTCTCATTTTGAAATAACATTTGAGATAAGTCCCAGGAAACTCTTTGGCCCCATTTACTGGCTAATGGATTGGTTTGTAACCTTGGATACACATTAGAATTGCCTTGGGGACTTAAAAAATAACAACATTCTCAGGCCATACTACAGATAAATTAAATCAGACTCTCTGCAGTAGGGTGGGTGGGGTGGGAGGTGATATCCAGGCCTATCCATAATCAAATGACTTTAGTATACCATGTGTCAGTCATGAAAATGAATACATGGCTGTTGCATTATCAAATATATAACCAGGGGGAATAAATGAAAAGATAAATGAAATCAATGAAAAGATAAGAAAAAACAGAGGGGCGCCTAAGCTGGGATGTTAGTACAGATGCTGAAATTCTATTTGGGTCCCATGGTGTTTTCCCCACAAGGAGTATTTTATTTCCATCACCAGGTCCTGAATGCCTTTTGCAGATTATACCAAGAAGCCCTCATGCTTTTTTAACGTCTGGGAGTTGAATTCCAAACAAGATCTTCTCTCTCTCAGTCTGCACCCTGTGTGGGTCCTGCGGCCCCTACTCTAGGAAGACACAGTTGGGGCAAAGGAGTGAGAGTGGATGAATGGGTCATTGGAGGGGTTTCACTAATTCCGTGTGTTTTATACAGCAGGTATTCCTCCAGCCTCCACGGCTATCCTGTGCCCTCTGTCACTGTCTGCGGGTCTCACAACATACACAGTAAGAGGCTGAGACTCTCAGGGATAGACGGCAAGTGAGAGCCTTTCTTATAGGGTAAGTAGAGCGATTGGTTGGATGTTGGCTCTTGCCAGCTTTTAAAAAAAAAAGCCTCCCAGCTGTTTACTAGCAAATCTCATAGAGGTCTGGGAAACTGCACCAGCTGCTGAGGAACCACGGCCTTCCGAGGAACCAGGAGAACACAGGGCCAGCCTAGAGCCAGCACACAGGGACTCATGGAATTGGAGCAACTTATTCTTTAGAAACTTGAGCTTCAAAAGATCACCAAGAGAACAGCTGAAGTCTGAAAGCAAAGAGGACACACCAACCCAGCTCCTGCTTCCTGGATCACCACAGGTCTGTTGTATACAGATCAATAGGCCCAAACAGGACCAAGTCAGGGCCACGTTATTAACCTTAAAATTTAGGTGGGCTTCATAAGTCTTCACATCAGAAACATGGTAATGAAAAAAACCATGAGGTGAAAGCTATATTAAATCTGAAACAAGATATAGTTGTAGAAAGGCTATATGTTATTTTGGGAGCAGAAACATGCCATGGGTTGTAGGCCCTACTCCAGTGTCCCAACCAGTGGCTCTCAAACACTGTTAGTAGCAGAACCAATTTAATTTTTTTTTTTTTTGTAGAAGGAAGTCCAATTTTAAAACTATAAAACATAGAGGTTGTTTAGTTGAACTGTATGTTGGGGGAGAGGGTAGGTAGGGCAGAAAGGTAAGACTGGGGTCCTTGAAAAAGCTCCATGAACCCACAGTTTGAAAACCACTGGCTTCTCTGCTGGTCTACTGATGGTATACAGAAGAAAGGTTATTTGCAGACAGGGAATGAGTGGGCCCTGGATGTGAAATTACGTGATAAAAAGCCTTATGGGTCAGTCTGTCTTCATCGTGTCAAAAAGTGAAGACTAACGTGGGGCTGGATGTCTGTGAAGTTTGGGGGACAGAGAGACATACTGGTGGGACTAGAGACAGAAATGGGGGGTGGACAACTGAGGATGAAAGCAGTGTTGTTGATAACAGGACCAAACCACAATAGCTGTGATCTGGAGGCTTGAAGCCACAGCATGACTCTGCAGACATACACACCCAAGCACGAGGCTTTTTGCAATAAGTATGAAATTTGATCGGTTCTAGAATAGCCCTTTCCATTTCTCATCTTGCATATTCAGCTACTTTAGTCAACATTTCTTGCTACTTCTTGATTGTATAGAGACTCATGTTTTCTCCACATGGGAAACTGATGTGGATCAGAGATGAGGAGAAAAAACATTGCTCAAGGTGCACCGAGAAGAGAGCTTCAGCAGCTCTTCAAAGAGCAGAAAATGGTTTTACAAATGAGTCTTTTTAATCCACTACCTCAGTAATCCAAATAGGAACACAAAGAGGTCTGGGGCAAGCCCATCAAGGTTTAGGTGAGGGAGTGGGGAGTCATGACCTGACAGCCCATGATTTGCCACGTCCCTTTCTTGTCCCTGCAATGACAGTGGAATCAGGTGTCTGGGTGGGGCCTCCAGCAGCCCGGGCGCTGAGCCAGCTCACTCAGGCACACGCCTGACCTAACACCGGCTGGCCTCTCCGTGTACTCTCCCTGGGCCCTCCCATCTCACACCATGGGGCAGTTCTGCCGGGGAGGTTGGGGCCTGCTTGCTGCCTATACCTGAGCCTCTGACCCTTGTCCCCAAGCTGTGGCACTTCCTAATTCCCCCGTCAGGCCTCTGTATTAGACACCCTTCTCTCTGGTTAGCACTCTGGGGTTCCCGTTCTTCCGTCTCAAGTCCAGATTCTCTTCCTCTTGTGTCTCTGCATGTTTGACTCAACTGCTATGTGCCAACACTCCGGACTGGCCTGGGAAAACCTACGTCCCAGATCTCCAATTAATGACACATCAATTGCTAAATGCCAGATATGCCTTCTCTCCCTCCCTCTTGGACAAATCAGGAGCATTTAATATCTTGAGTAACTGGTCCAACAATCCAGCTAATGACTGTATTCCACTGATTTCAATCTATGGCCTTCTGTAGTTTCTTTCCCCTCTAACATTTCATCCACGCTGTAGGCAGAACGCTCTTTCTAAAACACAGATCGGCTCACACCGCTACTCTGCTTAAAACTTCTCTTGCCTCCCCACTGCAATGAAGTCCAAGGGTTTTAGGCTGCCATTAAATGCCCTTCACAGTCTGGTCCCAGCTTATACTTCCAAAGCCACCTCTTCCCACTCTCCTCCACACTCCCTGTTTTAAGTCCCACGGATCTGACTGTGGTTTTGCAAATCAGCCAGGAGCTTTCGCGTTTCTGTGCTTTTGCCCATAGGCTGTTTCTTCTGCTTCAAATGGCTTCCTTTTGGTTCCAAGTGGCCTGGTTGTAACGTCATCTGTTCGGTAAACCTCTAATCCTTCAGAAGCCTTAACTATTCTCTGCTGTAGGTGGCTGATGCACTTCATAAACACTTAGATTGCTGCATTTGTTCTCGCATAGCTTCCTTGTCTATAAAGCTGCAGACGCCAGGTCTTATTCATCTCTGGACACTGAAGAACTAGATCGGGCTTAGCAGATGCTTAGTGAATGCTTGCTGAATGGATGGGAAAATGCATGGAATTTCCAATCACCCATGATTGATTGTTTGGTTGAATACGGCATTAAGAGAGGAGGAAGCCTGGAAGATTTCCATATCACAGGCAGAAGTAGGAAAAACAAGGGATGGGTAGTCTTTTTGAGTGGGAGCAAAGGTTTTAAATATACTTAAAAATAATTTTAGCAAGTTTAAAGATAGTATATGGCTTAACAAAGAGGTAAGCTTAATATAGAAGAGGGAATACATTTCAAAAACCACAGGTTGAGAAACATAAATTCACTTGAATATGGCCAAAGCAACAAAACGTTTAGTTCATCAAACAGGAGCAAGCAGATGATGCCCAAGTTTCCTTTTTAAGTATTCTGAAAATTATACGCAAAATTGTATGCGTAAATGTATTTTTCTGGAGCAAAGGTTATTTTTTTTTTTGAGAGGATCAAAGAGATTAGTGATTTAAAGATGTTACATCACTACCATTGAACTCCACACTGTGTAATATAAACCAATGGTTGATGGGGGAAAATAATTGTCAGAGAGATGAGCTACATATAGGAATTTAACCACATAATCTTGCTGCACCACAAAAATGTTCTCAAAATCCTCCCCTGTAAGGGAAATTATTAAACCCAGTAAAAAAAAAAAAAAGTTAGTAATTCCATTAGACATCTATAAAACTTTAGTTATGCTCCACAGCATTTTAATCCTAAAAGAAAATCCCATGATTACGAAAATACTTTTAAATTTAGTCATATGTTCTGACTACCATCTCTTAGACATGAAAGGCTTTCCTTCCTTCTACGCATGGCTGCGAGCACCAAGCACCCCACCAGCCCCTGGTCACACTCGCTTCCTGCCACCTGCTTGACCATACTGGGTGGGGGGTTAATCTTGTAACTTCTGCCTCCTTGTTTCCCGATCCTCTCCTATCACTGGGCAGCATAACACTGAGAGTCAGGATGGAGGGTTTAAACCCACACCACTGCAAGTTTCACTGTCTAGAAGGCAATTTATGATATGCATTTTGAGTTATCAGAAACTGTAATGTCTTACAACGTTATAAAAATGTTGAGTGACCTGTGACACAGTCATTCCAACCCTGTTAATTTGTCTTAACAAAATTAATCTCAACAACACAGAAAAGTCATATGCACAAAAAGTGTTCCTTACACTGTTAGACGTAACTGTAAAGAGAAAAAGCAGCTTAAGTTTCCCTAAATAAGGGAATGGCTTCCTTGTACTACATTCAGAGAATTGGTACAGCAATTAAATGATATTTATGATTTTTCTTTAGCACCATGAGAAAACTCTTTGACTTAATGAGAAAAGGTTACGGGAGTGTAACAAAGTGGAAATGCTGGTTGTGTCTTGGTGATGAGACTGTGGAAATTTCTTTGCTTCTTAATACTTTGCTATACTTTTTAATGATTTTATACTGAGATGCGTCACTTTTTATAATGAGACAAGAAAACAGAAAAAAAAGGGGAGGCCTTCGGAGCAGAAGGAGTGCCGGCTTCAGAGGCAGTGAACTCAGCCCTTCTGTGGATTGGTTCATCACTTCGGTCAGGTCTCTCCTCTCTGGGTCTTGTTTTCAAAACATAAGGGCCGGACGCATGGATTTCAAAGGTCCCTCCATATTCAACACCCAAGACCAATACCTGGATGGGTGCCATCCAAGTTGCTTCAAATCACCCTCTGGATTTACTGCCCTCCAGTTAACTTGTTTTGCCTTACACATCAGCTTTTAAATCAAGAAAAGACGTTTTTCAAGTCAAATTCTGGTTTCACCAAATCACAGATTCTTACATTATTTGGTTTCTTCCTTTTCATTACAACCCTAGTATCTGAGTCATAATATAGGTAAACGGGTTTTTCATCGGCTGGGGTTCCAGCTCTAAGTAACTCCTTGAGAGGAACATCGTATCTACCTTTTTCCCCCATTAAACATTTTTTTCATTGTAGTAGAGTTGATATATAATATTAAGTGAGTTTCGGGTGTATAGCATAAGGATTCAACAATTATACACATTATGAAATGCTCACTACAATAAATGCATTGCAATATTATTGACTCTATATATTCCCTGTGCTGTACTTTTCATCCCCACGACTTCCTTACTTTATAACTGGAAGTTTGTACCTCTTCATCCCCTTCATCCATGTCAACACCACCCCATCCATCTCCTCTTTGGCTATCTAGAGAGACACTTTCTTGCTGGGCCCCCCACTCAGTCTTCCTGGTATCGGGTGAGAAGGCTTGTTGGCACTCAGTTCTAAGCCTGGCCTGGGCAGAGCGCTTAGCTCAAGCATTTTTCCTACTTTTACTTCCATTTGTCCCAGATTCCTGCAAAAGACCAGGGGTCCCTGGTCATCAGCCTCTAATCCCTTATTCTGTAACAGAAAATCATGGGCCAACATGAGTCTGTGACAGGTCCAGTGTCTCCGAACACGGCAGAGGCAGGGCTGGGAGGGGAGCCAAAAAAACCCAGTATAGCCAGTATAACAGATAACCACAGGTCTATCATGCAAAATTAGTGCCCATTCACGTTGGACTCTATTTGCTTTAGTTCTTGGTCAAGCAATAAAGCATCACAGCTAGGCTAACATTCCTTCCCCAAACTTCTTCTTTTCTCCCGGGAGTACCGACCATCCTGTCACTGGTGTCCGTCCCTCCTGTGAATATCTGCGTATTTTCGCCATATACTTCTATACTGATAAATAGTATCCACGACTGCATTGTAGGTTTTAAAATCTTATCCTATTGTGGGTATTAGGATTACGATTCTAATGAGATACAATTTATAGACTGTACAATTCACCCTTCGAAGGGTACAGTTCAGTGATTTCTTTGGCTCACTCATAAAGCCGTGCGACCATCCCTACTCTGTAATTCCGGAACACTCTCATCCCCCCCAAAGAAACGTGTGCCCGTTAGTCATCCACCCGTTTTCCAGTCTCTTAGTCACCGGCAGCCTCTTATCTGTCTCTGCGGATTTGCCCGTCCTAGACACTTCATGGAAATGTAATTACACAATATGTGATCTGTTGTGTCTGGCTTCTTCCACTTACCGTAATTTTTCAAGATCCATCCGTGTTTTATCATGGGTCAGTCCTTCATTCCTTTTTATGGCCAAAGAAAATTCCATTGCACGGATATGCTCCATTTTCTTTACCCACTCATCAGCTGAAGGACACGGATATCTCTCCTACTTTTTGCTACAGGCCTCTCTGCACACGTTTCTGTGGGGACGTGTGTTTTCCTTTGCCTTGGGCATATATACCTAGGAGTGGAATTGCTGGGTTTCACTTTTGGGGGGACCGTCAGACTGTTTTCCAAAGCAGCTGCATGATTTTAAATTCCCAACCGCAGTGCAAGATGATTGTGACTTCTCTACATTCCCCACGCTTCTAGTATCTGTCTTTCTGATTACAGCTGTCACAGTGCAGAAAGTGGAATCTCATTACTGGGTGTTGTATGCAACTGATGAATCACTAACCTCTACCCTGAAACTAATAATACACTGTATGTTAACCAATTGATTTTAATAAAATTAAAAAAAAGAAGAAAAGAAAGGGGCATCTCATTGTGGTTCTGACTTACATTTCCCTGATGACTAAGGACATGGAGCATCTTTTATGGGCTTATTGGTCATTTCACACTTTTGGGAGAGATGTCCACTCAGACCATTTGTCTTTTTTAAATGAAGCTGTCTTTTTATTGCTGAGTTCTAAGAGTTCCTTTTACATTTTGGACACTCTCTTCACAAATATATGATTTGCAGAAAATGTTCACTCATTCTCTGGGTTTTCCTTATACTTTCTGGACAGTGTCCTTTGCAGAAGAAGAGTTTTTCAGTCTGAAGAAGCCCGTTTATCCACTTGTTCCTTTTGATGCTTGTGCCCTGGCTAAGAAATTATTGCCTGGGGCACCTGGGTGGCTCAGTGGGTTAAGCGTCAGACTCTTGATTTCAATGTCATGCTCTCAGGGTCGTGAGATCAAGCCCCACATCAGGCTCTGTGATGTGGAACTGGCTTAAGCTTCTCTCTCCTTCGCCCTCTGCCCTCCTCCTGCTCTCACTTAAATGCACCCTCTTTTGCTCAAATAAATAAATCTTAAAAAAAAAAAAAAAAAAAAGAAAGAAACTATTGCTTAACCCAAGGTGACCAAGAATTGTGCCTGTTTTATTCTAAGGGCGTCCTGGTGTTAGCTTTCAACTTTGGGCTTTCAATTCACTGTGAGTTACGTTTTGTATATGACATGAGGTGGGAAACCCACTCCCCTCTCTTGCAGGTGGATTTGCAGCAGTACCGACACCATCTGTAGAAAAGACGACACGCCCCCTCCTCGAATCTTCTTAGTACCCTTCTTGAAAGATGACGTTTTAAAGATGTGTCTGTGTTGATACCGATAGCTCTCATTTCTTCATTTTAGTACCATAGAGTCTTCCAGGAAATGAGGAGATCTTCACGGGTTCTTTCTCCCACTGACGGAGATTTAGGTTGTTTCTTGCATATTTTTATTTTCTTTCTTGCTTCATCTCTCTCTCTCTCCCCCTCTCTGTGCACATTCTAGTAACTATCTCTTTGCCTTGATATAAGGGCTGCCCCCGTGAGTAGAATTTCTGGTTTGGGGCATCCAGAGGAGCCCAACACACAAAAACAGGTGACAGCCGAGACTCAGGTTAGCGGCACTTCTAATGAGCTTGAGTCAGGAAAACAAGCAACGCCGAATACATACATAACAGAAAATTATAAAATAGGGGCGCTTGGGGGGCTCCGTCGGTGAAGCATCTGCCTTGAGCTCTGGTCATGATCCCAGGGTCCTAGGATTGAGTCCTGCATCAGGCTCCCTGCTCAGTGGGGAGCCTGCTTCTTCCTCTCCCTCTCCCTGGCACTCCCCCTGCTTATGCTCGCTCTCTGACAAATAAAGAAAATCTTTAAATAAAAAAGAAAATTATAAAATAAATGATGTTCTTACTAAGCATAAAAAAATACGTAGCTATCAAGATTTATCGGTCATTTTTCTCAGATGAGCTTTCCTTTCTCACCAGAAGGTGGCAGAGAGGATGCAGCTTAAACTCTTCTTCCCCCATTTTTAAAAGAAAAAAAAAAATTTTTTTTTAAAGAGCAAGGCAAATAAGTCTTGCAACTTAAAACTTCTAACTTTTAGACATACAGACTTGCAGGCTCTATTACATAATACAGTTGTGAGAAACATCACCTAAGAGAGACGAGAGACAATCACTTTTGATATCCAGACATGCGAGTTAAATACAACATATTTGGCCATACCGAAAACTACGAATCTGTCTGAAAGGTATGGATAGGTGAGCTCATTATAGTTACTGGAAAATATCTTAAGGGCAACTGAAAAATAAAAGACAAATTTATACATGCCACCGATTCACAGAGCTAATCTCCATGTGCAACGTGATAATATAATTCTGTGACACCGCGTTCAGGTCTGTAAATGCTCTACTGCCCTTGTCTATAAATGAGGGGCTGGATTAGATGAAACCCAAAGTCCCTCCTTCCATGGACGTGGTACATTTCCCACTGCAGAGACGAGGGTAGGTAGGTCCCATACGAGCTAGTGACAGAACCGTCTACGAAACCCAAGTTTGCTGACCCTTCACCAACTTCCCCATCTGTCTTTAAAAAGACGGAGCTCCAGAAAAAGCTACGCTCATATGGCTTCCACCCATAAGAAAACACAATAAGTTCACTGCAGGTTTATTTAAAATGGCACAGAACTCAAAATGAGATGGGTGTATTTTGAGCAGAAAAGGTCCTGATGAGTCCCTGAGGGCTAGTCCACAAGGGACGGCTGCCAGGTAAGGAATCAACCAATGGGGGCAGCATCTAGTAGGAGGAAGGAGGGAGCGAGGAGGCTGAGGAGCGCCCCCAACCCTGAGCCCCCTCCAGGCCCCAGGGGAGCAGCGGCGGGGGGCAGAGGGGGCTGCTGGAGTCAGGGAGAGGTCAGAGATGGGCCACGTGCTGACGGGGCCTGGCCCAGAGAATAAAACCCAGACGCATTTAATGGTCTTTGCTGGACGCTTCCCTCACAAAGGCAGCTGCCACCGAATCCAGCTGCTAACTTATGACAGCAAATAATACACCATGATCCTTTCAAGGGCTCATTCCCCCCGAAAGCCTGATTTTACACTTTTGTGGAAGTAAGAAATGTAGGAATAATGCTAGAAGTTGAGGTTTCTCTTCATAGAAGTCAGACCTATTTTGCGGCATCTTCTGCAGGTGTAGGGCTGTAGAAACTCTAGCCGTTTGTGGCTTGGCAGCGGCAAAGCTCCGTTCCGCTTTTCTCCTCCGCGCGGCCAGAGAATGCGGGCCATTCTGTAACGGTAGGTGCGCTTTGCCAGAAAACTCACATACTTGTGGGTGGAGTCAGTTGGGAGGCTGGAGGGACTTTGCAAGTCTGTGTAGGCCAAACACTGCAGGGACTTCCAAGGGGTGAAAAATAATACCTTGGGGGTTAGCAAATTTCCACGGCTTGTGCCGCCAAAGGTTCAGCTCTGGAAACATGGCAAGGAATGGACCATTCCAAGGAGGGAATGCCTGGAAGGTGAATGGATGTGTCCTGGGCTCCCTTCACTACATGCGCGGTCACTGTGTTACTGAGAACAGCGTGAGGACTCCCCGGGTCACCTTGCTCATAGGGGCCATGGCCCAGGTAAGATTCATCCCAAGTGGCTGCAACTTACAGGGAGGGGCCCCATTAGCTGGAAACGAGGGAGATACAGTCGTCCCGGCAGGGAATCAATGCACAGTAAATCACGGGCATACGCTCAGTCCCCTTAAAATAGATCTTAATGGTGAAGAGGTCCCAAGTCTCCCTGAGAAACTGATCAAAGTTATTTGCATAGCACCCCTGACCCCATAAAATGTACATGTGTGCAGGCTATAATGTTGATCTCAGTTTAGGGATGCATGGGCCCAGGTTAAGACTTAAGAATCTGTGATTTCAGATGAGATCGGGCGTGTTCAGGGTGGTATGGCCGTAGACAGAGAGACTATGGACTCTGGGAAACAAACTGAGGGCTTCAGAGGAGAGTGGGGTGGGGGAATGGGATAGGCTGGTGATGGGTAGTAAGGAGGGCACGTATTGCATGGTGCACTGGGTGTTATACGCAACTAATGAATCATCGAACTTTACATCAGAAACCAGGGATGTACTGTATGGTGACTAACATAATATAACAAAATATTATTATAAAAAAATAAATAGTTAAACAAAAACTTCATAAACCAGGATTTATAAAATAAAAGCATCTATTTAAAAGAAAATTATAGGGACGCCTGGCTGGCTCAGTTGGTGGAGTGTGCGACTTATGACCTTGGGGTTTTGAGTTTGAGCCCTATGTTGGGTGTAGAGATTGCTTAAAAATAAAATCTTTAAAAGAAAATGAAAAAAAAAAAGAATCTGTGATTTCAAGAGCAAGAATGGCCTGACATTAAGGCAAGGTCAGACTAGAAGTGTTATTCCTATTAAAGAAAGGTGGAGTCAGTTAGAAAGATGGCTTCTCTGCCACGGCGGACAAGGCAGAATGAGTCACTGAGGCACAGACTGGTTATGCCTGGCTTAGGACAGTCCGGGATAGAGACAGTGTGGGTCCGGAGACCTCGAGATTCCCAGCCCCGAACCTGGCTTTGCTCAGCACAGGCTCTGACCAGCTGGAGGACGCCTCTAACCGTTTCCAACAAACCCGTCACTGACGCTCTGCTCGCCAGGCAACCACAGGACTAGAACCTGGCCTGTCGTGTAGGTCTGCCTATGGCGACACAGTGTCCTGGTCACACCTGAGCACGCGAGTGTGCAAGGCAGTCACAGTCCTCATGGGAAATGGAGACACGGGCATTTTGTTTTACACCCAGTCCCACGCGTTGGTCTCACCCTTGAGAGACAGACCCGCTATCAGTGGGCTGGAAAATCAGTGTTAAGCCAGTCAGGCTGAGGTCTGAGAGGCCACACTGCCAGCTGCCATCTCCTGGTAACGCCGGGCTGCCCGTGGCCCCTACACCTGCCCCCCCACCGAAACACCCAGACTTGCCTTTTACAGGACATCGGATTGTCACATCTGCGTGCAAAGCTGCCTCCACAACGCCTCCAACCACAACGGAGAGATGGCTGTGTTCCAGTCTGCTGACATTTCTTTCAATAGACAAGATGGCAGGTGCCTCTTCATTGAAAGGGAGCAGGAAACTATGTTAGGTTCAGGCTTTTCCCCGGTAAACCATGTCATACCCGGTAAACTTGGTGGCCCCGTTAAGAGCAGGAGCAGAGCCCGGCTCTCTCTGTCTCCCTCGTGGTTACCCACTAGGACTGGTACATACACAGCCCGGGGGTGCTTAGTGCCCAGATGGACAGGCGGACAGACGGACGGATGAATGCATTCAAGGAGATACCCACGGGGTGCGCTGTAACAACTACAGATAAGCTATGAGGTAATTTTGGTTTTATAACCAAAATTGAGGATAAATCCCTCTTTGATAAATTGAAAAAGAAGGAATCTAGAAGTTCCTGAGAAGCCGAGAAGGCAGGGTATGTTATCTGCAACACTGCCGTGGATGAACTAAAGTGGGATCCAGCACACCAGCGCCTTGGGACCCTGACTCTTTCTCTGGAAGGAGCACTGTCCCAAGTTACCCTAAAACTTGCATGGAAAAATAACAATAGCAACAAAGTCACAGAGAATCAGGAACCTAACCAAGGACTTTAATTTTCCTGGATTTTAAGAAACATGGACTTTTAACGGATTCCTTGGTTAACTCAGGAAACAGGCTCTGTGCCTGAGCTGAACAACAGGACTACAAAGTTGGAAAACAGCCATTCTTGACCTCAAGCAACTCCGACTGGTGGGAGACACCATACCACAGGGGCTGGTGGCTGTTGGGACAGACAAGGTGCTGGTTGCCCCAGGGTCTCTCAGTAGCCTGTGAGGGTCAGGGAAGGCAACATTCTGGAAAGGGTGTTGCCTGGGCATCCCTCTACGGAGGATGACCGCCATGATGGCATTTCCTACTCCACCATTAGCACGTGAGCTGCTGGAGGGCGAGGCCTGTTTTATCACCTACGCATGTGTGTGCAAAATAAATGCATGTCAGTGGTATCCACATATTCAGGGGCTAGAGGACATGCTGGACCAGCTCTCCCAGGAATCTGGATGGTCCTCGATGGGCTTAAGAGAAGATGTGAGCCCCAAGGGGGCTGCCATTCCTCCCAGGAATTCCCAAACTTCGGGACTGGCATTTTCTGGGAAGGGGCCGATGCTCACAGAAGGGTCAAAGCACAGAAAATCAAGGCCTGAAGGCCCTACCTTGGGAATGCAGCCAGGGGAGGAGCTCAAGCCATACAGGTTCAAGGAGCTTTTAAAATCAACTGGTCCAACCTTCTCAGTGTGTAGATATGAGGAACCTGCTACCAAGCTCAGTGCTCAGTTGTCCGAACGCTGGATTCTAACCCCTGGTACTGCCCCTCTCCTCCCCTTAGTCCCTGTGAGCCACAGATGCCAGAAACCACAGAGCAGAGAGCTGGAGGGGGGAGCTCTTGGCTTATTTTTAATCCCAGAACAGGAGCTTGCCCCTAGGAAGCATTGCTTACGACTTACCACCTTAAAGTGTTCCTTTGTAATTAAGCGCATTTTCATATTAAAATGACACCATCTGCCTCCTGGGAAGATAGACACTAATTTACAGTTATGATTTCCTACAAGTGTTTTTAAGGACTGGTAGGTATGCCTTTGGAGGCAGATAGCCCTCTTTAGGGGATAATTACCCTCTTGCATTGGCTGGTGGCACTTCAAAAATGAGAAGTCCACACTACCAATGTTGCCAGTGAAATTCTGCCTCATTAATTCCCGCTTCTCGGAAGGCGAGCTCTAAAGCAGACGTTTTCAAGATCCGGTCCACAGGCCGGCAGCATCGGTATGACTTGGGACCGTGTTAAAAATGCAAACTCTTGGACCCCATCCCAGACCTACTGAGTCAGAAGCTCCAGGAATGGGGTCTAGAAATCTGACCCCCCACCTTCCCTTGGGTGTTTCTGCTGCTTCGCGCTGACGTTTGGGAACTGCTGCTCTGGAGAACCCCAAACCAGGCACTCTGGGTTTCAACAAGGGCATTACCTGCGTAGAGCACAGGAGAACTCTCCACGTCTGAACCGAGATGGTTAGCTACAGAGCATTCATACGTTCCTTGTTCCTTCTTCGTGGGGTTCCGTATCTGCACTTTTCCCATTCCAGCCAAGATTATCCTGTAGAACAGTTAGAAAGGGGTGCGTTCACGTAATGTACTTCACTTCTCTGGGCCCACAGCACGTTCCAGGGGAAGAAGACTGCAAAATTAGACTCTGGGCTGGCAAGGATCCCGCCCATAAAACCTGTGGGTGGAAAAGTCTTCCTCCTGGGCTTGCGCTCAGAGACATGGTCACTGGACGGTGCTTGGAGAGCCAGTCTTCCTGCCTCACTTTGCACAAGAAGACTTTTCTGGATGGACTCACTGCTTAATCCATCACATTTTCAAAAAAGACAAACTAGCAAGCGTTAGTTGGCAAGATGCTAACCCCTCGTTTTGTGCCCATATCCTTCCTCATGAACAGCAGGTATGGATTTTTCAGTTTGGATTTTCACACTGGCAGTGAATGGGCCGTTAGTCAATGCTGCTTGACTCTAGTTGTTACCTCGCTATGACTGTCTGAGGCCACAGGGCTAAGGCTGTGTTATACCGGACGTGGAGCATGCTATTAGGAATCAGGCCTGACCCATATGAGTTCCGTATGGTTTCCCAATTACCGATAGCTATAAACACCTGCAGATAAATACCATGAGAACCAGAGTGGGTCAGGTGTGTCCTGACAGATAAGGTAATTATTCAGGGAATAGAAAAGGGTGATTGTTCTGTTCTTATTTTAATTTTTTCTCAACAATTTGAAGCTGCTTCTCCATCACCTGCATCAGGGTCCATGTACTCTTTTTTTTCCCCTGCTGCCTCCCACTTTCCAGATCTTAGCAACGCAGACTATTCTGACCACTAAATACTATATGAACTGAGCTGGGGCCACTTCCCCATTTCCTGTCACTTCATGTTGCTCACCCTGGGCTCCAGCCATAATGAGCCTCTAACAGTTTCCAGAACATTCCATGATCTTTCATCACCCCGAGTGTTTGCATATGTTGTTCACTGTATTTGGAATGCCCTTCCCCCCATTCTGGCAAACTCTGTCTTACCCACTGAATCCTGGATCAAATATAATTTTCCCTGTAAAGCTTTCCCCAATACTCCTAGAGTTATCTTCTCTCCCTCTGGGCTCCTTCTGCTCTGGTTCATATATTTATTTAATGAAATATCTATTTCTTCCTACCAGATTGTGATCTTTTCAAAAGCAGGGACCAAATCTTATTCACAGCTGTGCATCGACAGTGCCTAACAGTGACTTTTGTATAGAAAGTTCTCAGAAACCTCGGACGACTAAGTGTACGAAAGGTCAGAATACAACAGAATCATGGTGCAGAGTGTGTGTACCAGGAGGACGCAAATCCTTCTGCTGCACACTTATGAAATACACAAAAGCGCCCAGAAATAACAACCATGGAATTGCCCAGACCAAAACCAGTAGAACAGACCTCGCTATTACTAGGGCCAGCCTTCACGCTAACATCCGGCATCTAAAATCTAAAATCCCTATTAAGGAATAGTCGATTAAGAACAATAGAACGAGTCACTACATTTGAAAAGTAAATACACTAAAATGTTTTCTTCAATTATTTCATATACATGTTTATATGGTTTGGCAATCCTCAAACAATCCCTTTGTTTTGTAGGCCTCAGCAGCACAGTGAGAAATCCACGTAAGCCTTACTGCCAAAGGAGCTACCCCAGCATCTAGCCTGGGTCAGTCCCTGGCTGGAGAAGAGCAGGTAGGGGTCCATGAGGGATGTGACCTTGGTCTCTGTGGGACAACCTTACTCTTGACAAAGTTGATCTTTCCACAGGCATCAGCCCCAGTGAATCTACTCACAGTCTGCCCTTCCTGGCCAAGATTTCTTACCCAGGGGGCTTCCAAGCACTTACACCCTACACGCTGTCCTCTAATTAGATAGACCCTCTCAGAAATGTAATTCCGTTTCTGAGTTACTCTGACTGAAGAGACATGAGAGATTCAGAAAAATATATCTAAAGGTGAGAACCTTTGTTATATCAAGCAAATGAAACGTAAGGGGAACAATTAGGTAAGGTTGAGGAAGAAAATGGAAATAAGAATGGATCTTCTTTTTTTATTCTCTTAACTTAAAAACAAAAACTTTTAATAGCCATATGGAATCGCTTCATTATCAAACAGTTGATCCTTAAAGTATGCCGAAACACATTTGGGCCGACGTACGCTGTCAAAACCTTTCTTCATATGACCACCGGGAGTCTCCAGCTTAGAAGCTAATGCTAACTCCATGCGATCAAGCCAAACTATTTAAAATCAACTCAACGAACATTTACTTCAACCGGCCAGGCTCTACCACACCCCTGCCCCATGGAAACGGCCACAGGTGAATCAATCACTTCGGCTCGATCAGCCTCTGTTTCTTTCTTTCTTTTTTTTTTTTTTTTTTAAAGATTTTATTTATTTATGTGACAGAGAGACAGCCAGTGAGAGAGGGAACACAGCAGGGGGAGTGGGAGAGGAAGAAGCAGGCTTCCAGCGGAGGAGCCCGATGTGGGACTCGATCCCGGAACGCCGGGATCACGCCCTGAGCCGAAGGCAGACGCTTTAACGACTGCGCTACCCAGGCGCCCCTCGATCAGCCTCTGTTTCTTATAAAACGAATATTGCTGAGCCATCCTCAAAAGGCGGTTCAGGGGCCCCAGACGTTCCTGAGGTCAAAACGATTTTCATAATAATGCTAAGCCATTATTTGCCTTTCTTGCTGTGTTGACATTTGCACGGATAACAAAAGCAGTGGCAGTATGGTCCTGGGACCGAGGTATACCAGGAGTCCTTGCGTTCCTGACTGCCACACACCTGACACAAAAATAAAAATGCCAATTTCCCTTACGAATGTCCTTAACGAGGCACTGAGACTTGACTGGTTTTACTAAATCTCAACCCTCAAGTATGTCTATTTTTGATATTCTGTACACAGAACGGGAAGTACAAAGTGCTGCATGTCTGATTTGCTAGCTGAACGAGCCGCTTTTTTTTTTTTCATGGAATACGATTTTTACTTGAAAGAACAGCTGACAAATTATAATTCAGCCTGGGGCATGTGGCAGTTATTTTTAAAAATTAACTAAAAGGAGCATGCCCATTCGAGGAAAACAACTGATGTGTTTCATTTTCACGAACTTTCACGTGAAAATTAAAATTTTGGAAAATTAGTATCCTCCATTGTGAGCTTGACAGCTTTCCAAAAACTCAAAGACTTTTCTGTCGAGCTGGTTAGCAATGTTGCAAAATATGTGTATTCTTTACATTGTCTAAGGAAATGCGCCAACACTGGGGAGATGAATTAACTCAGGGAGCTACTATTTTCCAAATGACCAATGTGTGATATTATAAAATCATGTGTAGGTCAAAGGTCCATTGAAAGTGCAAGATAAGGCAATATTTCGTTGTAAGGGAGTAACAAAATTTCATCAATGTGGTTTTAGATTCCACGTTCCAGCTGACCCTTCAGAAGCTACCACCTGTCCAGGTTTAGTATAGTCATAAAGAATAGCCACGATTATCTGAAAAGGCTATGAAAATGTCCTTCTTTTTTCAACTCACATATCTGGATGAGGCCAAATTTTCTCTATAAACTTTACTTAAAACAACATATCACAACAGGTTTCATGGAGAAGCATTTATGAGAATCCAGCTGTGTTTTATTAAGCCAGACATTAAAGAGATTTGCAAAGATATAAAACAGTGACATGGTTATCAGTAATTTTCTTTAAATATTGCTTTTTCAAAAATTGTTATTTATGCAAACATGTGATGGGCTTCTTATTGTTATTTCTAAATGGATTAATAAATAGATACGTTCAATGTTTTATGTTTTCATTTCTAATATGGTAAATATCGACAGCTATAACTCACATTAATGGAACTTCTTTAGGCTTCTCGGAGAAGCTTTTAAAGTTTTTTTATGTTCAAAAGGGTCCTAAGGCCAAAAGATTTGCGAACTGCTAAGCTTGTGGATCTGAAGGTTTATTCCACTGGGAAAACTTCTTTACACTCTTGTGTTCAGATTTCCAGGGCAAAAAATGAAAAAGCTAGATTTGTTCTACCTTTTCACTCTAAGGAACAGCCTAATAATTTATCATAAAAAATTGAGTTTTGCCTAGATTTCTTCAGCTGTTTCACATATTGGCTCAAATGCACTAAAAGACATGATAAAAATAAAATTTGCATTTTTAAAGTACAATAAGGTCTGCAAAGCAATTTAACATCTGCTGTTCTGTTTCTCTTAACAATCCCTAGAGGCAGCTTGGGCTCTCTGAATGCAAACTAAAAGAAAGCAAAGCATCTCCAGTCCTGTGTGTACAAACAGCAAGATTTAGAGACACTGAAGAATGCAAAAATGAATTAATACGTGTTATTCCCTGCTATTTCATGTGAAATGAATGAAATGTGCTATCTTTGTCCTGACATGGTGATCCTAACAAAAATATGACTCGATACTGTGTTGTGAACATCTCAAAACTTTGATCCTCATTTTTGGATTTTATGACATAACAAATTGCATGATACAGAAAAGTACATCAGATACTCAATCTTTCTACTAAGGCTGTTATTTGTGTGATACCCAAACACCCTTGGCAGTGTTCAGGAGATAGGGTCCCTGGTTCCGGATGGCCGTGAATTGGGATTCTGTCTCTCAGTGACCTCATCAGAAAACTATTAATCCCTGCCCTGCCAACTCTCGGGGCCGACATGAACTCCAAGGAGATTCCACATCTCCTAGCTATAGAAGGGCACGGTAAATAAATTCTGGTTTGCAGTTCCTACACGGTGTGGGATTACTGCAAGGATGATGACTTTTTTGAGGCCTTATATGGATTTCATTTTTAAATGTGAAGTGCTCTGCCAAGAGAGAGGCTCTACATGCTGAAACTCAGTCTGACCGTACCCAGTCTTGGTAACGATGGGGATGGTATGGTTTAATTTTTAAAATTCCAGTGCGTATGTGAAAAACACACCCTGACATTTTTTTTTGTTAAGTCTCTTTCCTAAAGAATCCTGTTGGAAACACATTCTCAGGAGAAGGAATTTGAAAGTCTTTTCAAGAAAACTGGAATGCCCATTAAGAAGGTATGACGCCGTGAACACTGTATTCTCCTTTTACTTACTTTTCTGAGGGTTGCAACAAAGCCCCATCCTTGGTCCATGTATACGTGGCCTGACTGGGGGTAACGAGCTCACACAGTATATTGATGACCTCCGTCCTCTTTGTAATGTACACTGTATTTCCGATCCTTGAATTTATTGTTTTATTAAACGAAATGGAGGTGGGCTGGCTTTGCCTCATGAGCACAGGTCCCTTTGGCTTAAAGGTCAGCTTGCCTGAGTTCTCCACATCGGGGCTTTGCGGCATCCTTCCTGTTTCCCCCCTCAGCTGTGCGGCGGGAGGCACCCCCTCCTGGACAGCCCTCCACGGCGCGTGTGCGGGCTGCACCTTGGCTAACTCGGCCACCAGCTGATAGATCACCTGCGACGCCAGGTCATCACTGACCTCTCCGGTTTCCATGAGCTGACTCATGTTTCTGATCAGTTCATCGAACTGGGCCGTATCCATGCTATACGCTCCGTGTTTAACTGCTGCTTCAAACTGCTTGTTCTTGAACTCCCAGGAGTTGGTGTTTCCTGCAGAATTCCTGCACGGGCCCAACAGAGCCCTCAAGAAAGGCTGCTTATCAATTTGGCCGTCCTCCGGATAAAGCTCATTTTTGTTACCCCACAGCTGCCTCATTTTCTGCCACGTGGCTCCCAAGCTATTGGCTTCCTTGTGGTCCATCCCCGGTGACTCCCGCGTGTGCTCTCCAAGCGCCGGGGGTGCAATGAGCCGGTTGTCCGTGCCGATGAGCTTGAGAACCGCGTTTTCCTGCGCGGAGCCGGCCACGCAGCGGTACGTGCCGATATCCGGGGTTGCGAGGCTGTGGATTTTTAGGGAGCCCGACTTGGTGATGCCCAGCCGTTTGGAGTTCTGCAAACAATGGCCGTCCTTCTCCCACTGGATCAGGGATTTCTGGAATCGTCGTACTGGGCATTTAATAATCACCGACGTGTTGGGCAGCAAATAGGCCCTGCTACCGATGGTCAGGTTAATGCGTTTCTCTTCCCTCGTCTGAATGTAGACCCTCTGGACACCAAGGATCTGGGGCCCCTGCTCCCCAGGTTTTGTCTTCATCTCTGGCTTCATTTCTGCAGGGGGAAAAAAGGAAAGAAAATACGAACAAGTATCTCAATAATATACACTTTCTGACAGCAGTCTTCCAAGGCCGATGCAAGTCAACAAATGTATCTTTTTTCCTCTTTTAAAAGAGCTGACGATGGAATATCCCTCAGCCACCAGGAAGGATGAATACCTGCCATTTACATCAACGTGGATGGAACTAGAGGGTATTATGCTGAGTGAAATAAATCAGAGAAAGACAATTCTCATATGGTTTCACTCATACGTGGAATATTAGCGTGAAGGATCATAGGGGAAGGGAGGGGAAACTGAATGGGAAGAAATCAGAGAGGGACACAAAGCATGAGAGACTCTTGACTCTGGGAAACCAACAGAGGGTTGTGGAAAGGGCAGCGGGTAGGGGGATGGGGTAACTGGGTGATGGGCATGAAGGAGGGCACGTGATGGGATGAGCACTGGGTATCACGCAACTAATGAACCACTGAACACTACATCAAAACTAACAGTGCAGTATATGTTGGCTAACTGAATTTAAAGAAACAGCTGACAATCAAAAGATAAATAACGGTACACCATATATCCACAGGTTGGGCTAAATTTCACAACTATCTAGTAGTTCAGCATTGAATGGAAATTTGAATGAACGGCATAAAATGTATACATTATTTTGCGAAGCCCTGGCTTGGGGAGATGTGAGGTGATGTGCTTCTATCAGTAAGGGGCCTCTGCCATGCACGTCCTAACCATTGCCATACCGTAACACGCCTGTGCTGTGTGCTGGAGGCCCCAAGTATCAGACACCCCCTTACTGATACCGCTCAGCCAGAGGCACAGCAGCTCTGGGGCACAAAGCAAGAGGGGAGAAGTGAGCGAAAGCATCTGAAGGATCTGGAGGTGAGGACGAGGTGGTTAAAGGCAGCAGATAACCAGAGCGAGTCAGTCAAACCAGCAGGGCCTAAAGAAGCATGTGATCTCGGAAGAAAGGGAGAACAGGCACTTTGTAACCAGACAAGTCTGAGTTTGGATCTTGGCTCTGCCCCTTGGACAAGTCCCCTGCTCTCCCTGAGCCTCAGTCTCCCTGCCTAGGAAATGCGGGTAATGCTAGTGCCTTCATCCGGGGAGTATGAAAGTTCGGCTGGACGTTTACACCACGTGCACGCATAGTAGTGGGCACACAACACGCTCTCACGCACGGCCGCCGCGACCCCGAGAGCTGGCAACGGGCGGTCCGGCCAGCAACAGCAGGGCGTTCCGAGAGGAAGTGAGAGACAGGGTTGGCTCTAGCTTGTTCCTGGATGTGGGCTCCAGGAATGGCCTCGGCCCCAAGAGGATGCACCTTAGGTCTCTCCTCTGGGAGAGGAACCTGCACGAAGGCCTCGCTGTGCCCGGGGTGATTCTGAAGGGAGGCATGGATGGGTGGAAACCTGGTCCCTCTTTGATGATACGCTTAGGTCCACAGGGACAGGGAGGACCCGGAAGCAGCGTGCGGTGACAGAAGGGAGAGAGACTGGACTCCTATTGAAGATATTCCTAGATTCAAACGGTCATGGGATCAGGGCCTCATTACCTCGGAGGATCCCGGTTATAGGTCCTGCGGGTTGAAGCACTCGCAGGGGTACAGCAGGAGAAGAATCAGACTGAGTCTCCACTTAGACGGCCCTCTCAGGCCCGCAGCAGCAGCTATGGTGTGTCTACTGACACCCTGGTTTTCCAGAATAACTCCTGGAGTCCTCTTGGGTGGCTCATGAGCCCCCTAGGGTCTAGCTGCTTGCTGGCGTGCAGTGGTACCAGTGCATTCAGGAAAACAACAGAGGTGAACCCACAATTTCTACAGAAGATGTTCTTGGTGAAGGACATGCGTAATGAGTTGGCCTGCAGATTCCGCAGACACGTGATGGGTGGGTCAGGACTACTGTCCTGGGTCTTGCCCGCGGATGCTGCTCAGCTCGTCTCTAAGTGGAGCTGGATGACTGGCCACACACACGCCCTTCCCTGTTGGGTACAGTCTGCGGGGGATGTCAAGCTCACCCTCAGCGCCTGAGGCATACAGATCTTCTTTCCGTTGGCGGCATACAAGGTTGAACGTACTGTTGCCTGTTCAAAAGCAGGCAGAAAATGTATGGATTCGCTGGCAAAGGTACAGTTTATCCATTATTATAGGCAGACATGCGATCCGAAATACTTGGCAATGTGCATAGCAAGGGTGTGCAGACAGAGGCGGTTTACCAACCATCTGAGAAGTATTTCCATATTTTTTTTCTTTTTGAGAGAGAGAGAGAGAATCTTAAGCAGGCTCCGCACTGATGCAGGGCTCCATTTCCCAACCTTAAGATCATGACCTGAGCGGCAATCAAGAGTCAGACGCTTAACTGACTGAGCCACCCAGACGCCCCAAGTACGTCCATATTTTAACAACCAGTATACTGAACCAGAGGTTCAGTATCCACTAAAGCAGCGGCTCTCAAACTTCGCTGCCTGTTAGAAGCACCTGTATTATTATTTGTTAATCTCAATGCCTTGGGTCCCATCCCCAGAAATTCTGACTTACGGGGTGCGGCCTGGGCACGGGAGTTTGGTTAAGCTCTCCAGGTGTCTGAAATATGCAGCAAAGCTTGAGAAGTCCTGCCCCCAGGTGTACCACTGGATTAAACCAAGTCAGCAGAGAAAGGTGGTCCTGACCCCATTTCTTTTACTGAAAGACAACGTGATTGGATGTCACCGGTCAAGAGAGAAGGGAGAATAAGAAATCGGCATCTGCGTTCTCTGTGCGAACCCCGCCAAAGTCTGTTCAGCATGTGGTGTCTTCTGGAAGAAGACCGAAGGAGGATTTCTTTCTGGCCTCGGCCTCGGGAATCATCATACCCTGAGTACTTAGTTCGTTTCCAATGCACGCCAAACTGGGTCACTGACCAGGTTGCTTTATTAAGATCGCTGTTATGCTGGCAAGTTCAGAGCCAAGTCTGTGTCCACACGTAAGAGGAGTGTACAATTCAAGACAGAATCATGTATTCACCCTGTTTGTCTTCCTTTCTTATTCCTTACCTACTTCTCATTTCACTTACCTGGTTGCACCTTAATAACACTTCGAAGTGGCCTCTCGTTGTCACAAGGCAGGGTATGTGTGCCTGTGTGTACATTCACACACATGAGCATGGTATCCACACAGACATGTGCACATCCCCCTACACAGATCACTCACGATTCTTTACAAGGATTTAGGGGAACACCCTGTCTGGTCATTGGTCCCTTGGTGGCCGACAATGGAAAGATGGACATGCATGTGGATAGCTTCAAAATCACAATGTAAGCGGGGCCAAACTCAGGTTTTTGAATTTATGCAACTGAGGCATGTGAGGAGACAGCCTATTTCAGGGTAGCCATGCTGCGAAAGATGAGGTCATAGCTGGAACATTCCTGCACTTACTGGGATGCAGAAGCCTACGTGGGCAATGAAGCACACTGGTCTAGCTGAATGGTTCAGGCTGGGGATGACCTGAGGCCAGTATAGGCCCACATAACATCCCGATGCCCTAAAAGCAATCATGGACATGGGTTCTAATTACCTTTAGGTCCACTGGTAGCCAGATGTTTCTCAGTTAAGCCCGAGGCTTAAACTAGATGGGGCCCTGACTCCTTCCAAGGCAGCCTGAGGAGTCTAAAGGTGATGGGCAGTGTTCAGCCTTGGCAAGGAAGCTGCCCAACTGCCTGGGTGAGCCACATGAGAGGCCATCTGCTCCTTCTGGCTACATGCCCATTCACTGGAAGGTCAGCCCTGTGACCCTGGATGGCTCCATTCCCAACCCTGCTTTCACGAGTGCTCATGCTGGGTACAGAGCAGGTGAGCTAGCAGGTGTGCCTGGGGAGTGATCTGGATTTCAGGCTCTGCCAGGCTGCCAGGTTCCACAGGTTGGACCAATTCCTCTCTTGGGACTCCTGTGGGCTCCTTTGGAGAAGTGCCTAGAGCATGACATCATTGGACACATTTCTTAGGCAAGAACTGGTCTGGTTTCGGGTGACTGCCTCCTCCTGCCCCTAGACAATGCCCCCAGACTACAGCACTGGCTAAGCCTGATTAGGGAGGGCATCCTCTACTCTGCAGAGAGTGGCCAGGTACCTCTGGCCTCCTCCTGAAGGGGCGGCGGGCCGTGCAAGGGTACCGACCCATCCCTCCACCTCTCCCGCTGTGCTGGATATGAGAAATGCCACATCTTCCGGCTTTTCTAGAAAATGAAAAGATCTTTCTTCCAGAGGTCCTCCTTCTGGCCCCTCTGCCAGCCTGCCCTACCCAGCAGAGGCCAGCCCTGGGACCCCGAGGCTGTTTACAGCAATTGCGTCTCTGCTCCTTGCTTGTTTGTGTCCTGCCTTAATTCCAATCCTGTCCCTGCCATCGCTGTAAGCCTTGGTGCCAGGCCAGCTTTCTGGCCCAAGCCATCTGGGCTGGATATTTACACTTGGTCTCGCCAGCATATGCCTCCGGCTACACCCGAACGGGCTTCTGCTGCGATGCCACCTCTAAGCCTTCCTAGAACCCTGCTGCAATCCCAGCGCCATCAGAATCCACCCCCACGGGGGGGCTGCTGGGCTGGCGCTGGCTCCCGTTCCCTCCACTAGCGCTGAAGAGCCGGCACGCTCATTTGGAGCACAATCAAGAACCTGGGCACGTTGGACTCTCTCCAGACTCCACTGAGGGTAGAAGCAGGGGAGCTGAGGGGGGACGCAGGGGTGCTGCAGGTAGGAGCTGCTAAATGAGCCCTGACGGCCCAGCGGCCCCAGGGAAGACGGCTAATGTAAATGCCACGTCAGCCTGACAATGGCTTCTGCTTATTGCTTCTCGGGCACTTTCCAACCAAACGCCATCTGGCTTCTGCTCACAGCTCCCCACTAAACGCTCTCTGGGAAAGGCCACCCATGGTCCGTCCCCCCTAGTGACAAATACAAACTCTCCCTTCCGTGTTCTTACGTGGCCATTCTAGACATACGGCACCCTTAATCACCCACTTCTCGAAGAAGTCCCTCCGCTCAAGTGTTTTAACCCTCACCAGGTCCTTTCCAGCCACCGCTCACTGACGCTGCATGGCGCGCTGCGGCTACCCCTCCGGTGTCGCGCTTGGCTACTTTCTCTTCCTGCTCCGACCTTTTCCTGGGATGACCTTGCGGGTGCGATGAGCAACTCGGAGCTGTCTAGCTTGTCTGGTCTACTTTATCTGGTCTGGTCTCGCAGGTCTAGTCTATCAGCCTAGTTCATCTGGTCTAATTTACCTGGTCTAGTTTATGAAGTCTAATTTATCTGTCTAGTTCACCTAGTCTAGTTTATCTACTCGAATTCATCAAGTCTAGTTTATCTAGTCTAGTTTAGCAGTCTAGTTTATCAGGTCTAGTTTATCTGGTCTAGTTTATCTGTGTAGTTTAGCTAGTTTAGTTTAGCTATCTAGTTTATCTGCCTAGTTTATCTAGTCTATCTGTGTAGGTTACCTGGCCTACTTTACCTGGCTTAGTTTATCATTCTAGTTTACCTGGTCCAGTTTACCTGGCCTAGTTTATCTAGTCTAGTTTACCTGGTCCAGTTTATCTCGCTTAGTTTACCTAGTCTAGTTTATCTGTCTAGATTATCTGGCCTATTTTATCTGTCTAGATTATCTGGTCTAGTTTATTGGTATAGTTTATCATTCTAGTTTACCTGGTCTAGTTTATCTGTCTAGTTTATCAGGTCTAGTTTACCTGGTCCAGTTTATCTGCCCTGGTTTATCTAGTCTAGTTTATCTGTCTAGTTTATTTGGTCTAGTTTACCTGGTCTAGTTTACCTGGCCTAGTTTATCTGGTCTAGTTTACCTGGTCTAGTTTATCTGGTCTAGTTTATTTTATCTAGTTTATCTGGTCCAGTTTATCTTATCTAGTTTATCAGTCTAGTTTATCTGGTCTAGTTTATCTTGTCTAGTCTATCTTGTCAAGTTTTCCTGGTCCAGTTAACCATGTTGAGTTTGTCTAGTTTATCTGATCCAGTTTACCTGATCCAATTTATCTAGCCCACTTTACCTGGTCCAGTTTATCTGGCCTAGCTTATCTAATCTAGTTTATCTGGTCTAGTTTACCTGGTCTAGTTTATGAAGTCTAATCTATCTATCTAGTCTAGTTTATCTAATCAAATTTATCAAATCCAGTTTATCAAGTCTAGTTTATCTAGCTTATCTGGTCTGGTTTATTAGGTTTAGTTTATCTGTTTAGTTTATCTGCTCTACTTTATCTGCCTAGTTTATCTAGTCTGTTTATCTGTCTACTTTACCTGGCCTAGTTTATCATTCTAGTTTACCTGGTCTAGTTTACCTGGTCCAGTTTATCTGGCCTAGTTTATCTAGTCTAGTTTATCTGTCTAGATTATCTGTCTAGTTTATCAGGTCTAGTTTATTTAGTTTAGTTTATCTGTCTAGTTTATCTGTCTAGTCTGGACCTCTCTCTGGGGCTCCAGACCTAATTATTCACTGCTTATCAGAAATCTCTTTTTGGTACTTAAAGTTTAAAATATTATAATCAAAAGCCATTATGTCTGCCTCCCACCCCATCCCAAGTATCCTCCTCTTCCTATATTCCCTGAGTTAATGGCATCACTTTCTCACAACTACCCCAAGCCAGAAAGCAGAAAATCATTGTGATTCCTCCCAGTCCGGTAGTGTGCTGGCCCTACCTCTCATTGGCTCTCAGGTCAGTGAGATTGTGAGTACCTGTCCCCAACTCTGCATTCAACCATGTCACGTTGGTCACCTGTAGCTGGCCGTGATGGGAGTACTTACACCACAGAAATCAGCAAAGATAACCAATAGTAGCTACCCACCTTCCTCACCACCCCTCTGCCCCAGAGCTTGTTGTTAAACACGTACAAGCACACCCCGTCCCTGTCCCTTAGCTCCCAGCTCGAGGCGCTTAGGCAGGATAGCCGAAACATTGTGAGAATCCACCGCCAAGCTCTCTCACTGATATTGCCACAGCCCCTCACCCAGACTCCCAGCCTGCACCTTTGCATTTATCCAGTGTATCCGTACAGCTGTCAGAGCAAATAAAACAAAATAAAATCTCGGGGCGCCTGGGTGGCTCAGTTGTTAAGTAAGCGTCTGCCTTCGGCTCAGGGCGTGATCCCAGTGTTCTGGGATCGAGCCCCACATCAGGCTCCTCCCCTGGGAGCCTGCTTCTTCCTCTCCCACTCCCCCTACTTGTGTTCCCTCTCTCGCTGGCTGTCTCTCTCTCTCTCTGTCAAATAAATAAATAAGTAAAATCTTTAAAAAAAATAAAATAAAAAAAATAAAAAAATAAAATCTGACTGTGTCATCTCCTTCTTGGATAAAATCAAAACTCCTAAACATGGAGTCCTAATATTCTCCATAACTAAGTTTTCAAGCTTTCCCTTTTGTCATAACCTTGAACCTATATTCTAATCCCATGGTATTTCTGGCGGTTTCTCCGGACATAGGACTCCATTTGACATGCTTTACCTCTGTCCACACTGCCCTCTTCTCCCAGATTCTCCTGTGTCCTCCTCCATGTGAGCCTGGAGAATGGATACTTATCTCCCAGAACTCTGCCCAAGGGATCCTCCTCTGTGAAACTTTTCCTGATGTCCCCCTCCCCCAGGGCATCAGCTACTGCCTCCTGCCTCCTGTCATGGCACCCATGGCACTTACCATTCTGCCTTGTTTATATATAGTTCTCTCCCACTGGACTCTGATATCTCAGAGACAAGAGAATGCATCTTTTCCATTTTGGATCGCAACATCTAAAACACAGTAGCACTTGGTGAATGAATGCAGAAAGAATTAATAAGGAAATGGTATCATCTGACACTGAAAACTCTGCAGGTCTAGGCAGAGAGATCATCTCTACCCTTAGGGCACAGCATAGCACCTGGTACAGAGTGAAGTCTTACTCTTTATTGAATGAATAAATGAATGAATGAGCATATGCCATTGGATGCTGTAGGACTGATGATCCAATCCCAAGAGGGGTGCTGCCAAGATGGGCCCGGTTTCCAAGGGCTGCAGCTATGTCAGGCAGGGTGGGTGTCCCTGGAAGCTAAGAAGCTACAGGGAGCGTGGAGGCAGGGGCTATATTCTCTTCTGAAGTGTAAGGTGTGTGGAGGAGGTGGGAGAGCTAATGAGGCAGATGTGGGGCTGGAGCCAAGAGCCAGACCAAGAGCTGCAGAGAAGTCAGTATGCTCAAGATAACCAGGCAAGGGGATGAAGCATATCTTTTCCTGACATTTCAATCACACAGTGCATGCCTGGGTGCCTCCCCTCCCCAACCATCTTGATCTCAGTACTTGGACAAAAAATAAGAATTATTCACCAAAACTCAGAAACCTAAAAGCCTAGAACTATAATTCAAAAAATCTAAAATCAGGGTGCCTGGATGGCTCAGTCGGTTAGGTGTCTGCCTTCGGCTCAGGTCAGGATCCCAGGGTCCTGGGATCGAGCCCTGCATCAGACTCTCTGCTCACTGGGGAACCTGCTTCTCCTTCTCCTTCTGCCTGCTGCTCCCCTGCTTGTGCTTTCTGTCAAATAAATAAATAAAATCTTTTAAAAAAATTCTTTTTAATCTAAAATAAACACTACATTTCTGTTTTGGTTTTGTTTTTTATTCTTCAGCTCCCTGATTAGAAACCAAGCCAAGTAGGGACGCCTGGGTGGCACAGTCGGTTGAGTGTCTGACTCTTGGTTTTGGCTCAGGTTTGATCTCAGGGTCATGAGATCAAGCCCCACGTTGGACTCTGAACTCAGCACAGAGTCTGTGCTTCTCTCCCTCTGCGCCTCTCGCCTGTGCGCCCTCTCTCTAATAGATCTTAAAAACCAAAAAAGAAACCAAGACTGGTAGACTTCTAGCAACAATCTGAAGACAATTCAGGTCTGACATATTTGAAAAGCATTTTTATGGGTATAAGTCATTGTGATAAGCACTTCTGGGGGCCTATGTGGAGAGAAGTCCAGGACTACCGTGAACCTACCCCATACAATCTCCGGCCCTTGTGGGACACAAGATACAGCACAAGTTGCTCTATGACATTTTAATCTATCTTAAAGCTATAACAGGAATTAAAAGGATAGCATTAAAAATAACTAATAATTTTGAGGCTTTAGCACATGCCTGGCATTGTTTCTAAGTGCTCAGAACAATCCTATGAGGTAGATACAATGACTATTCCCATTTTACAGAGGAGAAAATTAAGGCTGGCAGAGATTAAGTAACTTGCCTAATGTCACAGGATGAGGGACTGGAACAACTGGGATTGTAACTTAAGGACTTAGCTTAGCCACAAGGTTGTACTACCTTCCAGAGATTAATACAACCAAGAAAGATTATTGGGGAAGGCAGTGTTAGTGCTGGTCTTTCAGGAGTAAGAAGAACGTCAGTAGCTAGATATGGCGGGACAAGGAATTCAAGCAAGGGGTCAATGTCTGCCATGGGCGGAAGGCAGGGAATGGAGGGGAGATGCAGACAGGGGTAGAACTGGACCGTGTGGTACTGAAGACATCTCTCCCACCCGCCCTCCACCCCACTGCACATCAAAATGGTCAGAATGAAAACCAGCAACACTCACTCTTCCAAACAGGATGGGTTTTACTTAAACCCCAGGCACCAGGTAGAAAGCTTATCTAGAAGTGGATGCTTGGGAGAGACTAACGATCACAGCACAAGTGGGCTGGGTCTTTCTTGTCTTCAGACCCCCTTCAGTAATGCAGGGGTCAGGCCCAGACATTTCCCACCTGGGGAGCAGATGGGGCAGGCAGAAGTGAGGTGAAGGGGACAGGAAAGTCAGAGGACATTATGCCATACAAGCCTTAATAGTCCCAGTGCAATGAAAGACAAGTGCACCAACAGAGAAGGGAATCAGAGCTACCATGGTGAATTTTTAGGGGATTCTTAGGAAATGGGGAAAAACACGCGATGCCCTGGTAAATCAGATAGCATGAACATGAAGGACGTCTAATCAGCATAGTGATATTATTTCCTTCAGTGAATCCCAGTCGCTCAGGCCAGGGAGCTGAAACACACATGCATATGTGCAAACATATATTCTGTCACGTACACTGAAAATAAACAGGAGTCCGACATGCATATTACCTTTCGGATATCATGAAGCCATACGATTAACTCCTTATACGAAGCTTGTTATTTAGAATTAATTGAAGAAGCGCCCAAACTACCATTTTTGAGAACCCAATGATAATTTCTGTTTTCATCCTTGCTGGTTGTAGCTTATACACAAGAACAGATACCCGAATGCTTAAAACTACGTAGCTCTTCTACTCTTACTGGAATGGACCCAAATGCAGCATTGGCGAAGTAAACTGGATAGTAGTTCGGCTTAAGCTCTACAAGGAATACTCCCGAATTGTAAGAGGAAGAAATCCTGGTCACGTGAAGGACAGAGGGAAGTCTAAATGCAAGTGAGGGAGCCTAACAGATGCATTTGTTAAGTTGGGTGGACATTTCTTAACACTAACTTTCCTTCGAACGGTATCTTATATTCCATATTCTACTGGTGGCTGTTTCGAACGATTCTGAGTTCTTCTTGACCTGCTTTACCTACAGATTAGCAATGTGCTGCTTTATGGGAAATAAAGCCATCGGACAAGAGGAACAGAATGAGCATATCCGCTGGAGCATGGCCTGTACATACTTACTACTGCACGCAGACATCTGGCAAGACCTTACGAGAGGGGGCCCTGGAAGGTCCCGGCACATCGTCTCACTGAGGGGGACGCGCCGGCCTTTGGCTGTCAGCCTCTGACACACCTGCTTTCTCCGCTGGGTTCCAACACCACAACTGACGGAACACTGCAACGAGAATTGTGCACCTGTCACATGGAGCGTCTGCAGACAACGCAGCCAACAGCCAAGTCTCCGACGGCACAACGAGAGGGGTCCCACGTGTGGCTGTGCCAGTACGTGAGCCACTGCCTACGCTCGAACCCCTCTTCTTTCTTATTGATAATTCGTTTTTTTAATTTGAGTATACACGACACACAATGTTACATTAGTTTCAGGCATACAACACAGAGACTGGACAAGTCTATGTGGTACTCAGTGCTCACTGCGGTCAGTGCCGTCCCCACCTGTCACCATACAACATCGTTACGGTATTACTGCCTGTCTTCCCCACACCATACTTTTCATCTCTGTGACTTGTCTTTTTTTTTTTTTTTGGACTTATCTTTTATAATACAGGGAGTTCCCTCCCCTCTTTCCTCCTCTCTGAGACAGTAATTAATTTCCAGTAATTTACTGTTACGGGGATTTTTTTGGCAATGTCATTGATAACTGATTTTTTAGCTATTTACTTATATAGTAAGAGGACTGTGCTTAAAAAAAAAAAAAGATACACACCCACGACCAAGACTTCAAGAAACAGAAAAGTACTATTTTTAAAAACCACTCAAATTACTTTACATAAAATAACAAATATTTGATCATCAGTGTGTGCATAACATCAATATTTGATAATCATTGTGTGTACACGCAATTTTAATTTAAAAATGTAATGCAGTTTTATTAGGTATATTAGAAAAAAGGGAAGTAAAGTAGAATTAAAGGACTTGTTGAACATCCCAGTTGGTTTTTTTTTGCCATAACAATTAATTTCCTAAAGAATCCTATAATGTTAAGAAAACTGAAGAAGCCAACAGGGGATTTAGATGGTGGTTTTTAATGACATGCATTGACTTAGGAGAGAAGGCACTGGCCCCTGCTAAGAAGGACGAGGACATAAGACCATTCAGTCCTCCCACCCCTCTCCTGAACCTCCAGTTAGCCTCCGGGTGATACCACTTAGGTGATGTCAGGATTTCTGATATTTACAGTCTGTTCTGAGATGCGACTGCTGATTAGCCCTAACCCTGCACATAACTGAACTCATTACTCACTTTCCATCGTTTTCGTCAGCGTCTGCGTGTTTATGCGGAGTCATCTTGGCCCTGCAGGATTTTGGCGATGGGCTTACGGACATGTATTCTCTGACCACCTCTCCGTTGTCTTTTTTTTTTTTTTCATTTATTTTTAATTTTTTATTTGAATTCAATTTAATTAACATATAGAGTATTATTAATTTCAGAGGTAGAGGTTAGTGATTCATCAGTGTTATATAACACCAGTGCTCATCACATCACGTGCCCTCCTCAATGCCCATCCCCCAGCTACCCCATCCCACCACCCACCTCCCCTCCAGCAACCCTCAGTTTGTTTCCTGTGATTAAGAGTCTCTTATGGTTTGTCTCCGATTTCATCTTGTTTTGATTTTCCTTCCTTTCCCCTATGTCTATCTGTTTTGTTTCTTAAATTCCACATATGAGTGAGATCATATGATAATTGTCTTTCTCTGACTGGTTTATTTTGCTTAGCATAACACCCTCTAGTTCCATCCACACCGATGTAAATGGTAAGTATTCATCCTTTCTGATGGCTGAGTCATATTCCATTGTCTACATATACCACTTCTTCTTTATCCATTCATCTATCAATGGTGAGCTGGGCTCTTTCTATAGTTTGGCTATTGTGGACATTGCTGCTACAAACATTGGGGTGCAGGTGCCCCTTCAGATCACTATGTTGGTATCCTTTGGGTAAATACCCAGTAGTGTAATTGCTGGATCGTAGGGTAGCTCTATTTTCAATTTTTTGAGGACCCTCCATATTGTTTTCCAGAGTGGCTGCACCAGCTTGCATTCCCACCAGCAATGTAAGAGGGTTCCCCTTTCTCCACATCTTCGCCATCATCTGTTGTTTCCAGAGTTGTTGATTTTAGCCATTCTGACAGGTGTGCGGTGAGATCTCCGTGGTTTTGATTTGTATTTCCCTGATGCCTTTCTACATGAAGAACACCAAAAGGAGCAGATACTTGGGTCAGACTTTCTTTCTCTTCGAACCACGCAGACCCTCTTCCACTGTCTTCGAGGATGCTACTGTGAAGATGTGTGTGGCCAAACAGGGAGTTTCTGTTGTGTATCTGTTTGCCCTTTCTGCTCAGACGCCTGTGGGCTCTTTCTTTACCCATGAAGTCCTGCACCGTCGGCAGGCTATGTCACACTGGGTCATATTATCTGGGCACATGGTATGCCGTTATGATGTACAGACCAAAGCTTTTATCAAAGAAAGTTTTAATTATTATTTGTTATTAATAAATTCCCCTTTATTATCTCTGAATATTTTTCTCTTTCATTTTCTGTGCCATTTGTTCTGTTCTTTTCACAAAGGCCAATGCGCTCGGGTCGGCCTCCTCTCTGCCTTCCACACCCATCGCTGCCTCTGGAAACCAGCATGCATCTGTGCTCTTTCCCTTACACGGAGATGGGGCATTCCAGCCTGTACACGTCTCTGTGTTCTGTCATTTTCTTTAATTTTGTTGTGGTCTGTAATCCGTGTATTTTTTTTTTTTTTTGCCCCTCACTGTTGCAGTTGTCTTCTCCTTTTGTTGACTTACAATCTCTTTTTGAGCTCAAACCTCATTCTAAAGCTACTTTCCCTCCAGACACCATGACCATACTTTCCTTGGGAATACAGAGCCTATCTGTTGGAAGAATTCCCTGGGTAATAGCTTTGTGATATTACCATCGTTCCTGTGACTCTTGCTCACTCTTCTTTTCCCTGCACCCTGACGTCCTCCTTCTCCTTCTTCGTGCCCTGCCTGCCTGCCGCTGCTGTGTTGGTTTTCTGCTGGAGCTGAGTGCAGCTGTGTGCGAACAACGTAGGCAGCGAATGAGCAAGGGCAGCTTACATCTGGGGTGTGCAACACTCTGGCACCACGTCTTCATTTCTGTTGCCCACATGTCTGTTCAGCTCTTGGCATTCGAGTGGCTGGTGTGACTCAGAGAAGAGCGTCTTCCACAACTGGCTCACTGTGGAATAATGCAGCAACTGCGGCCCCTTCTTCCCACCACTTCATCCCTGGCAGCCTTCCTTGGCTGGGAGGCCCACAAGTGCCATGTCTCCTTTGGCGCCACCTGCCCCGTGGCTCCGTGGGGACATTCTCGGGGCAGCTCACGGTTGAGCCCTCGTCTGCCCTCTGTCATCACAGGACCGTTGAAGAGACCTTGGAGGACTGTCGCACGTCGCCCTAGGGAGATCTACACCGCACTCAGTGCCCGAGGGATGCTTGCCAGCTCCCAGCCTTCCCCTCTCATTCTGGCCCAGATCTTACGGTCTTTGGCAGGTGTGTCCCATGATTTATAGTTTGGGATTCTGGCCATCTCATTGTTCACTGAAGACAGAGTGTTCCCGCTCTTCCGTTCTCCTTGTGGGTTTTTTGTTGGATTTCAAAGGAGGGGAATGGAATTTTTTTAAAAAATCCTTTATTGTCATCTTTAACAGAAAGCCCTGAACTATTAACATTTTTCAGTATGGAGAAAAGCTTTTTGTAAGTTTTTGAACAAATAACTTAAAATTACCATTTATCAAATTATTATTTGTTTAGCCAAGTCAAATCATCATCTAGGAGTTTCCCATGTAATAAAAATTAATGTCTTTTTTTCTTTTTAAAGATGTATGTATGTATGTATGTATGTATGTATTTGGGGGGGGGAAGAGAATCTTAAGCAGACTCCCTGCTGAGTGCAGAGCCCAGCATGGGGCTCGATCCAGGACCTGGAGATCATGACCTGAGCCAAAATCAAGAGTCAGCTGCCCAAACAACTGAAGCACCCAGGTGCCCCAAAAATTAACGTCAACTTTTTAATTTTACTTCACATAACAGTGAGTTACACAATTGCCAGTCTCTACTCATAAGCCATTTCTAATGATAAGTATATGATTTTTTTTCTCATTATGAACGGGAGCATCATTCATAAGCCGCCTCTCTGGATGGAGGTCTTACATGACCTTGTGTCACTCAGATGTAGGGTGCCATTAGAGAATGTTCCCAACTCAGAAAGAAAGGATGTAACCAAATCAGTGCCATTAATTACAATTCACAAAGCAGCAACCTTATCCAAAGCTTCTACTGTTTTTTCTACAGAAATCTGGTAGATTCCTTTGGAAGAGCTCGGGGGAACAAGAGACCCTGAGTTTTTGCAACTCTGCAATAATTTGTCTGTGATCTTTACACTTGAAGGTCACCTTGGCAGTATATAACATCCTTGGCGCACATTTTCCTTCTTGTATTTTACTAAATATGTTGTTCCATTGCTTTCTAGTACGAAGTGGTCTTGTCGAGAAGTCTGATGCTAATCCGATTTTCTTGCCCTAGTAAGTGACTGAGACTTTTTGTCTGGATACACAAACACATTTTCCCTTATCTTTAAAATCCAGTAATTTAGCAGAAGATGTCTCAGTATTGGCTGTGTTGGGTCCATTTTCCCAGGGCTGTGGTGTGCCCTTTCAATACTGTGATTGATGTTACATGGTGATTTTATTTATAGTCTCGTTCTGTTGTTTTGGTTTTCTTTTCTCGGGATTCTATTAATATTTACACGTTGGATTTTTTTCTCTTTCATATCTGTTATTTTTACTTGAATTCTTTCTATATCTCTTTGATTATTTTCAATTTCCTCCTTTCTTTCATTTCTCTTATCACGCTTCTTTCTAGTTTACTCTCCGCTTGTGAAGTTTTCCCATAAGTTGTCTGGTTCTCTCCTGAACCATGTCAGCTCTTTCTGTTCACATCCCTCTGTTAACTATTCACCTCATTTCTGGGGTTTTCTGTTTCCAATTTGTTTCTATGTATTTCTTAATTTCTTTTAGCTCATTTCAAAAGAGTAAGTAATATTTTCACCTGCCAAATTTTCATGACATTGCTATGTTACTGACACTTTTATCTTACAGTAGCTTTGTATGGGGCTTGCTGATGCTCCTATTTAAATAGTTATTTTTCTGAACTTTTAGGAAAATGTAAGGAGGTGGCAGTGTTTCAAGGTCATTTTCACTGTTCCCTCTTCTGGTGTTGAGAAGTATTCAACAGTTTGGCCACAGTTCTAAGACTCATATCTTCTGGACTCTTCTGCTCCCAGAGGTCCAAGCATCCCTTCCCTTCCCCTCTGTGTCCTTTCTCAGCTTGGATTATGGTTGTGGCAGGTCAGCTGGGTACTTCTTCAGCTCTTAGGGATGTGCGTTCACCTTGTGCTTTCCAATCTTTTTTTTAATGTTTTATTATGTTATGTTAGTCACCATACAGTACATCATTAGCTCTTGACGTAGTGTTCCATGATCATTGTTTGCGTATAACACCCTGTGCTCCGTGCAATACGTGCCCTCCAAAATAGCCATCACCATCCTATCCCAATCCCCCACGCCCTCCCCTCTGGAGCCCTCAGTTTGTTTCCCAGAGTCCATAGTCTCTCACAGTCATGCTTTCCAATCTTCTTAAGGCCACAGTGGGCCTGCATGATCTTCCTCGTACTCAACCTCAGCCCAGGACCCAGCGTTCTCCCTCGGCATCACCAACAGGTCTCAGACCCTGAGATGGAACTGCACCATTGACTTCGGTGTTCCCCAGCTCTTGGCCTGCTCTTACCTTCTTTCTATCAGCCTAGCTGTTAAGCTTACAGCTTCTGCACGGTTTCCGTTACGGTGCACGGTTTGGCCTCACCCACACATATCACTTGCGTTAAAGTGGCTATCTGTGTTTCCTTTCCTTTGGCAATCCTAATTGCTCCATTTTCTGTGTTTTTTTTTTTACTTGAAGTGGAGCTGACATACAATATTATATTCATTTCAGGTGCACAACAGAGTGATCAGACAGCTCTACATACATCACTGAATGCCCCGCGATACGTGCCGTCACCTTCTGCCGCCACACAAAGTCATTACAAGATTACTGATGCTATTCCCTGTGCCATGCTTTTCATCCCTGTGACTTATTTACTTTGTAACTGGAAGTTTGTGGCTCTTTGACCCCTTCACCGTGAGGGACCAGGGGATATTCCACAACCAGGCCGCCATTGTGATTTTGCTTCACTGGAAGCCTCCTGCTTTCAAAGAAACTGCTAGGGACAACATATGCTCGTTTATCACGGTATTCATTTTCCTATAGCTTCAACTACCGCTTAAATGCTGACACTTCCCAAAATTAACTTGAGTGCAGGTCTCTCCCGAGCTGCAACTCCTTACTGATGCCTTGATAGGCCCTCCAACTACACACACCTCAAAACAGACTCATTTCCCTCCCTTTCAAGTCACCTCCCAAATGTGTGTTTCCTTCCCCAATTCATTTTAAAATCATTGCCAGCCCTAGCCACTGAACACACCCCTCTTTTTTGCTTCTTTCTTACCAGTTCAGTCACCAAATCTGCCCGCGACATCTATGCTAGCCATCGCCCACCTCTGTCTACCCTTCTCTACCCAACTGCTTCTTTATTCTCCTTGGTTTTATTCCAACGTCCTCTACAAAGCTCTCCCGGGCTCTTGTTCCTTCCCCCCCCCGCCAACGCGCCGTTCACACCGCAGCCAGAACCGTGTGCCTAAAAACGCTACATTTCACTTCCCTACTCACAAGCCTTCCTCGGTGTCCTCGGCCACTGGAGGGACAAGCCCAACATCTGAGGTCCTTCCCAGTCTGACTGCAATGTCTCCTCTCCGCCTTGTCTTCCGCTTCTCTACTGCGTCCGCATCTCCAGCCGCGGGAGACCAGCTACCCCGCCACCTGGGCCTCCGCGTGCACTCCTGTCACTGCCTGGACACCCTTGGTCTCGTTTCCCCCCAGCCTGCACTCGACCTTGAAGAGCCAACTCCACGGCTGCGTCTTCTGTCACACTTCCCTGGCACCCATGCAGACATGAGGTCTCCCCTCAATTTCCACGCAGTTCTGTAGATGGGGAGACTTTTATTGGGCTTGTTACATAATTTTTTGTGTCCACTTCATTAACCTGTGAGCTCACAGAACACCACATTCTTGGCTGACTCAGGTCCTCAGGGCCCCGGGTCGTCAACACAGCAGTGTTCGGGCAATGTGTGCTGGTGACATGATGGAACATGCGGGGCTGTGACAACAAGCGTGTTCAGTTTAGAAGAAACTTTTAGAAGTCTCTGTATTTTAGTCAACAAGTGTCTACCAAGCACCAAGTGGGATACAGACATGCAGAGGTGGTCCTTCCCCTCTGGCAGCTATAATCTAGTCAAGAAAATAAGGCATATTCATATGTGTGCGTGTGTGTGTGTGTGTGTGTATTATTTAAAATAAGTGGAAACAGAGAGAAGTGCATGGACTTGAAGGCACTGGGTATATTTCAAGTGGGTCAAAATATAAGAATAAACCGTCATCTGGAGTCTAAAAAGACATTATTATTCAAGTACAAGAGTGGACAACTATGAAATTATTAATATTAAGAAACTCATAAGTAATACGACATAATAAAAAGTAAACGGAAGATTTTAGAATAAACCCAGGAGAGCTGGAATACTCTTTTATTCGTGGGAGGAATCCCTAATGCATTTGGATCAATCCTAGCTTTACCAACCACCAGTTATGAAGATAAAAATAAAAATAAAAAACACATTAGAGAAGCCCAACCAAGGTTCTTAGACTTTGTGAAAAGGAGTCCAGACACTGGAACTTCTTGAGATCATTTCCATCGTAAGTAACCATCAATAAGCTGAAACTGTCTTATCAATAGGATTGTGTGAGTGTGTGTGTGAGTGTGTGTGTGTGTGTGTGTGTGTGTGTGTGTGTAACCCTTTCGTGCAGTGGTGTGCTGGTAAACTCTTCACAAGTTCTTGAATGAGCACTAATTATAATATCTGCCAACTTCTGTGGTGTGAATGCTCGCATCATGCCTGATTTCAAGCTATCAACCTGACATCACTGAGCACAAGGTAGGAGATCACATTTGGTTCTTGCCAACTGGTTCGGATGGGTTCCCACACACTGTTATTTTCATACGTCATAATTAGTAAGCCTATTGAAAATTAGAATACCATATTTATAAATCTATGTGTCCAGGACATATCTTGAGCTGTTCTTTGTAAAAATTTCTCATTAAAGAGATCATCTCATTCTACTTAGCATATGGATATATTTCAAGAATTGAAGGTGTCAGAAACTGAACAGGTGTCAGAAACTGAACACAGGAGCTGAAGAAGTCAGAGGCGATCACGAGTGTTGGAAAGATGGTGAAGTACTGACAGAGACAGGGAGTGAGGTGGGAGCCGGTTGGGAATGAAGAGGTTGTCTCTTTGCTTTCCCAGGATGAAGACACATCCTATTTGGAGAGCTGGGGGCACTGTGTTGAACAGAAGGTTAAAAACTGTTCGTGGAGATAGAGAATTATCTATAGGAGTCAGAGAAGAGGCCAGGACACAGAATCAGCTATGGAGGAAAAATGCAGTGACACACATCAAATATCTGGTTGAATATTCGGCTTTTTGGGGATCTGGAAAAAGACAAACCAGTCGACAAGATGTAGTTAAGTGAACAGGAAAAATAAAAAACACCAAGAAACATCATGAAGGAGAATGATGAAGGTAGACAAAATGGTTAAATACGCCATCAAAGGACAGAGAGTAAAGAATGAGGAATGATTTTACTGGATTTCCGTCAAGAAATGGGCCCACAAAACAGGCTGCAAGGGGTCCTTGGATCACAGAAATCCACCATTTGGGAAGACTGCCCCATAGATGAGTCAATGCTCCCTTCTTAGAACTTGAAATGCAGTGTAAGACTCAAAGGCTTCTTCTTGCCTCAAACTTAGTTCAGATCTAAAAACTAACGAGCCAAAGAATGAACAAAGCCCAAACATGCCATGAATAGAGCTAGTGTCGGGAAAGGGGACTATTCCAGCTGCAGGCTGAGAGGTCTGGCACGGCTCCTCAGCCTCTCTGTGTGCAGGGTTGGTGGCCAGCTCCAATGTAGAGAGGCCTTATCCAGAACCACAAGACGGAGGGCTGCCCCCAAGTGAGCCAGTCTGTGGCAGAAGGACCAGTCTGGCAGAAACCTTTGGAGAGGGTGGCAGTTTGGCATCAGAGCCTCTGCCAAAACAAAGCAACTCTGCAACGAAAGGAAATTTCAGCTAACAGGGGAAAAGCTGAACCCAGTAGGAAACCCAACGTGTGTGCTGACTGACCCCCGAGACTGGATGTTAGCGTTGGGTTTCAAAGGCTGCGGCTGGCTCTGCATTCCCGGGCCTGAGTGCACTCCCACCCCGTCCGCACGGAGGTTTTCTAGAGATGCAGCTTTGGCTGGGAGGGGGAAGATGTCTTGCCCGTGCTGGGCTGATCGCTGGGGGTGACCACCAGGTCGCTCTTGTCCCGCCCAGCGGTTGCCTAGGAACCCGACTCGCCTGAGGTCTAACCCAGCTCACGTGGGTAACCTTCTCTTCTGTCTCCTCTCATTTCTCCTGGCAAAAAGCCTTCTTCTTCTTCTTTTTTTTTTTAAGATTTGTTTATTTATTTTAGGGAGCGAGAGAGCACGAGTGGAAGGGGGTGAGGGAGAGAGAGAATCTCAAGCAGACTCCCCACTGAGCACAGAGTCCGATGCGGGGCTCGATCTCAAGACCCTGAAATCATGACCTGAGCCGAAACTGAGAGTCAGATGCTTAACCAATGGAGCCACCCAGGCACCTCCCCTCCCCCTGCCCCTGCAAAAATGCTCCTAACAAATGATTTGTTTGTCCTTGTTAGCAGGCTTGAGCTTTTCTAAAGATCATCACTTCAACAACACGTTGCATTTCCCCTGACTTTGCAAAGAATTTTGGGTAAGAATATTTACCTGTTCAGAGCTTGGGAGAGCTCCAGGACCTGTCAGCGATCTCATGGCCACTGGCCACAAGGACACTCTAAGCCAGACAGGAAAACCGTGCCCCTACTCAGGAAGTAGCTCCCCATTGAAATGCAATAAAAATTCGGGACATTGTGAGTTAAAGCTGGGAAATACTACATGATTTTAGGGGATGAAAGATTTCACAGAAGAGGGGAGCTCAGACCTGGATCCAGGACTTGAGAGCAAGGACAAGAGCGAAGACACAAAGGCAAGCTTGGGCGGACGTGGTTGACAGTGTTACTTTGATGATACGTGGCCAGCAAGTGCGACTTTGCTGTTCACAGAAAGAAAGGACGGGAGGGGAGCACCACCAGTCTCTACTCTAAAGGGGCCAGTGAGAAGAGTGTGTTCCAGAAGATGGAACTGTGAAGGCCTGTTTGTTCTTAGGGAAAAGGAGAAAAGACAGAAGCAGAATGCCGTGTTTCAGAGCATGTGAGGGGTTCTAGGGTATTCCCTGGCTGCCTGGTTTCTCCGTGACCCCTGCTCATTTCCTGTCCTTCCCTTCCTGCCGTTTCCCCTGAGGTCAGGGCAGCCCTTGCTCAGAGAAATCATTTCCCAGAGCTGTTCCGACCTTGGATACACACTTACGGGCTGAGAACCCTCACAAGGACAAGGGGCAGGTAGGGAAATGCTTCTCGAATGATGATGTGCTTTACAACACCTGGAGAGCTTGCTAAAATGCAGATTCTGATCCTTTAGGTCTGGGCTGGGGGGACTTGAGAGTTCTCATTTCTTATGAGCTCCCAGCTTGTAAAGAGATGCCCATTTGCTTGGTCCCTGTGGTGCACTCAGTGTAGCAAGGAGATAAAGCACCACAACGCTAAGCGTTCTCTCCACGACAGCCTGGGCCTCCCCTCCCTGCAGTTCTGTCCCTAACCTCATGGAGAAGGTAACCGGAACCTTCACCTCCACTATCGGGGGAGTGGCAGGACCTCACTCTCGGGGCTTAGCTGGGTGACTGGAATAAATATTGCCTCCCCACTAGCCTACCTAGATACCCTCCTGTCTAACACCTTTGCCCATTTCCCCCCGCCTGACCCAGTCTCAAAGGAATGCTTCTGCCCTGGGGCTTCCAATGTCCCTTCTACACAAAGCAGGGGGAATAGAGCAAACGAGCTTTTGCAGATGAAGACCCCCAGGGCAGTTTTCTACCTGTCCTTCCCCATCCCAAGCCTGAGAAAGATGCCTCACCTGTAACAGGCACACCTCTCAGTCCGGCCCTGACTGTAGGAGGAAACAATTCTCCTGTCCCTCACGTCACTGGCCACAGGCACGGGCTCTGGTTCCTTGGGAGCTGGACAGACCCTGGGAAGATGGGTTCATTGCTTGGGCATTTTCTGAGGGTTTAGGGAAGCATTTGTTGACTCTCAGTGGCCTGCATGAGGCCAACGACCAGTAGCGTGTCAATTAAGATAGATTTTGAATACTAGCTCTTAACTGAGCTAGGCAATTAAAACAAGAAAAATATAAAACTGGAGAACATGCAGGCAGAAGTCCTATCAATCCAACCTGTGCCAGGAGCATGTGCATTTGTCCCTGGGAGGATCACAAGGTGTGATCCACTGTGCTGGGTGTTTCTGTCCTAATATCTCATGCTATCCTCCCAGCAACTGCTGCATTTAAATAAAGGAAAATGGGGCTCTGGCAGCTTAAGTATGTTGAACCCGGTTTCTAGGCAATAGAGCCGGAAATCCACCGTGGGTGTGTTTGGCACAAAAATGCTTTTGTCTGAAAGACATGAGAGTACGCCCTTTGTACTAACCTCGAATCACACACACCTGGGCTTGAATCCTGGCTCTACCCTTGGGAAAGTCGCAAGTCCTCATCGATAGACACGGACGTGACTTTGGCTTCAGGCGCCCTCGTAGGATTGTAGGATGAGATGAGCCTAATGGGGTTTGACTGTGCCCAGCACTGAACGCTGGACTCAGGGAAGTTCAGCAAAGCCAGCGACTGCCCTTTCCTATTTGTCGAGATGATTTCTGATGTCGGCCTGCCTCTCTACCTCCACTGGAGGCCCCAGGTTACATACCCCAACCACATGCTTCCGGGTCATCTTGTGGAGGCAAGACTCTAGAGTCTGAAGCAAAGAAGGGGCAAAAAAGAGGAGGGATGGCGAGGTGGGGAGTGGCCCTTACCTTCGACCAGTCTCCCACGGTGATATGCGGAGGGCAGTCTGTTCTGGCACAGGACTTATGGGAAGATGCCTTGGGTCCTTGGCACAATTCATCGGACAGATTCAAAAAGCTGCCATCCGTTAACAGCTGCCGACAGGTGACTCTTCGATTGTGAGTTCCCCCACCACAGGTCCTGGAACACTGAGCAGATGGAAGGAGGGGGAGTTAGGGCTCTTGCAGCCACAGGTATGGCGGGCGAGGGGGCCCCAGGCTGCCATATTACCTGCTGCCACTCTTCAACGTGCCAGCTAGGAGGGCAATCAAACTGGCTGCACGCTTGTAAGGCATGCGGCTTTTCGTCTCCACATTCCTCGGCGGGCGCCGGGGACTCCCCGGGGTGCAGGCAGTACACCTCTCGGGTCTGGATTCCCACTCCGCAGGTAGCTGAGCAGGGGCCCCAAGAGCCCGTGTGCCACCTGCATCAAACACAACAGGGGAAGTCGAAGTGTCCGGTGAGACCACGTGCAATGGTCACACAAACACGATTTCAAGTTCTCGGGACGTCCGGACTTCACGCTCCACGTGCGGACCCCAGAGCCACAGCGTCCCCACCGCCAGATGCGATTAAAATACAGAAACGTAATGTTTGAAGGCCAGAAATATCGGGAAAGTGTTTAAAGGTTTTACCCATTTGGGAAAGCCCAGAGCACAAAAGCAGCAGATTTCTCCCCATTCTAGCATACCACCTATCCATAATAAAAGCTTGGGTTTTGTTTTGAATAGAGCCCCAAGGCAAGCATGATTTATATGGGTGTCAAAAGAAATTTTAAATGCTTAAAAGCACACTTCAGGAAATTTTTGGGGCACCTGGATTCATTATTTGGAATATCCCTAAGAAAATTCTCCTCTGTTAGGATTGGATTTGCAACACATATATAATGTGATTCCTTTCCAATAAGATCTTGGAAAAATCAGGTTTTCTCATGAAACATCTGTGAAAATGAAAAACCAGGGCAGCTGCTTTTGATACATATTTCCAAACCGCATTCAAGGAAGATTCTCTCAATTCACACTCCCAATAGAAGCATGTGAGAGTGCCTGGCTTCCTGCACCCATACCAACGCTGAACCATATCTCTCCCCTCTGATGGGCGAAAAGCTGTACATTATATAATGTTATCTTAATTTGAAGATATTTAATTATTAGTGAACATGGATTTTTAACTAGTTACTGTAGACCTATATCACAAGGAAACAATTTCAAAATGCTTAAAATTGACATAAAAGGATGTTTGTTCCAAGGTAGTTTGTAATAGCAAAATAAATTAAGTTTTACAAAATGGAAGGAAACAATCTAAATGTTCTACAATAAAGGATAAAATAAATAACTGTATACTCATACAGCACCATGCTAGCAGCCAAATAACTGTATACTCATACAGCACCATGCTAGCAGCCATTAGAAAAGCAGAAGTATACTTACTGACATAGAAACAAATTTATGATATGTTTTTATTAGGAAACAGATTAAAAAATACCTTATAATATTGTTTTATGACTTTATAAATGCAGAAAAAAAGTCTATATAATCATACATCCAAATGTTAACAGCGATGGTCTCTAAGTGATAGGATTTTTATTTTCTTCATTCTGGCCAGTATTTTCACATGATTTTTCTTAAAATAAACATTTATTATTAGAAAAAGTAAGTTGGTTCTTTGGGAAAAAAATAGTGTTAATCTAAAGGGGACTTTCAGCTTTTCTAATTTCTAATTTTCCATAATAAAAATGTTTTACTCGAGGAAATAAGAGGATAAATAAAAAATGAAAAATATTTGAGACAAATACAATGGGACAAAAATATTAAAATTTTTACTTGTGAAGACAAAAGTTCACAATGAAGATATCATAATCGTACAAGACTGAAGACTGAATAAAAAGCATAAATATGTATGAAATACAGCTCTTAGATATAAGAAAAATGGAAGGATAAGTAATAAAAATTTTTAAAGGCTATAAAATACTACTCTAAGCCCCTGATATATCAAGAAGGCAAACCTTCATAAGAACATATTAGCACCTGGGTGGCTCAGTTGGTAAAGCAGCTGACTCTCGAACTTGTTTAGGTCATGATCTCAGGGTCATGGGGTGAAGCCCCACTTCAGGCTCCGCAGTCAATGGGGATTCTCTCGTTCCCTCTCCCTCAGTCTCTGTCTCTCCCTGCTCCTGTGTTTTCTCTCAAACAAATAAATATTTAAAAAGATAAATAATAATAAAATCTTATGATAAAAAAATACATAGAAAACTAAATAACACACTTGAAAACCTTGCTTAAGTAAATAACTTTTCAGGAAATTACAAAAAGTTCTATTCAAGAAAGGGACTAGATTCTATTAACTTTGTGGTTGAGTTCCTACATATTTTCAAGAAGCAGGTGAATTCCCATGCCATTTTAGAAATTTCAAAGTGAAAAAGAAGATTAAAATATTTTAATGCATCATGAAGCTAGGAAAAACCTTGAGCACAAAATCTGACAAATATATATAAAATTTTTTTACATGTAATTATATAGTCCAAATCATAAATCCTAAGTAAAACAGAACCAAGTTAATCAAAAGATTAAAATACTACATAGTACATGCTATGGCCTGAAGGGTTGTATCCCTTCCCAAATTATTCTGTTGAAGTCCTAATCTCCAGTGTGATAATATATTTGGAGACTGGGACTTTAGGAAGTAATTGGGTTTAGATAAGGTCATGAAGGTGGTCATGAAGTCATCTCTTTGAATATTACCTCTGGGGTTTTTTTTTTTTTTTCTTCAGCTTCATTTAGATATATTTTATACCCTCTCAATATTTTCTATCTCTTACCTCTAGTGTGTATTTAACATACCTCATTTGCTCTCTGTGCTTTATTCTGGATAATTTCTTCAGATCTCTCTTCCAGTTCACTTGTTCACCCCAGTCCATAACTTTGAAGTTTTGATGATTATGTTTTTAACCTATAGATATTCTATTAGGTTAAACCAGATGAAATTACGAGTATGGGACCTTTTTGATTAATAAAATTGGAAACTTCATATAGTGCAACCTAAAATTTGGTTCTTAAAAAAATTTCTAGATATTTTTGATAGTTTGTTATTCCTAGGTTTTCAATTTTCTGCCTTATACCTTAAATATTTTATTTTATTTTTAAAAAAGATTTTATTTATTTATTTGACAGAGACAGAGTACAAGGAAAGGGAGGAGCAGGGGGAGCAGAGAGCCCGACTCGGGGCTCGATCCCAGGACCCTGGGATCATGACCTGAGCTGAAGGCAGAGGCTTAACCGACTGAACCACCCAGGTGCCCCATCTTTAAATATTTTAAACAAACTTACTTTATATTCCTACTTGATAATTCCACTATCTAAGACCCTGTATATCTGATTCAGGTTTTCTCCCCCACTGATTCTCACACACTGTTTCTCCATGAATTATTTTTTAAAATTTTTTTGGTTGTCAGCTCACTAATTAGGTCTTTGTGGGAATTTTAAGTGTGGAGGAGAAGACACATTGTTCCACAAAGGGTGTGCATTAACTCTTGTCAAGAGCAATGTGAATTAATTTTTCAGATCGCACAGAGTGAACATGAACCTCATTCCTACATAAAGGGCGATTTGTGGTTTTTAAGTTCTCAGAGGAGTCCTTTTTTTTTTCTTTGTGTACAGGTTACTTTTATTTTTATTTTTTTAAATAATTTTTTATTATATTATGTTAGTCACCATACATATCCTTAGTTTTTGATGTAGTGTTCCATCAGAGGAGTCTTATTTTAACCTACTTTACTGAGGTATGACTGATATGCAAACAGTTGTATATATTAAATGTATACCACTCAATGAGTTTGGGAATAAGTACACCTGTGAAACCATGAGCACCATCGAGGCTATAAACACATCCGTCCTCTCCCAAAGTCTCCCTCCATCCCTATTCTTATTCTTAACCTTTAGCATCATCATCATCATCATTATTCTTATTCTGGGTTAGGTAAGAACACCTAACATAAGACCTACTGCCTTAGCAAATTTGAAGTGTACAATAACACAGTATTGTTAGCTATAAGCATTATGCTGTAGAGTAGATCTCCAGAACTTACTCACTTCGCATAACTGTTAACTTTGCACACTGTGACCATCACCTCCCATTTCCCCTCCTCCCAGCCCCTGGCAGCCATCATTCTACTCTCTGCTTCTGTAAATTTAACTACTTTAGATTCCACATATAAGTGAGATCACACAGCATTTTTCTGTGTCTGGCTTCTCTCCCTTAGCATAGTGCAGGGGAGGATTTTTAATTCCTTCCACTCAGAGGCAAAGCCAAGACAGATAATTTTCCTTGAGATCTGCCTTTTTGGGGTGGGTTTTTTTTCCCCCAATTTGTTTTTTCACTGAGGTAGATCCTGGCTTCATATGGGAATCTCCATTCCATTCCTTATTTCCTGGAGATCCAACAACTTGTCTGTTTCCAGGAAAAAAAAAAAAACCATTAAAGCCTAAGGTCTAGATTAGTGGGATTGGCAACTGTCCCCCATGGAAGCACTAACTTTAATACAAGGCTACCATGATAGATTCATGTTATAGCGTCTTTCTTTCTTTCATTCTTTCTTTGTTTCTGAGCATTTATCTTACTTTCTTACAAGCTTAGTTTTAACATCAAGTTGTTTTATACATATTTTATTCAGTGTTTTAGAATCTTTTAGTAGAAGGGTATTCAGTTTATCTAGTCCATCACTTGGCTAAAAATGGACATTCACATTCACATACTTAAAAATATTTTTTAGCAAGTTTAGCTCTAGGTTGGTCATGATTTCCCCAGAGTACTCTAAAGACATTACTTCTTTGCTTTTTGGGAACTTCAGTTGTTAAGAAGTTGTTAATAGTTGATATGTCTTTTAGGTCTTGTAGCTCTCAAGATTTTCTTATCATGTTTGACTTTCTGCAGCTTCGCTATTATGCATCTAAGTGAGATTTATTTTCATTTATTTTTCTTGATACTAGGAGCAGACATTTTTTCTTAAGTTTTAGTAAACAGTTTATTTAATATCTTGCTTCTCTGCCATTACCTCCATATTTCTTACTTTTCTTCTCTTTTCCCCAAATCTTCAACTTTCTGTGCTTTCATTCTTTTGACTTCTTCAGCACTACCTTCAAGGCAACAATTTTTTCTTCAATTGTCTGTAGTTTACTTATTTCTCACTGGCTTTTAAAATTTCCAAGTTGTGTAACTGGTTCTTTTTAAGACTCACCTATTGTGACTATATTTCTGCCTATGTCTATTTTATAATCTCCAGTTCTTAACCTGGATATCATTTACCAATTTATATCACCAAAATCTCAGTAATACTTATAGTCTTTTTCAGACTGTTCTTCTATTTTCATTTCATGGGGAATGAATCCAACTTTCAACTACTGACTCTGTTGACTATCTTCTTTAGTATTAGACTTCTTCATGTACTTTGGAGTTTCATTTTGCAGGCTCAATGTGGTTTCTCTCTCCCCACCTCCCTTTGTCCTTTTCTCTGACTCTTAGCCCTCCCTGTCTACAATGTTGTTTACTAATATCTAGCCCTCCAGCGTCTCCAGTCTAGAACCAAGTCTCATATGGACAGCATGGCACAAAAGCACTGTAAAGACACTGAGGATCCAATCCCTGAGCCAACATGTAATTTGGGGCTGTATCGCTGTGTCTGTTCTCGATCTCCCCAGGCAAGTAGCCTCATATATACAATGGCTTCAGGTTGTGATCAATAGCAGCTTTTTCCTGCTTCCATTTGCAGTGAATGTGGGTCCATTCTAATCAGTCAAAAGGAAGATATTCAGGTCCTACTCTCTATGGAACTGAACTCTCATGTGCCCTGACTGCTCTGGGGCCTCAAGCCCACAAGAACCACGGATCCACTCACCACTTCACATTTCCTTTCCTTTCTTGGCCCAGATAGTTCTTTTCATGATATTGCCCTGGGTATGCTGTTTTAATTTCCCTGCTCTTATACTGCATCTACCATTGATCTGTATTTGGAACAGAATGTGAAATTAAAACACCAGCTTAACTGGAAGCCTACTAATTAGTTAGATTGTAACTGATTATATCTAAATTTCCAGTAGCTTTTGAGGTGAGGGAAATCACCAACAATAGAAATACACATCATATTTTGATGATAATTGAGCTATATGGATAACTAATTAAAAGGATGTGGTTTCACTGTCAATTCAGCTTAAATATATAACTTATTTGGAGTGACTTCCGGATAATCATCTTTCAAGAAAGTATATAGCTAGAAGAATCCATTAGAGGCACAAGGGACTGGAAATGAAACCACTGTGATTCAAGAAATGGGGAACCGTTTCTTCTTAACAGACAAAAGACTAATACAGAATTTTTAAAATTCAAGAATTGGGTAACAAGTAGGTAGAGAAACACATCACTCCTGCCTCTTGCTTTCTGACTTCCCTCCCTAGCAGTGCTGACTGCTGTCAGAGAAGAAAGCTCTCCTCAGACGAGTGGGACCATTATGTAACCCTGCATGTTTCTACAAGCTGCTGGCTCTCTCCTGGAAAAAGCAAACTCCATAAATAGCAGACACTCAGCAGTTATAGCATAGAGCAGGGGGAGTAACCCCATAAGAGCAAATAAACATACAACACCCCACCTTGGAGAGTCCAGGCTAATACATCAAATGCATTTGCCTTTGGGTAAATAAAGATCCACTGACTGTCCAACCCAATCTCAGTGGTAAGTTTCACCCTGGGGTGATATTTTACTGCTATTGCCCTTGGAGTCAGTAAATATTTGTGTGGAAAATATTATGCAACACCCTGTTCCTGTTATTCCTACACCACTGTTTCTAGAACCTAAAACATTTTTGTAAACTTACCTTTACTTTGGCACCAACCCTTTGTCTCTGCTGGGTTTTTTCCAACATAACTCTCAACCTTCGAAAAGTTTATTAAATTTGCAATTTTGAAACGAGGAAGAGTATTTCCCTTCACATAAAAACAGACTCTTAATTTTGCAAAGTGGCCAAGACGTATTGTGCTTTATTATTCCTAGCTTGGAAAGAAGCTCTGTGGGCAAGACAGTGCTGGAGAAGATAGTGTGCAATCATTCTTGCTGAGGCCCAGCGATGAGGGGATGGGGACGCTGCTGCACACAGGACAGGTCAGCACACTTCTCAGTAGCCTTAAGAAACAGGGTCCAGACTTGCTACTAAAACGTGCTCCAGTTTGGTGAGCAAAGGAAGGGCAGCACTGCAGACTAAACGCAACCCTGCCATGCCCTCCTTGGAAGGTCAATAGAAGGCTGTTGTTCTTAAAACTAAAATGAACTCTGAGCATTTGCAACTACTCATGAATAGACAGGAGGATCCCCGCAGAAAGACTGGGCACAGTTCTGAAGATGTGAGTAAAAAAATGCAACTTGAAAGCACCCTCAATAGCAAAAGGCTGGAGTTGATAGGAACTTGCTGGCCACAAAGTCCAGCATCTTCCATCATTACTCAGATGAAGAAGCTGGACCCAGAGGGCTAAGGCACCTGTCTGAAATTCCTGGAGGGGGTGGAGCTGGGGCACCACCCCATGCCCCCAACCTGCTCCCAGTCCTCTCTCAACTATAAAGAGATCCCCTCTATCAAGGGTCTTAGCATAGGGTCCTAAGTGATCACTTTCCTGGGAGAGATTTAACTTGTTTTATGGTAGAAAAGGGCTCCAGACAGCAGGCATGGTATGTGCAAAGGCCTGAGGCATGAATGAACATGGGAGTGGGTCACGGTGAAAATTTACCATGGCTGCTGAGGATGTTCTCGGGGCGTTGTGCGTGTGTGCGCGCGTGTGCGTGTGTGCAAGCACGTGCATGTGCATGTGTTGAGGGTGGTAGTGACAGGAGATGTGGTCCAAGAACCTAAAAGCAGGGTCACAAAGGACCTTATAGGCTATTATGAATTATTTCCCCACAAAAGTTGTTGAAGCTCTGACTCCTAGTACCTGTAAATGTGATCTTATTTGGAAACAGGGTCTTTGCAGATGATGAATTTAGAGGAAGTCATTAGAATGGGCCCCAATCCAATATAAGTGGCATCCTTATAAAAAGTGGACATTTGGACAAAGAGAAACAAGAGGAAGGCAATATGGAAGCCTGGGGAGAACAGCATCCACGAGCCGAGGAGCGCCTACCAACGAACAGCATCCACGAGCCGAGGAGCGCCTACCAACGAACAGCATCCACGAGCCGAGGAGCGCCTACCAACGAACAGCATCCACGAGCCGAGGAGCGCCTACCAACGAACAGCATCCACGAGCCGAGGAGCGCCTACCAACAGCTGCGAGAGAGCCCTGCACCAGGTCCTCCCTCCCAGCCTTAGGAAGAGCCAACCCTTCCAGCCCCTTGATTGCAGACCCTCCAGCCTCCAGAACGGAGACAAAAACTTCTGTTGTTTAAGCCACCTCGTCTACGGCACTTTGTGACAGCAGCCCCAAGAAACCCACACACACGCTGCACTAAAGAACATGGACCGTGATCCACAGTACGGGAAGTTACCGGAGGGTTTTATGTGGGAGCTTCACACGGTCACTGCAATTTAGAAAGATCTCTGAAGGTCACACTTGTGCACATGGATCAGAGCAGGAAACACAAGAGGCAGGAACTACTGAAACAGTTCATGCAAAATGCCTCTCCATGAGGGCTGCAGCGGTTACGAACGGCTGGGGCAGATTGCTCAGAGGTTGAGAGAGAAAGCATCACAAAACGTGTCCATGCCATCAGAGGAGAAGTGAATCCAGAAAAAGCCACTTAATGCAAAGCCACTTGAGGAAGGGACTCAAATTCTATGATAAACAATAGCGGGGAAATGTATGATCTGGACTTCACCTTAAAAAATTAAACTAAAAAATTATGAAATCAAATTATTTATCTAACCCTGAACATAATGTAGGTAGTCATTGCAACTGAGTGTGCTCATTCTTAGAATGAAGAAAGAATGGATTGTTTTGTATTTTCTCTCTTTTTTTTTTCTGAAAAAATTATATTATGACCCGCTACGACTGTCTTCACTTTCAGAGGAAGATCAGAACAGGGTTGTTTTTGCAAAAGCAAAACCAAGTTTCACCATTGTCCTCAGTGCCCTGCTGTGCAAATCCCTCTCATTTGAAGCATGCTTTGTGTTGGCACCTGTGTCCATTTTCTGTTTAATTGTCCACCTGTGCCCATGTCCCCATTTGTCAATGACTTGGGCTAGAAAGAAAAGACACAACTAGGTGAAGACCAGCTTTCTGTTGATACGGAATAAGATCTGAAGCTAGAAATAAAGCACACTCCAAATTTAGGGGTGACAGTTTCTTCTTTTCACTCTTCTTTGTTGATGGCTACAGAACTGCATGCTTAGCCAAACTGTAGTCACCATTTAGGGTTTGTATAAATTTCAAATCATTTTGTTTATAGTCTTTTTTCCAGAAAGAGAGTGCTGGCTGTTGTCGAGAAAGGGGAGGTGGTGCATGATTCCAGCTTTGTGGGAAAACGTGTTGGGAGAGTAAACTATGTGTCTTCCACTCGCTGTGTTTCCCCTTGTCCCTCACCCAGGTTTGGACAGGTGGCCATCTGCTCCCATCTACAAAGCCACAGGGGCGGGATGCGTCCGGAAGGAAAACAGAATCCCCTGGCTTTTCCAAAAATATCTGAGTCAGTGTTTCCAGTATTAGAATAAGAAACGATTGAGAAACCCAGATAAGTAATTTGGATTACGAGGGCTTGCTTGTACCCTTAACAGAAGTGCCACTTCTCCAAAGATAAAAGGGACACACCAACTAGATACACACTCAGCATTACACCCATACGATCGATGCTCTTGGAAAGCTCCGGACACACCTGACAAAACAGGCATCCTAAGCAGGGGTTAGACCGAAGCTCCCTGAAAGCCCTCCTGTATGTCTCTTCTGCAATCTTGGATCATTCCGGAATGCAGTAAGCATTGGGGGGGGGGGAGGGGCAAGTGGGGCAGGGAGCGAAGCAGAGTTCCCTGTGCTGTTTCTAGACCTAGGTCCTAACTGCTTCTCAGTGGAGCACAGCCACGATGGCTCCAACACGAGTCAAGAAGCCCCTGGGATTTCCTTAGCCTACAACTGTCAGCAATATGGTCATGGATATAAAACACCGTGCCTGCCTCATTGGACGGGTGGCTCTCACTACGGCGAAGCGCACATCGGAGCCGGTCTCCTCCAGAGACTGTGCTGGTTGAAGAAGCAGACTCAGAAGAAAAGGTCCCGTCTGCAGGATGGGGAGCGCAGACTCCTAGGGTGGACATGCTTATTCTCTCCCCACCCCCATATCCCTCAGACCAGCAGGGCAGGGGTTTTTACACCACAGCCAACACACTTCACGGAATCAAAATCAGAAGGGTCAAGAGAATTCCAGAACCAAACTTATTTCCTGGTTAAACATAAAATACACCTGTCCTTACTCCAGTATGACCAGAGGGACACAATCATCTTTCTCAGTCACTTAGGATCCCAGATGTCGCAAACTTGACTTTAGGGAATAAAGGTACCTCATTAGATGGATGATATGATTACCAAGAGGCAGTTAAGAGATTCTGGCAAAGAGGGAGGGGAGTGGACTGAGAATGAGTGCTGTATTTTCGGCAACTGATTCGTGATGGAAGCGTGATCCAGACAACAAAGGTAAAGGAGTAAAGAAGGAAAAAACTGGCGGTTGGATTCTGGAAGTTCTTATGTTAGAAACCAATGATGCTGAGCCATGCCCTCTGCAGCCAGCAATGCCCAGGGATAGAGGAACACAGGGAAAATCTACCTCCCTTCTGATAAAATTCCCCAGGATCTCATAAGGACTTAAGCAAGGAAGCAGATGAACTTTTAGGGTCAACCTTTCAGATCAAGGAGACCAAAAACTAGTCGACCTCATCTATTCATGGAGGCCTGTACCACTGCACCCCTCACTCTGAGATCTAAGCCAAGTCAGTGGGAAGAGTGATAATACACAGTGTACAGGTAACAAGTAGGAGATCTGCTCAATCATTCAACGAATATGGACTGCGCACTGTGTATGGGTGCTAACTCTACCTCAGGTCGTGTGCTCTTTGATGTGGCCTGAGCCAAAGAAGCGCCCTTGAGGAGACAGAGAGGAGAAAGGGAACAGAACCGCAGGCCCCGTGGTTCTGCTGGCACAGACCAGCTGGTGTTCATCCACAGGAGCTGGACTAACGGGGATTCCTGCTCAACACAGCGGTATCTGTGCGCCCAGCAGGAATCTGGCTGGAGAACGTGGAGAGGAGAGAACGCCGACCTAAGCCAAGTGATTTACCTTGGGTGGAGGCGTAAGCCTCTACGCACATGTGGGTGTCTCTGCAGGAGAGGGTGTGACCATCAGACACAGCGTCCTGGGAGCACGAGACACACATACCTGGGTGGGCAGGGCTCCGTGTTGCAAGCCTGGCTCATTGCTGGAGGACGGTGGACCGTATCGCACAAAGTGTCGCTGACTGTCTGCTGGGTCTGGGTGTGCAAGCACACTGCTATGGCTTCTTGATGGCCTGGAGGTTGGAGAGAGAAAAAAATGCAAATGACATAGAATAACTTACTGTGGGGGGAAAAATAGGGTCTCGGGATTTCTTAAGCCACTGCCCTTTGACTATACTGTTTGACTACAGGCTGATTTCAGGGTGCACATGGGAGCAAACAACTTTGCATTTTCCAAAGTCTTCCCATCTTTCATATTCTCTCAGTCACCTTTTAAACTCAGCCCCACTGCCCTTCCCATGCAAATTCGCTCACTTTGAAACACAAAGAAGCACCCAACTCCCATCTACCTTCAGTCCTAGCTACATTCCAAATGCACTCAAAGTCCCCTCACCTGAGCCATCAAAGTGTTCCTCCCAAACATATACCATAGCTTCCCAAGGGGAATTTTCCTATCAGCTCCAAAAGAATAACATTTTTTCTATGTCACCGCACATGTGCTAATAACTTTGACGTACAACCCTTATTAAAACTTTCATTATGGTGTGAGTTGCTGTTCACTATTACTATAATTAGTAATATTTCCATTGCTAGCAAAAACAACAGCAATACCTCCCATTGGGAGAGTGCTCTGGCGTGTACAAAGTGCGTTCAACTGTACCATCTGGGCCCACAATAACCTTGTGAGGTCCAAAGAATGGTACCATCATCCACATTTTATTAATTTACTAATAAGGACACTGAGGTTTAGAGAGAAGTTAAGACAGCAAAAAAGGGGTAGATTCAAAACTAAAAATTAGATTTCCTATCTCCTAGGCCAGTGCTCTGTGTTCGTCCCTCAGGAATCCCAAAATGCAATACAGTCAACCCTCTTCCCAAAGCAGCGACTGCTTCTTGGGCAAATAGGAACACTTCCACAGGCTGATCTTTCCTTTGAGGCCAGACAGGTCTGTCTGGCCCCAAAGCCCACGTCTCAACCACGGTTCTTCGTCTATCGAGACAAAAAGAGTTATTGGAAAATCAGAACTGAACAAAATATAAATCAAACTCTTGATGAAAAAAAAATCACATAAAAATTGTAATAGCAACTTGACTCTGCTATTTGAAATATGCAAATGTATTCAGTTTCATGCAAGAATGTGTGTTCCATTATGTTGGAAGACTGTGGTTCTCTTTCCAAATGCCATGTTTCAATTCATCCGTTTTATGATACTTTACAGAATGCAGAATAGGCCAAAAGGATATATAAAATATACATCGGTGATGTTCAGTTCTCTCTGCTAAATTTTCTCCTGATTTCTTCAGTTGGATTCTTATGTTCCTGGCCATGGCGGGATGCAGTCTTCGATCTTCACAGATCTCCCGTGAAACTTTTTTTTTAAATAAACACTGGCTAACTTGAGATACCAAGGGGACACAGCTACAACCGAACCACCAGTTTCCATTTGCAAATATCAGGCTTCCTTACTGACTTCACAGGGGTACAGATGCTCATTTCTAGCAGGGCTACGTTTCTTTTTCATCAAAGTCCGGTTATCTTTCACATATATTTTAATTTCTAAGCAAAATTCTGTAGAAAATATACACCAAGACTATTTTGGAATGTTTTCTGGAGACGCAGTGGGTGGACCTTAAAGGTCTGGAGCCTTCTCATTTAACCATGTGGATGGAGTGCTACAACACTCATGAGAAATTTCTCTGTCTTAAAGCAAGCATACTCAAAGGAATGTAAAAAATTACTAGATGACTTAGGTCCCTTATTGAGGTAAAATGTATTTTCCAAAGACGCCATAACAATATCTTCCACCCCACATACTCGACCTATGAGATGACTTTAAAGCTTTTCACTTCAAGAGGCTTGATAACACTTTTATCTTCAAAAGTAGAAGTAAAAAATATAACTACGTTTATTTCATCTTATACTTAGCAAAACTTGGGTGATAACTGTGATGCATTTAGGAGCTATAAAATAAATGAGGCATTAAAATTTCAGTACCATTTTTCTGATCAATTCCTTTGGTAGCAGGAAGCAACGTCCCTCCATCCACAATTGACTTTGACAATGTCATAATAAGAGGGTCTTTGGGGGCAGAAATAATATTCAAAGCCTCCACCAAGAAATGAATTAACGATTAGAGGAGGAGGGGAAGGACTCAAAAAAGGGAAGCAGAGCCAATTAACGCATTTCCTTTTGTTGGTTTAGGGTTAGCGTGAGTTGGGTTCCTTGCACGCAAGTCTTGAGTAATTCAACATGCCAAATAACATCACACACACACACTCAATAAGAAATACCTGGAGCAATGAAGAACATCTAGTCAGAGAGCCTTTAAAGTGCTCTGTCCAGTATTTAATACATCAAGTTGTAAAATAAATACGAAAAAATAAGTTGAATAAGAAAAGTATGTTGATTTAATAACCAAAGAGCCTTGGGCCCTAGAAAGAGACATTAATATGCTCTTGAAGCACCAACAGAATATTAACAAAAACTGATCCTCTATTAGCCTATAAAGTGAACTGCAATAAGTTCCAAAAACCAGAAATCATGCAGGTCACGTTCTCTGACCACAACAGAGTCCAACTGTAAACAAATAATAAACAATTAAACCCTCAAGTCCAGCCATTAGAATTTTCCAAAAGTCATTCCCTATGTAACTGCTTGGTCAGAAAGAGTGAATGGCTCCCACATCATCTGTGGCCAGAAAAAAAGACAAGAGAGAGGCTTAAAGCGAACGGAGACCAAACAACTCGTAATAATAATTTCAATATTGTCATGAAATGGATGACTTTTTTCCCCAAAAAACCCTAATTTAGGGAAATTATTTGGAAATTAAGATTGTGAACACAACAATAAGCAGGGGTAGCTGGGGGCTTGAAAATAAAGTCAAAGATCCAGCCATGATGGTCTCCTCTCAAGAAGAGGTAGGAACCAGTGCTTTCAAACTTTTTAAACGGATCATATCCATGATATAAATTATTTCTTAAAAGATTTTATTTATTTGAGAGAGAGAGAGACAGAGGCAGCACACGAGCAGGGGGAGTGGGAGAGGGAGAAGCGAAATTTCCGCTGAGCAAGGAGCCTGATGCAGGGCTTGATCCCAGGACCCTGAGATCATGACCTGAGCCAAAGGCAGATGCTTAACCGACTGAGCCACCAAGGTTCCCCATGATATAAACTATTTAAGATTGTTGAAAGGTACGGAAAATTCCAATTCGTGTTGCAAATCTACTATAATCCTGATGATGACATCTATAAAGGGAAAAAAACCATATCTCCTTCGCAGAGTGTGGCCTTATACAATGCTCTATTACAGATTCAAGCCCAGGGCCATATTGAAAAGAACAGTTAATCCATCGTCCTCTTGCTCAGCTGATAAGCCACTGTGAAGGAGAGGACGCTACTCTAAACTCCCAGGTCACGAAAAAGAGGGGAAGCATGACATGCTCTGGGTCTGGAGAAGTGCCAAAGAACAGCCTCATTCTTGGTGTTCAAATGCAAGTGTTACAGCGCTGCAAAGAGGTGAGTTCTTTTTAGCAACCAGTGGAGGACACAGCTGGTAAAGATTAAGGACTGTTGAAACCATTTGGCCGCATGAAGGGCATCATAAACATCTCTGGAGCCTGAGAGGAAGTGACCAATTATATCCGGAGTGGCTGAAAGAAACTACAGCTAGACGCCTGTCATGACTCAAGGAGATCTGAAGAGAACAAAACAATGATTGCTAACCTTCCGTGTCGGGAACACATCTCCGTGGGGAGTACGCTAACGTGAGCCCACGGTGGGCCGATTCCGTTTTCGGTCCCATTTTCCCCTTTGTGGGAAGGCGTGCTTGGACTCCGCCACGTGAAACGAGGATACCCACAGGCAACTGCGTGCAGGCCAATACTAGCACATTGTAGTCAGCTGTGTAAGAAGAGACTGTGACACTGTGACCTCACATCTATGCATCCACTCCCCAAATCACTCACACACAAATATTCACACATGTACATGCACGCACACACACATGTGAAACAAGGAACTTCCTGCCATCAGGTATATAGACCCCGAGCCTCTCATACGCATCCTCCAGGCCTTTTCCCGGCCTATTTCAATTAGGAGCTGCCCCTTCCACTGCTGAAGACCCATCTCCACCACTGTGTGTTGGCTTTCACTCCTTTCCACCTTCCCAGGAAATCTGTTGATTATTTCGACTTTCGATTTCATTCCAGAGCTTCCTCACTTCTTTGTAAACGTACCCAAGCCACTCAGTCATTAAATAACACAACACACACACACACACACACACACACACACACAAACCCATAATGCCTTCTAGCCTCTTCCCTCTCTCTGTCTTCTTTATCACAGAAAAATTCTGCCCCAAAAATATCTATTCTTTTCATCTCCATATTGTCATCTGTCTCTCCTCTCTCCATCCTTTCAAATCTGACATCTGTATCCAACACTCCACTGGATGGAATCTTCAAGTCTTCAGTGGCCACCCATTCTCTTCCTGGAGATTCTCATTCATGCCCCAGCTTCAGTTCTCTCCATACACAGATGACTCATACATGGTATTTCCAGCCTCGATCTTTGCACTTTGCCTCAGATTCACACACACCATGGCCTACTTAGTATCTCCATTTGGAAGTCCAAAGGCATGCTAAAGTCATTACATCCACAACGGAACCTGTGATTTCCTTGCGCCCAACAGGACCTCTGGTGAGCACTCATCATCTCAGAAAAGAATCCAGGACTCAGACGGGCCCCCTCATGCCCACTCGCCCCCTCTCCCCACAGACTTTCACCTTCTCCACATTTCTCCGAGTCATCTGCTGTCCTCCATCTCCAGCTTCCTTACCACTCAAGGCCAAGCCCTCACCTGGACAAAGCAACAGATTCTTAAGGGAGTCTCCCTTACATCTGTTCTTATCCCTTCCAAACCCTTTTCTACAATACTGCTGGACTCACCTTTTGGAAATAAACAAAAGTTTGATCATGTAACTCCCACTTTGATTCTCTGAATGGCTTCCCCTTGAGGTTGGGATAAAGAACCAAGTCAGCTTTGCCCGTAAGGCATTAATTAGGCCCTGCCTCCCTCTCTAGCATCAGCTCAGCATCTTCTGAGTACTCCAGCCGCACCTGCCTTCTTCATTCCCGGGATGGACCATGCACCTGCCGCCTAAGGACTGTGTACCTGCTCTTCTTTCTGCGGGGAATTCTCTCTGTGCCACCCCCTCCTGCCCCACTTTTGCTTAATTAATTCCTCATCTTTCAGACTTAAGTTCAAGTGTAACCGTTTTTAGGGAAGCTTCTTCTTACTTCCCTAATTAGGTCAAGTTCCTCCTATTATATGCCTTCATAGCACCATGAATCTCTTTTGCTATAACCAGCTGTGATTTACATGCATGTGTGTGATTATGTGATCAACGCATTTCCCCCACTGGATGTGAGTTCCAAAGGTAGGAACTACCAAGTCACTATCACCCAGCCCAGTGCCCACCACAAAGAAACACGCAATAAATACTTGTAGAATGTTGTTTTTGAACGAAACAACAGAGAGATTCCTGTTTCTGTCAGGACCGAGGCAAGGTTGGCATCGCCCACATTACTTACAATTGTTTTTACGATTCTAGATGATGCAATGAGATATAAAACTTACATAAGTTTGAAAGGGAAAAAAATGAAACTATCGTTAATCACAGATGATTATTTTACTTAGAGAATTCATTAGAATGGACTTGAAAATGAGTAGATTCTTTAAGGGGCTCAGCAATTTAATTAGATTTTTTAAAAGAGAAAAAAATGGCAGCATTATCAGAAGAACGCCTTATTATTAGTCTATGATAAAAATAATCATCCCACTAACTCTTGTTATAGACCACGTGCCAGGCACTGTGATTAAGCACTTCTCCAACATCGTCTTGTTAAATAAGCACATTCAATCCTTTCATTAACCCTTATGAAGTAGGTATGGCCCTTATTTTACAAAAATGAGCCTCTACAAACTTATGTAAGTGGCCCAAAGAGAGTGGCAGAGCTAGGGTTCAAAGTGGGGTCAGGCTTCAAAGTCCATGCATCTGCTATTAGCTTGCGCTGCTAGAAAATACCAAGATAAAAAGGAAAGGTCATAAGTGCAACAAATAACATAAAATACAAAGAAATATTCTGGTGAGGAAGGTTTAGGATGCAGTAAATTACAAAACCTTAGCAGAGGGTCTTGGAAAGGATGTCTGTGTGTACGGGCTCGCACACGCACGTGCACACGCAAGGCTGCACGCATACATATGTGCCCCCTAGAAGCTGGAGATGCAATATGTCTGCATTCTTCAAGCTTCTGGGAATTAAAAAAGAATTCTCTGTTGCCACTCCAGTATGAAAGCAGATTTAGGAAAGGTTCTCAAGTATCAGCAATAACGACGAATACATTTATTTTGATTTCCTGTATGATGTGAAGATAAGTTAGAAGATACAGGTACACAGATTATCAGGATGTGGCCAAAAGTTTATCTTTTCAGAAATCTGTAATTTGCATATATTATTCTTCTACCAGAAACAGGAATGTTGGGGAAATAGCTAGGTGCCTGGGGAAATTCTATTTTCCTATGGTATTCAGTTCCAGCAGAGCAGGGTGAGGGTTAAAAGCCGACACTCGTAACCACACATAAGTGGACTCTAGAGGCTGAGCCTCAACTCAGAAACAACATTAAAATGGATCACAGAGAGGCAAGTATCACTGCGTGTAAGTAGTACCATCAAGACAAGAAAGGCGAATAACCAGAAGCTATGATTCCACTGAGTCAAGGACGGTGTCCTATTGTTATATCCCGATACTGAGCCCAGAACCCGGAACCACTGACTCCAGCCCAGAGCAGGCATGCGGTTCCCTGCCTTCATAGAGGATTTTGGTTTCAAGCATTAGGCCTTCAGCATTATAGAATTTAGTGATCTATTTAAAAGGAAAATTTAAGCTTGACCCCACAAAGGTAAACACATCACTTTTTGCCAAGTTAAAAAGCTTATTGTATTGTACTTATCATTCAACCCACCCTCTCTAAAGGGTGAGAATTATTTTCTGTTTTGGGCTGCGTGATCGCCTCTGAGCCTCAGTTTCCCTAACTGTAACATTTGGGTTAGTGGATATCCAAGGTTCATTTAAATGATATTATTCTAGGATTAAACAATATAATACACCTTCCCAAGGCTAAATTGTTGTTTAACTGAGTATTGAAAGATTTCCAAGTTGATCTCTGTTAAAATTTGTAAAATGGGTTCCAGATTCACAACAGGACGTCAGAAAATAAACAGGCACGTTCACATCAACCATCTGAACACTGAACTGCACTTCTGACACGTTCAAGGCATTTTCCCTTCTCACAGCACGCCCAAAGGGCCACAAGGCCAATAAGGAGAAACTCGATTAGCCAAGTTTCACAAAAGCTGGATGTGTTGAATGGATTCAAAGCCCATTTTACTACTCCGAGGTATATACCCAAGAGCAATGAAAATATATGTCCATATAAAAATGTGTACCGGAATGATCATAGCAGTATTATTCACAACGCCCAACACACACAAATAACCCAAATTTCCAACTGATGAATGGATAAGGTATGGTACATCCATACAGTGGAATAGTATGAGTCATGAAAAGGAACGAGGTACTGAGTAATGCCACACCATGGATGAACTTCAACTGGAGACATTACACTAAGTGAAAGATGACAGTCACAAAGGACCACCTATTATGCGATTCCATTTATATGAAATGTCTAGAATAGACAGAGAGTAGATTAGTGGCTGCCAGGGGCTGCCACTGGCAGGGAAAATGGGGGTTTGATGAAACATGGGGAATGACTGCTTAAGGGTACAGCATTCTTTGGGGGGTAAAGTATTCTAACATTGATCGTGACGATGGTTGCACAACTTTCTGAATATACTAAAATCCACCAAATTGAATAGTTCAAATGCATAAATTTATGGTAGGTGAATTACATCTCAATAAAGCTATTACCAAAAAAAAAAAAAACTGGAAAAGGAAAACGAAAGTCATTCCCATGGGTTCAGCCACGGTGCACAACACAATAGCAGATTCTAACATTTTGGCATCAAGCTTCAAAGATGAGGTCTAATAGACTCTGCCACCTGAATCAGAATTAACCTGGTCATCTTTCCTCAGGCAACTCCAACTGGTCTGTTAGTTCCAAGGACCCAACATGTCATGCTTTCCCAAATCGGGCAGGACCTTTCCAGTCAGGGAAAGAACTAAAATCAAGGATGACAGAGTACTACACAAAACAGTAATTCTACCAAAGTCAGCATTCAAAAGCTTGAGGGGTGCCTGGGTGGCTTAGTTGGTTAAGTGTCTGACTCTTGATTTTGGCTCAGGCCGTGATCTCAGGGTCGTGGGATTGAGGTCCGCATCGGGCTCCGAGCTCAGTTCAGAGTCTGTTTGAGATTATCTCCCTCTGCCCCTCCCTGTGTTCGCTCTCTCTCTCTCTTTCTCTCTCTCTCTCTCTAAAATAAATAAAAAATCTTTTTTTTAAAAAAAAGCTTGAGATTAACAGATTTGAGGGCATGCGTGCAATAGTAGGATTTGTTTCTGCTCTCATAATAAAAGACAAAGCTCCAGGCTCCTGGTGAAACTGCAAGAATGTGGTAGCTCAGGAGGGGTATAGAAAGATAATGTTTCACAGTAATGTAGTAGAAAGTTCCAGACATCTATAATCACAGTTGAATAGGAGACCAATCTTGCATCACAGCAACCAGCTCTAGAGGGATTCTCCAGACTCATCAAGAAAGTACCCATTCCTATTATCGCCAAGAGCATGTCAAAAGGGGAAGGAAGGGAAAAATAAAATAAGATGAAATCAGAGAGGGAGACAAACCCTAAGAGACTCTTAACTCTAGGGAACAAACTGAAGGTTGCTGGAGGGGAAGGAGTGGGAGGCTGGGGTAACTGGGTGATGGACATTAAGGAGGGCACTTGAAGTAATAAGCACTGGGTGTTATATGCAAATGATCAAACACTAAAGTCTACCTCTGAAACTAATAATATAATGTATGTTAATTAATTGAATTTTAATAAAAAAACGTTAAGGTTTCCAAGCTCTAACAAGGGTGGTGTCCAGGGTCCTGAACTCAGAGGGAGCAGGAGTTCAGTTCTGGGCAGCAGGAGCACAGGTGCGGCTGAGATTACGTGCCCTGGCAGCAAATTAGGGTCCAGGTGAATAAGAAAATCTGAATTCCTAGCTAGTTGGGTAGGCTTCTAAAAACCAGGGAGAAGCAAGTAAGAGATCAGAGAGAATGCAGGGGCAGATAAGAGTTCTTAAATTCTATGTGCATCGTCCATATGAAAGGCAGCAGTAGCTTAGCTGAAGCCTGGGGTAAAACATACGCCCCTCCACCTGGGTCTACGGCAGGCCGGCAATGTCGGAGAACTGGTGTCTGTCAGGAGAGGTGGGTTTAGAGGCTGAATTAGGACAGGACAAAGACAGATACCATCAGGTCTCGGAGACTGGATGGGAAGGACTGGGAATTTACTTAAGAGCCTGGGGGACAAAGGGTGAGGGGCTCAGGCACAGTGACAGGACCATGAGCTCCAAGACCTGATGAGGAGTTTCAAGTAATGGGCTCAGGACCACCAGGAGGAGTGGAGCATGCACTTGACCCAACTGCCTTCCAAGGCAGCAGCTGCTTGGGTTCTTCCCACCGTTGGCTGGGACTGAAGTCGGCACACATTTAGTGACCAAGTTTTGCCACAATCACCGGAGTCCACGTCCCCAGGTGTCAGGAGTCCTGCATTCCTGATCGGATGGGCCCCCTTCACATCAGTAGAAGATCTAACTTTCCAATTATTTCTATTTCCTTCCAAAAAGGAGAGCCCCAGAGAATAACTATCTGGACTCCTGCTCTCTACTCATTCACTCCCTTTTGGATCCTGGAACGCTTAATAACCCTGGGGCCAACTTCTACACTATTGAGGCCCCCGACCATATTAGCACTCCCTGATCCTAACAAGTCCACAGGCTACACACATGACTCCACATGTACACATGTAAACCGTAGTCATCAGTATGTTCCGCACTGGTTTCTGGCCCAATGTGCGGGTATGAGCCTAACTATATTCTGAGGATGACTCCTGACAGACTGTGTGAAGATATGACAACCCCAGCCCACCTCACTTTGCAACACTGATTTATGGGCAAGACTGCCTCGACCTACACTTCCTATTTATTCCATATTAATCAGTGGCCTCTTTCCCCATCTCACTTATGCAGACGTTAAGGCCAAAGGAACATACCATTTTTTTGATCACGATATAATCCCACTACCCTTTATCTTCCTAGAATAATCATGATGGAAAATAAAGAAATGGCTAGTTTGCAGTTATTCAAATGATTTCACCTCCTTCAGACTTTTCTAACTTGCATATTTGGTTTGAATGATTTCGTGATTTCTCCAATGGTTAGCAACACAAGACGAGACCGTCCCTGGAGCGAGAAGCAAGTACCTCCCAAGCACGTCGCCGTGCACGGGGTGAACCCCGCGTACTCCCAGTGGTAAGTCATCCTGCTGTCCTCCTGGAGAGAGGTGTCCGGCTCGCTGGAGGCAGGGCCCTCGTCACACGGCTTGAGGAGGCAAGGCCGCTCGGTGGGCAGCTGGGGGCCTTCACACTCTTCCTCAGGCAGCTCGGTCTCTGTCTGCGTGAACGTGAGGAGCACGCGACACTTCACCTCTCGGACCTGGACGCCCGGCCCGCATGTGGTGCTGCAGGCTGACCAGGGCTCTGGAATGAACCTACAGAAAACCGGGAAGGGGGGGGGGGAAGAACATGCAATCATTACATCTGGGCCACAGAGGAGTGACAAACATTCTCTGCAGCGAAAAAGTAACTTCATTCAGAGGGAATTCAGAACATTTGAAATGCCATACTTCTGATGCTCACATGTCATTAACCAATTTTCGAATCTTATTAACAACAGAATTTTCCCTAGAGATACATTGAATGTTTGCATCCATTTTATAACTCAAGTTCTGTGCTATGAACTTTGCATAATATCATTAAAATAAGGGGGCGCCTGGGTGGCTCAGTTGGGTAAGTGCCCGACTCTTGATTTTGGCTCAGGTTGTGATCTCAGGGTTGTGAGATCAAGTCCCGTGTCTGGCTCCACACTTAGCTTGGTCTGCTTCTCTTCCTTTTCCTCTCCCTTTGCCCCTCCCCACACTCTATCTCCTTTTTTTTCTCTCTCTCTCAAATAAATATTTTTAAAAATATATATCATTCGTTTTTTTAATTTGGTAATAAAGAAGCCATTCTGCAGTGATAATTTCTAATCTGATTTCTTTTGTAATATGGAGATTTTTCACCAATATGTATTCATCTAATCTTTATCAGGCTTATCCTTTAACTGGCAGGGTTTTATTAAACCCTCAATATTTAGGAGCTAAGCTACAAGACAACAAATGTTTTCAGCAGAGTAGATGAAGCTTTCATATTCTTTTCTATTTACATAAATACACTGAACTTCCTCTTCTTGAAAGTATCTTAGGTCTTCCACAATCTAGCTGAATGACGTATTTATTTTTGATCCTGAACTATTATCCACTGAATCAGAGGTTGTCCACCTATGGCCTACAGGTCAAGTTCAGCAGACCTGTTTCCCCACAGCCTACTAGCTAAGAATGATTCTGATGGTTTTAAATGGATGGGGGAGGGGGAAGAAGGATAATCTTTTTGTGAATGGCATAAATTCTGCCTGCTTTTGAGCTACATGGTAGAGCCGGGTATCTGCAACAGAAACTGTCTGGCCGGCAAAGCCTAAAATATTTACTATCTGGGTTTTTGCAGAAGATGTTTGCTGATTCCTACACTGAATTTAAAAGCATAGATTCAAGAGAGACATAGATATTTAAGATATCCTGCTCTTCCATCATGAGACACCAATGCTAGACAAAGAAGAGCTCAGTAATAGAGTAAGTCTGGGGACAATGGGTTAATTTACTCCAAACCTCTCCCAAACACTATGACATATGAACACATACCATAAATGCTACGAAGGGAATATGGTGTGCATCATTTCCTATGTTTAAGTGAATACAGAGCTCTATGCACAGGATAATGTACTAAGTCACTTCAGAAAAATGATTGAGATGTAGTTCCCAGGCTTAATGTTCAAGATCTCAGAAAGATAGGGTAATGAGGGTCTCTCTGAGTCCTCCAACTGTCTCTCCCTGGACAAGACGTCATCACAGTTGTCCACAACGGCACATTCCAATCAGCAGAATGAAACACCATTGCTATGCATGAGCCCAGGAAAGAACTACCAGTAAACCCTCCAGATTTTTTTTGTGTGTACTGAAAACTGTTAGTGGAGAACTCCCTCCCCTAACCTTCCTAGACCAGGAGAGGGCCTGCCCGACTGCCCAGGATGGAGTTACTGGAATAATATTTGCACAATGCTCTTTTCTTTCCTTGCTGTTTTCCCCAGTAGAACTGGAAAGAAAAATCCTGATTAAATTTAAAATAAGGAAGGGGCCACTGAGTGGCTCAGTCATTTAAGCATCTGACTCTTGATTTCAGCTCAGGTCATGATCTCAGGGTCATGGGATCAAGCCCCGAGCTGGGCTCTACACTGGGCATGGAGCCTGCTTAAGATTCTCCTTCTCCCTCTGCCCCCTCCTAAAATAAATAAATCTTTTTAAAAATTTTAAGACAAGGAATCCATACAATGTATTAATATAAGGTCAGTTAAAAGAAGGAGGTGGGTATGGGGCACCCAGATGGCTTAATCGGTTGAGCATCCGACTCTTGGTCTCAGATCAGGTCACAATCTCAGGGTTGTGAGATCGAGCCCCGCATCGGGCTCCACACTCAATAGGGAGTCTGCTAGAGAGTCTCTCTCCCTCTGCCCCTACGCCTGCTCATGCTCTCTCTCTCTAAAATAAACTCTTTTTTTGGGGCGCCTGGGTGGCGCAGTCGTTAAGCGTCTGCCCTCAGCTCGGCGTGATCCTGGCGTTATGGGATCGAGCCCCACATCAGGCTCCTCCGCTGGGAGCCTGCTTCTTCCTCTCCCACTCCCCCTGCTTGTGTTCCCTCTCTTGCTGGCTGCCTCTGTCAAATAAATAAATAAATCTTTAAAAAAAGATAAAATAAAATAAACTTTTTTAAAAAAAGGGTGTGGGTCTATATTAATTGAGCAGGAACAGCCTCCACTTAGAGATAGTTAAATGAAGTAAGTATGGGGTAATTCACGTACTATGATCTTTTGTCAAAATACACACAGAAAGTCACACATACGCATATGTAGTGTACATATTATATAAGTGCATATCTATTTATAACACATATGTTTATGTACACTGATTCCTGTATAATCTCTCTTTTCTGGAAGCGACTGCACGTGCCAGGGTCTAGAGTGCGAAGAGGAGGCTTCCACTTCTTCTTTGTAGCTTGAAAAGGTTTGAATTTTCTCACCGTGAGCATACTGTACATTTACAGTCACTATTTTTTCCCCTCCTCTCTCCTTAGTAATAAAAACTTAAAATTGGGGATTTTGCTTTAATGGGAAATAGGTTTTTTTCACTCAGATTGGACTCCTGGGACTCCTATGATCCAGAACCCTGACAGAATACGGGGCAGGCGAGGGGGCTCACCTCCTTTCCCAACAGGGCAAATGATGGTTGCGTCCAGTGTTTTCCTAAGGCATCCAGGATGTTTCAAGTTGGTTTTCAGAGGTCCTTTTAAGGGTCCTCTTAAAAACCAGATCCAAGAGCTGTCCAGATTAGCCATGAGTGATTTCAGAGGAGGAAAAAAAGAAAAGCTATGGCAACTCAAACTTTATGCATAAACTAGCATGATTTTCTTCCGTGGATTTTTTAAAATTTTTCATTTATTATTATTTATTCATTTATTTTTTTCTTAAAGATTTGATTTATTTATTTGACACAGAGAGAGAGAACAGAAGCAGGGGAAGGGGCAGAGGGAGAAGCAGGCTCCCCACCGAGCAGGGACCTGATGTGGGACTCGATCCCAGGACCCTGAGATCATGACCTGAGCCAAAGGCAGACGCTTCACTGACTGAGCCACCCAAGGGCTCCTATTATCGTTTATTTAAACAAAAGATATTATAGTGTTCATGCAGTTCTGAGTCTTGTTTTGTTTTATCCTCAAAGAAAAAAAATTCTTTAAGGATGCAAAAAGGGAACAGAGTCGCATGAAAACATCTGAAATGCCATGTCTGCACAAAACGCAACCAGAGAAATGGAGTGCGTTCCCTACGTCTGCACCTTGCAGAAGAACTTAGAATAGCACCTCACTACCGTAACAGTTTAGACACAAGATAATAAAATGACAGAATAAAATGGGAAACTATGGAGCTGAAGAAATAAACTGTGAAGCCTGAGGACATGATTCCAAATCTCATCAGGAATTCAGAACCTGGAAAACGCAGAAGAACCAGGGCTGATGATCAGAATGATGACACAGGCAGGACTTGGCAGTGCTGAGAGCAAGAGAAGCTTCTGGAGCAATTGGAGGGGTGGAGGGGAAGGGCAGGCTGCAGAGGGAACTGTCTGGGATGACAGAAGTGTTCTGTATCATGCCCGAGGCTATGCTATAGGGCTGTTTCCACCTGTTAAAGCTCATCCTTTAAATAGACACGGTTTACTGTATGTAAATCATACCTCTCCGAAATGGACTTTTTAATTTTTATTTATTTATTTTTTTTTAAAAGATTTATTTATTTGAGAGAGAGAGAGAACACAAGTGCAGGGAGGGGCAGAAGGCGAGGGACAGAATCTCAAGCAGACTCTGCACTGAGCATGGAGCTGGGTGCGGGACTCGATCTCACAACCCTGAGATCATGACCTGAGCCAAAATCAAGAGCTGTACACTTAACTGACTGAACCATCCAGGTGCCCCCAAAATGGACTTTTTAAAATGGCGGCTTTTAGAGACAAAATGAGAGAGAACCTAAATAATTCAATATTGAACATACTGGCTTCTTCAAGTAGAGGTTCCAGCACACGGCAAACAGAAAAAGTGTTCAGATACGAAATATGTAAAAAAAAAAAAAAAATTTAAAGTGCCTAAAATACAGCTTGGAAAGGCACACTGTTTTCCAGGAAAAAAGTGATAAAAAATGATGAACATAAAAACCTAGAGTTTCAGGCAGAATAACAGCCACCCCGAAGACACTCATACCCTCGTCCCCAGAATTTATGAATATGTTATACTGCATGACAAAAGGAATTCTGCAGCAGTGGTTAAGGTTATGCACCTCAAGATAAGGAGACTGTCCCCGCAGATAATTCAATCACACGAGGCCTTAAACACAGAGAAACCTCTCTGGCTGGAGTCAGAGAGATGCAGGAAAAGAGCAAGAGAGAGTCAGAAAAATGAAGGGCACTCAACCCGCAGTTGCTGGCTCAGAGACGGAAGAGGCCAGGAGCCAAGGAATGCAGGCAGCCTCTGGAAGTTGCTAGCAACTCCCAGAGCCAGCAAGGAAGTGGATATTTCAATTCTACGACTGCATGGAACTGAATTCTGCCAATGACCTGAATGAGCCTGGAAGCACATGCTCCCCCAGGACCCCCCCACAGAGGTGCTCAGGCTGACAGACACCTTGATTTTGGCTTGGCAGGACCCAGCGCAGGGGAACCGGCAGAATCTGATGGGCTCCTCACCTACTGAACTGAGCTGGAAAATGTGTATTAAACCACTCGGCTTGCGGTGAATGGTCATAGCAGCCAAAGCAATTCAAAAGCTTTGAATTTTCTAACCTGCCTGAAATTTTTTTTGAAAATCAGGAACTTTGAAATAGTTCCTAACAAAGCAAGCTATGTCACCCTGCTCATTTTAAAGATGGAGACATCAACAGAAATGGGATGTTTAGGGACACATGGGGGGCTCAGTCGGTGAAGCGTCTGTCTTTGGTTCAGGTCATGATCCCAGCGTCCTGAGATCGAGCCCTCCATCGGGCTCTCTGCTCAGCAGGGGAATCTTCTTCTCCCTCCCTCTCTGCCTCTCTCCCTGCTCATGCTCACGGTCTCTCTCTCTCTCTCTCTCTTTTATATATCTTTTATATATGATAAATAAAATCTTTAAAAAAAAAGAAATGTAAAAAGTATAAGGAATAATGAGATGGGATAAGAAAAGGTAAAAGACCAGTATAAATTTCAGGAAAGAAGAGATGAATTTATTCTTTGATGATGCCTTGCTTGGTAACTATGGGAAACAGTCAAGTTAATTGAAGATTTTTGACTTGATAACTACGGGAAACAGTAAAGTCAATTGAGATTTTCGGGAAAAAAATCAGAGTTCAATAAAATAGTCTCTATCTATCTATCTATCTATCTATCTATCTATCTATCCTAAATTTACCAGGTTTCCCAGAATTCAGCCAACACTTGCTGCTAGTGTCGGCTGCCAGGCGCTATGCTAAGAACTTTACATGTATTATTTGAACATAATTTTCATAACAACCTTTTGAACAAGTACCATTGTTTCTTGACTTTACAGATCAAAAAAAACTGAACCTTAAAACACATAAAAAAATAAAACTATAGAATAAAAACTCTATAAGAAAGCACAGTCCACTTGATTAAAACCGCAAAATACCGAGAGGGTTCTAACCCCAGAGAAAGGAATAACCGGAAAGAACATCACATGTCTCCCAATGAGAAGACTCCAAACTGTAAAGTTGTCGTTCCCCCCCCCCCCCCCGTTTAATTATTTTAGCAAATGAATGCGGTTCTGATGCAATTTGGGGGAAGAGGCTGGAAACAGACAAAACAACTTCCAAGTTTTACGGGAGGTTAGGTGAGGACAGTGAGGAGCCTGTTGAAAGGGAATAACAGTTACACGGCACTTGCACAGCCTGAGAGAAAAAAGGACTAAAAAGGAACAGTGATTCCAATACTATGGGACTGGCCATGGGGTACCCCATTTACACAGTGAAGGCACTTTGAAATCAGAAACCGAAACAAATCATTCACTAGATAGTGCTGGGCAACTCATTAATTAGTGGGAGAGACACCACGTATCACACTCCCCGTGGATCAAAGTTACAGGGAAACCATGAAAACATGAAAGCAAAGTTGACCTTTGAACAGCTCGGGGTTTAGGGGCACGGACCCCCACCCCCTGCCCACAGTCAAGAATCCACGTGTAACTTCTGACTCCCCAGACTCGTAATCGACAGCCTCCTGCTGCCTTACCCATAACGTACACAGTCAATCGCGGCTATTTTGTATGTTGTATGTACCACGAACTGTCTTCTTACAATCAAGTAAGCTGGAGGGAGAAGTGTAATTAAGAAAACTTTTAGGAAGAGAGAGTACATTTACAGTGTCACACTGCAAAAATCCACAGGTAAGCGGACCCACTGCACTTCAAACCCGTGTTGTTCAGGAGTCATAAATGTACTAGAAAACGGCATTAAAAAAAAATCATTTCCCCATGTTGATGCAGGTGTGGGAAGGAGGGCAGGCTCCAGGACTCCCGTGGACAGGTAAATTCATACTGACATTCTGGAATGCAACTTGACTGTAGAAATGCAATGCCTCTGATGGGCCCACCTTAAGTTCCAGAAATTCCACCCGGCAGATATGTCCTACCTAGATAATCAGAGACGTACAACTTGAGATCGGCTGCAGATTGTTGCTGCTGTTTTAATCAGAGTGAATATCAGCAAGAAGCTGCAGACAGCCAGAAAGATCTTTCTAAAATGCAATCGTGACGACATCACTTGTTAAAACCCTCCCACTGCCTCCACATGAAGTCCAAGCTCCTTAGTGCACCATGAAGACCAAGACCTGCTTCTGTTTCCAGCGGCAACCTAGCTGCCTTGCTCTCTAGCCTCCAGGCCCCTCTCCACACTCAGTATACGTCAACCGCCAGGTACGGCCCCCCGTAGACCAAGTGGCCGGCACGCAATCCCAAATACTTGGCACTCTGCTCGTCTGACACCCGCCTACATCTCAGGACCTGAGTTCATGCCCCACGTCTCCCCGGAAGCTATCCCTGACCCCTAAACCTCACAGGAGGGTAATATCACCACTAAATTCTCTGTCTACCTTATTAGACAACCTGAGCTCGAATTCAGGTCACCTGACATTAAACTGGAGCTCTTCTTAGAACACATGCCAGAGAGCCACTGTCTACCACGTAACAGCTCTGAAATGCTGGTCGCTGTCTTAACCTTTCTGTGCCTTGGTGTCTTCAGCCCTGAAGTGAGGGTAATGTTAACACCTCCTCATAAGGTGTTGGAATCGAACTGTTGGAATTAAACGAGTCAATCCACATAGAACCCTGGCACAAATGAACTCCTCAATATTAGCTGTTAGTACCATTGTGAGAAAAACAGATGTCTGAAAGAAGACATAATTCGGTTTTAGCAAATACGGCTTCCACAACGGGAGAAGCCAAAACGGCAGGAAGGAAACATCCAAAGTGCTCTAAATCCTGTTTCCTTGGTTTTCACATATGAAAAATGGGAGAAGGGGCAACACAGCTGCAGAAGCATCTTGAATCCCAAAGAAACCAGGACATCTCCAGGGAAGACCTTTTAAAACAACGATGAACCGTATCAACCGTCAACACATTCCACAGCTGGGAGCTAAGAAAGGTCAAAATTGCGGTTCTCTTGGCTTAGCTTCATAAGCTATAATTTTTATTTTCCCAATTAAAAAAAAAAAAGCTTTTGAACATCCACTCCTTGTGTAAATCCAGAGCGCAGGCCATGGTAAACCACAGAGACAGAAATATTTATCTTCTCCAGGCAGGTTTGGCAGGCTTTCCTCGGGGGATCTGAAATATAGCTACGTTCACCTTCTCCTTCATTGTCAACAAGCAAGCATCCCCAAACCACAAAAGACAGTGGTTATAGAAGGATGAACTGGAACCTGAGGTATGTTGCGGTTTTGTTTGGAAATCGAGGGAATGAATAGAGTCAGAAGTGGTGGGAGGAAACTATAAACTTCACACTAGACAGCCAGGAACAGGCCGGAATCTGCCAGCAGCGTGAATTATAAAGGAAAATTGCATAGAGACCGCAGAGGGAGAGAGGGAGAGAGGAAGCAAGGAGGAGGCAGCCACACAGGCCGGGAACAGGTGCTGGGGGCTCAGTCTTCCATTCTGGAGAGAAAGGGGTGGTGTCTTTCAGGAGGAAAGGGCATAGCAGCTTTGCTCAGGGAGTAAGGGGAGGAGGAAACCAGCAGCAAAAGCAGGTTTGGAATGAATACAGGGCCTGAACCCATTGTGGCTTACATGCTATCACCCCTTCCAATTCAATACAATGAACAGGATTTTCAGACTGTGAAAGGGACACTACAGATGACCCGGTCCAGTGGTTCCCAAACTTGGATGCACCTTCCCAAGTCACCTGGGATACTTGCTAAAAATGCTGGTGACAAACTTGTAGAGATGGAAAGTGCAAGAGAGGTGCTGGGGGCTAGGGGGAGCCCTGGGGAGCAAGTGCTTCATGGGGACAGAGTCTCTTCTGGGGAAGATGAAGCAGCTCCGGGGGGGGGGGGGGCAACCAGGTCAGTGTACTTAATGCCACGAACCTGTACCCTTAAAAATGGTTAAAACGGTCATTTTTGAAATTGAAGTTTCAAGTGTGTGCCAGAGTGAGTAGTTTTAGACATGACGAAATGATCCCCACGATAGGTGTGTCGTCACCATCTGTCACCATGCAAAGTAATGAAATAGTGACGGTATTCCCTATGTTGCTCTTTTCAGCCCCGTGATTTATTTATTTTGTAACTGGAAGTCTGCACCTCCTCATCCCCTCCACCTATCCTGTTATGGATATTTTAACACAAAAAAATAAATAAATAAATAAAAGGTATCTGGCAGAGCCAAAAAAAATGCTAGTGACTAAGTGCTCCCCTCCCCCCACCCAGTGTCTGCTCCATGGGGCCCAGAGATCTGCATTTCAGGAGTTGCCACGGGTGATTCTGATGGACGTGATTTGAGGACCAGACTTTAAAATGGTATTGTGGTTATAGAAGGAGAAGGAAGAGGAGCAGAGGGGGAGGAGGAGGGAGAGGGGGAGGAGGAGGGAGAGGGGGAGGGGGAGGGAGGAGGAAGAGGAGGAGGAGAAGGAGAAGAAGAACAAAGAAAGAAGAAGGAGGAAGAGGAGAAGGAGGAGGAAGAGGAGGAGAAGGAAGAGGAGGAGGAGGAGGAGAAGTCCTTCTTCTTTAGAGACACATCCTGCAGTATTTACAAATGAACTGCTACACTGTCTGGAGTCTGGTTTCCGTGTTGGTGGCAGAGACGGAACGAGAGTGGCCTGCTAACTGCTAACTGTTGAAGCCGCATGATGGACACATGGGGTTTCATTATACTTTCCTCTCCTCTTCTATATAAGCTTGAAATTTTCTATAATAAAAAAAAGCTTTATTAAAAAAAAGCCTTAGCCAGGTGACCCCCCATTCCCAACAGAGAAGAGAGCGTGACTGAAAAGCTGGTGGGATAAGTAAGCCTCAGGGAGGAAAGGCACCACATAAGGAGTGTGGTCGGTGGTACCGCACAGCCTTGTGTGGTGACAGACAGTAGCTACACTCGTGGTGAGCACAGCAAAATGCAGAAACTTGCAGAATCACTGTGTTGTACACCTGAAACCAATGTAACATTGCATCAGCTATCCTCGGATAAAAATGTTATTAACGGTTTGGGGGGGGGGTCGTGGAGGTGGGTGGCAGCGTCTTGTAGGCAAGGCACAACGAGCAGTTCACTGTGGCCGGAGTGTCCCCCTCAAAGCAAACCAAGGAAGTGCTCGGAGAGGAGGCTGGGAGCCCCAAAGGGTGATGCCCGCCCGCGAAGTCTGGTGGGCCTTGGGGATGAGTGTAAATCTTTGGGTGATGGGGAACCATGGGGATATTCTTGATGTTGGAAAGAGAGACTCAGATTTGTGCCTTAGCTAGACTTGTCCAGGAGCTGCGGGATGGGTGGGTTTGAGGGGACTGAGTGGGAAGCGAATCAGAAGGTTGCTCCAGTGTCTCAGGAAGTGGGCTTAGGACCTGGACAGGATGCTAGTAGGAACACAGAGAAGGAGCTGGAACGGAGACAGAACTTAGTAGATACAATTGGCACAACCAGTAGTTAACTACATATAAGGGAAGACTGAGAGAGAGGCAAGAATGACCCCAGGCTTGTGGTTTGGGGAACTGGACAGCAACCCCATTAACCAAGAGATGACGCAAGGGAGGAGCACCAATTATAATCTAGTTGTGTTCTAGGGACAGAAGATTCTGGTAGGATGCATCGTTCTAGACTGAGAACTCTATAACCTTCCTTGAGTGACAACTACACACTCCCGTTCAGCTGTCTCAATCTCCTTTCCCCGGGTTCCTTTCCTTACAGAATCACAGGAGATCAGAGTAAGGAGAAGGTTCCAGTAGTATTGAGCTCAACACCCTTCCTGTACAGTTGGGAGGTGTCGACATGTTAACTGACTTGTCTACAAACCTTATTATTTTTTAACATATTTAAGACCATCCTAACTTCAAATAAAAAATAACAAAACTCAAACATCCATAGAACCACTTCTTTCCATCCACTTCCCTACCAATCTTCACTCCGTTTTCAATACTCAAATACCCACCTCCTTCTAATTGGGAACTCATGTCTTACATCTCCGCACTGTCCACTTCCCCACCCTTTGAATGGCAGTCCTCTAAAATTAACTGGAAAAGACTCTCTTGTCCATCTAGATAGTGTTTTCTGGGTCCGCATCATTCTTCCTTGGCTTTCTAGGAGATCTGCACCCCTCCTTAAACCCTTTCCTGCCTTGGTCTTTATAACTGTGGTCCTTCCTTGGGTCTCCTCCTCCCTCTGCTCACTACTCCTTCTCCTGCATCACCCACTTCTTGCCACCTCCCCTCCTCCTCGAGATCACCAAGCAACAGTCATGAGCCTCTCTCTTCAGTCAGTTACTCTGGGGTCATTCACCTCACAGCCTCTACAGTTTCTTCTGGGTTCATTTCCAGGCCTGACACTGGTCCATGTGGAAAAGTTCTGCACATGTCCTAAGGGGGATGCACCAATTCTCTTGGCCTGTATCACTAGAGGCACAGTGCCTTCTCAAAGAGAAGTAATCCACGTTCCCCCAGGGCTCATTGGGCTGGGCCCCAGTTGGAAGGGAGATTGACAAATGAGCATGTTCTAAAACCAGCAATGAGGTTGGTAAGGGATCTAAAAACAACACATGAAAACCACTGGAAAAGGCTAAGAGTGATGAGCTTGGGAAAGACCACACTCCTGGGATCCAGCTTTCTTCAAATTTGTGAAAACCTGGCACATGGGAAGAGGCATAGATGTCGGGTTTGGGGGTTTTTTAATTTTTTTTCCTGTTTCAGAAAGCAGAAATTTGAAGGAGGTGTATTTAGCTCAACCAGAGAAAAATCTTGCATATAACTCAGGCTGTTCAACAGAAGAACGAGCTCTCTCTCAATGCAGGGAGCTCGGCCTGTCACTGAAGGTGTTGACGAAGAAATGCCTGTTCTGAGCGGGAGACTGGCCATGTTACCTTCTTACCTCTGAGATCCTTTTTCCTACAACACTCTGTGAATGCTCTCTTGGTAAATAGCCTGTCAGCACCACAGACTTGACGTGTCTGACAGAGAATCAGCTATCCTGTCCAATTACTTGAGTCTGTCATTGGTGCTGTCATTCTTCTAGACTCCTAGATGAAAAATCTCAGAGCACCTTTGATTCCTCACTCTCTTTAGATCCCTATCCCTCTGCGTCCAGAGGTTTCTTTGATTTGTTCTTGGTTCTCAATTTCCACTGACACCATTACACTCTGGATTTGCCAAATCACACATGGAGAGAAGTCACTGGATTTTTGTTGGAACGGACCCTGGAGAGATCAAGTCCAACCTGCTCATTTATAGGATGAGACATAGAAAACTTAAAGACTTGTCTAAGGTCACATAGTTAAAAGGGATGGTTCTAGGCTCCAAGATACATACCACCATATTCTTTCCATTGCTCCAAGCCATAGAAGCTCTGGGATTTCTCCTTATAATCACTCAGGCCACCATTATGCATTTCAGTGAAACTGGTTTTATAGCAATTGGCCATGACTTAACCATGGAATGATTGATTTATTTGTATAATATCGTCATGGGCCTTGGTCAAATCATATGTGTTAATCTAGATCTAGGAATTATCCCCAATCTCTTAATTGTAACAGATCACTGGGTCTGCTTTGAGTTAACAAACACTGTTCTTTTATGTGCTTCTCACAAATACTGCCAAAGTGGGACTGCTGAATTGCGAAATAAAGAAGAATTCTAGCCAGCTCAAGCTCTCTAGAGCCTGAAAATTCAGGTCATTTGGATTTGAGATGTATCATTGTACTCCAATGAGTACAAAAATTACATATATCATGTTAACTGGCTATGCCCTGATTACTCCCATAAAAGGCCCTGGACTCACGTTGGTTCTTCTGTTGCTATTCTGGTCTCTTCTAGTTCTTGTGCTTGTTTCAGCCAAGGCAACTTAGCTTCCACTGGACTTTTTTCTAAGAAAAAAGGAACATAAACAACAAGCTTAAGGGAGTTGGATACATGATCATTATTTGAAGGTTTCATCAATAAAGCAGCCATGCTTTGCAAACGCAAGCTGAGTCTTTTAGCACATGAAGCGGCTTCTGGGGTGAACCAGACATTTCTGTCATATATTTTTTTAATTAACACATTATCCAAATGCGACCAGATGATCCCACAGCACAGTCAGACATGTTCTCCAAGTGAACATAAAAGTCCCTTTTATAAACCAACACCAACCTGTGCTGTTTATATAGCAAACTCTTACTTCAACCATATCAGCTTGCTTTCTTGTTGCCCACGAATTCTTGTTGCCCATGAATAAAGAAATCACTAGAGAAAATCAAATCACATAGATGTTTGGAAAGTTGGGAGGAGGGGAATCTGTGCTCTGGTTTACTTAAACTTTTATTGTTGTAGTTGCTGAGGGAGCTCATTACCAATTACAACCATCAAGCAGGAGCAAGATGCATGCCCCTTTCTGTCCTTTTAGGCCTCCTAAGCTATGAAGACAGAAACAGTAGTTATGAAATAAGAAAGGAAATCATTTGGTACCGCTGTGGGGCAAGTGAAGGTGCTGAGGACATGGCTACAAGAGTGCCATCAAATGCATCAGGAAGAAGAAAAGATTTCACCGGTGAAAGTTCTATAACCATGACTGGTCCCCTTCATGGCAACCAGTGATTTTTCTGGACGGTAGACAGAGTAAATAAATATTTGTTCAGTGGTTCATTGTAAGGCTATTTGTATGACCAATGAACCCAGAAATAAGGAAGGAGCATTTTACTATCCTTTCTAAGATAAGAAGGAAGACTTCTTGGCACTAACAGGTGGGAATAATCCCCCTTTCATTTCCAGACAGGAAATAACTTGTCATAGGGTTGGAACTACGTCACTAAAGTATATGGCAATAACTCTGTCTAGAGAGGAACGTATATCTGAGAGCTGATGCCAAGACTTCCTGCCCATGGATGCTACCCATTTCTGCTAATTCATGTGGAACAAATAGAAACAACAAAAGAAACTCTAGAAGCATGTGGAGGTCTAGATTGGGAGCTGAAAGTCTTCATTCATGCTATAGCAGTGACAGGACACACAATGAAGAATGTGTATAAAATACTGTGGGAACAAAGAACGAGAACCCTGGGGGACATTTCCTGCTCCTCTTTCTCTTTATCCTTCTTCTCCTTTTCTACCCCCATGCCACCTTTTTCTCTTCCTGTTCACCCTACTTCTTTTTCTTCAAAACAGGGATTACGTTAAATTATTCTATGTCCACCAAGAAATGTTCGTACGAGCCCAGATGGATAGGAGCCACTCCATACACACTGAGTCAATAGGAGCTCAGTTTTCTCCCAGATCACTTAATCGCATCGGGCCATCTTCCTTACCAAGGTGGACGGGTCTACTGGCATCTGTGGGTGGATCCACTTTTTGAGAAAGTTGAATGGAAATGCTACAATATTCGAATGAGAGCTGGAAAACACCATTTGATTTCACGTCAACACGCATCACAAACTTACCTTCTGGTTTATAACACGGGATGGGAATGATACATTCTTCTTTGATGTGTAACTTCAGCTGTGGGTTGCAGCCACCAACGTGCTGTCCACGGTGGTTGATACACAGAACCACGCGGTAACGTAACCCTCGGCCACAAGTCACCGTGCACTTCAAAGAAGAAAGGAGAAGCCAGTGAAATTCTTGCTCATGAACAGATCCACAAAGGTATTAATGACTCATGCCAAGGAGAGCCACTCATTGACATGACTATTAAACACAAAAGACCACCAGGCAACCATGAAAAGAAGGGGGTAGAAGCTGACTTCCTGTGATTCTTATGTTTCAGGGCCCCTCCTTTGCAAGGCCTCCTTCCAATTCCCAATTTGAAAAGTATTTCAGATGAGGTCATGGCACAAGAAAAACTGAAGTGCCCTGAAATCTTTCTGCTCAAACATGAAAGAAACTTGACACAACTTTTCTCGAATTTGACTAAAATTTTTTTAGGACGTTATCCAAAACAACTTGTGAGAATGAAAAAAAAACTTTTTAAAACTATCAATTAAAAAATCAAATTCTGATCAATCACACTAGAGAATTATCTTTCTCTTCTGTCTATAGAAATCGATCTTACAAAATTGTGATCATATGAAGAGGGCCACCAAAGAGCATTTAGCCAAAATGGTTAGGAAAAAATACTATAGAAATATCAAGTAGTTAGAATTAATAAAAATATTTTGCAGTTTTTTTCTGAATTTTCATGTGAAGTTCGTGTTGTATTTTTTCTTGCATTATTTATTTATGATTTGGAAGGCACTCTTGCTGATGAATGGAGTATTTTCATGTCATGAAAATCTAGGATATCTTTTCAATTTATCTACATATGTTGGTGAATATACGTGTGAATACATACGTGGGTTTTTCTTATTAATAGACTTTATTTTTTAGGATCATTTTATATTTACAGGCAAACTGAGCAGACAGTACAGAGTTCTGATATGCCCCCACCCCTCCCCACAGTTCCCCCTATTACTGATATCTTGCGTTAGTGTGGCACAATTATTAAAACTGACAAACCAATACTGATGCATTATTATTAACTAAAGCCCAGAGTTCACATTAGGGTCATTGTCAGTTTTTAAACATTTGTGATTTCTTGCAATTTCTTTGATTATTCTAAACAAAAATTCACTTGGATACCCAATATTTTGCATCTTTTCTTCTTCAAGAGTCATACCCAAAGTGTATAAACTTCAGGCCTAAGCAATTCTGGATCCATCCATAAGAGGGGCTGAGAGCCCTTGGGCATCCACGAAGGGCCAGGCACTGCCCCGCAGGTGTGACCTCACTAACCGTCCCACACACCTGCAGCTCACTAGCATCACTCCCATTCGACAGATGAGCAAAGAGCCCGCCACCAAAGGACCTTGCTCAAGGTCACAGAGTTCCCAAAGGCCGAGTGGAATTCCATCCCAAGCCTCCTATTGCCAAAACCATGACTTTGCCACTGATTCATCAAGCTCCAAGATTCTTTGTTTAAGTCTGTAGACATTTTCTGCATGGTCACAGACAAGTTTCACAGGATGCGGGTGCCTTTTCAACAAATTCACATCTCCAAAAAAAGTATCAGTAGAGAGCAAAGAGGTGGTTACCAGAGGGAAGGTGGGTGGCGGGATGGCGGAAATACGCGATAGGGATGAAGGAGGGAACTTATGATGGGCGCTGGTGAAGTATGGAAGTGTTGAATCACTCTATTATACTCCTAAAATGAACACAGCACTGTATGTTAACTATCCTGGAATTTTAAAATATAAGGATTAAAAAAAAAGAATTTCTGATTTCATCTTGCCACTCTTACGACCAACCGAACAAACATTCTAATGAACTGAGTGAGATTTGAGATTAGACCCTATTTCTGGGAAACTGGCTCGCCGACCCCAAGATTTATCAACTTGAAATATATATGACACTGAGAGGCTGTTGCATATTGGTCAAGAAAGAAACAAAACTTCTGCCCAAAGTGAAAGAAAATGGTATTATTATAAGGTATAGCTATACCAGAATTGGTCAGTCCAAAGGAGTATTATTTCCTTCTGTGTAGCTTCCCCAGGAAGCTGGACATTAACCCCAACAATATGGTCAATATTTAAATTTCCAGAACTCCTCTCTGGAGCTGAATGTATCCTTAATGATAGTAAATTATCATTATTGAGAATGTATTTGATTTTTGAAAAGAAAAGTATCAATATCCAAGAAAGGTAAATGAGATGATTTGGATAACAACCCTCTGTTTTGAAACTATGAGTGATGATAAAATCATGATATTGATGAGGGTGTGGGGTTGTGGTATAAAAGCTCTAAAGCCAACACAAACATATGGATGAGACCTCTAAGAGCTGAAAATGAGCTCTGCAGGTTACAGAAGTAAAAATGTTGATTTCTGATGATAGATCACGACGTGATTTTTGGCACATAACTCAGGAGTTCAAGAACTGAATATCTTTTTTTTTTTTTAAAGATTCTCTTTCTTTATTTGAGAGAGAGACAGAGAACAAGCAGGGGGAGCAGAAGAGGGAGAGGGAGAAGCAGACTCCCTGCTGAGCTAGGAGCCCAATGTGGGACTCAATCCCAGGACCCTGGGATCATGACCTGAGCCGAAGGCAGATGCTTAACCAACCGAGCCACCCAGGTGCCCCCTGGATAATCTTGCTATAATAAAATCCCCCCATCTCAGTCTACTTATTTATATGAACAAGTTTTCCCAGTGTGTATATGTAAAACAAACCAAACCAAGAAATCCACAGTAAAAATTAAGAATAAAATTACTGCTGAACCCATGTCTCATTCTGGCAACAGACTATTTTTTCAAGCCCCCCTCATCTTCTAGACAGATTGATTTCAACTAAAAATTTACTTTTTAGGTGTAAAATTGTTTACCAAAATTTGAAATCTATTTATGTTGTTTTGATAATAACAATTTCTAATACATAGAGACTTAAGATCACAGGAAATGAAAATAAATTCATTTCCAATAAAATAAAATTAATTGATTTCAATAGCTATACATATCTTCTTAGAGAAAAGTAGAATAGTGTAATCAATAAAAGACTATAAAACACAAAGGTACATTACTGTAGGATAAATTTCTATGGGGAAAGTGGATTGAAAGTGCGAGCTCAAGGGGAAAAAACGCAAACTATCCAAATTGTTCAAGAAGAACTTCTCCAAGTGTTTTTGAAGGGAAAGATGGCAAGGGTAGAAATCAACATGACATTTACATTCTACTGGACACATTTTTTAAAATGTCATAACAGTTTTATTTTTAAAATGCCAGCATTCCCAACATGTTAGAAATGACATTCTTTGATACTTTTTATTTAAACTTACACAAAAATTTTAGATGTTGGGGCACCTGGGTGGCTCAGTTGGTTTCTGCCCAGGTCATGATCTCAGGGTCGTGGGATCAAGCCCCGTGGTGGGCTCTGCACTCGTTGTGGAGTCTGCTCCTCCCTCACCCTCTGCTCCTTCCCCCTCCTCTCAAATAAATGAACAAATAAAATCTTTAAAAAAATTTTAGATGTCAACCTTAATATATGTGAAGGGATATATAACTTTGCAAACATCTTTTAGGGGGTACATGAAAAGAGGATCAGTAACACCCAGCCAGCATTCATTAAAATCTGAGATTTAATGACAAGTGTCCTGGCCTCAAACCTTACCTGGGACCACTCCATGGCGATCCACTTGGGGCAGTCGAACAGGTTGCAGGTCTGCATGACCTTGGGCTTGGGTGCGTACATGCACTTCCACTCCTCCACCTGCAGAATCTCTCCGTGCATGGACTCCTCCACACACACGAAGCTCCGTCTCTGAATCCCACCTCCGCAGGACACCGAGCACGCAGTCCAAGGATTATGTTCCCAGCTCGAAAGCAAACAAATAAAAACACATTATTTATGTGTCGTTTGCTTGTCTGTTTCAGGCTTGCAAAGGTGAGAGAGGCCGGCTGTCGTTCAGTGGAAAGCACAGAGGACTTGGAGTCATGAGACTTTCGTCTACAGTCACAGGGCACTTCACTCCTCTGACCCTGAGGCTGCAGGCAGGAAGGATGCGACATCCTCCCTCATGCCCCTGCACGGGGCCGTTCTGAGAACTGCACTGGTTTCCATACAGAGTGTGAAGCAGTCTTTAAACCGTCTCTCCACTGTAAATACTAACGGACAATACTACCAGAGACTCAAAGAAACTGAAGTCAGAAACCAGTCATCCAGATGTCACAGGGGATTCAAATTTCTGACCAACTGCAACGCCTGAGCTCCCTCTATCATGGCCAGTCCTCGAGGCCGTGCTTGATACCTCCAGTGACGGGAGACGTCACTGTTCGAGGGAGCACATGCCACCTAATTCTAAGGCAGGTCTTCTTTACCATGGAGTTGAAGTCTGCTTTCCCTTAGCTCTCTGTAAAGGATCTACTAGCTACCCCTCTTACATGTTAGACTATTGCTAGATAGGATTCAGTTCCTTGCAAACTGCTTAGAGCAAACTGCAGAATGGAAAAAGCAAACCCGTGACTCACCGAGGGAGAGGCTGGAAGTGGTCGTAGGGCATGATCTCTTTAAATCCATCGCTACAAATGAAATCATTGTGACAATGTCATTTCTCAATCAACTAACACATTCATTAATTTCATCACTACGAATTTAACAACCCCAAAGACAGAGAGCTCTTTCATATTGAAAACTATGCCAAGTGTTGTGAACTCTTCCCAAAGCCACCATCTTTTTGATTTTTAGCCACATCTCTGGCACATGCCATCCCCAGTTCTATGAAAACACAGAAACTAGTGGTATGGATTACTCAAAGGAAAGAGTGTCTCTTAATTTAGATAAATCTGTTTTTTTATCATCTGAAAAAGTGTTTCGATATAATCTATTAATGATATTAACACACTATCCTATTAGTAGAATCTTCAGAGAAACATTTTATTTCATAGAATTTGTCCTTTGAAAAGGTCTCTATGAATAATTATGTTCACCTGGGATTACAGGAAATGGGCAGCTCAGTGATAGGAAATGAAATCCACTGAGAACGCTTCCTTTTCCACTCGCACACTTCTGCCCCAGCCAGCTGGCCTATGTCTGGGCCATTCTGGGACTTGATACTGTGCTGTTATTTTAAGATACTGTAGTAAAGCCAGGAAACTTCCCCAGGCAATCCAAGTCAGCAGGTACTAAATTATGCAACGGGATAGTTTATGCATAGCTTTTCTGCTTTGGCATTAAACCTTTTCACTTCCTTGCACAATGCATTATTTATACCGAATTTAACGTGAACACTTCAAAAGTCAAAACGTGGTAATGGGTGACCCAGTTTAAAAGTGAAAATGGTGAGTTCAAGATATTTATGACTAGCAGATGGACAAGACCTCGTACTTGGACGAAGAGAGCTTTCCTATTGTGTGTCCAGGAAATGCTCAAAGAGGGTCGTTATGAAGAGGCAACTCTCCGAGCACAGGCACGCACAGCCAGACAGGAGAGCCCTGGACCGCGTGAGCCGGTGAGCCTACTCCCTGTTAAGCAGGGGGACAAATGCAGGTAACGGCCACCCATCACCCAGCGTGTGTTCAAGGTCACGCGGTGCAAATGTCACTCCGCAAAGACTGCTCTGTCTCGGCCACACTTGATTTGTTTCTATTTAGAGTGAAAACTATGGGTGGGGATGCAAACCTCGACGGGCAAGGGTCCATGCTGCATTCCTTCAGTTTGGGTTTGGGTTTCACGTTTTCGGGGTAATAGTGGCAGTAATGGTCAGGCACCACCCTCTTCAGGCGGATATCCACACATTCAGCTGAGTTGAGCTGATAACCTAACGGAAAAAGGCAAGTCTGAATAAGGCATGGCGTCATTTTCACGTGGCAGTGATCCCTTGCCACGCCCTTTTTTCTTTCCCCTTAAGAAACTTCACTCAGTGGTTCTCATCCCTGGCTACTCAACGGAACCCTGGGAGCTTCTAGCCCATACCAGTGCCTGGGTCCCTTTGTGGTCCAATTAAGCCAGAAGTGCTGTGGCTCGGTCCAGGAAATTGGCTTTTTTTTGTTTTTTAAATGATCTTCAGGTTTTTCTAAAATGACTAGCATGTGTGGCCAAGATCAGGAATGATTACTTGAACTGATGGTGGCGGTCTTAGCACTTTTAGCGAGAAAGTTACAGCAAACTCCTTTATAGAATGCCTGAACCTTGGGGCAGAAGGTCAATCACTGGCCCATCTCCTGACTGTCCCCATGACACCGTGTCAGACCCCCCATCTTCTTTCCTCACGCTTCCCCTCTTTGCCTGTCTCCTCCCCCACCCCGGTTCCCCCAGAGACACCTGTTCATTGTTTATATGTTCTTAAATGTGCACCTGCCTCATGTAACATTGCTTGTATCTGTTTTAGCCAAATAGGTATTTTAAATCTTGTTCTATTTTCTACTTTTCTCAATGTTACGTTGTTGACAGCTACCCACATGTGAGGCTGGTGTTTCCTCCCATCGCATAATATCCCACTGCTGGCATACACCATGTGTTACTCTTCTGCTGTCCTGGGGAGCCTGGGGCACTTCCGATGCCAACAAACTTCTCTAACTGGGGAAGAAAGCACTGTCTATACAGGGAGGAACAAAACCCATCCCCTCTACCACCCCCTGCCTCACAAGCCTTCAGAGGGGAAGGGATGAGGACTCACTTTCGATTCTATTAAATTCAAATTGTAGTCACTGACGAGTAACATTTCAAATGGGTGAGTGCTGTAAATTGTAAAAACTCACAAAATGATGCTTCTATTTCCTGAAAGACCTGATTCCAGGTTTCCTGTCACTACATAAGTGTCATGTTAAGTTAAAAAAAAAAAGAAAGGCAATTTTTCAAAACCAGAATGAGCTCTTCAGGAAAAAAAGAAAAAAAAAAAAGCCCAAGCTAAGCTCTCAGTCTCAGCCAATTGGTCGAAAGGTCTAAAAATACATTTAAGGGCCTGATTGTCGAGAGGAATCTGATTTTATAAACCACTAGACAGCGTTCTGCAAGCCACGGCTTGGATGGAAGCTGAGTGCAGGAGGACAGGCTGGTATGCATTATAAAAAGCAAGGTTGAAACCACAAGAACGAAAATCCAAATGGAGTCAATAAAATGTTACTCGGGTGCCAATATCTACCAGAGCGTCTACAATATCAGGTGGCAGTGGCGATCCCGGAATTTTCTCCAGACTGATCTTAAGAGTCCCACGTGGATGACTGCAGACAAGACCAGGAAAGTCCATCCAAGTACCTTAGGGAGCACGGAACTAACTCGCCGGATTATCCAAAAACTCAGAAATGGCATTTACATAAATCATGTACACTTGATTACTAATATAATTAAATTCTGGAAATGCTTTCCTTGTGGGTTTTTATGTGTGTGTTTTTATTTCCTCCAACACAAGAACAGAATGAGACTACAGCTTCTTGAATCAAAGAAAAATCTTTGTTCTAAATGGAAACATACTTCTAGGAGACCAAAAAAAAATCATACAGGTGTTTATAATTTAAGGAGAGACAATTAATTTCCTCTTTAATTTTATGGCAGTACCGAGATAACTAAAAGCAAAGGAAATAAGGTAGATTCCCTTCCTATACTATGAACAAATGTGCTGCAATTCTGCCAGTGGGCACAAAATGGCAGGCTGCAAGGGGCACCCCACAAGCAGTGTGAAGCCTCCCTTCTGTTCTGACAACCACCGCTATCTTTGGCGGGCAGTCTCACGGCTGGGTGCTCCCATTTACGGTTCCACCCGGGCTGTGTCTTTCCTTTGGCACTCAAGTATGAGACACATCTGTGTTCCTCCCAAGAATTTAACCAACTGAACTAAGCTGAATCCCATTATCAGTGTCCCTCCCAGAGTGGAAAGCTTCTCTTTTCTCTTATGTGTCTACACGGGAACGTCTCTGAATAACGGGGTGTGAGAGTTAGCAAATAAATTGAAAAGAAAGATGTTTGTCTTCCTGTTGAGTAAGAATAAAAAAAGCCCCACCAGCTCTTTGCTTTTATGTTGGGGTCCATGAGAGACTCTGTCTTCCCAGGAGCCATGGCCCACCTGACTCTAGGTGGTGGGATTCTGCTTCTGGATATAAAATGTACATGGAGGGGATCTCTAGGTATGTCCCACTCCCCCTGAGAGATCTCTACTATAAGCACCGAGTCATGTCTATATCTCATAACTCATCCCCAGAGAATGCCAGGAGCGGGGGGGAGGGGATGGCCAGAACTCTCTAGATTATGCAGAGGCATTTTTAACAAAATTCAGGTTTGCCTAGACTCTGACATAACAGGTATTTCCCAAGTACCCACTAACTGCCAGGCACCGTATGAGGCTCCTTAGCACGTGTCCTGTCGTTTTGTCCCCCGACAATGCTGGAGAGGGTGATCGTCCTGCTTTACAGATAAGCAGACTGAGGCTCAGAGCCAAGTCGTGGCGAGGCCAAGAAGGGAGTCCAGGTTCCCAGGACCTGAGCTCTGCAGCCACACTGCCTCTTGATGTAAATATCGTCACGCAATTTTTAGAGAACACATTTGGCCAAAATGAGCTTGAGGCCCAGGTTTGGAGAGACTCATGGAACTGACGCAGATCACGGTTTCGATTCCAAAAGCTGTTTGACCTCAATCAGCGTTCAACGAGATCAAATGTGTTGTTAAGAACTGCCTTGCGGTCACTGTGGCCGTGTTGGTGACTCAAAGCTCTGAAGGAGTTTCTGCCTGGAACAGTGCTTATCATATTCAACAAAACACGTTTTCACTTTCAGGGGGAATTGAGAATAGACTGAGAGAACGTGAGGCCTGGCACGGACTTAGAGACGATCTCCAGCGTTTTGTTTCTATCACATTCATTTCTGTGATTGTGTTCAATTTATGGCAAGAGATCACAGTTTACCACTTTGAGGTGCTTGTATTAGATCCTTTTTTGTGAATATGTTTATTTAAATTTTTAAAAGGTCCATTTAAAGAAAAAACCAGAACTCATACTGCAAGGGTATAACACAGATACGGTAAAAGCAGTGAGGTTAAAACAGCTACAGCTAATACCCAAAACATTAGGGAGTGGTGGTTCTTAACCTGGAACGTGCACCACCATCTCCTGCAGGGACAGGCCCCACTCCCAGAGTTTCGGATTCAGTAGGTCCAGGGTGGGGCCCAAGAATCTGCATTTCCAGCAAGTTCCCACGTGACGCTGCTGCTGCTGGTCCAGGGAACCCACTTTGAGAACCACTGCTGTAGGCTCATAACCTCGTGGTCTAGTGCCCATGCCTGGCCCAAGAAGAACTAACTGGGAAGGTTAACTTTTTACCTTGTCTCTAGAGCCCCATTTAACCTCCAGATCGTTTCTCTTCCATTCCCGGCAACACAAGCTCCTTCTGGGGTCTGTGCTACTTGGTGCTCCCCACAAAAGCACCTGCCTCCTGCTTTCACTGGGAGCCGAAATCGCAGAAGAGAGAGGTCTGACATACATATGCGTGGGAGCCTGACCCTGGCTGAGGAGCCCTCCTTGATAAGCCTGTGGTTTAGAGGAGAAGAGGCAGACTCCGCACTCAGTTTGTGACCCTCTAAACAAGCTCATATTCGATAGCCCCGCACGGAAGACATGGTTTGGGGCTGGGCTGACTTGGGCTGGGCTGCAGGAGGACGATTTATTGCAGTCCTTCCAACACAGCCCTACCTGAGCCTGCGTGCCCTGACCTGCTGCCAGGGGTGGTAGACGGTTCTCAGGAGACACAAGGGCCACGTCATCTAGAGCATGGGGCTCTGGCATCAGATGGACCTGGAATCAGATCCTGGCCATGCTGTTTGCTCACTGAGCGCACGGGAGTCCATTCTTTACCTTTTCCACGTTTCCATTGCTCATTCATAAAAACAGGCATGAAAAGAGACCTTTCTTAAGGTTGTTTGGAAGAGTAAGTGTGAAGATGAGTGCCCTGGCCCATGGCTTGGTACATGTAAATGCCCAGCACTGCTGTCTGGTGCTTTTAGGGGAAGAATCAGCATGAGGTCCCTGCAGCAATTCTAGTCACTGTGGTTCTTGGGTGGGCACCGGTTTAGAACCATTTACCTCCAATTTAAAACTTCAGTTCATTAAGAGAGACTTATGTCAAGGGAGGCTCCGGGGGCCTCATTTCCTCCAGGCAGATGCTTTCTCCATGTGAAACAGATGATCGGCCTCCACCTGAGGCTGCACACACGTGTAGCACGTGTGTGCAGCCCCGGGTTACACTTGGCCCCGAGCCTCCCTGACCTGTCTGTGAAATCCCTGAACAAAGCAGGCAGTAAGCAGGAGTCCCCCCACCACTTCACAGCTACCCTTTCTCCCTCTGGTAAGTTCTGCGCTGGCACCCGAGGGAGGACAGCGTGGCAATCTCAACGTTAGAACCAACACATCCATGAACTCGGTCAGACTGGGCAAGTGACGTGGTCTCTCTGTTTTTCAGGTTTTCCGTGGAAAACTAAAAATAATGCATGCTTTAAAGACAATCAAAACAAGAAATACAAGAACTCATGTAAACAGGTTTCCAGCTCTTTGCTACAAGTAAAAGGTGTTTTCCAAATCCCGTTTTCAGCTGTCTTCAAGAACAAAGGCAAACACGCGTTCGGGAACACCAGCACATTCCAATGGCTGAGTAAGATGCCCTGTGATTACACGTCCCCAGTTACCACGCCAATTGTCAAGTCAGCTTCAAAAAACACAAGTGTGTCATTTCTAGTCTGAGCCCTAAGCATGCATAAAGTCTGTGTCTCACCTCCTCCGCATGTTACAGTGCAGGGAAAGAAGTCGGTCTGTCGCCACTGATGACTGATCGGCTGGTAGAAGAAGAACTGGACCACACTGTCCTTGGCCACGGTGTACCTGGTCTGGACAGAGAGAACTGTGATCACGTGTCTGCATACAACGAGCCAGTGCTTTCCACACCTTTCCATACGCGATGGACCTATCTCACCACTGCTGACAATCACAGACCCATCACAACAAACTACGGCATGTGAAGATGCCAAAAACTGTAACATGTGATAACATTTCATTGAGGTTTTTCACACATGGGGGCACAGAAGATCTGGAACCAGTCTCCCTGGAGTCATCTTTCCAGATGATTCCATGCCTGGGAGTGAGTTCTCAAAAGTGTAGGTAGAATTGTTTGTGTAACTTCTCTTTTCTACCTGATACATCTGATTTTAATTTCCATGGGAGCCAGGACTGAGCCAGTCTGGGTGTGTCAGCAACACGGCGCATAATTGGGATTCTTACACTTTCAGTAATAACATCTTGAAGCAAATCCTTCCAAAAAGGTCTTCTGAAAGCACAACTACAGAAACTCAAACATACACACACACGTGGTCTTTACGCACGACGGCTCCAGCATCGAACTAAAGAGGAGGAGGGGCACCACTGCGCGCAGTGAGCAGAGGGAAGGCACGGCTGAGGGACCACACTGAAGCAGCAACTTCTCCCCCCAACTTTTCTTCTTTTCTTCCCTACTGATCGAACAAATGAATGAATGGAGGGAAACTCCCAGAATGCAACAAAAAGAGAAAAAGAAAGGAAAAAGAAGTTGAGTTCATGCAGGATCGATCCAGAAATGCCAACACACATAAAGAGTTCAAGCCAGAGACACAGAGGAAATAACGAAGAGGTGATATTTAATTGCTGAAAATTTCCTAGACCTTGAGAAAGACAGGTGTGCTCAATTCAAAAATGTTCAACAAGTTCTGAGCAGACATTTTTAAAAAGTACAACAGCTGGGATAAAGAAAAATCTTTAAAGTTATCAGAAAGAAAAAAATATGATTACCTACAATGCAGCGAGAATCAGATAGGCACCCGATTTCTCACAGGAAACACTGGACGCAAGAAAGCAAAATCATGCCTTCAAAGTGATAAGGAACAATAACTTTTTACCTAGAATTCCATAAGTTATTAACCAACAATCAAATATCAATTATCAGTCTATGAATGATCTATGATCAAATTATCATCATAGTCCTATGATGACTATGTCAAAATAAAGATATTTTCAGACACAAGATGACCGAAACTTGACCCCTTGAGACCCTCACTGGAAAAAAAGAGAGAGAGAGAAAGAGAAACTACTAAAAGGTACTGAACAAGAACTAATATAAAAGCAGAAGAAGGTGATGGATGCAATAAGCAGTAATGATGAAATCACTCAGTAAAGCTTATTCATAAATGTAAATAAGAGTTGACTGAAAAATAATATTTTGATGTATCTGATTATAAAGCAGTATAAAAACTCCAGCACGAGATGTGTTGTGGGAGAGGGGAGGCAGGATGGGTGGTGGGAGCATGGCTGTCGCAGAGGCACCAAACACTTGTAAAGGATTTTTCTCTGGCTATGGAAGAACGTCTCTGATGAACCCTGCCAGTGAGAATAAGTAAAAACACTGCCGAAAATATTTTTTAATGTATTTGAAGGCACCAGAGACCTACCATCCTAGTGAGTATTTGCAGGGCCAAGATCCCAGACACAAAGGAAGCCCAGAGAAGTGAGCATAGCATTTGGCACCACCTCTGGCACCACATTTCTGCTGAAGGCATTTTCCATCATGCAAGTGGTGACTGAGTGCCTGAGAAGCTGAGCAGACCTGTCATCAGACTCGTGTGGCTGAGAGCAAACACTGGAGCTCAAGACCCACCAAAGCTGAGGCGGTACCGGTAAATGCCCTGGGTGCCCAACTGAGACCCCAAAAAGCACTATCCTAGGAAAAAGTGTGAACTGGAAGTAGACCAATTTTCAAAGGGAGTGAGGGCCAAGTTCCAATTATTTCAATTCCTTGTTGGCTGAAGGTAACTGGCTGCTAACCTGTCTTCCCGAAGCAGAAATTAATCCAGTCTCAAATTATATCTATAATCTTTCATCTACTATACATAGCTAAACTTAAAAATAACTAGGCACACAAAAAAGATAATAATAACAACCCAAAAAGGTGGAGCAATAGAGTATAAATGGAATTATAGAACATCCAGATATTGGCATCACCTGGGTAAACTGCCCCCGCTCCCTGCAACTCTAGCTTTGGCTTCAGATGGTGTTTCACAATACTCCATACCAGTCCCAGAGTCTTAAAACGGCAATGTTAGCACAGGGCTAGCTCCTAGGGCTCTGGTTTTTAGACAGCCTGGGCTAAGATACGATGGTTAAAATGCTTAAGAAACTAAATGACAAGACAGAGAATCTCACTAGAAACAAAGAAGCTACAATAAAAATAAAATGGCAGGGTGCTTGGGTGGCTCAGTCAGTTAAGTGTCTCCCTATAGCTCAGATCATGATCCCAGGGTCCTGGAACCGAGCTGTGCATCGGGCTCCCTGCTGGAGCCTGCTTCTCCCTCTCTCTCTGCCCCTCCCCCCTGCTCATGTGCGTTTTCTCTCTCTCAAATAATAAAATAAAATCACAAATAAATAAACATAAATAAAATAAAATGACAATTGTAAAAGTACGAAGCACAATAATTTAAGTCAGTATCTCAAGGGACAGACTTGACAGTGGACTAGACTGGAGTTCAGCAAATATTTTCATAAAGAACCAGACAGTAAACATTATAGTTTTCAGGCCATATTGTCCCCATGGCAGTTATTCAAAGTGTCTCGTATAGTGAAAAAGCAGCCACAATCTTTTCTTTTTTTAAGATTTTATTTATGCATTTGACAAAGATAGAGACAGCCAGCAAGAGAGGGAACACAAGCAGGGGGAGTGGGAAAGGAAGAAGCAGGCTCATAGCGGAGGAGCCTGATGTGGGGCTCAATCCCATAACACCGGGATCACGCCCTGAGCTGAAGGCAGATGCTTAACGACTAAGCCACCCAGGTGCCCCAGTAGCCACAATCTTTAAACAAATGGTAGTGGTTGTGTCCCAGTAAAACTCCACTTACAAAGATAGGTCATCAGCTTGCTGACCAGGATCTGCTGGCCCCTGGATTACATGCACTTGAAGAGAGAATCAGTAAATGGACAGAAAAGAAGGAAGTAGAAAGTAGACATGAGAGATAAAAGTATAACCACAGTCCCAGAAAAAGAGAACACAGAGAATGGGACAGAAACTATATCTGCAGAGGCAATAAATGAGACTCTTCCAAAATTGATGGTGGATACCAAGCCAGAGTTGTGAAGCATCACTAACCTCAAGCAGAAGAAAGCCACTAATTACATCACAAATTGATGAAAACCAAAACCAAAGAGAAAACACTTAAAAGAAGACAAAGGAAAAGACACATTACCTTCTAAGACACAAAACTAAGACTGACAGCTGACTTCTCTACCGAATTAATGGAAGCCAGAAGACAATGGAGAGATATTCTCAAAGTGCTGAAAGAAAATAGTTTCATAATGGTAAAAACAGTCGTGTCACTAGAAGAGGTAACAACTCTAAATGTTAATGTACCTACAACCTAACCTCAAAGATAAATAATTAGAAATTAACAAGAACAGAAAAAAATTAGACAAAGGTACAGTCACAGTGCCACTTCTACCGTATCTCTTATGGTAACTACTAGAATGAGCAGACAAAAACCAGTAGGTTACTATTTTTAATAAAACCATTAATAATAACATGATCAATTTGACATGTGAACAGTATCCTACAACAGAAGATGATGCATCATATCTTCTGATATTTGCTATGTTCTGAGCCACCAATTAAGTTTCAACAGATTTTTTTAAAAATGACATAATATTGAGTATGTTCTTTGACTACAGTGGAATTAAGCTATAAAGTAATAATGAGATTACTAGAAAATGTCTACATACTTGGATAAGACACTTCTAAACATTCCATAAATCAAAGACTATATCACTATGAAAATTACAACACAATTTAACTGAATGATGATGGGAAAGATTTCATACCAAAATTTGTGGAATGAAATACAAGGCATGGTTGGAGTGAAATTCATAGACTTAATACACGTGTTATGGCGGGGGGAAACGGATGAAAATCCATGACCTAAACAGCCAATTCAAAAAGTTAACAACAGGAAGTTTATTGAATCCAGAGAAAGTGGGAGGATGGAAATAATAAAGATGAGAGTGGATATTAATGATATGGAAAGGAAACCACATTAAAATAGGTTATAAAGCCAAAAGGTGTTTCTGTGAAAAGTCTAATAAAAGCAATAGCCCTCCAATATGACTGATCAAGTTAAAAAGAAAGAAGGGACAAAAAATCAGTATCAGGAATGAAAAAAAAGGACTCACTACAGATTCTGGAGACAATGAAGAAATAGTAAGAGGATACTATGGATACTATGAAAAGAATCTCTGCCGATAACTTTTAAAAAGTTAGTTGAAATATAGGCACACCTTGGAGATATCATGGGTTCCACTCCAGACCACTGCAGTAAAGCAAATATCACAATAAAGTGGGTCAAACAAATTTTTTGGTTCCCCAGTGCACACAAAAGTTATGTTTACAATATGATGTAGTGTATTAAGTGTGCAGTCGCATTATGTCTAAGAAAACAATGTATGTACCTTAATTTAGAAATACTTTATTGCAGAGCACCCGCCTGGCTCAGACAGAAGAGCATGCAACTCTTGATCTCGGGTTGTGAGTTCAAGCCCCAAGTTGCATGTAGAGATTACTTAAAAATAAAAGAAAAATCTTAAAAAAAATACATTCTTGCTAAAAAATGTCAACCACCATCTAAGCTTTCAGCAACTTGTAGTCACAGATCACAAGTCACCATCACAAAGATAGTAACAATGAAAACGTTTGAAATGTTATGAGAATTACCAAAATATGACACAGAGACACAAAATGAGCAAATGTTGTTGGAAAAATGGTGCCAATAGACTTGTTTGACTCGGAATTGCCACAAACTTTTGTGGCAATTTGTAAAAAAAAAAAATACAATATCTATGAAGTGCAGTAAAATGTAGACAAAGTTCTCAAAACAAAACTGACACAAAAGGAAACTAAAAATCTGAATAGTTCTGTATATTTTAAAGACACTGAATGCATACTTCTAAAAATTTCCTGCTGAATATTTCCAAATATTTAAAGAATAACACCAATTTTATACAAACTGTTGCAGAGAATAAGAACTGAAGAAATACTTCTAACCTTGTTTTATAAAGCCAGTATAAATTAATGCCAAGACCTGATATGAATACATGAGAGGAAAAAAAATCTCTTGCAGACATAGCTACCAAAAAATCATAAATAAAATAATTTAAAGTTATACCCACTGATATATGAGTATTTTTGTTAATAATAAAATAATAAATACTAATAAGTAAATACTACTAATATATTATAATAATGATAATGACCAAGTGAAGTTTATTACAGGATGGTAAGATGGGTCTAACTTTTAAAAATCAATGTAATTCAGTATATTAAAGGAAAAACAAACCAAAAAATAAAGGAAAAAACATATGATTCCCTCAAAAGATGTAGAAAAAGCATTTGATAAAATTCCACACTTATATATGACAATGGAAGCAAATTAGAAAAAGATTTCTTTCATCAAATAAAATATCTATCAAAAATTCTATAGAAACATCATACATGACGGAGAATTACAGAGCCCTTTGCCCCTGAAATGAGAAACATGACAAGCATAGCTGCTGTCACTAATTCTATTCAATATCATATCAAAATTCTAAGTAGTATAAAATAGCAAGAAAAATAAATAAAATATACAAGGATAGGAAAAGAAGAAACAAAATTTATTTGCAGGTGTCATAATTGTGTATGTACCTAATCCAAAAGAATCTGTAAACTATTACTATAAGTGAATATAGTAAGAATACAGGGCCGATATACAGAAGTCAATTAATTTCTATAACTTTGGCATAAATAAATGGAAAATGAAAAAATGCCATTTACAATAACATCAAAATAACAAACAACTAGGAATAAATTCATAAAAGATATATGACATAAACATTAAAAATCAGAAACATTACTGAGATAATTTTTTTAAACTAAATAAAAATGGATGGATATACCATATTTATGGATTGGAAAAATTGGTATTGGAAAATTTCAATTCTCTCCCAACTGACATAAAGATTCAACACAATTCCAATTAAAATCCAGAAGAACTGATAAAAATTGACAGGCATACGTAAAACTTGATATGGAAATGCAAGGAGTCAAGAATATCAAAGATCATTTTCAAGAACAAAGTGGGAAAACTTACACTAGTAAATATCAAGACTTGTTTGAATGCTGCAGTAATTAAGTCACAATGGTACTGCACAGACAGACCAATGAAACAGAATAGAGTCCAGGAACAGATCAGCACACACATAACAGTTTGGGCTTTAAGACAAATGGGGAAAGGACAGTCTTTTCAGTCAATTGGGTCAATTGGATAGTCATATGGGAAGAGATATTGATTCTACTGCATAACGTGTGCAAAAATCAACTCCAGGTTGATCATAGCTTGTAATATGACAGGTGAAACGATAAGTCTTCCAGAAGCAAACAAAGAAGAATAGTTCCATGACCCTGAATGAGGCAAAGATTTCCCAGCATACAAATAGAAATAGTCTAACCATAAAGCTAAAAATTGATAGCTTACACTATAACAAAATTAAGAGCTTCTGTATGGGAAAACTGATTGTCCTAAGTGCATGTAACAGAGGAAAAGAAAGGTTGAAAATAAAATGAATTAATAATTGAGCTCTAGAAGCCAAAAATATAAAACCAAAATAAGTTCATGTGAAGATAAAGGAAAGAAACAAAAATAAAAATTTATATAAATTGAATAGATTTTAAACTCTGAGTTAATCAGATGAAAATCTGGTTCTTAGATGCCTCAGAGACAAATCTTTGGATGGTTTGAACGAAACAAAAATTAGACCAAGGAACCAGTGGAATCTGAGACATAGTTACAGGTATAATGAGATTTTTTTAATGATATGGAAATTACATTTGAAAAGTTTGAAAGAATTGGATGAACTGGATACTTCTCTAGCAAAACATAAATTTCAAAACTGGTTCAAAAATAGAACTCTAAATAAATCAATAAGCCTAAGAGGGACTGAAATGGTTTGTGGAGTCCCACCCATTATCACCAAAAAGAAAAGGAAAAAAGAGAAAGAAAAGAAAGAAAAAGCATTAAAACCAGATGTTCTCCATAAAGAGATGACCTTATTGGAGCAGATGTGTTTAATTGCTGACCAATATCCACTTCCCTTTCCCATCCTGCCAAAGGCTCACTTTTGTTCTGGTGCTCATTCCTCCCCCATGTGTCTTCCATAATGCCTAACTGTCCCACGTGATCATGGCGGGCACAGCTGCCTCACCAGGTGTGGGGCCCACAAGAATGCACCTCTTGCTCATACAACCTCATAGAGTGTAACTGATCAGCAGTGCCCGTCCCAGGTCCAGCTCCTCGTGAGCTGCTTCCACCCAGGGGGTCTGAAGCAGGCCATTTCCTGGGAGACACTGTATCGTATGATAGATGACTCTGGCTCAGAGCCTCCCCTGCAGCCTTGCTGAATTCTCTAGAACCGCTCTCCAATCTAAGACGCTCCCACCCAACTGTCCTTCCATCCCTCTCTCCTCCGTTTGTGGTCAGGTCTTCCCTGCAGCCAAACAGCTCTCCCTGCCTCTCTCAGCTCTATCTTGATTCTTCCTCAGGGGAATTCCATTCTGAAATGTCTTGCATATCTAATCCTGTCTTGGCATCTGCTTCTTCAAGAACCCAGAAGGGCTAACACCCAGTGAATGGTTTAGAGAGAGCACATGGACCCAAGTCTTGTCAACGAGAGGTGATAAAAGGTCTGTTGCAGAGCTCTTGAGACAAAATTTTCCTGGCTGGGAAGAAATAAAAAATCCTAATGGGCTTCTGGTCATTGTCTTCTCTGCATGTTAGCCTTCTACTCCCAATGCAGGGCAATGACAAGCCAATTTACCTTTTTAGAAGCTGACATATAACATTGCATCTCTTTGGGTAATGCCCTATCAGGTGGGGAAATGGCCAGTCTTTCAGCTGTCCTGTCCTTCAGACTGATCTCCTCCATGGTGGTTTTCCACCCAGGACATCAGAGTCCAGAAAAGGGGAACAGCTTGGATCTGGCTGTGAAGGTCTTCATCCTGTCCTTGGGCCCATGGCTGTGTTCCTTGTCCCTCTAGCCACTGGGAGGACTGCAGGGAGCTTCAGAACCAGTGAACTCAGCTGGGTTCTTTGCTGGCCAGCGGAGGGTGGACTCCTCTGGTGACCAGCCCACTGCACATTCTGCTTGTGTTGCAGGTTCTCTATGGTGTGGGCGTGGCTGTGACTCCTGCCCGCTCTCTGGCCTGGCTTAGAGCCCCTTCCCCAGGGAGACCATATACTTTCCTGTCTAAGCCAGGATGACTTTGAGAGTGAAAGGAAAGAATTCAGACAGGGTTGCAAGCATAAAATGGGTCTTTTGAAAACAAAGTAGGACGTATGGAAACTCCACCTTTACCCCTCTGCTACAGGGTCGTTTTGCCCCCACAGTGTCAGCCCCTCCAAGCTTGGCCAGTGAAGAGCACAGGGAATCTTCCATGCCACATGGTGGCTGAGGGAGCTTCCAGGGAGCTGAACTCACACTCAACCTGTGGCTAAACATTTCACGACACTAAAGCTAATTTCATTCTGAGGTGGCTTCCCCAGGTTGTTGCCAATGGAAATAGATACCCTACGGGGCATTTTCCTCTTGGGGTTCTAGATGAAAAGTGGAGCAAAAGCTCCTTTTTTGCCTTTGCTTTGAAACCTACTTAATATGCTTCTCTGCTCTGGAGAGTGACCACCGTCATGACGTGTGTCTCATTGCCTTGTCTCCTCCTGCCTATCTCCTCACACATCCTTGCTGGACTCCCTCACTACAGGACATGAAGCTCAGAGCTCAACCTTATGGGGCGATTGGCATCCCCTCTCTACTGAAGAAGAAACACTTAGACTTAGTCTCCAAGCTGGGCCCTTGACATTGATTGATAGGAGCTCAATTCAGAAAAGGCCTTATTTCTCTCCATCAGACTGATTGTCAGGACAAAAGTCTAAACTAAAGATAAAGAAGGAGGAAAAGGAGGGGGAGGAGGAAGAAGGGAAGAAGGAGGAGAAGGAGACGGAGAAGAAGAAGGAAGAGGAGAAGGAGGAGAAGAAGAAGGAGGAGAAAGAGTAGGAGGAGGAGAAGGAGGAGGAGGAGGAGGAGGAGGAGGAGGAGATGATGATCCTACCTTAATCATCAAAAGTGGAACATAAATGTGTGTGTCCGGTTTACACATTTAATTTAGCTGTGAATTCTGGTAACTACTAGAACAGTATTTGAACTGCTTTTACCAAGAAACTTCCCTCAACAGACCATATGGCGGCAAATATCAGGTGAGATTTCAAAAGTCTCTGCCTCTGTGGGCAGAGGCAAACATTCAAGTTGAAGGGAATTCTGACTGAGAGGCAGGATGAAATAGGCAAATTTGCTTTTCTGTTTGGCACTGTTATGGACTGAATTGTGTCCCCTCGCCAAAAGATATGCTTATTATAACCCACAGTCCCTCAGAATAGAATCTTAGTTAGAAATAGGGTCTTTACAGATCCAGTCAAGGTAAGGTGAGGCCATCAGGGTGGGTCGAATCTAAGAGGACTGGTGTCCTTAGAAAAAGGAGAAATTTGGCACAAAGGCAGATGTGCACAGACAGAAGCCCGTGTCGAGGCTGAGGGAGAACGTCTGAGGACCTAAGCAGCTGGGAGGCGAGGCATGAAACAGACTCTCCCTCAGCCCTCGGAAGGAACCAGTCGTGCCCACACCTTGATCTTGGACTTGCAGCCTCCAGAGCTGTGAGTCAGCGACTGTCTACGGTCTGTCGTTGAAGTCACCCAGCTGAAGGCACCTTTACAACGGCCTCAGGAAACTGATACAGGAACCAACCCTAAAAACTGTGTCTCACTGGGTTTCGAAATACCTGTGAAAGTATAAATTCAGTCACTGGCTGCAACACTTGGCAAGGCTAGAACCCGTTCTTTGAGATAAAGGAAAACAGGCCGTTTCAAACCCTTGCATCTCTGGATCAGTGAGATGTGCTGCCCTAACGGCCCAGAAAGAGAGAACATAATGTGTGCCTAGAGCTGAGGTTGGGGGGAATGAAGGGCAGAGGCTTGCCTCGCTGAACACAGACGGGAAGAGCAATCAGAAAATGGTTTCCTGGGCGGGAGTTAAGATGGTGGAGGAGTAGGGGACCCCTTTTCCAGCCGGTCCCCTGAGTCGAGCTGGATAGGTACCAGACCAGCCTGAACATCCACGGAATCAGCCTGAGATGCAGGAAGATACATCTGCATCTCTACAAATGAACATCTCCAGCGCTGAGTATTGAGGTACGAAGCAGGGAGCCGTGAAACCGCACACAGATATTGGAAGATAAACGGAAGGGGGAGGGAGCCGCTGCGATCCGGCGCCGGGAAGCGGTAGCCACCTGCACGGGGGAGGGGGCGGACTCGCGGACCGGCACCCGCGAGAGAGCAGACTGAGACCGTGAGCCGGGGAATGTGCGCCACCAGACTGAAAACCAGAGCTCCAGGGTGCTCACTGGAACCAGACTGAGACCGGGAGCTCCGGGAGCGCATGGGGCGGCTGGCGGCGTTAGAAACACAAAGGACAGAGACGCACCAGCCCTGGAAGTGAGGGCTGGGACGCCGGGAGTGGGGCGCATATCCCGGGATGCTGCAGGGTTGAGCAGCACCAACAGTAACGGAGTTAAAGTGGCCAGAACATTAGTAGACAACGGGCCGCAATCCCTCTGTTCTGTGACAGAGGCTGAAATTTGGCCGCTGCTGCTCTGACTCTCAGAAGAGGCACAGTAAACCGCCAGGGAAAGCCGCCAGAGAACAAAAGCCTGGAAACACCAGCTCACAGGGTGCCCATCCCCATCCCCCCTTGCAGGGGACAGGGAGACTCTACCCAAACATGGTTGACTGAGTATTGGCGCGGCAGGCCCCTCCCCCAGAAGGCAGGCTGAAAAATCAAGAAGCCCAGATCCCTAAGATCCCTATAAAACAAGGGCGCACGGCCTGGTTCCTGGTCAATAATTTGGGCTCTGGACAACCCCACAACCTCTCCTCATCAGAATGACGAGGAGAAATCCCCTCCAGCAAAGAAAAGACAATGAGTCTGTGGCCTCTGCCACAGAACTAATGGATATGGATATAACCAAATTATCAGAAATGGAATTCAGAGTAACGATGGTCAAAATGATGTGTAGACTTGAAAAAAGTATTAACGAAAATGTTAATGAGAATATAGAATCTCTAAGGGCTGATATGAGAGAGAATCTGGCAGAAATTAAAAATTCTATGTGCCAAATGCAGTCAAAACTAGATGCTCTGACGGCCAGGGTGAATGAGGCAGAAGAACGTATCGGCGAATTGGAGGATGGGTTAGTAGAGAAGAAAGCTAAAATAGAATCTGGACTCAAAAAAAATCCAATCTCAAGAATGTAAGTTACGGGAGATTACTGACTCAATGAAATGTTCCAATGTCAGAATCATTGGCATCCCCAAGGGGGTGGAGAAAAACAGAGGTCTAGAAGAGATATTCGAACAAATTGTAGCTGAAAACTACCCTAATCTAGCAAGGGAAACAAACATTCGTGTCCAAGAGGCAGAGAGGACCCCTCCCAAGCTCAACCACGACAAACGGACGCCATGTCACATCATAGTGCATTTCGCAAATATTAGATCCAAGGATACAGTATTGAAAGCGGCCAGGGCAAAGAAATTTCTCACGTACCAAGGCAAAGGTATCAGAATTACGTCAGACCTGTCTACACAGACCTGGAATGAGAGAAAGGGTTGGGGGGGGGCATTTTTAAAGCTCTTTCAGAGAAAAATATGCAGCCAAGGATCCTTTATCCAGCAAGGCTGTCATTCAGAATTGATGGAGAAATAAAGACTTTCCAGAATCGCCAGTCATTGACCAATTTTGTAACCACAAAACCAGCACTACAGGAGATATTAAGGGGGTTCTATAAAAGTAAAAAGGCCCCAAGAGTGATACAGAACAGAAAGTCACAATCTATAAAAACAAAGACTTTATTGGCAACATGGCATCATTAAAATCATCTCTCTCAATAATCAGTCACGATGTAAATGGCCTAAATGCTCCCATAAAACGCCACAGGGTTTCAGATTGGATAAAAAGACATGACCCATCCATTTGCTGTCTACAAGAGACTTATTTTGAACCTAAAGATACATTCAGACTGAAAGTAAAGGGATGGAGTACCATCTTTCACACCAATGGACCTCAAAAGAAAGCTGGGGTAGCAATTCTCATATCAGACAGACTGGATTTTAAACTAAAGACTATAGTTAGAGACACAGAAGGGCACTATATTATTCTTAAAGGATGTATCCAACAAGTGGATATGACAATTATAAATATATATGCCCCCAACAGGGGAGCAGCAAGATACACAAGCCAACTCTTAACCAGAATAAAGAGACATATAGATAAAAATACGTTAATAGTAGGGGACCTCAACACTCCACTATCAGAAATAGACAGAGCACCCATGCAGAAAATCGACAAAGAAACAAGAGCTTTGAATGCCATACTAGACCAGGTGGACCTCATAGATATATATAGAACACTACACCCCAGAACCAAAGAATACTCATTCTATCCTAATGTCCATGGAACATTCTCAAGAATAGACCATGTTCTGAGTCACAAAACAGGTCTCAACTGATACCAAAAGATTGAAATTATTCCCTACATATTCTCAGACCACAGCGCTTTGAAATTGGAACTCAACCACAAGGAAAAATTTGGAAGAAACTCAAACACTTGGAAACTAAGAACCATCCTGCTCAGGAATTATTGATAAACCAGGAAATCAAAAATCAATTTAAACAATTTATGGAAACCAACGAGAATGAAAACACAACGGTCTAAAACCTATGGGATACTGCAAAGGCAGTCCTAAGGGGGAAATACATAGCCATCCAAGCCTCACTCAAAAGAATAGAAAAATCTAAAATGCAGTTTTTATATTCTCACCTCAAGAAGCTGGAACAGCAACAGAGGGACAGGCCTAATCCATGCACGAGGAAGCAGTTGACCAAGATTAGAGCAGAAATCAATGAATTAGAAACCAGGAGTACAGAAGAGCAGATCAACAGAGCTAGAAGCTGGTTCTTTGAGAGAATTAATAAAATTGACAGACCACTGGCAAGACTTATCCAAAAGAATAGAGAAAGAACCCAAATTAATAAAATTATGAATGAAAAAGGAGAGGTCATAACCAACACCAATGAAATTGGAAGGATTATTAGAAACTTTTATCAACAGCTTTATGCCAATAAATTAAGCAATCTGGAAGAGATGGAGGCCTTCCTGGAAACCTATAAACTACCAAGACTGAAACAGGAAGAAACTGAATTTTTAAACAGGCCAATTAATAATGAAGAGATTGAATCAGTGATAAACAACCTTCCAAAAAACAAAACTCCAGGCCTGGATGGTTTTCCTGGGGAATTCTACCAAACATTCAAAGAAGAAATAATACCTATTCTCCTAAAGCTATTTCAAAAAATAGAAACAAGAGGAAAGCTACCAAACTCATTCTATGAGGCCAGTATTACCTTGATCCCCAAACCAGGCAAAGACCCCATCAAAAAGGAGAATTACAGACCGATTTCCCTAATGAATATGGACGCCAAAATACTCAACAAGATCCTGGCTAATAGAATCCAACAGTACATTAAAAGGATTATCCATCATGACCAAGTGGGATTCATCCCTGGGATGCAAGGGTGGTTCAACATTCGCAAATCGATTGGTGTCTTAGATTTTATCCAGAAAGAAAAATTCAAAAATCATATGATTCTCTCAAAAGATGCAGAAAATGCATTTGACAAAATACAGCATCCTTTCCTGATTAAAACCCTTCAGAGTGTAGAAATAGAGAGTACATTCCTCAATCTCATAAAAACCATCTATGAAAAGCCTACAGCAAATATCATTCTCAATGGGGAAAAGCTGGAAGCCTTTCCCTTAATATCAGGAACACGATAAGGATGCCCACTCTCGCCACTATTATTTAACATAGTACTAGAAGTCCTTGCAACAGCAATCAGACAACAAAAAGGGATAAAAGGTATCCAAATCGGCAAAGAAGAAGTCAGAAACATCTCTCTTCGCAGATGACACGATACTCTATATGGAAAACTCAAAAGAATCCACTCCCAAACTATTAGAAGTTATAGAGCAATTCAGTAATGTGGTGGGATACAAAATCAATGCTCAGAAATCAGTTGCATTTCTATACACGAATAATGAGACTGAAGAAAGAGAAATTAGGGAATCCATCCCATTTACAATAGCACCAAAAACCATATGCTACCTTGGAATTAACTTAACCAGAGACGTAAAGGACCTATATTCTAGAAACTATAAATCACTCTTGAAAGACATTGAAGAAGACACAAAAAGATTCCATGCTCATGGATCGGAAGAATTAACATAGTTAAAATGTCCATGCTACCCAAAGCAATCTACACTTTCAATGCTATCCCGATCAAAATACCGATGACATTTTTCAAAGAACTGGAACAAATAGTCCTTAAATTTCTATGGAACCAGAAAAGGCCCCGAATCGCCAAGGAACTGTTGAAAAGGAAAAACAAAGCTGGGGGCATCACAATGCCGGATTTCGAGCTGTACTGCAAAGCTGTGATCAAAAAGACAGCATGGTACTGGCACAAAAACAGACACATAGACCAATGGAACAGAATAGAGAACCCAGAAATGGACCCTTGGGTCTTTGGGCAACTAATCTTTGATAAAGCAGGAAAAAACATGCAGTGGAAAAAAGACAGTCTCTTCAATAAATGGTGCTGGGAAAATTGGACAGCTACATGCAAAAGAATGAAACTTGACCACTCTCTCACACCATACACAAAGATAAACTCCAAATGGATGAAAGACCTCGATGTGAGACAGGAATCCATCAAAATCCTAGAGGAGAACATAGGCAGCAACCTCTACGACATCGACCACAGCAACCTTTTTCATGACACATCTCCAAAAGCAAGAGAAACAAAAGATAAAATGAACTTGTGGGACTTCATCAAGATAAAAAGCTTCTGCACAGCCAAGGAAATAGTCAAAAAAACTAAGAGGCAGCCCACGGAAAGGGAGAATATATTTGCAAATGATACTACAGATAAAAGACTGGTATCCAAGATCTACAAAGAACTTCTCAAACTCAATACACGAGAAACAAATAAACAAGTCATAAAATGGGCAGAAGATATGAACAGACACTTTTCCAATGATGACATACAAATGGCTAACAGACACATGAAAAAATGTTCAAAATCATTAGCCATCAGAGAAATTCAAATCAAAACCACACTGAGATACCACCTTACGCCAGTTAGAATGGCAAAAATTGACAAGGCAAGAAACAACAATTGCTGGAGAGGATGTGGAGAAAGGGGATCCCTCCTACATTGTTGGTGGGAATGCAAGTTGGTACAGCCACTCTAGAAAACAGTGTGGAGGTCCCTTAAAAAGTTAAAAATTGAGCTACCCTGTGACCCAGCCATTGCACTACTGGGTATTTACCCCAAAGATACAGACATAGTGAAGAAAAGGGCCATATGCACCCCAATGTTCATAGCAGCATTGTCCACAATAGCTAAATCGTGGAAGGAGCCGAGATGCCCTTCAACAGATGACTGGATTAAGAAGTTGTAGTCCATATATACAATGGAATATTACTCAGCTATCAGAAAGAACAAGTTCTCAACATTTGCTGCAACATGGATGGCACTGGAGGAGATAATGCTAAGTGAAATAAGTCAAGCAGAGAAAGACAATTATATGATTTCTCTCATCTATGGAACATAAGAACTAGGAAGATCGGTAGGGGAAGAAAGGGATAAAGAAAGGGGGGGTAATCAGAAGGGGGAATGAAGCATGAGAGACTATGGACTCTGAGAAACAAACTGAGGGCTTCAGAGGGGAGGGGGGTGGGGGAATGGGATAGACCAGTGATGGGTAGTAAGGAGGGCACGTATTGCATGGTGCACTGGGTGTTATACGCAATTAATGAATCATCGAACTTTCCATCAGAAACCAGGGATGTACTGTATGGTGACTAATATAATAAAAAAAAAACCACATTAAAATAAAAAAATAAATAAAAGAAAATGGTTTCCTACAGACACACAAAATACCCAACCCGGAGAAAGATGAGGGACATCTGGAGCACAAAGGATTTCAGACCATGAGGAGGAGGAACTTTTTTCTCTCCCTTAAGATGGATATGTTGTAAAAGACAGGGAAAGCTACCAGCAGAGTTAGAAACAGTGAACCACGGTAAGAGACGTCTTTACGAAAGCCATTTCATTTTGTTCTTGTGGGCATACACTTAAAATTGATATTCACGACCATCTCCTCCCAGACGCAGATGTTCGGTAAATTCTCACTGAGCAGAGAGTGCCTATCGTACCCTCCAATCAACAGGGACTACAGCACAAAGTACTTGATCGAGACTCTCTACTGCTACCTGGTGGCAGCATACACACACTCAAAAAGCGAAATAAGAATACTTCCAGGGCTCTCACGCAAAATACCGTGACTCCGTAGTGCTATGACAAAGGTCATCCATGAGAAACAGATCATTCAGGAAAACAAGAATCTATAATGAGAAACCCACTGGGAAGGGGAAAAAATGTCATTTTCAAAATGGCCCGATCATGAAAATATAGCTTCTGAAAAAGTCGAAAAAATGTTTTTGTCTCACTGGTACAGTGAACTGCTAGACTTTACAGTCTGAACAATAACCCACAAAGGAATCTAACATCTCACCGATGCCTTCAGAAGTCACTCATGATGTCAGAAGACAGTGGTTTTCAACAGTCTATTTATTAAAGTCCATGAAGTAAGGTCTAATCTATGACCGAATGGAAGAGTGTGCCTCAATATCCCTCAGCACAGCCACGCCTGCACTATGTTTGCACTGAGCGGGCAGAGCTGGTCTCCATTCTGCCACCTCAGGTTGAAGCCAGGTGTTCCAGTTTTAGACCAACCGCTCTTGGTCGATGGGAAGGAAAAGAGATACAGTGAGACACGCGGCTGACCATCATCCGCGACCTGACCTGCTCTTTTAACCTCCTGCTCAGACATGACTTGATTGCGTGATGAGCCATGAAGACATGAGTGGAAGCAGAGCTGCCCACCTCAGCAATAACACAGGCTGTCCTACTCCAGTGCTCCCAGCAAAAAAAAAAAAAAAAAAAAAAAAAAGGTAAGGGATGGAAAAGTATATTCCCTAGAAACCCACATTATTTGGACAAGCTTTTAAGTCAGGGAAAAAACAACATAAGAGTCATTCTTGCTTCATCACAGTGTCTGATTTTGCCAAATTCTCTCCCACCAAGTGCACACCACATTTGTGGAAGCAAACGGCTGTAGGCATGTGAATCAGGCTCTAGTTCTCCGTGAGTCAGACAGCTGTGTGTAACACCTTCTTTGATGGATCTATATTTTTAAAAACCTTTACAGTCAAGAGAGATCAAAAGCTTCCCTGGGGTTGAAGTGACAGCCCAGGATTGTTTATGAAATCTGAGGGAACCAGAACCCAGAGTAGAAAATAGAAGATAGTACTAATTCAGACTCATGCTACTGAAATGTATCCTGTTAAGAGGTGAACACGTAATCTGGGTAAGAAGATGTAAAATAATTTTTAATTACGCAAGTGATATAAGACTGTATTCTTCTCTTTAAGAATTGTTTTAAGTATTGGAATATTCTAAGTAAAGCTAAGATCACTCCCCCAAAGCACCTATCTTGTCTAAAAGAAGCATTGTTTTTTCATGTTTTCACTTTGGGGTGTATCCTCTCAAATCTTAAGAAAATGTGTACACACACACCTGCAGAAATATACAGTTTACGTGTGTGTGTGTGAGTGTTTATGTTTGGTATCAATAAACAATATACTTTCCATGTTGATACTGCAACCCAACAATATCTTGAAATGGTAATTTTTGTGGCTACTTTTTCCATTCCATCACTTTACTAACACCTCCTACACAGATATCTCCAAGTTGACTTGAGAAGAACACAGGTAGTCTAAGGAGGAATGAGAAGAGGACAAAAAATAATAAAAATAAGGTGCCTGTACGCACGCATGCATGTGTGCGTGTGTGTGTACGTGTGAGTGTTTTACTGCTCAGAAATCAAATGGGAAAACCCTAAGAGAAGCAAAACAAGTGAAGAACTTAGGCATAACGATGCACCAGGGAGAAAGAATAGAAGGAAAGAAAGATGACAATTATGGCTTCCCCAAAGCCTTTCACAATGCTATCGTCCAAGAATAACACTGGGTTGATGCTTTAAGGGTCTGACACAGAAGTCACTTAAACGTCCATGAATGGCAGATAATGTCTGTGAATGACAACCTCAACATCTATGAACTGACACTCGTGCCTTTAACATTAGGAACACAACAGGGAGCAGTGTGGACCATGGTACATCAGTGTGCCCGGATGGGAAAGCCACTGGTACCCAGCTGCAGCCAACGACTGCTATGACCACGGGTCAGCTAGTAGTCAGATGTTCCCATTTTTAAAGAGAAGCAGGATTCCTGTCTCACACTGAGGTCTTTCATCCATTTACTTTATCTCTATGTATGGTATATGAGAATGGTCAAGTTTCATTCTTCTGCATGTAACTGTCCCATTTTCCCAGCACCATTTACTGAAGAGACTGTCTTTTTTCCACTGGATATTTTTTCCTGCTTTATCAAAGATTAGTTGACGATAGAGTTGAGGATCCATATCTGGCCACAGCAACCTCTTTCAAGACACGTCTCCAAAGGCAAGGGAAACAAAAGCGAAAATGAACTTTTGGGACTTCATCAAGATAAAAAGCTTCTGCACAGCAAAGGAAACAGTCAACAAAACAAAGAGGCAGCCCATGGAATGGGAGAAGATATTTGCAATGACACTACAGATAAAGGGCTGGTATCCAAGATCTATAAAGAACTTATCAAACTCAACACCCAAAAACAAATAATCAAGTCAAAAAATGGGCAGAAGACATGAACAGAAACTTCTCCAAAGAAGACATACGAGTGGCACATGAAAAAGTGTTCAACATCATTAGCCATTAGGGAAATTCAAATCAAAACTACATTGAGATATCATGTTACACTAGTCGGAATGGCAAAAATTAACAAGGCAGGAAAGAACAAATGTTGGAAAGGATGTAGAGAAAGGGGAACCCTCTTACTCTGTTGGTGGGAATGCAAGCTGGTGCAGCCACTTTGGAAAATAGTATGGAGGTTCCTCAAGACCTTAAAAATAGAATTACCCTATGACCCAGCAATTGCACTACTGGGTATTTATCCCAATGATACAGATGTAGTGAAAAGAAGGGGCATCTGCACCCCAATGTTCAGAGCAGCAATGTCCACAATAGCCAAACTGTGGAAGGAGCCAAGATGTCCTTCAACAGACGAATGGATAAAGAAGATGTGGTCCATATATACAATGGAATATTACTCAGCCATCAGAAAGGATGAGTACCCAACATTTGCACTGACATGGACGGGACTGGAAGGGATTATGTTAAGAGAAATAAGTCAAGCAGAGAGAGACAATTATCATATGGTTTCACTCATATGGGGAACATAAGGAATAGCATGGAAGACATTAGGAGAAGGAAGGGAAAAATGAAGGGAGAGGGAAATAGGAGGGGGAGATGAACCATGAAACACTATGGACTGCGGGAAACAGACTGAGGGTTTCAGAGGTGAGGGGGGTTGGGGGACGGTTTGGCTGGTGATGGGTATTAAGGAGGGCACGTTTTGCATGGAGCACTGGGTGTTATATGCAAACAATGAATCATGGAATACCACATCAGAAACTAATGAAGTACTGTATGGTGACTAATGTAACATAATAAAAAAATAATAAAATAAAGAGAAGGAGAAAAAAAAACCCCGGCACTTCAATGTTACAATTCTTGATTTTTAAAAGTCAACCATTTAAAACTCAAAATTTCAAAGCAACTGTGCAGCCCATCCCTTGGCTGGTCACACTGCAGGCTCAACGGGAGCATGGGACAGGGGTCTGCGACCAGAACATTCTCTGACAAATACCTATGTGGCACACAGGCAGTGCTTTCTGAAGGCATTGGGTGTTTGTGTAGGTAAAGCCATTGCTGGCAAGGAGGGCTACTTGCTTTCCTCCATTTCCATTTAGAAGGAGTTCCCGAAAAGGGATGGGACAAAACGACCCACTGAAACACCCTTTCCTTTTCTCACATCTGAGGTATTCTGAATTTTATCAGAAGGACTTTCACACTGTGTCACCTTGGAAGTATTATCGGCCAGTATGCTTCATATCGTCTGCCTGAGGAAAGATGCACTGGGATTCACCCAGAGGGGGGCACAGGCTCGCAGTTACGCGCAAGGAGAGTTCTGAGGAGGGTCCCTTGGGACAGTGGCTGATGAGTGCGTGTAAGGAGACACAACTGAGAAACAAAGAAGGAAGGGAAGGGACAAGCCTCCGTCTTCTCTGCCATGCTCTGCCAGGAAAGAGAGGGCACGCACAGCGGCACGGCACCGGATTCAGATGGGGACTGTTTAACCACAGATCGTTTTCACCAAACTCCATCTAGGGGTTTAACTGAACACGCCCGGAGTCTACAAACGTGAAAACTACCTCGCCCTGTAAAAGTGAAGTTGTTTCTTAACTAGCAGGGCTGAGAAGCGGACACTGGAGAGAGCTGAACAATGTTTAGGAACCCACTGGCATGATGGAAAGATCAGTGATCCATGCTCTGTGCAAAAATGATTACTGACGACTTTGCGGGACACACTCGGTGTCGTGGAAACTCAAGACGTGCTCGGGCTCAGAGGCAGGGCGCTGACGAAGAGGCTCAGCCTACCTTGAAAATGAAATCAGCCATCAGCGGTCCTGGAATCTTAAAGGTCTGCCTCTCTGAGCCCCTCTGAAATTCAATGGTGGTGTTTTCTAGGACAAACACTCCCGGGCTGTTAAAGCTGTGTTCTTTTTTGCTTCCTTGAAGTGTTTTTGATTCAATAACTAAAATTTAAAAAGAGAATTTAAATGAGAGGACTGTCTTCAAAGCATTCTATTTCAAAAAATAATTCACTACCTGTATCAGCATATGATAGCAGCACAGTATCAAGATACCCACTTGCTGTACATTGACTCAGATCGGTGGAATACACATGTAAGCTTTTTAGTTGTCCAGAGCGACACTGGTCAGGTCCAATGAGGTCTACTCAACTCTTTGGAGCCATTTCTACAATAAGAGGAAAGAGAGAATGCCTCTTTCTTCATACTTTTTCATGAGGCCTCTATTATTCAAAGTAAAGATATGTTACTCCTTTTATCATCCATTGAGAAGATCTTAAACCCAGCCTTTTATTTAGACAAAATCACCATGAGTTTTGAAGTTGATTTTTTTTTAAAAAAAATACACTTTTTGTATTGAAATAATCAGAGATTCGCAGGAAGGTGCCAAAATAGTAGAGAGGTCATATGTACTGTTTATCCAGTTTTACCCAAAGGAATGGTTACATTTTACGTAACAAGAGTACAATATCAACGCCAGGAAATAACCACTGGTACAACGTGAGCACCTGTACCACGTTCAACGGCACCTCTCACACATCAGCGCGATCAAGATACAGAACTGTTACATCACCACAAAGACCTCTGTCCTGCACGTTACCGCTTTATTCACATTTGCTTTTATATGAACAGAAGGGCTTTTAGATCTCCTACGGAAAAATGTCCACAGTTTAACCCAGATAGCATTTCTACTTTATTTAAATGATTTTTCTTTCCTTCCTTTTTTTCCCCCTTTCATTTTGTAAATATCACCATCCTTACTGGACCTGATCTGAGGTTGAAAGAGGCAATTCTTGAAAAAAAAAAAAAAAAAGCAAAGCTAGGGGTTGGAGCACCTGCATTTCTGACCGCAGCTCTGTCTCTATGCCTTGGGTTTTCACTGCCTCATTTCTAAAACGTGGCATCAGAGCAGACAATCCCGCAGGTCCTCTTCTACTCTGAAACCTACGCTTGATTTACAGATAATTAGTGGCTGTTTGACCACCCTGAACAAAGGACACAACAGAACCCGAACCCCAGGAAAGCTGATAAAACATAACAAAACCGTCGGGCAAGGGGGGCTGCCATCTGCATGCCACTATGCTTGGCTGTTTCCCTTTGATTTCTCTCTGCCCTTGGAGCATCTGCAGGAATCCATGCATCCTGGACAGACTGCGTAACAGGCATTAGGAGACAACCCTGATTATGCCTGACAGGCAGGCTGGGAACTTTTCTGGGAAAATTCGAAGGCTGGACATGAGCTCCTTGATCTGCAGGAGTCATTAGCGGTCGAAGAATACTGCTGGCTACTCTTAGGCACACAAAACCCCAACCACGTTGGCCCTGATCTCCATGACCACAGATTTTTGGAAAGTGTGAGATTAAATTCATTTCCTAGTTCCAATGAAGATATAAAACTGAGTGTTATAAAGTGAGCTGTCAGTAAAAATGAGGTGGGGAGCTGGAGATGGTAAGAAGGCCCTCCCCTGGGTGGATTAGTCCTCTAAAGGAAAGGAGACGCAGTGAGCATTCCGACCATATCACGACACAGAGTGATGCTGGACAAAATCCACCCCCACAGAAGCCCGGCAAAACACTGAGCTTCTAGACTGAGGTTCAGCCTGAAATGAGCTAACTAAATTCAAATAGTGTTCTGTGCTCGGCGTTAGCCTTCTGGACCACAGCATCCCGAGTGCCATCGGACTGCGGAACTACTGTGGGGTGTCAGCATCTGGGAGGAAGGGAAGACCAGCAGGACAGCCACCCTCTAAAATCAAAGGCCGGCATTTCTGTTAGTCTAGTCCTGGTGTTTTGTGTTTTGGTGTCGTCTAGTCCATTACTTTGGACAGCATCCAAGACCTTTAGTGGCAAAGACAAGAGAACTCAAGGAGCAAAACCAGTTTTCAAGTGCATGTGAATTATCCAAGTCCAATATCCAACCATCCATATGCTTGTGATAAAATGTCTTCAATGCAATGATTTCAAAGAGGCTTCCAGCTCTGTAGGTCACAAACACCAGTTGCATATATAGGAAATAGAAGGCGGGGGCTCTGACCTCTGTTGTGTAATGGGGTCAGAAGTGGGCGAATAAAGACAGGGGAAGTGATCTGATGAAGGTGGAGTTCATTGATACAAATGGTTCTGACAACTGGATTGACAAAGCCAATGTGATGAATCTCTGGGTGAGGCCGAGGCCAGCGGAGTTTTTCAAAAGTTGTCATTTTTTGCAGACGGTAAATTTGCCTCTCCTTAGTGCCTATGCCCCTTAAAATAAGTGACAGAATAAGGGTTGGTGAAAAGCAACAATTCAGATGATGCACTGACTTATAAATACAGGTTTGTTTTATTAATTTCTAGCATTCCACTGTATTCGACTGCAGCCCTATGGGGATAATGTATAATTCATGGCTCGTGAGACCAGCACACACGGTCCTTGAGCTCTCAGGGCCTTCCCAGACCCCTCTACGGTTTCTGCAGCAAGAGGGTTCATGCTGGGTGGAGACCCCAGGAAGCCCATAAGCACACCCACCACTGTGGACAGCCGAGGGTATGGACCTTCCTCCCTGCTGTCCACTGCTGACTTCTTCCTCCTCCTCAGGCCCTCTTGAATCCCCCAAATTTTCAGAACTTGAGTCTATGATGGTGCCTTTAAGTATTTGGATCCATCGCAGTTGTTAATAAAAGCAATGATGACTACGAAGATGAGGAAGGCATCCTGGAGCTTCCAGAGGAAGGGTGTGCAGGAGAAGTACCGTCCAGGCTTCCTTCAGAAGAGGCGGCCTCCTGCTAACCATCCCGAAAAGGCTCCTTGCAGGCTGAGGCCCAGAACTATCGTTAGGTAAACACATAACGAGCATTCGGCACAGCGAAGTCACTTATAAATACACCAAACCGAGGCTTGGAGTCGAGTGGTATTTTCCAGCACATGCCATCGTGATCCAGTGTCCACGTGCTTTGGGCAGTAGGCATCTGTGTTTGTATTTTTAGAGTTGACCCTTGAACAACATGGGTTTGAACTGTGCAGGTCCGCTGATAGAGGGATTTTTTTTTTCCTAAACACAGTCCAGTTTTGTAAATGTATTCTCTCTTCCTTATGACCTTCTTAATCCCATGTTCTTCTGTCTAGCTTACCTGCTTGTAAGAATACTGTGTATAATACAAATAACATACAACGTACGTGTCAACTGACTGTTTATGCTGTCAGTAAGGCTTCTGCTCAACAGTAGGCTGTTAGCAGTTAAGCTTTTGGGGAGAGTCAGGGCACCTGGGTAGATTGGTCGGTTAAGTGTCTGCCTTCGGCTCAGGTCATCATCCTGGGGTTCTGGGGTCGAGCCCAATATCAGGCTCCCTGCTCAGCGAGCCTTCCCCTGTGCAGGCACATGTGCTCTCTCTCTCTCTCTCTTTCTCAAATAAATAAAATCTATTTAAAAAAAAAGGTTTTGGGGGAGTCAAAAGTTTTATACACATTCTCCACTGTGCAGAAGTTGGCACTCCCAAGCCCCACATTGTTCACAGGTCAACTGTATATGTCTGTATATGGTCATCAACAGGCCCTTAGAGGACAAGAAAAACCCCCAAACAGCAACAACAGAATGATTCTCCCTATCAATAAGGGAGGTTTTCAGTTTATGACATCTTGGCCTCTCAACTCTATTGCTAATCAAACACATTTAATGCTGAAGTTTTGCCACAATAAAATCTCTTTGGCAGGAATCCTCTTACGGCTTCTATTTTTGAAGTTTTAGGGAAATTTGGGACAATGCAGTTGGGACAGTGCTGGGGCCAGGTGTGGGACAGGACTGGAAGTTTAGGATCTTCACACCTCTAGAAAATAGGTTAAGAGAGACATTCCGTTCCATGGCAAAGAGAGTGACATTAACATTACTGGGTGTACTCAGTTCTTCATGATGGAGCCTTTTGGAGGGTTGTAGTTAATACAGATTTTAAAAGAATGATTTATTACAGCAAAGTAAGCTTTATTTCAGGAATATATCTTTGTTTCAAGTAAAAAATTAAGGAAACAGTAATATAAATCAAGAAAATAAAACTATGTCTATATTTAGATGTTCAGAAATGTTAACTAAACCCTTTGTAAACGAAGCCAGTTCTATTCATCATCAGAGAAGGATAACTTTCGGGAACCCTTCCAGAGCCAACTACAGGACGGTTCAGAGGAGAAGTATTCCAAGCAACGGTTCTGTCACCTTTGGAGCAATGGGAACATTTTTGAGCCCTGTTCTTGGAACAGTGCCAGTTTTGAGTATAAAGTCATATTTAATAAGCCAGAACATATTTGCATGTAAATGAATATTTTGCCTCCAAGTATTCATCTTTGTTTATTCTGTTTACTGTCTATGTATTCTGGTTTTGGAACTTACAAACCTAGTTTTGGAGCTGAATTTTGGGAATCGCCTTCGCATCATGAGGAAATTGGGCCCAGCCACTGAATATTTCTTTAAACATCTTTTTGATATGCCATAAAATCCACATGCCATTAAATTCGCCATTTATAACCCAGTTTAACGATTTCAGTATATTCACGGAGTTGTGAAAACATCACCATGATCTAAGTTTAGAACATTTTTGTCATCCCCAAAAGAAACGCTATACCCACGGGCAGTCATGCCCCCATCTCCCCACCAACCCGACTTCCCCCAGCCCCAGGCAACCACCAAGCTACCTTCTGTCTCCCTAGATTTGCTTTTTCTGGACATTTTATATAAATGGAATCATATGTGGCCTTTTGCAACTGGCTTCTTTCACTCAGCACCGACCATCCATGTGGTAGCCTGTGTCGTGCTCCGTTCTCTGTTACAGCTAAATGATACACCACATTGTCGTATTTTATTCATCCACCAACTGATGGACATTTGGGTTGTTTCCACTTTATGGTTATTACGAACAACACTACTAGTAAGATTCAGTACTTTGTATTTTTGAATCCCAAACTGTATGTTCCAATGTGATTCCCTCAAATGATTCACAAAATTTGGATCTGAATGTTTTTTACCTGTTTTCAAAAACCAAGTTCATGCTTGTAAGGATGAAGATTTACTCTCACCAAGAGCTATAGGCTTTAAGCCATTTTAAAAAGCTTAGAAAATGCTGGGCACCTGAGTGGCTCAGTTCCTTGAGTGAGGGCCTTTGGCTCAGGTCATGATCCTGGAGTCCGGGGATCGAGTCCTGCATCGGGCTCCCTGCTCAGCACAGAGTCTGCCTCTCCCTCTGGCCCTCCCCCATCTCATGCTCTGTCTCTCTCATTCTCTCTCTCTCAAATAAATAAATAAAATCTTTAAAAAATAAATAAATAATAAAAAGCATAGAAAATGTTTTGATGTTTCCTTACATAGAAAGCCTTGAATGCAGTGACCATTATAGGATTGTAAGCATTTTAGTATTTTAGTTAAAAAAAAAAAAATTGGTCACACCCTTTTAGTCATAATTGATAAAATAAAGGGTAAAAAAAAAAAAAAAGAGTTTCAAACAATGGTTCATGCTTACTGCCCCAAAGATGTTCTCTTGCTTCTCTGATCATGATGTACTACAGAATTTCCTGTTTTTTCAAGATTTTAATCTCCATTATTGGTGATCTTAGACATTTTTACTTAAACATTTTGACATAAACTTTCCTCAAAGAACATTACTGGCGGAATATTAGTACTGAATTCAAAATATGCAAATAGACACGCACACACACACACACACTTAAAAGCTACCAAAAACATGATGCTTGTGACCCAGAGAAAATTTTATAAGTCAAAAATCTAGAGTGGTGGCTCAGGAAAAAAAAGAGAAAAAAAGAAGAAAAGGCAATCTATGTAGCACTTTGATCCACTGGACCTTGATTTGTGTAGCTTTTAAAATAGCTGTAAGTACTGTTTTGTCCTTTTCGGGAAGAGATGGCTGAACTCAGCAAGCTTCTTCAAAGCCAGGGAGCCAGTCTTGGCAGAGACGAATTCTCCTATGAAAGAGACTAAGAAAGTCCTGCTTCTGGCCACAAGGAGACCTTGGGAAAGAAACAGACAAACTCCACTATTTCCTGTTCTGTTAGGTCCTAAGAGACCAAAAAACAAAGAGGAGATGCCATCTGATTTCGGCCAAAGAAACAATATAGTGGCAATCTTCTATCATTTCAAACTCCATATTCTGGAAAACCAGTGTTTATTTTCGCTGCCCCTGGACCTGAAGTTGCAATGTGTTGGCAACAAAGTTTATACTTTTCAGCTATAATCACTGATATGGTTCTGTGTTTTAAAAAAAAATTTATTTTTGCCCCAAACTTTTAAAATCTCTAGAAAACTCTTGAATACTATTCTACTCTCCCCATAAAAATAGTTTATTTCCCGTACAACTTGATTTCCTCTCCCACAAGGAGGTTAATTCCGAGCTGGTGTATTTCCAAGCACTGGGGCATGAGAACAGGAAAATCGGAGTATTGGTCATTCCCTACTGATATAAATGATTTTGGAGTGGCTGGCAAAATCCTTGAGGTATTTTCCTACCTACCCATTAACACAAAGAAAGATTTTTTTTTTTTTTGGCTAAATAAACTATCAGGAAACAAAAACATGTTAGGATTAAATTGTACTTACAAAGATGTGCGGGTCCTTTCACTGTAATTCTTACACTTCGACTTCCCAGAGGAACAGCAATTATATTTTCTTCCCCTAGGAAAGAATGCAAGACAAATGTAGTCAAATGGTCAAAAGGCCTATCAAGATAAGCAAGTCAATCAAAAGAGGAGCACTTGCCAAGGGTTCTTGAACTCCACTTCCATCATACAGTCAAGAAATCTCTGGAAAGCACCTACTGTGTATAAGCCATAGTCATACTACTCATAATTTCATTAAACGCATCTTTAAAAAACATTAAAGAAAAGTTTAAAATGAATCCACTGGCCTACCACCTCAACTGCCTTCCTCCCCCAGGCCTCCTGATGTGCTTTGATGAGGGGCTGGGGGCAGGGGCCTCAAAGTAGGGCCCTTGGGCCAAATCTGACCACAGGCATTCACTTAAGGCTGCTTTACCCTACCCTGAAGGTAGAGTTGAGTAGTAGTAACCAAGACAACAAGGCTCACAAAGCCTAATCCATTTACTATCTAGTCCTACACAGCACAAAGTTTGACGACCCTGGCCTAGATCATTACCTTGGGGCAATCCTAGTCTTCAGAGATGTTTTTTGCTTTCATGCTGTTACACATTCTGAAATTAACTTTCATGGCTTCATAATAACCTAGGCTCATATATAAAATTTACCCCAGTAGTCCCCGATTTAAACATTAAGCCTGTTACTAAATGGAATTAGCATATTATCAATAATATGAATTACTTTCAAGCAGATGTTGTTTTTGTTTGTTTAACTTAGGGAGAACAAATTTCTTGGATAAATTCTGGGGCAAAATTGTTGGATCAAAGGATGTTACTACGTTTGCTGACTTGTTTATAAGTTTTTATTAGATAAAAATATCTGCTTATTATTGAAAATTTAAAAATGCAAATAAGCAAGAAGATAAAATAAAACTATTTCTAATCCTGCTGCCCAGAGATCACTTCTAAAACTCAGATAAATATTCTTTCCAAATTTTCTGTTTGTTTATTCCTAACATGCATACATGCAAAATACATGCATACATGCAAAATACACACATGCATGCATACACGCAAAAAACACAAAACAATGGACAGCATTTAAATGTCCACCATTATAGGAGAGATTAAACAAACAATGGTATTTCTGTACTAAGGAATACTCTACGCCTGATAAAAGTAATGATAAGAAGCTATAGGGCTTGATGTAGAAAGCAAGCCAACATACATACTGATGAATAAAAAAGAAAGTTAAAAAGCAATATATATGGGCAATGATTTCTTGGATATGACACCAAAAAGCACAGGCAATACATGAAAAAATAAATAAACTAGACTACATCACAATTAAACTTTTGTGCATCATAAGATACTATCAATGGAGTAAAAAAGCAACCCATGGAACGGGAGAAAATGTTTACAAATCACATATCAGATAAAGGGTTAGTATCCAGAACATATAAAGAACCTGTACTCAACAACAACAACAAACAAACAACCCAAAGTAGAAATGAGCAAAGGACTTGAACAGACATTTCTCTCAACAGAATATACAAATGGTCAATACATCCATAAAAACATGCTCAACATCACTAGTCTTTAGGGAAATGCAAATCGAAACCATAATGAGATCTCACTTCACATCTATTAGGATGGCCAACATCAAAAAAAAAAAAAAAAAAAAAAAAAACCAGAAAATAATACTCAGGATGAGGAGAAATTGGAACTATAGTTCTATATTTTTTGTTTTGGATAGTGACAATGCACTGATGAGTTACTTTTCGAATACAATATTCAAAAGCTAAAAACATTTTTTATAAAAGAAGGTAGAAAATGAAAAAAAAAAAAAAAAAAAAAAAGGACCAGGGCCCAAAAGTTTTACTGGGTGAGTTTTGCAAAATCTTAAGTAACAGGTAAGCACATGAAAAGATTGAAAGGTTCTCAGAAATGTACAACTAAAATAACTCAGATACCCAAACCAAACACAGAGAGCACAAAAATAAACAGATAAACCTCATATAATTATGACTATGAATATATAAAAATAATAAATAAAACAAAGCAAATTAATTCCAGAATTCTATCATAAGAATTATACATCATGAGTTAACAGAATATATTCTAAAAATGAATTACTGACAACATAAAACTTGTTAATGTAGCTGGTTGTATTAACAGATCAAAGAAGGTAAACATTATCATCATTTAAATTAATATAAAAAGGTGTCTGATAATACAGTATACATTATAATAAGATTCCTATTAAAGCCAAGGATAGAAAGAAACAGCCTCAATTTGATAAAGAATCAGAAGCCATGAGCAGATTTCATGGTGAAACATTAGAATTACTTCCATCATAGTAACAAAGCAAGGATTATCATCACCATCTTTTCCATACTCTTCTGGAGATCCTTATCTTATTCAATGTAATTAGAAAATAAATAACTTATAGGAATATATGTTAGAAAAATTTTTAAATACCATTATTTGTAAATTGTCAAGTAAAACTTCAAGAAGAAAAAATCTATTACAGGCCAATATCCCTGATGAATATAGATGCAAAAATTCTCAATAAAATACTAGCAAACCAAATTCAATAGCACATTGAAATGATCATTCACCACAATCAAGTAGGATTTATTTCCTGGGACTCAAGAATGGTTCAACATATATATTTATATATGTGATACATTAATAGAATGAAAGAAAGAATCCTATGATTATCTCAATAAAAACAGAAAAAGCATTTGACAAACTTCAATATCCACTCATGATAAAAACTTTTAGCAAATTAGGCATAGAACAAACATATCTCAACATATTAAAGGCAATATATGACAGGCTCACAGCCGGCATCATACTCAATGGTGAAAGGTTGAAAGCTTTTCCTCTAAGATCAGGAACAAAAAAGACGCCCATTCTCACCACTCCTATGCAACACAGTCCTGGAAGTCCTATCTAGAGCAATAAGGCAAGAAAAAGAAATAAAAGGTATCAGAATTGGAAAGGAAGAAGTATAATTGTCTCTATTTGCAAATGACATGATTTTTTATAAAGTTGACCCTTGCACAATGCAGAGGTTAGTGGCAAAAACCACTCAAGCCATCAAAAATCTGCACATAACTTCCCTCAAAACTTAACTGCTAATAGCCTAATATTGACCAGAAGCCTTACCGATAACATACAGTTGATGAAGAGATATTTTGTATGTTATATGTATAATACACTGTATTCTTACAATAAAATAAGCTAAAGAAAAGAAAATGTTTTCAAGAAAGTCATAGGGAAGAGGAAATACATTTACAGTGCTGGACTGTATTTATCACAAATAAAAATCTACATATAAGTAGACCATGCAGTTCAAACCCATCGTTGTTCAAGGGTCAACTGTATAGAAAATCCTAAAGGCTTAACATAAAATTAACATACAAAAATCAGCAGCATTTCTATACACTAACAATAAATCTTCTGGAAAAAAAGTAAAGAAATTGATCCCATTTACAAGAGCATCAAAAACAACATTTAGGGATAAATTTAACTAAGGTTTGAAGGATCTCTACTCTGAAAACTGCAAGACAGTGATGAAGGAAATTGAAGAAGTTACATATAAATATAAAGGTATCTTATGTTCATGGACTGGAAGAATTAATATTGTTAAAATGTCAGTACTACCAAAGGCCATCTATAGATTTGATGCAATCCCTATTCAGATTTTAATAGCATTTTTTACAGAAGTAGAAAAATACCCTTAAAATTTACATGGAATCACAAAAGACCCCAAATAGCCAAAGAAATCCTGAGAAGGAAGAACAAAGCAGGAGGCATCAAACTTCTTGTTTTGAAGCTATACTTAAAAAGCTACAGTTTCTAAAACAGTGTGGAATGTTGGGGCACATGGATGGCACAGTGGGTTGAGTGTCAAACTAGTGGTTTCAACTCAGGTCGTGACCTCAGGGTTGTGAGATCTAGCCCCCCCCCTTCCCATTGGGCTCTGTGCTCAGTACTGAGTCTGCTCAAGACTCTGTTTCCTGGGGCACCTGGGTGGCTCAGTTGGTTAAGCGTCTACCTTCAGCTCAGGTCATGATCCCAGGGTCCTGGGATCAAGTCCCACATGGGGCTCCCTGCTCTGCAGGGAGCCTGCTTCTCCCTCCCTCTCTGCCTGTCACTCTGCCTACTTGTGCTCTCTCTGTGTCAAATAAATAAATAAAAGACTCTTTCCCTCTGCCCCTCCCCTCCATGCGCTCTTGCTCTTGCTCTCAAATAAATAAATAAATATTATTTTAAAAAGTGTGGTGGTAGGTCATAACAACAACAAAATAGGCCAATGGAAAAGTATCAAGAGCCCAGAAATAAACCCAAGCACATACAGTCAACTAACGTTTGACAAGGGAGGCAAGAATACTCAACAGAGAAAAGACAGTCTTTTCAATAAATATGCTGGAATAATAGTTTTTTTCAAATGTAAAAGAATGAAATTGGACCCATATCTTACACCACTCACAAAAATTAACTTGAAATAGATTAAAGACTTGAATGTAAGATATGAAACCATGTAACTCCTAGAAGAAAACAGGAATACATGCTCCTTGACATGGGTCTCGGTAATGATTTTTTTGATGTAACACCTAAAGCACAAGCAACAAAATAAAATATCAACAAATAGGACTACATCAAACTAAAAAGCTTTTGCACAGCAAAAGAAACCATCAACAAAGTGAAAAGACAACCTATGGAATGGAAAAAAGTATATGCAAACCATATATCTGATAAGGGGTTAATATCCAAAATTTATAACAAACTCATACTACTCAATAGCAAAACAAACAAAGGAAAACCCCAATTTATTTTATTATTATTATTTTTAAAGATTTTATTTATTTGACAGAGATAGAAACAGCCAGTGAGAGAGGGAACACAAGCAGGGGGAGTGGGAGAGGAAGAAGTAGGCTCATAGCGGAAGAGCCTGATGTGGGGCTCGATCCCATAACGCCGGGATCACGCCCTGAGCCGAAGGCAGACGCTTAACCGCTGTGCCACCCAGGTGCCCCTATTTTATTATTTTTTAATGCTTTTTTATTATATTATGTTATTCACCATACAGTACATCCCTGGTTTTTCATGTAAAGTTCGATGATTCATTAGTTGCGTATAACACCCAGTGCACCATGCAATACGTGTCCTCCTTACTACCCATTACCAGTCTATCACATTTCCCCACCCCCTCCCCTCTGAAGCCCTCAGTTTGTTTCTCATAGTCCATAGAAAACCCCAATTTAAAATGGGCAAAGAAGAACCTGAGCAGTCATATCTCCAAAGAAGATATACCAAAGGCCAATAGTATGTGAAAAGATTCACAACATTACTAGCCATTAGGGAAATGCAAATTAAAACTACAATGAGATATCACCTCATGCATGTTAGAATGGCCATAATCAAAAAGACAAAAGATAACAAATGCTGGGATGGATTACGATAAAAGGAAACTTTTATGCACTGTTGGTGGGATTATAAATTGGAACACCCACTGTGGGAAACAGTATGGAGTATCCTCAAAAAACTAGAGCAGTTATATGATCTAGCAATTCCACTTCAGGGAATATATCCAAAGGAAATGAAAACACTAACTCAAAAAGATATCTGAACCTGCATGTTCTCTGGCATATTTACAATAGCCAAGACATTGAAACAACCTAAGAGTCCATCAATGGATGAAAAGATATAAGTTGTGGTATATATGTATACAATGGAATATTACTCAGCCATTAAAAAATGAGGAAATCTTATCATTTGCAAGAACATACATGGGCCTCAAAGGCATTACGCTAAGTAAAATAAGTCAGATGGAGAAAAACAAATACTGTATGATTTCACTTATATGTGGAATATAAAAACCAAACAAAACAAGAACAAACTCATAGAAAAACAAATCAGACTGGTGGTTACCAGAGGCAGAGGGTGGGGGGAGGAGGAATTGGAAGAAAGTGATCAAAAGGTACAAACTTCCAGTTATAAGATAAAAAAGACTAAGGATATAATGTACAATAGGATGACTATAGCTAACAGTGATGTATAATATATAGGAGAAATTTTCTCATCACAAGGAGGACTTTTTTTCCTTACTCCTTTTCTTCTTTCTTTTTATTGTATCTATATGAGAAGATGGATGTTAGCTGAACATACTATGGTGCTCATTTCACAATATATTAAGTCAAACCATCATGCTGTATTCCTTAAACCTATACAGTGATGTTTGACACTTATTTTTCAATAAAACAGGGGGAAAAAACCTATAACCTCCAAGAAAGTTCAGAAAGTATCCTGATATTTAAAAAACTGCTTTCCTGTATTTTAATTAATAATTAATTGTATATTTGTATAATATTTAATTGTATATTTTAACTATCTTTTATAGCTATATATTATACTTATATAAATGTTAATATATTAATATACAATATTTTACATATATATATATTCCAATATTTATTCTTAGTGTGTCTCCTGAAAAGCCAATAAATATTAACCAACTCAATAACAACGAACATCCTTGTATTCATGTGGTGTCTCCAAATACCATTTCTCACTAAAAAGAACCAGGGCTTCTTTAAAAGTGGTTCAATCCAGGTCTGGGTCAGAAAATGAACTAGATAATCCTAGATTTTTGTTATGGAATAATAAAAGTAAGGGAGCTCCCAAAGACATGAGTCATGTGAACTGAACTAAAGTTATGTGAAAGGACTTCAGAGTCAACATAAAAGGTATCCAACTGGGCAAAAATATGACAATTTGAACATTAATAAGAATAATAACTGCAATGAAGTGAATCACATGAAATGTGTTTAAATCCTCAAGTCCTTAATCACACTAGAAAAAAATCATTGGTCACATTCTGAGGATGCTAAAAATCAGCTCATTGTTTTGAAAATTGATTAATAAAGACAAAAAAATAATGCATTTACCATGCCTTTCTACACAAATTATACTTCAGGGGAACCAAATAGTTGATGAGGTGAAGTTTTTCTTTATAGAAGTATCCAAGCTGACAAATGAAGGACTGATATATTGTCATCATTTAAACATTCATTATCCATAGCTATAGCATCACAGTAAGACAGAAAACCATACATTATGTGCCTCTTAATATGATGCAATAGGGGAAGTATATAACACCAACTTTAAAGTATTCTTATCAAAACAAACACATCTTAATATGATCAAGCCTTTATATCTAACAACCTACTCACAGGAAATGTAGGGTACAAAGGCACATACTAAACCACATCATGGAGAAAAATATAGATTATGGGAAAACCTGTAAAACAAATGAGCAGTTTCCTTAAAAAATAAATATCAAGGGGAAAAAAGACATACTTATAATTAAAAACAAATTAACAAATATAATTAAGGATAAAAAGAGAGGAGGACGTACTTATAATTTAAAAAAAAAGAATTAAGAGCCATAACATACAAATGCAACGTACAGATCTTATTTAGAGACTAATTTGAATAAGCAAGCAAAAATGATGGAGTAAGGAACTCTGGAAACCACTCCTTCATGAAAACAACTAGAAAAAATGGTCAGAATCAACATTTTCAAAATTCTGGAAATTAACTAAGGCTTGCAGGATTCTGGGCAGAATTTATTCAAGAAAAACACTCCGTAAGAACAACAAATTTTATGGCATTTTAAATTGCCTAGTCCCATAATCCCCCATTCTCAGCCTCCACTGTAACCTTGAAAACCAACATCCCATAGTCATTGTGCAAATCAGCAGCCTGGAAGATGCTGCAGGAACAGATTATGGTTGGAGCTCCTTCAAAGCTCCAAGTCTCGACTGTCATTATTTGACCTGAACGATGGTTCCTTGGAAGACCTCACTCACAAAGCTGTCTTTATTTTACCTACCTAGGAGCTTGCCCAGTACAAACAAGCTTTTCCCGAGGGGCATTCATCCAAAACAATCAGAGGCAATTGTTTAACATTGAGGCTGCCCAAGGTGGTAGATAACAGTTGAAAAAAACAACAAGCTATCCAAAAAGCTTAAAAGGAAAAGCTGGGGAATAGAGACGTCCACAGGGGGCTTTGAAAAGCTCCAACATACTCCTGGGAATCTAGAAGGCCACACATATGTGGAAGACTGTGCATGCTCAGGGCTGTGTGCATACTCAGAAAAGACCTGAGAAAGAACTAAATTGTCACCTCTGGCTGACCTTGAGACTCTGCAACAAGCAGGAAGTGAAGGCTATATTAGAGTTGTCAACTTCTTGGTTGAGTGTTGAACTGTGCCTTAACATACACACAGAGCCTCTTAGCAAAGACTTGTTTTTAGACTTTTAAGTCTCTATCCAATCATTAGCTGACCACTAAAACAACTGAGCAGAGACTTCACTAGCTACATGTGACAAAGAATACAGACTTTACAAAATGTGGTTTAGAAAATTACTTAACACACAGGAGCAACAAACAATAACAAACTCTGGTGGGGGGGGGAGAATTTGATTTCCAGATATGCAACATTATATTTACAATGTCCAATTTTCAACAAACAGTTACAAGACCTACAAAAGAACAAGAAAGTATGGCCCATACACAGGAAAAACAAAAGCAACCAATAGAAACGGTCTCTGAGGAAGCCCAGACTTGGAATTTTAGACAAAAGCTTTAAATAAACTATATTAAATACGCTCAAAGAACTAAAGGAAACCACATTGAACAAATAAACTATAAGATATTACTTATGAGATTATCTGAGAAAAATGAACACAGACTGAACATTTGATGACATTAAGGGACTACTGTTAATTTTTAGATCTAATAATGGCTTTGCAATTATGTTTTTATTTTTTTATTTTTTATTTTTTTTAAAGATTTTATTTATTTATTTGACAGAGATAGAGACAGCCAGCGAGAGAGGGAACATAAGCAGGGGTAGTGGGAGAGGAAGAAGCAGGCTCCCAGCGGAGGAGCCTGATGTGGGGCTCGATCCCAGAACACTGGGATCACGCCCTGAGCTGAAGGCAGATGCTTAACGACTGAGCCACCCAGGCGCCCCAATGCAATTATGTTTTTAAAAAGAGTCTTAATTTCCGAAATAAAGGTCTAAGATTTAAACTTATACTCTAGATAAATATATACAAAAATAAAACAGGAATTGTGTATGATTGCCACACAAAGTTTAACTTCAAGGCAAAAATACATTAAATAAAGGAAGTTCACTTCATAATAATCTAGGGAATAATTCAGCTATCATGACCTTCATATATGCTTCATATAAATGGTACTAAAATATGTGAAGCAAAATCTATAAGAAGGAAAGGAAAAATGGGAGAAAATGCCTATTAATAATAAGACAATAATACACATCTTTCAAAACTTGATGGATATAATATATGAGAAGGTATTTCATAGAAAATTAATTAAAAATAACTCATAAACATAAGAAAATTCTCAGATTTATGGAAAATTAATATAATAAAAATACACTTAAAAGTTTTAATGCAACCTTTTAGCAAATTACAAAGACTGACAACACCCTACATTGGAAAAACTGCAGAAAACAGTTGCTAAAACTACGAGTGGGAGTGTAATCAGCAGCATGTTTGTGAAAGGCAATTTGGCAATATCAACCAAAAATTTTAATATGCATCCCATTTGATTCTTGAACCACCTTCTCCAGAACTTTTCCTGCAGAAGAAAATCTTACAATTGTGCAAAGATAGATGTTTAACATACTTTACAATACATACATAAATTCAGAACTCTTTACAATGTTCACTGCAGCATTTTTGAAATAATAATGGACATTGGAAGCCACATAAACATTAATGAATGGAGGGTTTGTTAAATAAAAGTTGACATATTCACCAGAAAGACTGAGACAGTCTATGTATACCAACATAGAACTAGGTCTACAATACAGTGTGAAGTGACAAAGACTATTTAGGATGGTAAATACAGCATGTATGTCTGTAGACACACACACCGTCATCTCACTAGTGCATCTCTGAGGTTTAGGAATATGAATGATTTTTGTGTTGTTCCTTATGAATTTTCTGTGTTTTCCAAATTTTATATAATAAAAATGTATTGACTTTATTCTACAATGTTATTTTTAAAAATTTATTTAAAAATTGCTCAGTTAATTGTCCAGTGGCTTCGGATTTTAAGATGGCATTTATAACATTAGAGGGTGACAAGGATCTCCAAGTAAAGTCAGATTGACTACAATTCTTAATAAGCTGAGGCTGGCCAACACGTTAAGGACAACAACCAAAACTATGCACTTCATTGGTATTATTTAAGGTAGAAGAGTCAAAAATATTATATTGATGAATGACACAGAGTGCAGACAACTTTTGACTTTTTATTTGCTTCTGACTTCTCTGTCAAGAAATACTTGTATTTAAAAGTAATAAAAATTTATCAAATCACTATGTTGTACACCTAAAACTAATATAACACTGTGTGTCAACTACACTAAATTAAAAAATAATAATAATACCAAAGTAGCACATTATAATTATCTGAAAATTTTCTTCCAAAACCTTGCTCAGAACTAATGAAATTCTGGTGATGACTATTGTTAACACCACTGTATGATACATTTAAAAGTGGCTAAGAGAATAGCTTCTAAAAATTCTCTTGGTATAATTCACTAGCTATTCCTTATTTTTAAAAAACCTCCCTGTAAATAAAATAAAACAAATATTTGTAATGTGATTTTAAAATGCCAATAATGGGCACCTGGGTGGCTCAGTCAGTTAAGCATCTGACTCTTGATCTCAGCCCAGGTCTCAATCTTGGGGTTGTGAGTTCAAGCCCTGTGTTGGGCTTCACACTGGGTGTGGAGCCTACTTAGAAAAGAATGCCAGTAATATGATTAATACACTTTATGCTTAAATATTAAAAATGCTGCTGCTTGAATAGAGAGATGACAGGATGTTAATTACCACCGTTTGATTTAGGATCTTTAGGGAGACTGGCCAAGTAACCGGGCAAGAAAAAAAATAGTCTAAGCATTAGAAATCAGGAGGAAATTAATATGTGCATACCTCATTTTACTGCACTTTGTAGATATGTTTTACTTTTTTTTTTTAAAACAAATTCAAAGTCTGTGGCAACCCTGTATCCAGCAAGTCTACTGGCGCCATTTGACCAACAGCATTTGCTCACTTTATATCTAGTGTGTCACATTTGGTAATTCTTACAATATTTCAAACTTTTTCATTACTTTTATATTTGTTTTGGTGATCTGTGATCAGTGATTATGACTCATTAAAGGCTCAGATAATAGCATTTTTTAGCAGTAAAGTATTTTTAATTAAGGTATAAACTTCAAGATAGAATGCCATTGCTCACTTCATAGACTACAGTGTAGTGTAAACATAACTTTGATACGCACTGAGAAACCAAAAATTCATTTGACTCACTTTATTGTGATCCTCACTTTATTGCAGTGATCTGGAGCTGAACCTCCAATATCTCCTAGGTGTGTCTATGTCCAAAAGTTAGTAGCTTTCAGAAATACCAACCATAATCAGAAAACATAATGGATGAAAATATCCCATTTGCAACGGCAAGAGAAAAAGATAGAATACCTCTGAATAAACTTTTTAAGAATGAGCATGACCTACAAAAAGAAAATGTTAAATCCCTCTCTGACATAAAAATGGCTTGAGAAAATGAAAAGGAAAAGATTAATTCATTTGACATAAAAATTAAACATCAAATTGTCAAAGACAGAAAAAAGTACAAAAAAACTAAACATAAAATTGTCAAAGAAAAAAGTACAATTATAGACAGTTTCCTTAATATACAAAGAGTGCTTACAAGTGAATAAGAAAAAAAGACATAAATTAACAAGAAAATTGGCCAAAGGCTTGAAAAGTAGTTCAAAGGAAAAAGAATTAAAATGACAAGAATCTTATGAAAAGATGCCCAACTCACTGGTAATCACAGAAATGCAGGTTGAAAACAAGATACATTTAATTTATCCTATTAGTAAAAATGAAATGCTCTTACAAGTTTTAATTTGTGAAGATGGCAATAAATCTTATTGGAGGAAAAATTAGCAGTATCTTTGAAAAATAAAAATATATAATCAAAGATAAACTTGTGTAGATTGAACAAGCACAGCAAAACTAAGAAAACACTCTAAATGTTCATTAATATGGGTCTGGTTAAATAAATCATGGCATGTTTTTCTAGGTTAACATTTTAAGAAGCTATGGGGCGCCTGGGTGGCACAGCGGTTAAGCGCCTGCCTTCCGCTCAGGGCATGATCCTGGCGTTCTGGGATCGAGCCCCACATCAGGCTCCTCCGCTATGCGCCTGCTTCTTCCTCTCCCACTCCCCCTGCTTGTGTTCCCTCTCTCGCTGGCTGTCTCTATCTCTGTCAAATAAATAAATAAAATCTTTAAAAAAAAAAAAACATTTTAAGAAGCTACAGTAGACTTTTGAGAACGAACAGGCCAACAAGCTCAGTGATAAAATTAAGTTGTAACAAGAATTATATGTAATTATCAATTGTGTACAGCCCTCAAATGCATAAATGTTTGGAAGGTTTGTGTTATATTAAGCACAGACACTACACACCAAGCTTGTAAAGATTCTGAAAGAGTGCTAAACCCAAGTGATGTGCCCAACGAGGTTTTCATCAGCTCAGAAAAGCATTCCAATGTACATGCATTTTCAAAACACATTTTTATTATGTATATAACATGCTACGTGTTTACTGCAGAAAATTTAGAATATCCAGGCAAAGAAAATAAGCAAGTCATGAATGAATCACAATGCCAATATGTTATCATATTAGTGTGTTTTGTTCTTTGGGTGGGGGAAATGGTTGAGTATGTACAATATATATTAATAATTTATTATGGTAAAATTAAGGAATTTTTTTTGTAAAAATACAAAAAGGGACAGAAGGATAGAAAGTAGAAGGTTAAAGTTATCCCCTATGACCTCACAAACTTCAAACCAATGCCATTCTTTAGAGGTATAATTATTAGTAGTTGCTTGTATTAGAGCTATTTGCTGTGTGTGTGTCTGTGTGTGTGTTTCAAACCACCACCCACTGACAGTTACAAACGCGAGTGACACTCTGAGACCAGAACCCCTGGCATTTGATTTTTGCCAGAATGCTCAAATCTGGGACCGAATGTTCTTCTGTGTAGAAGACAACGAATCCCCAGTTGTCCACAGTATTAAGCTTGGAGAGAAATGCACATTGTAGGGCAGCTGGGCAAGGTTTGGAAAGAGGTGGCGGGGGCAACCTGTAAGAAACCACTGTTAAGGATTTAATGTCCTCAGCATTATGGGAAAATAAATCTATACTATAAAGCGTTAAATGTCTTTTCCTAAAGTGCAATCCCCTCCCATTTCTGTAACTCTCCCATACAGTTTGATAACATCTGTACAAGTCTCGGTGATACTTTTATAGGGCATTACCTCCCAGAAGCACCTGGAGAACTGGTTATAACACAGATTCCTGCCCCACCCATAGAAATCCTGACCCAGAAGTTTGGGGTGGAACCCAAGAACCTGCCTATCCAGCAGCCTCCCAGGAGGAGCTGACCCTTGGCGCTTATGAGCCCTGTTTTGCATAGCACTGATTCTGGGCGGGCGTAGAGAGGGAAATCTCCCAGTCATAATGCCAGTAAGGGAGGACTGTTCCATAGTCACAAATCCGTCAGCATTTCTTCACCGTCCTGCAGGGAATGGCAGGGCTCTGACTCTGACCAGAAATGAAGGGAGAGCAGTAGTAAGAGAGGATTTTCACGAGGGAAGGGCAGAAGCAGTAAAAATTGTTCATGGGTTTTGTAAAAGCAGTTTCAATTAAGTAGTGGGCACAGAAGGCTGTGGTTTGAAAAATAAAATGATGATGAAGGAGTAGAGAGACAGGAAATACAAACAGTTTTTCCAAACTCTGTTGGTAAAGGTAGGGGAAAGATTAGGGCACCAGCTATAGATGTGGAGAATTTAAAATACTTGCATTTTTATACATAATTCACACACAAGTCTTAAAATTATACTTGCTTGATATCACTCATCATCAGGGAAGTGCAAATTAAAACCACAGTGAGATACCACACACCTGTCAGAATGGCTAAAATCAATAACAGGAAATAACAAGGGTTATGAGGACATGGAGAAATGGGAACCCTCATGCGCTGTGGGTGGGAATGCAAACTGGTGCAGCCACTGCGGAAAACAGTATGGAGGTTCCTCGAAAAATGAACAGTAGAACTGTCATATGATCCAGTCATTCCACTACTGGTTATTTATGCAAAGAAAATGAAAATACTAATTGAAAAAATATATACACCCCTAGGTTTATTGCCGCTTTATTTAGAATAGCCAAGGTATGGAAGCAACCTAAGCGTCCAGTGACTGATGGAAGGATAAAGAAGATGTGATATATACATAAATATCACACACTCGCACACACATACACACACACACAGAGGAATATTATTTCACCATGAAAAAGAATAAAATCTTGCCATTTGCAATGACATGGATAGAGCTAGAGAGGATTATGCTAAGTAAAATAAGCCAGAGAAAGACAAATACCATATGATCTCACTCACATGTGGAATTTAAGAAACAAATGAACAAACAAAGAAAAAAAAAAGAGACTAAGACAAGCAACCAACTCAGACTCTAAAATACAGAGAACACACTGGTGGTCGCCAGAGGGGAGGTGGGTGGGGGATGGGTGAAGAGGTGAACGGGATCAAGAGTACACTAATTGTGATGAGCCCTGAGAAATGTATCGACTTGTTGAGTCAGTATATCGTTATCGTACACCTGTATCTAATACAGCACTGTATGTTAATTACACTTGGATAAAAGAAGTATACTTGTATTTAAGATGGAAGAAATCTGGGATCTCTTTTAACCCTGATGGGAAAGGAAGAGAGGGAGAGATGGCGAAGAGAGAAGGGATGATGGGTGGTGTGGGATCTCTGAGGAAGCAGAGGGGCTGGAGTCCAGGACACAGATGCGGAGATTAATTAGCCTTGGAAAGGAAGAGAGACACTCGTGCCTCTGTAACAGGAGGGAGCAAGGAATGGCTGCGAGCAGCTGCAGGGCGAGGTTTCTTCTGGTGGTTTCTGTTTTACTGAGATTTTTTTTCACAATCTTCCTTGGAGTCTAGCATAGAATCCATTTTTATAAATGGTCCATAGCTACTTAAAAAGACAGTATATTCTCCTCCTCCCCCTCCTACCGATCTTCCTACTTCTTATGTTCCATAAATGAGTGAAACCATATGATAATTGTCTTTCCCTGCTTGACTTATTTCGCAGGGAAGAAAGGGAAGAAGAAAAGGGGGGTAAACAGAAGGGAGAATGAACCATGAGAGACTCTGGACTCTGGGAAACAAACTGAGGGTTTCAGAGGGGAGGGGGGTGGGGGAATGGGATAGGCTGGTGATGGGTATTAAGGAGGGCATGAATTGCATGGAGCACTGGGTGTTATACGCAAGTAATGAATCATGGAACTTTACATCAAAAACTAGGGACATACTGTAGGGTGACTAACATAATAAAAAATATTATTATAAAAAAAGACAGTATATTCCCTCAAAATACAATGTTCAGTAATACCTGTTAATGTAACAATAATTATGCTATGCAGACACTATATGTAATTTTTACTGAGTTAAGTGTATCAAAGTTTCTCACAGTAGTTTTACTTCTTTCAATTTCTTCTTATACTTCTTTTTCTTACGTATTTTGATGTATTGGTATTTGCTTGCAAATTTTTAAGACTGAGTTTTCATCGTTGATGGATAAAAAATACTCATCTTTGTTTTTGGTGTTTTTCTTTTTGCCTGAAATTCTACTAAGCTCTGATATAAATACTACTATCGTGCTTTGTCTGTCTTGTCTATCACAATGGGCCATTTTTAAATCCCAGACAAACAGCCTCCTGGTCAATTCCTCTCCAGTCTGGAGCTACCCAGAGCTAGGGATCATGTTAGAGAGAGGAACCAGCTGCAAATATCGTGGGAGGAACCTGCTACTTGGGCTTCAGGACAGGCTAAGCACAGACCACTTAAAGTTTCCTGTCACAAGCTTGCAAGAGACCACCAATCAGATCTGATTCCGAGGCTGCTTTAAGATATACTTTCTAATGGTGTAGACTCCAATGGCTGAGAACACAGCACCTGGAAGCAAGGCTCCCTCTCTGTCCCATCCTACAATGCTGATGGCAACAGGTCCCTGTCTGGGAACACTCAGGTTTGGTGGTGGTGGTGGTGGGTATTGGTTCCAGCCAAACACTTTCAGTGTTTGAACCATTCCAAACCTTTTTAATTGAAATTTGGGGTAATAGATTTTTGACACTGCTACCTACTGGGCCATTTTGCAGGGACTTCTTCTTGTCACACGTTAAACGTCATCTGCATTATTGTTACGCTACAAACTACCTAGAAAGGCAATATGGATGGGTGGTTAAGATCACAGATGCTGGGGCCAAACGACCTGGCTTGGAATACCAGCCTAGCCACTTACAATTGCTGTGTGACCTTGGGTAATGTTCTTACCTTCTCCGAGCCTCAGTTACATCTGTTAAATGAGGATAATAAGTATACTTGTTTCAAGGGGGTTTTGAGAGAGTTCAAATGAGGTCATATATGCACAGGGCTTAGAAGGGAGCTTAACCACCAGTAGGGCTGGATTAGTGTAGGTTATTTAAACCTAGCTGAGCACCTGCTATGTCCCCAAGAATGATGCCAGGCAACTTGAGATAAATTATACCTCCTTTATTCTAATAAAAACCGTTTCCTACAAGTAAGAAAACTGGACTTTTTTCAGGTTTAAATGACCTTCCCAAGATCACAGAGTTCCAAGGCAGTAGAGCTGAGGCTAGAACCAAAAGCTACAGTCTTAACCTTAACTTCTACTGTGAGACTAGATCATAATTGTGTAAACCCAAACTCACTCATCAGAAGAATGTTTATTATAGACTTCCATTTTTATGGGTTTCACTTGTTTGATTTTGCAATCATTGGGCTGACCTAAGGATCCATTAAATTTGCTTCCACGGACTTCCCACCCACACATAAATGCTCAAATCCAGCTGTTCCATCATATTTTTTCTATGTCTCATTTCCTGCTGCAGATCACAGTTTTGCTAAGTAGCAAGATGTACAGGAAGTAAATCGTCCACACAATATTAACTAATCAATAAACATCAGTTTCAGCCCAGAAGAACTGTAATTTATATGATTGTTTATTTTCACTCTAACGTCCAACTAGAACTACACCAACCTAAACATATCCGTTCCATGGTATCACAAGAAAAGAAGCTTTACTCTCCCTTTGACAAGCTCATTCCCACTCTCCCATTCCTGGTTTTTGTTTTTCAATTTTTAAAATTCGGTCGGTTGGGGTTTTTTTTGCTGCATAAAACTTTGCGTCAAGCATTTTTCAATGTTACTTTCCTTGACCCTGCTTTTATTTTCCCTTTCTGTTCTTTAGGTAAAAAAACACACACACCCTCTCCGACCCACCCCCCTCCAATCTCCATTCCCAAGGAACAAAAGAGTGTTTTTAAAAAGGAAGGAAGGTATCTCAATAAATGTTAATGTGAATAACAATAACAACCTTAAGGAAACATTGGAAAGAATACTCATTTTCCTTAAAAGTGAGACAGTGGCTGTGAAAGCATTTTGTAAGCTGAGAAACAGAAGTGTTTGTGAATGTGCTCCTGTGCCCGTCCCGGCCTGGTGTCATTTACACTAGAAGAAGGCAGTCTGTGGGACACTGTGCAGAGCGGGGGGTGATGACTTGTCAAAGTCGGGTGCTCAGTTTTGATCAAGTTCACCTGTCACTCTGTGCACATAGGAGGGGACTGTGGGAGACGAGGGAAAGGAAAGTCAGCGTGTGGAGACACCAATCCCGCAGCTGGAGGGCTGTCCACGCTACCTTTGGTAGCCAGAGGTGAGACAAATGAGACACGCCAATGAGCAAAGACAGGGAAAGTCAAACTGAGAAACTGACAACCACTTCTTAAAAGCAGAGAAGGGACACGCCAGGGATTTGATCTGGTGAGAGCGACCAGCTGCAAGCTGAAGACTGATTTCCACCTACACTTGCCCTACTACGACATCCCACGGTCCTGCCCGAGCTAATTCCACACACCCTCATGGAAGTCTATTGTTGCTGAATCCACACCTGAGCGTCCTTGGCCGGCAGCTCTTGTGTCTGTGAGAAGCACCACTCCCAGCCTGGAGCTATGTTGTTTTACTGGCCTAAAATGCCTTTACCTCAAAAGAGCATGGTAACAGGCAGGCTGCCTAAGAACGTACGCTTCCCTGCTCATTTCCAGGACTGGCTTGGAGCAGCACGCCGGAGAGGGGCTTTGTTACACAAGCAGCAAGCAAGAACTTTGTCCAGATGTTCCCCAGCCCTGTAGTGTAACTTTCTTTTCTGCTCTGTATACTGCATCTCAGAAATCAAGAGCCTAGTGAGGATGAAATGTTCATTTGCCTTCTGACTCTATAGTAGGAAGTAAGTAGGGGCTCAGAATACATCACCCCAAATATGCCACTTTGGCATACTGATTACTTTGAATTAAAAGTACTTGAGAAATAGCAGGCGTAGCAAGGAGACTCTGTCCCTCCTTTGTCCACTTGAAAGCAGAAGATAAACCTCCCACCAGAAAGTCACCCTTCCCACACCAGGGTGGGTAGAAGGCATCTTTATCACCAGACGCAAGGAATTTAGAGCAGAGAAGACTTCATGAACAAACCTCGTTACTACTTCACCATTTACTACCCACAGCCCAAACCCCTTGTCTTGTCAATTCTTCACAAATTTGTCATTCCTTTGTTTAAAAGGTATAAAAGCTTCCTGCTTTGGCCACTTCTTTGAGTTTCACATCTTTGGGGGGCTCCCTTACGTACATATGTAATTCAGTTTCTTCTCTCCTATTAATCTGTCTTCTTACTGGGAGCTGCCAGCCAAGAACCTAGAAGGGTGGAGGGAAAACGATCTTTCCTCCACTACAGGGCCATCGGAGGCTGAAAAGCAGCGGTATTCACCAAAGGCACGTATCAGAGTCACCTGGAAAATCTGGGGACATATAATTGTCCAGATTTACCCTCACAAAATTCTAGGGTAGGGCATGAGGACTAGCACACAGAACAAGTTCTCCAGGTGCTGATGTGCATGCTGGATTCAGAACCACCGGGCCAGGCTCTGAGAGGACGAACGACGGGCAGGCGGGTTGAAGTAACCTTTGCTCCACTTCTGGTTCCATACTTTGCTACCTTTGTTCTGACCCCATCTCTCCAGGCCTTCCACGGAGACAGCTCAGGAGGATGATGGAGCACACAGACTCCGAAGTCAGATCAGCTCGAGCACCTACTTGCCGTGAGGCTTTGAACAAGGCGTTTCATGTCACTGAGCCCATTTGTCACTGTCCCGTTTGTCAAAGGGGAGGCTGTAATAATAGTACCTACTCTGTAGGGTTATGGTAAAGAGTAAATCACATCATATATAAAAGCACTCAGTGCAGTGCCTGGCACATATGCACAGAGCCTATGGAGGCCACTGTTATTCCCATCCTGGTAATTATTATTGTTAAGAATCCCTGAGCTCTCCTCTGGTTAGTGGTTGTCTGGTCTCCTGGGTGACTCCAGGTGTGAAAAGGCTTGGCTGCCAATAGGCTGCTTCTGCTTTTAGTTCACACGGACAACTGGTCTAAGTGGGCAGCTGGTCTAAGCGGGTTCTTCAGTCCTGTTCCAATCAAGTCAATACACCTTTACAGAGAACATACCAGGTGCCAGGTGTGGGGACAGGTGTGAAAGGCCCTTGAAGAGCTCACATGCTCAAGAGAGGGTCAGTGCACAAACAACCCCCCCCCCCACGCAGGTAGTGATGGAAGGATGTAAAAGGTACCCAAGCAGTGGTTCATGGGAGAGAAGAGGAGACTTCACACTGACTCACTTTTCTTGTGTATATAAAATTTCCTGGGCCCTTTAAGAATAGAGGTAAGCCACTTCTGTTGTGCCTTTTCATTAAAGCATTAGAAAAGGTCTTCATATAAGATCCTGGCCTTTTTCCTCTGACCTCCATTCAATCCCAAGATCTGTTTTTTTAAAAGAAGAAATAAATTACAGATATACTTAGTAGGCTTTCACAGCTAGAAAAGCTTGGAAATCATCCATGCTAACACTCTTAGCGTACAGATAAAAGAGCCAAGGCCCCTGTGATCCCGCCTAAGATCACAAACAGTGGCCAAGCTGAGGTTATTACCCCAGTGTCTGGCTTCCAGTGCAATTCTGTTGCACAACATTATTTAGTCCCAGTGAAACCATAATGGGAAGCAGAATCATCTCTAGCAAAGAGCCTGTATTCATTCGTTCAACATGTATTGAGCTCCTGTGACATGTTCTATAAAGGCCAAGCAGGAAGTAAACAGAAAAGAGAAGAGCCAACTCTAGACTGGTAGACTGGTCAGAGAAAGCCTCCTTGAGGAGGACACTTAAGCTCAAGGTGGAGAAAGAGGCAACCGTGTTAAGAGCTGAGGGAAGTGTATTCCAGGTCCAGGGATTGGTCAGTGCAAAGGCCCATGGGAAAAGGGCACTGGGCACTCTAGAATCTTCCAGATAGTAAGACTGGAGGCTAGGGCATGAGGGGCAAAATGGCACACATGACGTAACATAGAGCCAGTCATGTAAGACTTTGAAGGTCATGGAAAGGGTATGGATATTAGCATAAGTATAACGGCAATTCATGAAGAGGTTTTAAGCTGGGGAATTCATGGTCAGTCTGGCTACTCTGTGAAAAACAGACTCCACGGCCCTCCTTCTCAATGGAGCCAGCACATCATCTTGCTCAAGTGTGAGCGAGCTAGGAAGAGCAGGAACACAGGGTCCTAGTTATTCAGTGTCAGGATCCTTCCTCTGTGCTGTGCTCTCTCTCGCTGAATTAAATGGAGGAAATATCTCATTAAAATTAACAAAGAAGGATGAATGGGGAGGCAGAGAGAGATGATGTTACAGTCTTCCCTGTTACGGAATGAGTTCAGTGTACGGGTTATTTTTGGAAGTGACAGTCAAAGGAAAAATGGCCTGTGTATGAAGAGAAAATGTCATAATAATAACCCTCCAGGCCCGGGATTCTATTTTTGTCGGGAGTACCGAGCAAGGGATGTTGTGTAAGAGGGTGTGGTTATCTTAAAAACGTCAAAGTCCAGTGAAACGCTGGGGTTCTGGGTCGGTCTCGGGCATCCCTGTATCAATAGCCTTAGCTGCCACCAGGTAAAAATGCACAAAGAGCCCAGAGCAGACCAGGTGAGCTTGTTTATTTATGTGCATGTGCACCCTTATGTGGACAAGACCAAAATGGTGGGTGCGCCTGGGTGGCTCCGTCGGTGAAGCATCCAACTCTTGATCTCAGCTCAGGTCTTGATCTCAGGGTCGTGAGTTCAAGCCCCACATTGGGCTCCATGTCCTATATATATATACAAAAGTTAAAAAAAAAAACAAACTTGCTCTGCTTACACAGTAGTAAGCAACAAACCTGAGAGATTATATATATATATATATATATATATATATAAATAAAAATAATGGACAAACCTGGAAACGCAACGGAGTCCCTAAGTGCCAAATCAAGACTCCAAGTAGATGTGCTTGCTTCTTTGTTGCTGTGTTTAGAGTTTTCTCTCTTTAAAACCCGAGCGGCCTCTACCACCCCGTTCCAACATCCAAAGCTATTTATGCCATTGTTGGTTCAGTCTCTCCCCCTTCTCCTACGGAACAGGAAATTTGTGTGTTGTATCTGGATTAACTTTGGATTTTTCTCATAGCACAAGTTTTGGCTCCGGGTGCTATGACCTTGAATCTGCCTGGCTGCTTGGGGGAAATGATAGCCCAGGGGCAGCCTTGAGCACTCTGTCCAGAGCCAGGCTGTGCCAACGGCGACTCACGGCCGTGGCCTGCCTCAGGGTGAGCCCCAAGGAAGGCAGGAGTGATTGCTTGGCAAGGTGAGGACGCAGGAGCTTCGTGCGTGGGCTCTGCCGGCCCGGTGATGCACACTTGGGGAGAGACATGGCTTGGTTTCCCACATTGCTTTCACACAAAGCATGATTATAGGGAAGTGCTTCCATATGGCCCATGGAAAATCCCGGCCAAGAACGGCTGCGGCGGGCCAGTTTCAGAGCAGTAACAGACATGAAGGGGCTGTAACGAAAATCCAGGACGAGAAGCAGCGTGTTTTCATGCAGCAGGGATCTGCTAACATTAGCCAGAGCCCAAGCACATACGTACGGGTCCTGGGGACCGGCCAGCAGCCCCACTCTCACCACGTCACCTCACCTGCCGGATGCTCCCGGCGCCCTTTCTTTGTAGAAATTAATCAAGAAGATTAGATTTTTCAGGGTTTTGACCTGGGATGTCTTGAACTGGCACAGGGACCTGAGACGCCCTCAAAAAAATCAGAATGGCAAATTTGGGCCTTATGGGTGCACACACATTCCCAGGAAAACAGAGGGAAAATGCATAACTTTCAACAGATTCTCAAAAGGATCTATAATCCAAAAAGTGAAAATCAACGTGTGAGAGAGACACACACACACAGAGAATCTGACCTACCTTCCAGGACCACGAAACTGCGAAGGGCAACCAGGCCCCTTCCAGCCAACACCCCACCCCGTCCGTCCCTTCCCATTTCGGGGCCTCCTCGGCATACTTCCCCAAAAAGACTGGTTTCCTCACCCAATTTCCCTTGGCTTCTCCCCTGGTTCAATTAGAATTATCTCGATTTCTAATCTCTGCTGGACCCTGACAAGATGACGTCTATTTCTGATGAGACTTCCAGGCTTTTTAAAGCCAACACTCTCTCTGGGCACATCCCACCACCCGAGGTGGCGATTTATGTTCTCCCTTCCATCTTCTCAACCAAAAGCCGACCTGAATTAACTCTTCACAGTCCTGGCTCTTCACGGTCTTCCCCGGAGCTGCGTCTGTCCCCTACCATTAGTTTCTCCTCCTATTCACTCTTCCTTGACACTTCTGACAAGGTTTGCCTCCACACCCATCAGCAGCTCTCTTAAAAACAAGACCCAGATTGACAAACTGTTGACTTGGACATCTGTTTACAAATATCCACATTGACACTGCATGTATGTAAAAGGTGTGACATCCTTTGGTACCCAAATGAGCCACATATCTAATAAAAACACTGCTAGCATTTCCTGGGCACTCTCTAGGTGCCAGACACTATTGGCAATGCTCAGCATGACTGATTTACTTATTAATCCTGACAACACCTCTACAAAGGCAGTACTATTACTGTTTCCAGTTTAACTGAGAAAACCAAAATACATATAGAAGTTAAAAAAAAAAAAAACTTGCTCTGCTTACACAGTAGTAAGCAACAAACCTGGGATTTCAACCCTAGCCCCAGAGTCCAATTTCTTAGCCACTTTCTTATATTGCCTTTCATAATTGGTTATGAGAGATGCTCCTTAACATCTCTAGTTCTCAGTCTCCTCATCTGTCAAGTGGGCTTGGCAACAGCAAAACTACAATGGAAGGGGGTTGGTGGAATTAAGTGATACCCTGTGCCTGAAGAGAACTCCAGGAATGGTGAAGCACTGTATCGATGTTAGGAATAACAGAAAGAGGCACAACACCCGGGGAGGACTTCCCTTCCTGCATAAACGGTACGGCATTCAGGAATGTCTTTTGCACTACTGTGTTTATCGTCTGGGCGGGGATAGGTGGGAATGTTTAATGGTGACTTTGCAACTGCAGAGATGAAAGCCATCCTCTAAGGATGATGAAGGATGGAGAGAGAGAGGAGCCTGGGTCCTTAAAGACATGGCAGAACAGTTTCCCAACCTTGACTGCCTCCTGCCGACTGTCCCGCATGTGTAGTTGAACTTTCCATGACGTGTAGTGGATGCATTCCTCACTGGGGCACCGGCGCCCAAGGCCAGCTCCTTCACGAAGGAACCTCTACGAATTCCTGGTTTCCAATCTCGGGTAGTGTTCTTGGCGATTCCTCTACCTTTTTCCTGTCTTTGATGAGTTTCTTCCCTTCCCTTCTTTGATGGGAACACTCTCAAGTCTCTGAGAGCCCTCACACTTACACAGCTGACTCTTACTCTTAATGAACAGTACAAAAAAAAAAAAGAAAAAAAAAGCCAATATGCTGGAACACTGCTAATTTCTCACCGTGTTCTCCACGGTGCCCGTACAGTCCTCCAGCTGCTGACACGGTGTGGGTGGGCAGCCTCCCTCTGTCCCGGGCAGATCTTTCCCTCTACCTAGCCTCACCTTCTGTTCACTCCTCAAGCCACTGTCATCGGGCTGTGGCTTCAGCCTGAAATTCATGGAGCACATTTTGGACTCTTATTGCAGTTGGTATCACAGCAGCAGTTCACAAGGCTGACCATTACCTCCTCTTCGGAATTATTCAGTCCTTTGGCGTCTATGACCCTGCTTTTGCTAAGTTCTGTGTTTACCTACTCTTTTCATTTCCTCTCATTCAGATTCCCTTAAATTTCTCTTCTGGATAAATGCCTTGACTTGGGGTGCTCCCCAGGATGCAATTCTTGGCCTCCTGATATATTCTACACACCCTCTTTGGATGGACCTACCTTAGTTTACCACCAATAAGGGGCTTTTGCCACCAGCCAACAATGGAGTGCCATATTTCAGATCAAGACTTTCAACCACAAACAAAATATAATCAACATCTGTTTGAAGGTGTCGGAAAGGCACCAAGATATTTAATACTTTTGGGGGCAATTTTCCCAAAAGAAGGAAAATCCAAGGAGGTGAGCCTTGATCTTTGGTACAGGACCCCCTTCAGGGACCCCTCACCCAAGGGAACGGCAAACATGTCCACTCTGCCGCTCAAGCCGGAATGCTGCCATCATCCTCACTTCTTGGCTCTTGCAGTCTTCGTTCCAAGATTCTATCCCCTAAAGACTCTCCAGTCTATTCCTTCCTCTACCTCTCCCACCATGCTCCCTAGACAGGGCCTCACGATTTCAAGCACCTTTCAGTATTCTATCCCATTTGGACTCCGTGCCTCCAGGCTCACCTCACAGGGAGTCCAGCCTCCACCTGCCACCAGAATTATTTTACTAAAACACAAATCTAACCATGTCGCTCCTCTGCTTGGACTTGCTCAAGTGACTCCACGTAACGTAACGTGTGCAGCACAATAATGGGGCCTCCATGATTGCCTCTGGAATGCCACCTGTCTCATCCTTCACCCTGTCCAGGGTGGAATAGGATTCAGGCCTGAACGACATATTAATAGCTCCTAAAGGATACCAGGGCTTCCCTTTAATGTCATACCATGAACTTTGTGCTTCCTCCACCTGGAAAACCCTCTGACCCCCCACCCCTCCCATGGTGCTCTCCCCGCTTGGAGAGAATAAGCAAAATCCCTATTTCATAAGTTACATCAAGATAAACTCAAATGAAAGAAGATGTTAAAGGAGGAAACTAAAACCATAAAAGTGCTGGCAGAAAACACACAGGAATCATTTTTTCCCTTTCAGGCAGGGGCTGCCAAGTACAACCTGAGGTCAAATTCAGCCTACTGCCTATTTGTGTAAATAAAGTCTGTTTGGTTTTGTTTTTTTAAATTTCTGTATGCCTTGTATTTTTCCCCTCCGTTACTACATTCCTTTGAGTTTAACTAACTTTTTATAAACCATTTGATTCCATTCTCATTTCTTTTCCTGTATATTTTGGATATATATTTATATATTTCTTTTAGATGTTTAAAATATTACTTATTTAAATACCATTCAGATCACAGTTAATCTCCTAAATTTATAATAAGTCTAGTGTTTTTTGTCAGAATTAAAATATGTATATATTTACTTTAAAAAAATAGAAAAAGGAAAGCTTCAAGACCAGAGTGTGCTGCTTTGTTACGAATATCTCAAGTGCATTCTAAGTACTGAAAAGCAAGCGTTTTTTCCCCAAAGGACAATGTCACTCAGACAGATGGACTGTAATTATAAAAGAAGGGTTTGAAACATAAAGGTGCTCGTGGCAATTAGCAAACAGAGGAAGTCCTGGCGAGGACACAGAGCGGTGAGCGGGTGCTTGGGGAGGAAGGCTCCAGGAGGTGAAGGACGTGGCCCCAGGTCTGGGGTCGATGTCTGGCCGACCACCTGGGCACCAAAGGGGCAGACCACACCTGGCAGGATTCGAGAAGAGTGCATCACTGCAGCCTCCAGAAGAGCTGTTCTTGCTCCCAAGTGGGTGGGTGTGCCCCTCCAGACGTCAGCAAGGTCCCCTCGGGAGGATCTGCCTGCTGCCACGTAGTAAGAAGCCTCAGCTAACAGCGCCCACGGCGGGGGAGGTTCAGTACAAGCACGTGGTATTTTTGGAAGGGTTCTTGCTACCACTTTGAGGTCTGAGGTCCCTCAGATGCTTCATAGCATCACAGGCATGGCCTACACCCTCCACATCCTCCCTTGCTTCTGCACCAGCTTGCTCTGGTGGAACCCCTTCTCCGCCGGGATGCTTGCTAACGAAGTGGTGACGCAACAGACTCGCCCGTGGGTCACCAGCCACACCTCCTCCAGTCAGTAACAGGTGACAGAGGGCTCTCAACCTCTGGCCCCTTCCCATCACTGCCGCTCGCTGCCACGGTCGTCTTTGGGCCTTGGGACACCTCTTGTCACCACTCCCCAGTTTCCGTGGCTGACGTCCGTAGCAAGTCTAACTTGAACAGATACCGTTGTACATAAAGTTTTCTTGGAACACAGCAATGCCCTTTGTTCCCGAGTCATCTGTGGGAACCTTGGTGCTGCAACAGCCGTGCTGAACAGTTGAGACTGCGAACATATGCCCTGTAAAGCCCTGAGACACTTACTCTCTGGCCCTTTACCCAAAATGTTTACTGACTCCCAAATCAAAGGATTCAAAAAAGGCAGATACAACTAAAATAGAAAAATGAAAATTTCTGAGCATATAAAATTTAGAAACCAACGATCCTAAAACCACAAACAATATTGAAAGTCAAGTTACAAATGGAGAGCCTTATTTAAAAGAAGTATCATTAAAAAATTGAAAATCAAAAGTAAAATAAAATGGGCATAAGAGACAAAAGGTTAATACTCAGGATATAATAAAGATCACAACGGTGGGGAGAAAATCAACGTCCACACAGAAAAATGAGTAAGTGACTTTAGCAGCTGACTGAAAGGTGAGAAGGTAGAAGGGGCAAGAATTCCATGACAAGATTTTCTACCTTGTTAGCAAGCAAGGGAGGCAAATAAAAAACGATTACTTCATGCTTTACCTTAAAAAAAATGGCAATATTTTTTAAAAACTCATCACATTCTGTACTGGTCAGGATTCAAAGAAACAGGTAGTCTCGGAAAAAACAATGGAACCAACAATGTGACAGACGTTTCGGAAGCAATCTGACTTTTGGAAAACTGGTCAACAGCACTTTGCAGGGAAAAAGCTTAGCGACAGGAAGCCCCTGTTCCGGGACCAGCGGCTTGGAGCCCCGTCGGCCCTGTCCCCACAGGGCAGTGGATTTCAAACCTACTTTTTTCAGGAGAAACGTGCGACTTCGATTGTCCCCGCACGAGCCTGCAGGTGGAGCCGTTGCCAGCGCAGACGCCGCAGCTGTCCTCCCGGGCGCTGCTCCCCAGGCGTCGGTCACAGCCCACGGCCTGCGGACAGAAGCGGGCGTCAGCAGCCGCGGAGGGGCCCAGACTGCAGGACCCTCCAGCAGCCCCCAGCCTGTGAGCCTTCTCCCCATCACCATGTGGCTCTCTTTCGTGAGTTTTCACAATAGGAATGACAGAAAGCCTTAGGGAGCATTGATAGGAATCTCACTGAGGTCTGGTCTCACTGAAAGAGAGGAATTGAAGCTGTCCCCCTCCCTTTACATTTTCAGTTATATTTTTATTTGTGGTCGTATATTTTTATGTATATAAAACGAATGGACCATTACAAATCCTGTTTCCCCTGCCCCCTCGCTCCCCATACCTCCTCTCTCTTCTGGCCCCTCCACTGGAGTTGAAGAATACCCTTCTGGGCCATGGTTTTACCTACAACATTTCCCCCCCTCTGTTTGTATCTCAATCTCCACATACCTATAGCTCAACATCTCTGGAGCTCCATCTCTCTATATATCTTTATATGTCCTTTTGTCTATGGTTATTTATGCCTATACCTATGTGTGTCTTCCTGTCATGAGATCTATATACGTACCTTTATAAACCATTACTTTTCTAAATTTTTTAATTTAAATTCAATTTAGTTAACATATACTGTATTATTAGTTTCAGAGGTAGAGATCAGTGATTCATCAGTTGCATATAACAACCAGCGCTCATTACATCAAGTGCCCTCCTTAATGCCCATCACCTAGTTACCCCATCCCCCCACCCCCTCCCTCCAGCAACCCTCAGTGTGTTTCCTAGAATTAAGCATCTCTTATGGTTTCCCTCCCTCTCTGCTTTCATCTTTTTTTTTCTTTCCCTTCCCCTATGTTCATCTGTTTTGTTTCTTCAATTCCACATACGAGTGAAATCATATGGTATTTGTCTTTCTCCGACTAATTTCATTCCACATAATACGCTCTAGTTCATCCATGTCATTGCAAATGGCAAGATTTCATTATTTTTGATGGCTGAGTAATATTCCATTGTGTGTGTGCGCGTGTGTGTGTGTGTGTGCGCGTGTGTGTGCGTGCACGTGCACTGCCTCTTCTTTATCCATTCATCTGTTGATGGACATCTGGGCTCTTTGTAAACCATTTCTTAAATGCAGGAGAGGAATGAATGGGAGAGCTGTCCCATAGCATATGCCTATACTGCTATCTTTCAGTCCTTTGTGAGTTATTATTTTTGTGTGTTATCTTGTGTATGTGCATACACATGTGTGTCTTTGCCACATTGTGAGCTTCCGTCTATGGGGACAAGGGCAAGGTGCATTTGTTTTTACTGTACAAATACATCTTCCATATAATATGTGTCCACTAATATTAGCTGGTGAGAGAGTTCATCTCTACCTCCTGTATCACTCAACTTCATTTGCATTTCTATACCTGGTGTTTAAGTGCAGGGACTCTAGAGGCAGAGAGCACTCCAATGCTTTCAAGATGGCGGATGGCCAACAGTTCAAACTCTCAAAGACCCATCTTCCTCAAGACTGACACACAGATAATAATACACACTTCACATAGGGTCCAAAAAGGATAAAATGAGAAAATATGTGTAAAAACTCTTAGTACAGGGATTAGAACATTATAAAGGGCTCAGTAAAAAAAGGCCCCCTTCTATCATCTCTGTTTTTCATTTTGTTTTGACTCCTGGGCACGGCCCCTACATCTCAGCGTGGGGAGCTGCTAAGGAATCACTGCGTCCAAGGTGTTGAAGACAGAATAAAACCTGAGGGAATTGAAACCACATCTACAGACTACTCTTTCCAAAATTTCAGTGCTGAAGGGAAGGAGAAAGATCAAATAAGTTTCAGGGAGAGGCAGGAAAAATTCCAAAGAAGTTTAAGGAAAAGTCCATGATTAAAGATATTTTTAAATTCACAAAAGGGCTGTCATGAAGAAAGGGTTTACATTTGTTCCTTGTACTTTCAAATGGTGAAAGCTACAGGTTTAAGCCTAAGTTTAGTTCAATATCAGAAAGTTTGAAAAGTCAGAGTTATCTAACAACAAGTATTCAACCGTGAGCTCGGTAGGAGACTTCTTGGTGGAAAAATTGGAGAGGGGATTAAATTCTCTGAGGAGTAGCTAAATCCAAAGACTTCTGAGATCCTTTCATCCTGATTATATAATTTTATAATGGTGATAATGAAATACTACTAATAATAGTTGATTTTTACTAAATGCCCACCATGTATCTGGCTTTATGTCAAGCACATCACACGCATTCCTTCATTGAATCTTCACAGCAACCTGATGACCCAGGTGGTATCTTCTGTTTCTATTTTACAAATCAGGCACTTGAATGTCGGTGAGGTTAAATGACTGGCCAGCATCACACAGCTAGTAAATAGTGTCAGGAATGGCCGAAAAACCCTGGAATCTTAACACCATGGTAACACCATCCTCACCTTTAGCAGCAGCAGACGGACCGCAAAGAGCCGAGTCACACAGGCAATTATATTAATATTTACTAGTACATGTGGAACAAATTAAGAGTGATTGATTTTGGAAACACACTTGCAGGGTTGGGATTCAATCAATGAGTAACTTGTGTTCATGCAACTTTCTCCAAGGGGAGTAATTCTACCATTAAGTTCTAGAAACCTGTTCCCGAGCCAAGCTCTGTCCTCACAATTGTCCCTGAGCGCTCTGCATTTCATGAGAATGAGAATCACCCTCTATCTGGTGATCCAGGAAGGGTGTGGGTTTAGGAGCTAGGATGGGCTTGTTTTGAAGAGCGTTTAGGGCCTTGTAAGATCTTAGGCAGGCAAACACCTCCCTGAGCACTTGCATTTGTTTCAGAATTTTGTTTCAAGTGACAGTTTATCCAAATCTCACAGCCAAAAAAAGCAGTGAAAACATCACCGAAAAATAATATCCGAGAAGCAGCTCTTGTTGCCTTGTGATTCAAAGGCTCTAAGTCAGAACTGCCCTTGAAACTGAGGGACTACTGAATTTGGGCTCTCATACTACGTAATCCATACTAAGCAACTTTTGCAAAGCTGCCTGAGGTGTTTTCAACCTCTGTGACATCTCCCGAAGTCAAGATTTCTAATTGTGATGATTTAAAAAACCACTAATTAATAAAACATATCAATAAATTTATTAACTATTAAATAACCAATTTTTATATAGGCAGGCACTACAGGGATTAATTTAACAAGACAAGGCTCATATTCTACCGTGCAGTTAATGAGACAAGTTACACAAGGTATCAGACTTAAACAAATATTTAAAATATATGAGCAGTGCTTTCAGGAATAAATACTCCTACATAAATCATCACTTTAGCTAAGAACTATTTCATCATTTCTGCAAATGAATTCCTAACCAGCTAAAAGAATATAGTATTTAAATAAGTGGCATCAGGACACCTGGGTGGCTCAGTCGGTTAAGCATCTGCCTTTGGCTCAGGTCGTGATCTCAGGGTCCATGGATGGAGCTCTGCATCAGGCTCCTGCTCAGCGGGGAGTCTGCTTCCTCTCCCACCCCCCCCACCCCCCCGCTCGTGCGCACACTCCTTCTCCCTCCCTCTCTCTTACACATTCCCTCTCTTTCTTTCAAATAAATAAAATCTTCAAAAAAATAAATAAGTGGCATCACTCCATATTAAGCTACATAGGAATCTTTTTAGGTAAGTCTAATTTAATCCTTCTAGAACCAGTTTTTTGGAGTCAACTTCCGTTTGAGATCTCTTGAAAATTGGATTCTACCTTAGAAACGACTCTAGATTCCTGCCTTGAAAGTCAGAGTATATGGAGCTATGGTAGTCGTTAGAGATATTCTAAAATATGGAGCTTCAGGGCGCCTGGGCGGCTCAGTCGGTTAAGCCTCTGCCTTCAGCTCAGGTCATGATCTCAGGGTCCTGGGATCGAGCCCCAGGTAGGGCTCCCTGGTCAGCTGGGAGCCTGCTTCTCTCTCTCCCTCTGCCACCCCCATGCTCTTTTTCTCTCTCTCTCAAATAAATAAATATTTTTTTAAAATAATAAAATAAAATAAAATAAAATAAAATAAAAATAAAATAAAATAAAATAAAATAAAATAAAATAAAATAAAATAAAATACGGAGCTTCTCCTTTCAGCCCATGGAAGGACTATACATCCCCATCGCCTTAGAAGTTCAGAGTGGCCTTGACTGTCTTGGGCCAATGAAATAGGAGTCTAAGTGCTGGTGTCATTTCTGTAAGAAGCTTTAAGGGCATAAGTCACATGTTCCCCTTCTTACTACTGTGGTTATTATGTAAAACGCGTTCGAATAAAACCTCCTTAAGAGGTCTGATTTCTTGATATCCAAAGAGCAGAGACCCCTGCTGACCTACGCTGGACAAGTCGCATCAGCAAGAAGTAATCTTTAATTGTTTTAAGCCACTGAGCTTTGGCGGTTGTCGGTTACTGCAGAAAAGCCTGGCCGGTGTCAGAAAGAGCCCAATTTCACCGTTAATGGACAAAGCAAGGTCATTAACAGCAAGGTGTTATTTTCAACTGGACATTTCACATCAAAATCCAGATTTCCGGCTTCTGTTGACAAACAGAAACTCTGATGTGTTTGTGAGTCGCTGTCCCCTTCACGGTGAGTGAGTACATATTCTCCAGGTCCCAGCAGCCCTCCTGCTCAGCGTGACCATGCCCGAGCACTTTCTGTCTCTGAGAGGCATGACTCTGCTGTGTGTGCAGGACCCACCTAGCGTCCTGGCTGTCCTTTATCAGAACCGCATCTCATTTCCCATTACAAACTTCAGCCATACTTCGGGCAGCACAGAAAGTACAAGTATCATCAGTATAGTAAAGTGGTTAAGGAAACAGATTCTGAGGTTAGGTTGCATGGGTCCAAATTCCAGCCAGCCCCCTGTCTAGCTGTGCGGTGCAGGAAAATTCCTTAGCCTCTTCCAATCGAGTTTCCAAGTGGGGATGATGACTGTACCTACCTCACACGTATGAGGAGCTGACACAGCCGAATGCTTTAGACAATGTCTGACACTAAACACCCAGTGGATGTAAGTTGCTATTAGTTTTACTGTAACTACAAAGTGGTTTCTTCAGCTACCCCCACTGTCAGGGAATTCAATAAACGGGAATGATAAATCGGACTTGCTCTGAGGACGTGCTTCCAACCAGTCCCTGCCTCTCATAAAAATCAGACTTGCAAAGCGGAAGCAAATTTCATTCAGTAAGTGTCATCGTCTTATGCTTCCTGCTGGGCTCAGATTCACAAAAAGTTGTTCCCAGGAGCACGTGACCGCTCATTTAAGCAAGCATACCATAAACACACTTGCAAAAATGATGTGTGGTCTGGGGCGCCTGGGTGGCACAGCGGTTGAGCGTCTGCCTTCGGCTCAGGGCGTGATCCCAGCGTTATGGGATCGAGCCCCACATCAGGCTCCTCCGCTATGAGCCTGCTTCTTCCTCTCCCACTCCCCCTGCTTGTGTTCCCTCTCTTGCTGGCTGTCTCTAGCTCTGTCAAATAAATAAAATCTTAAAAAAAAAAAATGATGTGTGGTCTGTGCCAAGCGAACATCAGGGCTCAGTTTGCTCACCCGGAGACAAGCAGCGAGAATGCCACCATTTATTCTCTGCCATCCTAGTGACCACTGAGGGCCGCAGCCACATTGTACAAGACGGGGAATTTGCGTGAACATTATCCTGTTGAAGGAAAGATCTGAATTCTCCTGAGAGTGTCTCAGTCACTTCTGAAGGAACGGCATATAATTCTTTTCACCCAAACAGCCTTGCCAAAAGAGCACACAGCTTTCGGCAGCCAGGGTATCACCTGTTACTGCCCACAGAACTGGCTTCTCCATCAGCATCACAAAAACATGGTAGGAAGCACACTTTTAAAATGAACTAATTCAGTCCTGAAAACCACGTTTTTCCTGCAAGCCCCATCAAGCCTTGGAAATTACTGGAGCCAGCTCGGCATCTGAGATAATGAACATGAAGAGGGGGCTGTGGTCTGCGAGCACAAGGAGGAAGCAGGGAAAGGGAGCCCCTGCTGACTGCAGGCCTCCCGTGTGACAGTGATTGGGCTGGACTCATGGAATGTTGTTCGTGAAAGAACGAATTTAAAATAGGACCTACAGGGAGAATAATACCTCCTTTTTACACACTGAAAAGACGAAGGCTGAGAGATGGTGTGACTGAATACCACAGGAAATGAATACATCCTGCCACCAGTGTCCCCTCCAACCACGTCAGTGAGACTGCTCAAGCTGAGATCGCCAGTGGGATTTGTTTGGGCCAAATGAAGCAAGCATATTTCCCTTCTTATCCTCTTGACTTCTCTGAAGTATCAGACACTGCTGACTTTTCTTCTTAAACACTCACCCACACTTAACTTGTTGTTTTTTTTACTTTTCTATTATATAGAAGTTCTGCCCCGTCAAGTGCACCCCTTCCAAAGCTTGCTCCAAAATGGTGGGGCCAGGCCTCTGTCATTGGAAATCTGCTTTTCTTATTCAGCCTCCAAGGACATGTATTAGCTTCAACCATGTGACGACTCCCAGATCTATGTTTCTCAGTTGGAATTCTCTCCTAAGCTCTAAAGTCGTCTACTGACTTTGAGTTCACAGGTGTATCAAGCTCACCATCTCTTCCCCACGTACTTGGGGCTCACCCAGTATTTTCTGCCTTGAGGAATGGCCACATTATCTACCTAGTCATCACGTCAGAAATGCAGGCCTCCTTCTGAACTTCTTTCTCACCCCCCACATCCAGTAACAATTCAGTCCTAAAAGAGCTTCTTCACTAAACTCTCTAATTTGCCATCCCTTCTCCATTCAACCTACTTCTGCATACTCTAAGCTCTCGTTAGCCCACACCTGACCTTCTATTGCTTGGCCGGACCCTGTCCTCTCCAAATAATCTGCCACGGTCCACCTGAGTGATCTTTCTAAAGACAATCCTAACTGAGCTATTCCTTACAAGATTCTTCAGTGACTCCTCTTGTAACTTTCAGAATGTTAATGATGGGTTTCCGCCTATGCCTGTAACCTCAACTTCAAGCATTATCCCACAGGTATTTTTCACCTCGATTCTACAGAATGAGTCACAGATCCTTAAATTTATCTACTATTACATCTCTTCATCAGTGCTACTCACGCTGCTTGTGATTGATTCCCTTCCTCATCCTGATTTACGTAACTACTACTCAACTTTTCAAAACCTCAATGTCAAAACATTACCTTGTCTAGAGTATTCTTCTTCAGCCCAAACTAAATAACTTTAGTAACAATTCTTTTTAATTATGCAAGTGATACATACTCCTTGTCAAAAACTTGTGTTTTCAACACAGAAAGGCATGATTCCACTGACACGTGATTCACTTTTATTATCATTTAGAGGAAGAGCCCCCAAAGTGAACCGGTATAAAAAGAAACTATTAGCAGCATATGAAATGGGAGAACGAAGTAGTAAGCCTTGACCTTTGGGAAGTCTAGTCAATACCAGTCATCAAATAAGATGGTTCAAGAGTAGGAGAGAAACGAAAAGACACTGTCTAGGCCACAAAGGGAGATTGGCTAGTCTAGTCTTGGGGTAAAAAGGTGAAGTTGAAAGGGGAAAAAAGAATAAAATAGGAGAGCTCGGATGGAGGTAGCAGGATATAGAGCACCTGTGAGCAAATGCATCGACTACAATGTGAATTCAGGAAGGTAACGTTGACAGTCCTGGCGCCATAAACAGAAATGAAGAGGAGTAGCAGTTAGAGCAACTCATGGATCTGGGAAAAACAATTCTAATTTATTTGAGGCAAAGGAGGGAGCATGCTGAATTGACAGTATCTGCGGAATCTCTCAGAATGGACATCAAACTGAGCAAGAAATGCAGGATTGGAGGCTGGAGAGAAATAAAAGAGGGGCCAAAATATTTGAATAACTTTTACATTTGCAAGTGGATAAGACTCATTTGTTCAACCAGTTTTTACTGAGGACCCTCTATGGGGCCAGATGTGGTAGGCCTTCAGGGGTAGGGCAGTGAGCAATATGTGTGATTCCTGTCCTTAAAAAACTCACATTCTAGTGTGGGAGAATGTCATAGTCAAATTATCACACAAATAAACATGTAATTATGAAATATTACCAGTAGAGTTGAAAGGTACTATAATAGAACGAGGAGGACTAATTTAGGAAGAGCAATCCCAGAAGACCTCTTAATGAAGTGACATTACATTGATACTGTGAAGACAGTAAGAATAGTCAAGAGCATAGGTAGAAGGCAGTGGGGACAGCATGTTTAAGAGCTTTCTGGCACTTTGCAGAATTGGAAAAACAGCACAAAGGGGGAAGAGTAGAATCTCTGAGGAGAGGTTAATAGAAGCTTCCCAAATAAAAAAGCAAAAAGAAAAAAAGACTGAAAAATAAAACAAAACAAAACAAAACCCAGAACATCCAAGAACTGTGGGACAACCACGGAAAGTGTGGCCTGAGTGTAGTGGGAATACCAGAAAGAGAAGAAAGAGAAAAGAACAGAAGAAGTAGTTCCAGCAGTAATGACTGAGAATTTCCCCTCAATTTCCACCCATACAAAAACCTGCACATGGATGTTTAAAGCAGCTTTAGTCCAGTTGCCCAAACCAGGAAGCAACCAAGACGTCCATCAGTAGGTGAATGGATAAATACAATGTGGCCCATCCAGACACTGGAATACCAGTCAGTGATAAAAGGAAGTGAGCTGCCGGGTCATGAGAACACATGGAGGGTACTTACATGCACGCTACTAAGTGAAAGAAGTCGCTCTGAAAGCATACATACTCTTTGCTTCCAACTATATGACATTCTGAAAAAGGCAAAACTACGGAGACAATAAAAAGATCGGTGCTTGCCAGGGGGTTAGCAGGGGAGGCAAGGATGAATAGGCAGAACACAGAGGACTTTTAGGACAGTGCAACTACTTTTAAGACCCTCTACTGGTAGAAACAGTCAACAAACATTTGTCAAAACCCACAGGATACACACCACCAAGGGGAAATACAGACTTTGGGTGACCATGATGTGTCAATGTAGGTTCACTGATCATTCATTTTAAGAGTGGACAAGGTTATACATATGAAGGAGCAGGAATTCTCTGTACCTTCTACTCAATTTTGCCACGCATCTAGAAAGTTAAGTCTATTTTTTAAAAAGGGTGGGTGTCCAGGAAGAGCCTGGAAAGGCAAGCAAGGATCGTAGATTTCACCCTCAATGCAATGATAAGTCATCGAGGGATTTCAGTAAGGGGAGTGACAAACTCTTAAAACGAAACTTTCTTAGGTTTTAAAGCAATCACTTCAGCGGCTGCCTGGAGAGTGGACCTGAGGGGGACAATGGCGGAAGCTAGGAGATCAGGAGAGGAGGCTGGCAATGTGGTTTAGGTCAGAGTTGATGGAGGCTTAGACCAAAAAAGAAGTCATGCAGACAGAAAGGAATGGTGGATTAAAAAAAAAAAAAGAAGACTTTTAAATACAGAATGACAATGGATTAGATGTGTGTGTTAAAAGAGGAGAATCAAGGAGGACTCCAAAATTCTGCAGTGAGCAACTGGAGGCCATTGTCTAGTTGAGCAGACAGAGGAAGGAGAAGCTACCTGAAGGGCAAGACCATGGTTCGTCTTTGACCGTGTGACGCTTGAGATGGCTGGTAGTGCCTGACACTTGGTAGGTGGCTGGGTGTTGCTCTTATTCACGTTGTTTTTGTTATGAGCATAATAGGGTAGGCAATACTAGACATAATTCTTCTAAAATATTTTCCCAGAGATTAAGGGAATGGGGGTGGAACACATCATTTCCCTTCCATCCCCTTACTATCTCAGCAACCTGTCCCGGTGCCCTGAACCCTCATACCCACTGCAAGCTGGGGGAGGGGGCGGAGTGTGTGTCTCAGTTACACGCGTCACAGCTTTGCAAACTCCACTCTGAAAAATCTGCTGGAAGGCACTCATGCTAATTTTTTACTAAGCAAGGCATTGCTCCCAAAGGCCCAAAACAATAAGTTAATTTTAATAAAACAGTAAGTTGTTAAAAGGCTCAAAAAACCTATCGAGGTTACCCTTTCGAAGTTGTGGTTCTCTGCACGGGGAAGCAGCATCAGCAGCTCCCGTGAACTTGTTAGAAATGCAAATTTGAGCCTCCAGGCCAGACCTACTGGGTCAGAAACTCTGGGGGTGGGGGCCCAGCACCCTGTGTTTTAACAAGTCCTTCAGGTGATTCTGATGCCCTTCAAGTTGGAGCACCACCGACCTAGAGGAATCCCAAGATGTCATCTGCTGCAATCTTTTGAGTCTACCTGGACAAAGTTTAGGCTGTTTTAAATAAGTAAGAAATAATTTGAAGGCAAGTGATACTCTCTACCATATTTTTTTACATGGAAAGTATCAAAGACAATATTTCATCTGCATGAACGAAAGAAGAGAGCCTCGGTATGGAGCGTGGGCGTGGCACGTGCTGGCCCGGGGGTGGGGGGAGGGGGATGGGAAGCAGGTGTGGCTTACCTGACAAATGCCGCTGATGCACATGTCCAGGGAGTCCGTGCTGCAGCGAGTTCCATCCAGGACCTTAGGTGCCAGCTCCACTACCAAGTTGTGTCCCCGGGCATGACACTTGAGCGCACAGGGGACAGCAGGATCGTTATACCGGGGAAGCCATTCGTAGTAACGCCCCTGATACTGGACGTCATTGTAGGCGGAGCACTGCTGGGCTCTGAAGTCCTCCGCATCTGGAGGGCAGTCCTGCGAGCAGAGAAGAAAGGCCACACGCACATCACTCAGGGAGACCAGCCACCGAAAGGCTGAGCAAGTTTCCAGGAGTCTGAAGAGACCAGCCCCACCACGGGCCTCTCACCCTGGAGTCACCTCATTTCTTCACCCTATTTAAAAGCTCTCTTTTAACCGTCTTGCTTTTAATTGTTCCAGATGACTCTAGGTCTTTATGGGGAATATTAATTATCATCCATGCCTTCAAGAAGCATTTCAATAGGAAGGATTACTTGCCCCTACTTTGGCCCCAAACTGCCCTGCTTTGTGAGAACTTGTGTTTGTTTCTGTTTTTGTGATTGTTAATTCATGAGCCCTTCTTCTCTCCTTGTGGGTCCCCAGCCACTGCTTTTCACTGGAGCCAAGTGCCTGCCTTCAACCTGCCGAAGGATGGAAAGAGAAAACGGAGTTCTTTCAAATTCTGTCTACAACAACAGCAAGGAAATTCTAAGTAAATCCTTTAGGGAGCTCTCATAATAATAGTAAAAAGTGTTTGTGCAAGTCTTGATGACTCAGAAATCTTTTTACTTAATTACTAATCCCTCCCATCCGATCCTTCCAAAGGCAGACGCTGGCTGACAAAAGGTTAATTTACTCTTCAGAGTTGGGTACAAACTTCCTAACTGATGGGAATTAATTAATCCTATACCAACTTCCCAATTACAGAAAGCAAATACAGAAAGGCAATATATTATTTTGTATTTTTTTCTTATTACAAAAGTAATCAATGGTCCTTATAAAACCTTTGGGAAATGGTTTCTATTTAAAAAAAAAAAAGAATAAAAGACAAAGATTCTTGTACCTAAATCTTTGAACAAATCCTTGATGATTTCCCAAAAACAAATTTCTGGAAATAAAATTTCTGAGAAAAAGGGTGTGTTTCATGAGCTTTTCAAAATATTGCCAAATTGCCCTCCAGGAATTTCCCTCTTTATTATCACCAGGCTCCCTAAGTTCCCTTTTTCTCAACCTCTCTTCTCAGCTTGGATATTATAATTTTCTAACATTTTTCTAATCGTGTTAAATAGATTTTCTTTATTTTAATTTACATTTCCTTTCATTTCTTAGGTTTGATAGCTTTCACGTATATTGCTCTTTGTATTAACTTCAAAAATTTCTTGTTTCATTTATCTATTGGAATGTTTGCCTTTTTACTGTTTTTAACAGATAAGACTTCCAACCTTCCCAATGAGGTTATCAACTCTTTGCCATCTGTACTGCAAATATTTTCCCCATTTGATTTTAGTTTTGGTGCTCTGCAAAGTCAAAGCTTTAAATTTCCAGGTAGTCAGCTCTATTAATATTTCCTTTTAAGGCTTTTTCCCTCATTAATGAGTTCAGAAATGCTTTTTGTACCCTGTCTAGAACAGATAAATACTCAAGTGTATTGTTCTAGTTCCTTTCTAGTTTAGCAATTACATTTAACACTTTGTTACACCGGGAATTTATTCTGATGTGTGGTGCAAGGTAGAAACTTAATGTTATGTTTTTCTACAAATAATTATTAATAAATTATCAGCCAGAATCTTAAAATAGAATTTCTTTCATTTCTCCTCTTTTTACTACTTAACTTTTGTATCTTGCTGTGTTTATGCTTCTGACCTTTATAATCTGCCTCAAATCCTTTCTGGAAGTAGGCAGGGAAGACATAAAATATAAGAAATAACCATCCCCCCCGGGATTAGTTGTATTAGTTTGCGGTGAATCGTTCCAAAATCCTGTACCACATCCACATTTTCCTGTTTCAGAAAAATTAAACCTGCACCCAGGTCACACTACGGAAGAGAGAGTCGAGATGGAGACTGAAACTGGTGACCTTTCTCTCTTGAAATGAGGACTGTTTTCCATCCGGCCCCAGGGAAGATCATCAGTTGATAAAATTATATGGCCTCCTCTTCCCTTAACCACGGCCAATTTTCTGTGTATCTGACTCTTTGAAACCGAAGCCAAAGAGTGTAAGACAGCAGAGTGAAAACAACCCCCTTGCATTAGGCTCACTGATGTGGCAAGCGTGCTTTAGGGACTGAGACTTCTTGCTGCCTGACTCCTGACTGCCTTAAACTCCAGAAACCAAAGAAGTTTCACAAAATTAACAAGGTTTAATTAACAGTCAGCTGAGGATGCCAGCCTACACTTAGTCCTTGCTGAAATGGAGGCCAGGTTTGGACACGGGAGCCCGCCTCCTTGGCCACAGCTGATATCAGAGGCAAACACCTGGTCCATGCCAGGACAGTCAGTCTTTCCCAGGAATCTGGAATTGCAAGAGAAGAGCTGGGGACTCCCATCAGTCTGGGGCTGAGCTAGCCGTCTCTTCCATGAGATGCCTGTTGAAGAAAAGCAAGCCAGTTCCCACAGCAAAGAAGAATGAATTAGACACGGGAAAAGGAACGGACACCAACCATGTATTTCAGTAAGATTACGTAACTTGGGCGTCTCACCGTCTGATTCCTGGGTCCAGGCCCTCAAGGTGTGCTGATGCCCGAATTCCATTAAATATCCACACACCCATTCAGCGAATCCCATTTTTCTTGAGCTATTTTGAGTGGGCTTCTGCTCCTGGGAAATGATGACCCCGACGAAGACACCCTTGGATCCCGACGGTGCTTACCAGTTTACAAGGGATCATACTGATATTCCCTTTGGGGTAGGTGGGTCACAATTATCCTTACCCTCATTTTATAAACAGAGGAAACTATGACCCTCAAAGTCTTCAGTCACTAGCCCAAAGACACCCAGCTAGAATATGACAGAGCCAAGACTGATTCCCAAAGTAACAAGTGTTCCATTATACGATACCGCTTTCTAGTAATCTTGCAAGACATGGAGGACTCACATTAAACGCTTTCATTTACTTGGCATTCTTCCAGTGTCAACACTAAGCCTGTCTAGTCGGCTTCTGCTGGGTCCCCGGCCCTGGCTCAGGACAATCTAGGGATTCTTGTGTCTTAAACAGTTTAGTTGACATTTAGGAAGCTTGAATACCAAACATTCTTCTGCCTTCCTTTCCCTGAGAAGCATTTCTTCATATCAGTTCCGACAACACGTTTGTTAAATATGCTTTACGGGCTTCGCCCAGGTTACATGCTGTGGAGAACATGAAAGAATGTAAACCACTGTGGTCACGTGGAGAGCCCGTTGTCTTATTGGGAAAGCACCATCTACTGTACGAAATACCCTGATCCCGTGGGTTACTGTTTGTGCTTACAGATTCGCAAGTAAGGCTTTGCAATGAAAAGGAAATAAAATTGTTGTCCATGTGTTAAATTAAAAATTGATTAAGTGGCGGGGCGCCTGGGTGGTTCAGTCAGCTAAGCATCTGACTCCTGATTTAAGCTCAGGTCATGATCTCAGGTCATGGGATCGAGCCCTGCACTGGGCTCCGTGCTCAGCAGGGAGTCTGTTTGGGATTCCCTCTCCCTCTCTCTCCATAACTCCCCCTCCCACACTCTCTGTCTCTAAAGTAAATAAATAAAAATCTAAAAAAAAAAATTGATTAAGTGGAGTTAATAAGGAAAGAACAGATCCTAGATCAGGAAGACTTGACTCAGTCAGGAGGGGGCGGCCAGCCTGGAAAGCACAGAAAAGGAGAAGGAGGAGGAGGACCAAGATTAGGAGGAGAAGAGGGAGAAGGAGGGAAAGGACGACACAACTTGTACCCATTTAAGGACCATGCTAAAGACAGAGATCTCTTTTCCCTCCTTAAGCCATGAGGATACATGAACCATTCTCACGGACAACTTAGGGCGAAATGCTGAGACAGGAAGATCACCTAATAAACAGAGCATTTTTACATAAAAGAGATAGAGCATTAGCTAAGGGATGATTTATATAATAGGATTGAACCAAGCTTTAATATGGGTTAGATATTTAGGTCATTTTTCCCAGATAACCATGAGTAAGGGACTTAAGAAAAATGTAATCTCTACTATAAGCAAATTTAAGATTTTTATTTTATCTTCATATCCAAGTTGTACTATGCATTAAATTTTGGGATCCTCTAATATAACCAATGCCAAAATTTCTAGCATGAAAACGAATTACTGTGAGTGGTCATTATAAGAAGACAGTTAGCAAAGGGTGCATCCTGGAAAAGTGACATTTCAGAAGAGATTTAAGGGACGGCCTGATGTTTTTAGGACAACTATAGGAAAGAACACAAACAACGGGGACATGGCAGAAATGAAGTCAGTAGCGATGAGGGACAGGGACCAGGTGTGACCAGCAAGGGTGAAAGTTTGTGAGCTGAACACGAGATAAGTCTAACCAACTGCTGGAGGTCCTTGAATGCAAGTCAGGGGAATTAAAAGCAATAAGGATCCGCAGAGGGGACTGAAAAAGAAAGTGTGGCACTTTAGGAAGACCCGTGTGACGGCAGGATGGACTGGGGTAGGAGCAGCGACAGTGGAAAGTAAAGAGCACCTCTAAGAGGAAACTGCCAGAAATTAGCCATCCATAGGACTCATGGTATGAAGAGTCTTTCAAGGGTCACATCAAATGTCTCTTCTGGAAAGCCATCAGGGACCCCACTGTGCAGAGTTAACCATTTCTCTCTCTGTGCTCACATAAAAATGTGTTCATGCTGCAAAAACACTATTACCAAATCATGATACACTTGTTTTTAAAGGTATTTTCCCTTTGTTCTCTTCCAGCACTGACTTTGAGCCCATAAACCCTGGTATAAAGAAATGAGTAGTCAGCGAGTTCAAGTATTAGAACTCTTTGCTGACATGCATGACTTCCCTTGGAAAGTCTCCACTTACTCTGGGAGACGCCTGATAAGGAAAATTCTTCACTGAGACCTCAGGGGCCTGGCCCTGGCCGTCAGGGTCTTTGCTGAGCACTGACTAGAGGGTTATCTCTGAAGATGGCAGGTACCTGGGATTAGGGGATGCTCCAACCCGAACCTTCCTCTTCCCCCCGACAGAATAACCCCAGGGAGAGTTGTGAAAGCAAAGCCCGATTTTGTAGGGAGGACAGTGTGGTTCTCATTCCCTGGCCGCGCCTCCCATTCCTGCACACCAGGAGTGGGATTTCTTCCTCTCTGCCCTCTGAATGTGTATCCCCATCACACCCACACTTCCTAACAAAAGGACATTTGATTCTTCCTTGAGTGCCTGGAGTCTATTCTTCTCAGGTATCTTCTACTGAGGCGGGCAGAGATCAGAAGTGCGGATGTCAGGGTCTGTCCACGTCAGGCCCGAGTTTCCCGTGTTGGGGACCCCTTCCCCGCACCTTGGGCCATTGGCGTACAAGGCCCACGGCCGTGGAGGACACCATTTCCGTGATTCCCCTCCGCTGCCTCTCTTCTCCCTGACCTCTGCCCCTTGCCAACTGTGAATAGTCAGAAGGTTTATCCTACAGCTCCTGGGGTTGGTGATTCTATAACGGTATCTGAAAGGGGAGTGTTCCTGCAATTTCCCCTGTGAGTCAGGTGCTCATGCGTCAGGAGGAGCAGCCATGTTTGAGACTACTGTTTGTACTGTCATCAATCATCTAACAAAGCTTGAGACCTCTCAGGCTCCTTTCCAAGAGGCAGTCTGATGTAGCAGAGTGGTTAGAAGCTGGTATTCCGGAGCCTGGAGCCCGACTGCCTGGAGTCTAGTTCAGCTCTGCGACCTTGAGCACGTTTCCTACATTTCCTCCTGTGTAAGAGTGGAGATAAGGGGCGCCTGGGTGGCTCAGTCGGTTGAGTGTCTGACTCTTGATTTTGGCTCAGGTGATGATCTCAGGGTTGTGAGATCGAGCCCCGTGTTGGGCTCTACGCTCAGGGGATCTGCTCGAGATTCTCTCTCTCTCTCTCTCCCTCTGCCCCTCCCCTACTCTCTCTCAAATAAATAAATGCTTTTTTAAAAAGTGGAAATAAAAATAGTATCTACTTTGTAGAGATATATGAGGATTAAATCAGTTTATTCATGGATAGGCGCTTAGAACAATGTCTAGCATTTGGGAAGTACTGACTACATGTGATTATTATTATTATTATTATTATTATTATTATTATCATCATCATTAATTTTGGTTAAGAGTTCGAAAGCTGGCACACATAGATGGCAAGCTCTGTGGTTTTGAGGCCAAGAGCCTGAGCCTTCAGATAATCACATGGAGGAATAGAAAGAAGTAGGAGTGACCTCTGGGATGGGAGGGAACAGTAGGTCTCTGGGGTCCCTGGCAGTGACCTCTGTTCCTCCATGGAGCAGCCTTCCTGATCACCAAGACTGAGATGGTGAGGTCCCTCAGGTGGGAACGGGGGATCTCGCAGCCCATCGGATGGGATCTCCTGCCCCCGGAAATACAGGTGTAGGAATCTCTGAATCACAAGGCAAATCTCCCTCATAAGAGTGCCTTGTCTTGGAATCACTAACGGCAGCTTCCTTCAGAAGAGTGGGTGATGGGCCCCATTTCCAGGGAAAAGGGAAACCACTGACTGTCAAGGGAGCCTGGCCCGTCTCTAACGGGGACACTGAGTGGCCGTGACAAGCAACAGCAGGGGAGCATTAAGGGGAGCTCCCTTCTCTCCCCACTGGAGGTAGGTTGCAGACTGGTCCTCCTTCCTGCCCTCTGCCCCACCCTGAGTAGCAGGGATGGGGAGATCTCAAAAGGGTGATTCTAAACCCCAATTAATAAAGCAGGAAGCAACTCAAGAAAAGATGTGACTATCTTTGTACCCTGAGTTCATGTGGTTATGTCCACTCATGGTGCCTGACATCCCGGGCGTGTTTCTATGGTATATTCCCAGGAACGCACTGTGTCACCTCTCCTGGGAAGACCCCAGCCCTGCCGCTGGGGCTGCACAGCTCCAGCTCCGCCCTCCAGGAGGGCTTGAGGGGGCACAGCGGCAGAGCCTGGCAAACAGAGATGGAGGGGTGTCCCAAGCACTTTAGCCCTGAAAGACCTGCCACAACCCCCCCCCCTTATTTCCCTAAAAGGAATTTGGTAAAAGTCTGAGTTTGCAACGGCAAGCACAGTGATTAATGCCACATTCTTATGAAACCTCTCTAAGGACCCCAACTCTGAGAACTAAAAAGGGCAACATTCACTTTGCGGTCCTCCCCACTGGTCACCACCTTCTAAACCTCTATTCCTCACCAGCCTAGAGGTGGTAAAGGGTTCCGCAGGATCCTCCCAGAAGGGCCCTCACATGAGACCACAGGTCCTCCCAAGACCCACAGACGGGGCCTCAGGGGCATGGGATCTTCACTAGAGCGCACCCAAGTCCTAACCATTGCACCCAGGATGCGCTAATTTTAGTAGATTACGTGTGTGTCTACACTGTATGACCCGACACTCCTAGACCCACATAACACTTGTGTTGAAGAAAGGTGCCTTTTTGGAATTATCGAGAGCAGAGTCTCACAGACAGATACACACACACACACACTCACACAGAAACCCGAGAGTGAAATCTCAGACGGCAACACCTTGATCTGGGCATTTAAAATGAACTCCCCTAGAGAGTTTCAGAGTACCGCTGGCTAGGATACAGTTGTGTAATTTATTTTTGAATGACCGCAAGGAGTTTGATTTGTTAAAGCAGCACTTCATATAAAAAAAAAAAAAAACTAAAAACAACAACAACAACAACAAAAACAAAAACACACACCCAAGCGAAAGGTAGTAGATCGAAACGTCTCCTAGATAAACCCTCAGGTTGCTACTGTGTTCACGAGCTTGCGTGAGGAAACGAAGCCAGACTGTGTGTGTAACTAAATGCCTGCCTCTCTGTTCAAGTCAATCTCTCTGCCCCCCGCACCCCTCCCGGACCTCAACTCATTTAATTTAGCTTCACGCCCATGTGTGTCCCCAGAGTCCTCGGCCCTCCATCTGGTCATGGGACATGTGAAATCTATTCGCTTTGTGGCCCCAAATTCCTCCCAGGACATGATGGACACCAAGGGCCGAGTCATACTGGAATCTGAATGCCCAATAACTAAGTACCCACATTTCCCACTTGAGTTTGAAGCCAGTTGAGCGAGAAAGACAAACCTTTCTGCTTCATCACTGATAAAAAACAGACTGAAAATGCGGCTGACCTGTGATCAGAAGGCCTTGCTCACACTGCCCGCTCACTATTGCCCCAGCTTTCAGGGCTGCCCTCCCAGGACAAGTCTGCGTCTGCAGAACAGAGGCCCTCAGACAGGACTTCCGTCTCCCACCGGCCCAGGACAGAGAAGGGACAAAGAGGGACAAAAGGCCCAATGAGTGAAACTTTTTAAATAAATTAATTACATCCAATGGAGAAAAAATGGATTAAAAAAATCTAAATCTTAGATTTCCAGATTCTAATAATTTCCTTTCTATTCGCGTCATTTTGATTTGGGTCTATACCGTGAACCAGGGAAATGTTCAAGTGGAAAATAGGATGGATTCCTTCTGCTATTTATTTTGCATTTTTAGATTTGTAAAGCAAAAGCTTGAATTTCTTTAGTACTCATCACTGTAGAACAAGAGTGAGGTTTATAAACCTGTCCCTACATACAATTTTTTTGAATCACCAATAGAGCACTCTTAACACATTTTGCCGTGGGCAGGACAGGTGGTTTGGAGCAGGAAAAACAGCAGTAGACCAGTTAAGTCTGTGCTCTTCCTTTGTGACCGCTGGGAACTAATTTTACCCCAGGCCCCTCATTTGCAAAAGAGAAATAACCACACCTCGTCTGCCTCTATCGTAGAGACAGTAAGGGGGTCAGGTGACCTACTGTACCTAATACACTTGGAACGTTGAAGGCATTTACAGGTATGAGGTACTGTATCTATGAATTCAGAAGTTATTAAATACTTACCAAATCACTTTATAAATGTGAAATGGCCTCAAAAGGTAGTATACATGGAAGGTATGAGATACACAAAACCTGCTGTCAACTAAAAAATAGTTACATTTTCCCCAAAGGGTATCAAGGGGCCATTAGCTTTACAGTACACATAATCTTCCAACTTAACACATGAACATCATTGGATTATATATTTTTATTCCAGAACTTACATGATTGCTGCATGTCTTGTATCGAATATTCTGTCCTTCACAATTCCTAGAGGAAAAAAGAGGGAAAAAGAAATTATTTCATAGAAGTGGCAGGCAGCACAAAAGAAAGAAAGAAGGAAGGAAGGAAAGAAAGAAGGAAGGAAGAAAGGGAGAGAGGAAGAGAGAGAGAGAGAGAGAGAGAAAGAAAGAAAGAAAGAAAGAAAGAAAGAAAGAAAGAAAGAAAGAAAGAGAAAAGAAAGGGAGGGAGGTAAGGAGGGAGGGAGGAAGGAAGGAAAGAAAAAAGAAAAGTGAAGTGAAGAGAAGAGAAGAGAAAGAAAGGAAAGAAAGAGAAAGAGAAAGAAAAGAAAAGAAAAAAGAAAAGAAAAGAAAAGAAAAGAAAAGAAAAGAAAAGATTGCCAATACAAGGTGATACTGATAAAACTTTTATTACTCCACGTTACCTCAGAGATTCAAAGTTTAAATTCTAAGAAATAACTTTCAAAAATCAGGAGGGCAAAAAGTCTCATGAAAGTGTCACTTTAAATATTAGAGAGTAAATTCTTTAGCTGAATTAATGTAATGACATTACTAACGTGCAGTTTTTACCCTGGGAGCCATATAACCACTGAAATTAATGTAGAACGTGTGTGCATACTTGTGGGTTTTTTCTACGAAAAAGAAGAGGAAGCTACAGGTGGACGCATTTGGGCACCGTGTTCTCACTCACTGGGGAACCCAAGTTGGCCGAGCTCTCCGTGACCTCCTTCTGTAATCGACATGACGGTCTCTAGTAGACATCTGCCTGAGGTAACCCTTCTACACTGTATTCTAACCATTGGCCTTACTGAACAGAAGCTACAAAAGAGTGTCCAGGTGACTTTCTTGGGATACTGGTGCGGTAGGGTCTGAAGTCATCCATAGGTTTGAGAATCTCCCACCATGAACCCTGTCCTCCCCGCCGCCACTGCTGTCCAGAGCCCTGCCACTCATTCTCTAGGCAGATTCTTCCTCCGGATGCTTGAGATCCCAGCTGGCAGCTACTTTCCTCCATCAGCGCTTGCCGCTCCATGGTTTATATTCACTCCTTAAAGTTAGCTCGTCCGCTAATGGTACCTTTCCCAACTCTTCAATTACACACCCTTACCTTTGGTTTTCCTGGCCAGTTCAATGGCAGATTTGCGGTAAAGATAGCTAAACACAGGCTTAACTCAACATCCTGCATTAAAAGTCAACTGATACTATTTCAATTGTTTTAAAATATTTAGTCCTAGAAGAACAGAAATTTTTAAGAAGTGGATCTGAGTGGGGGCACCTGGATGGCTCAGTCGGTTAAGCGTCTGACTCTTGGATTTCGGCTCAGGTCATGATCTCAGGGTCCTGAGATCAAGCCCTGCATTGGGCTCACAGGCTCCTCAGGGAGTCTGCTTGAGATTTTTCTCTTTTCCTCTCCCTCTGCCCCTCCCTCCTCCCTCTCTAAAAAAAAGAAAAGTGGATCTGAGTGGAATCTGATTTTTGGCTGGTATGGTTTAAATAGGAGCCTCTATGAAACAACTGATCATCTATTTCAGTAATGTACAATTCATTGCACATACTTGCTGATGATTCCATTTTTATTGATTATAAAAAAGAGTAAGTGAAAACTAATACTATGCCAAGAGGAATAAAAGAGAATAATCAATCTTTCAAAATCCCATCACTAAGACCTTCACTCTCAATATTTTGGCATTTAATCATCCAGTGTTTCTGCAGGACTTACAGAGGTGAAAGCAAACTAGAAATTCAACTTCGTATTAGTTTTAATCTAATATAACAAGTAGTCCCCCATTTTATTACTAAGTTTTTGGAGAAATTATTTTAATAACTTTATAATAGTCCATTACGCAGACATTACATTTTTTGTAAGTCTGAATTTAAATTTTCTTAATTGTGGTAAAATACCCGTAACATAAATTTACCATCTTAACCATTTTTAGATACACAATCCAGCATAAGTGCATCCACATTGCTGTATAAACATGACATCTTATGGTTATTTATGCTGCCTCTTTTTTCCCTATGCTTTTTAAATTTACATACAGTAAATTTCACTTTTCTGGGAGTGTACAATTTCATGAGTTTTGACAAATCCATCCTCCACATGACTAATTTTCTTTTAATGGTGTGATTATTTTGTATTTTATCATGTCTGACACTCTTTGATCCTGCTTTCCACTTTTTCTTTCTTTGCAACCCTTCTCAAGCTCAGCCTTCTCTGCTTGCATCTCGTACCATACCTTCCTTTCTGTTCCGACTGTAGCACGTACCCCTATTGGGATTAAGGAGATGGGCCTATGGGAGGAAGAACTTTGGGAGTGAAAAAAATAGCATTATAGCTGCCTTGGAAAGCATTATCTAAATGACAGTTAAATTTCTGAACTTAAAGGCAGACAAGGTAGCCAATCAGTTGCCCCTGTTTAATACAATTCTCATGACTTGGGGATTAGGACATCTTCCCAGATGCTATTGTAATAACAGGTTGACCCAGTCTTAGCGTTTTGTAACACTACCTATTTCCTCTTTTTGTGTCTTGTCATTGGTACACGACCCTGAAATTTATTAAACTTTCGATGAGGCTACATCAAACTTGAAATATTCAAGAAGCACCAAACTGGGAGGCTGGCGGGAAAACGGTATTAGGGTGGAGAAGTCTCTCTTGGTCAAGGGGAAGTGACGCCATTCTCCTGGGAGACAACAGCTATACCAGTGGACAAGGTCATGTACTTACGTAACTTATTTCATGGTGCTTTTATGTGCACCATGAAGAAAATAAATTACAGAAAAAGTGAAAGGGGTAATTTAAAGTACTCTGTTTATTTTGGAAAGGCCCTGACTGAGGAAAGCAGCTAACAGATTAAGGAAGTGATAACCAAATGCTTTTGTACCACACTGACTTAGAATCCTAAGAGGCTTTTAATTCCACTATCCAGAGAGCAGGCAAATTGCAAAGACACATGTTAAAATAGTATTTTAATTGAAATACTGATAAACGAAAAAACAAAAACAAAAACATATCGAAACCTACCAAGAATGACAGTTTCTTTAAAAGCGTTCTGGAGCTTCAGAAAAAAATATTTCAGGTGCATTGTCACCAATTGTTTAACTTTAGCTGTTTAAATGAAAAGCAAAACTACTTTTGTAGGGGCGCCTGGGTGGCTCAGACAGTTAAGTGTCTACCTTCAGGTCAGGTCATGATCCCAGGGTCCTGGGATTGAGCCCCGCATCGGGCTCCCTGCTCAGCAGGAGCCTGCTTCTCCCTCTCCTCCCCACTTGTGTTCTCTCTTGCTATCTCTGTCACTGTCTCTCTCTCTCTCTCAAATTAATAAATAAAATCTTTAAAAAAAGAAAAGAAAAGCAAAACTACTTTTGTAAACATGAATTTAAAACTAAAAGGAAAGAAAACAGCTGATGGTTGTATCTCAGGTCTGCTGTGTAGACCATACAGTCATGGTCTACACCCCACTGCCATCTGCTGCACCCTGATTGTAAGCCTAGTATCCAGGAGGCACGAACTTGCATCTAGACTGATGAGCCTGCAGATCTAAACCTGCATCTAAATCTCCATGACCAATCCCACTACAAGTGCAGCAAAGCGATCTGGAAAGAGAGCATTTTACTTCCTGAACTCTCAAAATGTAAAGTACCATTCTGCACTCATTCTGTCTCCAATAACTTCTTATGGCGAACCTACTAAGTACCAGGAGATGGGTATAAAGATGCGGGGGAACTACCTCTCAATCCCCCTAACAAATCAGTAGTAAGATTGTTTTTTTTAAACCCAGCCATCTGGCCAACATTTTGAACATGCTGCTTCACTCCGACCTAACACACAGTAAGCTCACTGACTGGCCACTATTGATGTGGTATGCCTTGGTTACAATTTAGTATGAAAATGAATGACCACTTTATGAAACAGGCATAAAATGAAATTCAAGTTATTTTAAAGTTAAGGACGCTGGAGTCCTAATTCCCCAAGCAAGAACCTGCCAGCTTATTCTGGAAATAATTCCTTTGGCCCAAAGCAACTGAGCTGCAGAAATATTACTTCCAAGTTTTTAATTTCATTCTAATTATTATATGCAAGAGCTAATGGTTATCAGGAGTATATGAAAATTCAAGAACATCATTTCACAATTATGTATTTTCTATCCATTACAACATTCATAACACCCTGAAATTGGAGATTTTTGAAGCCATAAATTTATGAATATATAAAAAACATATGTTGATTCCACATGAGGATACATTAAAAACATTAATAAAATTTCCTTGGAGTTTATAGCAATATAATTTATTACATTCATTTGATGATATATTGACTCAAATACTAGTGTCTTAAAGACTGAGAAGCAGTGTTTTGACGAATAAAAATATATTAATTTTTTAAAATAGTAGTTAACTTAAACCTGTTTCCCATGGTTGGCAGTTGACTAGCATATCGAGTTACAAATTTCTGCAAGAGAGACATTCTGGCTGGGTTATGCTCTACAGTGCAAAAGCACTGACTGTGAATTTAAATATAATCAAATCCTGAAATAACATTATCTGCAAAGAAATAAATGAGCAAAATAGCTGCATTCATCCCCTTCCCTAAATCATGAATTTAAATAAGCACGCTGATAAAAAGAGAAGGCACTGAAATGCTTTCAAAAGCTTTGGGATGGCGCTTTGTTTGATTTTTAATGTAACCACCTCCATCTTCCTTCTCCAAGAAAAACTGACCACAGAGCCCCATATTTATGAAGATTTAACAAGTCTCTAAGGGTCTCCTAGGATAAAGAGACCTGATAAGCTTTCCAAGGGAAGTAGGTTTCCTTCTTAAGAATCTCAGAGTCGTTTCAAAATGACAGTAAAAGTTCTTAACATGGGAGTAGGTCAGGAATGATTAAAGTTTGAGGCTGCCCAAAAGGTGGGGAGCAGGGATGAGCTGAACTATTCATACATCTGCTGCCCTTCTTTTGAATGAATCTAATTCATTTTTTATGCAGAGACAAGGTGTTACTGTCTCTGTTTCTCACTGGAGACATGGAGCGAGTGGGGCGATGCCACAGGCCTGGCCCCATGCCAGGAACCAAGCTGGAGACAGGACATATATCACCATACATTTATCTGACTCTAAATACCACAGGACATACTACTCTCTCATTCAATTTTTTTAATTCTTGATTAGGCTCTTTTCTAGCCAGATATATTTGTTCAAATTAGAGGAGCTCAGGGAGTAAACGAATTTGGAGACTCTCAGGCCTAAGAGCAAATTTCAGAAGATAGGTTAAAACTTGTGCATAAAGCAGACTAAAAAACACTAAAGTCCTAAAAAACTGAAAAAAATCAAGCAAGCAGCACTTCAAGAATGGACACTTGAAATAGAGTAGCGACGTGTATAACTGAATTGTTTTTGTATTCTTACAAGTGTTTTATTATGAAATGTCTGAAGTCCGCACACACGAAAAATATAAGAATGACACAAACTTATATACATACTAGCAAGCCTCACTGTATCTTTAAGTTTTCTTGGGAATTATTTTTAAGAAATGTATCATTACAAATCTGGTGAAAGTCCCCAGCCAAACGCTTCAATCCTATTCCCTTGCCTCCGTCTGCAGAGGCAACTAAGTAAATGGTATCAGAGTGTGTGTCATGACCTCCCTCGGCTTGGTTTTTTAAATTTGTATCAACACTATGTTTTTGAAAACACCCATACTGATAGACGCAACCCGAACGCATTCACGTTTATGGTTCCACAGGAACCCAATGTATAAACACACCGCTGTGTATATATCAATTCTTTTTCTTTTTTATTGGCCAATTTTCCCAAAGTTTATGAAGATTCTGCAATGAGCGACCTTACACAGTCTCCTTAGGCATATCTGCAGGCATTTCTCTGGGATATATACCTGAGCGGGACTGCTCTGCTGTGGGCACTTACAGCTTCGCTATGACTAGATACTGACAAGTGCTCTCTAAAGCGAGCGTACCAATTTTCACCCCCATTCGTAGTAGCACAGGAAGGTTCTTATTTCACACATCTAGGTCAATATTTGGCATTTTAAAACATTTTTAAGTTTTTCCCAATCTGAAGAACAGAAAATATCTCACTTTGTATTCTTTTGTGTCTTTTTGTGAATGAGGTTAATATTGCCATTTATTTTTGACGACACAGGCTCCCCTTCTGTGAATTTCCTGTCCATATTCTTTCTTCATTTTCCTCCAAGTTTGTTTTTGTTTTACTGAGAACAAAAGAAGTTACTTAAATATTTCAGATACTAATCCCTTATTGTCTATATTCACTGTCAAAAGTCTCCCACTCTTAGGCTTTTCTTTTGGTTTATAGTATATTTTCATGATACAAAAGTGTTTGTGTAGTGGACTTGAAGTTACCAATATTTTTCTTTGTAACTTAAACTCTTTGTATCTTAGTTAAGGAATAATTCACTACCTGGAGATCATAAAGACATTCCCTGGTATTTTCTTCTAAATATTTTAAGCTTTGCTTTTCATAAGTAGACTTTAATGTACCTAGAATGTATTCTTTATGTGTATTGATATTTTCTAATATTTTCCCTTTAGATACCAATAACCATACCTGAGCCCCATGTACTGAATATCCACCCTTTCTGTACAAATTTTTAGTGCCACCTCTAATGTGTATCAAATACTCGTATATGCATGTTTTTGTTTCTTGGATCTCCATTTTGTTACATTGGTCTCTTATTTGTCCCCATGCTACTATGGTAGTTAAATTTCTTAAATTTTAGTGTCTGCCCAAGTTACCCATTTTGTCGTTTGAAAAACTCTTTTCATTACCTTTATATTTCTTTATGATTCTTAGAATTGGAATTACACTTAAAGATTAATTTTGAGAGAAAACTGTTATTTTTATGATGTATGACTTTCTATTTTTGAACATATTATATCTCACCATTTGTTTAGGTGAGATTTTAAATCTTTCATAAAGGTCATGTACATCTACTGAATGTCTTACAAGGTACCTCACATTTTGTTAGTAGTGTAAATAGCATCTTTTTGAAGTTTTGCTTTCTCAGTTCTTGCTACCATGTAAGAATACAGTTGTTATCTGCGCATTAATCTTGTTTACAGTAATAGGACTCTTATTAGTCCTATTTTTTAATGTGTAGATATTCTCAGACGTTCTCTTAGACAATCAGGTAGTCTCTGAATCATGAGAACTTTATTTCTTCTTTTCTAATTCTTACACTTTGTATTTCTTTTTCTTGCCTGATTATACTGACTAGGGCATCAAAAACAAAAACAAACAACAACATCAGGCATTCTTATTTCGTACCTAATATCAGAGAAAATGTCGTAGCATTTCTACACCTCTATTTCTAGTTTGCTACATTTTTCTTTTCAATTATGAAAAAATACAGATAACTATGCAATTTTTCTCTCCTATGTCATCAATGCTGTGCCTGATGGCGCTTACTCGTGGCAAATATTTCCTTTCATATTATGTATTTTAGGATTGCTAGCTAATTTTAAATAAGGGATCGACTGATAGGAATAGGAATCCCATAGTGCCTGCCTTGGTGCTTTGCCCCTCCATGTCTTTTATTACTGCCGGTAGCCTCAGAGCTATCAAGGGTTACAAGACCACTTTTCATATTAATTTCTCACCTCAAAGCTTCCACAATTATATGGGATATACACATTCAACTCAATATGTACAATATGTGTAAATCAATATACATGTACCTCAAACTCTTAGAGGAGAACAGGTCCATTGTTTCAAAGTGGAAACTTTTTTTAATTCAGTGTTGAGACCAAGAATTTAAAATTTTCTATGCTGGTATATGGATTTTTTTTTTTTTTTTGGTCCCAGTCCATCTGTTTAGGAAACCTATGGACTTCAAAGGTTCTGCCTTTACATTATGGTTGGAATTCCTGTGCTGTGCCTTAAATATACTCAAGACGTGATGGCTTGTGATTACGAAGGAATTAAAACTCAACAGCCTGAGTTCTGGACACCAGCAGATCCCTCTCCATTCCCCAGATAGGCACAGAATCAGGTAGGCACTTCTTGGTCTGAGATTCAGTTACTTCTTTGTTTTTTGGTTTTGTGGATTCCCTTTAATTTCTTCTAGGTTCAATTACACTTTTTTATTCAGATTTGTTAATGTAGTGGTTTTTTTATCCAATTAACATACAATGCTAGATTAGCTTCAGGTGTACAATATAGTGATTCATCAATTCTATACATTAGTCAGTGCTCATCACGAGGGGTGAGGGGTGCACTCTTGATCCCCTTTATCTTTTTCACCCCTCCCCTCACCCTCCTCACCTCTGGCAACCACAGGTTGTTCTCTGTATTTAAGAGTCTGGGTTTTTTGGGGGGGGTTTTGGTCTCTTTTTTTCTTTGTTTCATTTCTTATATTCCATATATGAATGCAATCTTACGGTATTTGTCTCTCTGACTGACTTACTTCACTTAGCATTATAAACTCTTGCTCCATCCATGTTGTTGCAAATGGCAAGATTTCATTCTTTTTATGGCTGAGTAATATTCCATTGTGTATATACGCCACATCTTCCTTATCCATTCATCTATAGATGGCCATTTGGGTTTCTTCCATGTCTTAGCTTTTGTAAATAATGCTACAACAAAGGGGTGCATATATCTTTTCAAATTAGTGTTTTCATTTTCTTTGGGTAAATACCCCATATGGAATTATTAGATCATATGGTTATTCTATTTTTAATTTTTTGAGGAACCTCCATACTGTTTTCCACAGTGGCTGCACCAATTTGCATTTCTACATTAGCCTAGAAACATTTTTCTAGATATGTCTCCTCTGGCAAGGGAAACAAAAGCAAAACTACACTACTGGGACTGCAACAGCAAAAAAAAACTTTTGCAGAGCAAAGGAAACCATCAATAAAACACAAAGGGGATCTACTTAATAATAGAAGATATTTGCAAATGATATATTCAATAAGAGGTTTATCCCAAAACATATAAAGAATGTATACAACTCAACACCAAATAAAAGAAATAATCCAATTAAAAATGGGCACAGGACCTGAATAGACATTCTTCCAGAGAAGAAATACAGAGGGCTGACACATTGAAAAGATGCTCAATGCAACTAATCATCAGAGAAATGCAAATTAAAATTACGATATCACTTTACACCTGTCAGAATGGCTAAAATCAGAACACGAGAAATAACAAGTGTTGGCGTGGATGTGAAGAAAAAGGAAACTTCATGCACTGTTGGTGAGAAGACTTTATTTTTATTTTTTTATTTTTTTTAATTTTTTTTTTAAAGATTTTATTTATTTATTCGACAGAGATAGAGACAGCCAGCGAGAGAGGGAACACAAGCAGGGGGAGTGGGAGAGGAAGAAGCAGGCTCATAGCAGAAGAGCCTGATGTGGGGCTCGATCCCAGATCGCCGGGATCACGCCCTCAGCCGAAGGCAGACGCTTAACCACTGTGCCACCCAGGCGCCCCGAGAAGACTTTATTTTTAAAGCAGTTGAGGTTCACAGGGGAAGGTTCAGAGAGCTCCCATTCACTCCCTGCCCTACACATGCATAGCTTCCCCCAATATCGACATCCCCAACCAGAGAGGTACCTTTGTTACAACTGATGAATCTACAATAACACATCATGACCACCCAAAGTCCATAGATCACATTACAGTCAATTCTTGGTGTTCAACATCCGGTAGGTTTGAACAAATGTGTAACAACATGTATCCATCCTTATGGTATCATATGGAGTATTTTCACACCATAAAAATCCTCTGTGCCTTGCCAATTCATCCCTTCCTCACCCTAACACCATGCAACCACAGTCTCCAGAGTTTTTCCAAAATGTCGTGTAGTTGGAATCACAGTCTACAGCCCTTTCAGGTTGGCTTCTTTTCAGGGGTATGCATTTAAGGTGCCTCCATGTCTTTCCATGGCTTCATAGCTCATTTAGCAATAAATCGTACGCCATTGTCTGGATGGACCATGGTTTATTTATCCATGCACCTACTCAAGGGCATCTTATTTGCTTCCAAGTTTTGGCAACTATGAATAAAGCTGCTTTAGACATCCATGTGCAGGTTTTTGTGTGGCTATAAGTTTTCAACTCCTTTGGGTAAATACCAAGGAGCTCAACTGCTGGCTAGCGTGGTAAGAGTATTAAACATACTGCTAAACTATCTTCCAAGGTGGCTGCACCATTTTGCACTCCCTCCAGCAATGAATAAGAGCTTCTGTTCCACATCCTCACCTCACTGGAACACTGTGGTCAGTGTTCCAGATTTTGGCCATCTAATAGAAATGTAGTGTAACTCATTGTTGTTTAAGTTGCATTTCTCTGATGACATACAACGTGCAATGTCTTTCCACGTGTTCATTTGCCATCTCTGTATCCTCTTCAGGGCAGTGCCTCTAAAGGGCTTTGGCCCATTTTTTAATTAGGTTGTCCATTTTCTTATCATTAAACTTTAATAGATCTTTGTGTATTACTTTATCAGATAAATCTTTTGCAAATATTTTCTCCCTTCTGAGGTTTGAGGTTTGTCTTCTCGTTCTCTTGATATTGTGTTTTGCAGAGCAGAAGCTTTTAATTTTAATGAAGTGTCTTTGGTAGTGCATCTAAAAAGTCATTGTCATTGTCACACTCGAGGCCATCTGTGTTTTCTCCTATGTTATCTTCTAGACTTTTATATTTTTGGGTTTTACATTTATGTGCATGATCCATTTTGAGTTAATTTTTATGAATGATTCAAATCTGTGTCTAAATTCTTTTTTTGGCATGTAAATGTGCTATTGTTCCAGCACCATATGTTGAAGAGACGATCCTTGTTCCATTGTGTTGCTTTTGCTCCTTTGTCAAAGATCAGGTGACTATATTCACTTGGGTCTATTTCTGGGCTCTCTATTCTATTACATTGATCTATTTGTCTATTCTTTCACCAATACCATATTGTCTTGATTACTGTAGCTTTATAGTAAGTCTAGATATCAGATAGTGTCAATCCTCCAACTTTGTCCTTCTCCTTCAGTATTGTGTTGACTATTCCGGGTCTGCCTCTCCCCATAAATGTTAGAATCAGTTTGTCAATATCTTACAAAACACCTTGCTGGGATTTTGACTGGGGTTGCATTGAATCTATAGTCCAGGTTGGGAGGAACGACATCTTGACAATATCAAGTCTTTCTATCCATGGACATGGAATATCTCTTCATTCACCTTTATTATTTTTAAAGGATTTATGTTCTATCTTACCTGACATTTCTAGGTCATTTTAGGAATACTATATAGTGTGTAACATTTGGAGAATGGCTTTTTTACCTCTGTAATTTCTGTGTTGATTCATTCTGGTTGTTGCATATATCAGCGGTTCTTTTCCTTTTATTGCTGTGTAGCATTCCATGGTATGGAAGTACCGCAATTTAATCATTCACTCGCCAAAGGGCATCTGAGTTATTTTCACTTTTTGGATATTATGAGTAAAGCTGATAAACATTCATGTACAAAATTTGTTGCGAACACAGTATTCATTTCATTTCTGTGGTAGAAATGCCCAGGAGTACAACTACTGGGTTATATATTTACTTTTTAAAGAAACTGTCTGTTTTTCAGAATGACTATTTTACATTCTCACCAGCAATATACGAGTGATCTGGTTTCTCTGCATCCTTGCCAGCATTTCATATTGTCATGATTTTTTTTTTAGCCAAGCTAAGTATGTAATGCTATCTCATTGTGGCTTTACTTTGCATTTCCCTAATACACAGTGACGGTAAGCCTCTTTTCATGTGCTCCTTTGCCATATATTCATTCTCTTTAGTGAAACATCGATTTATGTCTTTTGTTCATTTTCTAACTGGATTGTCTGTTTTTAAATTATTGATTCTTAAGGTTTCTTATTTTAGATACTAGTCCTTTATCAGATATGTGGTTTGCAGATATCTTCTCCTACTGATCTATGTGTTCATCCCTCTACTAATACCACAGCTTTGATTAGTATCTATATAATAAGCTTTTATATCAGGTAGACTGATTCCTCCTACTCTATTCTTTTTTTTTTTTCAAAATTGTTTTAATTATTCTAGGGCCTTTGCCTTCCCATAAGAATTTTAGAATAATATTGTTTTAGAATAATTATTTTAGAATAATCTACAAAAAATATTGCTGGAATTTTGAGAGAAATTGGGTTAAACCAATAAATCAGTCTGGGGAGAACTGACCTCTTTTCTGTGTTGACTCATCCAATCCATGAACACACACATTTGTCTCCATTAATTTAGACCTTTGATCTCTTTCATCAGGACTTTGCTGTGTTCAGCATCAAGTTCTGTACACATTTTGTTAGATGTACACCTAAATATTTAACTTTGTTTGAGTAACTGTAAATAGTATTGTATTTTAATTTCAGTTTCTATGTACTCATCACTAGCAGGAGAAATAAAATAAATTTTTGGATGTTTATTTTGCATCCTGTGACCTTGCCAAACTCACTTTTTTAGTTCTAGAGGTTATTTTGTAGATTCCTTGGGCTTTTCTACATTGACAAATAAGGACAGTTTCATTTCATCTTTTGGATTAATATGTCTTTTATTTTCTTCCCTTATTGCATTGGATTGAACCAAAGTGGTGAAAATAGACTCCTTTGCCCTATTACTGATCTTAATGAGAAAGTATTCCATCTTTCACCATAACTATAACATATTATGTTAACTATAGGATTTTAAATATTTTTTATCAAGCTGAGAAAGTTCCCTTCCATTCCTATTTTTCTGAGAGTTCCTTATCACAAATCAGTGTTGACTTTTCTAAAAAACTTTTTCTGCATCAATTGATATGATCCTATGAATTTTTTCTTCTTTAGCTTGATAACTGAGTAGATTACAGTGACTGACTTTCAAATACTGAACCAGCCTTACATCCCTGAAATCAACCCCACCTGGTCATAGTGTACAATCCTTCTTAAATATTTCTGAATATTATTTGATAGCATTTTATTAATAATTTTTACATCTATATTTATGTGTAATATTGGTCTGTAGTTTTATTTTTTTGTATAGTTTTTATCTAGTTTTGATATTTGATGAATACTATATTCATAAAATGGATTGGGAAGTATTCTCTTTTGTTTTCTGGAAAAAATCATGTGGAATTGGTGTAAATTCTCCTTAAATACTTGGTAGAATTCACCACTGAAACAATCTTGGCCTGGAGATTGTTTGGGGGTCAAGAGTTTTTATATTATGAATTCAATTTCCATAGTAGTTATGGATCTACATATCTACTTCGTATCAAGGATATGTTTGGATTTCAAAGACCAAAGAAAGACAGTCCAAAGACAGCAGTGGGGAATTTTTAAAAGCAATTCAATTTGCTCCGCAGAATTCACAAAAGGCTCCAGAAGAGGCACATCAGATATTTCTGGAAATGGGATGAAGTTAGGGCCAAAAACAGTAAAACTGGTTGAAAGCCTGCCTAAGGAGCAGTTAGACTCCCAGCTCCCTTTCCTTACTTTGGCAAAACACTGCACATTATTATCTAAAGAGGGTAAAACAAAAAGTCTCCAGACTGAGAGATAACCTGGCTCAATGAAAGGCAAAGGTACCATACTGAAAATAGGGATTAAATAAAAAATTCATATATTTAGAGCTGAGACCCCAGCTTTCAGCTCCACTTGGTTCCTAGACAATTGGAATCAAAAGATCCTTGTCTGACAAGTCGGAGCAGCCCAAAATAAAACACCTAGAACATCATCAGGCAATGAGACAGGCCAACCATACCCCCCACAATTAAGCTCACAACTCTTTTTCTTAAATATGAATACACAAGGATCACCAGAAATCTTGGAAAGTCTCTAATGAAACAGTATGACAAACACGAAATCAAAAACAGTAATTTGGAAGGAACTAAGGCTATGTGAGGAAAAAAAAAACTTCCTCCACTAAAAGTCTATTTATATTCTCAGAGATACAAGAAAATATACTGCATCTTGAGATCAGGGACAGAATGCTATTTTTTTAAATTCAAGGAACAAAAAAAGATCTCAGAAAAAGAAAAAAAATATATATATATAGTATTTAGCAAGCTGGAAAATGGTAAATTTATGTAAATTTCCCAGAAAGTAGGGCAAATGGACAAGAACAAAATAAAAAGTGTAATATTTGAGTAATAAGAGTCTCAACAAAAGACAATACAGAAAATTGAAGAAATCATCAAAGAAATAACTCAAGTCTTAAAGGAATAAATTTTCATAGTGAAAGAGTCCATGGTGAGTATAATACAATGGATGAGAACAGACCCACACTAAGACACAGCATATGAAATTTCAAAAAACTGGGAGCAGACAAATGCTTCTAAGTACATCCACAGAGAAGGAAAAAGGAATAGGAAATCAGAATGCCTTCAGATTTCACAAAAACACCACTTTGTATTGGAAGACAGTGAAGCAATGCTTTTGAGTTTCTAAGGGAAAATCATTTCTATATAATTCTGAACCTGGAAAACCATCCTTCAACTTTGAGAGTAAAATAAAGACATTTTCAGATATCCAGGAAGCTCCTGAAAAAATGTACTCCATAAAATGAAGAGGAAGTTAAGAGAAGAAAAAAAGAGAAGTGATTAGGGAACAGGAGGTCGAACCCAAGACAGAGGTAAAAGACATATGCAGGACAACAGTAAGATGAGACTCCGGATGCCCTGAGTTCCTGGCTAAAGGGCAACTAATTCAACGTAAGGCTGTTAGGAATTCTCCAGGAAAGAAGAAAAAACGAAAATTAGAAAAAAACTGTGAAAATTAGGATAGCTAATTTTTTTGAATTAGTGCTAAAAATGTAGAAAACTAAAAAAGCAAGCAAACAAATGAGGAGCCAATTATGGATTCTAGAGGAAAGAAAAATACACTCAGGAAAGGAAAAATAATCATACTACATTACATGACTCAGCTGTGAGTAGTATAAGGATCACAGTCGTAATAATTTAAACATTGAACAGTGGTCTAGCCAAAGTTGCATATGACCCTAGCCTGAGGAACTGAAAGTAAGAGAGAGAGCATTTGCATGTGTGTATGCCTGTGTGTGTGCACACAGGCACACTCAGAATGAGAGGTGTGAGAGATTGCTAAAATCCTCATCTCCCGAAGTATGAATCTAATAGATAATGCTTACAACTGAACAATCAAGAAGTTGCAATATAAGCATTAGAAATTTAGAATAAATATAAAAACAATCAGTTGCCCCGGGGAATGAAATGATGGCAAGTAGGGGATCCAGAGACTTGATATTCACCACAAGCCTCGTTGAGCTATTTGGCTCTTTAAACTATATACATGCACATCTTTGAAAAAAATAAACAAACATGCAAAAAATCTCATTGCAAAAAGTCTATAATCCCCAACTTAGCTTTCAGTATCTTTCACAAAATGACCAACCCTTACCTATTCCATGGACCTTTACTATAGCCAAGCAGGCTTTTCATTAACCAACTCTGAGATTTATTAATTCATGTATTTCTTTAAAAAATAAAATTTACTAAATTTGCAACATATGTCAGTAGTAACATTGAACATAAAGAGATGAAAGACACAATCAATGCCACCTAAATTTGGTCTCAGTTGTGGAAACAGAAAAATAAAATAACAGTGAAATAAACACTCTTATAAAAATATTCACAAGATCCCATGGAAACATGGAAGAGTTGCACATAAACTAGTGAAGGGTAGGAACTGCCAACAAATGCTTAAAGGAAGAAATGAGGATTCAGAAGAGTTTTCAAGGTCAACTATGTGTCAACCAGAAAAAGGAGAGAAGGAAGCTTTAGCCAGAAAGAAGAGCATTGACCAAAAAATGCAAGTTGATGGTGAGTACACATTCACTTACCCATTCAATTACCACTGTTTGTGTCCAAATCACATGTTAGATATTATGTTAGACCCTGGAATGGTGAAGTCTTTGACCTTTCCCTAAAAGGACTCCTATTTTGCCAACAATTTAAGAAGCACAAAAGAGGGACATCAAAGTTATACCAAGGTGTCAAGATAGGTCTCCTAAATGAGGGTGACCTTGTGCAATCAGTAAGAATTAGCTAGATATCATACTTAAAAAAAGGGGTGGGGCACCTGGGTGGCTCAGTCGTTAAGTGTCTGCCTTCGGCTCAGGGCGTGATCCTGGCGTTCTGGGATCGAACCCCACATCAGGCTCCTCCACTGTGAGCCTGCTTCTTCCTCTCCCACTCCCCCTGCTTGTGTTCCCTCTCTCGCTGGCTGTCTATCTCTGTCAAATAAATAAAAAAATTAAAATCTTTAAAAAAAAAAAAAGACCCAAAAGCATGTAAGATACAATGCAGATGATTAAGACAGTAGACACAGAAAAGGGTCAGGTTTAATGTGAAGGAAAGAATGTAAAGTAAGAAATATGGCATAGGGGCATTTTAAAACTTCATTAAAAGTCAACAAATTAATCTCACACACACACACACACACACACACACACAAATTCAAGTGGCAAGGATCTTGAAAAATCACTCTCAAATATACAGAAAAAGACAAAAGAGATGAAAGCGATTGGAGAGAACACAATAGAAGTGGAAGGCAGACAGAGGTAACTGATGTTCATAAGGGCCAGAACAAAGGGGCAAGAACCAACAGTGAATGATACAATAGAAGAAAAATTTTCCTACAATAAATAAGGATCTAAATCTGCACAACAAAAGTTGCCGCTATGTGCCAGGGAAAAATAAACTTTAAAAGACTGAGAGCTAGACACAACCTTGTAAAATTCTTAACTTGATGAAAAAAAAAATCAAGTCTTCTGTAGGCTGCCAGACAGAACAAACAGGTTATCTACAAATGAACAAAAAAATCGAACTGGCCCGAGAGCTCTATGGGCAGCCACAGTGTATACTAAACACGATGGAAAAAGAACCTGTGGGTCTTGAGAAGGAAAATTTCTGTCTCAGGAATTTTATACCTAAATAAGTCATTCACTGTTTATGTGTGAAGGCAGGAGAAAGACATTTTCAGATATATAAGGACTCATAAAGTATAAAACCCACAGCTTTTTCCTGAAATTAAAAAGTCTATAAAGCCCTGCTGCTTGAAGTGTGGTCTATGGACAAGCAGCATTGACATCACCTGGGAATTTGTCAGAAATGAAAGCTCTTGGGCCCCACTCCAGACCTACTGAATCAAAGTTTATATTTTAACAAGATCCCTAGGTGATTCATATGCACATTAAAATTCCAGAAGCACAGCTCAAAACATATCCCTGCCAACAAAGTGATGATTCAAAATGAAGAACTAAAAAGACTGATAATGAGCACTGAAATCATGTATGCACACATACACAACGAAGTTTCAACAAAGGTCTGAAATACGATAACGAAAGAGACGATGTAAAGGAAAATGCTGGTGCCAATAAACTGAGTATAAAATCTCAAGCAATAATAACAAAACCCAAGATGTGGGAATGAAGGGAAAAGCATAAAATGTTAATCATCTTGCACTGGAGAAATCAGAAGAAACTGTTTTTTTATTGGCATTGGTATTGATAGTTATAAAGTAATTATTAAAATATGACTTTCAAACATCTTCAATTTAATCATCAGTAAAAAACAACAACAACAACAACAAAAACCAGATCACCCAGATTATATAATTTCCAAAATGCCAGATGTAAAATTTGAGAGAAAAACATGAGAGAAAAGAGAAAGATTTTAAATAGAAATAGTAATCTGAGCACGTATATTGAACTCCTTCCCCCATACAAATGCATACTGAAATGATCAACAAGGTACGTTAATAAGTGGACATCTCTATGATCATACCTGGAAATCCAAAGAGGCTACTACACACAAGCCAGGAACTCTGAGATACAGTGTAAGCAAGTTGGGATTAAAGGGAGCATATAAATACACTATTCACAAGGGAAGCCTGCCTTCGAAGTAAGTGAAAGACATCAGTAGGAGAACCTACCTATACCCAGTAAGTTTAAGTGGACAGTGGAGCCACAATTACCAGCAATTAATGGCATGGGGGTGGCTAGCCTAAGACAAAAATGTAAAGCACATAAGATCCCACTGGATGTGGGTGCCTGTGAAATCTCAGTCCCTACATGGGCTACAGTATTCTGGAAAGGTTACATAGGATAGGTACCGCAGAAACTTAAATACAGAAAAGCCACAAAAATCATAGAAAAGAAATTCATTCAGCAGAAAGGCAAATTCCTTCCCGTGAATGCCTTCAACTGTGCTTCCTGTTCATCTCCTAGTATAGAGATACTGACCCAAAGCTGCAGTAGACCCAGAGCAGGGCTTCTTACCCAGTCAGAAGGGCATTTTTTCCCATGGAGATCCAGAACTGAATTAACAAGGGACTTGATCAAATACTGACTCTAATCCAGACCCTTGGTATGTGGAGTATAGGGACTTGGGGATGGACAGACAGACAGACACACACACAGAGACTCTCTCTCTCTCCCTTTAAAAAAAAAAGATTTATTTATTTGAGAGAGAGAACAGGGGGGAAGAGAAGAGGGAGAGGGAGAGAGTCTAAAGCAGACTCCGTGCTGAGTGCAAAGCCCAACATGGAGCTCGATCTCATGACCCTGAGAGCATGACCTGAGCCGAAACCAAGTCACATACTTAACTGACCACACCACCCAAGCACCCTACGTATATATGTATTTTTAAAAATTTGCTCTTATTGCTTAAATGGAAGTTTGGACCATCAATTGTTTGCAGCCAAGTCTTTTCTAATATATATATATTTTGGGCTATAGACATCCCTGTAAGGGTGGATGAAGGTACATCTTCCAAGTCTTGATATATTTTCATGATCCCTCTTCATTTCTGATAATGCCTCTTTCCTTAGTTTCTACTTTGACACAGTACAGCTGTACCAATTTCCTTTTAATTAGTATCACATGTTATAGCTTCTGCCTACGCTTTTACTTTCAGGTGTCCTTACACTTAACATTGGTGTCTAGTAAACAGCGTGTGATTTTTGTTTTATCCTCTAACAACTTTTATCTTTTAATTGGACTACATAGTCCATATATCTAATGTAACAACTGATATGTTTGGGGGTTTCAAATCTACCGTCTTACCATTTCTATTCTATTTGTCACACTCACTCTATCTTCCATTTTCTCTCCTTGAGTTTTCTCCTTCGTGAGTTATTTGGAATCAATCAAGTATTTTATCATTATTCTACTTCTCTCTATGATAGATGGTTGTTAGTTATAGAATTTGTTATTTTGTTTTTAATGATAACCCTAAATATGACAACACACATCCCTGATTTTGTCAAATGTAAGTTACTTTTACAATTTTCCAGGCAATTCAAAAACCTTAGATCATTTTAACTCCATTTGCCCCCTTCCCAAATTTCATGTCATGGTTTCCCTCTCTTTTTAATTCTACATATACCTAAATCCCACAAACGTACTATTTATTATTGCTTTAAGTGGTGAACATTTACATTTCTGTTCTCAAGTGCTCTTCATTTCCTCTTGCATTTCCATTCTCCATATCAGAACATCTTCCTTCTTCCTAAAGAAATCCCTTCACCACTTCTTTTAACACAGTTTAGGTAGCAAAGAATTTTGAAGTTTTTGTTTGTCTGAAAACATCTTTATTTCACCTTCACATGTGAAGGGTATTTTTCCAAGGTAGAGAATTCTATTGTAATAGTTATTTTCTTTCAAGATGTTAAACAGGTTGTTTCATTATCTTCTAATGAGAATTTACCAGTCAACCTTATTTTTGCTCCTTTGAAGATAATATATCTTTTCTCTTTGGCTTAAGATTTTGCTATAATGTGTTCGCATGTATTTACTCTGTATGAGGCTTGCAGACCTTCTTGAACTTGTGGCTTAACATCTCCATACCAGTAACTTTTAGAAGTTTCGAAAAATTCTTGGCTACTATCTCTTCAAATTACCATATATCCTCTATTCTACTTCCTGTGTTTTTCCCCTCTGTAATTTAGCCAGGATAGTTCTACAAACCTATACTCTCTTCTGCTATTTCTAATCTGTTGTTAACACCATCTATTTAGTTCTTAATTTTAGTTATTTTAGGTTACTGTTCTTAAATTTCCATTTGATTCTATTTTATGGATTCCAGTTCTCTGGTAAAATCATGTATTTTGTCACCTACTCTTATAAACATATTTATTACAGGGATTTTGTTGTTGTGTTTGCTGTTGTTTTTCACACATAGATCTAACAGCTCCACGACCTGTTTCTATTCTCTGTTTTTCCTCTTGATCCTGTCTCATGGTAAGACTGGTAATGTTTTAAATAAATTATGGGAATGATCTATGAAAATCTGTATAATCTCTGGTTGATGTCATCTTCCTCCAGCGTATTTTAGGTTTTTCTCTTTTTAAAGCTTCTTGGAAGCAGTTGGAATAGCAGTACATTTGATCACTCAAATTAGGGTTGAGCTCATTCAAAACTGGGTTTCAGTCTTAATAACACCTAGTCTATTTAGGACCATTTTTTCCCTTTCTCCTAGGGTATAGTCCTTCAGGAATACCAGTCTATCACCTGAGATGTCTACCAGGGCTTTGAACCCCAATTTTTATGTTCCAGGACCATGAAACTGTCAATAAATCTGCTTAGCTTCTCCACCTCTTTGTAACTGCTTTCTGCTTGGCTTCTCTGCCTCTCACCACTTAAGAATCAGTGAATGCCTGGATGAAAAGCATAGCTGTGATAAAATCACTTTTCTGCATATTGCTTCCTTCAGGGATCTTAGAATCTCAAGTTCTGAGTCCATGACTATGTTTACTTCTCAATTTCTGGTTCAGTTTCCCATCACTGAGCTATTAATAACTGCAATCATTTTTATTAATCCAAAGCAAAGTGAGACAAATAAGAGCAAAAGAGTGGATTTTCATAAAGCTAAATGAATTCAATTTAAAGACAGGTTTTTAAATCCAAGAGTACGTCCTACCTTTAGATGTTGAAATGACAAGATTCTGATTCTAATTCTTTTTTGAAAAGTCTGTGATGGTAGACCAGAGTTGAGTTTTGTTTGTTCATTTTTATTTTTGTCCTTACTTGACTAAACAAAAAACTGACAACCTAAATTAATTCTAAATATATTAATATGCCCTTTTTTGGAAATTTTACTAGTGTTTGAAATTCAAAAGTCTGAGCACCAGATTCTTTATTCTGGCCCACAAATTCACCTTCTTCTTCAGTATTGGTCCATTCTGCTTTCTCCCTTGTCTGGGGTTCTCCTGGCATGAAAGCCTCTTTTCATTTCCTGCTCTAGCACCTTTATACATGCTGCTCCCACTCTCTGAGTTTTTTTTTCCATAACCTTCTCCTATAAGAACTATGAGGGCAGGCTCTGTGTTAGTTTAATTCACAATTGTTAAACTCCTTGCATATAGTAAGGCATAAAAAGGATCTGGTGAGAAGACATTTGCAAATGACATACCCAATAAAGGGTTAGCATCCAAAATATATAAAGAACTTATACAACTCAACACCAAAAAACCCCTCAAATAATCCAATTAAAAATCGGCAGAAGACGTGAAAAGACATTTCTCCAAAGAATACCTACAGATGGCCAAAAGACACATTAAAGATGCCCAATATCACTCATCATCATCAGGGAAATACAAATCAAAACCACAAGGAGATATCACATCACACCTGTCAGAATGGCTAAAATTAAAAACACAAACACAACAAGTGTTGGCAAGGATGTGGAAAAAAAGGAACCCTCATGCATTGTTGGCAGGAATGCAAACTGGTGCAGCCACTGTGGAAAATAGTATGAAGATTTTTTTAAAACCTGAAAATAGAACTACCAAAAGATCCAGTAATTCCGTACTAGGTATTTACCCAAAGAAAATGAAAACACTAATTTAAAAAGATATATGCACCCCTATGTTTATTGCAGCATTATTTACAAGAGCCAAATTATGGAAGCAGCCCAAGTGCCCACAACAGATGAATAGATAAAGAAGATGTGCTCACAATAAAGTATTACTCGGACATAAAAAAAAAGAATGAAATATTGCCATCTGCAACAACATGGATGAATCTAGAGAGTATAATGCTAAATGAAATACGTCAGTCAGAGAAAAACAAATACCATTTAAGAGACAAAACAAAGAAAACAAGAAAGAAACCAAAAAAATAGACTCTTAAGTATAGAGAACAAACTGATGGTCACCAGAAAGGAGGTGAGTGGGGGTATGGGGGAAATAGGGAAGGTGATTAAAAGAACACTTACAATGGTGAGCACGGAGTAATGTACAGAATTGCTGAATCACTATACTATACACCTGAAATTAATCTAACACTGTATATTAACTATACTGGAAGATGATAGATAGATAGATAGATAGATAGATAGATAGACAGACAGACAGACTGATTGATTTTTAAAAGGGTCTCGTGCTGAAGACACCTTCATGGAGGATTATATAGAGGAAGAATTTCTGAAGATTTGAGAAACATGTGCTATGATCCTACTTTCCACTCTGCCCCACCAAGAAAGAAAAGGGATAAGGGCTTCAACCTGCTAACCCCAAATCAAGGGGATGAAATTTTAGGGACACCCCTTAAAGAGTTCAATCCATGTCTCCTGCAGTTGGTTGGTGGCTAATTCACATCTGAGAAATTTAAGGGCAGAGAGATTGGTCACAGCCCCTGTGCATGAAGAGTAGGTATTGCTGCACTGAATCCCAGAACTTCAAGAGTTCGTTTAGCAAAGTGCACAGGAGGGTTTCTGGTGAGCCAGAGGCGGGCCACAGGCAAGACAGGCAGCATGGCGCTGTCTTAGGAACCTACCAAGATGGCCACTGAGGGGTGCGGAGACATGAATGGTGGGGGGGGGGGGGACTGGGAGTGTGCCTAGTTGTCCAAGAGCTGAGGAAAGAACAGTATTACCAAGATAGGATTGTGAACAGCACATCTCAAAGGCACTGCTGACAAGACACGCCAAGGGACTGGGAGAAAAGAGGAGACCGTGCCTCAGAGAAATCCATCAAAGCGTTCACAACAGAAGGAGACAGCTTTAAACACCTGCCAAACCACAGAGCACTGAGACATGCTCACTAATGTCAAGCCAGACTTCCTCCTCTTGTTGCTCTCCTCACACCCAAATTGCCCTTCCTGAAAAGGTACAGAAAAGACAGGAGAAACAGAAGCTTAGCAACTTTTCTTCCTTATCTGAAGCGTTTAATGACCAGCTGACCCCAGTGAGGAAAGAGAAGATGCACATTCAAACACACACTGAAATAGATCACTTAGCAAAATTGTATTTCAGACAAAATCAAAGTCATATTTTAATTACTAAAATAATCAATAAATATGTAAGCATTTTGGTTGTATGACAAAACGATGAAAGTGGTCATTCATGGTCTCCAATATATTCCTCCAATTCTTTTTAACAAATACAAGTACATCCTATTAAAAAAAAGACAAAGTCAGGGGCGCCTGGGTGGCACAGCAGTTAAGCGTCTGCCTTCGGCTCAGGGCGTGATCCCGGCGATCTGGGATCGAGCCCCACATCAGGCTCTTCTGCTATGAGCCTGCTTCTTCCTCTCCCACTCCCCCTGCTTGTGTTCCCTCTCTCGCTGACTGTCTCTATCTCTGTCAAATAAATAAAATCTTAAAAAAAAAAAAAGACAAAGTCAAATAAACCCCACTCCTTTTCCAACTGAACCCCACCACTGATCTCAGATGATTCAGACCCCTCAGATCTGGAGGCCACAGAGTGGTGCTGAAGTCCTACCTTCCACTCACCAGATTCTCTGCTGGAAACTTCTCCCCCAAGTGACTGAACAGTAGTGGGAAAAATCTCATTCCACACATGAGAAGTCGCTCCCTGACCCTTGCCCACAGGCACACGGTCCTCCCACTGTAGACCTCACGGGGTCAGTACATGCCAGTACAGCATGATCTCCTGTCATCCTTCCACACAGCAGGATGCACTTTGAGTAACAGGGTCTTCGTCTCCTCCCCAAGGTAACAGTATAGGGGAAGCAGGTATACCGGTTCATCTATGCAAGACTAATCCCTTGATTCAGTTCTGCAACCATTCACTTACAGCCCAGTGCCCTGAGCTGAAACTGCCTGGGTGAATGACACCAACAACGCCTCCGATAGTCTTCTGCTGCCTTCCTACAGCTTTAATATCCCATAAGGTGTGAGCCCAACAAAATAGGTGCTCCCTGCATTTCTGATCTACACCTTGACACTATCCAGGGAAAATCAACCTACCCTTTTGCTTTACGATATCCCAAATCTGAAGACAACTGCCATGATCCTGGAACCTTCCTTTGGTCCAGAAGCAGGACATCAAATTCCATCAACCTGGGGCTCTGTCTTACCTGACAGCCGCAGTAAATTCGTGGCTGGGATTTAAACTGCCCTACGAAGGATTAGCTCCAGTTGTCCCAAAAGCAATGATGAGTGTGAGCTTCTTACAAACTTAAGGGTTTTTTAACAAGCCAATCTTACATTTTAACACATTATTTAATATAAGCGTACCTAAGGTGTGAAAACAGAATTTGCATTACCTTCTTAATCAATGGATTGCTCAGAGAAAGTGAACATGAAATGAACTAAAATTGAAATAACTCAAGGGTAGAACCCAGAAGACTTGAACCATTATCTCTAGTGTTGACAATCTGGGGCCAGCGACTTAACATGCTGGCCTTCCCTCTTGCAAAACTTAAAGTGTCTAGTTCCCCCAGGCTCCTTTGAGCTGGGAGTCTCCTGTGGATGGACTATGGCTACACTCATAAAAATGGGGCCATAACTATTTAAGTATGGTAACTTGAGGATGACTAATGTGTATATACAGCAGATGTCATATCACCATCCTAGTACCTTCCAAAGCCAAGAAGCAAGGCTGTCTCTCCAACTCCACCCTTCAAAGGCACTGACATCCAACGAAGAAGAGCAGGTAATACCCCCACTTACCTCCCAGTCAAGCACCTTCGCAGAGAGTATGATGCCCCTCCCCCACACGTCCGAGAACAGTCACTCCAGCTGCCCCAAGCATCCCAGTTGCTGTCTTTGTCTTCATCTGAACGAGCGTTTCTTGAGGTCTAGAATGTAAAAAAACACAATAAATTATAGAAAAATATACTAGAACTATACCAAAGTTTCCCCAGTTTTTCCAGTCTTATTCTAATCTGTTCACAGAGGAGAAAGTTGCTTAAAGATGCTTTGTTTTGGGATGGCTACATTAAACACACACACACACACACACACACACACACACACACAGTTTTATACGGAAACTAGTGTCACGTGAGTACCCTTCCACCTTATGAAGGTTTTGCCCAGGCAGATTCTAAGCTCAGTTTTAAATCTGAAATTTCATCATTCCAAAATTTAAATAGACTAAGTTATGTTTTATAACCAACACAGCAGGGTCCCAGCTTGTATCTAAGACGTTCTCGCCCTGAAATCCTGGCTTGCCCTTCTGTCACACAGATGGGCACTGGCTCCAAGGAAATCATTTAGCACGAGGATTTGTGGAATCTCCTGAAAAGGGCTCCATCCCAAGAAAATAGGGATCCAAGAAAATAGAGAACGGTGCACTAATTAAACCAACTAATTAATTTGGTTTAGTCTTCTGGAATGGCCACAATTGACTTATATTGGGATACCCTAGAGAAAAGAGGAGGACAGGTAAAAGTTAAAATATACAGACAGATGTAGATGTAGATATGAGAAGAGATGATGTATATTACTTACATAAAACTACAAAACCTTCACTAAGGGACCTAGATTAGGGCCCTTGAATAAATGGAGAAATGTACCATAGTCCTAAATGGGTAGACTCGATACTGTAAAATGTTAGTTCTCTCCAAATTAATCTATAAATTTATAACAACTCCAATCAAAATCCCCAAGGGAATTTTTTTGAACCCAACAAAATGATTCCAAAGTTCATCTAGTGGAGTAAAAGTCTACAAGAGCCAAGGAAAAAACTGTAAAAGAAGGGAAATTGGAGGGAAATTGTCTCAATCAAGAGTAGAAAGTTGGCATAGCGATAAGCAGTAAAAATCTATTAAATTAAAAAAAAAAAGAGTCCAGAAACAGACCCAAGTATAAGGAGGTAGGATGGAACCGTAAGGCAGTGTGACGAATGTTTTTAAAAACAGAACAAAAACCAGGGTGCTTGGGTGGCTCAGTTGGTTAAGTGTCCAACTCCTGGTTTTGGTTCACATCACGATTTCAGGGTGGTGTCTGCTTGAGATTTCTCTCTGTCCCTCCCCACCCCGAAATAAATTCATTATTTTTTTAAAAAATAGATGACTTGTTCACAAAATACACCAAAAATGATTTCCAGAAATATATTAGAAATTTTTATTAAAAGCACCGAGATCATAAAATAGTCTATAGACTTGACATAGGCAAGACTGTTCTAGATAGGTCAACAAAGGCGGAAGCTACAAAGGAAAAGACTGAGTGATGTCCATTAAATTTCTATTTTATTTCCATTAAAATAAAAACACACAAGACATTTGCTATCTCTTCACCCTTTGGATAAAGGCGCAAGCATGTGAGTGCACATGCAAAATGTATACCACAAGGACAAGCATAGGGCCAGGAAGGAGCAACCTGGCCCTGAGAATGGAGGGTGCGGGGCTCAGAGCAAATGTTGTCCATGACAGAAGGGATGACCGGTGAATGTCTTTTAATCCCTCCACCCTCATTAAAGATCTGAAGCCAATATGACAAAACATTACATCTGATGAAGCCAGGGGGTGCTATAACAGATGTTAGTTTTGTTCAAACTTGCATTTTTTTTTGAAATATCTTTTTCAAAAGTAATTTTTTTGAAGAAGGGGGTAAAAGGCAATCCTAAGAGCCCAGGAGAAGTCTGTGTCACTTTTCATACAGGTAACTGTGTACAAGCATTGAGAAAGGTGAGTTAAACATTGCATCAAAAACTGGGGATGTACTGTATGGTGACTAATATAACAAAATAAAAATTATAAAAAAAAAGAGAAGGGAGTGAGTTAATTTCAAGTGTTCACCATGGCAACATCCATGTTCGAGGACTCTGAGTGATTTTATCCTCTTTTGTTTTTGTTTCTCTGCACTTTGCAAAAAAAATAAAGTCAACACTTTAATACTTGAGTTAAACATTTGCAAGCAAGCAAACAAAGGCCACATCCACACACAGAAAAGTTCAAGTCAGAGAGAATTTAACAGGGAAGCTGTAAGTCGGAGAACAGGAACATAGTTTATGAAGGAAACCCTGATACTAATAAAACCACAGCGAACGGCTGAACTAGATATTACACGGCTTCCTTAAGCCCTTAGGCCACGTTACCTCATCTACCAAAAAAAAAAAAAATTTTTTAAATTAAGAGGGGGATCTGTAGAAAGGACTTTCAGAAGCGAAATGGAATAACGAACCAAGGAGGGGTTTTCCAATCATTTCCACCAAGACTCACCGGTCAGTGGGTTTCGTGGCTCCTTGCCAAGCTCCCTATTTATAGTACGGTGCGCACTCCTGCTCCAGGCAATACGTCAGGAACAGTCAAGCGAAAGGAAAGGATAAATATCTGGCAACTGATCAAATCTGTCATCAGGAATAAGGACTAATTAAACCCATACTATTTACTGTTCTAATTAGATCACTGTTCAGTTCAATTTTCTACACTAAACGTCACCCAAATGGAACCATGTCCTGTCTATAACATAATAAAAAATAAAGTTTTAATTCATAAAAAAAAACACAAATAGCACTTTAATACATTCATCTGGACTTTTAGGTTGGTAAGTCCAAATCATTTAGGTAAACGTTTAAAATATACACAGCTGAAATTGATTTTTCATTTTGTCACCCGATCTACCGATAGGTTGAATGTGAAAAGTTGAAAAACATCATCATATATATTTTTAAATGAAAGTTGAGAGTTCTTTGCAATATTGTTTTAATTTGTTTTTATTCCCACTATCCCATCTGTTCAGTTTATAGTTAGAGTCGGGTTTCTTTCCATAACTTCTCCACCTTTACTTACCAAAAAAAAAAAAAGAATCTTGATTCTAAAATAACAAAAATAGGCATGTTATAAATGCAGGCATTTGGTTTCTCTGGTTGGGTCGGTGAGATATTTTCACCCCTTAGAGAACAGAGAAAACTGCATCTCAAGAGGAGTCCTCGAGTTTTTCTCCTGCCCTTGGCGTGAAGAGGAAGATGGGATTTTGCTTTGAAACCCTGCTGCCGCCGTCTGCCAGCCTGTCTTCCCGCCCTTCTCACAGATGCTTCTTTACCCAAAGAGCAGCGATAATATCCCCAATGTGCACCTGGTTCTCGCCTCTCCCCCGAAGCCAGCAGCATGGAGCAAGCACAGCTGGTCAGAGGACAGCTCCATGGGGGCAGGAGAAAGCACCACTGGGGCGTCTCTGCACACGTGTGCTCGTGTGTTCCTCCCGACAGTGACGCAGCAGCTCCTTCCCGGGCTGGACCTCCTCCCAGGGCAGGGGACCGCCGGTCTCCATCAGCTTCTGCCCCAGAACCCTGCCCTAGCTCTCCCTCCAACCATCCCAGCTCTTCCACGAATATTTACTCCACACACTTAAGTTTGCACATATAAATACAACACTGTTTCTGAGAATGACACAGATCACACTTTGCCCCACGCTTCAGGTTTCTTCTGATAAAATCTGAGTTCCTCCCTCCCTCCTTCCTTCCCTCACTCCTGCCTTCCTCTCTCCCTCCTTCCATCTGTCCTTTCCTTCCTTCCTCCTTCTTTCCTTCTCTCCTTTCCTTCTTTCCCCCCTCCCTCCCTCCTTCTCCATCCTTCTTTCCTTTCTCCCTCCCTCCTTCTCTCCCTCCCTCTTTCTCTCCCCGTCCTTCCTTCTCTTCTTTCCTTCCTTCCTTCCTTCTCTTTCTCCTTCTTTCCTCCTTCCTTCCTTCTCTCCTTTCCTTCCTTCCTCCTTCCTTCTCTCCTTTCCTTCCTTCCTCTTTCTTCCTTTCTCCTCTCCCTCCCTCCTTCTTTTCCTTCCTTCCTTCCTTCCTTCCTTCCTTCCTTCCTTCCTTCCTTCCTTCCTTCCTTCCCTCCCTCCCTCCCTCCCTCCTTCCTTCCTCCCTCTTCAGGCACACCATTTCTTGGATCCCATCACAGAGGCCATATCACATAATGGTCGAATGCTATGTGACCCTGGATACATTTCTTAACCTTTCTAAAACTCATCTATAAAATGGGGATGGTAACCTTCACTGCAGCAGGATTTAAATAAAATAACACATATATAACAAATCACACATCATCTCAATAAATGTAATAAGTGAATGTCTCAATAAGTATAAGCCATTATTCTTCAAAATAACATCTTTCTCAAAGCAGCGACAGTACAGCTAGCTCTCTCCCGTTCTTACTTATGCGAGACTTAACATGAATCACTACTGAATTTTCTCTTGTTGGTTTTGGCCCAGAGTACTGGCCTGGTGAGATCCGTTTGAATCCTGATCCTGTCACCCGTCTAGGAGCCACTTCGCTCAGCTTTGCAGCTTCCCTGTTCCGCCCAAGTCCCTGATAAACGTGCTGGCCACAGCTCCCTAATCTTACAGAATGCCATTAATGCATATTTCTGCTTTTTTCTTTTTAAGTAGTAAGCAGACCATAATGCCAAATAAGCAGCTAACTAATCAGACTTGGAATCTGTGGATACAGGTTAGTGTTAAAATAAAAATACGGGGTAATACCTATCACCATCATCAAATGTTAGGGGGCAGAAGAGGCTGAGGGGAGGGAAGAAACCAGCCATCCGGGGGCCCAGGTCCGGCAGGTGGGGTCTGTGTTCTTGAGCCGTGGGGTGGCAGGGAGCCCTCCGAGACAAGGAGTATTTGGCAGCCCCACTTTGGCCAGCCCCAGCCCTGAAATCCAAGGACAATAAAAGCTGAAGGATGGGAATCAGCTCGATGTCGGCCTGAAGGTAAGTCTGGAGAGTCAACGTCTATGCTTGTTGGCTGGGTACCACTGCTCCCAGTTCCCTCTTCACCCGCGTCTCCATAAGCTGTCTTCAGTAATCATTTAAAATTCCATGTTCTTAGTACTTGACACGTGGTCATCTGAACTCTATCTATAGGTTTTCTCCCCCAAGTCTGAGTCAACCACCATCATGTCACGCGGCGACCCTGCCTCGGGCGGGGCTCTGAAGTGGGGCATGGAGGAAAATTGGAAGGCACTGCTGGTGCACAGACAGAGCCCCGCCACCCGTCCTTTTCCTACAGCCCTTCTATCCTCAACAAACCCTCGAGCTAGGTACAACCAGCCCCATTTGACAGGTGAGGAACCATCGTGTCGGGGGTGGGGGGAGTCTGGGGGGTGGAGCCCCTCTGTCAGACACTGACAAGCCTGCATGTTCTTCACTGATGCCCCGCTGCACCTGTGACCAGGAATCCAGCAAATCTGGCAGCCCACCTACCGTCACTGGCAGCGGTCAACCTGCGTCTTGGATGGAATACACCTGCTGCCGTGATTGCCTGACCGCAACCTTCTCCCGGGATCTCAAGGGGGACGTCTCCCTTTTCGGCTCTCTGTGTTGCAAGCAGAGCTAGGCTTCTGTTTGTCGGAAGCATTTGGCTGCGTCTAGGTTATCACAGGAGGGATACCCATGCTTTGACTGACGCTCACGACCCAGACACATTTGTGAATTTCCCACACAGGAACAAAGACCAAGGGCTTTGGAAGTTCCAGACTCGGTGCTCCTGGAGGACTGGCCTGGACGGGCCACAGGACAGCCAGCAGCAGGTGACAGATGCCGAAGGGATGTGGTGACAAAGAATCAGCCATCTGACCTTGACAGCGACAGACACAGGGCCCCAGACGCTGACACAGAAGCACCTGCCACCGAGTTGGGAAAGCCTCCTAAGGGACAAGCCTTCCCAAGGATGCACCAATTCTGCTGGAGGTGCAGGCAGGCCCTCACCCATCCCTATCAACCCCTATCCCACGATGTGATCGCAGGTGGGGTCCTGCTCTTGGCTCATCTCTATTTTGTAACCTTGATGGAATTAGATGCGTTTCTAGTCTCTTCCTTTTGCTCATCTACAATTACCACTTTTATACAACGAACATGTACAGTTTATGCAATAAAACACCCAATAAAAGTTCTTTTTTTTTAAGGGGAAAAACAACACTCAAAGAAAACCTAGGGAAACACATCTAGAGAAGCCAAATGCACTTTATGCTGTTTGGTTGAAACTATCAGCTTAAAGATCTCTTAGGAAATCATATTTTCCTAAGTGAAGTTCTAGCTGGGGAACATTTTTGGATGAAAAATTCAGAAGAGATATTGTTTACTCATTATATAATAGGACGGGAAGAAGCCAAGAATATTGTAGGAATAAGTGTGTTCACAATCTCATAAAGGCTCAACGACTCCTTGCCTTTCTTGGATCCCCATGCATAAATCAAATCATAAAATATTTTCCTGACAAGTTCTTAAATCTGTGACTTATAATGAATAGTACAGTTCTACCAGTCTTGCAAAAATGTTAGTAATTAAACACAGATTTCGCATATAAGGTCACTTATTGGAAATGCTATATTAACAGCTCCGTATTAAAAACAACCCAAAATAAAATAAGTTCCACTGGGATATTACTTCCCAGACATCAAATAAATGTTCATTCCAATGTTACCACAAAGGTTATTTAAGGAGATCACAAACGACCCAGATTTTGTTAACAGTAAATACATTCTTTCAGGTTAATATGACCTTACAGTCTTTAACAACAAAAAAATTAAAAATATATGAATTGGGTAAATGACATAAAAATGTCACTCAAGCTGTCACACAGGCTCAACAATTCAACTCAACCAGAATATATTAAACACAGACATATCTAAAGATGTGAGCAAGGTACTACGGAGAAACGCTCCATACCCCTGGATCTTACCTCTCCCTTTTCAGTTCATTGATCGTCGACTGAAAAGTGTATACAGCAGTCCCCCTTATCCATGGGAGATACGTCCAAGACCCCCAGTAGAAGCCTCAAACCATAAACAGTACTGAACTCTCTCTATATATGATGTTTTTTCCTACACATACATACCTATGATAAAGTTTAATTTATAAACTAGGCACAGTAAGAGATGAACAACAGGGGCGCCCGGGTGACTCAGTCGGTTAATCGTCCAACTTTTGATTTTGGCTCAGGTCATGATCTCAGGGTCGTGAGATCAAGCCCCACATCAGGCTCCATGCTCAGCAGGGAGTCTGCTTGAGATTTTCCCTCCCTCTGCTCCTCCCCCCACTCATGCACTCTCTCTCTAAAACAAATAAATAAAATCTTTAAAAGAGAGAGTTGAACAACAGTAACTCATAATAAAATAGAATGACTATAACAATATATGTGGTAAAAGTTATATGAAGGCGGTTTCCCTCAAAATATCTTGTTGTTCTCACTCCCCCTTCTCCTTGTGAGGATGTGCGATGACACACGCCCACGTGAGGAGATGAAGTGAGGTGAAGGACGTGGGCATGTGGCGTAGCGTTAGGCTGCCGGTGACCTCCTGACCTTGGGTCAGAAGGAGGCTCGTCTCCCTCAGGACTGTGGTTGACCTCCAGGAACTGAAACCATGATAAGGAGGATGCCTGACCATGCACAGCTCATGACCTTGATGGTCGATGGCCTCCAGGATTTGGTGGACCCTCTCCAACAACGTGGTCCTGGTTATTTTACTGCCTTCTTAAAACCCTTCACTGATCCCTCAGGACGCATGTTCTATACCTCTTGGCTCTCTGTGACCCGCTCTGTCTCATTCTCCAGCTCCCTTTCTTCAGCTCGGGCTCACACCATATTCCACAGCCAAGCACACCACGGTTCAGACTGTTCCCCAAACACAAACACATCCGCCAAGTCCTGCTCTCCGTGGCATATTCCAGAGTGGCACGAAGACCCTCGTCCTGTGGCAGCTTTCCCTGCAGGAGACCAGAGAGTGGAGAGCCAGCCGGACCCTGCTTCCCTGAGCCCAGGGTCGGTCTAGTCCGGGAGAGCTTCTGAGGAAGCATCCTCCTCTGTGGATTCTTCCTGCCGGCCCAACACCTGGGAGGCTGCCCCCGGTTCTGTGATTCCTCACCTCATCTACTGCCCTCCTTGACTTAGCCAGGCGTGGACTGACCTGATGACGTGCGTTCGCCTCCTCATCCACACCCTCTACGCGAACTCCTAATTGGGAGGTTGGTTGGACCTCTTGTGCTAGTGAAAGAAAAATCTCCCACAAATGTTAGGAAGACTTCCCAAATCCAGATGGTTTTCTCCAAGCCCAGATGAAGGAACACCAATGAGACATTTCTAGACTTCTGAGAGCAAGGCTGACCTTCTGTAAACAGCAATCCAGTCCACTGTGTTAGGGAGGAGACTGAGGGCCCAGTGGGACACAGAGGGCAGCTTCAGACGGGGACCGTTGGAGGAGCATTCTAAAAACACAGGATTTACTAGGGTGTGGACAGAGCACAGGGAAAGCACAGGGCTGACACGCCCCCCCCCACCCCCGGGCTGGTACCAGGCAGGCTCTGTGAATACGATGATTCACGTTATCTGCCTGGGTCTTGTGTGCACGATGGGCAAGGGCGGCCAGATGCCATGTGTAAACGCTGCCTGAGAGGTGTGCTAAGGCAGTGGCTAAGACCTTAGCAACATCAACCCTAAAATGAGAGCCGAGGAAGCAAATACACTGCCCTCCTCCCTGTCTCCAATGCCCTGCAGCGCTCACCGGAACAAGAGGACACGGAAGAGCACTGATGCGGTCCGCACAGGTCCTCCTGGGTGGGTGCAGCACAGGGGGGCAGGCAACGGAGAGAAGATCTAGAGGGCCGAGGGAAGATTTCCAGCACAGTAACTTACTGACTCCCTGGCATATTTTTAAGCAGAGGCGAGACTTCGGCAAATTGTTATTTTGGAAAAATTACTCTGGCACAGGAGGTGGGGAAGGACGGCAGGAGGAGAGCCCACAGGGCATGCAAGAGACAAGAACCCAGGGCTGGAGACAACCAGGGTTTGCAAGAAGAGGGCGCATGCCTGAAGGTTTGTGCTGTTGTCTGTTTGTCTGTCTGTTTACTTTTGTACTGACACATAACTGATATAGAACATATTAGCTTCAGGTGTATAACATAATGATTCGATATGTGTCTATACTGCAAAATGATCAGCACAAGGAGCCTTGCTGACATCCGTCACCACACATCATTACAAACCATTTTTTTCCTTGTGATGAGAACTCTTCAGATCCACTTTCTTAGACATGAAGTTTGCAGGAGATATAATCAGCTGCCCAGATTGCAGGGAGAAAGGAGGTGTTGGGGTGACTCTGGGGCTTCCGTACTAAGTGGCTTGTGGCACATGGGAATCTCACTCAGGCTACAACCACCTGTAAACCCCGCCCCTGAGGAGAGACTCCTTGTGCCCTGTGTACCCGGTATAAGCAGTGGCCAGACACCCCTAAGATAAAGGGATAAAACAGGTCCCCAGAGGAGCGTGGCCTGAGAATCTGATTTATTTAACTACAATTGCGTATCTTACCCCTAAAAAAGTACTTCCTGGCTAATGTTTAAAAATGTGGAGATTTTACATAACAATCTATATTTCTGACTTCTCAGGAAAAGAAAAGAGGAAACCAATATAGGACCCACATCCCAGCATGGCAATAATTCAAACAAACATGGCCACACAATTTTTTGAAGTATAATTAATATACAGTGTGATACTAGTTTTAGGTATAGAATTTAGTGATTCAACACTTCCATACAATACCTGGTTCTCATCACAAGTGCACTCCTTAGTCCCCACCACCTGTTTCCCCATCTACTTACCCACCTCCCCCTCTAGTAACCAGTGGCTGGTTCTCTGTAGGTAAGAGTCTGTTTCTTGGTTCATCTCTCTTTCTCTCTTTTTTCCCCTTTGCTCATTTGTTTTGTTTCTTATATTCCACACATGAGTGAAATCATAGGGTATTTGTCTTTCTCTGACTTATTTTGTTTAGCATAATGCTCTCTAGTTCCATCCATGTCATTGCAAATGGCAAGATTCCATTCTTTTTTATAGCTAAGTAATATTCCATTGTAGTATATATGCCACATCTTCTTTATCCATTCATCTATATTTATTGCAGCATTATTTACAACAGCCAAGATACAGCCACAGGATTTTTAAGGGGCATGTGCCCTCCGATTTGCACAGATCTCATCCAACCACTACGAGGATTCACACTATTTGCCTAGCCCTTGGGGGCTGAACTGGGAGCTCCTTGGTAATGAATGAATGTCCGTTTGAAGGTAATCAATACGCATGTGTATCTCTAACTAACGTCAGATTCTTTATAATCTTGCTACAGAACAACATCATATTCCAGCAGGTAAGAAACATAGACACAAATAACTTTAAAATAAAAAACAAAGGGCACTTTGTCATCTTCACTGGACAGTGAGTTAAGCAATGTGCACACAGAAACAGAATATAAAAAGCTATTCCGTAATGCTTGTTGTCTAAACTCTATTCTCTTTGTACCCATGGGCTTTCTCTCTGGGTATTTCAAATATAAAATATTAGTGTATTTTAAAAGCTCAAATAAAAGTTTCCAGAGTGTAGACAAATTATATTTTGAAACGTACCCATGCTGGCAATAACACATGGGACACCATGGTCCCCAGGAAGCCCAGGAATCACCCAGGGCCATCTCTCCATAACAGCCACTACACAATCCTATGTTGTGGATGAGAACATCTAGGTAATGTTCTCTCCATAAGTGCAATTTTCACAGCTACTAAACAAATTAGAAAAGAACCATAATCAGTTCCTCTCCAACTACAGCAAAATACATAAATAAAAATGCCCAAATACTATGAGGGCTTTGTTTTGCTTTGTTTTAACTTTTTGTTTAAAAAAATTCCTAAATATAAAGGTACTTTACGTGAAGAAAGATTTAATAGGATATCATCCACGATACTTGGGTAAGTCATCATGAATCATGTCCAACACAATATCAGGTAAGACTGACTAACAAGGAAAACTAAATGCTACCAATTATCAAAGTCTGTTGGACGGTTATGGAGCACTAGGTAATATGGATCAACATCCCACTGAGGACAACTCGAAAAGAAAAAATGTCCTCTGTGAATGAAATAAAGACATTTTCAAAAAAAATTTTCAGACAAATAAAAACAGAGAGAGAAAAATAGAGAGAACTCATCATCAGCAGACCAGTCTTAAAGGAAATAGTAAAAGGTGGGATTCTTTAAAGATTTTTTCATGTATTCATTTGAGAGAGAGAGAGAGAGAGAGACAGAAAATGAGAGAGAGTGCATGCAAGCAGGGGGGAGGAGCAGAAGGAGAGGGAGAAGCAGGTTCCCCACTAAGCTGCCTGATGTGGGGCTCCATCCCAGGACCCCAGGATCATGACCTGAGCCGAAGGCAGATGCTTAACTGACTGAGTCACCCAGGCGCCCCATAAAAGGTGTTTTTAGGGTTAAAGGAAGCTTGGAGATTCAGGAAGAAATGAAGAATCAAAATAGGAATGGCAAATGTGAAGACATACAAATGGCTAACAGACACATGAAAAAATGTTCAAAATCATTAGCCATCAGGGAAATTCAAATCAAAACCACATTGAGATACCACCTTACGCCAGTTCGAATGGCAAAAATTGACAAGGCAGGAAACAATAAATGTTGGAGGGGATGTGGAGAAAGGGAAACCCTCTTACACTGTTGGTGGGAATGCAAGTTGGTACAGTTACTTTGGAAAACAGTGTGGAGGTCCTTTAAAAAGTTAAAAATTGAGCTACCCTATGATCCAGCAATTGCACTACTGGGTATTTACCCCAAAGATACAGATGTAGTGAAGAGAAGGGCCATATTCACCCCAATGTTCAGAGCAGCACTGTCCACAATAGCTAAATTGTGGAAGGAGCCGAGATGCCCTTCAACAGATAACTGGATTAAGAAGATGTGGTCCATATATACAATGGAATATTACTCAGCCATCAGAAAGAACGATTACCCAAGATTTGCAGCAACATGGACGGGACTGGAGGAGATTATGCTAAGTGAAATAAGTCAAGCAGAGAAAGACAATTATCATATGGTTTCACTCATTTATGAAACATAAGAAATAGCAGGAAGATCGGTAGGAAAAGGAAGGGAAGAATGAAGGCGGGGTTAACAGAAGGGGGAATGAACAATGAGAGACTATGGACTCTGGAAAACAAACTGAGGGCTTCAGAGGGGAGGGGGCTGGGGGTTGGGATAGGCTGGTGATGGGTATTAAGGAGGGCACGTATTGCACGGTGCACTGGGGGTTATAAGCAAATAATGAATCATGCAACACTACATCAAATACTGTATGGTGACTAATATAACGTAATAAAAATTATTTAAAAGAAAAAAAATAATAATAAATCTTGGTGTGGAAAAAAAGGAATGACAAATGTGGATAAATCTAAATAAAGAGCAACTACATAAAACAGCAATTATAATGGCTTGTGGGGTTTAAAATACATATATGTAATTAAGCTATGTGACAACAATGGTGTATGAGTCAGAAGAGTGGTGGGTAATATTCAGATCCTTGCATCATCTAGGAAGAAGATAACAGGACAAATTTATAACTGATTTTCATAAGTCAAGGATAGATGTTTTGATCTCTAGCGTTGCCACTAAAAAAAGAGAAAAGAGTTATAATTTCCAAATTAGTAGATGAGAAAACATTCATTAAGGACACATATTCAGTCAATCCAAAAGAAAACAAAATGGAGAGAAAAAAGAACATAGATAAGATAAATACATTTTAGAAGCACATAGTAAAATGAAAGATTTAAATGAAAGTATATCAATAATAAATAATAAACAATAAATCCAAACAGAATAAATGTACCAATTAAGAGACAAGGATTATAAGGGTGAAATTTGAAAATTCATTATATTCTGTTTAAAAGAGATATTCCTGGGGCGCCTGGGTGGCACAGCGGTTGAGCGTCTGCCTTCTGCTCAGGGCGTGATCCCGGCGTTACGGGATCGAGCCCCACGTCAGGCTCCTCCACTATGAGCCTGCTTCTTCCTCTCCCACTCCCCCTGCTTGTGTTCCCTCTCTCGCTGGCTGTCTCTATCTCTGTCAAATAAATAAATAAAATCTTTAAAAAAAAATAAAAGAGACATTCCTTATTTATTTTTTTTTTTAGATGGGGGTGCAGAGGGAGAGGGAGAGAGAGAATCTTAAGCAGGCTCCATGCCCAGTGTGGAGCCTAACACAGGGCTGATCTCACAACCCTGAGATCATGACCTGAGCTGAAATCAAGAGTCAGACACTTAACTGTCTGAGCCACCCAAGGGCCCCTAAAAGAGACATTCTTTAAATATAATGACCACAAAGATTGAAAATAAAAGATCCAAAACAGAGACAACAAGACTACTAATGAAAATAAATTTACATGAATTACACGAATCAGACAGAGCTGATTTTAAGAGAAAGAGGCAAACAGAGATGCATTACGATGTTTGAAGTTTGAATTCTCCAGAATGGAGCAAAAATTCTAAAAGTACCTAATAACATAACCTCAAAATATACAAAGCAAAAACGGACAGAACTATAAAGGGAAACAGAAAAATCCACAGTCACGGGGGTAGATTTTAACAGAACTCTCTTACTAACTTATCCAACAGACAACACATCAGTAAAAGTCAGGACACTGAAACAATTTAATTACAAATGGAATGAATATACATGTATGTACAGAAAACTATAACCAACCATTACAAGAATATGCATTGTTTATATTTATAAGATATTTACAAAAATTGATTGTAAGCTGAGCTAGGAAGCAAATCTCAAGAATTCAATGAATTGAAATCATACAAGTACTTTCTCTGCCCACAAATCAAATAAGCTAAACACCAATAAGAAGAACACTAAAAAATTCCCATTTGGAAATTAAGAGAGATTTTTTTTCATTTTTTTCCCCATTTTTCAAATTCAAGTATAATTAACATACAGTGTTAGTTTCAGGTGTACAATATAATGATTCAACAATTCTATACATTACTCAGTACCCATCATGACAAGAGCACTCTTTAATTCTCATCACCTATTTCACCCATCCCCCCACCCACCTCCCAACTGGTAACCATCCGTTTGTTTTCTGTATTTAAGAGTCGGGAGGAGGGAGGTTGTTTCTTTTTTCTTTCTTTGTTCATTTGTTTAGTTTCTTAAATACCACATATGAATGAACTCATATAGTATTTGCCTTTCTCTGACTTATTTCACTTAGTATTATCCTCTCTAGCTCCATCCATGTTGCAAATGACAAGATTTCATTCTTTTATGATTAAGATCCCATTGTATATGCATACCATATCTAACAATACTTTTCACAGAACTAGAATTAATACTACTAAAATTTGTATGGAACCACAAAAGACCCTGAATAGCCAAAACAATCTTAAGAAAGAAAAATAAATCTGGAGGTATCGCAACCCGAGATCTCAAGTTATACTACAAAGCTATAGTAATCAGAACAATATAGCACAAAAATAGACACACAGATCAATGTCACAGACAAGAGCCCAGGAATGAACCCACAACTGTAAGGTCGATTCATCTTTGACAAAGAAGGAAAGAATATCTAATGGGAAAAAGACAGTCTCTTCGACAAATGATATTGGGAAAAATGGACAGCAACATGCAAAAGAATGAAACTGGACCACTTTCTTACACCATACACAAAAATAAACCCCAAATGGATTAAAGACCTAAATGTGAGACCTGAAACCATAAAATGCCTAGAAGAAAATATAGGAAATTTGTGGTTTTGAATATACATATTTGAAAAGAAGAAAGCTGAAAAAACCAACGATCTCAAATCATTTCAAGACATTAGGAAAACGGCAGCAAATGAAACCCACAGAAAGTAGAAGGAAAATAATAAAGATGTGAACAGCAATTATGAAATAGAAAACAAAAATGGAAAAAAATAGGATCAACAAATCTAAACACTGGTTTACTATAATGACAAATAAAATCGATAAAATTCCTTGGGAAGACTATCGAAGAAAAAGACAAAGAGAAGTCACTAACAATCAATGCCAAGAACGAAACGTGGAGCATCACCGCAGAGTCTGAAGGCACTAAGAGGATGGAGGATAGTATCCGCACACTGATATATTTCAAAATTCAGAGGCAGGCCCAGCTCCCTTGCCTTGAGGCAAGGCCAACTCTGCAGAGTGATGTATGCCCCAGAGCTCCCTGCTGGATGAGGCGGAGGCTGGGACTGCACCTGAAATCCCACATTTGCTGTGCTCCTTCCGTTTTCCCTTCCCTGTCTTGCTTTCCCCCTTCCCTTATTAGGCCCCACTGGAAATACTTCCCAAATAAATCACTTGGACATGAATCCACATCTGAGCTCCGCCTCTCAGAACTCAACCCAAGAAACTTCTTAAACTATATACATGTAAAATACTGACTTAAAAAAATACTGTGACCCAAATATGACAAACCATTCATATTAGTTAATTCTGGGTGGTGGTACACATGAGTCTGTTATACTAGTCTCTGCAATTATTTTCTTCAGATTTTTTTTTTCCTAACTGATGAAAAGTGAGGAGCACTCCTTAGAGGATGGCGATAGGGAGAAATTCTGAGGCATTCATGCAGTAAAAGCAAGTCACCTGAAAGGGAAAAGTCTGCCTTCTCCACAGCTACACTTCATGACAGAAGACAGGGAAGCAAAACCTACGAAATTAAAAAAAAAAAAAAAAAAGTACCATCCAAGAAGATATTACACTCAGCCAAGACTTATTTAAGAATAAAGGCATTTAGTCAAAATTTAAAACTTTTATGTGGGGTGCCTGGGTGGCTCAGTCAGTTAGGCGTCTACCTTCAGCTCAGCTCGGGTCATGATCCCAGGGTCCTGGGATTGAGCCTTGTGTCGGGGTCCCCGCTTAGCTGAGAGCCTGCTTCCCCCTCTCCTTTTTTTTTTTAATAATAATTTTTTATTATATTATGATAGTCACCATACAGTACATCCCTAGTTTTTGATGTAAAGTTCCATGATTCATTAGTTGCGTACAACACCCAGTGCTCCATGCAATACGTGCCCCTCCTTACTACCCATCACCACCCTATCCCAGTCCCCCACCTCCCTCCTCTCTGACACCCTCAGTTTGTTTCCCAGAGTCCATAGTCTCTCGTGGTTCATTCCCCCTTCTCTTTACCCCCCCCTTTCTTCTTCCCTTTCTTCTCCTACCGATCTTCCTACTTCTTACGTTCCATAAATGAGTGAAACCATATGATAATTCTCTTTCTCTGCTTGACTTATTTCACTTGGCATTATCTCCTCCAGTCCCGTCCATGTTGCAGCAATGTTGAGATTCCCCCCTCTCCTTCTGCCTGCTGCTCCCCCTCCTTGTGCTTTCTCTCTCTGTCAAATGAATAAATAAAACCTTTTTAAAAATGTAAAAAATGAAACTTTTATGCATCAAAGGACACTATTAACAGAGTGAAAAGGTAATAACACAGAAAGGGAAGAAATATTTATAAATTATATATCATACAAAGGATTGATATCCAGAAGATATTAAGAACAACCCACAACCCAAAAAGAAACACCCAATTAAAAATTGGGCAAAGGGAAATGAGTCGATCAGAGAAAGACAATTATCGTATGATTTCACTCATATGTGGAATTTAAGAAACAAAACAGAAGAGCATAGGGGAAGAGAGGGAAAAATAAACCAAGACGAAACCAGAGAAGGAGACAAACCATAAGAGACTCTTAATCACAGGAAACAAACTGAGGGTTGCTGGAGGGGAAGGAGGTGAGGGCATGGGGTAACTGGGTGATGGACATTAAGGAGGGCACGTGATGCAATGAGCACTGGGTGTTACAGGCAACAGATGAACTCTACCTCTGAAACTAATAATACAGTACATGTTAATTAATTGAATTTAAATAAAATTTTCAAAAAATAAATAAAATAAAATAAATAAAAACTGGGTAAAGGACATGAATTGACATTTCTCCAAAGAAGACATACACATGGCCAATAAACACATGAAAAGATGCTCAACGTCACTCATCACTAGGGAAACACAATGGAGAACTACAATGAGATACCACCTCATACCCACAGGATGACTGTTATTATTATTATTTTTTTTTTTACGAAACCAGAAAAAGAAACAAAAGACAAGTTTGGAAGAGGAGGTGGAGAAATGGGAACCCTTGTACTTTGCTGGTGGGAAAGGAAAACGGTGTAGCCCCTGTGGAAAACAGGCTGGTGGTTCCTCAAAAAATCACACAGAATTAGCATGGGATCCAGCAATTCTCTTTCTGGGGATCTATCCAGAAGAAATGAAAGCAGGGACTCAAACAGACGCTTGTCCTCCCGTGTCCACAGCAGCATTATTCCAAACAGCCAAAAGACAGAAACAACCCGATGTCCACAGACGCAGAATTGGATACACAAAATGTGATATATCCATGCAATGGAACAGTACTCGGCCTTGAAAAGAAATGAAATTCTGGCACATGCTACAACATGGCTCAAGCTCCAAGACCATTATACTTAGTGAAATAAGACAGACCAAAAAAATAAGTTAAAAAAGACAAATACTATATGATTCCACTTATGAAGTACCTAGAATAGACAATTCATAGAGACGGAAAGTAGAGAGGTGGCTGCCAGGGTCTGGGGGGCAGCGGGGAGGAAAGGATAGGGAAATGTTTTTTCATGGAGGCAGACTCTTAGCTTTTTAAAATGAAAAAGTTCTAGAGATGGCTGGTGGGGATGGGGATGGTTGCATAATGATGTGAATATACTTAATGCCTCTACACTATACGCTTAAAAATGGCTGAGATGGTGAATTTATGTCATGTATATTTTCCAATAAAATAGAAAGATTAAAGGCAACACTAACATTTTCAAATATTAAAAAAGAAACTCAGAAAATGGAGCCTTTCCTTAAAAAGTTGACAAAGAAATCTAGCCAACCAAGAGATGATTCAAAATTTTAAAAAACAGGATAATAGAAGTCTTATAAAAGGAACGGTGGTGAGTCTTTAATCCACGTAAATAAACAACGAGAACGTTAAGGTTGTAGGACAGAACGTGGACTGTATTAAATTAGTAAAAATATAATAAAAATTGGGAGGTGAATGGAGGAAAGTTAAGTAATACGGTCTGAAATTTAGTCATGAAGCTTCTGAACACAGTAACTCCAAAGTCCTCGTGTTGCTCATAATCTCATTCTTAGGAATGTCTCTGAGGAAATGATTTATCCTTCTGTGAAGCACTCCGCCTAAGTTTTGCAAGTCTCTCACCTCATTTCCTTATTATCTATTAAATTCACGGAAATAAAATATTTCTAATTGAAAATGGCATACGTCATTGGATAGTGTTTCTATAGAACTATGTTGATTTATTTGTCCTCACAAAATCCTCTTTGTATGTATGTTTGAAAATGTCCGGAAATGCTATTTACCAAATGCAAACGCTGGTTATTTCTAGAAAGTGGGATGGGGTGATTTGTAGGTTTTTTTTGGTGGATTTCTGTACTGCTGGACTTTTTTTCAGTACAAGCATACTTTTTTTTAAATGTCAATTATTCTGATACATGAATAAATCCAATCTGCATTCAAAGAAGTTGTCCTGCTGTGGTTTCAAAACTCAAGGCAATTCGGGGTCTCCCTGGTGAACGCGTGCCAAGCAGCCTGTACCAGGGGCTGGCCTTCCTGTAAGCAGGATTGATGGAAACTGCCTCAGGGCATCTCAAGGCTGATGGAACAAAGACATGCAGTCAGATGCTACAGATGATTAAGTTCCAGCCCCACACATTTCAACAAATGTTCTAGAATGATACTTCTCAACCTGGTGGTTTTGTCCCCCAGGGAGCACCCAGCGCTATCTGGAGACATTTTTGGTTGTTGGAACTAGGGCAAGGAGGGTGCTGATGGGTGGGGGCCAGGGATGCTGCTAGACACCCTTCCATGCCCAGGACAGCCCCCCAGCACACAGAATGATCTGACTCAGAATGTTAACAGTGGCGAGAGAGAGACATGCGTTCTAGAAGATGCATGTCCCCACAACCAAGATTCTTTATGCTCATAATGATTTATACTGGTTAAAGTGAAAAGAATTCTTTTATAAACAATATAACAAAGCATCGTTAAAATCCTCAATGCTCAGATAGTCTTACAATGCAAACAGCTTTACTTGCACTCCCCCACAACGCAGCGAAGTGCCCTGCCTCTGCATGATGCTTCTACTATTTATTTTGTTTATTTTTTATGTTTTTAGGATTGTATTTATTTGACACATAGAGAGAGCATGAGAGAGTACAAGCTGGGGAAGGGGTAGAGGCAGAGGGAGAAGCAGGCTCCCCACCGAGCAAGGAGCCCAACAGGGGGCTCGATCCCAGGACCCTGGGATCACGACCTGAGCCAAAGGCAAACACTTAACTGACTGAGCCGCCCAGGAGCCCTGCTTCTTACTATTTCAAAGTAGGTTCATATAGGTTACTTTATATACTTTCTTGCCCTATGTTAAGAACCACAAAATAGTCTTTAGAAGCTCTTAATTTCAACATACCTCAAACCCTATTCAAAGCATTCATATTTGACAATCCACAGTGGATTTTTCTTTCCAAAGAAAAAATAAGCATAGATTTTCAAGTTTAATGATACCAAGTTTTTAAAAAATTCTTTTTTGACTTTTCTCAGTGATTTACTTCCATCCATGGTTAGCCATTTCACATAGAAAAACAGAGGTTTTGTGCCAACAACTCATCAAGAATATTACCCAGACCACATTTTAGGGGCATAGGCTTTAAGCAAACTCCCACAAGAAATATTATTTGACAGCTACAAAAGTAATTCATGAAAGAAGCCAGCATGTTGTTTCTATATCACTCCTTCTGGGATTGGCTGCAGGCCTGCATGCTCTGGGCCACCCATGGGTGGCATGTCACCCCGGTAAAGAGAGAAACCGGGACGTTCTGCACGTCCACGGCTGAAAGAGCTGACAGCAAAGTCGTAATTCCTTGACTAAAAATGGCAGGAGCGTCTCCCCGGTTAAATGACAATGGCCTTGTGTAGGTCATTGCTAAATGGCTGACGTTCCGATCCACTGAGTTTCCAAAGAGTTAGCCAGGTTTTTGCAGGTTTAGCAACGTTAAGATTCACCAAGCCTGATTTAGTCACTCCCCTCAAGATTAATCTAGTTACAAAAGAAAGGAAAACACATGATTTCAAGTGGGCATTAGTGCTCAAAGAGAAAGGATGACGACCCTCAGCGTGGGAAGTCAGGAGTGTTTCCTGAGAAGGTGTCACTTGAGCTAAATCTTGGTAGATAAGCAGGAGTTTATGAAACCCTACCAGCGAGCCAGCCTGTGGAAGGAGCCAGATGTCCTTTGACAGATGAATGGATAAAGAAGATGTGGTTCATGTACACAATGCAATATGACTCAGCCATCAGAAAGGATGAATACCTACCATTTACGCCGACATGGATGAAATTGGATGGTATTATGCTAAGTGAAATAAGTCAATCAGAGAAAGACAATTCTCATATGGTTTCACTCATTTGTGGAATATAAGAAATAGCACAGAGGATCATAGGGGAAGGGAGGGGACACTGAATGGGAAGAAATCAGGAGGGAGCCAAACCATGAGACTCTTGACTTTCCTCTGAGGGTTGTGGAAAGGAAGGCGGGTTTGAGGATGGGGCAACTGGGGGATGGGCATTAAGGAGGGCACGTGATGTGATGAGCACTGGTGTCATACACAACTGATGAATCATTGAACACTACACCAAAAACTAATGATGCACTATATGTTGGCTAATTGAATTTAAATAAAATAATAAAAAAAAAGAAACCCTACTGGTGAACATCTAAGCAAAGAGTCTAATTCACGGGGAAAAGAGGAGATATGTGTATAAATTCTAGTGGGTTATAGGTAAAGTAATCAAAGGAATATGGTCACTTGTGGAGATCTGTATCATGTAAGCTAGATTTTTATCCATCTCATAATATGACCGTAATCTTAACACCAGCCACATTGCAAGCTCTTGCTGTGCACTCACGTGGTTAGTGGCTACTGCATTAGTTCAAATATAGAAAATTTCTAACAGAAAGCTCTGTTAGGCACCAATGGTATAAATGACTGTTGGAAACATGGTCACAAAATCAAAAGCAAACCCAAAAAAGCTTACATGTCTGTACGTGCGTGCACACACACACATATGCTACAATCTTACATTAAGTCAATCGTTTATTTGATTGAATCATGTCTGTGATGAACTTAAAAATATCCACTGGGAATTTTGAATAATAGAACTTAAACTTTTAAAATCACCAGAGACAATGAAGTCAAGCAAAATATGGTCTGCAGAGAAAAGTACCAAAAATAAAGAAATATACCAAACATTGAGCCATGCCCCAAAAATATGAACATGATAAAGGAATAAGGCAAAAAATAACAGAAAGGGGGTAAGCATAAACAAAACAGAGCATTTTCATTTCTTCATATTCTGTGTCACGGATTCAGTTTTCACAACGTTAATTCTGTCCTTCATCACACGATCGAACTCCTGCTATTACATCATTTGTTTATACAGTTGCCTTAACTTTTAAGCCTTTTTCATCTCATCTTGTTATTTTCATCTTCTTAGTGTTTTCTTCAATTTCATCAATAGCCAAAGCAAATGTAATTTAAGCCATATTTGTTTTCCCTCAATAAATTACCTTCTCAATATTCCTTTTTACCTCTTGTAGGATACAGTTGTATGTTAGGATACAGCATCTTTTCACATTTCTCACGTTATTGTTGTTGGTTTTCATTCATTGTACAAGGAGAGATCTGTTCTAGGCTGGTGTTGGCTCCAAAATGTTATAGGACAGGCTCTTGTTGGGTGGATAGAGTCTCGCTTCCCATCTGGACGCTAGGGACACAATCCTTCCACCTGGGATTGGTTGATGCTTGTGAAGCAGGTAGTGAATCAAGGCTGAAATTAGTGTCAAAGAGAAGATCTCACCTCTGCAATTTCTCTTCTGCATTTATTAAGGTTGCTCCCTCCGAGAATGAGGTTTTCATGGGGAGTTTTCTGTTCATACCAGTGAGTTTCCTGGCACAGCTGCTCACCTTCTTAGAAAGGACCCGAAATGTCAGGGAAAATCCACATGGGAGAAAAAGCACAAACGCCCACAGCTTTATGTTTGGTGTGGCCCTGCTTATGCTTAATTTTACCTGGACGGAGTCTCCAAATATTGTTAACCCCCAGCGGCCCAGCTAACAAGGCTCCAAGCAGAACCACAGCTGTCCCCCTGCCGTTTGAGATTCAACTTCAAGTCCACTATAAATCTGGCTCTGCTTCTAAACTACTGGATGACCTCCAACACTCAGTTAAGTCAGCATTTTGGCTTTTTTTCTTTCTCCCGTGATAATATAAAATGCCAAAATCTTAATGACCTTGGAGTAAATATTCATCACCGCCTCAAAGCTACAACCCCCGCTCACCTGGTCACCTGAGTCCACTGAGCTTTCCTTCTCCAGAGCTCACCTCCCTTTCATTTCCTCAGAGGAGCCTCCCTGACTTCAGCCTATAATGAGTCTCCCTCCCTACAGCAGTTTTGCTTTCCACGGCTTCAGTGACCCCACTCAAGTGCAGTACGGATGCAGGTGATCATCAGAAGGTCAGTAGGAGCCTAACGCCACGTCACCGAGCCTACGTCATCATCTCACACCGTCTCATCATGTAGGTCCTGCATCATCTCACTTCCTCATAAGCAGGGTGAGTACAGCACACCAAGCTAGTGTGAGAGGGAGAACACATTCACATAACGGTCAGTACAGTATATTGTTTCACTGTATACTGTTACAAGTGTTCTGTTTTATTAGTGTTGTTTTTAGTCTCTTACTGTGCCTAACCTCTACATTAGATTTCATCATGGGTGTGTATAAATAGAGAAAAAAACACAGTATATATAGGGCTCAGTATAACCCTATGCACCGTTTCAGGTGTCTGCTGAGTCTTCGAATGCATCCCCTCCAGATAAGGGGGTGTCTACTGTGCACAGCAAACCACGTGATTATCTGATTAATGTCTGTCTCATCAACTGGACTTCAAGCGCCACAAAAGCTTGTACTTGATCTAGTTTTATCCGCCAGTGTATTTCCAGCACTTAGCATGGCACCTGACATACAAGAGACACCTAATAAAACTATTTACTGAACAAATGCATGAATTAGTAATTTAGCTCATGAACAAACACATGCATAGAGTTAATAATTTCAGTAATAAATGTGTATGGATAAAAATTCATGTTTTGAGATAATGAATCCAGAAATTAAAATTTCTCCAACATGGAAAATTTTCTCTATGAACCATTTTGAAAGTGAAAGGGGCCAGAGTCCTGATCTGTGACTTTATCTTTTTTATTGTCTTTTTTTGTTGTTATTCCCTAAATTAGCTTTTGATTCTGGTCATGACACCAAGCTATGCCACAGACCCCTCAGGGGAAAAAGAAACACATCTCACCCAAGTCCTCAACGAGTATGGGCTCACACTGGCCAGTTTCTTCATTGCCAGTGTTAATCCTCTTTTCATTACTATTTAAGCAGAAGCTTAGGTGAAGACATTCCATCTCTGTGCAATAAGGAAAGCTAATTCTGTCTTCCACGGAGCTGGGTTGAGTTACCGGATATGTTATAATTGATTAAGAAACAAACCCCTCAGGCTTGTAATAGCTGATACATGATTCTGGTTCAGCTTGAATCCATAATCCACTGGCTTCAAATTTTGTGTAGAAATAGGGGGATTTGGAAGGCCATGAGTGTGGAGAAAGCAATCCACAGACAGTATCCCAACCAAAGCTTCCAGAAGTCCAGTTTTACACCCAACTAGCCTTCAGCATCTTTCTCAAGAACACCATTAAGGAACACAAATTGATAGATAAGTTTAATGTAGAATCACAAGAGGTTAGAGCTGGAAAGGGACTTTCAGGTTTATCACTTTTACAGATGGTAAAACAGAAGCCCAGAAGCAAAGCTACACAATTGATTCGGTGACAGCAGGCTTGGATGAGAACTCTGATTTCTGCTTGCAACCCAGGACTCTAGTCACCAGCCACAATCCTCACCTTCACCAATGACTCATCTATGGCCATTCCTTCCACTTTTTGCCACTCCTATGTATCCTACATGTCTAAGCTGGATGTGTCCCTTTAAAACATAGTTTCACATCTGTCATACTCACCCAGTGCTCAAACCATTTAGTCTATTACTAACATCGATGGGACAAAGTTGGAAGTCTTTGGCTTGGCAGGCGAGGCGCCCCGCCTTCTGCCTCCTACCAGCGCACCCAGCATCGCCCCCTGCTGTTTCCATGCGGTGACAGCCACTACCATTCAATGGTCACCACTGACCATCACATGGGCTGTGCATACATTTGCTTATGCCTCTCCCTGTGGTGATGCGTGGTGGGCTGAGGTACCCAGAATCCCCATCAAGAAAGCTCTTGTTGCCCTCGGTTGCAGGAATGTGTTATCAAAGAGCTGTCAGCCATCAGCCTTTTCAGACGTGAGGTGTTACAGAAAGGCATCTCTCTGGGGTCCTATCCAGCGGCAGCATCCATCCAATGACTAACCCAAGCACAGGTATAAAGGCCTGGCCATCTCAGTGCAACTTGGGACAACTGCAAAGGCTTCACTTGCTCCAGAGCTCCTTGTGGGGTGGGTTAAGGCTGCATTGGGGATGGCATTACAGCTCGATGTCCCCCTCTGCCTGTCTTCCCCGTCCTTCATTCCTCCCTTTTAACCTTCTCTTCCATGGGTGTCCATCCCAAATGAACATCTTGCATGCTGAACTCTCCCCAGAGTCTGCTCTCCGGAAAACCCAGCAGGCAACACTCCCTGCCCCAAAATGCCTTCCTCCATTCTCTTTCAGGGTCTATTCCCCAAGCCACTCCTCTCCAGAAGTTCTGCAGCACATATAGACCATGTCACTTATTTTATATCAATATGAACCACCCACCCCACACCATTAATTACTTCTTAGGTACAGGTGTCAAAAGCATCCACTGTGTTTTACAGCTGTTTGTATCCACAAGACCTAGCAGTGCCATGCACACACAGTGAGTGATGAGTGCACGGTAACAATGTTGATGATAATGAAAATGTAACAAATCTCAGTGGACAATCCATAGACTGTAGGTCCCAGAGAGCAGAGGACTGCTCTCCCTCCACGTTCTTTATAGCAGGCACTGAAGAGAACGAAGGAGAGTTGCTTTTGCATTCTTAGCCGTGGGAGAGGAGGTGAGGAGAGAAAGGAAAGCAGAAGAAATGTTTTGTTGAAGGGGAATGACATACAAGGAATGTTGTACAAGGTCTTTTCTCCATGCCTGAACGACTCCGGAAGACAATGAGCAGACACCTGCTAAGAGCCGCCACTCTGGGGCCGGCGCGTCTGCTTCTGCCAGCGCCATAGCTGCCCTCGTCCTTCTAGAATGAGCCATCTTGTGAAGTAGAAGCCACTTCTCTGCCCTTAAACATCCTAAAACTATTTCTTTGTTTTCTTCTTATGGAAAACCATAGATGCTTGGGAGACATGGGTTTGTCTTATTTAAAACAAAACGGGATCACAGTGACTCTTATGAAGTAGACCAAAAACCAACAAAAACCTACTGCGAGCAGTTAGAGCCATGGCTTGAATTTTGTGGCATGTGAGGGTGTTCTGAAGAGGAACAAGAAATCTCAGCCTCCCGGAAAACAAAAGCTAACGCTAGATACTGCCGTCCAGCGAGGGGCACTCCACTACTACTCTGAACGGCCAGAGGCAAGGCATCCAGCCCTCATCCCACACGTGTGGACAGATCTGGCCGGGTACCTGACAGTTTGAAATCAAACAAGGGGGGAATGGAAAAACTTACTGAAACCACTTCTCCTACCAGAGCAGACACGGTCCAAAGTGGGGACACGACTACTGCCTTGAGGGGCCAAATAATGAAATGTTGTTTCAACACCCTTCCCAAGTGAGGAAAGAGGAAGTGGAAGATGAACTGCAGAGGAAAGGCAAAACAGGAACAAGACGCAAGAGGAGGGTCAAGGAAGCAGGAAACCTCAGGAATGGTTGGCGGAATGGATTTCAGGAGATTGCAGCAAGAGGGCAGCCCGACACCTCCTTATACAATGTAATTTCCAAATGACACCTAGACCACGTTCTCCGGGCAGCGTCCTCCAAAACCCAATCTAACCTGTCACTTCTGTTAGCTTTGGACATTTTCTTGGTGTCCAAACAGATATATTATAAGGCAGTCCCAGAGTCCTTTTATTTCCCCCCAGAAAATCTAGGACAAAACTCTCTGCCTTACGTTCCTGGAAATTAATCATTCCGTCAGAAGACAGGGAAGGAAACTTCCCATTGTACTTCACTCTGAACAAAAATGAGAAAGTACTTCAAACCTGAAATGTACAGTTTTCACCTAAGGCTAGCTTCCTCCTGTGACCATCGTTGTAAATATCCCGCATGCCACCCAGTGTCCTTCATAAAATGACCCTGGCTTTCAGCTTCATAACCAGTGGCATCAGGGGCATGGGCTTAAGAGTGAAATAGACCTCAGTTGATACAATGTCACCCAAGAACTGGCGATTTGGATCTGATCGTTTAGTCTATCAAATCTGAACTTTTCCATGCATACAACAAATACAGGATTTGTGTCAGACACTAATAGTTGACCCTTAATATCCACACTTTCCTTCTTTTTTGCTCACAGAATCCTAGGTGGTGACTATCTTGTTCCCACTTTCCAGCCTCCCTTACATTCTGGGTGGCCATGCAACCCAGTTCTGGTCGATGATACGCAAGAAGACATTCATTCTGCGTGTTCTGAGCAAACACTGCCTTTTTGATTAATGGGACCTACATGGTTCCACCCCTCTTCTCTCCTTCTTTCCTCCCAGGACATCAGTGTGGTGACTGCAGAGCAACAGCTGTCCCACAATGACAAGAGGGACAGCCAACGCACTGAGTACGGATAATAGAAAGACAGACTGGATCTCTGATGGTGTCAACGAGCCATGTGACCAGCCCTATTTGTTTAAGTAACTATTGGTATGGCGTGATGCTCTCACAGCTAAAAACACTCAACTGATATACAGGTTGTTGTGAAGTTTTAAAAAGATTTTATATTAAAGTCATTTGCCTGGTCATGGATATTAAGGAGGGCATGTATTGCAATGAGCCCTGGGTGTTATACACAAATAATGAATCATGGAACACTACATCAAAAACTCATGGCATACTGTATGGTGACCAACATAATAAAAAAATTTAAAAAAAATTTTTAAATGTCATTTGGTAAAGCACCTGGTACCTCCTAGGTTTGTCCGACTCCACAGCTTGCCCTCCTTCCATGACAGCAGGCTGTCCATAAAAATTACATTTATCTGTAACCTATATTGTCCAATGGCATAAACCAAGTATCACTATATATACTTTTTATTTCGTGTGTTAATGCAAATACATACTCCTTTGACATTACACAAATGGCTTCTCTAGAAAGGCATATGTGGGAAATCCCAAGCACTGAATTCTTCCAGACAAACCACTCATCCTACCTCACACAGGGTGAGAATAGAGAAAATCATGGAATCTGAAGTATGTCAGTTTGAACAAAAAATATTTTGGGTGTCCTCGGAAAATATTAAGTCATGGATGTGGTTTATTCTTTCTTATATAGTAATGCTCTGCTTTTCTAGGACAATTAGGACAAACTGTGCTACATAAATGAACTTCCCACATAAAGAAAGTTTGCCCCTTTGGTATTATTTGCATTGAAGAAATGTTTTCTTGTTAAATCTATTATTGTTATAAACATCAATTATTACACTAGATTAAAATGCAGCACTTCTACTATTCTCACTTGATCTCCTCATACGACTATTATAAAGCTATCTATTATATCTTAAGGCACGAGGTTAGACTGTAGTAACTCACATCCACCTTGTATTAGTTCTTCCACCTTCCCTGAATGGCAGGCTGAGAATTAAATTTCATAAATGTCAAAACCATTACAAATGTAGTACACCACTCAAAAGACAAGGGAAAGCACATTTTTAAAAATATTTGTTAGAATCAAAAGAAGTAATGTTAGACAGAGTCCTGTTTTTGCTTGTTTAAATTCAAGGCAAATGGACACAATGGTAGAAGAAATAAAAATGGAATGATTAGGTAATAAACTCTTACCAAAAGGGAGTAGATACAGATGAAGCTAAAATATAAGGACAGCTGTAATACGACAGGAGATTTAAAAAATGAATATTAGTCTACCAAGCAGAAAATAAAATACATAAATCTGAATCCCAGAAGGAACAGGCAGATATTAAAGCTTCTTTCAGAATGCTGATGAAAAGGATAAGTAAATTAAAACAAGAAATAATACTTGTGGCAATTAAAGAACAATGTCAACAAATAACCAGTGTTTTTTATTATAATAGAAAGAAATTTTCTGAACTGAAGTCAGATCTCCACACCGAGACTAAAGAGGTTCATTTCAGGCAAAATCATTGAAAAGAAACCCTCGCAATAACACATCCAGACAAAATTTCTGCAATGCAAAGATTTAGAACTAATCTTATAAGCTTTCAGATAGGAAAAACATAAGTGATTACAAACTGAGAAAAATCATAGTCACCAAGGATTATTTTATTATTTTTATCTGTTATTCTACTTTGTTATTTCTAATTTTGTGTTTTAACATGGGGCTTTTTAAAAATTTTTAATTTTTATTATTTTCCAAATAACTTATAAGCACATACCTTATTTCCTGCTTGATCCAATAATCATTGGCTTGGGAGACAGGTTTATATCAATTTACAAATGGCTAGATTTATATAATTTCTTGTTACACATATCTAATTTTAATCACATTGCGTTAAGAAATGAGGACTATATCTCTAATATGGAAAACTTACTGACTTTTCCTTGTGAACTAATATGTGGTAATTTTTTGCAACTCTCTATGCTTTTTTTTTAAAGAAAATATATTTTCTATTTGGAAAGCATAGAGTCCAATATAAATCTATTAGATCAACCATGTTGAGTATATTTAAATTTATATCTTGATTTCACCTTTTAGTTCCAATAGTTTTGGAGTTTTCTTAAATTTTTGGATTGATCATAATTTCTTCAAATAATCATAGTTCTGTCTCTCTCTTTGTAGTCTTTATACCACTTACTGCCTTTTCTTATTCCATTGGCTGGGTATTCTAACACAATACTTAAAATTATTATATGATTCTATTATCCCCTTCCTCATTTCAATAGGATGTTTAAACACTAAGTATCATGCTGGCTGATAATACTCATTAAGAAATGTTCCTTACAGTACCACCGTGCTAAAAAATTTCTTTATTAGTATTCTATGTTGAATTTTGTCATATGCCTTCACGACATAACGAGATAATTCTATAATCTGTTAATGATTGAATTTTTAATCTGAAATGACTGCAGTTTAAACCATTCCTTCATCCCTAAGAAAAATCACACTTGGTTGTGATGTATTAACCTGAAAAGAAAAGAAAAAAAAGCTGCTAGATTTCATTAATTAATATTTTATTTAGGATTTTAGCATGTGGTTTATGAGATTGGAATATAATTTTCCTTCTCTGGATTATCTTTAATGTTTTGGTATCCATATCATACTAGCCTTTTAGAAAGTTTTCTAGCTCTCTCTATGCTCTAGTTTATGTTAATAGAAAAAAACATAGTCCCTTGAATGGTTGTTAGAATTCATATGGAAAAATATCTTGGCCTGATGTCTTTCTAAGTAATAGACAGCTAGTTGCTTTTTCAACCTTTTCTATAAATATTGGTCTATGTATGTTTTCTATTATTTATTTTAGAAATTTGGGTTTATATTGAAATTATCTATTGTATCTAATTTTTCAATTTTGTTATTAATTATATATAGGAGAGGATGTGTGTTCTATGGAGTATGCTGGTAGTTAATCCTCTAGATTTGGGCTCCCTGTCTCCCCTAGTGGTCACTGGCTTCTTGGAGCATGAAACTGATTCTCTGGCCCATGCTCCACTTACTGCTAACTAGGAGAAAATACTATTGCCAGGGACTGCTCAGCTGAAACAGGCCACACACCACTCTCCTCCCACCCCTTTTTATCTGCTAATTCTAGCCTTAGACTTCCACAGAATGGCTTCCATCACAGAACTACTCCTGAATATATTGTGGGCTACAGTTTCCTAGAGTCTAAAAGAACTACCTACTTGTTATTTTAGTAACTCCTAAGAATTTCTAGTTTGTTGGTACAACTTTCTCTCCTTTTCTAGGGTTATCATTGAGCTCTTGTTCTTTACACATCTTCGGGGTCATTTCATGAGATTTACAATATGTGATAAAGTGAATGCAAAGTTATCAGCCACCATCTTGATCCAAAGTGTCATGTTCTGTCTTAAATTTCTTGTAAAAATGCCTAGTATCTCCTTTGACACGGGGTCTAATTTTTTAAATATAATTATATAATCATTAAATATTCTACATACTCCATATACAGCTAATCATTTGGGAGGACCTAAATGCCAAGACTGATGGAAAATCCAATAAAGTACCAGCAGAACTTCTAAGGAATGGAAGAGCAGCTTTCCCCTACTTATGAACACTAGCTTATTACATAGGATGCTATGTTGGATAAACCTGAGGAAAAATTTTTTACCAATATTGCTAATATGTGCCTTAGCAATACAGAATATTACATTTAGTCAACTTTGCTTCCTCCTGTCCTAAGGATGGCTATTGCAGATCAAGTCAAAGGGAAATATTTGTCCCTTGTTTTCGCCATATGCATAGCTACCCCAAATCCCTTCTGCTCAGGGATTAGATCAAGGTAAGAGGGACTGAGGCATTTTCCAACTTTATTGCTAACCCATTCCTAGGCAAAGACTCCCTCAAACTCTACAGTATGTGTCTTTAAGGTGAGGCTTCCCCTCTTGTCACCAGCAGGTTATGGAAAACCCAAACCTACTTAATTTATGGGAAATCAATTTAATTTTGCGAAAACCCAAACCCATGTAATCTATGAAGTAAATTTATGAAGTACTGAACAAATGGTGTTCAGTAGCAAAACAAACAAACCTACCTACCTTTAGGTTACTGAGATGCCAAAAATAAACAAAAACATGTCTTAGTTCATTAAAAATCTCCCACTGACCCCAAAGATGTCCTTATAATACTTATAAGATTCTTAACGGATGAAGCTTCTAGAACATAATCATTAAAGATATGAATCTGGTAAGAAAGGCTAAGGAAACCCATCATTGGAATTTTTTTTTTCAAAGCCAAGTATCCTGATCTTTGTGAACTAAAGGCTACTTCCTTATAAAATCAGTAGCTTTTTCATCTTAAAATAAGCAATAGTTGGTTTTGCTCCTGAGAAACACTGTTAGTCGATCATCTTATGGACCCTGTGAATTATGTAACCAATTGGGTTTCTCTCTCCAAGTCAGCTGCCGGAAAGCTCAGACTCAAACCTGCTCCCATCCTACAGTAAGTACGCAGAGCTCTGTAGTTGTCTTTGCCATCTACACCTGGTTTACTTGTCAGATTTTCAAGCTCTTTAGAGGCTGCCTTGTTTAAAATGAGGTAGGACTTTTCAAAAAATAAAAATTCTCATTCTGAAACGTTTGCACGGCGAGGCTACCTTCATAGTTTTAGTGTCCTTGAAATGAATGAGGATAATTATGGGGGGGAGCTCAGACTACAGCATAATCAGAGCAGAAAACCAGTACTGGGAGTACAGGCTTCCCATCTTCTGGAGGTTTCCTAACAGGAGTTGGATGACCTCATATCAGAGATGCAACATCAAGCATGACACCTCGTACCCCCCCCACACACACTAGCAGAAGTGCTAGAAAAATGATGTTTCCACCATTTTCAGCCATCGTTCCCAAGGCGAGATGGGAATTACCTGGGGTCAGGCTGAGCCTGATGCTCTGTGGAGTCTGAAAAGGAGACTCACTTCTCCTTAGCTCCAACAAGGACTTGTGCCTGCATGGTTTAGAAGAGAAATATTCTGATTCCTTTATGCCTGGTGCTCATATCTATAAACCACAAGACTATTTGCTGAGCATCTCCCCCTCCCCCAAAAGGGCCCCACTTGTACCCGAGCTGGCAGGTGTAAGTCAGCAGAGGCAACTCATCCCAAAAGGGGCTGCAGTGCTGAATAGTTAGAGCTACTGGTTCATGCAATTCCAACATGAACACCTCCAGGGACAAGAAACTAGGACTCCATCCCTGGCTTTCCTAGCTCTGTTTGGTCATGCCCACACCAGCTTAGTGACAGCTTGAGGATGGGAAAAAAAAATTTTTTTTAGAGATTAACAAAATATCATTGTTTGAAATTATTATTCTCATCAGTGTCATTAACTATAGAATAATTTCTACAAATCCAGATTAGCATAATAATGACTCAATAAAAATCCGTACAATGGCCGTATTCACTCAGATCCTCTAAACCCAAAAGGGAATTTTTTTTTTTTGCACACAAACTGCAAAATATATGTCAAAACCTTTTTCCCCTTTAAAGAACCCACACAGATGCATCATAAATTGTTGCCATAAAAATTACTATCTGGACTTAATGTCGTTATGAGTTCATACTTTGTATTTTATAGTTAAACTGTTTCAAGCTGTAGACCATTATTATAAAACAAAAAAATTAACAATTTCTTTTTCAGAGACTCATTATTCCCCTTATGCGAGGAGGCTCACCACACTTTCCTCCAGTTTGAATACCAGCCTTTAATTAAATGTCCGCCTGCAATGTCTGTTCCTCATATACCATTCCAGATGTCTATCCAGCGAGAAGGAGTCCCTGGGCTGTTTTGTGGTTGATGTCCGAGTCACTTTCCTGCTTTTGCTGGGCACTAAGCCAAATAAATGATCTAAAGCGTTCAAAACAGACGCCAAAATTAATAAATTTTTACTCGTATGAAATTCAGGACCGTGCACCCTGTCTTATGAAGTATGAGTACTGTCAACAAACTAGAGGGGATTTTTAAATAAAGTCATCCCCCCTGTAAATTTAATCAACACCACTTTCTCCCAACAGCAAGACAGCTTCCATCGGACAAAGCCCGGCAAGTGAGGCACCATCGTTTCAAAGATTTGCACGAAAATGCAGCATATTGCAGAGCGAATTATTTTCCAAGCCTCTAGACCCACAAACCTTCTCTGGTGAGTTAAAATGACATTAAATCCCCCCCACGTAATGTGTGCAGCCCACAAAAATGCCGAAAGACATTGAACTTAGCACCCGTCCCAGAGCTGTAATCACGCTGAGAAGGTGTGACTCAGTCTCTCCCCACCACCATCCGTGCCTGATTTGTAGACAACCATGCCTACACCCCTCACCCTCTGTGATCCCCTCTGCCATAGCGTCATATTAGAATTCACTTTGTTCACTCATTGTCCCTGCTGGACTGCGGGCCAGTTGGAAACAGAACTGTCTTGTTACTCATTCCCCACCCCCCAACTCGGAGAGCTGGCGTATAGTAGGTGCTCACCTTGCTTGACTAAATGAAAGATTCAGGTCATTTTTGTGTAGGAGGGTGTAAGGAGACATTTCCCACTTCACTCTTGTGATTACACCCAGACGGTCAATTTAATGAAACGCAGAAAATGGAATGATGTGGCAGGTTGTAATAAATGCCAGCCCAGGAATTCTTTACCAGTGTGCTTCCCGATACAATGCAGTATTGTGCTCTTTCCAAGGGCCATAATTTATCCAGCCCCTTTTGACAGATTCTAATGAACCAAATGTCATTGACGACAATATCCATTACCTGTGCTCACTGCAGCCTGACAGGAATCGTATCCAGTGACACCGTCTCCACAGGTAAAGAAACATACTCCCCCCCCCCACACACACACACAAAGCAAGATAAACTGGCATGTGTGATGTCCCGATGAAAATTCAACCCTATATGAGACGTAGAAGGACAATCTAGCACAAACAAGGAAAATTCAATAAATTCCGTTAACGTCAGTGGAATACAAATGGTGGTTTTATGGAACGAAATCCACTGGTTGAAACAGAGCTGAACGTTGTCTATACAACTTCTAATATAGTCTGAGAGTATGTCTTGTGATCCAAATTCATCGATAAATGCAGAAGCAATACCCCTGTTATATATTAGTGCCCATTATTATTCAAACCATGATAGAATTTTCTGGGAAAATCCATCTTTAAGGAATCCCATCGATCCCAACCTGTTCCTTTAAATCCCAGTTATACTCATGTATGTTTTGATCTGACAAAGGAAGCATCTGTTAGATAAAATACAGTGATGAATCATTTATCTGCCACCATTAGGGAAATAAGTTATTTTTCAAGTAATAAAGGGGGCTCCTCCCAAACACCATTTTTAGTTTAACTCTTTTTAAATGGAAAGCATCAGCCTTCAGACAGGGGACCTAGACAATAACGTAACACCTTCTTTGGTGTTTGGGATCATTTCTGGGAACACCCATTATTGTAAAAGCAATGGGTGAGTTTGTTGTGTTTTTCAGCATTCCCACCCACCAGGCTTCTGAGCTCCTGTGGCTGGTTTTGCTTTGCTGTGAAATCGTGCTGTGGTTTCTTTGACCCCTGTCTCCAAGCCGGCTTCTGACTGCCCTTTCTCCCTTCCTTCTTCCTTGCCACAGGGAGTGACCTGGGTACCACCCCATAGCGGATCCTCCGGTCTCAGTCTGTCTTGGTTCACCATTCCAGGCTTTGGAACTCATTTCAGATTCAACCCTGCTGGCTTTATTCCTGGAGCCCCCGCCTATAAAAATCCCTTGTTTTGGCATGTCGCAGGTGGCCAAGGCTACTGGTCTTGCCCACTAGCACCTCCTCTGGGCAATCAGTACTCATAAGCGACCCAGCACCTTCTATAAAGTTCCATGTCATTCTTGTTTTTTTCAAAGATTTTATTTATTCATTTGAGAGAGAGAGAGGGAGAGGGAAAGGGAGAAGCAGACTCCCCACTGAGCAAGGAGCCCAATTCAGGACACTTGATCCTAGGAGCCCAGCAGCTGAGCCTTTGCTCAGTCGTATGACCGAGCCATCCACGCACTCCTCCATATCATTTGTAAACATTAGATTTTTAATTATGGTTTTTAGACATTACCCATGTCTTAAATAAAGAAGTTAGGACTTTCAGGTCAGGTACCACTCCACTCGGTGACAATTCTGTCCCTCGGAGACTAAAGCAAAAACCACAGTCTTGGGTGGTCTTTATCAAATAGAGATCTCTGCACAGAGATATTTATTCCCAGTGAATTTTTAATGCTGAGTTTCCATTTCAGAAATAATCCAAAAAATTCATCTAGGCATACTGTAGTTCATCTGAGGGTGGGGACACCTTATAGCGAAGTCATGTCCCTGTTCCCTTCTGGACTGTGCTGCTGGTTGTGTGCTGCTGGTTGTGTCCGAGTTCATTGATCACCTGAAGCAACTGGGTTTTACTTTCAATGCAATATTTCTCCAAGTAGGGTTCGGGTCTCAGGTTTGAGTGTTACTGCAAGGGACCATTTCTAGAGGGTTCTCTGCTCAGGTCAAACACATCTAACCTCAGTTCTTTAGACCTTTCTTAAGCACAAAATATTTCATTAAATGATTTTATATCAGCAACTTTAAGGAGTAAAGCAAGTTATGATTTCAAATCAACCCTTGACCAAACAGTTTTGCATTATTGAGAGATGGATATTCACATTGACCTTACAATATCATTTCACCCAAATGTCAGAAGGAGGGAATGGACGTGTGTGGGTTTGTGTAGTACACTGTAACTGCCCTAAGCACTTGCATCGCCCAAGGATGAATCCTGTGGACTTAGCTGCTCTGAAAAAGGGAAGAAAGAGTTTCCCCCAAGAAAACAGAGTTTCTCTATAAAAGAAAAACGGAAAGGTAAGCTCTTTCATCTCTCGCTGAAGTTCTTTAAAGAAAAACAAGAAGGGGAATCACCACCAGACATAGGAAAAGGTGGGCACTATTAAAATAAGTGTTTAGGGCACCTGGGTGGCTCAGTCAGTTAAGCAGCTGACTCTTGGTTTCAGCTCAGTTCGTGATCTTGATCGTGAGATCAAGATCCGCATGGGCTCCGGGCTCAGCACAGAGTCTGCTTGTGGATTCTCTCTCTCCCTCTGCCCCTCCCCACCATGCTTGCTCGTGCTCTCTCTCTCAAATAAATAAATAAATCTAAAATAAAATAAAATAAAATAAAATAAAATAAAATAAAATAAAATAAAATGGAATGGAATGAAATGAAATAAGTGTTTAGTCCTGGATGTCCACTCCACCATCCTTTCTATTTATTAAAATTTCCCCCAACCTTCGTGGGGGTTGGTCACTTCTCCTGAGCGTTCCTTACTCACTACTGAGAGTATTTATCATGTTTATCATGTTTCCATGGTCAATGTATTATATCCACGCTTGTAGAAAACCTGAGAAATACATTTAAAAGAAAATGAAAAGCATTCATAATTCCACAGTCCAAAGACAACCACTGTTAACATTTTGAGGTGTTTCTTGATGTTTACTTTCTGTCCACATACGAGTAAAATCAGAGACTTCTATGATTTTATGACCCGATCTTTTAACTTATGGATATAATATTAACATACCCCATGTTATTTCAAACGTGTAAATATAAAAAAAATTGTGATATTCCATCTTAGAAATCCCATAATTTACTCAACCATTTCTTTATAGTTTAAGATTCGGACTGTTTCTGGTTTTCATATATTATAAATAATGATGAGATTAATGTATATTTTGCATAAGACATTTTGTTTTACTTAGACTATTCCCTTTAGAAAGTCACAAGAAAGGCATTTTGCTGGATCAAAAAGTAAAGATATTTTTGAGGCTCTTAATACATGTTGCAAAACTGCTTATCAAAAGCTCTTTACTTAAAATTATTCAGGACCATGATGTGCACCTAATCTCTCCCACCACAAGCACCACCACTGGGTTTTCATTCTTTCTTTTCTTTAAAGTAAAGCTAGGGGTAAAAATGCTATTTGGTCATTGTTTGAATTTTACATTTTATCTAGGATAAGTTGGATTTCTCCATAGAATTGCTAACCACTTGCTTTCCTAATGAAGGAATAAATTATTTTCCTTTAAAAGATTCATCTACTCTCTTTAATTTTTCTTGCCTATCTGAAAAGTCTTTATTTTAGATAGTGAGCATTTTAACACAAGTTCTAGTATGTGTGGCTTTTCTTTAATTTTTCATTTGAATGTTTTTCGACAAATATCCGTTTTACGCCTTCTAAGTAGTCTAACCCATCGATACACTTCATTTTCCATTCTTTGTAAGTTTCTTATTGTAATTTTGAGAAATTTGAGAAACGTTGACTTTTATGACCTTTTTATATTTTTATGGTTTAATTTTTATTTAACTCTTCAATCCATCTGGAATTTATTTTGGCATATGGTAAAGGTTTAAATTAACTTTCTCTAAATAGTTAACCAATTGTTCCAATACCACTTGTTGAATCTATTAAGTGCCTACATTTACTGAAAGTATTTGAGGCAATCTGTTCACTTCTCAACAGAGATTGTAGTTACACTATAACTTTGGAGATAGTCTAATTTTTTTTATTTCCTACAGACTATGTAATTATATTTTTCATTTCTATCTTTGATCAATAATTTCTATAGGAGAATATTTTAGCATTTCTAAATGTTTACAGTTTTTAGCGTGAAACATCCTCCCTAATGCTTAATTTGTATCACTTAGAGAACGTGGCCTGTATTAACCTCTGTATCTAAATTTTTTCTATTTCTGCATTTCCTAAATTCTGAAACACCATTTCTCTTTTTTTTTTTTTCAATTTTTGAAACCAGAATGTGATGCATCTTACAGTCAACATCCTTAGTGATCATTTGGGATTTTTTTTTGCACAAGCTTTCGGTAAATTGAAGATGTCTTACCACATTTAATTTCCTCTCCCCTTCTGTCTCTCTCCTCCCTGTTTTGGGTACGTAGGTTGGCCCTCTGATATCTATACAACATAGCTACAATCTCCTTCTCATCAAATTTATCTCCCTGTCCTTTCCCTGTGTGATCGGACCTCTGATATTTGTTTTCTCTAATTCGATCTCCTGCTGAATCCAGAATGCTTGACCCCTCCCGCATCTTGATTTCATTTGAAACGAGGCCGTTCCTTTGTCAGCCTTTGCTCACCTCAGGCCACCCTGCCCCCTGAGCGTCTAAGCTAGTTTCACAGGGGCGCTGTCTTCTAAAAAAACAAGTAGGGTCCTGGGTTTCTTAGGTTTCTTGTTGTAAATCTATTCTGCAGGAAGGCTAACACCTAAGAGTGTTTTGAGAATGGAGGCCCCTTCTCTCAGACCGTAGAAGCTTTTGCAGGGTCTCTCACATCCCTTGCTCATACTTCTTTAGGAGGCTAATCTATCTGGAATTGGATAATAACTGAGCAGCTGAACTGGGGGTTGAGGTCGGGGATCTCTCAGACACCCTTGGGGAAAGGGACCTTATTCATCGAAATCCTTTATGAAGGGAGTCCGCATCGTCAGTGTGTGCATGTGGACAACGTGACAGTTGGGTCCAACCCCACTAAATGCTCATGAACGAGAAGGCCCACCAGGTGTGTACTGCTGATCCGATGAACTCTGGTTGTTTGAAACGAGATTTCCTATGGTGTGTGGCAAGAGTTGGCCCAATAGGTGTAGAGCACAACCACAGATCACACATGGCAGACCAAGCTGAACGTCAAGGCAACCGCCCACGGCTACGCCAAACTGTTCCAATCCCAGGTCTGGTCCACTTTGCTGAATTAAAGAGTGTATACGCTGCATCTAAATAAATTAAAACACTAAAAAATAAAAGTATAAAAATTGCTAACTGAACTGTACAGAAAAAAAGATTTCCCATACTCATCTGAACCTAGGAAAAAACAAAGGTTTTCTGCATTTAGTTTTTAGGCTCTTACTCTAATATTATACAGTACCATTTGGCAAGTTTCATGGCGATTTTTTTAACTTAAAAAAATACAAGTGGAATATTTTAAGGCTGAAAACTGAGAAAAAAATACGCTTTCAAAACGTTTTAGCTAAAGGTTTACACTAAGTTCACGGCATTATAAATCCATGTCTTAAAATGGGCTGAATTTGGGACACGTACTTTATAAGAGCATTATCCTGTAATGGGACAGGGAATTAAGCTGCTTCAAGTTAGAACACAAAATAGACTCAACTTGTAAAATATGCTAATGGTAACATAGTTTCACTGCCAATAGCAGGGCATATTTTCTGTCATTAAAATATTTTAGTGCTTAACGTAGCTATTCAGAATGTAATGTTCACTGACGCATTTTAACCTTTGTCAATGCTGACAATCCAAAATACCTTTTGTCACCAACCTCTAAATCAATACTTCTCAAACGTTCTGGCATCAGGATGTGTGAAACATCATGCGATGCTTTTACAAGGCCCGATGGAATACTAATCAATAAAACTTTAATTTACTATACTTATAATTTGGGACTAAGTTGAAAACAAGTTTCTATCATATTTCAGCGTGACAAAGAGGTCAGGGCCCATTTAAGAAATGTCTATAGAAGAAGCATCTAATTGTAAAATGTTCTTCTGCTATTTTTTTTCTCTTGAGAATTTGAGATTTTTTAAATTGCATTATTTAATTTTAGGTATGCAAGCTAGTGTAGTAAAAAGTGAACATGTTTTCCCTTGAGAGTGACCTGGGTTTGGTGAGGTCATTCCCTCTTCCAGAGCTCAGCTTCTTACTAATAATGGAATGACACCACCTCACAGGAACGTTGGGGTTTGTTTTCTCGTTGTTTGTTCTGTAATCTTTAATTTTTTTTTACTTTTTATTACGGAAATTTTCAAATGTAAATACAGACAGAATGGTATAACGAACCCCCAGTGTCACTCACTCAGCCCCACCATCAACAACCCAAGGCCAATCGTGACCCACCCACTACCCACTATGCTCCCCCATTATTTCGTAGCAAATGCAAAACTTCATGTCATTCCATCAGTAACTATTTTCATGTGCAACTGTAAAAGATACCCTTTTTAACGCAATCCCATTACTGCTTTCCCAGCTTAAAAATTAGCAACTGACAATAAAATATAAATTTTCTAATTTTCTTATGTCATCAATGGTATTATAATTCAGGTTAATTAGTTAGCTTAAATGAAGATCCAAATAAAATCCACATATTGCAAATGTTTGATATGTCTTTCAAATCTCATTTAATTGTTTTGGTTCCCCAGCTAGTCCTTTCTTTCTTTCTTTTTTTTTTTCCTTTACAATTTATTTGTTGAAGAAACTGGCTTGTTTGTCCTATAAAGTTTCCCACTGTCTGGATCTTGGTGGTTGCAGAACCATGACTTAATTTAACACATTTCTCTGAACCCTGTATTCCTTGTAAATAGGTGGTAGGATCTGGAGCCTTGATTTGGGAGGGGGCTAGGGAGGGCACACGGAGGGCAAGAGTACTTCATAGATGGTACTGTGTTCTCCATCAAGAGACACGTAATGTTTAGCTGTCTCTCTTTTTGGGATATTATTAGCAGTTGCTGATGTTCTATGCCTAGAACCGTCAGTTCACTGGGGTTGCAAAATGATGATATTCTCATTCTATCAGCCTTTCCTTATTAGCTGGAGTATTTCTGCAAACACAAATTTTCCTCATTTACCATTTGGTCACACGAGGTACAATTCATACAGAGAAGGCAGGATAAATATTTGGAGTTTTTTCCCTTATTTTTTTCAATATCATGAGTTCATTCCTTAGCACTCACCAACATTGATGAATACATTTTAGTACCATTATTAATTTAGGGATTTAAACATAGTTGATATATTTAAATCCTTTGTAGTTTTTATTCTTTGCAATGCCCAGATTGTCCCCTTTTTATGCTCCTCAGAGTCTCTGCAAGTTGTCCCCTGAGCCCTTGTGATGAGGTTCTAGTAATCCTGATAACCAGAGTTAATTATATGATGTTCCAGTGTAATTGTGCCTATTTCTACTCCTGTGCCATTTTCCCATGAGTCCTAGTTCCTTCTAAGAGGTAAATGATATTTAGAGACCATAATCTGGGCACTAGGGGTGCCGTTGCTGGTAAATTGGTCCTTTGGTCACTGTTTTGGGGGACTTTTCAGTGGGTGGAGCTAGAAAATACGTACTATTTTACTTTTGTTTAAAATAAAATACCTCAGGGGTTCTTACAGATACTTTCAGTTCAACTTTAGGACTATCAGGTTTTTCATTTCTCTTTTACATCTCTCGTTTCTCCCACACTAAGAATCTGGGTTCTCAAGAAAACCAGAAATTAAAAAAAAAAAAAAAAAATGATCACCTTTGTACTGTTCACCTGCTTTACCCCACACTGCCCACAGAGCAGTCTCAGGCAGCATGAGGAGTGCTGCCCCCTACAGTAAGATTACTGTAGGACATGTTATGATTTTATTTTTAGTTCTTTTGTCCTTGGATATACCCACATAGTCAAACTAATACATGGTAAAGTCCTTTGGAATGATTCTTCTCTCTGTGTGGTTAATGCTAGCAAATGAAAACACAGATTTTTTTAGTTTTGTTACTTTATTTTCGATGTTTGGAGATTATACTTTTTAAATCTAATTTCATCCTATGATTTTGTAAAATATTTGCAGGGTTGCAGAGTCAAATGTATAAGACAGATGTATAGGAAGAAATTTGGTTTCCATCCTTCCCTGCTATCCCTTATTCTCTCCCTTCCTATGTATTAGCTCTTTGGTTTTGGGTTTTTTTTTTTTTTTCAACTCTTCACAAATTTCATCTCCGATAGTACAGGGGCCATGCTAATACTCTCTGTATTGTGAATTTTAGTATATGTGCTCCGGAAGCGAACACAGAGGATTGTTTTGAGAAGTAACCGTAATTATAATGCACATGCCACATGCCCATACATGGAGGTTACTTAATAAAGGACAGCTATAATCGTCGTGTTATCGGAAAAAGAAAAAGCCCCTTCTTCTCTAGTTTTCAAGACTGGAGTTGCAGGAGATGCCTTGGAGACAATCCTATTTCACATTCTCACACCCCACACCCAGCGCCATGCCTGGCACACAACATAGAGTCAGTCGATATTTGCTGAGGCAACAACTGAATCAGAGGCTGAATGCATAACTAGACCTGCAGCTACCAACACAGATGTTAAACACCACGGCCTCAGCTCGAGGCATCTTGTCTTCTGAGGGAACGGTGTGTTCACGATTAGGTTTTTAAATGGAGTATAGCTGTACTTCATGCCCATATATAACATACATTTAATAGCTGCTCTATTCGATAGGTATATACTTTGTGTAACGTAAACCTAATATGAAGGAAAGGTTTTGAGTCAAAAATTCTTGACTTTTCCTAATCAGAAAGGGAAGTTTGCTCAACCACTTTGAACTCCGCAGAATTAAAAACCTCTCAGCATTAAACCACCAGAGGGAAGGGCTCAAGAGAAGGCATCAGCAAGTGGGCTAGGAGTACTGTCCTTGGTGGTCTGCCATGTGGAAAGAATGGGGAATTAGAAGCAAGGCAGCCGGAAACAATCTGACTCTCCATCCCAAGTTCTGGACTAACAGTGTTTAGAAGAAAGAAATTCTTTCCTCGGTTTCAAGTAGAGAGTAAAAAACAGAAATGAACACACATACACACAAGAAAAGAAATCAGGATAGACTCATTGTTGTGACCAAGAATACTTAACATTTTTGAAGAATTTATTTTATTCCTTAAGGAAAACTCAGAAATGAAGGTATCATTAGAATTTCGTCAAGTCTTGTCACTCCCAGAAAGAGACCTACTATCCACTCTGTGTCCATGGGAGACAGAAAGTCACACAGGCCTGCTCCATAATCGCTCTCACTCCAGCAGAAGAGATAAGACATCCATGTAAATAATTACAAACCCGGATGAAGCCTTGGGGCCACGAGCAAGGATGAGCTACTCTTCCCCAAAGAGCAGGAAGTAACCGCCTTAAGGCTGATGACCTCCCTGAGAGCCACCTGGAGGTGGATGGAGGAGAAGCTACCAAAGCGGGGCATTGCAGGCATCACAGACGTTCAGTGGAGAGCTCAGCATGCCAAGGGGCTGGCACGGGCAAAGGCTGGGAAGGGCAGGAAGTCCAGTTTGATCAGCATGCTGGGCACATGAAAAGAAACGGGGGATAAGAGAAGCCAGGTAGACAGGCCAAGCTAGGTGGGGATATGAATGCTGTTCAGGGGTTGAGCTATCTCAGAGGAGGGAACAAACAGGACCCACTTAAGGTTTCTGACAAGGGGTGTAACTTTCAACAAGCCGGTGTTCACTGTGCATCTACTATGTGTCAGGCTGTGAGTCAGCTCTGAGAGTATGACGATGAAAAGACACAGTCCCTGCCCCTAAGGGGCTCAGAGCCTGCAGGGAGAGTCAGGGGAGGAAATAACCACTGTGCTGGGAGCAGAGGACAGAGAATCAGTGGGAGAACTTCCGAGGGGGTGGGGGAAGACTGATGGAGAGGGTACTTAATCAGCTCAACCCAGCTCCAGGAAGGGAGGTGTATGTTAGGTTACGTTTATTAATTTCTACATAACTCATATCTATTCATGTAAGCAGCTACATTTTATTAACTTTCAAAAGTGGAAACCTGTCCAAAACAATTGTGCATGTGCAGAATGATGAAGAAATTGAAACAGTTTCTGGGAAGAGGCAATATTAAAAGGCCATCAGTCACTGTCCGTGACCATCACTGCTGACCCCGGGGACGTGAGGCTCAGCAGAAAGTGCTCCAAACCTCAGATCCTGGACCGTGTTTCCCTGGAACAGCTCATGATGCAGCAGCCCCACAGGCTTTGCTGTTTGGAGAAATAAGTCACCAGGACTAGCACTAGAAATTCAAATTGACCAAGAGCCCTCTCGGACCACACTCACCTTCTCTCCTCACCCCCTCCCCCACCACCCAGGAAGGTCATGGTCTGCTCAGGAGGGAGGAGGTGATATAAGAAAATAATTCTCCAGAAGCTAAAGGAAGGAAGCCAGCGAACAAGCAGGCGGAGTCTCACCTGGGTGAGAAGTGAAGGTAAGGATGACACCAGGGGTCTTCCCTGACGAAGTAATCATTGAGCTGGAAGATAAACAGGGCTCAGCAGAAATGACAGGGGAGGGGCAGGGGGTGTAAGAAGCAGAGGGCGATGTTCCAAGATCCGGGACAGTTTGTGCAGGAAGAGCCATGTGAAAGGACACGTGAACGTGTCATTAATAAAACCAGACTTGGAAATCCATTGGAAGGCAGTGCTCAGAGGACATCCAAGTGGGGCACCCTCAACAGCTACATACACGCCCCCCACTTGCCCTCAGAATGTCCTACCAAGCATGGTAGCCAGCAGCACCCCACCTCAGAGCTACCGATCGATCCCCTTTAGTTTCCGCAGCCCAAGAGTGGACAGTAAAGTCCAGGCTGGAATGTTGGATGACCAACCGTCCCAGTTTGCCTGGACCATCTCAGCCCTGAGAAAACCAGGACGGTTGGCCACCCTACAAATCTTACATAAGACTCATATTAACAGGATTATAAAAGATAACTCAACATAGAAAATAACACAACAGACCGTTTCAAGATATGTCTCCACCTGGCCCCAGGCATCCACACAGCAGCACCATTTTCCCACCATCCGAACCCTCGAGGATGCCTCGGCTCCCCCAAGTCCAGATCCAAGAAAATAGGGTCTGGAGAGATAAACCTCCACGTGGGAGCAGACAAAAGTATCCACAGAATGACCCGAGCCGCCCAGAGCCTTCGTCCGTCAGGAGCCTCTTTGCAAGCCATGCCTGCGCTTTTGTGATGTTGGCCCAACAAAAGGAAACGTTTCCAAACTCCAAATAAGCCAATCAAAACATAATGCTTGAAATCCCTCATGATCGGGAATAAATTCCATTATTGCCTCTACACCCAGCCCTTCCAATTCCAGCTTGGAGAGGATCAGCGATGTCTCTTCCTGCCTGCCATGGCTCGCTCTCCCGGGGCCAGCAAATCAACTCACCTTTGTTTTGTGACTCTCTCAACCTGTTAGTTCTCCTTGACAAAAGAAAGGCACGACGTGGCTCCGTCCAGCGTCCACCCGCCATGACTCCCCACCCTCGTGGCAAGGCTGCAAGTCCCGCTCCCTGTCCTGAGCCGTGCTCTTCCCCAAGATGGCAGACGCTCACGAGACCACTCCCTTTGGTACACCACAGCGGAACACACGTTCCGAAGAGGCGCAGAGAGACCGAGAGGGGAGCGCACTTGCCCTCGTCTAAGGAGTGAGGATGACACGGCAGGGCTGCTTGACGTGACCTCGTGTCAACGTGCTTGAAGACGGAGCATCTCTGAGCAGGGACTGGCCTGAGCTCAGACAGAAGGGGTGTCTGAGCACAGGCAGCAAGGGCTTCGTGGGGATGGGACTGAGCTCTCGGCGCTCGTGACTTGTAGGGGAAGCCGCATCTGGGACTGCTGACCTTCACCACTCCGTACGCACCATTCAACTCACCTGGTGCAAGTGATTTTAAAAAATCACACAGAACCCCCCAAAAAGGAGTGCAGGAAGACAGCGTTAGGAAAGCGTCTGCATAGTTCAATAGCTGGATACTGAGTCTGCAATAACAGACCCTATTCTTTTATGCTTGAGAAATGGCTGATTTGCAAAAAGCTCAATGATAATGAAATTCAGAGTTGGCGTGTGCCAAGGCCAGTTGGAACAGCACGTCCTGCTGCATGTACTACGGTCATGTATTTGCTCTGTGCCGAAACTGAGAACAGACTCCACGTTATTCCAATTAACGTATTCTTGTCTTCTCCTAACAGACCATGAGCTTGCTTTCTCATTAGATCGCTAAATCTGTGGAATATTTAAGGACCATAACTACATTCGACCAAGATTACTCACTAACAAAGGAATGAGCTATTCAAGCTCAAATGGCGTGCTGCTTAAAAACATTATACACACAGGCCAGAAACAACACGGAAACTCTCCGAGAATATGCGAGCACTCGTCTCCATCGGGGGGAAGGAGCTGACAACACCCTATACATTCAAGGGCTATGTCCATCTTCCTCCACCAGAAGTCTCAGGAGTTGGTATACACTTCCCAAGTTAAAAACTATTACATAAATAACTTGGAAATGTCAAGTGATATTTCTGAGGCCTGCCAACAGTTCAACCACAACGAAGCTCCTTGCCAAGATATTCATGAAAAGTTCAGAAGAAGTTACTTTGAGAAAGATATACTCACAGCAAACAGATTTCTTCTCCTTAGGAAAAAAAATGCATAAATCAATAGTGACAATAAGGAAAAGGAAAATTAGGTTTGTCATAATGGTAGAAGAAAACAGACTTTTAAGAGAACTTTAGAAATGAGACTATACAAAGACTTCATTATTAATATATTATTGTTGCTACTAGTATTAAAAATTCATTCAAACATTTCTCTCATACTTTTCCTTCCCGCAGATTAGATGTAAAAATGTCTTAACTGAGCTTAAGGGCAAAGAACAGCCACTTGGCTTTGCTACCGCCTGGCTGTGTGATCTTGGGTAAGACCCTGTTCCTCTCTGGGGCCCAGATTCCTCACCTGAAAAAGCAGAATCCCTAAACGTCCTTCCAACTCTGACTTGCTACAATTCCAGACGCCTGTCAGGGCCACAGACCCAGCCCTCCGCCTCCCTGGCAATGGAAATAGGAGAGAAAAAACAAATTGGAGAGGCATTTTGAAAGGAGAAATCACACAAATAGGCAGTCAGTGGCATCCAGGGAAGGAAAGAGAAGAGTCAACTGTGACTCCATCCAGAGCGTCATAATGTCTTAGGATTTTACAAAGACAGGATTTTATAAACACAGAATGAGTCACGTGAGAGTCTGGATTTGACTTCGGGGAAAGTAACCGAAATTCTTGAAAAGGACGCCTGTCTAAGGTGAGGCTGGGGTAGGGGGAGGTAGGGACTAAAAGTCAGAGTTTAAAAGCTAAAGTGAGTAGGAGAAAGTAGCAGGAGACAAGAAGAATCTGAAAATCAGGTGGGCACTGAAAGCAATGGTAGATCAGAGTGTAGGTAACAGAATTTTTAACTTGAAAAAAAAAGCTTGAATCCACTTAAATGTGGGCAGTAAGAGACAAAACATATGCCAGATAAGGTAGGGGCTCCTTCCCTGGAGTCCACAGGAGAGAGAAGGTGACGGGGAGAAGGGATGACGGGCACAAGCAGGTGTACAAGGACCGCTGCAACATGAGATAAAAGTGTTCTCTGTCTTCAAGCTTGCATCGGAACTGACCCTTGGTTAATTTTAGGAAAGTCAGAACCCACCACCAACTGAACACACAGGCTTGTCCCGCATGCCTGGAGTCCAAGTGATTAAAGTTTGGTTCTGCCTTTCAGTGTCTTGCAGTCTAAAGCTGGCAAGGTGGACATTACACCAACAGGTACACACACAAAGACAAACGCACAGACCTTAGGAAAATGAGCATGGGCATTAATTTCTACGTAAGCTTAACCTCCTTTTATCCCACTATGGCTGCCCATAAGAGGAAGTGTATTCCAGCAAATCCACGAGGTCTGGGAAGACGCACCCTCCACATTTCCCTGTACCTAAGAAACATTAAAAAATGAAACACAAAAATAAAAGACTCTTTGTGCAAAACAAAGAGTTTTGTTAATTTTTTTTTTAAGATTTTATTTATTTGAGAGAGAGAGCATGAGCTGAGGGGGGAGGGAGAGGGAAAAGCAGGCTCCCCGCTGAGCAGGGAGACCGACATGGGACTAGATCCCAGGACCCTGAGATCATGACCCGAGCTGAAGGCAGACGCTTAACCAACTGAGCCACCCAGGCGTCCCAAGTTTTACTAACGAAAAGAAAAGAAAAGAAAAGAAAAGAAAAGAAAAGAAAAGAAAAGACTTCCAACCAAGAAAAATTAAGTCTAGAACAGACTTTTACATCAGTGTCCATAATAAACTTCTGAGGCCCCAAGTTTAAAGCTTCAGTGAACTAGAGGTGAGGATGGAAAGACTCACCACCCTTTTCCCCAAAAAGAGACACAGGCCAAGAGTGACTGCCCGCCCCCATCAGCTACAGAGCAAGAGCAAACTGCAGAATCCAAGACTCTGCTTCCTAGAACTGCCAACATTCAGCTCTTTGCATGTGAACAGGTCCTCTGTGGGATCAACTCCAAAACCACCATGAGGAATAACAAAAGAATTTACCCCAGAGGCTGGCTGGCTATCAAGCCTTTGGACCACAAGCCCTTCGCTCGGTGTCCCAAACTAACACGTGTTCACTGTCTTGCACGACTGAAGCAACCAAATGTCAGGACGCTGCCACTGCGAGGACACGTTCACTAAATGGGAAGTAAGTGCCATTTTAACTTGAGCCGCCATGCTCCACCCAGACTTTGAAAAAAAGTCATTCCTAGTGTGATAATAATTATGCTTGTAAATGCCATCAGCATAGATGATTCTTTTTTTAAGATTTTATTTATTTATTTGGCAGAGAGAGAGAGAGGGAACACAAGCAGGGGGAGTGGGAGAGGAAGAAGCAGGCTCTCCGCTGAGCAGGGAGCCCGATGCGGGGTTCGATCCCAGGACCCTGGAACCCTGACCTGAGCCGAAGGCAGATGCTTAACGAATGAGCCACCCAGGCGCCCCAGCATAGATAATTCCTAACGCCTGAAGGAGTTAAGTTAAGAATGAGCTAAGGAAGCAACTCAGGAATACGAAATCCTTCCCCTGGGTTTACGAAGGTCTCCAAGACTCCGCTGACACCAGCCATGGAAGCAGGATTTTTAGGAACAGAGATAATTTTCTGGGGGATTCTCTTGAGAGAAGGAGCTAGCTGCCTGAGGTCAGAGTGCCATAGTCTTCGCTGTTTCAAGCAACTGTCTGGATGTCCTTGAGTTGGTCACTTGCACATGCAGAGTCTCCGTTTTCTTGACTCATAAAATCAGGCATCTGAGCCAAGGTCTGCACCAGCTGTAAACGTCTATGATTCTCTAAGTAACAGTCTACCGCAAGGCTGGCAAGACCACCTCGATAATCAGAATGATCCAATTAACACTCTGCAATGTAGGCTATTCTATCTGTAGTTTAAAAAAAAAAAAAAAAAAACAGAAACCAGACTGCTTCAGAGTGGAAGGCATTCAGATCATGAAACCCAGTCACTTTGTTTTTCAAAACAAATGGAGAATCTGAGGTCCAAAGATGTTGAAAACCTTTGTTAAATTACAAGCTAATTAGTAGCAGAAGCAAGACGAAGGCTGCCTGACGGGTCCTGTTTGCACTGAGCCATGCTGTCACCCCGCCAGCTTCAGCCCTGCTCTCTGCACCAGCAGCTGCCTCGGCCCCTGCACCATTTATGTGACTCATTAAACAGCCTACATCACAGCTGTGCTTTATTGGCCTTGGGGTTATTAGTTTTCCAGACACGTAATCTAGGTGACATTGGAAGAGTGACCTGAAAGGTCTTCGTGAAAGCAGGCCAGGATAAAATACTCTAGAAAGTCCTACGAGATCTGTTGAAGACAGCAAATCTCTCTCCTCCACCTGTTGGCTTCCCAGGTTTATTGAATGAGGATTTGCAGGTAGAAGAATCGATGGCCAGCCAGTCCTGATCCTATCCCTTCAGGAACCAGACTGCAACCTGGACAGCACACGCTCCCTGTCTCTCTGGCTTCAGGCGGCTGCACAAATGCGCAAACGCCTCAGGTAGGTACCTGCGCCCTGAGACAGCACAGCCACTGCCCCGGGCGGCCACTCACACACACCTGGCCCCGCTGGACGTGACAGGGCAACACTGGACAGCTGTCCCCACCACTCTCCGGATGTGGACTCTGCAGCCCTAGGGACAGCCCTGAAAACCCTCTAGGGACAGGCTGGGAATCTCCATGTGGGGAACAATGCCACACCCAGCATGCTGCCATGTGTCCAATATGAGAAGATTTGTTCCCAAGCATACAACCTGCAGACACTGAACCCTAAATTGTTGGATCTGCCAACTTGTCAAATCTCTCAGACATAATGCTGACACAGGCCAGACACATATGGGTACGTGCGGTGTGACTCCATTTAGGCAAAGTCAAAAATAAAAAGCAAAACTAGAATGGTGACAGAAGTCAGAAGGGGTGATACTTCCTCGGGGGGGGGGGGGCACAAGGAACTTCCCAGGAGCAGGACATGCTCAGTTTCTCGATCTGGGTTTCTGTAATTGGGTGATTACAAAGGTATAAAGGTATTTATAAGTTCATCAAGTTCTACACTTCAGATATGTGTGTACTTAACCATATGCATGTTAAAGCTCCATCAAAACTAATTTAAAGTATTGTGTGAGGTCCCTGATGTCAGTGGAGAATATGCTTCTATCCTTCAGCATAAGGATATCTGAGATTCTCTGAATGGGGTCTCTGTAAATCATAGGAGTCATAATTATAGCAAGATCACCTGCTTACATGCACCAGACCCTATGCAGAGAGACCTACCCGAATGACCTCCTTCAATCCCTAGAGCATTTCCAGGGGGTGGATACCATCCAGGTCTCCACCTCACACAGGAAGCATGACGTGGCTTCATGAAGTGAGGTGAAGGAGCATGCCCAGAGTCACAGAGGAAGTCAAGTGTCAGAGCAGGGATTCAAAACCAGCTCAGTCTGACTCCAGAGCCTGTGTTGTTGTTCTTGTTGTTTTTCTTTTTTAAGGTTTTATTTATTTGACACAGAGAGAGAGAGAGAGAGAGAGAGAGCACAAGCATGGAATGGGAGAGAGAGAAGCAGGCTCCCCAGGAGCAGGGAGCCTGACGTGGGGCTCGATCCCAGGACCCTGGGATCATGATCTGAGCTCAAGGCAGACACTTAACTGACTGAGCCACTGGGTGCCCCCAGAGCCTGCGTTCTTAACTGGTCTTCACATTCCATTGTGTGCTGCAGGACCAGGGGATTTTTCAAGCTGGGTAACATTGGGCTCATACACTTCTCCCTCTGCCTGAAAGGCTCCTGCCAGTATGATGCCGTCTGCACGCTCAGCATTAAGAGCAAAGAGGACCGAGTCCCGGGGTGATGGATTCTCTCTAGCGGAGCACATCCTAGAGGTCATTCAGGAGATACACCTAGTTTGGTACCAAGGCCTGCGTATTTTTTTTTTTTTTTTTTGCCTTTGCCTTTGCCAGCAGAAAGCAGGTGTTATTACTGACTTGTTATTGTCTGACCTGATTCCTTCCCCTTGAGCGAAACACACAGGGGGGTGACACAGAATGTTTTCATGTGCTGTTCGCTGGGGCTTTTCGGAACACTGTGTCTTAGGACAAAATTTCCACAGCGTGCCACACACTTTTAAGATCTGCTTTAGGCCTTTTGAAAAGGCTGAGGGGGCTTATTTTCCTCTTTTCCTAGCTTGTATATTGTTATTATATTAAATATAAATACAGTGTATCCGTAGAACCTGGAGGAGGCATTAAGCAGTCTTTAATTACACGGTACCTGGCTCATGATTTTCCAGAAACCCTCTTTTATCCTCTGCTGCCTTCTCAATTAGCTCCCTGAAGTTCTCACATGAAAACCTGTTGGATCATTGATTTCTCGATTAAAAGCAGCCATAAATTACAGGCCCTGTAAAAATCCACCAGGGAGAAGGACAGAAAGCAATTTAATGATAGCTTAGACCCCATTAGCAGCCAGGCCCCAACGCCCATCCGAAGGGTTAACTAGGCTCCGTTACGTGAACGTGGGATGATGCCCTGCCCGCCCCTGCTCCCCACAGCAACGACTCACGCATGCCCTCTTCAAGATACTTGGAAAACTGATTGCATGTTGAAATTTTTTGTTAAACAATCGGTCTCCTCTCACCACTGCCCCTGAGCACCTGGGTAGTTCCCTGCCCACAGCTGGGACCCGGTGTTCACAGCCTGCCCCTCACCCCAACCCCAGGTGCAGAGCCAAATGTCTCAAGCCAGGCCACTCAGCAGCAGCCTGGAGGATGGAAATGAATGGGGCCGCCCCCCAAGCTGGGAGGCACGGTGCCAGGGACAGACTGCCATTCCTGCCCCGCTGGACACCTGACTCACCCTCCTTCACCAGCCTGGGAACTCTCCTGCCTCATCTCCAGCGCTCTGTCTGCCCGGCCTGCTCCCCATTGTCACACCCCACATCTGCCCACGCTGCCACAGTGACTGTCCCTGAGCTGCCGCATCTGAGAAGCACCGTCTACCCCCTAACTAGCGTGCTGCCATCAGGCCCGAACTTGCTGTGTGGCCTTGACCACACAGAAGAGGACACCTCGGTCACTGGCCCATCCTGCCCTGCCCCATCGTGTGCCCTGAGAAGACGTTCTCACCAAATTCCGCATCTGCACCTGACCCTATGGGTGCCAAGCTCTGCCAGGTCCACCCAAGCCCTCCATCGCCGTCAGCCCCACCCAACTACCCCACGATCTCAGGCCCCACCAGCTAGAAACCTCCACATTCAGCAGAGTGGACGTGCTCTGCTTCAAACAAGTCACGAGTGATTTCAGAGACACGTACGACGCTCCACGCTGTTAAGGGATCAACGTGAGCTGGGGGCGGAGAGGAATCATGCCGCAGGCCCACTTCCACCGCTCGGCCGGGCAAAGCCTTGTTCTCATCGAGCCGAAATGAAGGAACAGAAACACACGCACGCACGCACACACACACGTGCGCACACGCATGCACAGAGGCTCACCTACCCTGTTCCCTTCTGCAAAATGGGCAAAAAAATCAACGTTGGTGCTGGTGAAAGACAGGAAGCAAAAGCCAGGAGGGCAAAGAGAGGGAGGCCTCATCAGAAAACAATAGTCTTGGGTAATTTCAGATAATAAATACATTTGGTGATCACTAAAATGAATGAATCCATCATAGATTTCCGATAAAAATAAGAAAAAGTGACTCAAGCTAACGTCCCAACCAGAGCAAGAACCACCATTGTGTAGGAAACCATATGTGCAAGTGTGGGCAGCCCAGAGGTCTTGGGATCCTTCCAGAGAGTCAATGGCTTATTGAACTAATAGTGCCAAGGGGAAAAAACATGATTATTTTGAAGTTATTTTTGAGAAATCATTTCCTGCCCATTGGCAAATGGCAAAGCCAAATGGAGGCTCTTTCAAGAGGTTCTTACCTGGTCATCATAGCGGTACGTGAGGAACTGCTCCCCCGTTGTGTCTTCGAGAAAACTTCCCTGAGGGGAGAGTGCAAACTCAGGAAGGAAGTAGGCTCCAGGGGACTTCTCTGCTGTGGCCTGAAAGGCAAGGTCACCTGGTTACAAATAAGGCCCCGTAAGGACCCGCTGACGGACAGTCCCTGGAGCAGGGTGATTCCCAGGGCACCCACCTGCTAACAGCTGTCCCAAGAAGGAAAATGACCTCACTTAGTAAAGGCCAAGGTGAGACACACAGGTGTCTGTGTGAGGCACTGTTAGGCTAGGACACCCCACTGGGCCACCTCCAGCTGACACACAGTATTGATTCCCTGACACCTGCCCCCCTCCCCACTGCCCACAACCTTCCGGCGATCCAACTACAGTGCAGTTAACTTAAGCACTGTTGTTGCAAATCCATTGTTTCTAGGACTTTCTTTCTTTTCCTTCCTTCCTTCCTTCCTGTTTTTGTTTGGTTGAAGGAGTGAGAAAGAACTTTTTTCCGCACGACAAAAGAAACTCACATTCACTGCAGAAACCTTTGAAGATACTGATGAACACAAAAGAAAATATAAATCACCCCATAATCCCTCCAACCTGTAATAACCACTTTTAATTGCTTTGGCATAGTTCCTTTGAGACTTTTTTTCCCCTCATAATGCTTTGGAAGTTTATACGAAAATCCAAGATGAAATAAACATGGCTTTTGCAGGAAGACTCCATTTGGTTCAAGGAAAGCCCATACGCTAGCATCGGAATCATTAGACATAAGCCCCTGTTGTCAGGGTTGAGGGGAATCAGGAAGAAGGACACCATCTCTTGGAGACTACGGGTGCGTCCAATGGCCCGGTGGACTAGTTGCCATCACTTGCCATCAACTCCAGCCTGGAGGAGCCAAACCAAGAAAAGGTGGAGGATGCAGAGTGCTTACCAGGATCCCTGCCTTGACTGGCTGACAAGGAGGAAAGCGATAAAGGATATGGACCCTGCCCCCCACTGCATGCAGCCCCACCTAGTCCAGGAACACAGATCAACAACTCTGCCTCCCACAGGGTACCTCACTCCCCCCGCTTGGGGAGGAGTAAGAATCCAAGAAAGAGGCCACAGGTGCTATTCTGAGGAAAATACTCTCTGCAAACAGAAAGAGTGAGGAATAAAAGTACCCCTCAAATACCTCTGCTCCCCCTATGGTCACATTCTCAAACTACAACAAGAACTTTGGTTAAAGCAAAACATTCAAGTGAAGGCTGCACTTTAAAAAGAGCGATCAGCAGGTGATAGCTCTGGGAAGGCAGAGAGGACAGGTAACTCTCTGTTTTGGTTGGCACTAGACCGTTCTGAAAACTTCAGAAGTCTCATGAAATTTCACTCACACAAGGGTTTCAGTGCCCAGTGAGCGACAGGAATCTTCCCAGAACCATGCAGCCTCCGATCTCCCTTGCCTTCCTTCAAAGTGGCTTGCTTGAGTCCAGATTACTCTGATCTGAAGTGAGGAAAACAGGACAATCACGCACAAGAGTTCAGTGTGGTGAGCAGCGAGCCTCCCTTGTCACAGGCCTGTCACCTCACCGTGTTCTGGGCAGGTTTTCTCTAGTACACAGCCTTCTGTGGGGGCAGCTTTGCTCCAGAAGCTGGGGGAGGGGTTCACCTGTGGCCTGCCGCAGTGCCAAGGGGTCAAGAGTCTGGCAGGGAAGTCTGTCCAGGCCCCGTCAATGGTGCAGAATGCATCTATCACACCTGGCCCACCACTGCTCTGATAGCTGCTGGAGGTCACTGCCATAAGTGGCCTGAGAAGGAAAAGGAAGAGGAGCTAATACCACAGACCCCACAGAGACAACTGACTCTCACATGTTTTAGTGCTGTTTTATGGATCTTAACAAGAAACCCCAGAAAAAGCAAAAAATCTCTCCAGTACTCATGTTTTCACTCCTCAGTCGTTATTCTACTAGGGGGAAAAAAATCACAGACTCTCTGGCTTGACTGTAGCTATAGCTGATTACCTTCTGCTTTCTGACCTGCTGTATCCAATGTTTAAATTTCATCAGGATTAAAAAAAAAAGTGAGATGGGAATGAAAATGTCCATGTGAAAATAGGAGGTGAACTTAACGATAAGATTTCTTACGTCTGTGTATGTTTCCTAGGCAGTTTGACTGTGTGTCAAAGTCCAGTTATTCTCACCAAAGACAAATGCATCCAGGGAAACCTCAGGGGAAATCCTACATGACTGCAAGACGACTACAGGTTGCATCTTAAGACAGTTCCTATAAACTGATTACCAACACACCTAGCAAATAGTCCATAACATTTAATTGCTGTTGTTGTGATTTGCCTCTGTTGCTTTTAGAATTCATAGAATCATAATTTTAAATACCTAAGGAGACTTGCCACAGACCACAGAGCAGAAGCCAGGCCTGGAGCCCACGAGCAGCTATGTGTGAAGATACAGATCCAGTTACCAAAGAGTGGGGGCTGGGAGCAGCCTAGAGTCATTCCCAGAAGACAGCTCCCTGAATACAGTGCTTTATATTTAGCTGACCACATGTTCCACATGTATTTACTGAGCACCTACTATATGCCTGGAATCCTTCTAAGAGCTATGGGTACCCTAAGGAACAAGAAAGATAAGGTCCTCATTTTTATGGAGGTTTCATTCTAATGGGAGGAGACACATAATAAGTAAACAAATTCCTAAACAAGAGAATTAAAGTTCTAAGTGCTATAAAGGAAATAAATAGGGTGATATGGGGTAAGCTGAGTCTGCAGAAAGGGAGTCAGTGAGGCTGATCCAGGTGGACAAGGAAGAGAGCAGAGAGAGAGGGAGAGAAGGAAGAATGGAAGAGGCAGGATATGCGGAGCACTGTGGGCCCAGGCAAGGGGGTAGAGAACCACCAGATGTGGCTCAAACCTTGACTGTTTCATGGAGGATGGGTTAGAAGGGGGCAAGAATGGAACCACAAAGACCAGCTGGAAGGCTGCTGCACCAATCCAGGCGAGAAGGGATGATTCCTTGGATGAAGATGATGGCAGTGGAGAAGGGGAGAGCTGAATGGATGAGAAGTAGAACCTGCAAGACTTGCTGATGGGTGAGAAGAAGGGAGGAATCAAGGACAATTTCTGGGATTTAGGCTTGAGCAACAGGCTATAAAGGAATGCCACGGATGGGCAGCCCTGATAGGAGGAGAGGGGCAGAGAGGCGATCGTTCTGTTTGAGTCAAGTGAAGTTTGAGATGCCTAGGAGACATCCATGTGGAGAGCTTGAGTTGGCCGTCTAATACTGAAGTCCGGAGCTCAGAAGGGCAGTCTAAGGCTGAAGACAGATTTGGAAATCATTGTTGACATCTTCATACATACATACACTCACGTATCCACAGTCATCCTACCCGAAAGGACCTTCCCTAGAGAATCTGGCAGACAAGAGGGCTTTGTCTGAGGCCCTTGATAATTCTAATGTCTGAAGGTAAGCAGAGAAGGAGCAAGCCAAAGAGTTTAAAACTGGTAATCATTTAGAGAGGAATAAAAAAAAAGAGAAATACTGGGTCATGGAGGATTCAGCATCAAAGAGAGTGGCCAACTGCCTTGAATGTCCCCGAGAGACTGAATAAGATGAGGCTGGAGAAGGATCCACTGGGTGTGGCAATAAGGAAGTCATTGTTGACCTTGACAAGAGTAGGTAAGTGGAGTGGCAGGGACCACAGTAATGGGTCTGGGGACTGGATGGAGAAGAGAAGGAAGAGACCAGGAAGGGACACTTAGAACAAGGCAATGGCGAGAGGGAATGTGGAAGTATAGGCAGAATTTTTAAAGATTGGAGAAACAAGAGCATGTGTGCTTGGTTATGGGAATCATCTAGTGGTAAGAGAGACCATGGAGGAGACAAGAGAGATAACTGCAGGAGTCGAGCCCTTGAGAAAACAGAGGAATGGGGCCCAAACTGTATGTGGAGAGTCTGGCTTTCATATAGACAAGTGTCCTTGGTCCATGTAAGTCTACACCACGCCACACCCACCAGCAGACCCCTGAATGTGACCCTCCATCTTCCCTGCGCCTACTCCTTGGACACCCTTCTACTAAGTCCCAAGATGATCCACCTGTGTCTATCACCCCACTTCCCAATTAAGCTTTCTTATCTCCCAGATGGCTCTCTCTCCTGGGCCCCTCTGCAGCTGCCCTACAGCTGGAAGAGTGCGCTGCCCGCATTTTCTTCCAAACAGCTGCCTTCTGCGGCAAGGCGGGACTGTCCTAAGCCTGCTGTGCGTGAAATCCGAAGGCTCCTTTTGTCACACCACGACACTTCTCTGTGATCAAAGGATTCATGACTCTGTTTCCACACTATTAAAAACATCTACAAACATTTAATTAGCTCCAATGAGCTTTCTTTGCTCTGCTTAAATTCAGATTGGGTAAAATGAGGTATGTTTGCCCTACGTTTTATTCCTATCCCAGGATTCTGCCTCTCCTCCCAGACCCACTGAGGTGTCGCATTTTGGGGGAAGTACCCTAAGGCTGAGAACAGCCTCTCTATCACGTCTGCCCATCCCCCAAAGCAGGGGTATGGGCAGTAAGGAGGGAAGACCGGCGGGTTGCTCTACCTGAGCTAAGCAGGACAGGGTGCTGCCTCGGCAGCCCCACCTGTGGGGTTCAAGGTCGCTAGCCACTGGTTGCAGCAGATTCTCTCCAAACCCACATCCCACTCCTTGCTACCAATAAAAATATGCAGACTTTATACTTACCTCTTTTAATCAAAATCCTTACTCCTGAGTAAATTCCTGATCATGCAAGAGTTGATTCTAACGATCCCCTGCAATCGGAGTCCTTTCCCTCCATAGCAGCGAGGGTGCACCAAGGTCACAGTGCACCTCCATGGCTGTCTGAAATTTGAAAAGGTGTGCTGTGGCATCCCACAATTAGGAAAGCCCAGCACTTGAAAAGCCCCTCTCAGTCACCTAATCCAGCCTGTCTACCTCAGAAATCCTGCCAGCTGCCCTGCAGCCTCTACTTGAATACCTTTAGTGATGGGGAGCTCACTCCCTCCCAAGGCAACCCAGATCTGTCAGAACCTAGCAAGCTCATAGACACCCGAACTGGCTAGAAGTGGCCCACTGCTCCCCAGTTGAGGTCTGAGGTGCCCCAGCCACCAGCACCACTCTCCTAGCATCCTCTCCCACAGCCGCCCTGCCCCTCCCCCACAAACACACATATTCTGAGTTGAATTCCAGAGTCTGAGCCCTGTAAGCATCTGAGTCCCAGAATTACAGAATGCAAGGAACCTCAGAGACGCCTGAATCCCAACCCGACTCCTGGAGCAGGCATTTCTCCTGCAGCATCTCCGACTGTCCAGCAAAGGAGTCATGAGAGGCCCTCTGGAGAGAAAGCCGAGGAAGAAGGAAATCAAGCCTACTCAGCACCCACCGTGCAATGGGATTTGTGAAAACGGTCTCATTTCGTCTCATTTTGAGGTGGGTGCCATTCGTCTCATTTCACATGTGAAGAAACCAAGACACAAGAGGGCAGGTGCTTTGACCAGGGGCACAAGAGCTCTCAGAGGCTGAGTGCAAGGTCACCTCTGTTCCATTTCCCTGCCTCCCTCAGCGGGAAATAGTCTGAGAAGAACTGGGCCTTCCTTTGGGAGAACTGGCTGGGTTCACCACTGGCTTCCGAAAGCAAGTGCCATGCAGATAACTGGCCTCCGAGAACATGTGCGGACATCCTCACCCAGATGGGAGCGGACTTCCTACGTGTCAGGGAGGTGGCATGTGCGATTCCTGGCAGGATGAGGTGACCCAAGAGGTCAGGCCCTGGAGTAGCAAGAGTGGAAGGGAAGGAGGGGGGAGGGAAGCCAGGCCAGGAAGCGTGCAATCTTCCCAGGGCCCAGATCCAGGGCCCAGAGAGACACTGCCAAAATGCATCATCCCCCCAGCCACTGTCCGCAGCTGCCGAGTCACCAGGGGTGCGGTCAGGAGGAATCCAAAGGGCCCCTCCAGGGACCAAGAATCTGAGACCTGGGGATACAGCTGCGTCTCCAGCTCCCGTTCCAGCTGAAGACTTTGACTTTGGCCAGAGGAAGTAACCGCACGATGCCAATTCAAGGACAAGATTTCAGAGTCCCAGACCTCGCTCTGTACCGCATAAGGATGGAGAAGACCTATCAGGACTGAGCCAGAAGTCTGGCTGATATAATGGAAGGAGAGAGAAACAGGGGTGAAGAGGTGTCCGACAGTAGCGAATGGGACCCCATGTGCCCCAAAAGTCAGGCAGTCACCAGTTAAGAAAAAAATACCATGTGATGCCCATCAAAATTCAACAAGCCAGTTTACACACTGCTCCCAGCTTGGTCTGAGCTCACCCGTGGAGCACACCCCTCTCCAGAGTGTGAACGCAGCCAAACACCACCCCGCTAACCTCTACAGACTTACAGGCAGTGAAGGCCACCGAGGCTTTTCCCCAAGTGCCACCGTGAAGCCACGTCTCTGTACTCTGAGAACCAGACTGCACCTTCCCCCATCACCCACACCCTCTAGACCTGGCCCATCACTCCAGCCTGTCAAGACTCTGGATCCCGACTCCGTCTAGCAGTATACACATCACTGCCTCGTCGCTTTACATCAGCCCAAATTTGAGCAGCAGGCCCTCTGTCTGCATCCTTGTCACTGCCACAAACACTGATCAGGAGCAGGGCTGAGACCCAGGGCCGGTACCAAGCCAAGGAGAGCCTGTCTCCAGGCTGATGGTGACTTTACCCAATCGCAGGCCCCTCATTTCAGATGTCCGCATGTTGGCCACTTGGGGATTCAAGAAACACCTCACCAGATGCTTCACATCTGTGGTGACACAGACAGTGCACGAAGATGTGAGAGAGAAGAACTGAGATCCCAACAGATCTTAGTAGGTTGGGACAGAAGCTAAACGCACAAAGGCAAGGCCCTGAGCCACTAAGGCAGAATTCCTCCCAACACCAGTGCTTAGCAGGAAACTGTTAAGGTTCCCATCTGGAACATTAATGCACAGGAAGCCAAGATCTGCAGGGGCGAGTTCACTATCCGGATGGGAGGTTGGGACCACTCCTCCAAATGGTCATATTAGATGAGTCTGGAAGTGTGCCGAGCAGGCAGAGTGGGCAGAATACCCGGGTCCTGGGGACAGTCTGCAAGGACCACATTCGCTGGAGGGTCCTGGGAGCTGTTCCTCCTGGTCCAGATGGCACACAGAACCTTACAGCATACACCTGCCAGAACTCATGGGGAAAATCAAATTAACCAATATTATTTATTTACACTCAGCACACCAACCACATTTTTGCTCCAAAAAGCATGATGTGCATTTTGTCTCTTGAACCTGCAATGGTTGTTTAAAAATAAAATTAAATAAATAATAAAATAAATAAATACATAAAATCTTCCATTTTGTTTTTTCAAGTAGAATGTCATCATTCCAAGACTTTTCAAAGTCTTAGGTGTCCTAACACTTCCTGATATAAAACACAATTTATGGGGCACCTGGGTGGTGCAGTCGTTAAGCGTCTGCCTTCGGCTCAGGGCGTGATTCCAGCATTCTGGGATCGAGCCCCACGTCAGGCTCCTCCACTATGAGCCTGCTTCTTCCTCTCCCACTCCCCCTGCTTGTGTTCCCTCTCTCACTGGCTGTCTCTCTCTCTCTCTCTCTCTGTCGAATGAATAAATAAAATCTTCAAAAAAAAAAACACAATTTATGTATGCGAAACACATATATACGTGTGTGTGTGTGTGAGAAAAACATTTACTTTGGCAGGACTGGAAAAGTGGGCTGAAAGAAAAAATAGTTTTCATATTTTTTTGTTAGTTTTTAAAAATTAATGCTAGGGATTTAAGATTTGTCTTCTCTATTTCCCATCAACTAATTAATATGTTCTCTTGATACTGTTGGGTTGCAAGACTGAATATTTAGATAAATATCTGAGACGCCTTGCCCAAAATACCATGTAGTGTCAAACTTCAGTCCAACACTGAGTCACGTTTTCAAAAGAAATATGAGCGGCAGACCCTTCTGGATCCCTCCTCAAGCTGTGAGGTGGGGTGTGCCTCGTGGGCGTGCATATTCAGAACGAGCTGTTCCACACAGAAGGTCTTTCCCTGAATTTGTCAAATTAAGACTCTCTTAAGCAAACTGGAATTTGGATCTAATAAACATCATTCATAGCACTAGTCTGCCTGCCACCAAACATGTATATTCTCCCTCTCATTTTCTCTCTTCCTCTCCTTCCCTCCCTCATCCCCCTACACACACACACACACACACACACACACACACACACACACACATCTCTAATCAGCACTGGCAAGCAGAACCAAGAGTCATGGGTGAAAAGATCCTGCTGGAACAGATTTCATCATTCAGTTTCCTGAAAGGAGAAAAGCTACAAGCAGAGTCCTAATACCTCTCCACGTCTTTGAACCTTCTTCGGGGCTCAGCGTTGGGCTTTGTGCACAGAAGACATTCAACAATTCACTTTCCTTCCCAGACAAAGCCGCACAGGTCGGCCCGCCACCCCCGCAGAGCCCTGCATGACTGATGCCTGAATATTCTCTCCTCCACAGAAAGACCCAAACGCTCTGGCCGAGTAACACACTGGCATTTCACAAGGGGGTTATTTAAAAACTCCACTATTACTCTGAATGGGGAGAGGAACGAAAGCCTCCCCTGCCAATACACACAACACGGATCCTCTTGTGCTGGACCCCCCCCCCCAAATTGTTTAAGAGTTCATTTTTCAAGAACTTGAAGTAAGCTGACCCACTGGAATCAGCCTCAATTAGCAAAATGCCACATGGAAATAACTCTACCTTAAAATACCTCGGGGGAAAAGCACGGACTATTGTGTCCCCTGAACAGGGCTCTATTGGTAAGGAAAAACGGGATGGATGGTCCCCTCGAACCTGACTGGACTGTAAACTCGCTGACCCGGGCCGTCCCTCTCCCCCCACCCCTCCTCCTCCTGGTCCCGTCCCACTGGGGCAGGCAGCGCCCCGGAAGTCAGCAGAGGAGGGGACCGCCGGTTTCTGAGGACCCTGAGCTGCTGGCGAGGAAGCTGTGTGTGGGAACCGTTCCGGGCCGTCTCTGCAACCCTCCCCCCCCCACTCCCTGATAGGGCGTCGGTGCTCAGGGAGGGACTCTCTCAGGCCCAGTGTGGGCGCGGGAATCTGCACTTTGATCCGAAAGTGAAGGCTGTATTTTTCCCACAGCCTCTTCACCCGCTAACACTCATGATTATCTCTCCGGCAGAGAAGAGGCATCTTTGCTTTTTAAATCGAGTACAAACAAGTATTTTATTTTACCGAAGTGGTGGCGAGGGGACACCCCAAAGCCTGGCGTGTCCAAGCAATTCTTGGGTTCACAGCATCTATTTGGCTACTCGGTCCATGTGTGTCTATTAAGCACCTACTACGTGCCAAGGCTGTTTCTGACGCAAGGAGTTCAGCAGTCGGAGAAACAGATGAGAATCACTTCTCCCAAGGAGCTCACAGTCTTAACGAGGGGAAGCAAAAAATGAACAGAAGAGGGAAGCAAAGTGTATACCATGGGGAAGTGTATCACATGGGGAACGAGTTGGGGGAGAGTACAAACTGCAGTTTTAAACAGAGTGGTCAGGGTAGGCCCCGGTAGGTCAAGGTGCCTTGCGGAATCAGCTTTTTTTTTTTTTTTCCTTTTTCTGATTTTCTAAACTGACAAGTGGGAGCCTGACATTTTCCTTGCAGGTTTCGAAATGTCTGCGTTCTCTAAGACCCCGGCTGGGTTCTGCAGGGCTCTGGACCCGTCTGCTCCTACCTACAGCAGCGGTGTGACCCTTGGCTTCTTGGCCCCAAGTGCCTCTCTGCCTTCACAGGCATCCAGCGCCAGCCCGGCCATGCCCCAGCGTTCCTCCCTGGTTGTTCCAACATCTCCTGCTTCCACTGAGCCACAGCCCGACCCTCCCGGGCCCCAATAACACGAGCACAGTGAAAGCGTGCAGAGAACACCACTACTTGACAACGGATTACTTATACGGGCATGCTAGCTCTGTGGACAAACTCAAAGCCCACTCCTGAGTGTCAGGCAAATCGGTGTGTGCACTTCATGCACGAATTTGTATTAACTCAGTAGCAAGCAGGCAAGCAAGCAAGAGAAAGAAAGAAAAAAGAAAAAAGAAAAAAGAAAAGAAAAAAAAAAAAGCATTACCATCTCTTCCTGATTTGGCCATGAGACACCACCCAACCTGACACAGTCCAGAAACACGTCGGGGACATATTCATGTTTATTCAAGATTTTTCTCACCCCCACAGCTTTATTTCTTTCAGGAAACAGCTCGTCTGTGTGGCTGAAATCATGCAGGCTTTCACAAATGCAGCCTTCCAAGAGAAGAAAAAGACAGAAATGTGCTGTTTGCACATACTCTGAAAAACATTTATATTCATCATAAGCCGGTTTGTTTTTCTAAGCTTAGCAGGGCAGGAAGCCTTCAGTGCTAACACGTCAGCAGAGCTGCCAAGTGTGCTGTCGGATGCTCCTGCCTCTCGGAATTCTTAAACAAGCAAGACGAGAGGAAGACAGGGACGTGGAGGCAGGGTGTCTGGTCCCTGTGTGTAAAATGGCATCGTGCTAATTTCTGGAGGTTTTTCACATAAAATGCTAAGGACTTCTTGAAAACAAAGGTGATGCTTTTATAAAAATAAGATGTTAACGAGGTGCCTAGGTGGCTCAGTCAGTGAAGCATCCGACTCTCGGCTTTGGCTCATGTCATGATCTCAGGGTCACGAGAGGGAGCCCTGCGTCGGGCTCCACACTCTTTGGGGAGTCTGCTTGAGACTCTTTCCCTCTCCCTCTGCCCCTCTGCGCCCCCCCCCATTCACATGCGCTCTGTTTCTCTCTCAAATACATACCTCGTTTTAAAAAAATTAAGATGCCAACATCAACCCCAATGTTAAAGCCATATGGGAACCATAAGTCAGCAGGAGAAATTATTACAAACGCATTACCTTTTCTTACGAAAGAAAAGAGAGAGAGATACAAACTATAACCTTTTACCCGAGTGGGGTGCTGGTCATGATACAGGTTTAGGGATTTAAGTTGATATATTTTAAGGTCCAATTTTAATTTCTTAATGATACATGGAATGATAAGTCATTTCTTTTGAGTGCTTAAAACATCATCATACCATTCCATATCTGTGTGACATGAAAATGTCACGTAGTTTTCAGTCCTGAATAAACATAGGATTAGTTTTGCTAATGGAACCAGATCGCATTCATACACCAGCCACACTTGGAGACATTGGACACCTGTTGCAACTGGTGATAGATGCTCAAGTTTAGAAAGGGGCCAGATTTGCAGCTGGGAGTCTAGGCTCCAGCCCCCCTCCACAGGAGACCGTGCGGCTCCCGGGACACCCTCCCCATCTCCAGGTCCTGCTCACCACATCGTTAAACAGGAGGACTGGCCCTGGTGAGCTCCAGAATTCCCCACGACTAGAGGGAAGCCAGGCGAGAAGATGAAGGTGTAGTCATTTTGTTTGTTTACTGTATTTTTTAATTTATCAAAGGAATATTCTTGGTATGAATTTAGAAAGGCTGCTGTGCAATAAAAAAACAAAAAACACAAACAAACAAAAAAAAAAAAACAATCTAGCAGTCAAAGCAAAACTCTGGCATCCTTCCTAATGGGAGTCATTTCATTTTCTTAAAACAAAAACAGGCCCAAGAGAGAACCACAGAGTGACCCCCTTAGTGACTCAAAGGCCCCTCAGATACAGCCTCATGAAGCCCAGCGTTAAAAGAAAAACACAGAATAATTTCAGGAAAAAAAAGTCAATGCTGTGGAAGTTAGCCTTTTTCTTCCCCCACCCCTCCGCCAACGCTGCCACTACGGAGAGGGAGCTTATGTAAGGGACATTTGTGCTGTCCAAGACTCAGTTTCCTCACCTGTGAACATGGCATCAAAAACTAGGGATGTACTGTATGGTGGCTAACATAACATAATAAAAAAATTATTATAAATAAATAAATTGTTAGGAAGCCGCACAGTGTCTGATACCATAATTGTTATTATCACAAAGTTCCCAAAATGCATGTTTAATGGTAGCATTAACACAAGCATGTATGGAGTCCCTCCTCTGGGCACACACACTGGCTAACCATCAGAGACCCAACGAGGCACAGTCCGTCCCCTCAGGAGCTCACCATCTCGGGTTGGGTGTGAGCTCGGAACACTGTTCAGGCGTATGAGAGGGACGTGCACGAGGTGGAGGAGGGAGGAGGGAGGTCACAGATGCATCATGAACACAAGAGCCACCATGCTGAGATGTAAAGAACAAAGAGGAACTAGGAAAATGGAGAGAAGAATGGGGGAACAGAGCCTTCTAGAATAATGCAGGCATAATAAACAGTATGGACAAACCAGGAGACTGGAGAGAGCAGGGCAGGTTGGACGGAGCCCTGTGTGGATGGAGCACAGAAGGAGAGAGAAGCCAGTGGAAGCTGGAGAGGCAGGCATGGGCTGGTGAAGGGGGTCTGGTGGCACAGATCCATAATTCCATGCTTATCCTTGGGAAGCACCAGAGGGATGTTAAGTAGAGACGTGAGACTATGATTACAGAGACTGGATAGGAAGGGGTGAGACAGAAGGCCAGGAGACCAGCAGGCTACTATAATACCCAGCAGAGAACCAACGGTGGCAGTGAGGGCAGAGAGGGGAATGAGCCCTAACAAGATAACGCATCTCAGAACTCAAGAAAACAATTATGGCGGGGCGCCTGTGTGGCATAGCGGTTAAGCGTCTGCCTTTGGCTCAGGGCGTGATCCTGGCATTGTGGGATCGAGCCCCACATCAGGCTCCTCTGATATGAGCCTGCTTCTTCCTCTCCCACTCCCCCTGCTTGTGCTCTGTCTCTCGCTGGCTGTCTCTATCTCTGTCAAATAAATAAATAAAATCTAAAAAAAAAAAAAAAAAGAAAACAATTACGCCAATATGTTTCAAATATTAGGAGACATGAAAATGTTTTAGAAAAAAAATCTATTTAAATAATCAAAATGGACTATTAAAAAAACGGAAAATCTCAATGGTCCTTTAACCATTAAAGAAATAAAATCATTATTTAACATTCTTCCCATGGAGGAAACAATACATCTGGAAGAATGTAGAGGTGAGCCCTACAAACATTTGAAGTATAAATAATTCCAATATTTAAAAAAAAAAAGGAAAAAAGAAAGAAACGTTTAAAGAACAGAAAAAGAGAAGCCCTCAATAATGCATTTCATGAGATTATCACCTTGATAACAAAACCAGGCAAGAACAAAGCAAGAAAGAAATTACATCTCAACCTCACTCTTAAAATGAATGCAAAATTCCTAAGTAAAATATAAGCAAAATAAATCTACCACTGTATAAAAAGAAACCATCCATGGAAGGGTGAATCAATCGTGGCATATTTGTGCCCTGGAACACGGCAGAGCAGGAAAAAGGAACGATCTCAGCTTCACACATCGACAGAGATGAAATTTCAAACCACAACATGGAGCAGAACGGACATAGTATGATTCCATTTGTATACAATTCAGAAAGGGCTAACGCCACATAATATATGACTTAGAGATACAGACTCAAGAGGCTAAAGGCAGCATAGACACAAAGTTCAGTTTTTGCTGTAGTTACTTCTAAGCAGACAGGAGGATGTGACAAGACAGGGACACACAAGGAGCTTCAGGGCCACTGACAATGTGGCATTTCGTAAGCTCCATGGTGAGTACTCAGGTGTTCATTATATCATTGCCCCTCGGCCATCTCCTGTACGGTTGTGCAAGTCGGATACTGCGTACCGGCATATGGCCACCCTCCTTTAAAAACCATGTTATGGGGGCACCTGGCTGTCTCAGTCAGTTAAACAGCTGACTCTGGATTTCAGCTCAGGCCATCATCTCAGGGTCATGAGATCAAGCCCTGTGTCAGGCTCAGCATGGAGTCTGCTTGAGACTCTCCCTCTCCCTCTGCTTCTCCCCCCCACTCTATTCTCTTCTCTCAAATCAATAAATAAATATTTTCTTAAAATCATGTTATGAACTTAGAGAGGAAAGCATTTCACAATACGTGTAAGTCAAACCATGCTGCCGTGCTCCTTAAACCTATACAGTAGTATGTCAATCACATCTCAATAAAATTGGGTAAAAAATTATATAAATTGCTTTTATATATATTACATATATTTATTATTTATAGATAATAAAAAAGTTTTAAGTTAGACCTTTACTATATGCATGTTTATATTTCACACTAAATAAACATAGCCTCTTGTATCAATGGGAAAGTGGTCGATCATTCAAGAAGTTCTTCAGGACAATAGGGAAATTAGGAGGAAAAAAGGGCAAGTTCAGATCCCTCCTCAATCAATGCACCAAAAATCAATTCCAGGGGAAAAAATATGTAAAGGCTAAAAAATATATATTATATTATATATTATATTATACTATGCTATATATAGTATAATACATGTCATATCACATATAGATTTCCACTATTTTATAGAATTGAGAATCATGAAAGAAAAGTCTGCTATCCACCCGACTGTTTTCCCAGTGTAAGTTACTTTTTCTTTCATCCAGAATTTTCGAACATACATACGCTAGCTGAAGTATCTGTCTACGAACGTGGCTTCCTAAAAAGACCATTTCTATTGACTGCTTTCTTTCCGTGTGTGTGGACCACACTTTCCTGTTGGTTTGTGTTTCACATTTTTGTTGAAAACTAGACATTTTAAACAACAAAATGTGGCAACTCAGGAAAGCTTTTCCTCTTCACCCTTAGGAGTCAGGCACTTCACCAGAACATGGGTACGTCTCCGCTCATGTCTTTTTTCACCGGTCCAGGCTTTGACCCTTTCAGACTCAGCCTCGTCCTCATTCAAGGACACTTTGTAGTCACAGCTGCTTTGCTGTGACCTCCTCCCCATCCATTCCTCTCACTCCGTCCCCTGCTGCTGCTGCTGCTGCTGTTTGAACCCTGGGTCCCCTCAGTCTGCTCTCCACGTCCCTCAGCACTTCCCGCACAACTGACACTCGTGGTTTTCCACTGTGTTAGACAGTCTTTCGTCCCCTTGCCTTGCTTTCAACTCACCCACTGAATTTTTGCTGTGAAAGCCATTTGGGTCTACGATGGAAGCTCCTTAAGGACCCTTTATGATTTGGGGACTAAATGTGCTGCCTCTGTTCTCTCACGTACACAGTGCTGCTCAAAGCTGCTCCAGGAGGTTACCATCCCAGCCATGGCAAGGAGGCAGCATGACCAATGTCCCCGGGGGCCCCCAGAGAACCAGCCAGCTACAAGCAGTCTCCTAGGGCACCAGGAGAACTCCCCTCTGCCTCTAATCCCGATTCTCTTCCCAGACGGAGAAAAGCTCTGAGCCTGTACCCTAATGCACAGTCTCCATAAGAGCTGGTTAGAGCCTGCCTCCTCTCTCCAGACCAGCCTGCCTGTCAGCTCCAGAACCAACCCTCTGCCAGAGGGGCGGCTGGCTTCAGATAGCCTTACAGGGGAGAGTAGCATGAACCAATTCAATTTGCTATCACCATAGGACTGCAGGACCTTAAATGATTCTGATAAAGCAACTGTACAGAATGAAATATATTTAATGCATAATCAGATCTTGGTGTGGGAGAAATCTTCAGAAGTACATCAAAGGCAGAACTCATAAAAAATATTTATATAGAGAGTTAATATCAAAATTAAATTTTTAAATACAATTTAAAAGTGAATACCAAAATTGGGGTGCCTCGGTGGCGCAGTCGTTAAGCGTCTGCCTTCGGCTCAGGGTGTAATCCCAGCATTCTGGGATCAAGCCCCACATCAGGCTCCTCCGCTAGGAGCCTGCTTCTTCCTCTCCCACTCCCCCTGCTTGTGTTCCCTCTCTCGCTGCCTGTCTCTGTCAAACAAATAAATAAAAACTTTAAAAAAAAAGTGAATACCAAAAAAATGAATAATCCAATTAACAACTGGGCAGAAGACATGAATAGACATTTTCCCAAAGAAGACATATGAATGGCCAACAGACACATGAAAAGATGCTCAACATTAATCATCATCAGAGAAATACAAATCAAAACCACAAAGAGATAACACCTCACACCTGTCAGAACGCTAAAATCAACAACACAAGAAACAACAGGTGTTGGCGAGGATGTGGAGGAAGGGGAACCCTCTTGCATTGTTCGTGGGAACGCAAACTGGTACAGCCACTCTGGAAAACAGTGTGGAGGGTCCTCGAAAAGTTAAAAATGCAACTACCCTACAATCCAGCAATTGCACTACTAGGTATTTACCCAAATATAAAAATACTGATTTTAAAGGATACATGCACCCCAATGTTTATAGCAGCATTACCTACAATAGTCAAATTATGGAAAGAGCCCAATTGTCCTTCAATTGATGAATGGATAAAGAAGATGTGCTGTATATATACACAATGGAATATTACCCAGTCATCAGAAAGAATGAAATCTTGCCATTTGCAATGACATGGATGGAGCTAGATGGCATTATGCTAAATGAAATAAGTCAGTCAGAGAAAGACAAAAACCATAGGATTTTAAGAAACAAAATATGGAATTTAAGAAACAAAACAAACAAGCATAGAAAAAAAGAGGAAAATGAAGAAACAGACTCTTAATACAGAGAACACACTGCTGGTCACCAAAGGGGAGGTGGGTGGGGACTGGGGACACAGGGGATGGGGACTGAGGAGGGTACATGCCAGGATGAGCACCAGGTGTTCTATGGAAGCGCTGAATCACTAACTTGTACACCTGAAACTGATAGTACCCTGTATGTGAACTAACTGGAATTTAAATAAAAACTTTAAAAAATCCTTTCAAAGAAAGAAATTTTGAGTAAAATAATAAAGCATTATAATATTTTAATCGTAAGTAACAGACAAAAGGTTATTAGCTTCAGTGTATAATAATAGCTTTTAAAAAATCAGTAAGAAGATGAGGAACAGATTAATAGAAAAACAGGCAAAGACATGAACAGGAAACCCATGAAAGAAGACATGAACACAGCTATTAAACCTTTGGGTATCACTAGCAATAAAAAAAATACATTTCGAACACTTATCAGATTGGCAAAGACGCCATAAGACAATACCCATTGGCGGCAAGGGTCGTGTTTGAAACAGGCTGTAGCAAACCAGACTTTCAAATGTTTAAATTCAAATAAAGAACACGCTGCAATCTTCACTTTAAAAGTCCGCACCAAAAAATGCTGTCTCTAAAATATAATCTCAGAACAAATCCATGTTTAAAAGCTGAACTGGATAGGGGCGCCTGGGGGGCTCCGTCGGCTGAGTGTCTGCCTTCGGCTCAGGTCATGATCCCGGAGTCCTGGGATCGAGCCTCACGCCTCGATGCTCTGCGGGGAGATTGCTTCTCCCTCTGCCTGCCGCTCCCCCTGCTCATACTGTCTCTATCAAATAAAATAAATACAATCTTTAAACAAAAAAAGCTGAACTGGATAAAACTACAATACCAGAGAGGACGCTGGGGACCTAAGACACCTCAGCACATCCAGGTACACCCTCCTTCAGTATTTCTGAGCAGCTCTATGCCCGGCCACATGGGAGGCACTGACGACAGTGGTAAAAGACACGGACACAATCCTTCCCTCAAGGAATTTATATTCTCCAGAAATATCACAAGAACATTTCAGACCAATTTTGCTCATTTTAAAATATGTGAATTATATGGTCGCCTGACCTCCCAATCTAAGAACTACTCTTCAGGAATGTGGAAACATCACGCAGAGTTACTTCTATGTAAAGACGAACCTTCCCGAGCACATTTAAAGCATTCGTAGCTTATGGGGGTGGTGATGGAAGGGGAACGGGGTTTCTCCCTGCTCCAGACTATGTAAAGCCTCCGCTCCACCCGGTTATCTCCTGAAGGGAGAAGAGAACACAGAAAATTAGCTAGCGGTGGTCGGCGTGATGCAGGAAAGGTGGGACCCAAGGCAAGCTGCTTCCCGCTTCTTCCAAGAAGTCCTGCTGTCCAATCCAGTAGCCACTAGGCAACACAGCAATTGGGACGTTCGAGACATGACCACAGCAGCCTCCCCTCCAGTGCACGTCGGAGACCACAGATCATACCAAACCCTAGACTGTTTTTCCCTACCCGCACATACCTATGATCACGTTAAATGTATAAATCAGGCACAGTAAGAGATTAACAACAGGAACCAGGAATAAAATAGAAACTGTAACAATATACTGTAATAGAAGTTAAGTGAACGTGGTCTGTCTCTCAAAATAGCTTACTGTCCTGTACTAACCCTTCTTCTCGTGACGATGTGAGAGGACAGAACGTCTGCGTGGGGAGATGACGTGAGGTGGATGACGTAGGCGTGGGGACGTAGCATCAGGCGGCTAGTGACCTCCTGATGAAGCGTCAGAAGGAGGATCACCTGCTTCGGGGCCGCAGGTGATCCCAGGGAACAGGAACTGTGGGAAAGGAAGCCGTGAAGAAGGGGAACTACTGCGTTCTGCATTGAGATGGGCCGTACGTGGAAAACAAACACCTGACTTCAAAGACTTCGGATGACAAAAGGCACGGTAAAGCATCTCAGGAGGAATTTTTTTTTTTTTAAGATTTTATTTCTTTATTTGACAGAGATAGAGACAGCCAGCGAGAGAGGGAACACAAGCAGGGCGAGTGGGAGAGGAAGAAGCAGGCTCATAGCGGAGGAGCCTGACGTGGGGCTCGATCCCAGAACGCCGGGATCACGCCCTGAGCTGAAGGCTTAACCGCTGTGCCACCCAGGCGCCCCTCAGGAGGAATTTTTTATATCAATAACATGCTGAGATCATAATAGTTGGGTTTTGGGGGTAAAATGAAACATACTGCTAAAACTGATCTTGTTTCTTTTCACTTCTTTTAACGCGGCTCCTAGAACCGTAAGGTGACACCTGTGGCTTGTATCGCTTTGCTACTGAACGCACAACACAGGATCCTGGGGTAGTTCTAACTTCCCTGCAAGTTTAGAGAAGGAAGCCCCCGGTCTAAGACAGGTGGGCGTCTCCAGCGCTCCCTGCTCACCAAGATGCAGTCTTGGGATCAAGACGAAGCACATGGTACCTAAAGGGGCTGCAGAAAGGAGTAATCGGACCTCACAACCACCATGCCGAAGGAGCCCCAACCGCAGCTCACTTACTGGCGCTGTGAGAAAGGCCATCAGTCGTACAGCAGTGTGAAGGAGCTTAACTACAAGAACACACCTCGAAAATCCCACATCCCAACACCACGGTGAAGTCGAACAACTAGATTCAACATGATTCTTGAACAAGAAGCCACAAAGCCTCCTAAACATCTTCCCCGTGACGTCGTGCACCGCCGAAGACAGAACCCGTCTTCCGTGTCTCCCGTTGTTAGCAGCTGCCTTCGACACAACTCCAACAGCGGGATTCCAGCTCCTTCTCCGGCTCAGTCCGTGTCCCACTGTTAGAAGCCGGAGCCTGTCGTGAAGGACCGCACAATGGTGTCGGCTGTGTGGAGGAGGAACTGACATGGGAATACATCACGAGCCTTCCTGCGAGGCAAACCGGTGCACTACAAATCCTTGTTTAAAACCCGATGAAAAATGTCTTCAAGTTTTTAGAGGGAAAAACGGTGTAGCGGCTCGAAGGCCCGCCTGCATCTACTCTGGGGTTTGTGACAGGTTGTAAAAGAGAGGCATCTGCTACTTGGCTTCGGGCAGAAACCCACGCGGTGGGATGAGGCCAGACAGAAGAAAGGAGGAGGGAGGGGAGCCAGCTGCCAGAGAGAGGCTGAAGAGCCCATTGTGGGCTTTCCACATGTCCGCAGGGAAGTGGCCGGGAAAGAGTCTCAGATTCCAGGGGCCTTGCTCTCGCTTTGCCTTCCTCCGTGAAGATACGAGAGAAGGAAGGAGCGGCCGTGTTACTGGACGCCTACTCTGTACCGGGCATGGGCCAGGTGCTTGGCATAGTCTATCTGAGTTAATCTCACATCCATCCTGCGAGGCAACTTCATATCATCCCCCTTTTCCAAATAAGGGGAAAACACTGAGGTTCTCGGGATAGAGAGCTGTCTCATATCATGGTTAGCAAGGACCACAGCCTGTTGGAAAGCTCATTCATTTCCTCTTCACAGAGTCATACAGCATATAAAATAATTTTTCTTTGGGCAAAAAAAAAATGAATGAGGCTAAACACTGAGGGAAAAATATACAAGGATAATCTGTGTGGCGTCGAGGTAAGAAGGGATTTCTCTAAAAAGGCTCTGAAAAAGGCAAACTATAAATGATAAGAGGAATAAACATCTATCCATTCATTTATTCGATTAATATTTTTTGAACATGGGTCACCTACCATATGTTGCTTAGGATACATCACTGAACAAAAGAGACCAAGGTCCCTACTCTCCAGGAATGTATATGCTATGGACAATCTACATTAAAATTCAAATAAACACTTTTGTTCACCATAAAAGGTAAAAATGTAGGCCACTGACTAGAAGAGACATGTAACCAACAATTAATGAATGTCCAAAATATATAGATAATGTCTACAAATAAGGGAGACCAAAAAAACCCGGAAAAACTCATGAGCAAAACGTATGGATAGGCAATTCTCAGCTGGAAACTGAATGCCAGGAAATAAAAAAAAGTGAGTATTTTACTAGTGAACAAGAAAATATAAATTATAACATCAAAAACATAGCGTTTTACCACCAAAAACTGACGAAAATGAAAAAGCCTGACAACATCAAGTGTTGGAGATATGTGGTATGAGTATTCCTGGATTGGGGTTGGACCATAAACAGGTACCATGACTTGGATAATGACTTTGCAGTGGCTCATAAAGTTGAAAATGGGTGTATTGTTGCACCCAAAAATTCCACTCCTAGGCATAGACCTGAGAGAAAGTAGTTGTCAAAAAGAAGATGGACAGAATGGTTCATAAAAACAAAATTGCAAACAACCTGAATTAAATGTCTAACAGGAGAATGTATAAATAGGTTTTAATGTCTTCATGCGGTGGAATACCACACAGCAACAAAAATAAATTAACTAAAGCTACATTTAACAACAGTGACGATTCTCATTGACAGAATATTAAGCAAGAAAACAAGCTGCAGAATACTCTGTATGATTCCATTTTTTAAAGATTTTATTTATTTGACAGAGAGAGCATAAGCAGGGGGAGGGACAAGGAGAGAGGGAGAAGCAGACTCCCCGCTGAGCAGGGAGCCTGATGCGGGACTCAATCCCAGGACCCCAGGATCATGACCTGAGCCGAAGGCAGATGCCTAACTGACTGAGCCACCCAGGTGCCCCTCTGTGTATAATTCCATTTATATTAAGTTTTAAAAGTACAGAACAACACTATATATTTAAGAATAAGTCGTAAAAGTATGAAGACAAGGAAGGGAATTAAAAACTCAAAATTCAAGAGTCATTACCTATGGGGACAACAGGGAGAGAAAAAGACAGAAATGTACCTAGGTCTTTGTATTGACAATGTTTTATTTCCTAGAATCTAAGAGGTAGTATAAGAGTATATACTGTATTATTATTTAATCCTTTCTAATTCTTAAGTATTACATAATAATAGATTATTACATAATAATACATAAAAAGATTTTAGCAAACTAAGCATAAATGTCAAAAAGAATAGAACGGTTATGGAAAATAAGCAAGGATTCTCAAATGATAAACCAATGTTATTCTAGGTAAGTCCTAAACAGGCCATCTTTGAATTTCAAATCTATAAGGAAGTCCTAAGATTAGAATTTCAAATCTATAAGGAAGTCCTAAGATTAGAATTTCAAATCTATAAGGAAGTCCAAAGATGAGGTGCACAGCCAGGGATGTAAAGTACTGTTATAGGAGTGAGAAACCTTAAATGCTTCTCCAAACAGCAGAATGAGAAAACGCAAACCAAAGAGGTAGAATAAATGGTCTCAGGGTGTCAAAGGCTAAGCCAGGTCTTTGGGATGTCTCAGGGCCAAGGCTGCTCCACAGGAGAAGCCCAAGTTTTGAATGTAATGGGGTGCATGTTGAAAAGGCCCCAGACTGGCAGGGACAAGGGACACTCTACCGAACTCAGTGAGGGCCCAGGAGAAGCACAGAATGTGGTGCTGGATAGACTAGGGATCTGGCTGGATTGGACCACAGCCTTCCCAGGAAGGCTTCACCAGGACCCATTCTACACGTCTCACATTATCTACGTGTCTCCTCAACTCAATATGAACTTCTTCCAAAGCAGAGAGTATGTCCTCAAATGAGTCCTCACAGCGTCCAGGGAGCTGTGCTAGACTGCGGGTCCAAAGGGAAAGGAGACATAGACCCCAGGGAACACAGGAGAAAAGTCAATTGTGAAGTCCAATGGGGGAGAAAAGACATGTAGAGAAACAACTCGGTTACAAGGTGGGACACAATAAGGGAGAAATTTATGGCAGGGAGAGGCCTGGGGAAGACTCTGTGAACATCTTGCATCTTGAATTAAGAACAGGGGGGCAAGTGGAGAAAGGACTGAGCGGGGAGAGTGAGCAGAGGAAAGCATGAGCGACAGTTCAGCTTGACTAGGGCATGGATACACAATCGGCCCACTGTTTGGAGGAAACAGTGAGCCACGTACAAGGACAGAGCAAGAACTCAGAGATGCCTATCTCAACGACCACAAATAGAAGGTCTGAGCAAGTATCTACTTACTTTTATTCTTCCCACTGATTTCATCTTGGCTCAAAGGGATGACCGGTTTTATTGAGCCAATACCTAAAACTGAATATGTGGCCTAAGTCCAAATATTTCCAAGTGAATTTCCTTGTAGTCTGAAACCTCTGATAAATGAGGCAAGCTCCGAAGGCCTGCCTGGGATGTCTTCCTCCACTGCCACACAGTGAAGACAGTCTGGTCCACCTGACAACAGGCTGGGTAATGACCCAGTAAGAAAAGTGGATGGGAGACAAATCAAGATACATTCACATTTCTTTACAAGTTATAAACAACACATTTTTGTAACCAAAGAAATAAACATAGCTCACTTCTAAGAAAGCAAACAGTTGTAGGAAAGTCATTTGATGACATCTGCTCTCTGATGGAAAATTTAAGGGAAACAGCATGATTCAGGCCAAGCCAAGAGAAAGCCCAATTAGCATTATTTAGACTATAGCACTATCATGCTTCCTTGTACAATAAACAAATATGGAATCTCTCTACCCTTTCACACCAATGTTCTCCAGTGACACACCAAATGCTCCCTTCTTCCAACACACAGTCAGTAATCTATCCAGGACTTAGTGCCAGCGGTAAGGAGGAGCTGTACTAGTAGGTCCCTCTGGGAGACCTAACAAATATGGGGGAAGAAGGGTAAAATGGTTGGAATAGAAGATCAAATGGTGAGGTAGCGCAGAAAAGTAGTAAAGGAAGATGTGCCTAAGGCAGTGACAAGTACAATGACTCAGGCACTAGCCACTGGCCTTGATGCCACAGGTTGTCTAGAGCAAGACATCAAGTGGACTAGAGGAGTGGGTCTAGTCCTAGTTCCGCCCCTCACCTGTTTTGAGACCTTGGTTAGATTGGTTTTGGGCTCCACGATATTTGGTGTTCTGTTCCTCCTACCCCTGAGTTCTTAAACACAACTGGCCTACCACATATGACGCCATAGAGAATGCAGAGAAGCCTGCTACAATGCTGAGCCCGTCCCAAGAGCCGCAGGTCAAAATGTCAGCATTCAGGTAATGGAGGTGACCAACTTCCCCTACCCAGAAACTGTCCCAAATGACCAGAGAAAAACAGACCTTGGGAATATCAATAGTTTTGAAGAATAGTCTTGAGATGATGCCAGTAATATGATACAAAGCCTAAGGATTTTGTTTTTATCAACTATAGGCAGGGCCAGATAAAGAAAAAGTCACTAAGGGCAGATTTTCAAATCCATTCTTAGGAAACCAGGGCATAGGAACATTACAAGATTAAGTAAGCAAAATTCTAGAATAACCTATAGATGTGGAGGGTTTCCCAGCTAGAAACCATGACAAAGCCCCGGTGAGGCAGGAAAAACAGGAAGTTTCTAACCATGGATCAAAATCAAAGGTAGCAGGGAAAGCAAAGGCCCACAACCAATGAGTCTGTAGACAGGGCCATGATCTCAGCTCCCACAATCAGCCCTTTATGGTGCTGGATGAATAAAGCTGCAATTAAAAAAAAAACCTGTATGATCAAGAATGATATTTAAAGTATTTAACAACTAGTAAGACACAGGCACCAGCCAATCACATGTCAGCTGCAACTTCTGATATGGCCAAGCTGGTAGGTACTTGCTTAACTCTTCCTAGATCCACTCCCAACAATCTTCAAGATGGATTTCTATGGTACACAAGCAAACAATGGGGGAACTATGGTAGCCATTATTGCTGTTCACTAAATATTTCCAGTTTCCCACTTGGGTCCATGGGAGGAGTGCACATTCCCATCCCTTTGATGTTAGGTGTGGCCATGTGACTTACTTTGGCTAACAGAATGTGAGTGATACGTGTCACTTCTATTTAGAACTTTGTAAAACCAGTTCCTGATTTGCTACATTTTCTATTTTCCTCTGCAATGTCAACCAGCAATGTTTTCAGATGGCAACGGAACTGAGAAGGAATGTGACCGATATGCAATGAATGGGGAGAAAGTTTTCCATGCATCCTGCTGCTGCAATTATTTTGAATGTTACCGCGGCATGATCTAGCCCATCCTAACTGATACCAAGAAAAATGTGCCTCACTGGTTTTGGGAATATGGTGATAGGGTCATTGCAAATGTTCATTCGAGGACAAGTGAATGGAATTAAACCAACTTAGAAACTACAAACATCTACAGCATGAAAAGAAATAACATGACATGTAAGAGATAAATTTTCAGAAAAAAGTTTTATTCTAGGAAACAATTTTAGATAGCACTTGCTTTGAACATTTAAAAAAACTAAAGTAAACAGGAACTTTGAGAAACAAGATACGAAAGATGAGATAAAGCAACAATTTCAAGTGAAAAAGAAGTTGGCATATGGAAATCATGTCTTAAAGCATTAGGCAGATTAAAGAGAGAAATTATATTATAGAAAATTAAGAGTCTGTGAAGTAGCAGACAAGCATGAGAATAAGGAATGAAAAGGAAAATGCAGGAATTATAATTGAAGATGATAGGCAAGGAAAATAGACAAGGAGATCCCATATAGATAATTCATGTTCTCAAAGGAGAGAACAGAAAAACTGGAAAAGAAAAAGAAATGTAAAGATATATTGAAAGAAAACTCCCCAGTCCAAAGAAAATAGCTAACCTGTGCAGATCAAAACGAGAACCTAGTCATATCCTAGTGAAAATACTGAGTTCCTTGAAGACTTATAGAATGCTGGATTATAAACAAAATGGTATAGACTCATGTGTCCCTACTCCCCCTGCTAACTATAACGAAACACCCTGGACATAACACAGCAAACAATCATAATAAGACTCAGAAAGGAAGAAAGAAGAGGGCTGACAGGCTAGGGACCTCAGGGTTTGAGGAACAAGATAGTAGTGGGCTCCCTGGGTTTTTCTTTTACATTCCATATATTCTGGATGGAGTGCAGACAACTGCAACACAGAAAACCAGTAAGCAAAGACACCCACCTCATAAAAGCCCCAACAGCAGTTTATTCTCTCTAGTCAAAGGACCAGGAGACAGCCCAGCAGGACAGAAATCCTTTAGACAATAACCACCTTGTCCTAGCCAAAGAGCATGGATGCCCCCCACCACCAGCAGCAGTGCCAGAAAAGAATGAGTAGAATGAGTGGAGAATCTGGACTTTCACTTCTGAACTATCTCACTGGGCAGTCTGGACATGCTACCTTCCCCTAGCTGATGGCATGGTACTACCAAAGACCAGGTGGGGATCCTGGACTCCCACCCCTACCCTCTGGCAATAGTGGGCAGCCCAAGGTGACACTTCTCCCACTGATGCCCAATATCAGCTGGGACCAAGTGGGGAGCTGGACTCTGACCCCTGCCTAGCAGTGGTAGGAGGCACTCTTCCCCCACCCAAGTAGAATGGGGGGGTGGGGTAGAGCTTAGAAGAGGGTAGCTAGAGAAAGGGAATTTTTAAACTTGCATATAAAGTTTTAAGCAAACCCTTAACCTACCCACAAATGACACTGACCAGTATTAACAGTATAAAAGGTTTGGGAACTGAACTAGAGTGTGGAATATCATTGCACATAAATGAGGCAAACCAGAATACCATTGCAAGGTTTCTAAAAATTGAATTGCTATTATAATGGCCCACAAGAGCAGACAAAGACCTGCATGCTAACCTAAACAGGGTGACTATATGCTATAATAGAATATAGATTTAAGTAGATTCCAAAGTCTCATAACATAATACCAAAAGTATTTAGAATACAATAAATATTCTTGTTATACCAAGAACCAGGAAAATCACAACTTAAATGAGAAAAGACAACCAACAGATGCCAACACTGAGATGACTCAGATGTCTGAATTATCTGACAAGGATATTAAAGCAGCCATCATAAAATTCTTCAGTAACCAATTATGAATCCTCTTGAAACAAAAAGATAGACAATCACAGAAAAGAAATACAAGACATGACAAAGAAAGAAATAGAAATTGCAGAACTGAAAATACAACAACTTACATTGTTAAAGAAACTCACGTGGATGCAGTTTTTCAGCATATTGAGATGACAGAGCTTGAAGGAGAAGAGAAATCGCATGGGGCTGAAAAAGTACATTTGAAGAAATAATGGCCAAAATTTTCCCAACTTGGGAAAAAGCAAAAAACCAAAGATTCAATAATCTGCATCCTTAAACAGAACCCCAAAGAAATACATAACAGGACACATCATAATCAAACATCTGACATTTAAGGATAAACAAAAATCCAAAAATCAGCTAGAACAAAACAATGCATCACCTATAGGGGGACAATCTGAATGACAGTGGGTTTCTCATCTGAAACCAAAGCGGTCAGAAGGAAGTAGCACATGTTTCAAGTGCTGAAAGATCAGTTAGACCAGAATTCTATACCCTGCAAAAATGCCCTCCAGGAATAAAACAGAAATGAAAACATACTCAGGTACAGGAAAATGAAGAATCTGTCACCAGAAGACCTACCCTTAAAGAAAGGGAAAAAGTACTCGAGAAAGATGGAAAATGACAACAGAAGGAGGCTTGGAACTTTAAGTAGGAAAAAAGAACCATATAATGGATAAATAACAGATAATGGAATACACTTCTCTTAATGAGTGGGATTTTTTTTTAACGTTTGACAGTTAAAACAAAAATTGTATCATCTGATATGGCACTCAGTGTACAAAAAGACTATATTTAAGACAGTTACCATATTAAAAGGGGGGGCAAAAGAACCTACATGGAGGTAAAGTTTCTATACATCATTTGAGGTAACTGTGAGAAGACAGAGCAATCACGATGTGAGGGGCAGGGGGAATCAAGAGACATTAAAAATCTCTATAAATAAATCAATATGGAGTTCTAAAAAATGTTCAAGTAGTCCACAGGAAGGGAAGAAAAGGGAAACAGAGGAAACAAAAAGAAAAAAATAGTAGGCTAAAGTCCTAACATATAATGGTAACATATCAATAATTACATTAAATGTAAATGATCAAAATACACCAGTATACCGGAGAAAGACTGGCAGAATGGATCAGACATACATACAGCTCAACTATATGCTCCCTATAAGAAACTCACTTCAGATATAATGGTACAGGTAGGTTGAAAGTAAAAGAATATTAAAGTAAAATGAAAATTTATATTATGTGAATATTATATTTAATAGCAAGTTTTAAAAAGGAGTGGCTACATTAGTATCAGATAAACTCCAGAGCAAAGAAAATTTCCAGGGACATAAAGGAACATTCCACTAAGCAAACACAGGAATTTTAAACGAGCATGCACCAAACAACAGAGCTTCAAAATATGTGAAGTAAGAATGGATAAAATTGAAAGGAAAAACAGACAAATCCACAATTAGAGCTGGGGATTTCAACACCCCTCTCTCAGCAACTGACTGAATAACTAGAGAGAAAATCAGCAAGGATAGAGAAGAAGTAAACAATATCGTCAACCAACCAAACCTAATTGATATTTAAAGAACACTCCACCCAACAAGAGCAGAATATACATTCTTTTCACGTGCCAATGGAACATTCACCAAGAGAGACCACATTCTGGGACATAAAACAAACCTCAATAAAGCATTCAGATTGAAGAGGAAGAAGTAAAACTGTCCTTATTTGTAGATGACATGACTGTTTAATCACCTCCAATTCACCCACCTGACAAGGAAGGGATTCTCCTGCAGGGTTATGGGAATGGCCAGATACCCGACACCTGACACTGAATTGATGAGACAGACAGCAGTTTATTAGTCACATACTCACAGCCCGGGGGGAAGAAGGCACTGCAAGCCATGCAGGGCCACGTGGGGGTTTCACTTGGGAACAGAATAAACAAGCAAGGACCGAGGCAGGCAGGTAGTATCAAGATGTGACCTCTGGTTCCTTAGGGAGGATGTGATTGACTTGTTTGAATTTTGCAGTTTGGCAAGGAAATGAAACCCACTTTCAGGTATAAGCAGGAACCTTACCTGGCCCCCCAGATAAGGAAGGTTGTTTGGCTAGGGGACCATATCCATGGAAGCAGAGTGGGGAAGGGAACCTGCAGTGAGGCCATTCTAGACCCTCCTGGTTTCACCAGATGTCAAGGCAGCACACAACACTAGGCCTTAATGCTAGGCTTACTCCACATTGTCTATAAACAGAATCTTAAGGAATACACACACACACACACACACACACACACACACACACACACACACACCATCTCCTAGAAATAGTATATGAGTTCAGGGAAGTTGTAGGGTACAAGAGCAATCCACAAAAATCCATTGTCTTCCTATGTATTCGCAACGAACACGTGGATAATGAAATGAAAACCCCAACACCATTTACAACCATTCCAAAAAATATGAACTATTTAGGTACAAATCTAAAAGACATGTTCAAAATTTTACAAAACACCTATAAAGAAGTCAAAATCTATGTAAATAATAAAAAGTCAGACCATGTTCATGGATTGGAAGACTCAACATAGTTAGGGTGTTAATCCTTCCTCAAACTGATCAGTAGGTTTAACACAATTCTTATCAAAATTCCAGCAAGACTTTTTTGTCTACATAGACAAGCTTATTCAAAATTTATATGGAAATGCAAAGGAACTAGAACAGCTTAAATCATCTTGATAAAGAAAAATAAAGTAGGAAGGAACACTGTACTCAATTTCAATACTTACAGCTACGGTAACACAGATAGTGTCTTCTTGGAGGAGGGATAGACATATAGCTAAATGGAACAAAATAGATAGTCTGGAAGTAAACCCACACAGATATTCCCAACTGATTTCTAACAAAGGAGCAAAAGTAATTTAATGGAAGAAGGAGAGTTTTTCCAACAAATGATGCTGGAACATTTGGATATCCACAAGCAAAAGTAAGTCTTAACCTTAACCTCATTCCTTATACAAAAATTAATTCAAAATGAATCATGAATTTAAACTTCTAGAAGAAAGCATGGGAGAAAATCTTCAAGACCTAGAGCTGTGCAGAGTTCTTAGCCACAACACCAAACACCATGATCCACAAATGAAAAAAAAAGTGATAAACTCAACTTCATCAAAATTAAAAACTTTTGGTCTTCAAAAGACCGTAATTAAGAGGATTTTAAAAAATCAAGCGACCAGCCAGGAGAAAATTCTTGCAAACAACATACCCCACAGAAGGAATTCTAGCATACCACAGAAGCTACAACTCCTTTGTATATACTCAACTTCCTAGTAAAGAGAAAGCAGAGAAGAATCTCTGAATTCTAAATGCTGAACGCAGATTAGGACTACACACGCACTTCTACTGCCAACTCTAGTCTTGTATTAATTTCCAGGAAGACCTTTCTTTCTTGATCTCATCAGGGATTGTCAGTCAGTGGATTTGCTAATTGAATCGCAGAATGATGTGCTAATCCCACAGTCTTACATTACAGAACAGAGCTCTGAGCTCAGTGAGTACTTCCACATGAGTTACAGAAAGATGCCTGTGTCCTGGGTGCCATGTGTCTTTTAAAGGACAAGCTTCCCTTAGTTATTCCTAGAATGGAAAAAATCTGTTAACTCTCTCCAGGAAACCACTCAAGGGCTAGCCAAGGGAGAACGCTGGGAGCCAAGGCTGGCTCGAAACACCTGTGTCCTGGGGTGGGCACCAAAGTGGATCAGCAGACGGCGTAGGAAAAAAAAAAAATCAGAATGAGGCCAACAAGGACAGAGGCTCTGGCCTTTGCTTTGCAGGGATTCACCAACACCCGACTGAGGAAGGGCCGAGGGCTGCATCAGCACGCCACCTGTGTTGCTGTGTGCACGTGTACGTGCGTGAGCCTGTTCATTAGTTTTATCAATTAGCTACATAATAAACCGTAGCTAGCTCATTCCACAGCATGCGTTGGGCTCCTCCCTGCCCCCCACCCCAAATCTTTCCATTGTCTATTGAAGTGTCAGGTTGCTAAGTTCGTTGCTAAGGATCTACCAAGCACAGCAGTCAGCAGCCAGGTACACAGTGGGCACCAGCCAGGTAAGCAGCCTCCTCACATCAGGGCCTGAACAGAACCCGCCAGAGCATGGCCGCCTGCCACTCCACGCGTTCCTTCCCTACTCCGTGCACCGAATGCTTTCCTGGCTCTCACAATGGAAGCTGCTAATGCATCCCAGAAAGTGTTTACAGAGTGTGCAGCACAAGTGCTCCACCCCCAAAGCCGTGAACAATGATGCCTGCCACATGCTGGACCTCCCAAGGATGGAAAGGAGGGTTTGAAGGTCAGCTCAAAGCCACTGGGCTTCCTCCAAGAGGCAAGGCCACAAAGCCCATCCTGAAGCATGAGGCAAAGCATCAGACCTTGACCAGGTCTGGGAAGGTCTTATCCCATCAGAGGGCCATGGAGGAGGGAGTATTAGGGGCCACGGATCCTATGACCACTGCTCCATGGAAAAAAAGCTCTGCGTTCTACACATAAAGTGTGCATTGAAAGGAAATTTGCTTTAAGTAGCCACAGGGCATTGGACCTGCTTCAATCTGCCCTTCCCTCCCAACCCAAGCTTCGTATGACCACAAGATATTGTCACCAAATGGGCGACCCTTCCTCCAGAAGGATAGCCATAGCCCCTCACCTTTGGGCTGGCTTCTTTCCATCAGTTTCTCCAATCTTCAGTTCCAGCAAACGGGCAATCATCCAAGCCAACAAACAGAACCAAACAAGCAGAAGGCAGTCTCCACAAGCCCTGCCTTCACCCCAGCAGAAAATTCTGACAGGGCTTTCTTCTTTCCAGGCTCATCTGGAGTCCTGGAAGCCCAGATCCCACTGAGCAACAGCAAGTTTTGCTGGTAATTTTAGCCACACACACCCCCAATTTACTGGTACCTTACTTTTGGATTTTAACATGGATGGGCCTCTTTCTTCCACAAATTGTAAGCTCACAGTTAATCCATTTTATAACATGTTAAAATGTACCCCTAAATGAGCTACACCAACCCTCAGAATTCCAGGCTCTGGAAACCAAGGTGGTCCCTTCCATCTGGATTTAAGGGTGATGAAGTTTAAGATGTCCCAACTGCTATGAAACAGACAACCGTTTCTAGTGATATCAAACGCTGGTGAGTGTATGGTGACAAGGGCAATCTCCCAGGGCCCTCGTGGGAGTGTGAACTGGCACAACTTGGTAATTAAAATATTTGTGGACTGAAATGTTGAAGATTTCATTATGGATAATGTTGGGGGGAAAAAAACCGGGAGGCAAGATCAGCAAATGGGGAAGAAGAATTCAATTTTACTCAACACCTGGACCCATTATTCCTCTCAGGAGAGAACTGTCTCTGTTTATGAAAACAGCTGGACAAGCACTTGGGGGGAACGTGGGCTCCTGAGGATGAAGATCAGCAGGAGACAAGAAGAAAACAGGTAGACTGCTCCCCTCTGGGACTAGATAGGACTCAGTGTGGGGAGTGAGTTAACAGTAGATGGGAAGGACCAGAAGAAAGACAGGGGAGAACAGAACAGGCATTCCCTAATCCAGGGAATATAATTTATAGTCAGCTACCCATGGAAATTTAGAAAAATGTCAAAATGTCAACCATCCTTGCCACATTCGTGAAATTGAGCACTTCCGAATTCAGTATTTCCAAGCTTAAAACTTTAAGACCCTGTTCAGTGAAGAAAAAATAAATCCGAAATTAGAGCAAAATTTTAAAAATTTTGAAAAATTACAAAATACCTTCCTCTGTCCTACAAATTTCTAATTTTTATGAAATGGAAAGTTTCTAGAAAAAGGTACATCACCCAAACTGATTAAAGAAGTAGGAGAAAGCCTGAATAACCCAATGATCATATAGAAAGTAAAAAAGGCTGTCAGAGAAGAGTCTCCCAAAAAACGTCTGTGCCCATTTGCTATCAACTTCTTTCAAATCTTCAAGGAACAGGTTATTCCTGTGCTATTTAAACTGATCCAGAAAAGAAAAAAAAATGATGGAAAATGCCCCGACCCGTTTTTGTGAAGTTAACAAAAATCCTGATATAAAAACCCAAAAAATACAGTACTAACTGACATTACTCATGAATACCAATGTAGTACTTCTCAACAAACTATTTGTCAACCAAATCCAGTTGAATATTAAAAAGACAATATATCATGGCCAAGTACAGTTAATGCCAGGAACACAAGGATGATTCAATAACAGGGATCCCATTAATATGATTCATTGGGTTAGTAGGTCAGGGCAGTCAAAGAATATGATCATCTAAATCTCTCTGAAGAGCCCTGATAACCAAGCGTGATGGCAATTATAGCTTTCTATGTACACCACTGGCAACAGTCAGCTCAACAGGGGAACATACCGCCCCCAGGAGACCAGAGCTGCACAAGGTGACAGCCAGCCAGAGTCTGGGAGTTGTGCTGGGAGGCTGTGTCATTGATTTATCAACCCTCTCCCTCCAGCCAAGTATCAGAGAAGAACAATCAATACACACAGAAGTAGACAGAGTATGGGGTCTATCAACCAGGGCAGTGTTTTCTCAAACTGTTATATAGCCCATTTGTGGGTCATGAAATTAATCTATTAGGTTTTAACCAGCCATTTTTTCATGGGATCAATGGAATGGAATGGGTACAAAAGCAATAATCACAGGGAAGCCTTCATAGAAATGATAAGCATTGTTTCTTGAAAATTTTGTTCCAGGAACATGAATACTTCTTCCTGCCTGGCTCTACATCCTTGAAGTGAGACTTTGCTACAATTTCCCAATTCATTAATATTTGTATATGATGAGGGTGTAAGTGTCGTGATTAAAGTATGCTCTTCAAAGCTATACTGCCTCCACTGAAAAGCTTGGCTTTGTGTCCATTGATTAATGAATGGATAAAGAAGTTCACACACACACACACACACACACACACACACACACACTCTCTCTCTCTCTCTCCTTGGACTATTACTCAGCCATTACAAAAATGAAATCTCTCCATTTGCAATGACATGGATGGAGCTAGAGAGTATAATGCTAAGCAAGTCAGTCACTCAGAGAAAGACAAACACCGTACGATTTCATTCATATGTGGAATTTAAGAAACAAAACAAATGAACAAAGGGGAAAAAGAGAGAGATTGGAACCAAGAAACAGACTCTTACGTATAGAGAACAAATTGCTGGTTACCAGAGGGAGGGGGGACATAGGGATGGGGATGAAGGAGGGCACCTGCCATGATGAGCACCGGGTGATGTATGGAAGTGTTGAATCACTATATTGTACACCTGAGACTAATATAACACTGTATGTTAACTAACTGGAGTGAAAATAAAAACTTTTAAAAGGGAAAAAGAAAAGCTTGGGTTTGCCTGATTAAATTAGATTAGATTATTTAAAAATATTCACTCTTACCCCTCACCCTCCCCTCAACACACACACATACACACATAATCTCTATGGGAGGAGCATATTTGTTCACTCCAGTGATTTGGGGCTTGGCCTTACAACTGCCCTGGCTTCACAGTAGGTAAAGGTCCTTCCCTACCCACTGACCATGGCTTTGGCTATGTGAGATGCTTTGGCCAATGGGATGTTAGCAAAAATGACTCAAGTAGAAAGCACAAGAAAAATGCTTGTGCATTTGGACCTATTCTCATGTATGTCTGTTATTATCGAGAGAAGAACATATCCTGGCTCGTCTGCTGGCCTAACCGAGGAGGATGAGAGACATATGGAGCAGAGCCCGATTACAAAAAACAAAACAAAACAAAAAAAAAATCCCCATCAGAACAGAATCCTCCCAAGATCAATCAATACAATTTTTAAAAATAGAAACATAAGCAAAAAATAAAATAAAAATAGACACATAAACAAAATGTAATCAGTGAACATGTACCATTAGATAAATTTTTCAAAACAACAGTCACAGATAAATAATAGACAACCTGATCTCTCCTTCAAAAAGCTCAGGTGGAAATATACAAGTGTAAAGAAAACACTTAAGACAACAGAAAAAGTGAGCTTAGAAAAAGAATGGCAAAAATTAAAAAATAAAAACATTACAAATTCGAAGACCACACTAAAAAACCTTTCCCCAACACACGACACACACTTATGAAGAGAAAAAAACGATTTACATTAAAGTCATTCACATCACATCCAGATGAGAATATAAGACGTCAGAATAAAGAAGAAATTGTGTAGATATTGTGGCAAAGTGAGGCACATACAAGGGGAAAAAATCATACTGGCCACAGAGTTCTCTTCAGGAATACTCAATCCCAAAAGGTACAGAATCATTATTTACAAAGACCTCAGGAAAAAAAGTGAGAAAAGTTTTCTTTAATTGTATCACTGAATTTTTTGGTTTTTGTTCAAGAGATATTAACTATACGTATGTTGGATCCTCTTTTGTCACTTTTCTATTATCATTTATTTGCTTGTTTCTATTTCATCTTGTAGAATGCCCATTCTGTCTGGCACGATCCCAGTTCCTTAGTCCACTGTGTGTCATTCCTTATGGGGTCCGCCAAGGCTGAGGAACAGCAGAAGAAGGACCTGAGGTACGAGACCGGATGAACTAGAGCAATCCAGCCCTTCACTTCTGCCTTGGAGTCCGGCTCATCCTCTTACTAACTAAGCTCTTCCTTGTCTCTAGAGCAACATCTTTCTTTTATTATCAACACTCGGAAGTCAATGAGGTCCACAGGAAGCCCCGTAGCCCACAGCTCTTCGTTCTGGGAAGTCCTGCTCCCTCTCCCCACCTTCTCCCCTTCACCTTCAGCAGCCTCTCTCTGTAGGTCACCTTGAGCACCTAGACAAAAAAAACTGTCAAAGACTTTCCCCTTCAACTCTGGGTTGCTTACCATTTTTGGTGTCAAGTAAGACCTCTTTGGGGGACAATACCTACTTCTTTTGAGTCCCATCAAGGCCCCAAATTTCACTGTTCTTACCAAAAGTTTATTAGACAGGCACAATTTGTGACAGTCACCCTTAGGGAAATCTCTGTCCTCACAATCCAAGGAGACACATATCAGCTTTCAGGATCCTCTCTCACATCAAGGTTTGACGGTACTCAAAAAAAAAACCAACAACAACAACTTCATAGTTTGTGTTGGGGGACTAGTACCATTTCCTTATTTCACTGAAGATAAACTTGTTCTTTTTGTTGTGTGTTTTGTGTAGTTTTGAGGGAAAGAACCTGGTAACTCCCCCATTATACCAAATATCTTTCAAAACAACAGGCTTTTTGTTCTTGGAACTTGACCAAATCATTTGAAAGACCTTCTGGATTAGTCCAAACTATAATAATGAAGAAAGGTCTTGCCTTAATAGTTACTGAACACACTACAAAGCTACAGTAAAGGAGTTTGTTTAAAAATATGGTATTAGCACAGGAAGAGACCAGCAGATGAATTAACTAAATATATTCTAAAATTAAAATGTTAATGCTTTTTTAAAAAAGACTAGAAGAAGACACATATATGCATATATTTTCTCTAGGTATGATATTATTTCTAAGCATTTTGCAGAGGCAACGAGCTCTTAAATTAAGAAACTCCTAGAGGTCCCCGGGTGGTCCAGTCGGTTAGGTGTCTGCCTTCTGCTCAGGTCGTGATCCCAGAGGCCTGGGATCGAGCCCTACGTCTGGCTTCCTGCTCAGTGGGGAGCCTGCTTCTCCCTCTCGCTCTGCCAGCTACTCCCCTAGCTTTGTGCTCTCTCTCTCTCCATCAAATAAATTAATAAAATCTTAAAAAAAAAAACTCCCTAAAGTAGACTGCTTGAAAATTGTAAACGTCAGTGTATCCAAAACATAAATAAAAATAAAATATTCATGACAAAATGGGAAAATTATTCGCAACATATAAAGGACAAAGGTTAATATTCTTTATACATAAAGAACACTTACAAATTAATAAAAAAATTTTCAATAGAAAAAATTGGCAAAAAAAAAGGAAGATAAAATCTCTTATACTATTTCTAGTGTCCTAAGGAAACCTTACACAAAACCACTAATAGAAATGGCCCAAAAGTATTTCTAAGAATCTCTCGATACTAAGATTTCCTTAAATCTTATATTGCCAACTATTGCAAAGTAAGAGTACATATTGAGAGCAGCTTTCTGAAAGAGAACTTGATAGTATAAATTTAAAGTCTTAAAGCTGCACATAGTTTTTGACCCCCAAAGTCCACATCTTTTAATAAATATGTTTTATGTTTTTAAAGCAGGAAAAACACACAATGGAAATTTCAAAAAAGTGAAGAGAATCTGAAGAGTCCTTTCATACTACAAATGAGTTTTTATTAATAAAATAGGTACTCTTCCTTTTTCTAAATTATTTTCAAAATAAAAGGCTAGTATATTTATAAATGAAGGCTTGGAGAACAAATGCATTTCTGAGTATTTGACCACAGTAATTTATAGCATACACTGGCTGGAGCTGTTCAGTGCTGACGAATTCCAGAAAGTAATTGCATAAAATACTTGGAGAGGAAATTGCTTTATGCTTCCATGCTATTTATGGAAATTAGCATCTTTGTAAAAATAAACTGCAAGCAATCACAATCATAAACCTTGAAATGTGGTTTCCATAAGATGTTAGCTCTGGTGCTTTAAGATCTATTAGCAAGGCGGTGGGGGAACACTGCCCACTTTTCTGTTACGAAGCAATTACATATAATTGGTTTTTTCCTCTTGTATCTAAAATCCTTTCTTTTCTCCTAGATGCTTCCCTGTGGAGTATATATATACTGAAATGTTCACTTTGCCCAGAACAACCTTGCTAATGGACCCGCTTCCCTTTCAAAGAGCGTCGCACATTTCCTTTCTCAGTGCCTCACTTTCTGTAACCTACATCTTGCCCTGAAACTACTCCTTCAAACATCACCAACCATTTCACAAGATCAGGGTCTTGGGACCCTGTGACCAACTTTCATGGTCATGCATCCCTAAAACTTGTTCAAAACCTGACGGAATCCTCATTTCTTCCCTCTCTCTCTCAATCCCACAGTAATCCCTTGTCAGGATCTATCTCCTCAGGTTCTGAAATGGTTTTCCCTCGTCACCCTCTTGTCTACGGCTAACTCCCACCCACGCGCTCTTGTGAACGGAGTTGAAGGTCTCATTATTACCAGCCTGGACCAGTGCCAGCTGCCTTCCAAGTATCCTCAGCTCAAGTGCATCACCAGTGGTCCAGGCAAATCTCACTGGGGCCTCCCATCACCTCCTGAACACCCACAGGACTCCATGCACCCCTCTTTATTACTGACTTACGTCGCATGCTCGTTGAGGTCCTGTCCAGTATAACCACAAACTGTCTTTGCTCATCCTGATTTCATACCCCGTGCCGCCATGTACCCTACTCTTCAAACATATGGTATCCATGGAAGCGGAGGGGCAGCCACAGATTTAAGAAACAAATTCCAAGATGGAACAAATACAAGTTAGTGACAGAATGGGTACAGGGCAAGGCAACAAAGAAGAATGCATCTAGAGGGAGCCCAGGATTCTGGCTCATATGACCAGGTGATGGAGAATCTAAGCTTTGAGACAGAGTTGGGGCAGGGGGGATGAGGACTTCCATTTAGGAAGTATTGTCTTTAAGCCCCTCCCCCCCAGTAGCCCAGGGGAGGTGGCTAGCAGCTCATGGATATGCTGATGTGCAGCTCAAGGAGGAGGCAAACAGAATGCTGTCAGAAATACCGGGCCTTTTCCATTTTGGAGAGGCTTTTGAGTTTCAAACAATAATAATAAAGAAAGAAAAGAAAAGAAAGAAAAACCAAAATAGACGTTCAAAACTGTGTTTTATTTCCAATGTTGACATTTAGAAGTTAAAGTAAAATAGAAGATATCTATCTTTTCAGTGTATGTAGAACCTTCTTGGAAGAGAACCTTTGAAAGCTGGATCCCTAGGGGAGCTGGGTCCCCTGGTGGTAAGTCCCACTCAGGAGCCTCTGGAGAGGAAACCAGAGGCATGATGGGAGGTGCCTGAGGAGAGCAGAGGGAGACAGAAAGAAGAGGTCAAGTACAGAACTCCGGAACTGAGCAGCTTTTTTAAAAAGCCAGAGATGGGGGCGCCAGGGTGGCTCAGTCATTAAGCGTCTGCCTTCGGCTCAGGGCGTGATCCCGGCATTCTGGGATCGAGCCCCACATCAGGCTCCTCCGCTAGGAGCCTGCTTCTTCCTCTCCCACTCCCCCTGCTGTGTTCCCTCTCTCACTGGCTGTCTCTATCTGTCAAATAAATAAATAAAATCTTTTAAATAAATAAATAAATAAATAGCCAGAGATGGGAAGGTCAGAGAGGCAGAAAGAGAAAGGAGTCAGGTGTCACCTGCGACAAGCAAGGAGAGGGCTTCCTTCCGTTCTCCCACTGGATTCTCATGGGATCTGCCCAATGACTCCATCCTGCAGTTACAGGCCTCGGGGGGCAACGTGGTAATAAGGTGGATCCTGCCTCCCGGACAAGCCGAGGTCTTTCTGCTCAGGCTTCTTCATGAGTGTCCCACACAGCTTGGAATCTGCACCCAAAATCACTGTGCAGGGTGAGGTCACACAGGGAGCACCGTTATGGCATAAAACCCAGAGTGCCGGAAGAACTGTACCCAGAATAAAACAGGACGAAGAGAAAAAGGGCCACAAGGTATATCAAATGTGTAGCAAAGCAGTCAACTAAGGAAAAAATTATTCTAAGGAATATTCAAATAAGTAAGCAAAGACGTGAGCATGAGATGCTCATTACAGGTGAACGAACCATCCTGGAAACCACCCAAATGTCAAATAAAGAAACAATGTGCTTCAACAAATTCTGGTATCACAGTGTGTCCATAAGTACAGTGAACACAGCCATTACAAATGCAAACACAGTCATATATGTGCTGACGTGGAAAGATATTCACGATATAGTGACTGAAAACAATGATGGATAGCCGTATCGTTAGCATGACCCCATTTATCAAAACATAACACACGTATTTTTATCATATTTATGCATGGAAAAGTCTGGCAGATTACACATGAAAACACTAATAGTTATTTTCTGGGTGGGAGTAGTAAGGCCAAATTTTTATTTTGATTTTCTTTCCATTTATCCAGATCTTCTACTTTTCTTCAAGTTTTTATGTGCATAACCTACCCACTAGCAGTCACTGCTGCTAGACAGAGAACGTCAAGCTGTGGCAAGGAGGTCAATCAGTTCACTGTCATTCTCTGAAACCTCTTATCTAGATGGGGACCAGCAGGAACAGCGCCACAGAGCTTGGCTGGGGAGTTCTTAAGATGTGAGTTCATGCACAGGAGAGTAAGAAGAGAAGTGGTTGCGCCAGGACCTCACTAGTGTCATAGAACTCACTCTGCGAACAGTGAATACAAGTGTTGATGGCTCTCTAACCACTGCTCACGCACGACCCAATTCAATCAAGAGGACACCAACCCAGACCGCCCTCTCAGTCTGCCACCCTCCTTCTCCCGCGTCAGGAGTGTGGTTCTGAGGAGGTGGGGGATTTCTGCACCTCACCACAACCACCCATGCTCAGATTCTGCCTCCTGATATAAAGGGGATGGGGTAAAAGCTAAAAGGTCAGGATTAACATTTGTGGTGTCAGAAGGGGACAACCACCGCCGAGGCCAGAGCCAACACCAGGACGAGAACTACGAACACCAAGGCCTCCACCGAGACGACAGCCACCCAGACAAAACTGCCATCGAGACCCGAACCACCCAAATATCCAGAACCACCGAGACCAGAACCCCTCCCAATACCAGAACTGAGGAAACCAGAATGATGGATCAAGACCGAAAATAGCACCAAGCCCAAAAACAATGCCAGAGAGAACCGCTGAGACCAGAACCACCAAGAACCACCTCCAACAGCAACCCTGAAAACTTCAGAGCAGAACCACTGAAATCCGAATCACTGAGACCACAACTACCACCAAGACCAGCCCTGGCCCTCGGCCTAGAGCTGACATGTCTAATTTTAGTGTCACGATATTCAGCGGGACCTTTGCCAATGCCAAAACATTGGTCTTAGGGGCCAAAGTGGTGACAGACAGGAGCTAAGTGCCTCACATTCTAAAAAGAGTGACCAACATCAGGCAGACACCTGCCTCAGAGCTCGCTAGGGAGGGGCATGGTGAGTCCTACTGTCACCTCCCTCCTCTCTAAGGAGGAAAAAGAGCACTGCAGGGGAACCTGCCCAGAGACCGGCCATCCACCCTCTACCCCCACCGACTGGCCTCAGCTCAGACAGTCTGCTGATCTGTCCCCCGGAGCAGGGCATGGGAACTGAAGGCAGCTGGCAGCCAGAGAGAGGAGGGAGCGTGTTGGATCCCATGCCTCCGCTGTCTGCACAGCAGGGAAGCGTGCATTTCCTATGGATCGAGTGGACAACACCAAAGGGAGCAGGGGTGTCTTTGTGATTGAAGTGTGGTTGACACATGACGTCACATTCGCTTCAGCCGTACAACGCAGTGATTCGGCAAGTCTCTATGTTATGCTACGGGTATGGGTTTAAACCACCTTGCTGGTACCCCAGCCCACAGAGCTGAGCACTGGGCAGGAAGAGCCCAGCAGCAATGCCAGGCAGAGCCGGACCTCCTGCTCCAGGAAAGGGAGGGCCTGCAGAGCCGTCTGAAGAAACCGCACTTGCCACCCGCAGGCACGAGAGTCAGCGAGAGCCGGACGTGCAGTGGCAACCGCCAGAGAGAGGCATCCAGTTAAGTAGAAAACTCTTTGCTCTTCTCCCTGCTCCCTTCTGCTATTTCCAATGCCAGGAAAGCTGGACCCAGAATAATTAAAAGGAAGAAGTATCCCAGAGCCAATCCTCACCACTGGTTGAGGTGGGAAGAGAACAGACCACAGCACAACCGCGTGGCATGTGCCCGGAGCCACGTGTCAACCCTACACGGGACAGAAGGGAGGGGAGATTGAAAGCAAAGTGGGGAATCAAAATTTTAAACCGGACTGGACTTTTTTTTACATGAAAAAATGAAAGTGAATCTGCCCAAGGTTTCGCTAAGGAAGGGAGTGGGTTTGACGAAGCATGCTTGGAGCCCATGACTGGAGCCATGTTTACACCCACGGAGTGGAGGTTTCCCCATGAAGGAGGCTGCAAAGGGAGAGCTGGAACAGCTCCCCAAGGAGAGGATCTGAAGCCGCAGGAAGCTTCCAGGGCCCATGACACCGGAAGTGGGAGGGAAGCAGCAAGCTTCTCCAGAAATGTTCAAGAACAAGTTAGAAAAACACAAGACTGCCGGCCTCATGCTTTGCTCTGCAGTCCATCACAGTTACTTGTGGTCAGTGACTACAAGAGGTTAAGTCGTCGCTGGTGTATTAAAGGAAATCTCGTTTTTATTAAATGAGTTGGCACACCCTTGCTCCCTGTGGCTCAGCCTTGTGTCTACTAATTCTCTACCAGCCACCTAGTGGCAGAACACAAGGCAAGGGGAGATACGGAGGGACATCTCAAGGCGCCCAAACACCAAAGTCCCAAGACACCCCAGAGGGGCAGTTTTGAATCAAACCCAGGCAGGCCCTAGACAGACAACCACATGTCCAACCCATGAGCAGGGTCTCAGGACTGACCGACACTTCACTAGAACATTCTCCCATGACCCATGGGGAGACTGCCCTAGCCAATCCCACTCACACCTGCAGGAGCTCCCCATGAGAAGATGGGGCCCCACCCCCTCCTAGCCGGTGCAGCATCCTCTCTGTTCGGCTGATGCCTCCTGAGTGCCCCCTACAGTACCACAGCAGAAACTACAGGCAGGCTCCAGTTCTCACCCACCATACAGGCAGCAACAGCCGCAGACAGCTCCGTCCATCACATACCCGTCACATGCCAGACACTGTTTTTGTTTTGTCTGTTCCCTTCTTCCACTTGCAGCGGATTAACTTCTCCAAACAATTCTGTGAGGTAGATCCCCTCTCTACAGAGGCCGAAACTGATGCAGAGAAGTTTTCGTGGCAGGTCAGGAAGGAGGTGCGCTGGGACTCGAGCAGTGGGCAGTGTGGATGATAGTGGAGTCAGAAACCTCCGTTTACGATCTCCTGCACACACTGCCCCAAACAGGGAAACAACACGGCCAGAGGCACACAGATATGGAAAAATCCAAAAGAGGTCACTGAGTGATTCAAGCTGGGCAAACACTGCCCTTGGCCAAAGGTCAACAGACTGCCTCAAAGCACATTTAAATTTTATAGGGTGCAAGAAGACAAAATGAAACGTGGTGCCTTGAAACCTCAGCCCCAGCTGACCAGGAATAAAGCCTGTTTCAGATCTGCTGAGGGGACAGAAAAGCAAGTCTCCACCATCTGCCACCACCCTACACCCCACTGACTAGAGAAACCCTAAAACCACCCTGAAAATACTTAACTTCCATTCTCAAAAAGAGATCTGTTAAAATGTACTTATGGAGTGGCATCAATGAAATGGGATAACGGGGGAGAAACCGCACCTCGACAACCAGTTCTCATGAGCCACTGAAGTCATGGGGCACTGGAGCTGGAAGAGGCTCAGAAGCACTGTGTCCAAGAAAGTGAACTGAGAGGCAGTCTGATGAATCGATCCCACGGTGTGAGCCTTTATGCAAGTGTGCATCCTCATTCAACAGACATTAAAGCCCTTCTGAAGGGCCAGGCCCTTGGCTAGACCCTGAGGGTACACAGGCCACCCCACTAAGCCATACACCCAAGAAGTTATGTCTGAAAAGAGGGGTTGCCTTATTCTAATTCCCACAGGGGGCTGTCCTGGGCTAGCCCAGCCCTGGGAACACAACACTACAACGTGCTCTGCACCTTTAGACCGGAGGCTACAGACTGCTTGGCTAAAGTCAGGCTGCAAACATTTGTCTGGCTTCCACTGCTTTCAAAACCGGGAGGTTTCATAGGAAACCTGGATGATCCAGCTATCTTGAGAAATTAGAAGCTATGGCAATCCCGGGCTTGGGGTGATGGTCAGATGGAGGCGAGCAGAGGCTTCTCTAACTAGATGGACCACGTGCCATCCACTTTGCTGCTGTCTCCACCACTCCCTATAGTCTCTTGGGCGATACTATCTTCACTCTTTTATTTCAGTCTGCCCTGTTGGCAAATGAGGATGCAAGAGATGAGGTGGGCCTTCTCAGGCTAGTGGGAAAGACAGGAATCTAAAAAAAGGACTGCAAAATAGTGTGATATGTGTTGATAGAAGCAAACTCAGAATACGTATTTAGTGGCTGAGCTAAGGCCAGAACCTAGGCTCTGCCCCATTCATTGTGTTCTGGCCTCTAGCAGCCTCGCCTCTACTGGGCACATGCAGACAGTCATTCTAGACTGAAAAAACAGGGTCCACCACAGTCCCAAGTCACTGCTGGTACATGGTATTCAAGTGGCACCCAGGCCCTACTCAGGACTCAGAGAGGACCCAAGGAATTTGAATCATTCTTACAGCTAAGACAACCAGAAATACCGTTTGCTGGAGGTAAGAGAGAAAATTAGATTCTCTTCGGTATAGGGTTAACACAAATCACACCACCTCTTGGCGATCTAGAGTAATGCTGGTAAGCAAGCAGAGGGATGCCTGCCATACTTCTTTCCTAAATACTACCTGCAGGAGGGCAGAGGGCATGAAGACTGTCCGTATCAGCAGCCACCAGGAGCTCTGCCAGGAAGCCATGGGGTCCAGTTTCCTGGGGATCTCTCCTGAGCCTACAAAAGAGGAAAACATTGGTTTCCATCCAGCTCTGCCCCCGGTGGCAGCACCATGACTTAAGACACCAATCAGAGGGAGGGATCCTGAGCCTCCCATAACGTCTTGCAAAGGTTTGTGTAGGTCCAAGGTGGAGCTGTACCAAGGGTACAGATGGGCCCACATCAAGGTCAGCAGGGCAGCTGGACCTGACTCCCATGTGCAACCCACACCTCTAGCCCTTCAGAAGCTGAGACATCTCTGCACCAGCCGCTTTCCAGCTCATGTGTCAGCAGCAGGGTGTGGCTACTGGCATCTGACTCAGGAAGTCAGCACGGAGCCAAGGCTTAGGGCACCTGCCAGCTTCTTCGACTTCAGGCAAAAATGAATCTAAGACCAACTAAGCCAGCCCAGAGACTGGAAGGGACCTGCCTAAGGTCACACAGCATGGTGACTGTTGTACGACTGGAACGCAGGTCTTCTGAAAGTTCAAGGCTTTCCCCAGCAGATGACACCGTGTGCTGTCCGAACCCCAGACCTGCAGCCTGAGAGGTCTGAGAGCTGAGTCCGGGGTGGTTCAGAGGGCACAGCCTCAACGCCCGCCCAACACAACCTCCCAAAAGTAGGTGAGGGTGAACCAGCAGAGGCCCCCTGAGCCTGGGAGGGCCGCGGGGGGGGTCTCTGCAGCGTTCTCCTGACAATTTACAGGGAAATCAGTATGAGTCGAGACTGGAAAAGCCGAGGTCACACTCGCCTCTCGCTTCGCCTCGCGGGCGCCTTGGCGGAGCCGGTGTCCGGGGGCGGGTCGGTGGCTTCTCTCCATCTGGAGAAAGCATTAAGGGCCTGGCCTAATGCGATCCGCAAATGTGCTGCTGTTTCCGACCTGAGGCGGCGACTCTGGGCCGAAGGGAGGCGGCCGGTGCCGGGCCCCGGGACCGCGCGCCCCCCTCGCCGGCTCGCCCCGGCTGCCCCGCCGCACACCCCGCCGGCCGCCTGCTGCCCGCCGGTGGCTCCTCCTGCGTCCGCGCGCCCCCGGCACCCTACGCCCGCTTTTCCCGCGGGCGCGTCGCCTCGGCCCCTGGCGCTCTAGGCGCTCGAGACCCACCGGCCGGGCGGCCGGCCCTTCCGACGCTCACGGCTCCTGGCTGCTGTCCGTCCGTTTTCCGCCTGGGAAGCCCGAGCCCGAAAGCCCCCGTTCTCCGGGGTTCCCCCACAAGTTAAGAGCGAGCCCCGCCCGCGGAGAGCCCCGCACGTCACTCCCCGAATGCTCCAGGAGCCCACGGAGCGTGCCGACCCGAGGTCTCCAAGCCGCGGCGGGGGTGAGCGCCCCGGTCCTGGAGACCCCTGGACCCGCGAAGTAACCCCCTCCCGCTCCGCCTCCCCCAACCCTGCTCGGCGGCCACTGCCCCGAGTCTGACTACCCCCGGGGAAAGCCTTCCCTCGCCCCCCGCGCGGAGCTCGCGACACCCACCTTGCGCGGTGGACGCTTCTGGAACGTGCAGCCCGGGCGGCGCGGGCCGGGCGCGCGCGGCGGAGAGGCGGGCGGGAGCGGCGCCGTCAACACCTCGTGCGGAATCCGGGACCAGGACGTTCCCCGACGCCGGCCTCCAGCCCGCGGCGCCGCAGTCGCTGCCGCCGCCGAGCAGTTAAATGGGGCTGGGACGGGGGCCGCCCCGCCTCTCCCGCCCCCTCCGGGCGCGGAGCGCAGCGCTGGCGGGGGCCCAGCGGCGGAGGGCGCGCGCCGCCACCTGCACCGCCCGGCAAGTGCACGGCGCGCCTCGCCGCCCGCCCGCCCTCCGCCCGAGCCGGGGGCGCCGGGGCGCGAGGGGAGCGCGTGAGGGGCCGGGCCCGGGCCGCTGCGAGCGCGCGGGGCCTCGGCGACGGCGAGACGCGGCTGGAACGCTCCTCCGCCCGCTTCCTGGAAGCCACTCCTCGCCCTGGGCCGGCCGCCAGGCGTGGTGCCAAGAGCCGGGATTGCCGACGCCGCCACCGCCGACGCCGGCAGGCGCGCTGGGGAGAGGCGGCCGCGGCCTCGCGAGCCAGCCCGGGGCGCCCCGCCTCAGTCGGAGCCGGGAGGAGGGCTGCCGTCGCCTCCCGCCGTCCCGAGCCCCCAGCCTCCCCTCCCGGGCCAGGCGCCGGCGCTGCTCAGGCCGGCCCAGTGGCCACACGGAGGGGTGCCCGCAGCCGCCAGCCGCCGGCTCATGCCCGCGGGCCTCAGGCGCCCCCGGCCGGTCGGGTCCTAAGCGGAGTCCGCGACCCCCGTCCCGGCCCGCGCCGCCTCGGTCCCGGGCCCCCGCCCCCCGCGCAGAACCCACGCCCCCCGCGCAGAACCCACGCCCGGCCACGGACTCCTGAGCGCGCTCACCACGTGGACATCTGGCCGCCAGGGGCCACGAGTGACCGAGTAGGGTCCCCTCCAGGCCAGGTACCAGCAGCCACTTCATGGGAGATGGGCTTGTTTGAGCTGCCCAAACAATGGGGTGCCGCGCCAAGGGTTAAGGGTAACGGGATGTCAAGACTGGGGACAGGGATGACTTTCCTTGTGGACTTCTAGAAGTGAAGAGAATTAAGACGCAGTGTTTGTCCCTGGCTTGGGCCTAATCTCAGAGGTATAAAGCCAGGGGCCAGGGTACAAAGCTCAGAAAGGCTGCCTTATGCCCCACCTAAGTGTGACCACGGGCATCATTTCCTTGGGTACCCGTGTGCCAGCCACTGTGCTGAGCTCTTTGTGCACAGTTAATCTTCACATCGGGCTCAGTGGCGTTGGTTAAGATCATTATTTCCATTTCACAGTGAGGAAGCCGAGGCCCAGAGGAAGATACCTTGCACACAGTGAGTTGCAAAGCCAGGGTTGACGCCGGTCTCCTCTCTAAAGTTCCTCTGCTGTTCATCCCGGAAGCTGCACTCCGGCCTGTTCTGTAGTTGCTACATTCGGCTGGTGTCAGACTGTGTCCCCACTCCATGTGAGACGGCTGGACTCTCATGGTCAGATGAGCAGAGGACAGTGTGCCAGGGGCAGAGGGCGCAGGGGGAGATGGCTCAGTCCAGGGCAGGGATCGCTGGGCTGAACCTCCAAGATGGCACCTACCTACGGTTCTCCGTCGTTCTGTTCGTATGAAGCCAAGGGAACAATGTTGTGAATACCGAACCTCTGAAAGACAGAGTTAGGTCCCTGCCAGCCCCTGGTCACGTCTGTCAACCAATCAATATACAACCTCATTTTATCTGTGGTTCTCGTTAGAACATACCTCATGGATTCATGAACACTGAACCCATGGCCACCAGCAGTACCACTCCTGCCCGAATGAAGCATCTCCGGCCCACGGATTTGCTCTGGAGGACACATCGCACTGAACCTCTGTTTAGGAGCACTGGCCAGCCCTCCAGCACTGCTTTGGGGGCCCTTTTAAACAGCGAAATGACCAACAAAGAAGACAAAAACATAAAAAGTGGCACAGCATAGACCCTAAAAGGACACTTGCTTACAGGGTGACTGCTGACACCAGAAGGCAGAGTAGGGCCCCCCGTTCCACCTTCCACCTGTCACTGGGGACACGAGAGCAGGTGATTCACAATTTCTGCCCCTTTTCCAAATGAGCATGAACTGCAAGTATTGATTTGCTGAAAATAAATCTTAGGTGAATTCACAAACATGGGAGATGCAAATAACGAGGACCGAGCGTTGGTGCTTCTCACCAGGGTGTCAGTAGGGGGATAACAACACCATTTCAGGACATCAGGGGCACCAGGCTCTGCTCCAGGCTCCTCGCACGTATTAAGTCAGTCATCACCAGCCTATGGGGTAGGCATTGTTTTTATTCCATTTTGCAAATGAGGAGACTGATGTAGAAGGGTTGAACCACACATTCTTAGCAGCGAGAATGTGCCAGTTCTCACGTCATTCATAGTCTAAAACGAGCCCTGATGTTCATGGAGCCTATTGCAAGAAGCACATGAATATTCAAGATGAAATGGAGAATTCAAAGAGACATTATGTCCGTGCAGCTGGGGTGAACTGAGCTGCCCGTGCCTGCAGTTCGGGAAAGCACCGAGAGTGCCTGTGGAGCAGAAGGTGTGCTGGCAACACTGGAGGTGCTCTGCTCCAGGTAGAAGTGCCTCAGCGGGACTTCCTGTCTCATTGCCCCGGGCACTCTTGATTCCTGAGCCAGGCTCCAGGGGGCGCCCTGCATCACGTATGGAGGCCGGGCTGAGGCGCGCTCTCCCATGGGCTACATCTCCTGTTGGGCCAGCCCCTCAAGAAACAGTGGGTGGGCAGTGAAAAGGAGAAGAGCAGGCATCACCAGCACCGAGGGCAGTTCCTTCCTGTTCCTCCAGCAGATCAAGCGATCCCCTTTGTAACGAAGGCACTGTGAGTTAGCCAGGAAGGGCAGACTCCACTTAGGGAGGGCTGGCTGGACCTCGCAGGCCCTGTGCCCAGGTTCCCAGCTAACTACCCCCATTAGGACTCTCCTACCACTCTGCCCAAGTGTAGACCCAAAACTTTCCCTCAGTCACCCACCCACTCTCCCCTCTGCCCTGCACCCCCTCCACTCAGATCTGGCCAAAATGTTTCAACAAGACATTGCTGAAGAGGTGGGAGAAGATTGGGGAGTGGGAAGAACAGAAGAGAACGTACCCCCAAAAAGCCAATCTGTTGGATTGGGCCACTGGGTGCAGTGGGCCACCCAATCTATCTCTGAGGGTTCTGGCCCTAGACTGCCCCTTCCTCCCAATAGAATCCCTACCGCCTGAGGACAAGGGCAGTGTCGTCAACCCTGAGAGTTCTAAGAAACTGAGTTCCACTTCTTCCCGAGGATCCATCTTCTTGAGTTCCGGTTTCCTTTACCAGGCACAAGATCTGCTTCTTCCCTGGAAGAGTTTTAGGGATCCCCACCTCTACTCCCAGCATGGCCTACTAACCCCCACCAGACAGGCAGACAAGCACAACAACGCTACATTTGTGTGGGAGGCGTGCACAGAGGACCAGGGAATTTACTATGGGTGACGCTGGTGTGGGAGTAGGTGTGTGTTTTACCCTAAGAGAGAGAAGACATCCCTTCCGGGCATCAGCCTGAATTTGTTCTTGATACAGTTTTGTTCTCTCTGCTCGCAGGACCTGTGAGATGGGTGTGAGAAGCACGCCCGAGAAGATGACATTGGAGGCTTGGAGAGAAATATTTGGGGGCGAATCCTATAGAAGTTGCAGTTGACTACAATAGGAACAAAGCATACGCTCTCAGCCAAAGCCCTCAGGAGATAAGAGGCTGGGACTGCCAGGTGAGCACGGTGTGTTAGGGCTGTGAGATTGTCAAGAGGGTGGTCTTCCAGAAAAAAGAAAACTGTAAGGGAGTAGAGAGCAGGACAGGAAAGGGGGGAGAGCAGAGCAAGCCTGAGGCCCAGGGGCGGTCTCCCTTTTGCTTGATCCTTAGTGTCCCTGGAGCAGAAGATTCGCCACACACTTGCCCAGTCTTAAGGCAACATCCACGTGCCAGTCCATCCTCGCCTCCTCTAGAGTTGGATGGTGGCGTGACCTCCCCGGCTACTCCCGTAAACCAAAGGCAGTGCTCCAGAGAAGCTCTCAGGCTTGAGCCCTTGGCAGCCATGCTCTCCTCAGCAGGGGGACGGGTGCACCTGCCGACGCTGGGGGTCTGGACAGAGCGTCCACACCGACAGCACCGACTTCACGCGGTGCTTCAGGTCTCCTTAGCCCCATATGGGAAACACGCTCAGCCAGTGTTTACAGTTTTCTGCCTGTCCGGGGTGGAGTCCTTCTTTGGAACAGAAATTTGTTTTATAAAATGTGTTCAAGTCTCCTGCTTCCTCAGCAAAAAGAGCCCTTGGGAAGAGGGGTGACAGGAGCCGGTTCTGTGCGGTGAGGCGCTCTGGGCTGTGGCGTACCCTCGCTCTTGGCTTCTCCTCTCATCCCGCCCTGAGATCCCCAGAGAGCACCTCGGGGGGCCAGATGGGTGATCTCATGACTTCTCTGAGGGCCAGATGCATGCTTTCAAGTCAGGAGCTTAGGAATTAGGATTACTGCGGCTCTGGGGCTCTGAGCCAATCGGAATCTCTGTCGGGAGGGTGGTGTTGGACAGACTTTTTCTAGAAAGTTTCAAATCCTTAGGGGTGGGCTAAGGAGGGTTAGCGTCCCCTAGAGTGTTGGAAACAAACAGAACTGGGATCTGGTGACCTTCCATGCCTCAAACCAAGGCTGGTTCCCACGTGGCCTCTAGGACTAGGAGGGTGCTGACCTGGCTCGGATTTGTGTGATCTTATACTCTGATAATCTCGCGTGTGCGCACACACACACACACGCACACACACACACACACACACATATGTCCAGATAGACTCTACTGCGGATCGGGAACAAAACACAGATGCCCCGGGAAGAACGGATTTGCTAGTAACTTTGAACCGTTCCACTCGGCCCCTGACAACCCTCATCTTCCCTTCAGAGGCACAAGGTGAGAGGGGAACCCTGGAGCTCTCGTCAGGAAACCCACCATTGCGGTCCAGGATTGGCCACAAATTGGGGGATTCTGGGCAAATCGCTTCACCTCTCCGAGCATCAGCTTTCCCTGCTACATTGCGGGCAATAGGTCTTTCCAGTGTAATGTCCAAAATTGTTGTTATACTCTGCTTGTATAATACAGCAACTCTCTACATATAGCAGCTCCTCCACCACTCAGCCACAGCAGTCTCTGCAGCTCGGACCCCAACCAGAACAGAAAAGGCCTCTGCGCATCCGCCTGACATCAGATTTAAGCATATTGTGTCTGAGCAAACACTTGGGTCTCACCCAAGCTTTTGATTCTGTGTTTGCACATTGTTCCAACGTGTTTGTTCTTCTGGCTTTCAAGAGTAACTTAGAGGCTGTAAATTCGAAAGGAAAAGAAAGCCTGCTAAGCAAAGCGATACTAGCCACATAAAGTCACTACAGAAGAACTGTAAAAGGCACAAGAGAAGTAAAAACAAAAACAAAAAAACAACACCATAGTCTGGGAAAGTTTTATTCCCCTCAGAAGGCCTCAGAAAATCACTGCATCCTGGCACGGTACTGTGTCCGTGTTCACGAATCCAGATTATTTATCGAATGCATTTGTACGTTAGACTCTGTTCATGGATGGATCGAAGTACATGCTACGTTTTAGGAAATCATTCACTCACAAAAGGGTTAAGATTTAAGAAAAAGAAAACAGGGGCGCCTGGGTGGCACAGCGGTTAAGCCACCCAGGGGTCCCCACATTAGGCATTTTTTAAAAGATTTTATTTATTTATTTATTTATTTATTTATTTATTTATTTATTTGAGAGGGAGAAGCAAACTCCCTGCCGAGCAGAGAGCCCGACACAAGGCTCAATCCCAGGACCCTGAGATCCTGACCTGAGCCAAAGGCAAATGCTTAACAAACTGAGCCACCCAGGTGCCCCTATTAGGCATTTTTATCCCTTCTTTACCAAGACCCAGGCAAAAATGTTCTTTTTTTTTTTTTTAAGATTTTATTTATTTATTCGACAGAGATAGAGACAGCCAGCGAGAGAGGGAACACAAGCAGGGGGAGTGGGAGAGGAAGAAGCAGGCTCATAGCAGAGGAGCCTGATGTGGGGCCCAATCCCATAACGCCAGGATCACGCCCTGAGCCGAAGGCAGACGCTTAACCGCTGTGCCACCCAGGCGTCCCTAGGCAAAAATGTTCTATGGATGAGTGTGAAGAACCAATTTCCTTCAGATCCCACCATCCACGATTGGCCAGCTTCAGATCCGAAGAAAAGTTCAGTTCAATGCAGTGAAATGCAATGTATATTAACTGACAATCGACTTTGTGCCAGGCATGGGCTAGGTCCTGGGAACACAATGGTGTAATAAGATATTACCTGTCCCTGAAGGAGCCAATGAGATAGGGTGTGATAAATGTTCCCAGAGTGTTAGAACAGGGAGCTATAAAAGAATTGGGTAGGATGGCAATTAATTCGGTCATGGGGGTGTTAGAGATTCTTAGGAGAAGTGATGTTTCCGTTGAGAGCTAACTTTTAAGTACAGGCTCAGGATCTTCTTCCTTAAAATAAAATCAGCTACTCCCCAGTGAAAACCAATCTACTAGAATATTTAGTATATTTAGAATATACTATTTAGAATAATATAAATGGCTGGGGTGGGGATCAGATCTAGGAAAGAATAAGTAAATCCGTCCCATGCTCTAGAACAAATCCTATCTGACCACCTAGCACACATGTGAGTTACACATGCCTCTTCAGACTAATGAGGAATTGAGGGAACATTGTAGAGTATCTGCAGTGGACATATCCTAATGGGGCCCCCCAGTGATCGCTGTCTCCTGGTACTCGCACCACTGTGTAATCCCCTCTCCTTGAGTGTGGACAGGATCTGTGACTTACTTCTAGCAATAAAATATGACAAAGGTGCTTCCTTGGTGCTGCCTGCAGAGGTGGCAGCCATTCCCTCTTGGCATCCTGGCCACCCTCAGACCTCTGTTGAAGCCCATGATCATTAAAAAGAGGACCAAGAAGTTAAGCCAGCACCAGTCAGACCCCTATGTCAAAATTAAGCACAACTGGCAGAAACCCAAAGGCATTGACAATAGGGTACATACAAGATTCAAGGGTCAGATCTTAATGCCCAGCACTGATTACAGGAGCAACAAGGAAACAGAGCACATGCTTCCCAGTGGCTTCTGGAAATTCCTAATCCACAGCATCAAGGAGCTGAAGTGTTGCTGCTGTGCAACAAATCTTACCGGGCAAAGATTGCTCACAATGTCTCCTCCAAGAACCACAGAACCACAGTGGAAAGAGCACCCCAGCTGGCCATCAGAGTCAGCAAGCCCAATGCCAGGCTGTGCAGCAAAGAAAATGAATAGACAACTGGTGCACACATCATAATTTTGTTGATAAAACCATAAAACTACACACGCACAAAGAATTTTCAAAGGCAATGGGACAGCCCTTCTTTGATTATGTTATATAACATGGTAACTTCCCTCTTGCCAGGAGACTCTCTCCCTTATTTGATAGGATGAAGGGAGCCAATAATAGAGAGACCCATGTGGCAAGGCACTAAGGATCTCCAGCAGACAACCAGCAAAAAAACCGAATTCTGCCATCAAGCACATGAACTTGGCCATGCATCCTTCCTCAGTCATGCCTCAGATGAGACCTCAGCCCTGGCTGACACTTTAACTGCAGTCTTGTGAAAGACCCTGAAACAGAGGATCCAGGTTAGCCCTGCCTGGATTTCTGAAACACAGAAGCTGCAAGATACTCAATGTCTGAACGTGTGTTGTTTTAGCCACCAGGTGTGTGATACTTTGTTAAATAATAACAGATAATTAATACATTGTCAACAACTTTATTACAGTAAAAACAATTAAGGGGGAGCCTGGGTGACTCAGTCGGTTAAGTGTCCGACTCTTGATTTCAGCTCAGGTCATGATCTCAGGGTCGTGGGATCGAGACTTGTGTTGGGCTGGGTGTTGAGCCTGCTTTAGATTCTTTCTGTCCCCCTCCCTCTGCTCCCCCTCCACCACTTGCATTCTTTCTTCCTCTCTAAAAAAAAAAAAAAAAAAAAAAAAAAAGGAGAGAGAATTAAGAAATAGTTCATCTGTTATTTCTGTTACTTGTTCATCTCATTTGTCTTTTCCAATATGTTCTCAGGGTATCAGCCATGAAGTGGGTTGGATATCACATCAGATCCAGAACTAGAGAGACGGATGCTTATTGACTTAGAACCAACCATCTAAACACAACTTCTTTTTATCACACAGGGAGATATGAAAATCTATATAAAATTTTTATTTGATTTGAAATTCAAATTTAAAGGGACGTAATTTATCTCACATTTCAAGGATGCCAGTTAAAAGCCAGCTTCTAGAATACTGTTCCAGCTCTCAGAATCCTGAGAAAGAGCTTCTAGCCTGGCATTCCCCTGCATTCCTCCACAAAAAATAGTTCTGGGCAGGAATTATTCATGAGAAGGTTTGGGTGTGAAGTAAGAATTCCAGACAAAAAGGAAAACGTGCAAAGGCCCAAAGATGAAAGTTCCAATTCAACAACCACGTGCTTTTTCAATGTTTGGTGTGGCAGAGAAAATGCTGCGCATTCGCCAAATCCCTTCTCATGTGCCTCCTTCTTGGAGGCTGCAATTCCCAGCCTTCTTGCAGGGCCATGTGACTGATTCTAGCCAATGAAATAAGAGTGGAATTGCTGTGTATCTCTTCCTAGTCGAGGCAGTGGAAAGCTCCCGTGGCTTCTCCAGCCCCTTTCTTCCCCTTGGGCAGCTGTGCCCAATGCGCAGACATTGTGCACTGGCATGGCAGAGCCACAAGTCAAAGGGTCTTGCTGACCCAAGAAGGACAGCCGGCTTGGGGAGTCATCCAACCTACCCCGGAATTTATATGAACAAGCAATTACCTTTATCAGTCGAACCTCTGATGTTTTTTAGTTATTTGTTACTGTAGCATAAACCAGTCTACGCAGACGAATACATTTGGCGCACAAAGTGAAAAGGGGGTTGGCTCGAGTGAAATGGACAGAAAAGTAGGCGGGGGTCAAGTTTGTGAAAGGCACACAAGCCATGCTATGGGGTTTTGTACTTGACCCTAAGCTCAAGGGCTTGCTTAATATAATATCTGGCAGAGCAATGGCATGATAAGATTGGAATGATTACCCTGACTGTATGTTTAATAACCCAAGCGAGAGTCCTGCTAGCATATCCTGGCACAAGCGGTCATGGACATAGGAGGAAATTGATGGATTTGAGAGTTGTTAGAGAGATAGGGTTGATGAGGCTTGGTGAATTACGTAAAAGGTAGGTACCAGGGAGAGGGGAGTCGGGGTTTGCTCCCTGATTTTTGACATGGACCGTGTGTCGTTCACTGATGCAAAGGACATACAAGGAAGAGGAGCATGTTGGGTGAGAAGGGGCAGCATGGAGACGGTGGCTTCGCCTGGAACGGTTTGAGCTGGAAATGCCTGTGGGTCTAGAATCAGGAGGACCCCCTGCGCTGGAGAGGCAGCTCTGTCCCTCGTCAGCATACGGTTAATCCTTGAAGGCGCAGAAGCTGATGGTGTCCATGAAAACAGCTATCTATCCATCCACCGTCTATCGTATGTCTGTTTATCAGGAAAGGAATTTTTAAATATTCTCTAACGTGCATGTAAGCTGTTATGATTCCCGGAAACAGTGCAAATACCAAAAGTTAACTTCTTTTTCTCAGAAAACAAAACCAAGAAGCAATTATTTTGAGCTGGTTTTTGATTTCTGCCTTTGTCTTCAGCATTCGCTCACATGGCTCAGAAGCTCAGGCTTGAAACGTGTTTTCTCAACTCTGTTCTTTTGCTCTGCCGTTGTAAGCATCAGCCTGGAAGACACACCCAGAAGCCCCCGAGTCCTCCTAGGCAAGTACGACATTCAATCCTAGCCTGGGTCCCTGGTTTACCATCAAAGCAAGACTGGGACTTACTCGGCATTCCCCATGTAATTGCTAAATGCTATTTCATTAAATACGTGCCAGAGCAGTGTATTTTTATTGTTGTTTTTGAAAACCAAGAAAGAAACCAAAAGACTGCATGAAACAAATATTCCTAAATCCATGTATGTAGTCAGGAAAACTGAGAACGCAGTGTCCTGTGTTCTGCGAAGCATAAATAAAGAAACTGGAAAAGAAAATTTAAAAACAACCACCACACTGGTATTGACATGAAATTTCAGGTCAGGTAGAGACTTCTGATCCAAGAAGATGATTGGTGCTCAGATTTTTTACTCAAACCATCTAACCATACCCACTAAACGGATGTGATGTAACAGTCTACATTAGTGCCGGAAACCGGGGAGAAAATCATCCCCATGGCTGAGGTGCAGAGGCTTGAGAAGATAGGACGGTAGCCATCGCTTTGCCAACAAGGGCTCTCGTGACGCGGGAAGAGATGCGCTGCCATCGGTGTCTTCCCTCGGCTCTGCCAGGAGGGCAAGGAGACCGCTAGGGAAACAAATGGGGTGACAAGCCCGAAAGGAAACAGTAATGATGCAGGTTGGCAATATTGCTTTACCCCTCTGCCTTTAAAGGTAGACTGATTCTGGGGCGCCTGGGTGGTGCAGTTGGTTAAGCATCTGCCTTCGGCTCAGGTCATGATCCCAAGGTCCCGGGATCCCAGGATCCAGTCGGGTTCCCTGCTCATTGGGAATCTGCTTCTCCCTCTGCTCCTCCCCCCTGCTCATGTGCTCGCTCTCTCTCTCACTCTTTCTCTCTCTCACTCTCTCTGTCACATGCTCTCTCTCTCTTTCTCTCTCAAATAAATAAATAAATAAAATCTTAAAAAAAAAAAAAAGGTGGACTGATTCTTTCCCTGCTCAATCAGCTGGGAGACTTCTCCTGGGCTGAATCAGAATTTCTACTAATAAATTACATGCAGTGACCAGGAGAAGAAAGGATCCAGGAGGAGGGCAAAGGAGAGCAGCGTGCAGAGTTGGAGAGATAAGGAGAAGATGAGGGGAGAGGTTGCTGGGGTGACCAGGGTTTTGGGAGAGAGAGAGCGCAGCCTGGAGAAGGCTGGATGCACTTTGTCCAACACACTTCTGGGTGTGAAACCCCGCTGATGGGGAGCCTCAAGGCACAAGCACACAACCCAGTTTTCTTTCCAACAGTTGATTAGAAGCGGACTGGTGTCAACCCAGTGCCAGGAGCCAGGCTAAGGATGCTATCCGCCGGCTTTCTCCACGGGTGTCTTGTGGGAGATTCAGCATCACCTGATTCTTCACCTCGTCTGGCCTGGGACATTTACAAGGTCAGTCCCCATGTGTGCCGGGTGGGGGGGTCTCCCCTGTGTGGTACCCTCCTGGCTGCCTCTTGCCAGCCTCCTCCTCTAGCTTCTGCTTGGCTAGGTAAACCAGAGACCATGGTTTTAAAAATATTAGTTTAAGGTAAACAAGATGAGTCATCTTCCCAGCAAAAGTTCTAGGGAAGCACTAACCCCTCCATCTTTGAAACCTCAAGAGTCACAGGGCCTGGGAGAAGGGTCATTTTCCGAGTCGCAGATGCCCCGGGAGAGCCAAGAGCGAGGCAGCCTCGTGTCCTCTGTGCGCCTTCATCTCTCACCATTCTTGTGGCTTCGTGCCTCAATGATAAATGCATCCTTATCAACTGAATAAATTTGTAGACCGAAATAGGACAGAACGGTAGAATGATAAACATCAGCTAGCTTAAAGCTAGAAATAAGAAATACGGTAAATGGGGGTGTGCAGGTGTGCAGTGAAGAGCACCTGTTTCTCTGCCCAAACCTTGAGCAGTAAGACGGCAGAGGAGCGCGTGGGCAGAGCACATCTCCGGGGACTGACCCCTGCGTGCGCTCTGCAGGTGAGCTGCTCCCGCGAAGGGCAAGGGAGGGGCGTAGCTGGTGTCTGCCCGGCCCTCGGGTCCTGTTCCCAAACTCGCCCTCCGATTCTGGTTCCCTCTGGACCCAGGGCTCGGGAACTAGAGGACGTAGAGAGGGAAGGAAAGTCACGCTAATAGAGCTGCTTCTATGTGGAAGAAATCCCAAAGCGGAGAAGAAGGATCTGCCACCAGCCCGAACCCCGGCATTCCTGGGGGGTTTCTTCTGTTGGTCTCTTGGGCTCAGTCAGTCACAGAACACCACTTCCCGTCTTCATGAGGCCATTACTGTAATATCCTCACGGACAGGGTAGATTTTCCCCTAGAGGACTCTGATGTGAGTTAGAACAGTGCAAGAATTGAATTAACTCCAAGGCCACTCCATTAGCTTCCCGGGGCTGCTGTAACGAATTACCACAAGTGGGTGGCTTAAAACAACACGGTTGTGTTCTCTCACTGTTCTGGAGGCAGACGTTGGAAATCAAGGTGTTGCCAAGTCTGCACTCCCGCCCGTGGCCCTGGGGGAGAATCCTTCCTCGCCTCTTCCCGCTTCTGGTGGCTAGGGGTCTTCCTCGACTGCGGGCTGCGTCCCTCCCATCTCTGCCTCTGTCTCCATGTGATCTTCGCATGACCTCCCCCCTGTGTCTGTCTTGTGACAAGTGTCCCTCTCCTTTTTCTTATAAGGAACCAATTACTAGATTCAGGGCCCCCCTCCCCAATCCAGGATCTTAAGATCCTTAATTGCATCTATAAAGACCCTATTTCCAAGTAAGGTCATGTTCTCAGGTTCTGGGGGGTTAAGACTAGGACATATCTTCTGGTGACCATTATTCTACCCACTATCACCACCAAGACCTAAATTCTATATTCTGTATTCTCTATCGCACCTGAAATTGTGTCTAACCGTGTTTTCTGACATAGCTTCTCAGAGATTGTACAACTGAGACCAAACGGCATTAAGATACTCTAACAACAATATGCTAATATAAATAGGCCCCACATCTAGATATAAAATTTCTTCCATTACCAAATTCCCAGGAGGAAATGACTCTATTGTGCGTGGGTCCCGATGCTAAGCACAAGAGCTGCTGGTGACTCAGCCCAGGCCCCTGGGTGGTTCTGAAAGTGTCTCACGTCCCCATCCCAAAAGCTGGGCTGCTCCCCTGAATCCATAATCAGCATCTACGATGATGATCTTGGCCAGTTCCTCTTCTCCCTCTAAAAATGCAGATGCACAGGGAGTCAGCTCTGCCTCCTGGGCTGATTTCCAGGGTCTGAGATCAGCATCTACTCCTGACCTTGTCCTTCTGTGTTTCACCTGACACATTTCCTCAAAACCCAACATTCCCATCAAATTTCGAATTTCCCTCAGTATATCACGCTCTACATCGCTTCCAGTCCAGCTGAGTCGCCCTGCTAACCAGGTGAGTTACAAACTGTTGTTTGCCCGCAACACGGACACTGACGGGATGTACCCGTAATACTGTCTTGCTTATAGGATTCTGTGGTTGTTTCAAAGAAATCTATGGAGATCTAAGAATTCATCAGAGGAAATGGTTGCCACGGACCTGCCCTTGGAGGATTTGCTCCTTAAATCAAGCACTGATTTCTAAGTGCCTAACCATCTCTAGCAGAAAGGGCTTTTCCTATAGACTGAGGAATGACAAGAGGCAAATAACCCAGGCTTCTCCTCTCTCCAGTATGTTTCGGTTAGGCCAACAGCGTATTACAGGGTTTTTTGAGAGGTCAAAAGTATAACCAACATGAGGTGAGGTTAAAGCCGGTGTCCAGCCATTGGCATGTGCAGTGTTGCCCACACCAGCAGGTGTCCCTCAGCCCAGACCCAGTGGTTTCATGAACAGGTGGGACTGAGGCCAAGCTGGCTCTCTCATTCAGCATGTCACAAATTCACAAGACATCCCGGTGAGCCCCAATCCACGTACCTTGGACCCATCCTGATCTACCGTCCTCCCTCTCAAGCAGAAGTGAACTTCCATGTAGGACACTGTGAACTAATCCAATTGTGCCTTTTCTCCCCATTTCCCTTCCACCCTACCTTTCTTAATATCCTAAATATACGTCTACTCAATTTCTGGTCCTGCTCCCATGCCATGGATTTCGGCAGGAGTTTCTTCCATGTTCTGGACTATTCTGTCACTCAGCGTATCTTTGATGGCTTCGTTCTTGTCTATGGATGCTATAACCTTGGGCAGATATTTACAAGGACACAACCATCCACGCCCATTGCCTATTTTCCTGTAGGTATGCAGCTCTAAACTACTGTTTCTTGTTCAGTAATGATCACTGGAACCTATTTGCTACAAATTAGGTTGTCAGTGTCTTAGCCCTAGGCCCCACACTTGCCAATGTCTCTGGGAATATACCGTATTCAGTACGCTATAATCAGTACCACCCAAGGGCCAGTCCCTGAAAAGAACTAATGATATTGAGTACCTTTTCACGCACTTACTGGGTATTTGTATACCCTCTTTTGTGAAGTGTCTCTGCAAATCTTTGGGCCATTTTTAACTGAGTATTGACTTGTGAGAATTACATATTCTGCACGCAGGTCTGTAGTTGGAGATAGATGTATTGTGACTATTTTCCTCCATGTATGTATTGTGAATACTTCCATCCGTGATTGGTCTTTTTATTATTTTTTTTAAATGGTGTTCTTAGATGAGCAGAAATTTTTAATTTTTTTTTTTTTTAGGAGGCTCCATGCCCAGTGTGGAGAACCAAAGCAGGGCTCAAACTCATGACCGTGAGATTAAGACCTGAGCTGAGATCAACAGTCAGACATTTAACTGACTGAGCCACCCAGGTACCACAGAAATTAATTTTAATGAAGTCTAATTTATCAATTTTGTTTTTTTTGGCGTTAGTGCTTTTTTGTGTCTTAAGAAATTATGCCCACTTCCAGGTTATGAAGACATTTTCCCACGTGTTCTTCTTCTTTTTTTTAAAGATTTATTTATTTGAGAGAGAGAGAGAGACGGAGGGAGAGCATGAGCCGGGGGAGGGACAGAAGGAGAGGGAGAGAGAGGGAGGGAGAGAATCCCAGACTCCATTCCCAGCACAGAGCCCAATGCGGGGCTCAATCCCATGACCCTGAGATCATGACCTGAGCTGAAAACAAGAGTCAGACGCTTAACCGACTGACCTACCCAGGTGCCCTGAGAACAGACATTTTAACAATGTTAATATCTCTGTCCATTTTTTGGGTCTTTGATTTTTATATGCAAAGTTGTGTAGTTCTCAGTGTCAAGGTCTTGGATATCTTCTGTTCAAATACTTCCTAAGTATTTTGTACTTTCTGCTGCTCTTATAAATAACATTTTTTCATTATTACATTAAATCTAACATTTAATAATTGTTTCCAATATATAGAAACATTATTTTTGCATGCTATCTCATGATCTTGATAAATTTGCAGTATATAAATATCTACTAGTATATATATTAGTATATATGTGTTAGTTCTAGATTTTTTTTGTACATTCTTTAAGAATTTCCTACATATTCAGTTGTTTTCTGCAAATAAAGATAGTTTTATTTCTTGCTTTTCAATCTTTAGGCCCTTTTTTTCTTTTCCTTGCCTTATTGCATGGTTAAAAACTCATTTTAAAAACTGTTATAAAGGATATTTCTTATAAATACTCCATTTTCCCTTTTATATAGGACTGTCTGGGCTTCTGATAACTTGAGTCTTCTTTGAACTGTCCTCATTTTCATTCCCCAGACAGAAATACCTTTTCCTCATTCTCCCAGTTTCTATGAGGTGGGATTTTCTCCGAAAAGTCCCACCTAGCTGAGTTACCTTGCTTGTGAGTTTGGGTTGGGAACTGGGCACAAGTCTCACAGCCCCTCCTTGGAAGCTGGCCTGCCTGCAGGCAATGTGCATTGTTGACCTTTGGCAGCCATGCGGTAAGCTCGGTGTTACAGGCTCTGTCCGTAAGTAAGAGCAGGTGACGACAACAGTCGTCCTCGTCCCGGACTGGACTAGGTAGGTCTGATCCCTTTGGGGCTCTGTTAGCAGATGCTTTTGCTCTCATTCTAAGCTACGTGTTCTGACACAGCCTTTTACAATGCAGGTTACATACTGGCTCTTACCTGTTTTAACCCTTGACTAATGCCCCAGTTTATTTAGAACTCACGAGGGAAAGAGGCGAGCCATTTACTGAAACCTCACAACCCCTACAGTCTATGACAGCAGTTATAGTTAACTGCAGTTACTGCAATTACTGTTTATTAACTCATTAACTGCAACTAGTTTATTTCCCAAACAAAATACGGAAGCATAGTATAGGCATTGAGAATAGCCCTGGGCTTCTCCTCTCTTTGATAAATTTCACGTATGGCAGCTGGAGACGGAAAGCTGAGGGCGTATAAAAAGCTACTTTGTGAGTATGTGGGGCAAACACAGAACGAGAGGTGGTGTGGGAGGGAGGTGAAGAACACAGGTGCGGGAGGGAGACCACCTAGCTCAGGAGCCCAGCTCTGGCATTCCATGACCGTGTGACTGTGGACAGATTACTTAGCCTTGCTGCGTCTCAGCTCTCTTATCTGCAAAATGGGTTGTTATGAGGATTGAGTTTATTCATTTAAATGCTTGCAGTAGCACCTGGCATACAGTAAGCACTCAATAAATGTTAGTCATTATTATTATTTTACTATGGACGCTATATATACAACTGCTTTAGAGAACATGTCGGGGAAGGGAGCTGGTGGGAAAAGAAAGGGGGAAAAATATCCAGGATGTCGTGACTTTACTGATGTACCAAGGACCCAGAGGACTGAGAAGTCTGGTTTTGGTCCCCTTGAACCAACCTGGCCGCTAGGCATTTGTTACTAATGTCAGTGAAAAGCAAGGTGTACCCCGGTGACTTGAGTGGGCACACCTCAGTAGGCTGTGGGGTGCAGTTCAAACTCTGCCTCTCACACCACAGGCTGTTCGATCCTGGGCAAGCCGTCCGTTGAGTCTCCTTCTCTGCGAAGGAGAAAGGATACCCGACCCCTATGTGATGAGTGCTGGTGGCACTCCCCCCAGATCAACCTCTGAGCGAGGCCAGGGGCTGGTTCTCCTAACCCAGGCGATCTTGTTACCATGCCCTCAGCCCAACTCCTGACCCTGCTTCCCCACCCCCGAGCATGCCCACAGGACCTGCGTGAAAACCCACCCAATACTGGGCAGCAGCAGCTCTCTTATAAATCAACTCGACAGTACATGGAAGAGTCTCCTATCCCGGAACTGGAAGGACGGTGTGCTGTGTTTGAATCGGGGGACAGTGAACGCCCACTCTCAGACCTGCCGACTCAGGAAGAAGCACCCACGCATCCACTGGGACCCCGGGTCAGCCATGGGGCTCGGGGGAACAGCGCGCTTACAACTCCATTCAACATTAAGAATAAGCAAGGCCTTCTGCCAACATGGTGTCATATTTATTGGACGGCTCACAGGTCACTAAAACATAAGGAAAGACCAGATGACATCAGTAATGTCAGGAAACAAAATATTTAGCATTTTTTTAAGTTTCAAAATTTGCATTCCGCTGCGGCTGAGGGCTATCAACACGCAATTCACGGACAGGACTGCGATTTATTTTTACCAACAAGCAGCACAGACATTTATTTAACCAATGACTTTTAGGCCAATAAGCAAAAAAAGAAGAAGAAGAAGAAGAAAACTACAGTTTCATGTAGCTAATACAAGAAAATCATTTATACAAATGAAACGGATACAAAATACATTATAAAGAGAACGCACATACAAAAGTCATTAAGTTGGTCAAAGAACAGATGTCACAGACCACCACACTGAGAGCACTGGCGTGAATTCATTTCGGTTATGAAAGCGTGTCCAAAGTGAGTTACACATTTACTGAGGTAAAGGCACGATCACTTCAACATAATTAATGGGGAAGAATCCAGACGCCCCGTGTAGCATCCCTTCATACCAGTTTTCATCTATCTGATTGGTTAATGCAATGATGTCCCCTTCTTTAAATCCTAGTTCTCCTTGGTTTTCGGGCTCAAAATCATAGAGACCACGACAGCAGGGCTGGTCCATGGGAACATTAGAACCTGTCCACATCATATGGAGACAAAAAGTACGGATTAACATGACACATTATCCTTGGAGGAGTGGGGAGCTGGAGAGGTCGTGAACAGCAGGCCCCCGCCTTCCTCCCCCCAAGGCTGGCTCGGCCCCGCTCTCGGGTGCTGGGCTCGCAGTGTCTGTCCCAGCTGCCCCCAGCCAGAGGATGCCCCAGCTGACCTCCCGGGTCCATGGCTTTTCCCTTCAGTACTCCCATGCGGTGGAGGCTGGCCCAGCCCACCTCCCTGAAAGCAGCTCCTCCCCTCTGCCTGGAGCCCGGGGGAGACAGAGAATTGCAAGGCCCAACCCCTGCCTTCAGCAAGCTTACACTGCACAAGGTGTGTATGACATTTAAGGACACAGACGAGCTGGAGAATCACTTATAGCTCAGAAGCTCAGAGAAGGAGGAGGCAGGAAAGGCCTGGGTGGTCGGGACATCGTCCCAGAGCTAGTGACCAGGAGCTGGAATGAGGCACGGTGTGACATGGGAGAGGATGGGCAGACCATTCACAGACCAGCCTGACATGCTGGGCTTACTGTGTGAAGCTAGAAGTTCTCAGAATAACATTTTTCAAATAGTTATTTTTTAATTTCAAAACTAAAACATGGCAATGGTAATAAAGGGAGAGAGGAGGGAAGGAGGGAAGGAAGGAGAGGGAAGGAAGGAAGAAGGGAGGGAGGGAGGGGAGGAGAGGGGAGGGGAGGGGAGGGCGAAACAGTGAGGGGGGAAGGAGAGGGGGAAGGAGGGAGGGAGGAAGGAGAGGGGGAAGGAGGGAGGGAGGAAGGAGAAAAGTATGTAAAATTGAGAAGTCAGCTGTAACCCACTAATCCAGACATAACCAACGTTAAATTAACATTTTGGAAGAGAAGCTTCCAGATGTCTTGATGAATATATCTCTGTATGTATTTACATAAATATATTCTTTTCATAAAAGAACATTCCTATACATATTAGTGTGACTCTCTTTCCAGAATACCTTTAATTGCTGACCAGCTGTCGACTCCATCAGTATGATACAGTTTCTTTAGCCCGCCTCCTATATTGTTGGATAGATAAGGTCCTTCCTTCCCTTCTCTCTCTCTCTTCCTTTCTTCTTTTTCTTTTGTTCTCTCTTGGCTTTCCTAGGTAACTCCTTGAAACATATCCTAATACATGTTTATTTACAAACATGCACAATCAATACCTGGAGGTAAATTTCAGAAGGGAGTTTGCTATTCATAGGACATAAATTTTTCCAAGACTTTTAACATTTACTATCAATTTATTTGTCTATTGTTTTTTGTCTTTAAAGTTTAAGGAGCCCCTTATAAAATGTTATAAATGCTTTGTATATTTATCATGTTTTCTTCCATTTGTTTTGGGAGGATGTCCTGGGGACGGGGCAGGGAAGGGGGTTTCTGGGGCACATACAGAACACAGAAAGAAAGTTTAATCAGCACAGTCAAGCTCATCAACCTTTCCATCCCCAGTTTCTCCCCCACATTCTTATATACATATTCAACTAAATTCACCCCAAGAATGATTTAATTTTTATGTGAAAATTTTTACTCTTAATTCTGTTAAATTTTGGCAAATAGAGGCATTATTTTTGACGATGCTGAAACAGTTATCTCAAGACAACTTATTAAAGGCCCCATTCTTCCTCTACTGACTTCAGTACTACTTTTATCTTCGTCGTGTAATTAATGATCATGTGCACTTGGACGTATTTCAGGATTTTCTATTTTTTCCACTGATCCATGTGGGTAACTGTAACAACGTATCATCTGAAATATTACAGCTTTAAAGTAAGTGTTAATAACTAATAAGGTAAGTTCCTCATATCCTGTTCTCATGAAATCACCCCACCAGGTAAACTTCAGTATAATGTATTGAGTTCCCCCCATAAAAATTTCATTTTGGGGGGTACCTGGCTGCCTCAGTCGGTAGAGCATACAACTCTCGATTTCAGGGTGGTGAGTTTAAGCTCGAACTGGGCACAGAGATTACTTTTAAAAAGTCTCATTTTGATTTTAACTGGATTTTCTTTAATATTAAGATTAGTTTTAGAATATTTTTTTTCAAAGATGTATTTATTTATTTGCACAGGCAGGGGGAGAGGCAGAAGGACAGAGAGAGTCCTCAAGCAGACTCCCGACCTAGCATGGAGCCCAACACGGGGCTCGATCCCAGGACCCAGGCGTGGCAGGAGCAGAGAGGCTGCCCTAGCCAGGGGAGGTGATGTCCGACCCAGAGAGGTCAAGGGCATGGACCACTGGTGGGTCCACAGCAGATGTGACTGTCCCCGGGAAGATGGAGCTGGAAGGAAGCCAAGCCCCACCCCACAAAAACCACGCCCCCTGTCTACCTCATGGCCCGTTTCTGTCGTCACACCAGCAGAGTGAGGTCTGCAAAGGTGGGAGGCAGCGTCCCCGGGCAAGACTGTGCCAGGTTCACGGTCCCTGTCCTTTAAGAAGAGCTTAATCCCCACACAGGACTGAAATATCCATGTATGTCATCTCACCTCTGCCATCCTATTTTATGCTTTCTGTTCTCATTTCCTTTTTCTGATATTATGAAACATTCTTCCTTCTCTCTCTCTGACTTTAATTGAGAGTTGAAACAAGCCCTGCTAGAGATTATGTTCCTTCCTCACCAGATCTTTAATGTGCACATAAAGAGAATATAAATTTGGGTATTGCTATGGTTGGTCAAATGAGAAGCCCCTCTAACTTGGGCAGCTAATCACTGCGTGAGGCCCGCTTGTGTCTCTGACGGACGGGGCGGCCCTCCGTCTGTGCCAGCCCCACTCCTGATCTTCCAGCACTCCGTCCACACCAGGTGGGAGTGGGAGCCAAGCACTCCTTCGCCTGCAGGCTGTTCACCAGTGAAGTTCCCCAGTGGGGCTGAGGTGGCCCCACGGCCTTCCTGTCACCGTGGCTGTCAACACGGCAGCATACTGAAGAGCTCATGCACTTAGTGGAACCCCGGGCCAATTAGATCAGAAGTGCTGGCGGTGGGACCTGGACCTCGGGATATTTAAAATTTCACAGGTGTCTCCAATGTCCAAGGGAGTCTGCAAACCACCCGCCTAACAGTCTTCCCTTCCCCTCCACTTTCTTCAACCAGAGCTTGGGAGTGTCGAGGAGTTTCAGCTGGTAGGGAAAGGGAAGGGGACCCACTTCTCCCTCTCCAGAGAGGAAGCTCCTTCCCATGTGGTGACTTACAGGAAGATCAGCCTTAGAATCGAAATCCACATGCACTGTAGTGTCTAGCATGTATGTGATGTTTCTAGCATTTGGATGGCTCCTTCCACGACACACTTCCATCCCACCCCAACTTTGTATATTCCTTTTGTCCTGACGATGGCCGTGGAAAGACTTCGACACAGAGGTCCAGTTCATTATCTTGAATTTGAACAGTATGGCATTCAGTGGCTTCAGAGCATTGGGAAACTGAGTGTTTAGCGTGCAGAACTTTCCATTTTCCTTTGGAAATGCAATGCCTCGCTGGGCGCATTGGGGCACTGAAAATCCATGCCAACCTGGGCCGTTGAGTCAAAGTCAACTTTATTAATGAATACCTGTTTTAATGTGGTCTATAAAAGTGATTACTATCCTTTCAGCATGTCTTGCATTCCGGGCGCACTGAAGAGGGAGACAGAGTCAGGTGCCAAACCACATGGTCGTCTTGGAAAGCATTTCCGTGAACACAAAACGTTAGTGCTAGAGGGCTATTTGGTGGTCTTCCATGGACCGTTCTCTTCTTGAAGAAGAGGCAGGGATACCTCCAAGAGGTCACAGCAGCCTGCCCCCAGGCTAATGGCAAAGCCAGAACCAGACACCAGGGCTCCCAGCCTGGGATCTATCCTGCTGATGTCACCTCCTACATGATCTGTGACGCCGCTAAGGGTTGCCAAGACATTTTATGGGCTATCACGCTGACTACGGATCTAACTATATATATTTTTTTCCTCCCGCTGACTCTGCAAGCTACCTGCAGTGACTGAACTAAATGCTGAATGGCAGGCATGCACTTACCCCAACCACCAGCTACTTGCGCACATGTGTGCACTCCCGGCACGCACACTGAACAAATCGGGGAAAAGACACATTACTCACTTCTCACTTCATTTATTCTAGGCAAGCGACCATTGCCACGCTGCCCACTTTGATTTTCTGAGGGCTGGAAAGCATCCAGCACTCATATCACACTCCATCAGCAAATGAACCCAAAACATGGCGTCTCTCCTGAGAGGCGGTGGGGTGGCGTAATGATGCAGGCCACAGTCCCTGACTCAGGTAAGGCGTGAGCACCTGGCTCTCCAGCCACCTCTGCACGGCCCCCAGCAGCGAACGCAGTTCGGACAGCGCAGACGCCAGGGAAATGCACACCGCCCGGAGCTCGGGCTGGCTGCCGGGACTACACAAGCAGCAGGGCGATATTCTGGACTACTGTCCGGTGCGTTTGCCGAGCTGGGTCATTTCTGCTGTCGGGGGCCTTCAGCCCAAGAGCTGTGGCCTCCCTTACTTTAGGGACATGAACAATGCAGTCAATGTTACAACTTCTAGGTTCCAAAATCATGCCATTTCAGCTGCAAACTGGTGTGAAAGCCAAGGTTTACCGGCTTTCATGCCAATGCCAGAGCCAGGTAGGCTTTTATGAGACTTAAGAGGCAGAGAGAGACAGACAGCCAGATAGGCTGACTTCTGGAGTCCCAAGAACCAGGATCTGAAGAACTCAGAGCATGGAGATTTTGTTACAAGCCGTAGAGAGGGAAGGGCTGCTTCCTGCCATCCGAGAAGACATACAAGCTCTTTCCAGAGGCAGGGAAGGGGCTGGAGAGAGAAGAAGGTGGGCAAGAAGGTTGAAATGCTCCCCTTATTCTACCCTGGTGGGGGTGAGGGGTTCTTAGGCCCCACTTCCCACTGGAACTCTGGGAGAAGGCAGGTCCCCTTACTGCTCTCAACCAACATGGTGGGGAGGTGTAATTATGCAGGGAAGGGTCTGAGGGAGCCACTCCTGGCTCCCCATGACCTCTGAACAAATCTCCAGTCCCCCCAGGAAGTGAGGAGGTGCTGGGGGGGGGGGGGCAGCTGGATCAGAGATGGCCCGCGACAGACACACAGGATGCAGAGACCCCACAATCCAGAGTCAGAGGCTTGGACCACGGAGCCGGGCCTGGGCCTGGAGGGACAAGTTATCTCTGTGTGAGCTGTTCAGCCCAGACCAAGGGGCTCGCCTGCCACCATGACGTCTGGGGAACATCCCCTGGCATCTGGGCAACATCTTGGGGGAGAGGCGTGCGGAGGAGAGGGTCCGTGAGAAAGACCAACAGCTCTAACAGGGACTCTCAACGGAACTGACTGGGTTTAAGTCCTAAACTGACCAAGTAATAAATGGATAGTCTACTTTCTATTAAAAGAGTTACCTTGAAATGGCAAGATTATGTTTTTTTCCACCATTAGAAGAGATGGAAAAAAGATTATTATTATTTTTTTTTTTTTTTGGCCAACAGTAGAAATGGAAAAAAGATTAACTTGTTTCCGCCACCGGTCTAAATGGAGACTTATAAGCAAGTTCAGTTCGCTTGAGGAGAAAGAGTTCCTGCCCACCGAAGTGATCGTGTAGGAAGCTTCCCTCTGCACAAAGAGGGCTGAGAGTCAGCATGGAGGGAGCCCACAGGGCCGGCAGAATGGGCAGCATTTCCTCAGCGGGCTCTTCCATGCCCAAGAGACACCAGCACCTGCACCGGGCCTGCAGGCCCCGCTGACCACGACCGGACGCCAGCACCTTTGCTGAAACCATCCCGTAAGCAAAGACGGGTCCTACCCAGTGTTCATCTTTGGGGACAGCTCATTCCTCTCGCCCCCTGGGGTCTCGCAGCACTGCTCCCTGACCTCACATGCACCTCGCCGGCTGACATGGAGGCGCGTGCTGTCTGGCGGGCGGCGGACACCCCCAGCCCCGGCCCGGGCCGCCCAGCAAGGACGCTGCCTCCGCCCACCTGCCCTGGCCGCGTGGCCCATGTTTATTTTCTCTTACTCCTGAGACCTGGCTTCACGTCACATGAGAGCAGAGGTGGGAAAAACAGTCTTCCTTGTTAAAGCAACGAAACAAAGATTATTTTAACAGAGAAAAGGGAGGGTCCCTGTTAAATATTTATTATTCAAGTTCTGATCCACACCATTAGGAGGAAAAAAGAAACAAAGGAGGCCATAACCCAAGAGTTTCAAGGTGGCTGGTGAGTACAGACTACATCGGGAATGCACAGTAGGTAGAGAAATCACATTCTCCCGAAAATGCGTTCCCTTCCCTCTTGGCAATAATATGGCCCGGTTCCTACCAATCCTGGGTCCCCTCTTATTACTTTAACACCACTATAATTCTGGGGAGTGCCCTTCCGCACCCCATCTTCTGCTTCCCCAAGTCCCCGATGCAGAGGGCTGCTCACTCACACAGATGCCCACCCAGCCCGTCGCATTCCCGTGGTGGTCCCACGGTCCTCAGCCCCCGTCAGCAACGGGGATGACATCAGAACCCTTGGTGCCAGGACACTATTCTAAGTGCCTCACTGACATCAGCGGATTTACTTTGGCACCATTATTCCCCCCAGTCTGATGGAGAAATTAAGGCACACAGAGGTTCAAAGCAATTCAGCAACGGTGCTGAGACGGGACCTCCATCTGGGTCCAGAGTCTGCTCTTGATCTGAAAATCGTTAGCTTGTGAGTTTATCCCCACTCAGTTTCTGAGTCAACCCCAAGCTGGGGCGGGGGGCGTGAGGGCAGGGGGGTAGGGTCTATCAGCTGGGCTTGGTGAGCCTGTGAGTCCTCAGCTTGGCATGCTCTGGGGGGCGCCCAGGCCCTGGAATGCTCTTTGGGAGCGTTCGCCCCTAAATCCCTCCCTGGTCCCACCAAAGGATGTTCTTTGGGTACTTATTCTCAGTCCTGTTTTTTTCTGCCTGAGCTTCTGCTTCAAAGTGAGCAGCTCAGGCTCCAATTAAAAAAAAAGCAAACACAGGAGTCGACGCCGGGTGGCGGATGCGCCACCAGAGTGGACGTGGCATCCGATGGGCCTGGCGTTTCTGCAGCCTGGTCTGCCCCTGTGCCCCCCCCGCCACGTGCCAGGATCTGGGGGCCCGTTCTCCAGGGCTGGATTTCTCCTCCTGGCGCTGACTGCCGTGGATGGGGAGAGGCAGGGAGTGGTCGGCGTGGCAGGGGGCATCCTTCTCTGGGTAGCAGGAAAACCTTGCCACTCTTTTGCTGGTCTTAAACTCGGGTCCCTTTTAGACCCTCAGAGGAGCCCCCTGCTTGCTCTTCTCTGCCGGCCCTGACTCTGAGGATTCCAGTCCCTGGGCTCCGGGCAGAGCGCCCCCGCTGAAAGGCAAGCTACGACACCCCCTCACTCCCCCACTCCTATTTTTTTTGGAAGGAAAAGGGGACAGAGAGAGAAGTGATTCATACGACTGTTGTCGACATGCGTGCCTATCAGGGAACAAGGTATGGCGTCTACCAGAAGCTACTGACCTGAGGAAGGCTCTTTGTCTTTTAGTAAATGCCCCAGACTGCTGTGCCTTCTGACTTTGTGTTCCTGCTTTTTATTTTTTAGTCTTTCTCTTGCCTCCCTTGTCTCCGGGCTGCGACCTGTCACTTTCCTGCCGTCAGTGGGCCTTCCCGAAGCAGTCCCTCGGCCCTTCTAATCTGCTGCTTCCAGTCTGCTGTAGGCTAAGAAATCAGATAACCAGTTAGGTAACTCGAACTGCCACCGAGGGGGGGGTGCCTCTTGCTCTGCGATGAGCACCGTGCGTGCCCCGCACCTCTGACTGACGTGATCTCAGAACAGCCCTGTGCGGTCAGGGTCATAATTCCCGTTCTCTCGAGGATGAAACTGAGATCCAGAGGGAGGGAGTGAGAGCCAGGATCCGGGCCTCCCTGTGACCCCACAGCCCATCTAATGGTGAGGCCTGCAGGTGACACCCGTCTGGGCCAGGTAGGCTCACATTCTGTCCACTTTCTGGTCTGAAGTCTGGAAGTTCCATGGTGTTTCCTTATCCCCAGTGCTACCCATGGGGCTGCTGCAGCAGAGAGGAGGCTTCCTGTCAATGGGTGGAGTTACCCCCCATTGGGAATGGGACCCAAGCCTCCCTCTGGAGGTTTGGCTGCACGCCAAGATGGCCCTGCTATCTGGCTGGGCCTGTGCCATCGGATGATGGGGTAGTTCACCTCTCAACACGCTGGGGCACAGAGCAGGTTTCAAACTTTCGAGTTTATTCCCGGTCAGACTCCTCTCAAACACTCAATGAGTGTGTATGTCCTCCCGGCCAGGCACCCCGCTCAACCTATGCGATACCATCTCCTCTGAATTTGCACGAACATTTTTGCTTCAAATCATAATTTCTCTTTTCCCAATCTAAAATCTCAAGCACTCACAGAAAAATTCTTTGGAAGTGAAATACTTTCCCTCTAACTGACCCAGACACAGCGCTGGTGTAGAATTGTAATAAATACCACAAAAACCATTTTGTTCACCATCTCGAACATGCTATTTTTGTCCATTGGTAATAAACTACACGGGAACTTCAGATCCCTGGTTTCAAGCTCTGGATTATGTCACCCCTGGGCCCTGATTTTCTTACCTGCAAATTTTATGCCTTAATCTGTGGTTAATGCTATGGATTGAATGTCTGCATCCCCTCCGAATTCCAACGTCGAAGCCCTAATCCGCAGTGCGGTGGTATGTGCGGCTTTGGGGAGGTGATTAGGTCATGAGAGTGGACCCCCGTGAATGGGACAATGCCACCGTTTAGGGACACAGCAAGAAGACAGCTACCCATAAACCAGGAAGCGGACCCTCACCAGATGCGGAATCTGGCGGCACCCTCATCTTGGACCTCTCAGCCCCAGCACGGGGAGAAATAAGTGTTCATTGTTCGAGCCCCCTGGTCGGTGGTATTCTGTTAGCCGCCCAAGCTAAGACAAGTTAAGTAGTAAATTACTAAGAAAAGTCTAGTGAAAGTCTATGAACTGTCTTTCTAGAAATAAGAACGCTGTATGTACCCACAGGAGACGTGATTTGTTGAAACACTCGTCAGGGGAACTCAAGCTTAATCATTATACTGCAATCTATAAAAATAAGCATGTGTGATTTGTTTTAACTTTAATTCCAGCCCTCCACAACTTACACGGGACAGGAGATGGGTGTGAGCAGTGAGGGTTGTCCCTCCACCTTGCCCAGCCCCGCTTGTCCCGAGATGTTATCTCAGAAGCTGCCTGGGACCATCAGGTCCTGTGTTTGTGGGCTGCCTTTGCCTCTCCGAGCATTAGACACAGGGGGGCCTTAACCAGAGGTGGCTTCCTGGCCGCTGGCATGGAGTTCACGCTCGCAGGTGTGTTCTGTTTGGCCTACTCCTTGCTTCGTACAGTGTGGCTTAGTTACCAATATTTTAAAAATCAGGAGACTGCATGTGAACAAATACATGATTTCTGGCTTGTCTTGAAAAATCAGAAAGGCCGGCTCTTCTGGGCCCATATTCTTAGACGACAAACAGCTACTCCTGACACCGGCGCCCCCTTTGGACGGGGCAAGTATTGGGCACTTGGCTACAGGCTCACCTCTCCCTTTGTGCACCTGTCCTGGAGGCCTGGTGTCGCCATCTGGTGCCTGGTCTGGCCCAGCACTGTTTTCTTACACTTCCCGTGTCTCTCCTCCCCATAACTGGCATTAGGGTTTGCAGCTGAGGCCACACCCACGGGACTACTCCTGCGGGGGGGGGGGGGGGGGGGTCATTCCCACGGACTCAACAATGAAGTCCCCCGGGATTACCCTGTAGCTGCCTTCTGTGTCATCCCTGGAAACAATCAACTTCTACACTATTTTTTAAAAACCTAAGTACCTATATCAAGATTTAGACAATAGCACTTTAAATTTTAGCCTTAAAGACCAAATGCGTCATCATTGCAGAATATCAAAAATTTTAAATAGGTGGCATTTGAGATAATATCATCATGCCATCATTTCAGCCAAGTAGTATTAAAATTCCCACCACTAAATTAGAAGTTACCTCTTACAGCTTTCCGAAAACTCTTTCTACAGACGGTTTAGAAAGGTTTAGAAGAATGACCGGAAACTGTTCCCTGCAGTGAGAAAGACTTTCCTTCTAAAGCTTCCTTGGGATGAAAAATAAGAGGAAGACTCTTCCCCTTTCCTGAATCTGTGGCTAATGATCAACAATAAGAATCCTAGCTCAGATTTCATCATTTTAAAGAAATATTTTTTTAAACAGAGAACATAGAAAATGTTCCATCTGTACACTTCTCAAGTTTTTAAGAATGTTAAGTACTCATAAAACAGAACTACAGCAGCCATGGCATTGAGAGGGGAAGAAACCTGCAATGTGCTCAATCCTATCGCTTCATTTAGGGGCAAGCTCAAATCCGCCCAGAGAGGTTAAGAAACTCACCCAAAGTCACGCAGCAAGTGAGAGCCAGATTCTGAGCTATACTGCAGGACTCCTGTTTCCTTGTTTATTTCTCCTGGCCATGGCGCTGACCGGCCCCCTGCTGATAATGTACAGAAATGTGTATGGGGGGGGGGGCAGTGATAACAAAACAAACAAGAAAAGTATGGGAAGGAAAGACGAAAAAGCAAGAAACAACCTGCCCACTGAGCAATCATCAGTCACTGCTGAGTGGAAATTTCCATCTCCTCTTTGGAAGTTTAAGTTAAAAAAAAAAAAAAAAGCATTTATTTCTATTTGCTAAGTGCTCGTCTTCTTCAAGTTTCGAACTTCACACTTGACTTTTGAATCAATGTTTATTTTCTAATGTAATCCCAGAGACTTTTGCTCCGACGAGGGGAACGACTCAGACTCTAGACATTACTTCCGAGCCCCCTTAGCAGCGTCAAGAACTTTATAAAAGTCTCTTTTATACCTGGAGGGAGTGAGAATGTCTTCCTAGAAACCGTCTGAGAGATTTATTTGCCTCGCTCTGAACGCCCGTAGCGTGCACTTGGAACCACACGTATTCACTGCCCTCGGCCTTCCATATTTTCCAAGTCGATCTCAGGCTGGAGCGTGTTAGCCCTAAGTTGTGATTACATAAGCGGCGCCCCCTTTAAGAACTTCAATGGGGGAAACATAAAAACCTCATAAATAAAGGAGTTGATAAAAAATGCAAAGTATACTTTTTCTAAATCCGTAAGTGACAACATGGGGCCTGATACGCATGAGCCGGGGCGAGGAAGACACGTGAGCCCAGGTTGCAAACTCCTATACTATTTTCTTCAAAACGGAGGATTTTCTGGGAATGAGGCAGGCACACATTTTGGGGACTTTTCTTGGCCCTGTCGTCTCTTTGGGGACACAGGGGCAGCACGTGCTGATGAAGCATCGTGACCCCACGCGCACGGGCTTGGACGGGCTGTGCTTCCTCCAAGCCAGGGCTGAACTTGGTTCTGCTGCAATCCATCATCTCAAGATGTGACTTCCCCCGCCACCACCACCCCCCGGGCTCCTGGCTCACTTATTCATTCTCCTAGGCAGCGAGAAATGTATTACCGAAGATTCCATCTCAGTCCCACGATGGATTCTGCCTAATTGACCTGCATCCTTCCATCTCCCTCTTTTCTGTTTCTTTAGAAAGAAATGATGAAGAAAATGTTCTTGGAATGCGTTCCTGGCACAGTCCTGTGAGCTTTGCTTTAAATTGTTAGTGAAATGCTTGACATTTTTCCTTCACTTTATAAACATTATGTGCAAATCATTCAGAATCCTAATGGAAAGTAATTTCCCATTAATACAGGCTATAAAATGCCATTTTCTTTTGAAACTGTGCCCCAGAAACAAACAGTACAGGACCCCTTTACACTCGAAAATTCCACCCACGAATCAGCACAGCCCGATGCTGGAGTCGGGGGCTAAAGCTACGGCCAAGGGCAATTTCAGAGAGGCAGCTGGGGAGGGCACAGTGGAGATCCGGCTATTGGACGCCGAGCCTTCCGAGGAGCGTCTTTGTACATCTGTGATCTCTGGCTGACCACCGCTCTTCTAACAACTTAATGTGGCCAGGGACCTAGCTACTGGCCAAGAAGGAGGGGACAAAAGCACGGACATGCACAGTCTGGATGACAAAGCCAAAGAACTCACTGTCCTATCAGCATTTTCTTCTTCCAAGTCAGAGGCATACAACAGACTCCCTTTGCAACCACTTGCTGGCTGAGGATTCCCTGTGATCAAGAATCTTGGAAATAAATCATTCCCAAAGCTCTTGTACATTTTAAATGTTCCCCCAGTATTCCTTCTAGGACATAAAGTGAAAAATCTAGAAGGTAAAGGGTCCAGCTCTGCTACTTTCTGCCTCTGTGGCCTTCAGAAAATCTCACTCAACCCCTCTGAGCCTCTACTTACTCATCTGTAAAATGGGCATAGTAACAGAATGAGAAATGTGTAGGAAGTATTTAGTACATAAGCTGACCCATAGTAAGTACTCAGTAAGTGTAACTGCTGTATGTTACATTATTATTTGTTACTGTTTTATTTTCTACGAGCACCACTTCCTTACAATATTGTTATGGCCATGAAATGGATTTATACCATCAAATAATATATACCTGGCATATCTTTGGCACTCAAATGCTATGTCCTTATGCCCTTAAGTGATCCTTTAGTTAAAATACTTCTCCGCTGTCATAGAGTACCTCACTTTCCACACTGCCAGGCTGAGAGGTCAAAGTTAGCATCGCTACCGGGAGACAAGGACACCCTTTATCAAAGGAGAGCTGAGTCTTCCCTCCTAGCAGATGAGAGCAGGGCAGCCTGCGAGCTGGACCCTCGGTCCCGGGGTCTGCTAGCTGTCTTTCACTCAGATACGGTAGAGCGCGGGGAGGGCGAGTGATGGGCAGCCTGGGGTTGGACGCATTTTCAAAGTTTTTACTTAGTTTGTTTTTATATCCAGCTTCTTTCCAAACAGAAATTTTGAAGTGGCTTACAATAATACACACGTTCAGAATATAGTGTTTCTGGACCAGAAGTCGAAAAGCCAAGCCACAAACACCAGGGAAACAATAGATTTTCATCCAAACAAAGAGAACTTTTGAGAGAAAAAGGGGGGCATTATTAAAAACTAAACTAAAGCGACAGACACAGGACTGTCTCGGGATAGTTTACCTGGGCCTGTCCCAAGCAAACGAGGATGCACTGCAGCCTGGTGGAAGGGGAGGAGGGGCGCGAGAGGCAGCTGCAGCCATGGCCGCGGTCCCTGTGCTCAACCTTCACGTCGGGCACTGAGCTTCCCGGGGGCCAGGGGAAAACAGGGAATAAAATGTGGTGCACAATTTCTTTAAAGAAGGAAGTATACTTTTCTTCAAGGGCCATCAATTTTCCCTTCTTAAATACATTTTTCATTCAAATATTAAAGAATATCTTGAAAATGGGAAAATATTGCCCATAATCCTACTACCCTTTAACTTGGTCTACACGCAAATGTTGATTTGCAAAACTGTCCTCGCCATATACTTACAACTTGGTGTCTTTCTTCCACTCAACTATCGTACCATAAACATTTTTATGTTTCTCCATAATGTCCATATTAACGCATTTAAATAGCTGCATAATAGTCCACTTGATGTACCCTTATCTCCTTAACGAGTATCCTACTATTGACAAATACATATAAACAAACACTGGTCATTGGGTTATTTTCACTTCTGACTTTTCATGTCTCTAGACAGTGCCGTAACAGATGGATGAATGGGCTATTGCTTAAATTATTTCCTCCAGATACATTTCCGGGAATGAAGCCACTGAGAATGCATAAACATTTTTATTAATTTTGATAGATACTGCTAAATTGATTTCCCAGTGAGTCACCCCAGGGCTCCGTAACCTACGGCCCGCAGGCCAAATAATGTTTTAGTGGAACACAGCCTTGCCCATTCATTTTCAAATTGTCTACGGCTGCTTCCCACTCTAACCGAGTCCGACGCCTACGACAGAACCCACGAAGCCTAAAGGATTTACCACTTGACCCCCGACACAAGACATCTGCCAACTCCTAACTTACTTTAATATGCATTCCCCCCAGCAGTGTGGGCATGGGCGTGGGGCCACACTCTAACGGAAATGAATTATGTGGGACCCTACAGAGAGGTCAGTGAGAGACAGAACAGATGTTTTCTTCCTCAACAAACGTAGATGTCAGTGGTAGAAGCCACAAGCTAACCACCAAAACCCACGCTTGCTTTCTTCCCCGGGAATATGCACACAGGTCGGATGTGGCTCTCCGGCTTACCTCCCCCTGCCCCAGCCTTTGCAGCCAGGTGTGAGCGTCAGACTCTGCTCTTGCCAGGCTGGGAGCGGAAGCGAGTGAGCCACTTGGGGCTCATTTCCTGAGGAGGAATCTCTAGCCTGGACTCCCATTCTTAATTTCTACCTTTTGAACCACTGTTTTCTGGAGTCTCTGTGGAACATTAACTATTCCTCCCTAACACAACCTAGTGCCAGGAGTGGGGTGCTCTCACCATCAAGTTTGGGGTGCTGACTCGGTGGGCAGCCAGTGATGAAGAAGGAGCAGGTGGAACATGTGTGAAAGCCGGTGACCCTCATTAGGTCATGGCAAAACATTCGGTGAAGCTTTTGCCTAGGATAACTTTGAAAGCATATCGCATACAGTAGCTCCAAAGAGAAAAGCTTGTTGTACATGAGCTGCTCCTTGGTGCATCCGGCAAAGTACTGTAAGAAAGACAAGAACTGCCTGGTTTGTAAGCAAAGATACAAGGGAAGAGAGGAAGATCAGCGGTGGGGTCCCCGCACACTAAGAAAACCTAATTGCTTCTCTGTCCCAAAGAACAGAAGACAAGCAGGCTGTTATTCCAAATCATTCTGAGACTTCCTAAACCAAATGACAGCCCCGGTTCTGCAGCAAAGATTAAATTAAAGGCATTGCCTCCCCACTCCCACTCACCCACTGATTGAGACGGCCTCGAGGTGGCCTCCCTGAGTTAAGGAAGGCAAGATAAGAGGAAGAAAGAAGGTGGCCTTAAGAGCTCCCTCGAAGGACGGGACCTTGGGTGCGGTTACAAGCCCAGGAGCTAGAGACTGGAAGCTCAGTGTGTTTCTGAAGGCACCGGGTGTGAAAGGAAGCACAAGCCTAATCTGAACACATCTGCATCCCTTGAGCCATCCCTTGACCCTCAAGGCCTCCAGGGCGCAGCTTTCCAAAGCCTATTTCCTCCAACATGAAGTGAAGACATGGAAGATATGAAGGACTCCCAAGCAGGCAAATCTAGGGACCTAGGGGACAGAGGCCAAGGGAGGTCCCCTTGCACCCTCCAGAGAGCAGAGCCAGGGTCTAACCATGGCTAGGGGTCCTTGCAATTCCTGTCTCGCAGAATTCCATCTTGCTGGGGACTAGCACCTGCTGTGCATCTCCCACTGGCCCTGGAGTGGCTGCCCAGCTAGAGGCTGCTTCCCAGCTCGGCCACCGCCCATGGTCCTCCGATTCAGTTCTCATCCCTGGCTTGGGAGAGTGTCACTCTTGTCTCACTGGCTTAAGAGGACACATCTAGCCTGGATTGCTGTTCTTTCTCCTCTTCCCGCTGGCTGGCATGGCGACAGCTAGGACAGTACGGAAGCCACATGATGAAGCTGGCGGAGCTGTCATCAGCCCAGGCCTGAGTGACTCCACAGACACTGGGAGCACCACACATCACAGACTGCTGCATGAGTGAGAAAGTCCTATTCTGTGGAGCACTGGTTGCACGTCGAGGTCTTAAAAAAAGTAACTGACGTCATAATTTTCTTATGATTCAAGGTTCTTTAGCCTTGAAGGGTCTATAGCCATTTGGAGCCCAAAGCCACCTTGGGCGACAAACAGCAGAGATGCGTCCAGTGGGACACACGTATTACCCTAACACGATACAAAAGAACTCTCCAGAGTACTATGCCTGAGTGTGTGCTTGGTAATATTTTAATGAAATCAATTTTATTCAAATAACTTTAAATGAAATGTTACATCAAAGATGTAAATTGAAAATTAGTGCTCCATGCCATAGACACTGTAACCAGGAGACTAATTAGGATGAAAAATACACAATTTTTTTGAGAGAGAGAGAGAGCAAGAGAGAGTGAGCAGGGGACGGACAGAGGCAGAGAGAGAATCCTCAAGCAGACTCCATGCCCAGTGCGGAGCCAGATAGGGGACTCGATCCCTCCACCCTGACATCACCTGAGCCGAAATCAAGAGTTAGATGCTTAACTGACTGGGCCACCCAGATGCCCCAAAATAGGCAATTTTATTAAATTCAAGCTGGGTACTCTTGCCTGCAAAAGGCTTTTAAGCCAAGGCTTATCTTCTCTGCTAAAACCTGACATTAAAAATATTCCAGTCCAAAATTCTGGCTTTATCTCCTTGAAAGCAGAATAATAAAAAAAACAATTGAGAAAAGAATAATTGTCTTATGATGCAGTTCAAAGTTCTTTACGTCTACAGCCACTTGGCATCCAAAGCCACCTTGGGCGACAAACAGCAGAGAGACGCGTCCAGAGGGACACACGCACTGAATGACCCGAGGGAGGCTGGCGCTGACGCCACAGACGGAGCACAAGAGCACAGACTTCCTTTCAATCTCGAATTACCATCAACCATAAGATAGGTATTTTTAAAATTTCCAAGTGATGCTGGGAAACAAGAATGAACACTGGTGGCAGACCAGAAATCATGAAGAATGTGGGGAATCGCTGTGCGGCAGATGGAAGATTGAAGCCCAGAATGGTTCTCGAAGAGGGCTGCTCCAGAAGTGGGTGCTGAGGACGCCCAAAGCCCAGAGTCAGTGTGCACTGGAAGCTGGACGACCGACTGGCATTCTGGGAAAAGAGCGGCCCGGTGAGTCCTCCCATCCTGGGTCTGCACCAAGCGCCTGGGAGCCCAGGCATCTGCCTCCAGGAAGGAGGCATGAGGGCAGGGACCTGAACTAGAAAGTCGGGGCAGTGAGGATGCAAACACCCAGAAAACCAGAAACCAATGCCCCTCACTCAGCAGAGCATCCCTTATTCCCTCACAACCATGGAAGGTGGGCAGCCATAAGACACACTCATAGAAAGAATGATTAATATTCTTAGAGGGAAGTGAAGAATCTAATTATTTATCAAATTACATGTTAAAATTTAAAAATTTGACTACTGGTGTGATAAGCAGAGTAACAGCCATCTCTCCACCCCACCCCCAGATGTCCACATCCTAGAACCTTTGGATTCCTTCTTTACGTGGCAGAAGGGGATCTGCAGATGTGATTAAATTATAGATCTTGAGATGGAAAGATAACTGTGAACGACCTGGGTGGGCCCAATTTTATCACAATGTAATCACAAGGGACCTTAGAAGAGGAAGGCAAGAGGCTGAGAGTCAGAAAAGGAGGTATGACAATGCAAGCAGAAGTCAGACAGCTTGGAAGATGGCCCACTGCTGGCTTTGAACATGGAACGAGGGGCCACAAGCCAAAGAACACAGGCAGCCTCTAGAAGGGGGAAGAGATAAGGTAACAGTCTTCCCTAAAGCCTCTCGAAGGAACAGCAACACCTTGGTTTTAGGACTTCCAACCTCCAGAACTATAAGACAGACAATAAATTTGTATTATTTTAAGTTCATTCAACTGGGAAAAGAAATTCAATCGATGGACTAAATAAATGAATGGGTACAAGGAAGGAAATACACAAGGTGAAATTTTCTCAGAGGACAAAGTAAAAAGAACAGCTATCTAGAAAGCAAGAGGGAAAAGATGAGCCAAACAGAACGAGACAAAAGTTTCAACATCTAATAGGATATTAAAAAGAAAAAATCAGAGACAATAAAGCAGGATATTTAAATCATTAAAAAAATTTTCCCATCATTAAAAACAGTATGAGTGATCAGATTTAAAGGGTCAATGAGAACAAAGGAAGGGGAGGGGAATATAACCAATCTTCCCATAATTCTGCTAGAATTGCCAGGAGGAAGAGACAACTCCACAATTACAGTCAGAGACCGAAATACCCCCTGCTCGAAACTTAATATAAAAGACTAGACAAAATATCCACAAAGTACAGGTTATTTGAACTATGTTATCAAATAATTTGACCAAATTGGCATTTGTAGAACCCTTCACCCAACAAGGATAGAATACACATGAATTTCAAGTGAAGAACATTTACTAAGATGGATCATATTCTGGGCCATAAAAAGAAAGTTTCAAAATTTTTTAAAGGGTACAAGTCATACAGAGTATGTTATCCAAGCAAAATGGAATTAATTGGAAATCTAAAACAGAAAGCTATGGAAAATACCCCAAATATGTGGAAACTAAATAACATACCTCAGAATAAACCATGGGTTAAAGAGGACATCGGAAGTGAAACGAGAAAGTATCTTGAGGAGCATGAAAACGAAGACAACATACCAAGATCTACGGGGCGTTGCTAACGCAGTACCTCGAGGGAAAAACCAGCACCAAACACACGGATTAGGATGGGAGAACTGCTTCTGCCTCAGCTTCTGCCTTAAGAAATGATACGAAGAAGAGCAAATGAAATCCAAAGAAGAAACAAAATACTAAAGATCGAAGTGCAACTCAACGAGCTAGAAAACAGCAAGCAATAGAGAACCGATGGAAGAGAAAACTAGTTCCTTGAGAAGAGCAGTAAGATTGATGCATCTATATGCAGAGAGAAGACACAAATTTTCTATCAGAAAAGAGAGCAGTGGCATCACGACAAGGTCTGCAGATCTTACAAGGAAAATAAGGGAATATATGAACAACTTTATGCCAATAAATCTGGCAACTCAGATGAAATGGACAAATGCCATGAAAGACACAAACTACCAAAGCTCACTCAAGAAGAAACAGATAACCTCAACAGCCTCGCATGTAGTTAAAAACCTTTGCACAGGGAAACATTTATCTAAAAGAGTAACAGAGAAAGCTGACAAACGCTGCCTCAACCAGGAGGTCAGCAAAGGCATCGACTAAAATTAACATCAATAATAATAATTCATGTTGATACCCTGAGAACAGCACTTGGCCTCTGTGGTCTTCCGATTCCATATCCCCAGTCTCACTATGAAAAAAGTATCAGACAAATCTCAATTGACGGACATTCTACAAAATACCTGAATACTACTCCCCAAAGCTGCGGAGCTCTTAAAAACAAAGAAAGTCTTAGAAACCATCACAGCCAAGAGGAGTCTGAGCAGATATTATGACTAAATGTAATGCAGTGTCTTGGATGGGATGTTGGGACAGAAAAAGGGCATTAGGTAAAGACTAAAGAAATCTGAATAAAATACACACTTTAGTTAATAATAATGTATCAATACAGGTTCATTGGATGTACTAAACTCATAAGATGTTAATAATAAGGAAAAAAATAATAAGGGAACAGTTTTGGGCATATAGGAATGCTGCAACTTTACTACAGATCTAAAACTATTCTAAAATAAGTTTATTTAAAAAAAAAACCTTTCTCACAAAGGGTTTATCCCATGAATATAAGATTGCTTTAATTAATTTAACATAACTCACCATGTTAACAAACTAAAACAAAAAAACATATTATCATTTCCATCGATGCCAAAAAAATGCATTCCTAGTAAAAACTCTCAGCAAACTATGACTGGAAAGGAATTCAATCTGATAGAAGGCATCTATGAAAAACCTATAGCTACCATCATACTTAACTATGAGATACTGAATCCTACCCCTCTTACATCAAGAACTAGGCAAGCATGTCCACACCAACTATTCTATTCAACAATATACTGGAGGTTTTAGCAGGTGCAAAAAGGCAAGAAAAACAAATAAAAGGCATCCTAACATCCAGTAAATCTTTACTTGTAGATGACATGATCATCTACATAGAAAAACTACAGGATCTATAAAAAAAAAAACAAAAAACTGCTGAAACTAATAAGTGAATTTAGCAACATGGCAGGACACAAGACCAATATATAAAAATCAACTGTATGTCTACACATCAGCAATAAAAAATTGGTCACTAAAATTTTGTAAAAATGATGTTTAAAGTCATATGAAAAATATGAAGAGACTGATCTAAAAATGTATAAGAGTTATCTGCTGAAAACAGCAAAACATGGCAGAGAGAAATTAAGAAAACTGAAGTGGAAAATAAAGTAGACTGTGTTTAAGACGGGAAGACTCCGTATCGTTAAGCTGTAAATCCCCACCAAATTGATTTACAGATTCGACCTCAACCAAATCAAAATCTGAGCATGATTTCTTTTGTAGAAATTGAAAAACTAATCCTAAAATTCACACAGAAAAGCTACCAGAACAGCCCAAAGAGCTTTGAAAAAAGACCAACGTTAGAGGACTAACACCACCCAACTTCAAGACTTAGGATGAAGCTAGAGTAACCAACAATAAAAAGTCGAATGACAATGAAAATGTAACGATAGTGCACGTGAGATATGGCCATGAGTATTACTTTAATGCTCATAACATTGTAAATAATTGATATAGGATACAAAAATGGAAGTTATGGCTGAGGCTCCAGAACTATTAAAAAAAAAAAAATGGACGTGCAGAAGACCACCATGTTGAACTTGCAAACACACAAACCAAATCAGAAGAGATGGGAAACCAGTTTTTACGACTCTTAACCCCAACCTTATCTATGCTATAGATAGGTCAGGAGATGGAGATCAGAAAAGGTTTTTAGAGAACTTGCTGGAGAGCCTGAAGGAGGGGGGTGTGTTTATGTCCCGCCTATTTCACATCAAGTCAAGGGAGACTTCTAAAAAGACCCATAAGAGAGCTTGAAATATGTTCCCTGGAGCTTTGAGAACAGAAGTGGTAGATGGAGAAAGAGAGGCGAAGCCAACTACAACCCTTTTGTTGACACCAATCTTCACCCTACAATAGGCCAGAGCTTCAGGAGGGGGAGCCCAGCTTCAAATCAAGACCCGCTTTGACAATTACACAAGGAAGCATTCTGAGTGCTGCCTAAGCCTGCATCCATACACTCAAGTGAACGGAGGACTTACATCACCCAAGAGGAGCCAGATAGGTCACGGGGTTGCCCATGTCTTCACCAAGAAGTAGAGGCAACAACATTTAACACAACAGCATGGGGTGGGGAGTGCCGCATGGTCAAAGTAATGGCGCCACAATGAGAACAGTGATTATGAGTAACTTGGAAGGACGAGGTGGGGAGGGAAAGTACATGGGAGGCTGAGGACAGGGAGCACAGTCTTCATCTGCCATATCAGGAAACCACAGATCTTATCCCAAACCAAAAAATCAAGAACTAGCAATAAAAGCATATGATTTAGAACAATGGAGCTAAATACCAAACAAAGAGTTGAAAGTGGGTTCTTCTGAGAGCAGGAAATGAAGACGGGGAGAGGGTAGAAAGGAAGACAGCTGCTTTTCATTAAAGGCCTGGTAGCACCCATTTTCTTTCTAGAACTATATAAACATATTGGTCCCATCATTTTTATTTTTTAATTGAAAAAAAAATCTCAAAAGATAGCAATAGTGTTGGAAGAAAATCCCATGGGCAGGTGTGTTACGGAGGGGTAGTCTGAAATCCATGGGCAAATGAGTGAACTTGGACTTGAGTCTCATACAAAAATTAACTCAGAGTGGATCGCAGACTGAAATGTAAACGTGGACAACTCTGGGGAGAAAGCACAGGATAACTTGTTCAGGGCTAGTCAGAGAAAGCTCAGACTTCACACCAAAAGTATGACCTTAGAGGGAAGAAATGAGAAACTGGACTTCACCACAATTAAAAACTTTTGATCTGTCAAAACCCCTGTTAGGAGAATAAAAAGAAGCTACAGAGTAAAAGAAAATATTTGCAAGCCACATATTCGTCAAAGGACTTGTACTTAGAATACATAAAGAACTCTAAAGTCACAACAATAGGGGCCCCTGGCCAGCTCGGTTAGACGAGCACTGGACTCCTGATCTCGGGGTCATGAGTTTAAGCCTCGCTTTGGGTGTAGAGATCACTTAAATAAATAAAACTTTAAAAAAACCCACAATAATAGACTAGGGGGAAAAACCTATTAATATCCCCATATGTAAAGAACGTTTATGAATCAATAAGGCAAAGTAAACAACCTAAAGGAAAAATGAATAGATTACACAGACAGACAATTCGGACCTAAGAAAATACAAATGGCAAACTAAACTATGGGGTGGGGGGAGCTCAACTTCACTAGTTATCACAGAAAGGCAAATTAAGATTGAATACTCTTTTTTACCCATGATTGCTTGGCAAATATGGAAGTCAGATGACCCGGGTATGGGGAAACAGGCATTACTACATCAAGAGTAGTGTGCCTGTTTGGGAAGGGCATCTGGCAGTAGCTACTATCATTTAACATTTGCATTCACTCTAACTTAGCAATTTCACTTCCAAGGAAGACTTGCCCGTCAGCACGTGGAGGCAGACACAGTGTATTACTTTTAGCAAATAACTGGAAACAACCTTAGTATCCGTTAACAGGGAAATGGTATATATAATGGAGAGCTATGAAGCCATGAAAAAATAAGGGGATAGAGACAGATCTCTATGCATGACATGGAAATCACTCCAAGAGAAAGCAAGCTGCAAAACAATACACCCGGTATGATCCTGTACCTGAAAAACAGAAAATAATCTAAAACTGTGTGTCTATAGCGTGTGTAGACAGGGAGGGTTCATACCAAATTGTTAACAGTGGCTACATCCAGGGAAGGGACGGGGAGGGAGCTAGTGACCACGAAAATCTACAGCGTGACTTATACCATGTGAATGTTGTTTTCCTCCGTCGGATCATTTCATCCAAGAACGTATCTGTGTCATGCGTCCAGTAAAAAATAATGTGGCACTTAAGACAGTGCCTAGCATCCAGCAGGTGCTCCACAAATGCTCGTTCAAACTTTTTTTTTAAAAAACTAGTGAAATATTTTGAAAGAGTTAAAAACGTAAATACAGAGGACCATGTGGCCCTGGTGCGCTGGCCAAGGTTTTAACATATCAGAAGGCAGTAAGTGGTAGAATTCTTCCTGGTGCCAGTTTTTGAAATTTGACCTAAGTATCCAAACCGAGGAAGCAGGAAAAGGGGCATTCCTGAGAGGAAAGGCGGGTGGGATTCACCAATCAGGAAAAAAAAAAAAAAAAAAAAAAATTCAGGGTCTTACGCAAATGCAACAGTAAGCAGACGCTTGTGGCCCCGCCTCCCTACAGGGCACACTTATGCCACACGGAACGGTCATCTTACCTGTTGTCTTTGCTGACGAGGTGCTGGACACCCCGTTGAGCTCACTAGGACTCCTTTTGATGGGCCGTGGCTTATACTCTCGTCTGGGGACACTGGATGCAGCTGATATTCTGAAACACGCATGTTAAGATCAGTCAGACATTGGATGGAGAAAGCCACGCCTTCCAACGAACGTCTGCACTACCTTGGGGAGCCTATGAACTTGCGGGAGAGGTGGTGGTGGTGAAGGGGGTCATTTTTACATATTGACTCGTGAGTAGCTCAAAGTGATAGGTGCGATATCCGCGGCGTAGTTTTCCAGCTATATGTTCGAAAGTGTGGGTCTCTCACAGAGTCTCCGAGGCACCTGTCCAGTGCCAGGGTTATGCTGGGCACCCAGCAGCACTAGCTGCCTCTTCTCCCCTTCTGCTCATGGAGAGAGAAGTACAAACGTGGTCCTGTGAGCGCTGCGCGCCCCGCCCACAGAAGTGGGTGCTTCAGAGACCGGCCACACCCGGGAATTCTGCCGCTGATTTAAGCAAACACCCCTTCATATGTACTCGTGACCATCATCCCAGGTAGAACAATATTCTATTACCAAACCTCGTCAAGAATGGGGTAGTTTTCTTCACCCGTTATATTAATAGGGTTACTGTGCCTGCTACCTGTGATATTACTAATGTTCAAAGGAACAGAGACTATGTCATCATTCAAGCCTAAGGGAAACGGCCACCTTGTCTTGATCATTCAGAAGAATTTTGACTCTTCCAGGACGTCTCTGAGTCAGTATTACGAACTTGGCCTGCTATCTGTACTGGCGAAATAGAAACGCATCTTTTCCCCAGATATTTACATACTTTCTAAGTATCATCTCACACTTCTCCACACCCCTACATGTTGGCAAGGAGGTATCTGCCATCGCCACCCCAAGCTTAAGCTCTTAAATCAGCAATGCACCTGGGACAGTGTCTGGTTGCCCTGAATACATGTCACGGCAAAGGGCTTTCGTGAAACAAAAAAGGAGAAAAGCTGCCAGGTTGTTTTCCCAGCTCTGTCCCATCGGCCAGAGCCGCGTACTCATTACCTTCAGGGCTGTCCCACGCCCACCCGTGAAAGCCAGCTAAGAAAATTCAAAACAGAAAGCCGCAGGGGGAAGGGGCAGTCGGAGGGACAGGCAGACGGAGGGACAGACAGATGGAGAGGCTGATCGGATGGAGTTTACTCGGCATCCCCGGGGCCGGCAGGGCACGTGAAGGCTCCTACCGCATCTGCAGCTTGCTCTGTAGCTCCTGCAGGATCTCCGTGGACTGTTTGTGGTACTCTAAAGCAGCCTCTATAAACACGGCCAACTGGCTGACTTGCTCTACCTGCAGCGAAAGTGGAAAATTATCCCAAGGCCTGTGTAATATTCGGGGGGGGGGGGGCAGCAACCAGACCCGGCTTCGCAGGGAAGCCCTGCGTCTTCCTCGGCTCTGGTCCATTTCAAGTCCTTACACTGCGTCATCATCACGCGGGTCGTGGTAGAAAGCTGTATGTTCTGGAAAACCATGTTCAAATTTATTTGCAATTAAAATTTGATTTAACTCAATAAAAGCTGGGGTTTTTTTTCCAATTAGATGACACTCTCAGGAGATTTTTATGCTCTAAAGTTCACAGATCTGAACACAGAGATAAATGACGTGGGAAGCCAACATTGAGTAATGAACCTCTTCCTTAGGAGAATGTCTCTACGGGCATCTTGTCGCTAAGTCCCATCAGGAAGCTAAGTGAATTCAGCCGTTCTCACATAAGAAAGGAAACCAGGGGCAGCGTGGGCACCGGGCACTTGCCAGCTCCCTCCGTGCCTCGTTGCCGCCTGCACAAAATCATAGCCCTGAAACAGCCGGAAGGGATGAACTCTACAGCCTCGGGCATTTCTCGTTCCCTTGAATCAAGACATTCACGAAACGAGTGACCAAATCCCAGTGGACGGAAGAACTCAAGCAGAAAAGCTCTATCACATAAGAAAGCCTGGGCGACCGGGGGATGCATGGATTGAGGAAGAGACGTCTCCCGTCGGAGCCTCCCCACTTCCCCCATGTGTCCGAGCAACCGCTCCAGAAAAGCGGGGTTCGTGTCGCTGACGCTGGCAGGCCTCAGAGGCAGCACCTGTGGGCTGAGGTGATAAGGACCCCTCAAGAGCGCCGTGACCTCCAGATCCGGAGAAGGACACAAACCAAAATCAATCCCCCTCTTCCAAAGGTTCGGCAGAGCCTACGCCTCATGCCCACGTGCCAAGCAGCCTGGGGGCAGAGTCAGCCCTGCTTATTCACCCACATGCATGCGCCCCGTAAAACCAACCATGGCTTCGCTCCCCTTCAAAGACCCAAGCTGCTTCCCTTTGTTGCTCAGACCCTGCGTTGGCAGCCCACACGGTCACTCCCTTACGCACGCATACCGGTTGAAACATGGGTCCGGCACGCACTTGAGACGCCCACAGCATCCCACCGGTGCCCCGCTGTGACCTGCGTCCAAACAAGGAAATCCCGCTGTGTTTCACTCACTTTGCCACGCTGGCGGCTGGAAGAGCACCAGGCCTAGCCTTAAATTTCCCAAAACCTAATAACCGAAACAAAGACAGGCTGGCCCCTACGAAATTCTAAGGATTTCTTAAGTCTCACCTCTCTGGCTTTCACTTTTTTTTTTTTTTTTAAAGATTTTATTTATTTATTCGACAGAGACAGAGACAGCCAGCGAGAGAGGGAACACAAGCAGGGGGAGTGGGAGAGGAAGAAGCAGGCTCATAGCAGAGGAGCCTGATGTGGGGCTCGATCCCAGATCGCCGGGATCACGCCCTGAGCCGAAGGCAGGCGCTTAACCGCTGTGCCACCCAGGCGCCCCTGGCTTTCACTTTTAAACAAGTCTGGTGCCGTGGCCCCACTCGACCATAGCAGAACCTCCCGCAGCAGGAAATGTCCTCCCCAGTGCAGGGGAGCGGCGTGCCGGGTCCAATCTGTGCCACACTTCACTGCCTTGCGTCAAGTTAACTTCTATTTTAATACCCACTTAGAAATATGTTTGACATTTCTCTTTTCAAAGGAGCAGTGGAAAAATGGATATTCCTGGAAACATATGGGGGGAGGATGGGGGAGAGGGAAAGATCACCAGCTCTCCTGTCTGGTTAGCTAAACCAAGTTATGTACTCTAGATGCATTCGTCACTATTCCTTCGATGGCTGACTTTGGGAAGGAAAGGAATCCCAAGGCCCCTTGGAAGACAACAGCAGTGCTGCCCAGTGCCTGCATACAGTAGGTGCTCAATACAACTACTGGAGAGGCGGTACAACACTGCAAAGCGTCTTGCTGGCAGGGAAGCCACGTGGTGCCACAAGGGGCTGATGAGCCTCCCTGTGCCGGAAACCGGAGGCCTCCCGCTGTCCCCGGGCCATAAGCAGCAAGGTGCGTGCGGGCGGTCTCTGCTTCCCAGCCACAGTGAGAATTCGACACCTGGACAGGCCGAACCAAGGTAGCGATAAAGCCAGGCCTTGCGAGTACCTGTCCAGAAGGTGAAGCGTTTCTTCCACTGGCCACACCGCTCAATCTGGCAAATCCTCCTGCTGACCCAGGGAAGGTCACCTGGGATGAGGATGAGAAGACAGGTGGAACTCCACTCCCGGCTGCGACCGGCACTGCGCCTTTGCTGGCGCCACCCTGGGAGTGAAGCGTGACCACGCACTGTGGAAGGGGTCACACCACATACACAGAGCTCCCGGCTCAGAGTGAAGGACACTCGCTGTCACAATGGGTCACACCTGGCCAGGCGCCTGAAGCAAGAAACTGAGACTTGCCAGTAAGCTGCAGGAGAAGGAGGGAGGGGCCAGGGACAGGCCGCGGTGCTGGCACACGGCGGGGCGAGGACAAGGACGCTACCCGGGGTGGGGGTCGCGGAACCAGAGGAGTTTGTGGTGGACGGAAATATGGCCCCCAGAGACTCCCAAGCCCATCTCCCCAAATCTGTGACTATGTTACTGTCCACGGCGAAGGAGACTCTGCGGGTGTGATTAACAGTCTTGAACTAGAGGATGACCTGGATTGTCTGGGTGGCCCAGCGTCACCACAGGGTCCTCGAAGAGGAAGGCGGGAGGGTCAGAGTCAAAGAAGGAGGTGCATCAGGGGAGGCTGAGGCAAAGCAAGAGGTGTGAAGATGTACGTTGTGCCACGTGTCACCAGTCCCTTGAAATTTCTGCAGTCAAACGAGTCTGAGAAGCTCCCCGGCGCAACCTGTCTCAGGAATCTATTAGAGATCAAGTTTTCACATTATCATAGAAAGACTGAAACGTCTTGTGATCAAGAAAACCTGCCTGGTTTTGTCCGCGCGAGGGTCTGCCAAACTCATTTGACCATAGAGACGTTATTAGTACACCTACACCAGGCCGTGGAATGCATTTTGGAAACTGCCACTCCAGACCAACGGAAAGAACCAGGAATCTGCACCCCGGTAACCCCACTGTTGCGGGAGCCCACGGATGGAGGGTGCATCCCCAGGCAGGAGATGTGCACCAAGAGAGCTACAGAAAACTGCAGGGGTCGGACCTCCCGGGCCTGGAATGGGGATCTTCCAGGTGCTCTCTCTGGCTCCTGCCAACGTCAAAGACCTACACTCCATGACGTCAAGGGGTGAGGAATAAACTCTGCAGAGACAGGGGAGTGTTAACAGGCCTGCGGGGGATACACCATTCCCAAGAAATGGTGAAGGTGGGCAACCAACCTGCTCAACTTCCCGCACCCCTACCTCAGAGCGAATTGTGGCGGGCACAGGCGCCCAGCTCTGAGGGGGAGCCCCGCCAGTCCCAGCCTGGTGCAGCAGAAGGGCTCAGCCTCAGGCCTGCCCCTCGGGGCTCCCGGGAAAGCTCGTGGACCAAAACACCTCCCGGCTTGCCTCTGTGCACGGAATAATGCAGCTAACTTCACGAGCAAGAGGTGAAGAGATGCCCGAGGTCTCCAATCCAGCCCTGACTGACAAGACAACCGAGAACCCAGCGTGGGGCCAAAGGACACTTCTCGTGGGTTCTCCCACTCGCAGCTCCGCCAAACTCAGACTGGAAAGTAGACGCCAGTTTCCTTGGGAATGTCGGAGTGACCGATTTGGGTCCCTCACACCACCCCTTCCTTCTTTCCACACCACAGGTGCAGGGGTGCTCAGTCCGACTGGGGAGGCCAGACAATCAGGGTGTCTGCACCCCGCACTGAATGGGCAATAACTGGAGCCTGGCTCTGAGGTCTGTACTCTTTAAGAACGTGGGTTCACCAAGCGACGACCCACCTTTCTGCTCTGCCTGCCTCACTCCCCCTGTGGTTCCAAGGTCTAGACTTCAGTCCTGGGGTAGGTAGCTGGAGTCCCATCGTGGGGCCAGGCCCAAACTGCCCATCCGGATTTCCAGAAAGTCCTATCCTCCGGGCAAGGGGCTGGTATGCGTCCCTTGTTTGGCTGTCCCCATCTGCTTCTCAGTTGGGAGAACTCAGATGTGAGGACAGGTGAGCAACCACCCTCTGGAAACCCCGACAAATGGCCCATTGGCCAGAAAATCCTAGGCAAGGGTTACATAATCTGCATTTGGAGATCCCGGAAAAAACAAGTCTATGCGTTCCAGTCGGGGCTCTCCTCAAGCCTGGCGTATCTGGTGAAGCTCTGCTTGTGTCTTAGGCACGGCTACAGGATATGAGTGCTGGACAAGACACCGCCCCTTCCCTGGAGAGTGAGACTCTGGGGTTTGAACCGTCAGTGCCAGGCACAGAAGGGCGGGAGGCACCAGGTCACGCACACGCCACCTCCCCTCCTTCATTCACGTCAGTCTGCTTATCTATTTCCTCCAGCCCCTCTTCACTCCTGCTGGGGAGGAGACCAGGGAATGTTCCTTAATTAGCAGATGGGTCATTCTGCCCCAAAGCCAGCTTTGCACAGCCCCGTGTCTCAGAGTGTGTCTGGATGGCTGAGTCAGGGCGGCTTTCGTCAACTGAGGACAGAAGGAGCAGAAGTCCTAGCTGGACATGCGTAGGTCCATGCCATCCCTCCCGGCACCGCTGCCCCGGAGGCCTCTATGGTATCATTACTGGGTGTTCTCATCAGTGAAAAGGGCTGCCTCTTGGTTCCAATCTGGCTTCTGTATCAATTCCTCAATTAGTCAGAACTCGAAGGGGTGACCCGCTCTGACGGATACCCCCAAACCTCTAGCTCACAATGGTACCAGCATCTCCCACCCGTGTCTGGAGGAAGACCCGGCCCCCCGCTGTCTGCCACCACACCCCCGAGGAGCAGGTGTGCACCTGGGCTCTGGCAGGGGCCAGGCCAGGGGGAAGCGCTCCAATCACCTGGACAGAGGCGGGGCCTGCAGACCCCCTGTGTTTATGGGAATTAAGACCCCAGCCGTCGTTAGTGGCAGGATCGGTTCCTGGAAGAAAACCGGGCCGTCCTGAAGCATCGCTCCTCCTCCTGACCTCCTCACCAAGAAAGGCAGCAGACACAGAGAGAAGAGGCCGAGTGGCAAAGGCTGGGCATGAGCTGGTGACCCAGACCAAGCAGGAAGTCAGGGTTCAGTGGGCTGCAGAGCGCCTGGGGGTAGAGAAGGGCAAGGGCAGGGCTGCGAGCTCCGTGAACGCTCCTCCCCCCACGCCCTGGTCCTTCGTCTTCCCCACCACGTCACCTGCTGTTGGTCCCCAAACACCAACCACCTCCGCATCGGCCTGTCCGAGGCCTGAACTGCAGAAGATTTTCCAGACCGTGCCTCAACAACAGGACTGCCAGACCACCTGGGTACGGCCCAGACACACAGACACGGAAAAGGTCAGGACAGGGCTCTTCTGGGTCTGACTGCTGTTGCCCCAAGAACAGAAGGAAGGCAGCCTTCTGGAACTTACACAGCATCTTGTGAGTGTCCTCACTATAAGCCCAGGAAGGGGAAATGGTGAAAGCAGGTGTGCCAGGCTAGAGAGGCCACCCCCAGCAGCCCCTCAGGTCCCACCATGAGTCACTCAGCAAACGTCACCGTCATCAGCGTCATCACCACCAACCTCTTCAGCACCGCTATCACCACTTCCGCAAGAACCAGCAGGCCGAGCACCGGGGTGAGCCCCGCAGCTAAAGACGGCAGGTGTAGTCAAGGGCAGAGAAAGGGAAGGAGCCTAGTTCCAAGGCGGCTGGCGCGTCCTTAGCCGCCTTCTGATTTCGGTCTCCTCTCACCTCCGTGGCTGGTTTCCAGGGGCTCTTGTCAGAGGACAGGGCAGAAGCAATAAGGCCATCCCTGCCACGAGCCAGCGTCTCCTGTCGGTGGCGGCGTGGACCCCGCCCTGCACTGAGGGAGCAGCCCAGGCTCCCCAGAGGTGAACGGGGGTGCCGTCCACCCCAGGAAACCTCGGGGACACGCTGCAGGGCCCCTGCAGGCCTGGAGTTAAGAACTAGCTCCTACTCCTGCCAGGGCAGGGCGGGAAGCAGCGGCTTCCAGTGGGAAGCAGGGAATACGGTCACTGTCAGCGAAGGGACCAGTGAGTCAGCGTCCACACGGAAGGGATCTTCCCTGACTTGGGCCTGATCCTGAAGGGAAAGCAGGTCTCTCGGGAGAGCTCGCAAAGCCAAAGCAACTGAAACAGGCCCCTGATGGAGGCTCTGCCAGAGCCCCTCATCGTGCCTCACGAACCAAGCAGCACGCGGGGCAGGCAGCACGTCCGACACACGAGACTCAGCTCCGGAGCTTAAATCCACCGCTGATGGGCACGGGACGAAGGGCGACGTTTGTCACGGCCTGTAAGGGTCAGACGCGTCCGACGCGTCACACTCCCAAACCAGGTGCTGAATACCTCACAGAATCAAATACGGCCATCTGAGAGGAAACAAAGCCAAAACTGCCGATCGGGGCGCCAGGGTGGCTCAGTCGTTAAGCGTCTGCCTTCGGCTCAGGTCATGATCTCAGGGTCCTGGGATCGAGCCCCGCATCAGGCTCCCTGCTCAGCGGGAAGCCTGCTTCTCCCTCTCCCCACTCTCCCTGCTGTTGTTCCCTCTCTCACTGTCTCTCTCTCTCTCTGCGTCAAATAAATAAATGAAATCTTTAAAAAAAAAAAAAAACTGCTGACAGCTTCGGGACAATGTCAAGAGAAAATGGATATTTTTAAGGGGAAAAAAACAAGAAAAACAGAGCCAATGGTTACCTCTCTTCCCACTTCCCATAAGATGTAAAAAACCTGATAAACGATTAAAAGACAAAGATAATATACTTTCCAGCACGCAGGTTTCGTGGACGTGGGGATTTTCTCCGGGACTACTGTCTTGTCAACACTGAACATAATTCCCCCCCACGTCACTATGGCAAATAACAGCTGCCCAGGACATTTTGTTTGACTTGACTCGAGAATGCGAGACCTCGATATACCTTTTAATGAACTACTGGAAGTAGAACACGGTTTTGCAGATAAATAAATCCTCCAACTTGTCTCCACAGGTTTGAAAGTTCAACAAATAAGGATCAAAGCTAAGGCTGGGCCAGAACGGCACACGGCATTGCCAAGGCCAGGTTTAGGGCAGGGACACCGGAGACAAGCAGCTGGCAGAAGGCTCTGCCAATCAGGCAGCAACAAACGCCAAAGGCCTCATCACCGAGGCAAAGGAGGCAAGACTTCAGCCTTCACGAGGCCCAGCAGGGGGTGACCGTGCCTCTTAGGTACGTTGAATCTAGCTTCCCTTGGACAAATAAAACAAAAGCTGGCTGGAATCACAGTATGATAGAATATTCTGCATTTCTGAGGGATCTCTGTCAGCCCTTCACGACCCCCGAGCTCACAAGCACACCACGGTACAGCTGAACAATGGAGGTCATGCTTTGATATCCTGAACGTTCACGATGACAAGGCATCAGACAGCTGCTCCTCCTCGAACATCTGCCTCACAGAGGCTTCTCTCAATCTCAGCGAAACCGCAAATTACCACATGATATGGGCTTTCCCTTCTCCTGCAAAACCACCACGCTAGGGCCGCAAATACAAAGGCTGGTCTGCTATCTACTTCCTCAAAGGACCCCCCCCCCCCCCCGGGGCCACCTGGAGCACACCTCGGGAGCAATCCTGGGATGAACAGGACTTCTCGAGATCTGAGGTTTGAGCTGGGACTTGCCAAATGTCTGAAGCTATTTCTGAGGCAGAAGACAGATAATGGCTACAGAAAATTCTAGAACCTTTTGTAAACTAAGGCTGCAGAGCTTCTCCACATGTTGGTCCTAGTCATATATTCAATGTTTTGGTTTAAATACTTACATCATTTTCTAAAAAATTAAACATGCTTCTTTCAGCCAACTCCTTTGACTCTTCAAATTTTTCTACCGCTTGTCTGACTTCTTCATCTGGTATCTTACCTACTCGCTTCTTTTTATAATCATAATCCAGGCGGCGGCCTTCCAGCTTTTTCAGGTGGTGCTAAACAAGACAAAGGAGTCTTTCAGATAACTGTACACTCGAAACACAGGGCAAAGAAACCTTTGTTGTTTCCATGAAAATAGACATTGCTTTTGGTCCACCTACATTCTAGGGGCAGGGACACATCTTACATGTCTGTGTGTTGCCAGCAACCACTAGAGGCCACCTTTACTGCAGATCCTCAAGGACTATTTGTGGGTTGATGGATGGGTGGATGGATGGGTGGATGGGCAGATGGTTGGATGGCTGGGAAGGTGGGTGGGTGAATGGATGGGCGGATTAGTGGATGGATGGGTGGATGGATGAGTGGATGGATGGATGGATGGATGGATGGATGGATGGAAGGAAGGATGGTTGGGTGGGTGGATGGATGGATGGATGGAGGGATGGTTGGGTGAGTGGGTGGATGGATGGGTGGATGGATGGGCGGATGTGGATGGGCAGATGGGTGGATGGATGGGTGGGTGGATGGATGGATGGATGGATGGATGGATGGAAGGAAGGATGGTTGGGTGGGTGGGTGGATGGATGGGTGGATGGCAGAATGAATGACTATCTATATGGAACATAAGGGCACAGTATCAGCCTCAAATTCCATTTTCCAAAGTGAGGAATTTCCCTCATTTCAGCTCTATTAATATCCAGATAATTTCCAACTAAATAAACTACACCAAAAATAAGCACATTTCCTTTGGCACTACTAAGTCCTCACTAAGAGGTGGATTATAAAAAGGAAATTTCTAGTAGCCCCTAGAATACTTATGCATATGCCATAAAGCTCCCCAACAATTACAGAACAAGTTCAACAAATGCCCTCAGTGAATATGAACACACAGGGGACACACATTTACAACCTCTGAAAGGTGAGATTTCTTTAAAAAAAAAATAGGACCTCTTTAACAAAATGTAACAATTGTAAATATTCGACCTATCCACTCATGGAATGGGCTGCTTGTGTGGTAGTAAATTCCCATCATAGTCTGTGTTCAAGCAGAGGGATCCCATGTCAGAAACACTGTAGACAGCTCAGCGGTATGGGGCAAGGGAGAGGCTTAGAAGAGTTGACACCTGTAATTCTTGGAAAACAGGTATTTGCTATTGAATGTCTACACAAATCCAGACCATCCCAGAATGGATAAAAAGCCAGAAGCATCTTTCCTATATGTTCTGTGACTCTGGGCAAATCTGGTATTTCCTCTGGGCCTCCGTGTGTGGCTGTAAAACGGGACGGGACGGCCAACCTGGCTGCTTATGGGCCAAGAAATGTGTGGAATCCATAGACCCTTTACAGGTATAAGTCAGCTGGTCTTCAATGAGCAGCTTCTCCACTCCCGGCGTCTGAAACACAGCACGGTGGAGACTGGGAACGGCTTCTGGAAAGTAGACTACTACTGCTATGAAGTTATGGAGTCATTTTGTTACGCGAGAAATGGCTGTGGAAATACGCATCTTTCGTCTTGGCGTCCAGCTGGCTTCAGAAGAAAGGGCTAAGAGGTTCCGGGTCTCTTTCCCAGTGAGCCAGGTAAATATGGATTATTCTTCTACACCCCCAATAAGATGATGCTTTCCCTGAATCCCTACGGAGGCATTCTAATGATTTTAAATACAGACATCATTTTATAGCAACAGGTAGATTTAGAGCCTGGAAGACTCACCCCAATCTCTTTTAGATCTTTGTCTTGGAGTAACTGGAGTGGATCAATAAAAGTTTGCTTTACGTTAATATCCAGAGAGTCTTTCACCTCAGCCATTAGCTTCATGGATTCCCCAACTTCTATCAGTGCATTGCCTTGAACAGAAAAAGCACATGAAAAAGGTTCTTCAGCAGAGTACTCGAGGATAATGGTGGTATTTATTTAATTCCTTCCCGAAAGTTTGTGGATGACCATGAAAAAAAAGTCCTCACCCTGGGACTGTTGAATCCTGACTCAGAAGAAAAAAAAAGAAGAAGAAAGAGAGAAAGAAAGTCTCCTTATGGTCTGCATTTTCCTCTGTATCTCCTGTAGTCTCTCCACTATATAAAATAAACGTAGGAGGCTCAGAGAGACAGAAGCATTTCCCACTTTGGCCACTAGATGGGGATAAAGCTCCTCTTTAAAAACTGGTAGAGGCATTCCCCCTGCTTTTCGAAAGTTCACAGGGCACCCCACCACTTTTACAAGAGACCTACATTAGTATTTGTTTTTGCTAACTGAAAAAAATCCAAAGAGGATTTTTGCTTTTACCAAAAAAAAAAAAGTAAAAGTGAGAATAACATTCAGCCTTTGTTTTACATTAAGTCATTAGAGAGGCAGCATGTACCCCAAGTCGTGAGAGCACACAGCGCCCCGGCATCCAGCAGCCACGGCTCTGAACCGTGTCTGTGAGCATCTGTGCGTTATCTCGACTTATTCTGTGCCTGCGCTAGCAAGACGTGTGCATACACTAAGGAGAGAAGCCTAAGGTTATTTTTGGGGTCTGGTAACACCCCCAAATTTTTCCACATAAATTAACAGTAATTTCTTCTTTGCTTTACACCATTCTGGTTTACAAAAGGCCTCGTAGGAATGCTCTACTTTCAGAGAGCAGGGAAATCTCTAGTTTTGGGAACTGGCACCTCGGGTTCCTTAGAAGTCCGAGAACAAAATCCCCCTTTGTAAACCATAAAAGGATTCATTCATCAGGGCTAAGTATCAACCAATAAAGGTTACAATAGAAATAAATGAACAAAACCTCCTGTCAGCTTCTAGCTACTAGATCTTGAGGTCACTCCCCATATCCTTTAGATGGTTCTAAGGCTCCGACCCTTGCTGATGTCAAAGAAAGGCTGACAGGGTCACATGGGCCAGCCTTTCAGCAGGAGGGCAAGGTTTGCTCTTGCAATGAGGCCCGGGCCAGCCATGCTTGGGCCTGGGCAGTGATCGGCAGCTTTTGCTGGATTATGCCCTGGTATCTCGGTGCCAGCTAACCCACAGGAATTTGCAAGCCGGAGTCCTGGTGGCTGAGCAGAATGAGCGCTGCAGTTTCTCTAGAAGGCATCTCTGGAATATGACGCACCAGACCAAACTATTTTTCCTGTATCGGAGTTTTCCAAATTGACCTCAAAAACATGTAGAGCTTGGGGTCTCTCAACTTGTAGGCTAGGAAAAGACCTTAAGGGCCAGCCCAAGAATTTGCATTTCTAGTAAATTCTGACCTCCAAGTTGTTGCACCGACTAGTCCAGCCATGCAGTTTATTCCCCTGCAAAACAGCGATAGCAATGAAGACTCACTTCACCTTTTATTTTTATACGAACTAGAGAGTGCATGGTACAGGACCTTGCAAAACAGAAGTGGCAACTCTTATTCTAAACAATGGCTGGCCAGGACTCCATTTTGACCCACTGGTAGCTTCATTCCTCCTACATGTCCTTAACTCACTCTCCAGAGTCAGGTTCTAAATCGTGCCAAGATGAAGAAGAGACATCCTTTCCCAGCCTGGGGACGCTTTCCTGCCCAACTGATCAGAAACAGAAGCTACTGTTTCTGGACCCTCTGCCACCAGTACCTTCCCCTTGCTCAGGCTTAGTGCTACAGATTCCACACGGACGTGGGGCTCAGCCTCCAGCCACTGAGGCTTCTGCACCTCAGGAAAGTTCTACCATGTGGCCCCAAAAGGGGCCTGTTCCTCAGAACAGCAAGTAACCTATCCATTCCTGACGCCCTCCTGACATTGTCTCTCTTCCTTAACACAAGTTCCCTTACGTCACTAGGGATCTGGGAAGCCATCACATCGTCTGCCCATCCAACCCCCCTGCCCAGTCACGTGGCAGGTGCACTGCAGGACTGGCCTTGGCTGCGAGGGCCTCCCCCGCACCCTCACCTGGCCCCTCAACAGGTCTGCCTTCAGACAACAGGTCTGCCTTCAGAACAAGGAACAGGCCATCCTGTCTGCATTCACCCATGGAATAAAATAAAATTCACATTCTACTGCTCTGAAGGATATTGTTACCCCCTGTGACTAATGAATGCTGTAGCATTCAGGATTTTTTTAAAGATTTTATTTGTTTATTTGAGAGAGAGAGCGAGAGAGCACGAGTGGTGGGGAGAGGAAGAAGCAGGCTCCCTGCTCGGGGCTCGAACCCAGGACCCTGGGATCATGACCTTAACCAAAAAGCCACCCAGGCGTCCCTGGGATTTTTTTTTTTTTTTAAATTTTCAGGAGATTTTCCCCCCCAATTTCCCATATCAATTACTATAGCCAAGTATCTGAATTCTCAATTTCTATACCCTGCCTTGTTACCCCCACATGAATAGCAAAAGTGCCAAATTCTCCTAGAAGACTAAATAGGTTACATTCAACTCACATCCAGTTTATTAATTTAAAGAAATCTCAATCCAAATTTAATAGGCTTTTTGTTTTTAGTAAATGAGACTTAAAATGACTCGAGGTTTCATCTGGAAAAAAAAAAGGTGAGTATATCCGTGAAATGTCTGCAATGAGATAACAAGGGGAAATTTTAACGTATATTACAATATACTTTAAAGTTATAATACTTAAAATACAACACTGGATCAAAATAGGGTGCAAATCAAGAAAACAAACAAGAAAGGCCAGAAACAAACTTAGAATATAAAAATTTAGTCTGTAACAAAGTTTCTCTTAAATCAGAGGGGAAAGGTTGAACTTTTCAATGAAGTATTAAAACAATTACCTATTTATTTGTGAGAAAACAAAATTAGAACCCTATTGCACAGTATCTGCCCATTAAACTCAGGAGCCTGGAAATTTAAACGTAAGAAAAGAAACATGTTTCAAAATGAAAGTATAAATACACATTTATACAACTGGGGGGGAGCGGAAGTTTTTCTGAACACAATAACAAAGCCATAAGCCATAAAGGAAGACGTATGAGTCCCGCTACCTAAAAAGTAAGAATCTCTCTCCATTACAGAGGTCTCCATCCACAAGGTCAGGAGGCAGATGCCAACCTGGGGTGTAACTTCATTAACATATAAGGCAGACAAAGAGCAAATACGCTGACCACTGAAAGAGCTCATGAACCAGGAAGGGGGAAAAGAATGAACACCTTAATGAAAAAATAGGCAAAGGATACAGATACACAATTGACAAAAATAACAACAAAGAGGAAGGAACTCTACCTTCCGCATAATCCAAAAGGTAAGGTTAAAACAGCACTAAGAGATCAATTTTATATACTATGCATCAAATTATCAGTTATTTAAAACTTAACTAAAAAAATAATTCCCGCAGTTAGCAATTGTGCTGGGAAAGTGTTCTCATGCACTCCTGGCAAGAGTGTCCAACTGGCATCACCTTTGGAGGGTCCTTTGGGAATCTGCTTCAAAAATCTGCAAAAACAGGCATACTCTCAACCCAGCAATTTCACAACTCAGGATTTCATCTAAGAACATCATCTTGGATATCCCCAAAGATTCACCTATGAAAACAGTTGTTATAAGTGCTATGTAAAATTTTTTTGCATAAAGAAAAAAAATCTGGGACGCCTGGCTGGCTCAGTCAGTTAAGCATCTGCCTTCAGCTCAGGTCATTATCCCAGGGTCCTGGGATCGAGTTCCACATCGGGCTCCCTGCTCAGCAGGGGAGTCTGCTTCTCTCTCTGCCTGCCGCTCCCCCTGCTTATGCTTGCACTCTCTCTCTGACGAGTAAATAAATAAACTTAAAAAAAAAGAAAGAAAAAATCTAAGTATCCAATAATTGGGATCGACTGAACGAGCTACGACATCACACATGGATTATTATGCGGCATTTAGAAACAATATCATAGAAGATTAATTATTTTATGACACGGATCAGGATATAGTCAATGGGAATAAACAGGTTACAAAAGGGTCTAAGGGTAGACAGACCCCAACGCCACTTTGATTCTGGAAGGGTGCGTGTGCATACAGACGAGAATAAACAAAGGTTCTATCACTGCATGTGTGATTGCAGGTGACGCTGGCATTTACTTTCTTGTATCTTCTAAACTTCCTGTGATGAACATGTATGACTTGGGTGACATAAAAATAATAATAAGGTTGTTAAAATGAGGGTATTGAGGGGTGCCTGGGTGGCTCCGTTGGTTGAGTATCCGACTCTAGGTTTCGACTCAGATCATGGTCTCAGGGTCTTGGGACTGAGCCCGTGTTGGGCTCCACACTCAGCAGGGAGTCTGCTTGAGGACTCTCTCTCTCCTTCTCCCTCTGCCCCCTCCCACTCTCTAAGTAAATAAATAGATCTTAAAAAAAAAAAAAAAGAGAGAAGGCAGGGTGCCCCATCTACGTGGGGCAGAGGAGGTGCTGCCCGCGTCCCAGGCGCTGTGCGCACTCACCGAACGTGGAGCCCTCGCCCAGCTCCTTCCCGTACTTCAGCATACAGTCGCCCAGCAAGCCTTCCGTCTGCGGGTAGCCGGTGGTTTTCACCTGTCCTCGAATCTTCGACACAGTGTTCAGCATTCCTAGCTTAGCTCTGTATGCTTAAAAACATTGTCATTTGTAATTCCTTCAAATGGCAAAGCGGAGCCACAGGTCCGTGGCATTGAACACAGGACGGCGAAACAAAGGCCACCTGGCGGACACCTTGCGGGAGGCCCGGGGCCAGGGCCAGGTGTGACCGATTCCATCTCTCACATGATTTCCCAGATTCTTTTACCGAGGCAGGGGCGGGGTGTGGGGGGCAGGGTGCAGAGCACACTACTGCACAGCCAGGAGGAAAACAGGAAGGGTGCCCACGCCGTGGACTGCAAACAGGACCTGGGCCCCCCCACCCGCGCCCCGTGCAGGGCGAGACGCCACAGGCCTGCCGTCGCCCACGCCCCGAGTCAGGCGCGGACACCTGGGCAGGCGATCCTTCCTGGGGCCCAATCGATCACTAAGAACAGAACTGCTGAGGTGGACATTTCAAACTACCAGCGGCCACGAACACCCTCCCTGCGCCCCAAGGATGGATTCGGCCTGATTATATCCATGTCATGAAGAAGGGCTGCTGCTCATTCCTGCTTGGGAAGCAGAACCAACAGGAGGACATGGATTCCCCCCTCCTCTCCAGCGCAGGGACCATGAGTTTGTGTGGGGATGGTCCCTCAGGTGCAGTCAGGTGCACCCCCCTTAGGGAAATGATGGCGGCCAGGCTCAGACTCACGCAAGAAGTGTTTACTAATCCCGGCTCTGTGGGGCAGCCCATGCCAGGTACTGGGGCTCCAGAGAGACCAGGCCAGGGTCTGCCCTGAAGGAGCTCAGAGTCTAGTTACTACGGTAAGGCAGAATATACAAGATGTACTTTGCAGATAAAGTTTGGGGTGATGTCAAGAAAAGGAAACCTTAGCGATATTGCTAAATAAAAATGGAAAGATGCCCCTAAAAAGGCAGAAATTGTGTCAATAAAGCGTGGAAGAGGGAATGCTTATGGTCTAGGGCCAAAAGATAAAAACCAGGCTGGCTTGACCTAAGCAGAAATTAAAACAGGACAAATCAGGAGGTATCTATGGGAAAATGGGACTATGCACTGAATCCCAAGCTAAGGATTTGGGATTTTATTGTACAGGCCAGAGAGTGAATCACATACTAGCTTGTGGTGTTTGAGATGACTTTAGGAAGAAATGGGATCAACTTCTATTTTCTTTGACTTTAACAATGACAGGTTCGTTTAACGTACTCTAGCAGGGCCTCTCAAACTGTAATGCGCACCAAATCACCCAAGGATCCTGTTAAAACGCAAAGTCTGATTCAGGCCATTTGGGATGAGCCCAAGATTCTGCATTTCCCAGTCTCTCAGGTAATGCTTATCCTGCTCTCGACACTCCCAAGTGCCAGCCTTTCCGAATCCTGCCCACCCAGCTTCAAAGCAGTTCTCCTCCTGGTCCCTGCACACGAAGGCTTCACTCTCCTACAAACCACACACACACACACACACACACACACACACACACACACACTCAGCTCCTCCTTCCCACTGTCAGGAAGATAGCAGGCAAGTGACTGATAGCCATTAAACTGGAAATAACCAGAGGCCTCTGTCCAAGTGGACACTTCCACTGTTGGCCCACCCCATTCCTACACCCTTCCAATGTCAGTTCTTTGAGGATGGGAGCTTGGTCCAACTTCGCAGCATCTCAGGATCCAGGAAAACCCCTCGCCAAGAGTAAGTGCTTGCTAGTACGTGCTGACTGATTATCAGGAAGAGGAACGTACGTGGCTCACCTCAGTCACTGAGGCCAGGCAAGACATGTAGTTATCATAGTTCCTAAAATTCTAATCACCTGTACAATTCTAAAGACTTCTACACCCACCAACCTCCCTGGACATGATTTTTATAAAATTTATGTTTTTACATTTTTCCTGTCTCGATTTTCGGAGGGTTGGTCTGTGCTGATTCTCATAGCCAAGGGAATCACAGGCACTACGTGCAAATAATTAATTCCGAAAAAAGAAAGGCAGTTTTGGGAATGCACAGAATTCGAGGCTTGGATGCCCTGCCCCCTGTCTGTTTCTGCACTTCACAACCCAGGAAAAACTCATCAAGGTGGTATTGCTTCCCGGCCTCGGAATTAAAATCCTTCTGTGGAAGCAATTTCAAGGGAATAGACACTTAGAGCAGGATGACAGAATTTTTTTTTTTTTTCTAAAAGAAGAGATGCCTCAGGAAGAAAACATATACAAAATGTTTAGTGGCTCTCTGAAGCGTCTCCTAAGAGATGCCTGTGCTTAGTGGTGCCTCGTGGCTTAGCGGTGCCTGGAGGCTGAGACCAAGCCTCCATCCGAACGACGTCACTGTGGTTCACAGAAGTGTCTGCTCTGTTTCTCATCAGCGAGGATTCACTGAAACTACCTCCGGTCACTGGCTTGACTTTAAAAAAACTGAATTTTATTATTTGGATGCAAAAGACATTGTTTCTAAACTATGTCAGCCATATGTCAAGTAAACATGGGCTATTGATCTGTGACAGTGAATGAACAAGAGAATATTTCAAGACATTTTCTAACTTTACCTGGATTTGGCTGAAGATATTCTGTGGCTTTCGAGAGAATTTCTGCAACAGCTTTATTGGTAATATCTATTTTCTTTAAAAGAAAAACACATAAAAATGTTGGTAAGTGACACTGAATTCACAGAAAAACAGAGCAGTAATATGCATTAATTTAATACATTAAACACATTATTAGGGTGAGTTTAACCTAAATGAACGTCAGCATTTTGGGGCAGAAGCAATTCATTTCTCACTTTGATTTTGGGACAACTCTCTCTCCCCATGATGACGGAGAACATTCATTTCTTTTTCTTTTTAACATTAAAGTGAGTGTTCACGTAATATTTAGAAAACTCGGCCAAGTCATTAAGCCCCACTAGATGACTGGATATACTTGAAGGTCTCTCAAGCCAACACAGGGCTTGTCTGAGCCAGACTTTCCTTATCTGCTGAGTGAACTTGATGTCTAACTCACATAAGGACGCCCTGATAATGATTTACGATAGAAACTACCACAGTAAATCAAGAACGAAAGAATCATTCTCACTAGCATATCACTAACATAAACACCCACGTGTTCCATCTGCCACGTGAAGACTGAATCTTCCCTTCCACAAAACTATTCCTGGACACTGGCTGCTGGTTAACCAGACACCAAATGTGAGAATATACAATTAAGTTAAATATGCACATTACAATAGCTTTATTTTATACCATCAATAACCTGAAAGAAAATGCAAGGGAAAAGGAGATCTCATTCATAAGAGCAATTTAAAAATACGCAACGATAAGGAATAAATATAATGAGAAATGTACACTATTTCAAAAACCATATTCCTGAATGGGAAAATTTAATTGTACAAAGATGTAAATCCTCCCCCAAATTAACATGGACAATTAATTCAAATCTCATCTCAATTTTAATTTTTTTCTTTTTTTTGTTACAACTTGGCAAATTAATAATAAAGTTAGGTTCATGCCTCACGCTACATACCAGATTACAAATATAGACCTAAGAACAAAGTGTAAAGGTACTAAATTATACAGGAGTGTATTTTGAAATATGTGGATGGAAGAATCTTCTAAGCATGACCCCAAATCCAAATGTCGTGTAAGTGAAAAGACAGTACACGAAGTTTGACAATATTGGCAAAATGAAAGAGAAAGAAAACTGTACAAGGGACATGCGCTTAGAATTCATAATACACAGAACTCCCATTTAAAGGACAAAAACAAAAACAAAACTCAACCCAACTAGAAGGGACAAGAACATAAACTGGCAATCCACAAACGGGGGAAAGTATAAGTTCAAGCACTTGACAAAATAGTCAGAAAAATTGTAAATTAAAAAGGAGATACTTTTCACTCACCAGAGTGACCAAAAAAATTTTTTTAACTGATTTGACCCAATATTAGGTATTATACAGGTGTGGAGGAATGGGCCCTTTGACACACAAAGAGCAAAACAGATACAACTCTGGAGACCAAGGTAAAGGACCTACTAATGGGCATATTCATGCCACTCTTGGACTTCCAAAAAGTTATCACCTGGAAACACACCAGCAAAGTGCAATGACGTAAAAGGATGTTAGACCATGTTATGTCGTATAAAAAACCGAAACCAACTTGAATGATAGGCAGTAAGCGATTGGATACATTGTGCAACATCCAAATAAAGGAATACTCTTTACTCATCGGACAGAAAATACAAGGAAGTGCCACACGTACTGGAAAGATGCCCATAGAGCACTGTCAGGGAAAGAAAGCAAGTTGTAGAGTGCTTTGTAATACAAGAAATTCATTTTTGTAATTGAAACGACGACAATCTGGTCAGGGTCAGAAGCTTTCAACCAAGCTAGCTCAACCAGCCTGAAACTGTATTTGTTCCCTTAGCTGAATGCCTAAATCCAGGGCCCCAGGAAGGTTTAAAAACACAAAGGCAGTATGTAAATGATGAAGAAATGAACACACTTGCATTACTGGTGCACACGTGCCCGCTGTGTGCAAGGTGCGTGCGCGTATGTGCATCTGGCCTTGTAACAAGTTTTGTAAGCTCTGAACTCTCTTCAGTACGTTTGACTGTTTATGAAGATCATTGAAATGTTTAAGAGAATAGGATCACCTAAATGTTTATGTTTTACTAGAGTTTCAAGAAATGTAAGTACTTAGGAAAGCCATATTTTAAATTTGACGTGACATTAGAGCAATTCCATGCATCGCGTTTGTGATTCTAGACATTTGAAATGTCTAAGAGAATCTGCTTAATGTAACTGGAGATAAATGTTTAAGGATTTAATCTGTTAAACCTACGATGTAAGGGAACCTACATGAAGATTAACTGAAAATGATCACCCTTTTTACGCCAAAACTACTAAATTTATAAATAAGATTCAGCAGTTCAGTTTAAGCTTAAGAAAAACTAGGTTTTAGGGTTTATAAACTTTCCTAAGTTTCATATTAATTAAGACACAACTTAGAGTGTTCCCTTCCATGTATCCAACCTTCATGAGACATGAAAAGCCACCAGGAAGGCTAGGCGTCATCTCTGAAGGGTGACAATGAGATCTGTGTCAGGGGTACTTTCTATTTTAGATCCTTCTCTATCTTTTGGGAGGAAAAAAAGCCAAGAGGCAAGTGGCCAAAACTCACAGGCCTTGTGTGCACAGACGAGAGCAGCTTTCAGGACAGCCCGGCAATCAACACTGGGAATCCACCCTTTACAAAGTGGAGGAGACGCCCACTAGCCACGATGGCAAATATGGGCACTAAAGATGAACACTGAAAAAATAATCCATGCTGTTTAAAAACAAAAAAATAAAACAAAGCCTCCCTCCTAGAAGAACTAAGGAAATTGTGGGCAGGGGGAGACGCTCAGGGTAACAAAATGCTGTGCAATGTCTGCTGCAAACCATTAGAACAAATGGGAAAGCACAGAGGTAAAATTATTTCTGTAAAGTCTACTTGGTATGAAGGCATCTTTGTCCACTGATTAAATCTGTAATTTCCTTCAAAGGTTGGCACCCTACCCCTACAGTGCCCCAAAGCCTGTGCCACTGACTCTTTCAGGCCTCAGCCTCAGCTGGAGAGCTGCGAGCAGCCCTGGTTACTATGATGGTTGTTCACAGTATTCTATTTTTTAAAATTATTTTTAAAAAGAATCCATATGCCCTCTCAAAAGAAGAGAATCCACACCTGCCACTATATCCACCTTATTCCTTAAGTAATTTATTTGTGCTTACCCTTCTCTCTCTCGGTCACACTTGGTAGAGGTGGCTTTTTGGGGGAAAAAATAGTTCTTGGTTTTAGTTATTGATTCTACCTTTTTGTTGTTATTGTTTCCTATTTTATTGATCTCTCATCTATCTGTATTGATTTCTTCCTTCCACTTAAAATGATTTAATTTGCTGTTATTTTCCTAGCTTCTTGGCTTAAATGATTTATTCATTTTCTTCAAGCATTTATTTTCTATGAAGTATACTGAAGCTGTAGCCATATACCACAGGTTCTGATATATACAACTCTGTCTCTCCTGACTAAATGAACTTTGATTCTACTTTTCATTTCCTCTTTAAGCCAAGAATAATTTTTACACATTTTTAAATTTCCAAACATCCAGAATTGGGAAGGTTTACTTCCTTGTAATCCTTGCATTCTATGATTTTACACTGGGAAATTTTTTTAGTTTTTTCTGGAGACTAGTATATGATTATCTTAATTGTTCTAAAAGGACTTAAAAAGAATACAGATTCTCAATTTGAAGAATGCAGATATCTGTGTTTATAATCAAAGCTATTAATCATATTTTATACTAATTGTCTATGAGCCAACCTATTATTATCAATTTAATCTGTTATTTTATGAGAGGTATATGAAATCTTCTACTCTGGACTTTGTTGATTTTCGATGTATTTCTGACAACTTTTACCTTATGTATTTAGATGCCATGTTATGTGGTGCGTAGTGGTTCATAGCTATTACAATTTTCTGACAGACTATATGACTGCATCTTTTTAAATAATTTTTTAGATCTATTTATTTTAGAGGGAGAGAGACAGACAGAGAGCACAAGCAGGGGGAGGGGCAGAGAGAAAGGGAGAGAGAGAATCCTCAAGCAGACTCCAGGCTGAGCACAGAAGCTGACGGGGGGCCCAATCCCAGGACCCTGAGATCATGACCTGAGCCAAAATGAAGAGCCGGCTGCTTTAACCAACTGAGCCACCCAGGTGCCCCCTTTTTATAACTTTTTCCATTTAGTGGGTTGTGGGGTTTTTTGGCATCAAATTTTACTTTGACATTACTGTTGGTCCTCCATTTCTGGTTAGGATTTGTCATGGAATATCTTGATTCCTTTGTCATTTCTATGTCATGTTTTAAGTGGGTCTGATACTCTCTGATTAATCTCTTCCAGAAAGTCCTTCAAACTTCTGGTCACATATTAGATATTTCCATGCTTTTCGCTGCTTTGCACTTCTGTCATTCACTGGGGTTTTAGGAAGAAAAGGAAGTTAACAAGAGGGATCTCAGTCGACTCATCAACTGAAACTAAAATTGCTGAAATGTGCTTTTAAATTTAACATTTATACTGAATCATTTTGTGAGTAATAAAGTTACACATGATATCTTTATATACCAAGGGATTTTTAAAAGCAATTTCAGGTATGCCAATGATGTTAAAATATTTCTAGGCTTTTCAATTTTCAGAAATTAAGTTTTTTCAAAAGCAAAACAAAATGAGCTTTTCCTCTCAAAGCATTAACATTTCTCGAAACCTAATAGTGTTCATCCAGAATATAAAGAGCTCCCTGGAGGACAGTCCGGCCACGGCCAGGGTATCCTGATGACAGGAACACTCCAAGCCATAGCCCGGGATGAAACTTCCTCCCCGTATCTGATGATAGCTCTACAACCTGCTATACACTGTATCCTCGATGCTACATCTGAGGATGCTTTGCTTTCTCTCTGCCCTCTCTTATCTGGGGAGTCTAGTTATTAAAACAAGGCTATGTTTAAAGGGCCCAAGACCAAGGGGAAGGAAACTAAGGACGCTGATAATTACCAGTGGTCCCAGTTCTACCTCCACCTAGGATATTCCACACAGCTGACCAGGAAACAGCTTAAGGGACAGAGATTCTACAGTCTTCCTTTGGAAGTTGTTACAATCATTTCTGTAACAAACTCATCATACTTTTCTCAGTGCTTTCACACATATTAATTTTTTGCATAATTATCCCAGCATCCACGTGAGGCAAGCAGGGCACACATTATCAAACTTGTGTCACCGGTCAGAAAAGATGAAAGAGCTTCTCGAAGTCCACATCACTGGTTCTAGTGACAGAACCCAGATAACTGTTACTTGTCGCACAGCTTCTGTAACACATGGGAACAGAGCCAGGGTCTTCCACACTATCAATCAATCTTTATGTATCGGAAGGGTCTCATCCCAGAAATACATTTTGATGTTCCAGATACATCATCACAATTACTTTGGTTTTTTTCCTTGCAAAAATTGTTTGCCAACACTGACCATCTTTTCAGCATTCTGACTTTTGTCCACTAGGGGGAACCAACTAGCCATATCCCACCTCCACATTAGAGGGTCTTTACATCCCAGATTCCCACTAATATCCTTCACATTATCACATCACAATGAAAATCAAATCTGTAATACAACTGACATTAACATGTTCTCTTACCCTCTCCATGTCAAGAAATTCGTCATCTAGTTTCGTTCCTTCGACACCACTTATTTTTTCACTAAATAGCTGCAGAGATAAACAGAAGTTAACTGAATTGTATAATCTGTTATCATAGTTTCTGACTCAAATTATTACAAACAAAAACAAACTCACGTTCAGCTTGCTGCATTTCTTACTAAGTCCTTTAAGAAAATTGTTGGAACGAGTAAACAAATCAAAGGACATTGGAATATGTGTATTTCTCACTCAACAGATATTAATCATGCACCTACTGTATGTAAAGTACATAGCAGGTGCTCTAGCAGAAACACAGTAAATAAGATCCTTATCACCAGGAACCTGGAGTTCGGCAGAAGAGTTAACACACACACTCAACTGAAATACAAGGGAAGAAAGATCCGAACAAAATACTGTGGGTACAAATTATTGTAAACATACAAAGTAACAGGCATTTCAGTGATTCATAGGATTCTGGGAGCCCACAGTGTGTGGGGGGGGGGGGCATCCCGGACCTGTTTCCTACAAGGCTTGGCATTTGAGCTACCCATTTAAGGATAAGGGACATTTCAACAGGCAGCACTGAAAAAGCCTCGCATGAGGCAACGCACGGAAAAATGCCCAGAGACAGCAATGTGTAGGACGGGCGTACCACCTTGCCACTCTGGTACTTAGACCAGATAATTCTCTGTTGCGGGAGGCTGTCCAGATGCTTAACATCATGCCTGGCCTCTACCCACTCGATGCCAGCAGCACACACATACCCACGCAGGGACAACCAGAAACGTCCCTGGATGGTTAAGAATCGCTGGTAGAGAACAAATGTGTTCAAGAAACAGCAGGAAATTTGGTTTGACTACAATGAATAGTGATCGAGGGAGAATGCAGGAAAATGAACACTGGAAGTTGGAGAGGGCAGATCACACAAATGCTCAAATGGCCCGCTGGAAGGTATGACTGAGCAGTCCCTGAAGATTCTTCGTCCAAGACAGTGCAGTCAGAGAAACCCCCTAGCAAAGTGACTCTGGTTCCAGTGGGGGTTGCTTTAGAGAACAAGGAGGAGGGATGAAAACAAGTTAAATCACTTTCTTTAGAAAAGCACATCAACGTAATTTGTTTATACCTTTAAAATATTGATATGAATTTAAGAATCAGTAGTAAAGCAGGGGAAGGGTTTACCATCAATTAATGGTAACAGGATTGCAGGTTCTTTTACATGTAAGTATGACTTTCTGCTCCTATTTACACTGCGACTGTAAATACAGTATTACTCTTTAATATGAAGAATGTAGGTGTAGACAACAGGTAACTTCCATTCAAGGTGTGAGGAGGAATGACTTGGACAGAGTAGACAGGGGAAGAGTACACAATGGCCATGATCTTTTATCTTCTCTGTAGCTATGTCTCTGCAGCTTGTCCTGGCCAGAGCTGGAGACTACGTACCCCCTGAGTAAATCTGGGTTGGACTTGACACTGGTTTTGAACCACAGACAGAAGCGTAGGCCTTGGCAGATCTCGTATGCTTTCAGTCATTCTCTTGAAACCCTGCTGCCACCATGTGAACAGGCCTGGGCTAACATCCTGGGTGGTGAGAGGCAAGTGGCCCAAACACCCCCCTCAGGACAACCAGGCGCTCCCCAGAATCAGAGTCCCGGTTGACCTGCAGTGGACTGCAGGCACAGGAGATAAGCCATGGAAACAGGAGTTGAAAAGATGATGGTTGTTTTACAGGAAACACTGGAGTGCTTTGTTACTCAACAAAAGCTAGCTGATACACTACACAATAGCTCTTGTTTTTCAGGCTCAGTACAGATGTCAGGGGGATTCTCCTAATGCCCTGATGCAAGGTACAACCTTCCCCAGAAACTGCCGAATCCCAGGGCCACACACCGAGCAGTGTTTACATGGAAGTATTCATCAATTAGACCCCCAAACACCTTTCTGTCAGTAGTGAAACCATTTAAAATACTAGTTCTTAACTTTGGAGGTAATACTCTGAGACTCTAACGTAAAGTTACACGACCACACCCCAGGAAAAACACCCATTTTGCTGCAGGGTAGATTGCAAAAATGGCCACAATGCCTTGTAGCTCCTCCCACTAAGAAGTGCGGTCTGCTTGTCTACCAGATGACTAGTTTTTGTCAATAGAATAGAAAGTAAGTGACACGGCGTGAGCCCTGAGTTCAGGTCTTACAGGTAGGTTACAGCTGTAAAGTGGCTGCGTAGATCTGCTCGCCCTCTGAGCTCCACTCTACCCATCGCACGTGGATAAGCCTGAGCTAGCGTGCTGGAGAAGGAAAGCCCACTCAGAGCAGATAAGCCTTCCAAGCGGAGTCCTCTCAGAGCACCAAACGGACCTGGCAGCTGACTACCAACAGATGAGTGGCTCAAGCCCCGCTGAGAACAGCCAGACCAACAGACCTCCCGAGTGAGCCCGGCCCAAATCACAAGTTCACAAAACTGGGGATAAAGAGTTTCTGCTTTTGAGTCACTATGCTTTGAGGTGGTCTGTTCTACGGCAAAACACCAATACAGTTGCCTAGAATTTCAGAGGGCTCCTGGAACCCCCTCTGCAGAAGCCCATGCACGGGTCCCTGTTTTAAAATACCCATTTGAAAAGCTCCTTAGCACTGACAGGCAGACCAGAAACTTCCTTAACCTGAATCCAGGCTTACTGGTTCAGGTTATACCTGTTCTATTTTCAAAAAGCAGAGTGTCTAATAGAAGGAGGAATGTTCCCACTTTTAAGAACAAAAAATAGTGAGATTAATATTCCTTTCTTGTTTGGAAAGAGACAATAATACAGGGCGGTTTACAATATGAGTCACAGGTTAAGAGTCATGATCATTCTGCTTTTTCTGAATTACCCAGCGATGTTCAGCTGTTTCGAGAAAGTAAGTATAAATATACATTTGGTATCAGCTCCTTAGACCATACAATATTTGATACTTCATCACTCAAAGAATATGGCTGAGCATCTACTATGTACAAGGCACCACAACTAGTACACGGACATAAAGACGAAAAAGACAAGCGTGACCCCTAGGGGTTCCTGACCACCTCAAAGAGGCACAGAAACTGAAGTTCTATTTCTTGTAAGTGTTGGGAGCTAAATATAAATACTCAAGTTCCTACTTCTAGCAAAGATAACTAGATAAAATCAACTCTGATACACTCCCTCTGCTCTGAATACTTGGCAATGATAGACTGAATATCAAAAAAAAGGGGGGGGGGGACCATAAAGATAACCAATGCTTTTAAAACAGAATCAAATTTTTTCGTGGACCAGAAAAGGAAGAGAGAAACACAACACGATGGACAGGGTTAAGTCTCAGTTGTACTGGTGTCTTGTCTGCCACAGGCTCTGGTTGCCAGCAGTCTGGCTCCGGTTGGGTAAAAAGGTATCTACAAGTTCCCCGTGAGACAAGAGCCTGGAATCAGGCTGTGCTTAAACCCAGGGGATGGGGAGGAAAAGGAAGTTGGAAAAAACATCCATATGCAAACCACTGTCTGAGTTTAGCACCTTCGCCAATCTACAGGCCCAGGGAGACTGGAGAGCAAGGAAGCAACTGGGTCACCCCCAGCTCTCTGGCTAGATCAAAATACCCCCAATATCACCAGAGAACAGAAACCACTCATCAGCACTGGGGCCTTGGGAAGCCAGGTAGAAGAACTCACAACCACTAGAGAGAAGTGAGCAAAGATGGGGTACGAGTAACAAAGACACCCTCCCCCATAAAAATTAACCACAGAACTCTAAATTCTAGGGCACAAGGCTAAATCTAACACCAAGTAAGAAAGCCAACAAAATTATAGATCACAACATGAATTCACTTGTGGTAAATATCATTTTATGAAACAATATGACAGAAACCATATATGTATGCTTATGATATTATCAATACGATAAATGAAGGAATAACTTCTATTAAAGAGCAAACAATTACACAAAAGGGAAATTTTTTAAATTGCTATTGGAAATGAGAAATATGGGAAATAAAAAACACATAATCATGAAAACAAAATATTCAATAAATGGGATAAATTTCAGACTGGGCATGATCAAAGAACAAACTAGTAAACTAGAATAGATTACTAAGGAATGTATGGAAAGGACAAAAAATTTTAAAGGAAAAAGACCTTTTAAAAAAAATATGAAATATCCATTTGGAGGATAAGATATGTCTGATTGGCACTCCAGAAAAAAGAACAGAATAAAGGAGACTCAGTATTTTAAGAGTTAATAGCTCTGGGTTTTTTTGTTCTTGTGGGGTTGTTTCTTTGTTTTTTTTGTTTTGCTTTTTTTGAAAACGGAATGAAGGTATGAGTCCACAGTTTAGAAGTATACTCAAATGCTAAGCAACGTGAGTATTAATTCACAAGAGTTCAAGCATAAACAATTCTGAAACTCCCAGTAAAACAGCAATAAGATTTACAGCAGACTTCTCTTTGGCAACAGCAGATTCCAGGCAGCGATGGAATATCAGTTTCAAAGTGCTAAGAAATGTGAAAATCTAGAATTTTGTGTCTCCCTGAACTGTTACTTAATAAGAAAAACAAAACAAAGACATATTCAGACAGACCATCATAGTTTCTAATAAGAGGAATGTTAAAGTACTTCATCAAGGAAATAAAACTTGATCCATGATGGAAGGTGTGAACTGTAAAAAAACAACAGTAGGAACAGAAACTGACACACTATGGTGGCAAATGTAACTACTACTAAAAACAAACAAGCAGAGACAAATATGTGAGTTCACAAAAGGGTAACATTATAACCTTAAGCAATAGTAAGATGGGAGGGGGAGGGCGTTCAGTGGCTATTCGGAGCACTGCAAGGTTCCACCATGTTCAGGAGGAGGTGGGAAATGGACATCACTTTAAACATTGTTAAAACAATAGATAAGAATCTGTGTTATATAATTAATGGTAACTACTAAAAGCATAAAACGATAATCTACATATAGTACTATGTAGGTTATAACATAGTATGCATAACAGCACGTTGGTGGAAAATCACTGTTTTCCAATCCAAAAAAAAAGAAAAACAAGAAAAAAAGGTTGGCAAGGTCGGGGGTGGGGCAGAGAACAAAGGGGATTACAAATGGAAACCACAACATAGGAGAGTAATAAGTTTAAATACATCAGTAGTTATTATCCATGTAAATCATTAAGTTCAACATGCTAAAGGATAAATATAGTGGATTTTTAAAGTTTTTATTTATATTTTTTAGTAATCCCTACACCCAACATGGGGCTTAAACTCACAATCCCCAGATCTAGAGTCATGTGCTTACAGACTGAACAAGCCAGGGGCCCCCAGAGTGGATTTTTTAAGTCCCGCTATCTGCAGCTTCTGAGAGACACACCTAAAATATAACTGAAAATAAGTAGATATGTTAAACCTACTATGAAAATGCTGATAAAAGAAAGTTGGTAACAATAGTATCAGACAAAAAAACTTTAAGGCAAAGCACGAATAAGGATAGAGAATCAATCTAATAATAGAAGGAGAAATCCCCCAAATTACTGTTACAATAATGATCCACCTAACAGCACAGCTGCAAAAAACTAAGAAGAAAGCAAAAACTGAAAGAAATAATTTAAGTCCACAATCATAGCAGGAGATTTCAGTACAACTCCAACGGAAAACTGAAGGCCCAAATGTGAATTAAAAAAAAAAAAAAAAAAAGACTTGGAAGGAATATAGATGATCTGAAAGACCAACCTTGATCAAATATGGACACATCTACCCATCCTTCCAGCCAATAAACAGAAAAATGTATATTCTCTGCAAGTAAAAATAAAACATTAGAAAAACTGACCACTTACTAGGTCACAAAATCAACTAACACCATATAGAACATTTTTTAAAATTTTACCATCATGCCCTTAAATTAGAAATCAATAATACCAGGGGCACCTGGGTGGCACAGCAGTTAAGCACCTGCCTTCGGCTCAGGGCGTGATCCTGGCATTCCAGGATCCAGCCCCACATCGGGCTCCTCCACTGTGAGCCTGCTTCTTCCTCTCCCACTCCCCCTGCTTGTGTTCCCTCTCTCTCTGGCTGTCTCTATCTCTGTCAAATGAATAAATAAAATCTTTAAAAAAAAAAAAAAGAAATCGATAATACTAATATGTAGGTATAAAAATTTTAAATTTGGTCCTAAATAACAATGAATTATGAAAGAAGCCCTAATAGAAATTACAAAAAAACCTTTCATTTAACAATGAAAATAGTACCCATCAAAACCTGTGTGGGATGCAGCAAGAGCGCTGTTTAGAAATCAATGAATTACCTTAAATTCATCAACACAAAAAGCCATTTCAACTTAACGTTTCAAATATTAATGACACAATGTCATTCAATCTAATTCATGAAGTATCTGAAAGTCCACCAACTCTGAGATCATTCCACATGCCACCGCTCACGGGCCCACTGAGAAGCAGAAGCCGATGGCCAGAACACAGAAATAAGTACTGTTCCATAACACAGATGCAGAATTTGCTATTAGAACTCAGATGGAAGGAAGCAAATTATATGGATGAGGAGGTACCAAGAACGCTCCAGAATAGAACCTAGAAGGATATGTGGAGAGCACCAAAGAGACCAGAGAAGAAGTGGCATTTCCGGCAGAGAGAACAGCATAAGCTAACACATAACTTATTTTAAAAAGATACGAAGGCATTCAGGAAACAGCACAGTGATCGATAAGGTAACTGATATGAAAGACTGACCCCCAATGAAAGTGAATATATAAGCATATGGGCTGGGGCCAGATCCTGAGGCTGAACTTAATCGTGTGAGCAGTGGAGACGTTCAAGCAGGGGAGTAGATGATGAGATCTGCCTTTCATCCAGGAAGATCACCCCCTTGGCCCACAGGAGAAGGCACCAGACAGGCACCCGAGGACGGGCAGGGAGCATCCACTAGGGGACCACAAGGGACACACACATGAAGAGGTAGACTGGGGAAGAGCGTCAAAATTTCACTCTAACACTCTGCCAACTACCTTCTTCAACGACAAATGCAAGCTGCCCTCACCTGTTCTGACCTGGGCTCGCCAGCCAGGAGCTGCAAATCTACAAACGTGTGGCCAAGTCGGCATGGCTTATGTAATCTTCCCCCGGTGAAAAAGACCACGCTGGAAACCAGGCATCCCTCAGGGTTCCTACAGTCAGAGACAGAAGCCTATTTGCCGTCCTCCAAGTTCATCAGTAATAGGAAAACAAAAAGCATTTCCAAAGACTACAAATGGAACACTGATGTAAAAGAAGTTTATCTGGGGAAAAACAAAGGTTTTGCATTTGGCTTTTCAGCTAGATGTGTCGGGGGTTTTAGTGGTAAATGTTAACACAGCCTTCACCACCTTCTTGTGCAAATATCTGTTGTCAAAGAAACCTTGGCTTCTCCACCTTCTTCCCTTTAATGAAGCAAGAAATTAAACAGCAAGAGAGCCAGAACCTAAGAGAAAATGTAAAAAAGCAAAATTTATACCTCAGGATAAATTAGAAAGTGCTCCAGAACAGTATTTCCTAACAGGTATGCCACAAAACACTGACTGCCAGGCAAATGAACAGCTCCTTGGCCATTAAGTCTGGAAACACTAGAATTAACAAAATTGCCAGATTTCTTTACCAAAACATTTTTCAGAGACTTTAAAATGGAAATGACACTGTGGATTTCCAAGGGGGTTCATATAAGATGTGGCATCTCCCACCCTTATTTGGTCATGGGAGAGGTCTCATACAAGGAAAAAATCTCGGAAGAGATACTTTGAGAAGCCCTGCACCAAAAATGTCACCCTCTCTACTGGCTCCCTTTGTTTTTTTGTTTTTTGTTTTATTTTCAACCAATTAGCAGTCATACTCTGCTTTTGTCGGCTTGGAAAATATGGCAATACACAATTATAAATACAAATAACTAAGGTTATTTGTAAGTTGTTAACAAAGTGATCTTACTGTACTAGTTTTGTAACTTTTCAGAGTCTAAAATTATTTCAAAATTAAAAATTTTTTAAAAATCTCTGAAGGCTTCAGAAAGCAACCAAGGCAGTCTGGGATCTGAGGAGCCAAAATCACGAAGAAGAAAAATGCATTGAGAAGAGCCATCCATTTACAGCTGCCTTTTCCCTTCAGAAAAATGTCTGCCTCACAGCACAGGACATAAAGGCTGAGCAGAAAGCACCAGCCTAGAACTTGCAGAAGTCTCCCTGGACTGAGGAGAGGAAAACTGGAGTGCACTGTAACCAAGGAAACCAACATACAAGAGGCCAAAATTCCAGCAACATAAAGAAGTGAACTTAACAGGTTATGTGCAATTTCCTCTTGAGGCTTCTGACAATTCCTAAGCTGCATATACACAAAGCAAGATGCTAAGATACCAGTACGAAGAGGCCACTAGAAGGCTAAACATCTAAGCAGAGATTTCTGCAGTATCACAGTGATTGAGAGACAAAATTGGAGTATAGGACTGCCTTTCTCCTCATTATTTGTCAGAATAAAACTAAATCCTCCTGGAGGAAGATAACATCACCCAGAACTACTACAAGTCTTCACACACAGTGTCTCCCAAAAAATCTGGTATACCAGGAGACTGAACAACAATAACAACAAACTGAAGCTAAATTTTATTTTATTTTATTTACTTTTTTAAAGTAAGCTCTACACAACTCCAAGATTAAGAGTCACATGTTTTACCAACTGAGCCAGTCAGGTGCCCCTGAAACTAAGTTTTAAAAAACATAATCTAATACATAATCCCAAATTGACATTAGAAATTATCTTCAAGACTGGGGCGCCTGGGTAGCTTAGTCGATTAAGCATCTGCCTTTGGCTCAGGTCATGATTTCAGGGTTCTGGGTTCGAGCCCCGCATAGGGAGTCTGCTTCTCCCTCTCCCTCTGCCCCCTCCCCGCCCCCGCTCATGCTCGCTCTCTCTCAAATACATAAATAACATCTTTTAAAATAAGAAATTATCTTCAAGATAATTATGATTACCTATGTTCAAAAAAATAGATGACAAAGTTAAATTCTACTGGAAAACATTAAAAGAGAGCAAATGGAAATTGCAGATGAAAAATTCAATAACTGAAATTCAGAATTCAACAGCTAGATTTAATAACAATTAGATGCTGAAAAAGAGAGAATATCTGCAGTGGAAGATAAATCACTGGAAAGTAAATTGAAACATAAAGGGAAAGAAGATTCAAAATACACACAGAAAAGACATTAATAAACATATAAGACACAGTGGGAACACCTAATATATGTGTATTTTAGAGTTCCAGAATGAGGGGACAGAGAAATTGAAAAGAAGCGATATTTGAAGAGAAGATGGCCAAGAATTGTTCAATACAGTCGAAAGACATCAAACTACAAATTGAAGCCCTTCTGTGATCTCAGCAGATTATGAAGAAACACATACCTAGAACAAGTCTTTTGTCGAAGACCAAAGGCAGAAAAACTTAAAGAAAAAATACACGAAAAAAGCAACAAAGAGATTGTGAGCTGACAATGTTGCAGAAATCATGGCACAGCTACAAGACAGTGAAATCACAAGTTATAAGTGTTGACAGAAATTCTCTGCCAACCTAAAATTCCATTCTCAGTGAATATACCCTTCATAAAGGAAGGCAAAATTCAAAAAATATTCAGACAAAAGAACTGAGGGAATTTCTCATTGACACACAGCAAAAGAAGCACTAAAGGGAGTTCTTCAAATAAAAGAAAAACATCCCTGACGTAAATAAGGAAATACAGCAAGAAACGAAGAGAACCAGAAAGATAAATCTAAATGGATACTGACAGCTTGAAACAGTATCTTACGAGGTTTTAATATATGTGGAATTTTAAAACATAAACACAATGGCACATAAGCCACCACTAAAGAGGGAGAGATAAATTGTTAATGGGTCTTTTATTGCTTGGAAGTTTTAAAGTACTAATTAAAGAAAGACTCCACCACATAAAAATGCATGTTGTAATCCCTAAGGCTGCTTTTTAAATAATCATAAATATATAACAAGCAAGATGCTAGAGAAGAAAATGGAATAATAAAAATGCTTAATTCAATAGAAAGTAAAAGTAAAGAAACAAAAATGGGACAAATAAAAAATAATATAGCAGATTTAAATGCAAAAATATCAGTAACTATTACTTGAAATGTACATGGACTAAATATTTCAACTAAAAAATAAAAAAACATCAGCCAAGATTATAAAATATTAAACTATATTATTTTCTGCCTATAAAGATGTACATTAAATATGATAATTTAGGAAAATAAACAGAAAAGATATATTGGACAAACACTAACTTCTACAACAACAAAAACTCTTGAAAAGCTAATCCTAATATATAAAATATACTTTTAGAGCAAAAACATTATTACTAGAATAAAGAAGGACATTAAAAAATGATGAAATGTCAATTCAAAATTAAGAAATAAGAATCCTAAATCTGTATGCATTTAGTAGCATAGCCTCAAAACAAATAAAGGAAAATCTTATGGAACTGGAAATAAATGACTCCAAATATTTCAATTTTTTAATACAGCTCTCTCAGTAACAGATAAAACAGACCAAAAAGAAAAAAGAAAAGAAAAATCAGTACATTGACTTGACTTGAACAATCTGATGTAAGTGGAGAACACTACAGCAAATAGGACAGAATGACAATGGTTTTCAAGAAGACACAGTGCATTTACCAAAACAGACCAGATGCTGAATCATGAAGCACGTCTCCAACAATTTCAAAGACTAAAATCAGAGTATGTTCTCTGACCACAGTGAAATTAAAATAGAAATCAATACCTGAAAAATGTTCCAAATTATTTGAAAATTAAACAATACATCTAAATAACCTGAATCAAATATGCAATTGCTGGGGAGATTAAGAAATACCTATAAGTGAGTAATACCAAATACAGAAATATATGTAAGCTTGTGGGATGGAGCTAACGCTGTTTCCTAGAGGGAATTTTATAGCTCTAAACCATCAGTTCTCAAACTCCTAATTACATGTCGGGATCACTTTACTCTTAAAAATAATTTAGGACCTGGGGCGCCTGGGTGGCACAGCGGTTAAGCGTCTGCCTTCGGCTCAGGGCGTGATCCCGGCGTTCTGGGATCAAGCCCCACATCAGGCTCCTCCGCTATGAGCCTGCTTCTTCCTCTCCCACTCCCCCTGCTTGTGTTCCCTCTCTCGCTGGCTGTCTCTGTCTCTGTCGAATAAATAAATAAAATCTTTAAAAAAAATAATAATAATTTAGGACCTGTACCCTACACCATACATCAAAAACAATTCCTGGGGCACCTGGGTGGCTCAGTCGGTTAAGCATTCGACTCTTGATCTCAGCTCAGGTCTTGATCTCAGGGTTGTGAGTTCAAGCCCCACACTGGGCTCCATGTGGAGTCCCCTTAAAAGAAAAATACTCATTGATTTTAAAATAAATGTGAAAGGTAAAAGTTTTAAGATTCTACAAGATAACATTACCTTGGGATAGGAGATAGCTCAACCAATTCCCCAACGCTATAAAGAAAAAGACTGAGATAGAGGGCCTCATTAAAAATAAGGCTAAGAGAGTGAAAAATCAAGTCATAGAGAAGGAAAAAGATATTTTTAATCCATTTACCTGAGAAAGAATCGCACTCAGATATGAAGAAGAATACCTACAAGCCATTAAGAGGAAGGCAACATACTAAATATTTTTCAGCGTAGGCAAAACCTTATAGAGGTCACTTCATAGACGGGATATCCAAATAGGCAATAAGCATACAAAAATATTTTCATCTCATTATCATCATGGAAACACCCATTAAACCACAAAGAGACGACACTTCATCATTACCAGAGTGGCTAAAATTATTCTATAACAGTAATAATTCAAGTTTCTCCAAGGGTTAATGGAGCAACAGGAACACTCACACACTCTCAGTGGGGTTTACACTGGTACCATGATTTGGGAAGACAGTCTGGCAGAATCTACTGTAACTGAACATAAAAAAGCCATACTCTATGACTCATTAATTCCACTCCTAGGTAAAGACCCAGAAGAAATTCCTTATATGTAACCAAAATTCATACACAAGCAACATTACTCATAATAACCAAAAACAAGTAACGACCTAAATGTCGATTAATAGTAGAGTGAATAGATTGCAGCTATTTCTACAATGCAATTCTGTATTGCAATTAAAAAGGAAGAAGTGTTCCTGCCACATGCAACACATGGGTAGATTTCAGATGTAACAGTGAAGAAGCTCAGGCTGTATGATTCTGATTATACAAAGTTCAAAAATAAAGGGAACGTCCGGTACAATTCCATTCATATAAAATTTAAAAACAGGAAAAACTAATCCGCGGTGATAAAAGTGTAGTAGTTACCTTGAAGTTACAGTAAAAGAGAGCTTTCTGGGATGCTAGTAATAATATTCTGTATCTAGAACTGGCTACATGAATGTGTTCACTTTGTTGTAACAGATCACTTTGTTATAACAGATCTGTTATAACACAAGACCTGTCACTTCCTTGTATATATGTTTTATTTCAGTAAAAAGTGTTTAGCCATCCCTTCCCATAAACCCTGCATTCAATGTTTTCAGTATGTGCATGCATATTTATGATTTATTTGTCCCTGAGGAAGTTTAACAAACAATGCTGGCCTTTTTCTTCCTCTTCCATCTGCATAGTAGAAATAACGTTCATGTCTGACTATCCACATCCACATCTGGAAGTTTCTGTTCAGCAGAATCCTGACCAAACCATAGAGAATATGATAATCTATATGCAAAAGACAAAAAGCCCCAGGGGCTATTACACAGTGACTATGTCCTCTGCATCCTAAACGCTACTTCAAGTTTAATTATTCTAGCAGCAGAATAAAGGAGTTAATTAATCTCACCAAGAGGTGGTAAGTAGATAATACACACAGGAAGTATCACAGAAACTGAATCAAGATGGCACACTGAATACACGCATCTTCCCCTCCAGTGTACCAAAGACCTTTAAATAAACTTATAAACATACCTAGAGAGAAGCATATGACACATAACAGGACTGAAAAACAAAAAAGGTACCAACAGATCATAAATGGTGAGAAATTCCTAGAAGACAGAAAGCAGATGGGATCAGAGAGCTGAGCAAATAGCAGACCAATCCATACATGATAGAAAATGGCTCCCAAGCTAAACAAGACCCCCAATGGATGCCTGAAACCGGGGATAGTACCAAACCCTATATGTACTATGTTTTTTCCTATACATGTATACCTATGCTAAAATGTAATTCACAAACTAGGCACAGTAAGAACAATAATAATCAAATGGAATAATTCCAATGTAATGTCATAAGAGTTGTGTGAATGAGGTTTCTCTCTCTCAAAATACCTTACTGTTCTGTACTCACCCTCCTTGTGATGACATGAGAGGACACAATGACACAATGCCTACGTGAGGAGATGAAGTGCGGAGAAGGATGTAGGCACGGTGACACAGCGTTAAGGCTACAACTGATCTTCTGACCACATGTCAGAAGGAGGACCATCTGCTTCAGGACCATGACTGACCCCAGATAACTTAAATGGTGGGTAACTGAAATCATGGATAGCAAACCACGGATAACTGAAAACACAGAAAGTGAAAGTGCAGATGGGGGAGAGAGGAGACTACTGTACAGAGAAATTCTAAGTTTAAATAGAGTAAACATAAAAAGAATGGAATGATCCCCTAGGAAATCATCAGAAGATTTGCTAGAAGAACTGTACAGTAAGCAATAAAGATCAATGGAGCTCCTCTAGCCCCATCCCTGCACCATCTTGGTTTGAATCCCTGTCCTACTGCTAACTAGAAAGGTAACTCCAGGCAAATCAGTGAAGCTCTCTGTGCCTCCAATTCCTCATCTGCAAAATATGGATAAAATAATAATAGTAACTGCCTTATCAGGGTTAATATATGGGAAACATTTAGAACAGCACCTGACACTGTTAAGTCTCATTAAACATTAGCCATTAATATTACCACTGAAAAACAGGCAGCTAGGGTGTTTGTCCTGCACCTGCAATCTAAAGAGAGGGGACTACTCTAATCAGTGGGCCCCAAAGAGGGTATGAAGACCTGAGAGAGTAGTAAAAGTCCTCCATTTCCAGAGTAAAACCCTTCTTTCCAGTCTTCCTGTCTGGTGTCCTGTGGCCCTCACCACTGGTCACCACACCCACCCAACACTCAGTCCTTCCAGTAATAAAAGACGACTGTTAGACAAATAGAACCTAAGCCATCTACCTAAGTGTTGGACCTAGTCCTTCATTCTTATCAACTGATGGCCAGGAATCGGAGATTTAAGGAAAACAAGGAACATGAGGGAAAATGTCAAAGAGGAAAATTTTAAATGATCCAAAGGAATCAAGGTGATCAAGGTATACAGGGGAACTTCTAAAACTCATTAATGCCCACAGATACATTTGAGAAGATACTGTATGCGTAAAACAAGAAAAGGCTCCAAAGAAAAAGGAGCAATCAGAAGGGGGCAGAAAAAAAAAAAACTCAGTAAAAAAGGGTGAGCACAGTATAGACAAAGCTGAAATATGAACTGCTTACTGGGAAGCCAAAGTCAAGGAAATGTGTCCCAGAATCTACAACAAAAACCAGCAAGAGATGGGAAGTAGAAAGAAGTTTGGCCCAACCCCATCTTGGCTAAGTGTGCCTGGGACCACTCACCTTCTGAGCCCCCCACCCACTCTATCAGGAAAGCCTGTGTCCTCAGGCCAGGCGTGACTTTGGGTTTCCTACAGGAGCTGATTCTGAATCGTGGACCCACCAGGGAAAAGGGGTTCTAACTGGAGTAAATGTTCGCAGTACGTGCAGAGGCTGACTCCTCTCAGCTCCATGCCTAGAAATTAGAGGCTATCCCTGAGGCTCCCTCCTCTCAGCCTAGACACGGAGCTAAGAGGAGTCAGCCTCAGTGATAGCCTCTAATTTCTGAGTCTAGTAGAATCTCTTCTACCTACTTTCTGCACACCCTCGATTTTACTCAGGAGAGATATCTATGATTTGGCCAAGGAGACAGTCTGCACTCTATTGGGCAGAACTTCCTCCAAGCTGGTGACATACGGGTGGAGGGCTTCTCTACTTCTCAGCACCGCTGCCAGTTTTATATTCCTTAGGCCGTTTTCAATTAGAGTTGATGGATGAGACTGACATTTTTTCCCATAAATTTCATTATGTTTCTTTAAAAGTAGCCCACATGTATGCCCAATCCAATGACCATTAGTTGTAGGACTCTACGAGTCTGCCTTTTCAAAAAGTTTGATTCGAGCCTGTGTCCGTGGTGTTTGATCTCTTTCAGCGCGAACTGTGGTCCTTCAGGATTTTCTTTGTGGAAGACCCCGCCTAGTTAAGGCAGAGACTTTGGGGAATGTAACTGATCACCAAGGTCACTCTTTCTGGACGCTGTGCGTGGGGTCCAGACCACAGACAGAGTTCCACTGGGACTTGGGGAAGAAGTTACCCTTTTTCTTTCTTCCTTTGTTTTGATTTGTTCTGTTCTGGTCCCTTTTCATTGACCTAAGTAGGCGAAGACCTCATAAGGACAGTGTCAAATAGCTCTTGAAGGGAGTTATAACATCAGATGAGAAAATACGTTTTGAACCACATGAAACAGTCTGGCTGGAAAAATGTACTTCACTCTCCTCAAGCCATCCTGTGCACCCCAGGAAAATTTCACCACCTTCAAAAGGAGGTAGGAACTTGGTGCTGAGAATGTTTTATTCCTAACACTCACCAATAAAGATCAGTCTGAAGAGAGCTCTAGCACAAACGGTACACCTGTGTTGGTGGGTTTTTTTTTTTTTAATGAATAAGCAGGAACCCCTTGCTTTAAATCTCAAAATTGTATAACCAGGCCTTGACCAATGATAGCTCCTGTTTTTCATGTAGATGGTACTCTATAAAATTGAAAAAAATAATGAGAAATACAAAACGTAAAACATGATCAAAACTTATTAAAATTTGACTTACAAGAATTAAGAAGCAAAGGTCCCTCTACTCCCTGATATAATCACTGCTAACAGTCTGGGACAATTCTTCCCACCTTTTTCCTAAGGTTAGACACAGACACACACAGACACACACACACACTCATATTTCCGTTTACAAAAGTAACAAGTCATTCATGTTTATCTACAGCCACTCCAGAGCACAGACCTTAGCACTCTGGCATCCACTCAACAGAAGGAAAGTGGAGGGCCCTCTAGGTACCAAGCTACAGATAACACTTGGAGGTCAATCTATTCCCTCCTCAATACTTGGGAGACACTGCAAGTTATATTATTTTCTGGCATTTAACGTTGCTGAGAAGAGTCTAAGGGAAGGATCTTTCCTGACATTCATTTGTAGAATGCTTTATCTTAGGGAAAAAAATTAGTTTCTTCTTTATAAAGTCAAGTAGCTTTTCCCTGTTGATTTTTCTTGGTCTTCATGGAGTCCCCGTGAGTTGCAATATTGGCTCAACTAGTTTATGAATTTTTTAGAACCTACAGACAGAAGCCGAGGTCCAGAGTCCCTTGCCCTATGCCGACATGAGGAAGAGTGAGAACAGAAGAGATACTGCTGTCCTGGGAAGTCAGTGCACCCCCAAACTCAGGGCAGATCAAAGGCCAGCAAACCCTGGGGCCCAAAGTGGGGCCTGGGGTATTAAAGAGACCCTCTCCCAAGAGGATCTTCAAGGGGGTTAGTCCCACCAGCAGTAAAAAAGAGTGCATTCACTGCAGCGGTTAAGCCAGTGCCAACCAGAGAGGCCCAGGAACAAATGAGGCCCCTATGAGGGTGTCAGCTCTGAGCAACTGCCAGGGACCAGCAAGAGTCATCTGCATAGTTAAAAAAACAAGCAGAAACTCCTCTGTTCCACTGCCCCCTCCGCCCACCACATACTCCAAATCCTGAGGGCCAGCAGCTCTGGGGAAGGAGACTCACAGCGAAAAATAGGAGCACCCTCCCCTCCAGGTGGCAATGGGCTGACTGCAGTCAGCCCCAGCCAGGGGAAGGGTGAAGAGAGACTCCAGTCACCCTTCCAGCTGTGCTGCTCACGTGGGTTCACTCTGCAGGATCTAATGCCAGACCGACATTGCGTTACGTGACTTCACACAGAGGACACACAGAGGCTGAGTGCAGACAGCTTTAAGGGAATACATTTCTAGATCCCCCAGCCTCTCTATGCCCTCCTTCTTACAGGCTCCTGAAGCCACTTTACAAAAGAAAAGCACAGCTACCACCCCCACGCCCCACACCCCCACACCCACCTCCCAGCTCACTGGGCCCTGGCCAGGCTGTGAAAACCTCTGGTGGAGTCCACATGGACAGGACTCACGCCCTTCACTTTCTAACACAGAACCTTGCGCTATTTCCCCACGTTCCCCTTGGCTGCCTTCCCCGGTCCTCACTTCTCAGAACGGCTTCTTCAGCCTCAACACAGACCATCCCCATCTTCCCACTTTCCGTTCATGTCCCACCCCCTAGAGTCATGGCGCTGCACTGCCAGCTGCCCACTCAGGACAACTTCCTCCTTCTTGCTGATGGCACCCGGATGTCACTCAAGGTGGCCACGTGCCCAGCCCAGGCAAAGGCTCCCCATGCCACCAGCGCCAATCCCGTCCTCTGCTCCCCGCCCCCAGCACCCCTCACCAGCACAGCTAATTGCATGACCCGTGAGGGCCAACGACACTGAGCAGAAGCCCCTGGGGTGGTGATTTCTGGGAAACTCAAAGGTGACAGACAATGATCCATCACCTGATAAAAATGTGACACTCTCTCTTCCTTCTTCCTACCTGGAACGTGACCCGTGGTGCCCAAGGCTGCTGCAGCCCATGGAGACCGCAAGGAAAAGGCTTTGAAGTGCAGAGATGCATCCCTGGTTATCATGAAGCTACTGAACCCCCCTAGCAGCCTCCCGCCTCTGGTCTTTGTCCTGTTTGAGTATCAGAAACCCAGATCTGTTGCAGGGACTTGCAGCCAAACGCATTCCTAATTGATAGAATTTATAATCTGGCTTCAATTAAACTATGCTCCTCAATGATCTTCTCATTTCTAAATCCCCAAAATAAATCTCAGCTGTTAGCTCACATGGCCCCTTTCAGCATTCTGACCCTACTGACCATTCTCTGCTTGAAAGTATCCCTTTACGGGGCACCTTGGTGGCTCAGTTGGTTAAGCGTCTGACTCTTGATTTCAGTTCAGGTCATGATATCAGGGTCATGGGATCAGGCCCCCACGTTGGGCTCTACGCTCAGTGTGGAGTCTGCTTGTCCTACTCCCTCTGCTCCTCTCTCTGTCTCTCAAATAAATAAAATCTTCAAAGAAAGAAAGAAAGAAAGAAAGAAAGAAAGAAAGAAAGAAAGAAAGAAAGAAAGAAAGAAAAGAAAGTGCCCCTTTCCTTGGCCTCGGTGGCCTAAGCATTTTCCCCTTACTCCCTAGATACTCCTTCATTACCTTTGTGATTTCATTTTGTTCAACCACGGTTCCAGCCTTGACCACCTCTCTCTCTGGTCCTACATCATCTCCTCTGGTGATTTAATCAATTCCCAAGGATTTATCCATCAGCCTACAGATGCTGACTTGGAAATCTGTCCCTCCAGCCCAAACTGCTCTCCTAAACTTCAGTTATTTTCGTACCCCAGTTGCCTGCTAGACACTTTCTTTGGATATTCCAGACAGCCCAATGACACAATTTAAAAATTAATGAACTCATCATTCCATTCTTCAAATCTGCTTCTTGATTCCTTTCTCAATTGGTGGAAGCACCATTCACATAGTCTGGAATCTGAAAGTTGTTGTAGACCTTATAGAAATTCTAAGGGACTCCCAGAAAAATGAGAGAGAGAGTGTGTGTGTGTGTGTGTGTGTGTGTGTGTGTGTGTGTCTTGTGTAAGTAAAAGTGAGCAACTGCTAAATGCTACCAATCTGTCTTCCCTCTCCCTCGTCCCACACGTGTCCTCCCCCAACCCCTCCACTTAATCAGCCACCAGTTCCTGACCCTCCCACATCCCAAGCAGCTCTTGAGGGCATTTCTGTCTCTCCGTCCCCACAAACGCCCCTCAGTGCAGCCACCATCGTCACACCCCCAAAACTTGAACAGCCTCTTGAACGGGCTCCTCCAATTCCTCCTCCACCTGCCACCAGGGAGATATCCGAAATACCAACTAGATAATGTTGCCCCCCGAGACTGTTGCCGTTAGAAGAAAACCCATACTCCTACACCCAGTGCACCACGCCCACCACGATCTGGCTGCCACCTACCTCTCTCACCACCAGCCTCATTCACTGCCAAACCCATAAGCACCCCGCACACGCCACCAGTCCTGAACTCTGAGTCACACGGAAGCACCCTGCTCTTTCCTGCCTTTGTGCATGCTGCTCCCGTTGCCTGCAAGGCTCTTCCCACCCAGCTCACCTTCAAGGCACAGCTCCAGGGTCACTGCCATGTTCAGCCTGCCTCCGGATGAGACTGGGGAACTGAAGAGAACCCATGAAAAACTGCTTTTTTTGTTCCTTTTCTTGCTCTGTTCTTGCTAGGACTACACTTCTGCCTTACACATGCCTTACAGAACAGAGAACATAGGTCTTCCTTGTAAAGGACAAGGAGTTTCTTTGGAGTCTTAATACCTAAGGAGTGACCGGGCAGGGTCATCAGGAACGTTTTCCAAGACCACCGACTCACTGAGACCTTGGCTCAGGGCATAAGTGACATCCAAACACTCGTCTTTGTTCCTGGATGTCTGAGAAGACGTGTGCACCAGACCACAATCCTCAACACAAACCCCAGACCCCAAGCAAAGCTGAGACTCACTCTTCTTGGCTTTCTGGGTCTCCCGGATGGTCTGTCTAAATCTGCACTCTCTCCACGGCTTCAATAAACTCTCACTTTCTCTCAGCTCATGCTTTATCTCTATCCTGTGCAAAGCCAAGAACCCTCTTGGCTGGTCCTGAGGGACTCCTGCATCACTGGGTCCTCTGACCCAGCCGGCCTGCATCACTGAGACCTAGCTGGGGGTCCCCTCAATACAGCAAGTGCTATAACACAGTCCTTATCACCCCACACTGAAGACTGTGACATGTCAGCCTTTTGCAGTGGCCTGTGAGATGCCTGGAAGCAGGACCGGGTCTGTCTTATTTGTCATGGGATCCCCAGCACCCACAGAGGGAATACGAAACAGGAGGCCCCTGACCACAGACTGCTCCCCAAAAATGTGCTGAAGGGCATGCTAATGATATTGTTTGAATTGCTACAAGTGACACTTTTCTCCAATAAAAGTCCCAGAAAATTGGGCCCTGAATGATGGCAAGGAAATACCCATGTCTCTAAAACATACGCTCTCCTGGCCTGGAGACCTTCAATGACGTTAAAAACATGAAAGAAAGCATCTCATCATACAGTTGCTAGATGATAAGAAAATCATGACTATTAATCGAAGGAAAGCAAACCTGTTGTTTCAATAACTTCCAGAAAGAAAAAAAAAAGGAAAAAACACAAAAATAGTAACTTATGATTTTATCTGGATCACTGTACACGAGTTATATGGGATGGTTTTTTAAAAAAAAATTCCTCCTCTAAAAACAAAACAGCTGAACAGAAAGTCACACGTGAAAGGCATAAATCTATAGGATTTCTCTCTGGAAATGGGAAGATACGTCCTTCATAGCAAAACAACAAAGAATACAGAACCTAGATTTTTTTTTTTTTTAAAGAAAACAGCCAATAGGTTAACAACTTGTATGTGCTAAAGCTTTTGAGATAAAAGGCAGATTCACCCACCACCCTGCAAATAAAAACCTTTGGGGTCACGGGGGCCCCGCAGGGCTCCCTAACTGTACCTGTGGTCCACTGCCACCTGCTCTCACCCCCCAGTACCTCCCCAGGACCCTAAGAAAAGCCAGACTTCGGTAAACCTCCCAACAGACAGAAGTCATCGGTAGAGTAGAATCACTTTCTATGGCCTCTGTCACGCCCTCTGTCACGCCCTCAGGCCTTTGCTGTTTGGTGAAATTTAACATGGCTCAACACCAACTCTGACCGTCCCCATTCACAGCCGGAAGGTTCTGGTGATCTCTGGGGGTTGCTGCTGCTTTCACCAGCACAGGGCTCCCGGTATCAGGAAGGAGAATCTTCGACATCACATTTCATGGTTTCCGGAGGTTTGAGGCCACTGAGACATGAGAAGAATAATGGCCAAAATAAAACAAAATAAACTTACAAGTACTTTAGGCCACACCAGACGCACAAATTAAGGCTGGGTGTGCATCTAGAGAGGAAGACCAGAACATTTCTGGGATTTCAGACAAGCTCCCAAAAACGGAGAATGCGAGCTCATTCATAACTCCAAAATTCAGGTTAGAAAACTCAGCGCTGCCAGGAATGGCTCGAGATCCACCCCCCATCGCGGGGCACCCCCACGGAAGAGCGGGCTGGGGATCCACCCCCCATCGCGGGGCACCCCCACGGAAGAGCGGGCTGGGGATCCACCCCCCGTCGCGGGGCACCCCCATGGAAGAGTCGGGCTTGGGCAGGTGCCTGGGGTATGCAATTCAGAACCGCTCTTCCCGGCTCTGCCCCCAAGATGCTCCCCTCCTCTCCTGGGCGCCCACCCTGCACCTCTCAGCAAACCCTCCTTCAGAACCCTGCCCTTCCATACTCTTCCAAGGACAGGCACCTTAAAATACTCATGTGTTTCCACCCTGTCATTTTTTAGCTCAAGGCTAAAGGGCTAAAATCAAGTGAGCCGCCACTGACGTGAAAGCAAAGGAACAGTAACAATAAAGTGTAGGGTCTATTTTGAGATGCTGATAAGAGAAAAGGCAGAAAGGAGTACTACATTCTTCCCCTTCCCACGAAAACTTCCGCGGCCTTGCTCAACATCTGACAACCATACTTCCTTCTCCAGGATGTGTCCCTGAAAACTTATGTGGAAATCTGGTTTTCCTCATTCAAAAACACGTTTTAAAATTCACTTCAGAAGCTTATTTAAAGGTGTCATCGAAGAATCCTTTGCTAAAATGAAAGGGTGTTCGTGATGCAGACATCACCCTTGTATCTTGTTGTCATGTAACTTCATACGTGGGTATATCAGCTCTTCTCAAAATGCTGAACATCTCTATGATTTAGGGGAGAAGGTAATTAAAAAACAGTTTCTTGATCGTTCTTGCTCTAGTCCACCCAGGCTTCCTCCTGTGGCCACACTGGTTTACTTGATACTTTACTCAGGAAGAGACCCTCATTCCGTGATCCCAAAGCAGCCTGGACAGCCCGCGCAGATGCTGTGCCTCTTCTTGGCCAAACTGAGACTGACTCAGAAAGTTTAGGATTTTGCTTTCGAAAAAACAGCTGTCATGACAAGGCAAGGGAAGAAAATCTGTGGCTCAAACTCCATTCTCGAGCCAAATTAGGGTGGTCACACTCGTATGAGCACAGAGCACGTGCAACGCTGAGCCAGGTCCAACACTCCTGCAGACACGAGGCTGGCACAGGCCTGCCCCTGCTCCCCTGACCCCCCGGCCCCCTCCTGCCAGCCGTGCAGGGAGGGGAGATGCTACTTCGCACTGCGGCAGATGTGGTTGGAGGGAGACCATCCCTACAAGGTAACACTTTGGGGTCTGAGCTTTAAATTTATATCATGGTTGTTGCAGGTGATTTCTGTTACCGTTGGAGTAAGTAACATGCAAGATGAAAGGCACAAGAAGAGCTTTCTGTTAGGACAACGGTCCCTCTTGCCTCTGCAAGCTCCTCTCGCTTTCAAAATGCTGGGGGTCCTACAGGGTCTGGTTTCAGCTTTTCCCTCATCTCTTCTTACTCTCCTGGGAAATTCTGGACACTCTCAAAGGTTCGCTTACCATCAAGCACCCAAATTATTATCTTTAGCCCCGATTCAGTCTCCTGAGTTCCAGGTTCACACATCCAGCTGCCCCCTGGAGGTCCAACCCAACGTGCCCTACACCCATCATCCCCCTCTTCCCCTCAGCATCTGCCCCTCCCGAGCCGCCTTTCCCAGACAGCACCAACTACCCAGGTGATCCGTTAAGGGGCTAGAACAAGATCTCACATGTTATGACTCTTAGCTTTGACCTCAAAAATGGACAAAAATCTCAAACCAGTTCCACTAGCCTTTGAAAATAATCAGACCCAAACCCTGCTCCTTCTATGCTCAGCAACACTGGCCTCCACCGGCCTCGGTGTGGACACAGCCCCTGCCAAGAGCCACTATTTCATACGGACAGACCGGAGAACCGGCCACCACTCCAAAAGGACCCACAGGCCACTGTCCCTGGATCTAGCAAGAAGATGAGCATGACAGTTTTCATGTTGCTGTCGGAGGTCCTCATCTGAGCAGTTGGCTGTTCCAGGTCTGTGGTCTGTCTACAGTCTCTCAGCTCCAACGCCACCCTCTCCAACTACTGGGTGGCGCTGGGGCTGGGACTCCGCAGTCCACGTGGCTCAGGCTTCCCGGTGGAAAGTGGGAGGAGGGAAGAACGGACGGGTCCTGCTTCCAGCCCCCAGAAGTACCCTTCCAGCATCAGGAGAAGCTCCTGCCCCCACTCTCGACACCCGGAGTGCGGGCGCCTGGCGTCCCGGCTCCAGCCACCCCTGCAGGTGGGCACCCCCCATGGCAGCCTCTTCACTGACCACGGAGGCTTCATACCAGCACCTCTTCCCTCTGTCCCCCAATTCCTCTGGCCCCTGGGAAGCAGTCTCTTCCTCTAGTTACTACTCTCTGGATGATTCCAGCCTCATGTTGGTTCCAACCCCCATCCAATCAGGACTCCGTCTTATTGGAAATACTTGGCATGGTTTCTGTATCCTACCTGCACCGTGAGTATGATACACAATCCCTTTTGCTCTAGAGTTTGTTTACTTCTGTGACAGATTTTATGGTTTGCTCACAAAACATCACTTTCCACTGCAGAAGTCTCGACAGTTGGTTACCATACATTCTGCCAAAGAGGCTGATTTTCAGACTGGAAAGGAAAGAACAAGTATCAGTAACAAAAAATTTAAACCTCAGAAAGAGGCCCGCTGGACAGGTAGAGAATTCTGGGCCCACAATCCATACAACTCAACTCTCAGATGCTGAAGTCAACTTCACACTGAATATGCAGCAGGTGAAGAGAAATACAGGCCTATTTTAAATGTTTGCTTTTTCTCTGTACGGATGCAAATACACTTTGAGCTCTGATGAAGAAGCCGACTCTACTCCCGACCCCTCTCTCTTTGGTCCCCTCCCCCTCCTTCCACCATCTGGAGAGTCCTGTCAGCCCCACCTCCGGAGCACCCGGCAGCCCTCCCACCTCTGCAGCAGGAACCCCAACCCCACCCGTGGGCACCTGGCCCCGGCGAGACAGCATCGGCCACTTTTCCAGCCCTTGGTGCGGGGATAACTATATCAGTGTGGAAAATGATGAAACTTCCTCCTCCTGACACACAATGTAATAACAGGTGGGTTCCACTGCTGGGAGAGAATTCTTCCTAGGTCTCTCATGTTTCTGCAAGTCTTGCAAGCAAAGGCTCTACTCCCTTATTCAAGACTATCTTCTCAAGGACATTTAGATGACGACCAGTCCTAGAAGATACAGTGTCTCTCTCCAGGGAAATGGACAGGTTTATTTACTGTCTAGTATCATGAAGACAATGTCTCCCTCTGGAGCAAAGGTAAGGCAGGCTTACTGCCCATTATAAAAGATTTAGGTTCCCCAGGCTCAGGGTTCCTCTCCTACGACACAATGTACTGCACGTTCAGGAGTCCCCTGGCCCTCTTAATGTCTGCCCTGTGGGAATCTGGACCTGGGGCACTGGCACAAGAAAGTACTGAAACTCTGGCTACTGCTATTGCTGAGAGAAATAAAGTCATCTGTCTCTGACCCAGGAGCTTGGGTCTTCTGCTAGCATTCAGGAAACTGAGCTGGCTAACTTGTTAGCTTGCAAGCAGGGTAAAATTTCAGACTCTCTACAGTTCTAAATGTGCATTACTAAGTGTGAAAACAAAAACTATTAAGCCTTAGAAGACCAAATACATAGCTTCATAATCTAGAATTGGGAAAGACATCTTAAACAGAACATATAAAAGCACTAACCACAGAGGGGGAAAAATAAATAAACCTGGCTACATTAAAACTAAGAACCTCCATTCATCAACAGACACTATGAAGATTTTGAAGATGTCTGAAATAATAATATTGATACACAACTGACAAAGGCTTAGATCCAGAATGAACACATATCCTTTTGATTAAAAAAAAAAGACAGAAAATCCAAAAGAAAAATGGGCAAAATATTTGAGCAGACCCTTCACAAAAGAGGAAATCCAAATGGCCAATAAACATACACATAGATACGTAACTTCATCAAAGTCAAGGAAATATAAAGCACAATGAAAACCACCATGGAAAACCATGGAAAACAGGTGGCATTATCTAGTAATGTACATGAAATGACCCAACAATTCTAGCCCTTAGATACGACCTCTAGAAGACATGTCTGAGAACGTTCACAGCAGCAAACACCGAGAACAACTCAGAAGTCCACCGAGAATGGATGAACAAATTATGGCATAGTTTGTGACAGATGAAATCAAATGAGGCTGGTTATGTGAAGAGGTTCTAAGATGGAGCTTGGAGGTATTAGGGGATGGGCCTTGTGCACGTCCTCACTGGTAGAACCATGAACTTTTGAACTGGGAGAACTGCAAACATTCCAAGGACTTAGCCAGAACACCAAGCCAGAACTTCCATCAGTAAGAGACTCTGCTTAGTGACAGCCTTAGCAATCAATTTTACTCAGTCAAAATAAGATTTTTGCTGCCAATGCCTGTCAAATCTGTAGGGGCTCCTGGGTGGCGCAGCGGTTAAGCGTCTGCCTTCGGCTCAGGGCGTGATCCCGGCGTTCTGGGATCGAGCCCCACATCAGGCTCCTCCGCTGGGAGCCTGCTTCTTCCTCTCCCACTCCCCCTGCTTGTGTTCCCTCTCTCGCTGGCTATCTCTGTCTCTGTCGAATAAATAAATAAAACCTTTAAAAAAAATTATCTGTAAACAACATACAAACATTCCCTTATTGCTTTAAAAACCCCTGACTTCTGCTCCAAGGTGGGAAGCTATTTGGGTTGCTACCCAAATCTGTACGCCCCAAATTGCAGTCCCTTGATTCCAAATGCGGGCCCTACCTTAACTCTGCATCGTGACAATTTCAGGTTCACAGTAACACACAACAATATTCTACATCACAATAAAAAGGAGTGCACTGCATCTACGCAGAACAACATGGATGGCTCTTAAGAAATAAATGCTGAGTGGAAAGAAGTTAAACACAGAAGACAATACACAATGTGACTTGGTTTTCATTAAGTTCAAAAACAGGTAAAAGTAAGCCCTAGCATTCAGGGATGCATACTGAGGTTGTACCACTGTAAGTCAAAGCAGTGAGTGACTGCTCCTACAGACAGGGTAGTAGTTACTTCTAGTGGGAAAGAGGAGGCTGTAACTAGAAGGGGAACATGTTTTCTGGGGTGCTAGCAATGTTCTATTTCTTGTCTCTGATGGGGTTACACTACTATTCAATTTATAATAATCCAACAGTCCGTACACTTACGTTTCATGCCCTAAAAAAACAGCATAGAAAAAACAAACGAACAAACAAAAAGAAAGGATACCTAGGTCGTGAAATTGAGCACTGCCAGGAATCCGGAAAGCGCCCACATACCCCTTCGCAATACCACCTCCTCCCTCCCCTCGGGTTACCGCTATCCTTTTACCCACGAAGTGTACACGAGTAAATGCTACGGTTCACCTCAGTCTGTTCTGATTTTTACACGAACGAGAATCAACTGAGTATCTGCATTTGGGTCTGAAAACTGTTGACAGATCAATTAATTACTGTGACATATATGCTTCTTTCAACGTAAGGATATCTTTGTGGAGAATTAAGTAGAGTTCAGCCGAAACGAAGATACCAGGCTAGAACTCACAAGTGTGTGAGAAGTCCTGTCGAGAACATCAATTTAGATTTAGCGAAGCATCATTAACCATGACATTAACTCAGGGGTGTTAATTTGAATTTTACTGGGTTGGCAGTTTTATGTGCATTTAATTGGAAATAACTTTGGACTTTATAGTTGCCCCGAAGCTATAAGTGTTAAGTGAACACTTAACTTTTATGTTTACACATATTTAAGTAACGATATTCATAATCAAACTAAATTTTACTCAACACAAGGAGTCCCTCATGAAAAGGGGCCCCTGCTTCACCAGGTTTAAGAATCAACGTCACACTTCCCCTCCCCCTCCCCCACGTCACCCCCCGGGGCCACAGCTTGCTCCCTAAAACCAGGTCCTCTCAAGCAAAACACTTTCCAAATCACCCATGACATCTCTGGGCGTGATGTCAGGCGCTCTGCCTCTTGGCTCTGGAACTCATCCCACCTCCATTTGTCATACAGGTGATCAAAGCTAGGGACCAAATTAAGGCACAGCGGGCCAGCGAAGTGTGAAAATAGTTTATTGGGGCCAGGTGACAATTCTTTGAAATGCTAATGACGATGACCCATAGCTCACACTCTGGCCTCCCTACTGCTTAATTATGAGCCTTCAGGGGAAAGCCCTCACCCAGCATATGGCTCCTACTCCGGCTCTAAAACGTTACCCAAAATTTAGCAGCTTAAAACAACACAAACGCGGTTCCCTGCAGTCCTGAAGGTCAGAAGTCTACATGCGTCTCCCAGGGCCAAAATCAAGGTATCAGCAGGGCTAGTTCCTTCTGGAGGCTCTGCGCGACAACGCATTTCCTGCCTTTCCTAGCTTCCAGAGGTCGCTGCATCCCTGGGCCCCTGGCCCTGAAATCACATCACCCTGTCCTCTGCCTTCCATCTTCACATTACCTTCTCCTCTGTCCTGCCAGCGTTTTGTAAGGACCCTGTGATCACACCAGACCCAACCAGGTAATCCAGGATAATCGCCCCATCTCAAGATTGGATCTAATTAAAAATAATTAATTTAATATAATCACAGCTGCAAAATTCCTTTGCCATATACAGTAACATTCACAGCTTCTGGGGATTAGGACAGGGACATTTTAGGGGATCGCACACAGGGAGAAGTCTGACCTATGACAGGGTCAAGAAAGGGGCACAAACTCATGCCCCGAATACAATGTGTTCCTTGGAGAACGGACCCTAAACTCCTGTGGTACAAGACATGTACGTGGTCTTTGTCCTAGGTTTGTGCAGAGAGCTCTGAAACCTTTGCAAGTTCTACAGTGATAGGAGCGTCTTTTGTCATTCGAATATTCCTTCATAAGGACTCCCTTTAGACCACAGAGCTTATGCTAATGAAGTGACTTAGGGAGGGGCCTGGGGATGGGACTGGTTCCCAGAAAGAGCAAGTGATCAGAGGGTTGGAACTTGTAGTCCAACCCCAAACCTCCAGGGGAGAATCAGTCACCCACGGCCCATGATTTAATCAATCGTGCCTGCGTAATGAAGCGTCCCAAATAACCCAAAAAGACAGGGTTCGGAGAGCTTCTGGGTCAGTGGACACGTGAAGATTTGGGGAGGGTGGCGCACTGTGAGCTCACGGAAGCTCTACCTCCCGTCCCCATACCTCGCCCTGCCCACCTCTCCCATCCGGCTGTTCCTGAGTGACGTCCTTTCAAAATAAACTGGGGATCCAGTAAATACAGCGTTTCTCTCAGTTCTGTGAGCCGCTCTGGCAGACTAATGGAACCGAAAGACGGGGTGTGGGAACCTCGGATGTAGAGCTGTAAGTCAGAAGCACAGGGGACAAAGAGGACTTGGAGTCAGAAGGAGGAGCGAGGGCGTGGTCTCGTCGGATCTGACACTGGCTCCAGGTAGACAGCGTGAGGACTGGGTTAACTGCTTGGTGGTGCTGGCGAAACTATCTTAATTACAGTGCACTACCAGAGATTAAACAAAACACAACCATTTTTGCAATTGTCTCATTCTTTATAACTGGAAAATAAATCAAAGAATTTGCTTTCGCTTTTTTTAAATCAATCTTTTTGAAATAAATGTCTGGCTTACAGAGAAGTTGCAAGAATATTACAAGGAATTCCCCAGTCCTACAGAGTTCTCCAATATCCTTCACCAATTCCCAAATGTTACTTCATTGGCTTGTATTCCCCACCCCCCAGCCCCCATCTCTCTCCAGCTCTCTCTTCCCTAAACCACTTTGAGACCGTAGGCAGATACGATACCGCCTCTACCCATGAACATTTCATTGTGTATTTCTAAAGCACTTGAGCTTCTAAAGGTGTTTGGTGGGCTGAAATGACAGTGGGAAAAGTCTTCCAAGGGAACTATTCTTTTTTAGGTCCCAATATTCAAAGAAGAAGAGCCGTTGTTCTGGAAAGCAGACAGTGTCACACCTCACTGTATCCCAGAAAAGTTGTTTTTCACATTATTTTATCCCAAACCCTGGGCACTGAGACTCTTGTCCCTAAGCCTCTTACGGGCAGGCACCCTTAGTACACAGTCTCTACCCACTACAAGGAAGCTCAGCAAAGCTGCCTACGAACGCACAGAAGGGAGGAATAATCTTCAAGTTCGGGTTGTTTCACACTGTCCTCTCTATATGCTGATGCCCAGAAAACTGAAAGTCCCTCTAGGATGACAGCTATGCCACCATCTCTCAGTGCTCTGACCTTTGTGTCTGGCCCATGATCACCCAAGTATGACGATCACTCATTTGTGATCCTTATTCATTCATGATTCCTGCTCTTAGTCACTTCTAGGATTCAATGGAAAAATTCCATGTGACAAAGATTCATCATGCCCTGGGTTGCACGGGAAGCAGAAATCAACACAGGGTCACGATACTGTGGAAGAAACAGAGGTGCAAAGCCCAAAGAGCAAAGAAATGTGAAGTCAAGTCGACAGTAGAGTAGGAGGGAGGAGCTCTGGGCAGGTAGGAAAGACTTTAGAAGGGAAGCAGGATGGGCATTTTGCCTTGGAGAATGGGTGCCCTTTGGAGAGGCTAAGGGCAGGGGAAGGAAATTCCCGGATGAAGGGAAAGCATGAGCCAATGCACCAGGGGATGTAGGTGTCCCATGTCTAGGCACAGAAGGTGACACACTCAATGTGGCTCAACAGTGGAGGATCTGGGCAGACCTGAGTCTCGCATGGGAGGCGGAAGAGGTCATGAAAGCTTGAGCACCACGTTCATACAACTCCAGGTCTTTAGTCCACAGTCACAGATGATCTCTCAGAAAACAAATTTCCTTTCCACGACCAAGTAATTAACACCCTACAAGTTTAATGTTCAAAACCTTGACCTAGTTCTGTCCCGATTAAACAATGTCTTAAAGCCCCCTCCTCTGCCTGCCTCTGAACTCTGCTGTGACTCACGGACCACCAGTGGGAGGTCGGCCGGGAAGACATCACAAATACACCCCGCAGGGAAAGACAGACAGGCAACTGGAAAAGCAGACCTCCACCCAACCTGCCCCCCAGCGCCTTGCACAGGACTTGAGACCCGCCTGGAAGGAAGGAGTGTCTGGATTCTCATAAGGCCCAATTCTGTGTAAGTTTTCCTAAAGAGGATTATTTTCAAATTGCTCTAGAAGGAGAAAAGACATAACCTTTTTAAAGATGTGAGAAGCAGGAAAATCCTGCCGGTGCTCCTTCATCTAGATAATGAGTATTCCCTGTGTTCTCTGCAGAATGTCACCTTGTCTGGAGGGGGCTGGTGGGGAGAGAGATGGAGCGAGGTGACAGCCAGGCAGAAGTGGGGAAGGAGAGTGATGATTACACTGTGACTCTGTGGAAGGGGCAGGGGGGAAGAGGGAGGGGGAAGAGAGAGGGAGGAAGAGTCTGGGAGAGGGAGGGAAGGAGGGAGAGAGAGGTTAGGAGGGGGAAGAAAGAAGAGAGAAGCAGGGGGTGAAGGTCAGGAAGAAGGTGGCCAGCACAGGACCACAGTCTGGCTTCCCTCACAGAAGCAGAGAGATAGAAGATCTTTCTAAATCTAATCTGCAGGAAAACCAAAGCTGAACAGCTTCCATCAGAACAAGGAGCCAAGGAAAGCATCAGGGTTTCAGGCTGCGGCTGCTGCACAGGAACCAAAGTCCCTACACGGCTTCTGACTCTGAGTCGGGGGACCTCCGAGAAGGCAAGAATTAGATTAAGATTAAGGAAATGTGGAGCTGTTAAGGAACCAGAGTATTAAACACATTTTACTCAAAGTTGTTTTTTTTAATCACCTTAAATATATAGCTCTCTCTTTTAAACTTAAGCAGCTAATGTCGATGTCTCTCATTACAGAAAGGCAACGGCACGCACGGTCCCAGCACTGGCTGTAAGGTTTCCTAGAGTTTTCAAAAATCCCCATTAATGGAGAGAAGCAGAGCGGGGCCAAGTCCCTTGAAGTAACAGGTGGCATCTGCCTCCCTGGGGAGGACCTGTCAGGGCCCATCCCAGACCTCCTCACAGGACCCAGGTCTGAAGACCCCTGTACCATTATTTCCCACGTGAAACTCCCAGAGCAGTGAGTCTGTCCTGCGCACGCTCTGCAGAAGCACAGGATGATGACTGTCCCTCTGAGGGCTTGGATCCCTTCAGGTCCAGCATTACTCCGAGTGACAAACTCCCCCCTCGCCCTGGGGACCCCTGTGAGCTTATACAGATGCAACACGGAGCCACCATGCCACGCCGGCCAGGTCCAAGGGAGGGGTGTGGCTTCTCAGGAGCCAAGGTGAATGGAGGGGTGAGGTGAAGAACAGATGTACAGGACACAGCGGGGAGAGCAAAATGGGGCTGTGTCATCGTGAGCCTGGAGACCAGCAGCTGGTAGGGTTGCTCACTGTCCAAGAGAACAGGAGTTTGCAAACTTTGGGATTTTAAAGGCAGTAAATGCCTATAGTAGTGCTTGTAATAGAATAATTTTAAAATTATTACATTTTAATATATTATTATGATTTATATATGTATATATAGTATTTTATTAAAGACTTTCATATATATTTATTTTATAAAATAAGATAATAAATATCAAACATTATGATAATTACAAATAATTTACTATTATTATTATTATTGTTCCCATACAACAAAGTGTTTCTAACTTCTCATGTTCTTAGGAAGGGATTCCTCATCACTTTTTTTTTTTTAACTATTGCTGTTTCATTTTAATAAGAACCTTTTAAGTACTAAAATTTAAGTAGAATCAAGTAAATTCAGATTTGATAGAAACTCACTTTTTTTCCGTATTTGTCCTTATTTTTCTCATTTCGCTAAGGACCAGTGAACACTTCCGAGAAGGCCAGAAGTCCACACGTGGAGCTGGAGAGCTGGTGTGAGCGGACACCAGGCATTCTCGCCAGCCCCGTTCCAGCTCGTAGTCCTGCAGGTGGCTCCCCAGAGCAGGTGCCTCCCGCCAAGAGCCAGTTGAAGGCACAAAACTGGGGTGCCTTCACTCTGCTCTTCTGATTGGCCGGTTCTCGTTTGGGAAAGCCTGCGTGCCATCCTCCCGCGGAGTGGTGGACATGCTTTCCACAGTCCTTTGCAGAGCCAGAGAAAGGATTAACTGAGTCCTTCCCTCTTTTCACTTTGGCTGCTGGGAAGCTCAACATCGAAGCTGATGATGGAGGCTCCTGGGCGGCTCAGTCGGTTAAGCATCTGACTCTTGATTTCGGGTCAGGTCATGATCTCGGGGTCCTGGGACCAAGCCCCGCATCACGATCTGTGCTCAGTGAGGAGTCTGCTTATCCCTCTCCCTCTGCCCCTTCCCCCACTTTCCCTCCTTCTCTCTCAAGTAGATAAAATGTTTTTAAAAATCAACAATAGCAACTCCACTGACTTTTTTATAGGTGTATTTACAGGTATTTCTACTCCCACAGACCTCCACAAGCCTTGACTTTACCACGATATATTTCTAGTTTCCCTGATCATGATTCATTATTATCATTAACATTTTACTTTTTAAATTTCTTACAAACTGCTTCGAATCCTATGTGGGACAGAGAATACAAATAAACAAAAAAATTTTTTTTAAGTTAAAATAGTAAAATTTTGCTAAAACACTTCACGGACCGAGGACAGCCAAGGCAAACGTAAGGCCTTTCACGTAACAGCCACACAGCAAAGCAAACATCATTTATGCCACCGTATGAGGCATTAGGGCTCAAACTTATATGAAGAAAAGCTATTTTTTCCCTGAAAGATATAATATAGAGGGCCATCAGCTTCATTTAAAATTCACAGAGCTTCTAAACAATGAGAGGCACTTTTCTCTTCCATGAACAAAGACGTTTTATTCATATGTGAATAAAGCAAAGATTCTTTCTATTCTATCTACATGAAGCAATTCTGCATTTCTATACAAAATGAGGTATTTTGCACCAGGCAGAGCCATATTACTGAATTGCTGTGCACTGTGGATGAAGTTGTCTGACTGCACATGCATTAATAACAAAAAGCACTTTGTACTACCAAAGAAGAAAAAAAATCCTTAAACCTTCCATGACACTCTCTTCTGTTTTTCCTTCCACATACGGCCAATGGGCGAACCCATACATTGATGCATCCCCGTGGAACCTCGCACTGGGCATGCTCCAGAAGCATGAAGGAAGCCTGTGGGCCCACAGCCAGAGGACCACGTAAAAGAAATGAGGAACTCCACCCCAAATATTTCTAAGCACTGTTCTTGTTGAATTTTTTCCAAGGGTGTGATTTAAAACAGGTTTTGTGAGACTGGGAGTGGGGATAGAATCTCCCCCAAAGTGACTACAAACTCCTTTAAGGCAGCAAAAAATAGTTTCTGCTTATTCTAGGGTTAAATCCCTGAATTATTCATATTTCTTGATAAATTTGGAAGGCATTATGAAAACAGCCTATTCTTTAAAGAACTTTGCCCTCTTTCCTTCCCCAAGCATTTAAATCCTCTTCTAAAAGTGTAAATTGAGTTCTTAAATTTAACAGGAACCGACACTGACCAATTAAATTTCACAGAAACCAACCTTTATCATGCAAATAAAATTGGATTTGAAATATGAAGTCCTCACTTAAAAACAAACTTCATTACTCTCACTGCTGAGCAACCAATTACTGAGCAGTTCTGATCTCCTGGGTGAACAGCTTAGTGAGAAGTGAGACAGCAGAAAGTAGACACTAATTTAAAGCTGAAGCCCACAGTGATGGCTTCACCGTAACAGTCCTTGCCGCACCCGGGAGGTGATGGCAGGAGGAACTGCACTCCATACAGTATCCCTGGGTTCTGATCTCAGCACATGCAGGCCAAGCCTCCTGCTTCCTCACCTCCGACACTGGTCAAGCTCCCTTCTCTCTTCTCCACGCAGGACCAGGCTTGGGCACGATGGCCCATTCCACAGACAATCCCTCCGACTGCCCTCACTCTTCTGTTCCATACTCTTCCTAAGAAAAGCGGGTGTTTCTGAAATGTGGGTGTTTTTAAAGCACACTAAAATGCTCCATGTGTATAAAAAACCCACACCAGTGGGGCGCCTGGGTGGCTCAGTCAGTGAAGCATCTGCCTTCACTCAGGTCATGATCTCGGAGTCCTAGGACTGAGCCCCACTCTGGCTCCCTGCTCAGTGCGGAGTCTGCTTCTCCCTCTCCTTCAGCTCCTCCTCCTGCTTGTGCTCCCTCTGTCTTTCTCTCTCTCTCTCTCTAACAAATAAATAAAATCTTAAAACAACAACAACATTCATTCCATAAAGGCACGCCAAGTGCTTAATTCACAGTAAGCACCTGGGTAAGGTGCTTTTGCAATGGCAGCCCCCTAGCAAGCTGCTGGGCTTCTACCTTTACAACCCTGTAAAGTCTATGCTCATGCAGCAACCAGAATGTTCTTTTTAAGAATTTAAATCCATCTTGCCCCTCCAATACCCCAGAAGCCTCCTCTTTTCACTCCGTGTGAAAGCCAGTCTCTGAAGTGAGGCCCCCCGTGAACAGCCTTCCATCCTCCCTGACCACCCTCCTCTCCATCACCTGCTCTGCTCCAGCCACCGTCCTCCCTGGTCTTCAAACTCCTCGGGCACACGCCTGCCCCCAGGCCTTGGCACAGGCTGTTTCCTCTGCCTAGCACACACTTCCCGCAGATACCTGCACAGCCAACTTCCTCACCTGCAAGTCTTTCCTCAGATGTCCCCTGTCGATGAGACCTATGCTGAGCACCCTATTTTAAATGCAACTGCCCCCCATTCACACCTCTAGCACTGTTATCCATCTTCCCTTCATTTTCTTTCTTTCATCGTCCTTATAACTTTTGAACTTCCCATAGAATACAGTCATCCATTTTATTCATAGAAACAGTCCTTGGGCTTAGAAAAGTGTCTAGTACACGTTTTCTTTTTTCTTTTTTTAAGTAGGCTCCACACCCAGCGTGGAGCCCAGCGTGGGGCTTGAACTCACAACCTGGAGATCGAGACCTGAGCTGAGATCAAGAGTCAGACGCTCAACCAACACAGCCACCCAGGTGCCCCTCAATAAACATGTTTTGAATGAATGAATACCTGGAAGATCCAAGATGAATCACTTAAAAAAATCCATAAAAATCAATAAAAGATAACAATAAAGGTCATGAGTTAAAAATTATATATATGCAGAAACAGATTTTCCAATTTGTGTAATCTCAGAGTAGGAAAGCCTTTCTAAATATGATTTCAAAATTAGAAACTATAATAGGAAAGACTAATAAAATGGACTACAAAAAATCCTACTCCATCAAAATTTTTAAAAATCTTGTTATCAAAAGACATCATTCAGTCTTTGGAGAGTGAAAAAGACAAGCCACAGAACAGGAAAAGATATATGCATAGCAAATCACAGTTAAGAACTAGTATCTACAATATATAAAGAGCTGCCACAAATAAATAAGAAAAACACAACTTATAAAATGGACAAAATAGGGGCGCCTGGGTGGCTCAGTCAGTTAAGCAACTGCCTTCAGCTGAGGTCATGGTTCCAGGGTCCTGGGATGGAGCCCCAGCTGAGCAGAGAGCCTACTTCTCCCTCTCTGCCCCTCCTTGCTGCTCATGCTCTCTCTCTGCTCTCTCTCTCTCAAATAAGCAAAATCTTTGAAAAAAATAAAAATAAGACAATAAAATAAAATGCACGAGCATGGCACTAAATAGAAAATTCAAGTGGCCAATAAATAAAGGAAAGAGTTCTTAAGCTCTTGGTTTCCAAGGAAATGTAAATTATAATCCCAATGAGGCATCACTGCATGATGCAAAAATCTGAAAGTCTGACAATACCAAGTGTTGACAAGGATATGAAACAATGGGAGCTCTCATATCCTAAAGGTGGAAGTGTACATTGGTATAATCTGGTGTCATCTGGTAACGTGAAAGGAAAGGTGAGGATACCCACCCTCTTTAGCCAAGCTACTGAACCACTAGGTGGACTTAGGAAAACCAATGCAATGTGCCATGGGAAAGGTGCCCAGAATATTCACAGCAACCCTGCTAATAACAGCCCATCATACTGCAAAACAATACCAATGACCAACAACAGGAGAAAAGAGACCTAAGTAAGTGGAGTATTTCTATGGTGGATTCCTAGACTGCAGATAAAATAATGAAACTATATGGATGAACTCATATGCATGATATTAAAGACCCAATGAAAAAATATAGATGATCCCATGCATAAATATTAAAGATTATATGCAATACTAAACTGTATTGTTTAGACACACACACATAGGTGGGTAAAACTATAATTATAAGCAAGGAAATTATTATTATAAAAAAATCAGAATAGGTGCATTTGTTATCTATTGCTGTGCAACAAAATTACCCCAAAACTCAGCAACTTAACACTGCAAACATTTATTATCTCACACAGTTCCTGAGGCTCAGGGATCTAGAAGCATCTTAGCTGGGTGGTCCTGGCTCAGAGTTCATGAGCTGCAGTAAAGCTGTCAGCCTGGCTGTTAGCAGGCATCCGTTATCCAAGGGCTTTTGGCTTGAAGCCCTCAGTCCCTTGCTACCCAGGCCTCTACACAGGGCTGCCTGGGTGTCCTCAAGATATGACAACTGGCTCCCCCCAGAGTCATGCATCCATGAGAGAACGGGAGAGCCCCCGATGGAAGCGGCAATCTTTTATAACCGAATCTGAGAATCGACATCCCATGATTTCTGCCATATTCTATTGGTCACATGGGACAGCCGTGGGAATAGTGCGGGGAGGACATGAATCCCTGGACGATGGAATCAATGGGGGCCATCTGTGAAACTGGCTATCACAACAGAAGAATCCTCTAGAGGGTTGGAAGGAGAGTATATCAGCACCTCCGGGAGCTCCCAGGAAGCTGGCAGGGTTCTACTGCTTGACGTGGTGGTGGGGGAAGTTGCTCATCTCATACTTATTTGATAAACTGTACAGTTACATTCTCTGCACGGCTCCACAGGCATGTTATACATCACAACAAAAACATTTTTAAAGACTTCACATTTCAAATGACCAGCTAGGAAAAATTTATTTGCCACAATTTAGCAATTGTGCGAAATATATAAAGAATCCTTAAAAATCAATAAAAGACTAAACACCACAGTGTAAACAGGCAATTCATGAAAGAGCGAAAAGTATGACTAAAAATACGAAAATATTCCATCTCAGAATTAAAGAAATGAAAACCAAAGTAAAGATGTACTACCCTTGGCCCTGTGTGTCCATCAAGACAGAAGGAAATGGGGCTCCTCTTACACCCTTTGAGGGAAATCTTTCTGCAACTTAACTTGGCAATGCATAACGAGTCCTTAAAGTATGCGATGCTGAGCCAGCAACCTGACCTCCAAAATATCTTTTTCCCTAAGAAATTGTCAAAGATGTGTCAGAGACAGGAGCACACAGTCACTGACTACACGTTATCCCCGTTAGGAGCGCGCAGTGAAGTCAGACGACCAGGACTGGGATCCCAGCTCAAAGACTTATTGTCTACATTAGGCATGCGACTGGTGCCTCAGTTTCCTCAATTTCCTGCAAACAGGAGATAGACAATAACTACTGCTTATGCCTGGTGAGAGGGTTTGGTGAAATCAAACATATCAACATCTTAAATTCATCACCTGACACAGCACTCGATAAATTTTGCGTCTTATTCCTAGCACAACGTTGGAAACCACTTTAATGTTCAACAGTAAGAAACTGCTTCAACACATGAAAGTATATCCATACTACACAGCCACTAAAATTTATGATGTGGCTCTGTATTTGTCAGCATATAAATATGGTCGCAACATCTTGCTAGGTGAGAAAAGTAGGTGAGAAAATATTTTTATATTTTCACACATGTATGTCAATGTAACCATATGGGATATACACCAAATATTAAGATTAACATAAATGCATAGTAATGAGATATGGATGCCTTTTTTTCTCTTTTTCTTTTCGCATTTTATGTAAACCTTTTCTTCAACGAACAAGATGATGTGTGAAATAGATGATTAATTAAAAATGAAATAATTCAAAGCATTAAACCCAGAAAAATCAAGAGGTATAAAAGTTCTCACCTAGAGGTTTGAAAATTTCAGCACGCTATCCCATTTAGAGAGGGCTACGTTGTTTAAGTACGTGTATTTAACATGAGCCCTTGAGTACAACAGTTGGAGCCCATACAACCTTGGATCCCTCACAGCTCCTGAAACTGAGGCCCAAATACAGGTGATTCTTGTTATTCACAGGAGTTACGTTCTATAAAGTCACCTCCAACACGGAATTAGCAAATATGGAGCCAGCGCTCCTAGGGGAAACACAGGTTAAGTTCCTACAAGCCTCTGCTCACATAAGCCTCTAACATACATATTGGGAGCTCATCTGAATTTGCTTAAGTGCTGAGATTTCAATGGGTGAACAGGCAAAGTGTGTGACCAAGTTATACCAGGAGAAAAACAATTAGCAAATGAACCGATGAGAAAACTCGGGCCATTCATTCACTCATGCAGAGATCACCTCCAACGGGCAGAGCCCCGGGCTCCAGGAGACAGAGACATAAGGTGTTGCCCTATTCCTGAGCAGTGCAGGAGACAGGTGTATGGAGAAGGAGGGCCAACCGAATCTGGGAAGCAGGCGCAGTTGAATGTGGAGGCCATGGCATCCCCCTCTTCCCTACTGTGTGTTTTATACCTACAGTCCCATGCCACCCAACACAGCAGTGGTTACAGACCTCACTCACTCTGGGTACAAGAACTGTCAGATTTCTGAGGCAGCCCCAAGGAAGGCGTCAAAACATTTCTGTTATGATTACAGCTCTGTAAATGCTCTACACCCTTAGCTCTGCAATTCTGAGCCGCTTTCCACTTGCACACACTGGTGGAAGGGATGCCTCCTTCCCAGGAAAAGGTCATTCTGAAACAGTAAATTAGACCCTCAGAGAGAAGGCTAAAACTTAGACACTTAGTTGTTGCTCAGTCTAAAAAATGTAACTGCATCTGAGGAGAATTTTAAATCATTCTCCAGATTAGAAATTTATTATTCCTAGAGAGAAATTTGGTCTCCATTGGATTTGTCTGCATGTGAAATACTGCAATTAACATTATTTATAAAATCCCTATTTTTCTAATGAGTCATAGGGTTTCCTTCCTCTCCTACAAACTGTCCAGAAAGAGGCTGGTAAGTCTTAAATGCAAAATACGTTCTCACGTGTCCACGATGAATAACACATCTTGCACTCAAATAAGAAAATGAGTAAATTGACCTTTCAATGTCTCTTCCCCTTGTGACACCAATAATCCTACCCCGAATTCCACCTCTGTTTCAAGAATATTAAACAGGACCAAGATTAGCAAAGTGAATTTTTTTTTTTTTAATTTGTAAGTCAGGAGGAGAAAACCGTATTAGGGCAAAAAGACTCTTAAGATGCATTTTACAAATATAAAATTAGAATTTATCTTAAGATGTGAATTATGTCCTTCATAACTTGGGTTGTTTAGTGTTAAGTTTCAGGTAATGTAAAAATACGGGGTTTTTTCAGACAATAATTTCAAATTTAATCAATTTACTTTCACGAACTTCATAAAGCTATTAACTGTGCCACAAACAGGGTGACAAATGCCTTCAAAGAACTGCACAGCTCCTGTCTGTTTCTGACAAGCATACAACAACTTTGGAACATTGAAAAAAAAATCAGATGAAAACAACAAAAAAGGTAATATTTTCTAGTCATTGACAGCATAAACCAGTCTCCCCCAAAGTACTAAGTCTCAGAGACAGTGAGAGGCAAAGAAAAATATTCCAGAATTCATGACTATAACTTTTACCAAAGGGTACTGCTTAGCCTGTGTTTTCCAGAAAGCAGAGCTTGAGGCAAGGATTAATACAGTGACAATTTACTTGAAAGGCATAAGCCCAGGATGGTGAGGGTGAGGATAAAGGAAGTGAGGCACTAGAGAGACACTAGGGAGTATGCAATAAAGTAAGTGATGGCACTGGCCACCTTCAGAACAAGCCAGGAGGAGGAAGCAGGCCACCAGGCAGGTGTGTCCACTCGGACTTTCTCAGAAAGAGCTGGAACAACAAGCTGTACCTCAGAGTAGCCCATAGAAGGGAGGAAGAAAAGGAAATTTATCTGTGCAGCTCCCTCCTATCATGTCCCATTGGTTAAGGTTCACCACAGACAGCCAAGGACCCAACACTCCTGGTTTCACCACCCAGCCTTAGCAGCCACTCAAGAAGCCAGGCCCCATGTCCTGCAATGTGGCATTTTACCCAAGATCAAAAGTGGGGGGAGATTTGGTATCTGATAGGGCTCAGCATGTGTGGCTCAAAGGCCACGTTGGCCCAGGGCAGCATCTACGAACTCCAGGCTGCTTTGAGAGCTTTGCAAGTGGCCAGCAAAGGGTGGCAGTCAGGTGTTCAGGAAGGAGAGGGTCAAAAGGAGTCAGCAAGAGAGAGAACCTGATGAGATGCTCAAGGCTGGTATTTAATACAGAATCTTTCAAAAAATAAAACTCTATCCAATTGTTTTAATGTTCTCAGCAATCACAATCCACAATTTCTGCCTCGTTCATTCATTTACGTAATGAGTAGCCACCATGACCCAGGCCCAGTCTGTGTCAGGTTCCAGCAAAACAATAAGACAATTCCAATACTCACGGAGACCCAAATCTACTCAAGGAAACACATCATTCGCTACACAAATGCTGATTGAGAGCCTAGCACGTGTGCTAGACCCTGCCCTAGGCCCAGAGATCCAATGATCTAGAGTCAATAAAATGACCACAACATGGTAAACCACGAGAACCATACCAATTATAAATCTGAGTCAATGATTACCAGTGTTTGAACTAGTGTTACTACAACCTGAGTAAAATACAGGAAATCCATCAGTATACAAGGTGTTAGAGCAAACGAATACGCAAAAGTTACACAACACAACAGGGCCTGGGCACAGAATGGGGAGATCCGAAAAGAATCCTAGACAATGAAATTAGAATCCAAGAGCCTCGCAGGTCCCTAATAACTTGTAAGATATGTTATTTCAGGAACACATACCAATGTGCTGAAAAATCCACAGGTAGAATTGGACAAGACCCCACTGAAAGGAATGGGGTCGGGAAGTCCTATTGACTATTGATGTGGCAGCCACCTGATACCAGTGAGGAGCACCCACTGAACAGATACCAGCTCAGATAATCATCCTGGAAGGAGTTCCACATTCTCAATCCAGGTCCCCATCTCCAAACCAGTAACACGGAGCTTGACTGCATCTGGGTCCCCAGTTCTGCAGGAAACCACAGCTGGCTTGGGACTGTGGGATAAAGAAATCCCTGGTGTTAATGCTTCTGTACTGGATATAATCATTAGTAAGGTACAATGATAGTAATAATGTTTGTCGGCATTTTTATATGTGCCTGTCTACTGTTCATGGAGTTTTAAGCCTGAGGAGAGTTATACACATTGAACTTGGAGCTATAGTTTAAAATGTTTCAGAGAAATTAGTCAGTGGAATGTATAAATGGTATTGTTTGAAAGGCTTGTTTTTTTTTTTTTTATTTAACACAAATATTACCAGGCTTATAAATGAATTTACAAGATTTAGAAGTTGTTTTTTAAAAGTTTAAATGGAGGGGCGTCTGGGTGGCTCAGTCAGTTAAGTATCCAACTCTCGATTTCAACTTAGGTCGAGATCTCAGGGTCATGAGATCTAGCCCTGGGTTGGATTCTGCACTCACTGGAATCGGCTTGAGATGCTCTCTCCCTCTCCCTCTGCCCCTCCCCTCACTCATGATATAAATAAATAAATAAAATAAATAAATAAATAAATAAATAAATAAATAAATAAAATCTTCAAAAAAAATTTAAGGTAGAATCAGTTTTTACATTTATGACTTTAATGAATTAATTACCGGATAAAATATTGGTCAGCATAAATCTCCCTTTCTGAGCCTTTAGACATTAAAGACCAAGGGACAAGAAAGACAGAGCTCCCGGATCGCAACGGACCAGGTATGTACATTTATACACATGCACCTGCTATAAGAACACTGGCAGCAGAGTAGCCAATTTTCCCCAGTGGGGGATGGGGGCAGCCAGGAAACAGCCAAAATGCCTGAAGCTGCAAGTGATGCTTCAGCAGAGTCTTGAAAGAAGAGAAGACAAACACCAGGTAGACAATGAAGGGAGACAAAGGGAAGCAGAGAGGGGGGCATGGGCTTGGTCCAAAGGGACAAGCCAACCAACTACAGGTGGTTCTGGACGGCTAGAGCTGGGACAGCAGACACGGGTAGAGGAGGGCGGTCCTGGCAGCAAAGGGAGCAGGAGACGCTGACCCTGAGAGGCCACTGGAGGATTTTTAGTAGGGTGTGACATAATCAGATTCGTGTTTTAGGAAGATCCCCCTGGCAGGCTAGGGAAGATGGTTTGGAGAGGGAGGAAACACAGGGTTTTTGTGGGTGTATAAGCAATGTAGGTGACAGTCAGTGAAACCGTCCCCAGGCAGTGATAGGTACAGAGAGGGGCTAACAGGTACTTAGGAGGTAAAATCTACAGCATGTGGGTCCTGGAGAGATGTGGGTGTGGAGCGGGTACCCAGATGGGGCCAAGGAAACAAAGACAATCAAGAAATGTCAAACAAGGGACACCTGGGTGGTTCAGAGGGTTAAGCATCTGCCTTCAGCTCAGGTCATGATCCCAAAGTCATGAGATCGAGTCCCATATACAGCTCCTTGCTCAGTGGGGAGCCTGCTTCTCTCTCAGCATGCCACTCCCCCTGCTTGTTCTCTCTCTGACAAATCAGTGAATAAAACCCTAAAAAAAATCAAATAAATAATGACTTGAATCATGGCAACAATAACATAACATGGCTCCGGAGCCCTTTGCCCAAAGGTGAAGAACAGTTGTACAGTTTCTAGCAACTGGAGTGATGAAAAGGTTTGGGTGGGGGGAAAAAAGCACAATTTTGGACCGTGTGAGATGCGTGTGGGGCTCCCAGGTAGAGATGCCTAGGAAGGCTGTCTATAACTCAAGAGAAATGTCAGGTGGCAGAAATACAGATTTGGGAATTATCGGTAGGAGGTCACATGGGTCACCCTCAGAATATGAGCACAGCAAAAGGACAAAGAGGACCCAGAGCAAACACCCACAGATCACTGTGTTGAGCGAGATGGACAGAGAAAGAGAAGCCACAAAATACAGTGGACAGAGCGCCAAGAGTCTAAGCAGCTGAATGGTGCTGTGAGAACCACAGCAGGTGTTTCAAGGACGAAGGTGTCACGGTGCACAACCAAGCAAAGAGGATAAGGGCACAAATGCCTGTTGGGTTCTCTTAGGAAGACACTGGGGACCCTAACTGAAGCACTTCCACAGAGAGAGTGGAAGGAAAGGCAGATGACGCTGGGCGGAGGGGAGGCAAAGTGGAGATCGGCTTTGCAATACTCCGGCCGGCCGGCCGTGAATAGGAGTGAGCCGGGAGGGGCTGGAGGGAGGCTGAGTGAGTCAAGGGAGGACTTACAGAAGAAGCAAACCTGACTAAGGGTCCTGAAGAAGAGGATGAGGAGGAGAGGCGGGGACTGATGCCTGGAGCTCTCAGGGCTGCGGTGGGTCAGGAAGAGCCACCGCAGACAGTGGAAGAGGAAGCCACTGGGGGGCACAAAAAAGGTTTATGACTCATCCTGAAGCTGAAGCCAGAGGTCTGGAACATCAGCACGCTTACACGAGATCCTCCGGCAGTGCCTAGCAGCCCCTGGGAGGTGAGCAGAGGGCAGACTGCTCCAGGGCTCGAGACTTGCAGGAAGCATGAAAGATGAGGCAGAAAGGGGCTCGCGGCGGGTCTGTGACCGGGGGCTGCCCTGAATGACAGTGAGGTGGGCAGGAAAGGAAGAGAAGCCATAAGATATCCAGCTTTGGGGAAAGAGCTTCAGGAAAAGAGCAGGGGCTGTCACGCTGCCGAGATAAATCAGAAATAGCAAGCTGAGTGGAACTTTCCTATGGACTTGGAATTACAGCTAAGGTCAGAGCCGAAGATCAAAGGTTCCCAATATCCCACATTCAGAGTCACCAACAAGCTTCCAGCCACAGACAAAGCTTCCACCACCCCACACGTACCAAGAGATGCCAGCCCTGGCCCCGTCCCCACCCACCGCCCCACCTCCCCCTCAAACCCTCCCCAAACCAATACAGGGAGAGGACATGGAAGAGGAAGGGGGGTGGCCTGCCTTGTGGGGAGAAGGGCCCGGAAGGAACATGAAGCAACCAAGCCAGAGGGGCTGGGTTCAAGTCCCAGAACTGCCACTCGTAAGCTGTGGGACCTAGGGCATTCCGTATACGCTCCAGTCCTCACCCATCTCGTCCATAAAATGACGATAATAATAGAGACTTGATATGGTTGTCACGGGGATTAAATCAATTAAAAGACTTAATGTGCTTAGAACTGCACTATGTAAGTATTAGCTAATTTTCTTATTTCTTTCCCTTCTCAAGGGAAACCGATGGGAGTGCTTTCCCGTCTCCAAAGCCACACAGGGGGCCCTCCAAGAAAACCACTGGCAAAGACTGGAGATGCCTTCAAGGAAGGAATACTGCTCTCCTTGGCCCTCAGAGGGTACGGAAGAAGACTCCAGTAGTCCCCTGACTCAAGAAGGCACAAGGCAGGGAGCCACCCGAGAGAAGCCATGGATTCTCCAGGCAGCTTCCAGGGTAAGTAACAGACAGAGCACCAGAGAAAGGGAGGGGGGGGTTATACCACTGATGGGACCAATGGGAGGAACTAGGGCAAAGCTGCTCACCCAGACCAAGGCCAGTGACCCTACAGACACATCATCCCCAGGTGGGAGACACATAAGAACTTGGCCTCCCCAACACCCAGCACGGGGGGGAGGGGGGTAAGGCTAGAGGGGTGGGGAAGAGGTGCCTCAGAGCCTGACCCCAGCCTCTCCTCCACTTCCACAGCTGGGAGCCTGCCTCTAGCCATGCTACAGGGGACAGGCTAAGTCATAACTACAGAAAGGAAAAGGGTCTTAAAAATTGAGCATGGCACTGGGTGGTTCAGTTGTTTAGCGTCTGCCTTCGGCTCAGGGCGTGATCCCGATCAAGCCCCATATCAGGTTCCTCTGCTGGGAGCCTTCTTCTACCTCTCCCACCCTCCCTTCTGGGTTCCCTCTCTTGCTGGCTGTCTCTCTCTGTCAAATAAATAAATAAAATCTTAAAAAAAAAAAAAAAAACTGAGCACAGCAGGAAAGCTATGGCTCTGTCCAAGGTATCCTTGGGGTCCCACTCCACAGAAGGAAAGAAGAATTCTCTTCAGCACAGTGGAAAACAGTGATTGATAGAAATAAAGCCAGTTTCTATTTAAGTACAGAGCTGAGACCTCTCAATAAATAAGACAAATATAAAAGACCTCCATGGCTACCCTCAACCCACCTGCTTCAGTGACCAAGCCCATCAGAAACCAGCCCCATCCCATCCAGTGGCTGAGTGCTGCCATTCTCCAAAGCATGGAATACCCGTGATAAGCCTTGGACAGTTAGACCCACCCGAAACCTGGCCCACGTGTTCAGTTTTCAAGATCAGACTTCTGTCTTGATTTCCTATGTTACAATTTCATTCTGGAAAAGTCCACGCCATTTGGCCAATGCCTGACAACAACCCTAGCTTTCTCCAACTCTCTCTCCCAGAGGACTGAACTCTTCTCTGCTTGGATCCTCCCCTGACTGGGAGAATCATGGCGACATGGCCCCCTTTTCTGCCTCTACCCCGTAACACCCTGGAGTAGTACTGCCAAGGCCAAAGTCATCACATCCTCCTGGGTGTCCCACTGGAGTACTGACCACCACTCTAAAGGAGAAGTCCACAACCTGGCCTGACCCTCAGTCCCCAGGCCCACACCTCCCCACCCACCCACCCTGGCAGCTCTGGAATGAATGTAACAGTCAAGATCACATGCCTTGGGGGGGGGCGGGGACTGCAGATTAGAAAGTGGATTCAACAGGACCAGATGAATGCGTTGATTTTAGAGCAGAAGCTCATAGAATGGGATTTTAAATTTCAGGAGGAAGGAGGTCTGAGTGCTGCTAACGTCTCCAGACTGGCTATGGACACACACTGGGGGGAATGGGGTTGCCAGTGTGAGCAGGGCCAAGAACGGAGATGCTCGGAACTCACGAGCCCCTGACCCACTCAAACCAAAGCTGGGGTGTCATGGCGCCAAGACTGGGAGAGGATAATCTTGCCACAGAGCAGGGGGGCCAGAAGGGTGTTCATGTGCTTCGTTTTAACATTCTATTTTGGAAAATTTTGAACATATCACCAAAGTAGACAGAACCGCATCATGAACCGCCATGCAGCCATCACTCCAGTTCAACGACTGCTGGAATTTCCCTTTCTTCCACTAATTCCCCACCCTTTCTACTCCCACCACTGGGTTATCTCAATGCAAATCCCAATCCTTGCAAATCCTTCAGTCTGCATCTCTAAGAGGTAAGCACTCTTTTTTCAACATAACCAGAAATAATTTTCACACCTAAAATAATTCAATATTAATTCCTTAATATTATCTGATATCCAGTTGCTGATCCTATTTCCCCAATAGATTCCGGTCTTTTCACAGGGGGTTTGTTTAAATTCAGATGCAGATAAGGTCTGCTGCTTTCGATGCATGGAGATGTCTCTGTATTAGTTTGGCTCCCCTGGAAAAAGGCCCCGAGGCAATGATTTATCTGGGAGGCGATACCAGCAAAACCAGTGCGAGAAGAGGGAAAGGAGCCAGGGAAGGAAAGAAAGCCGGCAAAGGGAGCCCACCAGGGGGACACACGAGCGTGGTTCCTCTGGACAGGTCTGGGAGAGAGCATGGGGCACCCCTGTGGGTGTCCCAGACCCAGGAGGTGAGGACGACGTTGGGGTATTTCTCTACCTCTCTGTCCATCACTGGATGAGGCTGAGGGGCATTAACTCTCCAGGCCACTGATCTCTGGCGCTCTGCTCGGGGGCCAGGCGTACTCTCAGGATGGAAGAAAAGGCCTGAGGCAGAGGGCTCCCAGTGAGCCCGCCCAGCCCAGGCAGTCCAGCTGGGGGAGGAGGGTTAAGTGCTTCTGCCCCCTCCTGTGCGTTCCCTTCATTTACATCTCCCTCCCCGTCTTGCTCTTGGCCATGGACTTACTGAAGAAATGTTATCTACCCCTTCTAATTCCCACCTTCTAGATTTGCCAGATGGCCTCCCCGCGCTGGTGTTTCCCATGTTCCCCTTTCATATTTACTGGAAACTGAGTAGCCAGCAGATCCAGCAGATCCCGATTCTAAATTCTCATGGGAAGACCCATAGGTCAGGGAGGGCGTCTAACAATTCCAGGTTGTCTCCCCTTCCGTTGGTTGGCTCGGTGGCTTAAGGCAACATATTCCCAGGCAGGCCAACCTCCTCCCCGCGCTGGCGGCCAGGCAAATACGAAGTGAACAAGGCCGGCTCTGCATCATCCCAACGCCTTGCTGGCGGATGTTGAGCCGGGTTTGCTCGTGACTTGGAACACACACCTGAAGCTGTCACTTCGTCTCTCACTCCTTAGAGCACCTTTCAAATACTGAGCTCCCACTGAAAGCAATTCGCATCCCAGAGCCACGCAAGCACCACGTGTATTTCTGACTTCGATCTGGGAGGTGTGACTCTGCTTACGCTCGAGCTGCAACAAATTCTGAAGCAGAGAGCCGCTCAGATCCTCTACATCTTTTATTTTTTTTAAAGATTTTATTTATTCATTAAACAGAGAGAGAGAGAGACATCCAGCGAGAGAGGGAACACAAGCAGGGGGAGTGGGAGAGGAAGAAGCAGGCTCCCAGCGGAGGAGCCTGACGTGGGGCTCGATCCCAGAATGCCAGGATCACGCCCTGAGCCGAAGGCAGACGCTTAACGACTGAGCCACCCAGACGCCCCCAGATCCTCTACATCTGATCTACACCGTTTCACAAGAGAAGTCGGCCTGGCTCATTATAACGTACACAGAGCGCCCGCTAAGGCAGCAGGCTCCTGAAGGCATGCAAAAGTTAAATTCAGAGAACGATCTAGTCCAATCAGTGTTTCATGCAATACCAACAAGCTGCAGACGGTCAGCCCCTGTGTTTGGGAAGGACCTTCACTGTGCTCTGGTTGATTATCCAAGGTCATTTCTAATTCACTCATTCCAGAAACACCTACTGACGGGGTGAGCTTAGGAACCATACTGACCACCAGTGGGATGGGGTCTCTCTTGCCCTCCGAGATGAGGTCAATGCCTTCAACATCACCCCAGACCAACAACATTCCCGTCTGAACATCTTAAAGCCATCAGAGACACTGATCTGTTTCACACAATGCACTCTGACCCCAAACGTGTGGGTTTTTCCTCCACCAACAATCACTTCTCCAGGTGCCAGCACCAACTAGTGTCCAGTGGCCTGGAGTGTGCATCAGACTCCAAGATTTAAGGGCTCAGCCCTCACTTCGGATGCCAGTCCCACGCATCGTGTTACCCACACTTCCACCCAACCTGGCTACAAAGTGGGGAGTTCCCACAGTCCCCTCCGCAGGTCTGATAATTTGCTAGAAAGGCTCACAGATCTCAGTAAGGCATTCACTATTACTGACTAGTTATTCTAAGAGATACAATTTAGGAACAGCTTAACTGAGAAGACGCATGGGGCAAAGAAGTGCAGTGGGCACACCACCGTCCATGCCCCACCCCACGTGGGCACACGACCCTCCCAGCACCTCGATGGGTTCACCAACCCAGAAGCTCTCCAAACCTCTTCATTTGAGGGCTTTTATGGAGTTGTTGTTTTTTTTAACCAGGTAGGCACCATTGATTAAACCGTTGTTCACTGGTATTAACTCAGTCTCCAGCCTCTACACCCCTTCCCCGGGGAAGCCAAGAAGTCAATGGGTAGGGCTCCACGCTCCAACCCTGTCTTCAGGCCTGGGTCTTTCGGGCAACCAGCCCCACCTAAAGCCATCTAGGGGTCCCAACCCCGACTCATCAATTAGCATATAAAAGATACTCTTATCACTCAGGAGATTCCAAGGGGCTGCGTGTCACCAACCAGGGACAAACCAAATATTTACTTTTTTTATTTTATCACAGACACTATGGGTGTTGCTTATCTGATGACAATGTCCAACTAAGTCCCGTCATAAAGAAGCCTTACTCTACAAAACACAGCCCCATTACACATGCAGCCTGGCACATTCTAGACATGAGCCATGGACCTCCACATCTTATCACACTTCCCCTCACGCAGGAGCTCCCCTTTACGGGTTCTGCCTCCTGACACACACACTGGGACTTCTCAAGGGCAAGTGCCGTATCCCCAGGATCTGAGGCCCAGCCCAGCACATGGAAGTCCTTAGGCAGTCACCATTCCCCGCCAAGGCAGCACTTCCCACGTTCACCACAAAGGTCCCCAAGTCCAGGCACACCTTGGAGATGCTGCGGGCTCAGTCCCAGACCGCTGCAATAAACCGAACACCCCAACAGAGTGTCAAATACATCTTCTGGTTTCCCGGCGCACGTAAAAGTTATGTTTACACTACACTGTAGTTATATTAAGTGTATAATGGCATTAGATCTTGAAAAAATTTACAAAGCTTAATTAAAAGATACTTACTACTTAAAACTGCTAACCATCGTCTGAGCTGTCAGCGATCAGAGACTGTGGTATCTCAAAAAACCTCAGTGGAAAGGAAGCAGTCGAGACCCACAAATATGCAAGCACAGCCCTCTCTCGAGGGTCCCGGACCTCGTCCTTCTCCCTGAGGCTGGTTCTCACACAAGGTCAGCAGTCTCTTCCCAATCTCTTAACAGACCTCTGTGAACCATACAATCATGTCCCCAGTGATCCCGTTCCCATTCCCCCTGCCACAGAGACAGGGTTCAGTTCCCTTCTATCTGTCTGTCTGTCCAGCTAGCTAGCTATCTCCCTCATCGCTTCAGACAATTCCCACTAGACTCCACTGCCTACAGGAACAAGCCTGTCCCACAGGCTGTTCTCTCTCTAATAGGCCTAATTCCCCTGCTTGATTTCACCTGGAAAGGATATTTTGATACAGCCGTTTCATTTTAGAGGTAGAGACCCAGAGAGATGCAGCACCTCTCCCAAGATCACACAGCAGAGGGAGATTGTAATCTACAACTGTTGTGCCCCAGGGCAAGGGCGACTGAATCATTCAACAGAAAAGGAGCCTTGCGTTACATTACGTAGTCTGCAAATACATACAGTTGTCCCCAGGCTATCAAACACTGGCTAAGGACTGAGTAATAGAAAATCAGTCACTGAAGGAGGAGGGCGAGGGTGAGGCCTCATCCCACCGAAGGAAGGAAGCAGCAGATATCAAAGGGAGGGAACCGCAGTTAACTCTGGATAGTGGAAATTTGAGGTGCTTTTTACCTTTTTCCTTCAGCTCTACTGGGGCTTCCATGTTCCTCACAGGCGGGGAAAGTGGGGAAAGTAGGGAAAGTAGACCGACGAGCCTGATTCCTCGAGCCCCACTCAGAAGCCAGTCTCTTGCCCTGTGAGTCACAAGAGACGTCACGTCTGCGTGGAGGGTACCATCGGGAGAAATGAAGCATTCCCAAAGGCACGGTACAGACCAGCTATTTGCACAGCACCCCGCATGCTAGCGCAGGCCACGCTGGCCCCCCAGGAACCCCGTGCATCCCTGGTGCACAACATTAGAGCCTCGAACTTGCTATGATCTCTGCCAAAAAGTCAACATGGGTCCTTCTGCATTAGGGGAAGCAGGGGACTAACAGGGCCTGGATGCCCGCTGAAGTCCCCATGAAACCGCATACAAGTTTGGAGAGAAGGGGGGATGGGCAGCAACAGGTCTGGAAAAGGGAAGAATCCATGTATCACATAGCAAAACCAGAAGGCTCTTCTACGGATGGGAAGGAACCCAGCTCCACAGTCACTGACAAGTGAACGTCAGCCACCAAACCCAGAGTGGCTGCCGGTGCACAGCTGAGCACACGGTGTGCAAGCTGTGCCACATCAAAGGGAGCTCGCCCTTTCCTTCATGGACATGGTAGGTCTGTGTATTTATCATACAATTTTCTAGCACGTGGCAGTCGAAGACCTGCTCCAACAAATTCAATATGGCGCCACACAGACCTTAGCCACAGAAGGGTCTGGAGGTCTAATTCACAAAAAGAGTGCCATATGGGCTAGCAGGGACCCCACTGGCATCCTAACGTCACTGGCTGCTGCTACAGAAAAGCCCCAAGGGATTTAAGCCAAGCCACACAACCCGCCCAACACTGCTGGGAACCCCTCTCGGGAGAGGTCGAATCCCTCTGTCTCATCCGTAACTTGTATTCCTCATCCATCCGGAATCCCAGCGAGCAGCCAGCACAGTGAGAGACGCCCACGCCAGCCGCACTCCTGGGGGGAGTACCTGCGGGCAGGTGCCAATCTCACGGCAGGAAAGACTGACCAGGTCCTGCAGAGCCAACGTCCATCTTACCACTTGCCAGAAAACAGATGGGGAGGGGAAAAGAGAGAAAGTATGTCAGCCAAAAAGAGCTGTGCCACTGACCAGAACTGTCCCACTGGAGACACTAGCCTGGCCTGGGGCCTGTCAGTGAGGACAGGGAGGCACTGTGAGCGAACAGTGTAGCACATCCACAAGCCAACACTAGGCCTATTCATGGACAAGCCAATAGAAACACATTAACAAAGATAGTTCCTCGAGGAATAAGAGCAGAGGCCTCCTTACACATAGCTTTACTGCAGAGAAGAGCAGCGTCTGCTGTGGGGCCACAATGGGAAACAAGGGCACATTCCCCGAAAACAGGCCACATGCAAAACAGAAGAGGCAAATACATCAATTAGAACGCCGGGAGGGAAGGAGAGAGGCAGAGAATATCAACACACTGGGGCCAAACAACAGGAAATGCGAGTCCCAGACGAACACGCTGAAAACCAGCATGAGGACGGAAGGTGGGACAGCTGGCCTGTCACTTCAACACATGGGTGTCACGGGGAAAAGAACAAAAACAGAAAGAAGGGAAAGAAGGAAAGGAAGGGAAGGGAGGGAAGGGAGGGAAAAAGGGATGGAAGGGAAGGGAAGGGAGCTCTTCCAGATCATGAGATTGAAGAATGACCTAGCAATTCCACTCACAGGCATACACCCAAAGAACTGAAAAGGTACTCAACTATTTATACATTGTGCATCTGAGTATTGCTGTGTCCTGAATGTTTCTGTCCCCACCCAAATTCACATGTGGAAGTACCAACACCCAATCTGATGGTACTTGAAGGTTGGCCCTTTGAGAGGTCATTACAGGTAGAGAAGGTCATGAGGGTGGGACCCCCATGATGGGACTGGTATCCTTACATGATGGAGAAGAGTTGAGAGCTCTCTTTCCTCCATCTGAGAGGACAGCAACATGATGACCAACTAGTAGCCAGGAATAGGGCTTTTCCCAGGAACCAAATCTTGGACTTCCCAGCCAGGGACGTTTAAGCCACCTGGTCAACGGTATTTTGTTACGCATTTTGGTACCAAGAGGGGGTGCTGCTGTAACGAATACCTAAAAACGTGGAAGCAACTTTGGAACTGGGTATGGGTTGAGGCTCAATGGTGTCAGGTACTCACTGGAAATACAGATGTAAGGGCGATTCCGGTAAGAAGTCAGAAAGAAAAGAGATGCTTCTCTCTTCTTAGAGACAGAGACATAATCATGACTAAAAGGTGGACAGAAATAGCGAGAGGAAAGGCGGCTGTGGCAAGGCCTCCGACGGACATGAGGAGAACGTTCCTGGACACGGGGGGTCCTTGGTGCACGGCGGTGACAAATGTGCCCAAAGCTGCCTTCCTGTGTGTGGCAGCAGGTAGAACTCCTGAGCCACGAAAGGGGATGCTTAGCTGGGGACATTTTGGGTTTTTTCCTAAAGATTTTATTTATTAATTTGAGAAAGGGAAGGGGAGAGAGCAAGAGAGCACAAGCAGGGGGAGCAGCAGAGGGAGAAGGAGAAGCAGGCTCCCCGTGGAGCAGGGAACCCAACTCGGGGCTCGATCCCAGGACCCTGGGATCTTGACCTGAGCCAAAGGCAGACGACTGAGCCACCCAGGTGCCCCTGGCTGAGGACATGTCTAAGCAAAACATGAAGGAGCAGCTTGGTTCTTCCTGAGGACTTACATAAAATGAGAGAAGAGAGAAATTAATCGAAGAACTCACTGTCAAGCAAAAAGGAAGCAGAGGCTAAAGATCTAGAAAATTCTCAGCCTACACATACTGCACAAAAAATGAAAAAGCTTATTTTAAAGAGATCACTAACGGTGTCGCTGAACAGCCATTTAATAAGGGGATTAGCGTGAGTGTGAACCGTGAACCCAATCAGCCACCCAGCAAAAACACTGCCGGTCTGAACCGAAGGGGACTAGGACAAAACGAAGGGGTTTCTGAGATCCTAAAGGGCTGGGCCATAGAGCTATTTAGCTGTGAACATGCACTGTTCTTCAAGACAAGCGAAGAATGATTCCAAAGGCAATGCAGAGTGATCAGGGCTGGGTCCTCGGTCTCAAAGTGGGGCGGGATGGTGGGGGCAGGTTCATTGCCTCAACAGGGCCAGGTGGCAGCCATCCGGAGCCGTGGGGACACGATGGGACCACCACCCCCGTGGGTCCTGAAGGTAGGACCACCACCCAGGTGGGTCCCAAAGACAGAGAGCACTGAACCCAAGAGATTTATTCTTAAGGCTTAAGATCTAATGGTATTTGCCTTGCTAGGTTTTGGACACAGTTGGAACCCAACCACCCCTTCTCTCTGTCTGATTTCTCCCTCTTGGAATGGCAACATCTATTCTGTGCCCCCTATAACTTACCCGGTATCACAGGTTCACAGCAGGAGAGGAATTCTGCCTCTGAATGAAACTCACCTCCAGTCTGCCTTAAAAGATATTTAGATGAGACTCTCTGCACTCTAGAGTTGATGCTGGAATTAAGACTTTTGGGGCTCTTGCAATGGAATGAATGGATTTTGCATGCAAAAAGGGCATGAATTTGGGGGGACAAGGGAGCTGGATGTTACAGACTGAATGTGTATATTCCCCCCCAAATTCACCTGTGGGAGCACTAGTCCCCAATGTGATAGGATTAAGACATGGAACCTTCGAGAGATAATTAGGTTTATATGAGGTCATGAGAGTGGGGCCCTCCCAAGGGATTAGTGCCCTTCTAAGAAGAGGAAGAAAGGCCAGAGCTCATGCTCTTCACCAGGGGAGGACACAGCCAGAAGGTGGCCATCTGCAGCCAGGACAAAGATTCTCACCAGGAACCAAATCTGCTGGCACCTGGGATTTTCCAGCCTCTAGAACTATGAGAAATAAATGTTGTTTAAACCACCCAGTCTATGGTATTTTCTTACAGCAACCCAAGCTAACCGAGAGAAGTATTCACAGCCGCACTGTTCGTAACACCCACCACCTCTGGCTATTGTGAATGGATACGGATACGTGGATTAAACAAACTGAGGTATGTATGCACACTATTATTCAGGCATAAAAAGGAAGAAAGCATGGATACATGCTACTACATGGATAAACTTCAAAAATACTATGGTCAGTAAAAGCAGCAAGACACCAAAGGCCCTATAGTGTACAATTCCATTTATATGAAATCTCTAGAAAGCAGATCAGTGTCACTAGGGACTAGGGGCAGGAGGGAACGGGAGGGAACTGCATTAAAAGGTCTGTAGTTGTATTTTGGAGGGGTAAAATGTTCTGGAACCAGACAGGAGGTGGTCGCACAGCACTGTAAATGTACGAAATGCCACCAAACTCTGTCACGTGAATCTCACCTCAACTTTTTTAAAAAGAGAGATTTAAGAGGCATAACAGCCGAAAATGCAATATGTGGCCCTTGATCAGCCTGTGGTTTGTAGCAGCTGGCTAGAAAAGGCATTTGGGGACCATAAAGGAAATCTGAACAGAGCCTGGGCATTGGATGACATAAAGAAGTGCGGCTGGGTGTGACCATGCTGCGATCAGGAAAATGCCCTTACGCCTCAGACGTGCACGCGGGATGGTTTGGGAATGAAATGTCATGGCGTCTGGTAAAGTCGCTCAGTCAAGGGGCACCCAGGTGGCTCAGGCGGTTAAGTGTCTGCCTTCAGCTCAGGTCATGATCCCAGAGTCCTGGGATCGAGCCCCGCATCGGGCTCCCTGCTCAGCAAGGAGTCTGCTTCTCCCTCTCCCACTCCCCCTGCTTATGCACTCTCTCTCTGTCAAAAAAATTAAAAAATAGGGGCGCCTGGGTGGCACAGCGGTTAAGCGTCTGCCTTCGGCTCAGGGCGTGATCCTGGCGTTATGGGATCGAGCCCCACATCAGGCTCCTCTGCTATGAGCCTGCTTCTTCCTCTCCCACTCCCCCTGCTTGTGTTCCCTCTCTCGCTGGCTGTCTCTATCTCTGTCAAATAAATAAAATAAAAAATCTTAAAAAAATAAAAAATAAAAAATAAAATAAAATAAAATAAAACAAAACAAAACAAAATAAAGTAGCTCAGGGAAAAAAAGACAATGACTCAAGGTGGCAAAGTGTTAACTGCGAGATATACACGGTGTTCTGTGCGAGACATACGTGATGGCGTCAAGGTATTTGCTGTATCTTTCTCTTCAGTTTTCCGTATGTTTGAATTTTTTCATGATAAAAGGTAAAACAACAACAACAACAACAACTCCCCATCAAAATCCCAGCCAGTGATTTTGTAGGCACCGACACTCTGATTCTCAACTTTTCTATGGAGAGGCGAAAGTCCCAGTCGACCCAACATGATATGGAAGGAGAAGAACAGAACTGGAGGACTGCTGGCACCTGACCTTAAAGATTGACTCTAACTTACAAGAGAGGAACTGCAGCCGACCGACGCATCTATAAAATCAATGTCCCAAACCCAAACACCACGACACGTGCTTACATTTATCACAAGGGCTAAATTTAAAGAAGAGAGAACAGTCCCCGTGTTGGCAGGGAAATGACACACAAGGTCCCTCTGAAACACCAGTAAGGGACCAGATAAATTAGAATCACCTCTTTGGTGGTGGGGAGGAAACGAGGGTCCTCTTCTCCTAAGAAAACTAACTCCCTCCTCACCCCACATTCCAGGGGGCTTCTGCACAGTCTGTCTCAGGGAGAATGGTCTCAGGCAGAAAAGAGCAAATCCGAGAGCGCCAGCTCTGCAAGAGGATGTAGCAAGAACGGCTTTCTTTCAACGCACCTATCGCGAACCACATATTTCCCGGCGCAAGTCAAAGGAGGTATTTACTTCAGAAAAAAAAAAAAAAAAAGATCAATCCTTGAGTCTCCAAGAACCTTCCCGGTAGGGTATGAAACTTAGGGTATGAAGCTCTGACATCACAATGCACTATTGTGCTCTTTCAAATAAAGAAAGACATTGCATTGTTCCCTTTGTCCCCAACCTGAAATTTCAGTTCTTAAAGAATATGTTTGCCCGGTTAAATGGAACTCCAGTCAAAAACGAATACATTAAGCCATTTCTGAAGTGAACTCTATCAAAAGTAGTCAAACTACAGCTCCACCTAAGTGGGAGCTACTCTCTGTGATAGGAATTAGTTCCCTTGGGGATGGCTGGGTGGCTCAGTCAGTGAAGCTTCTGCCTTCGGCTCAGGTCATGATCTTCAGGTCCTGGGATCCAGCCCCACATGGGCTCCCTGCTCAGCGGGGAGTCTCCCTCTGCCTTTCCCCCGTCTCATGCTCTTGCTCTCTCAAATAAATAAAATCTTTAAAACACATTTTTTTAAAGGAATTAGTTCCTTTAACCCACACAGAACAGGCAACAGGAAAGACAGCATGCCCCAGTGAACACGCATTTCTTTTTAAGATTTTATTTATTTATTTGACAAAGAGAGCACAAGCAGGGGGAGCAGCAGGCAGAGGGAGAAGCAGGCTCCCTGCTGAGCAGAGAGCCTGATGTGGGGCTGGATCCCAGGATCCTGGGATCATGAATCCTGGGATCATGACCTGAGCTGAAGGCAGCCACGTAACCGACTGAGCCACCCAGGCGTCCCTGAACATGCATTTCTAATGTGGATTCCATCTCACCCATCATGAGGCCCCACAAGGGCTGTGTGCTTTGAAAAAAGCTGCACAATCTCTGTGTGCCTCAGTCTTCCCATCTGTCAAACAGGGACAGTAACATCTTCTTTATAGAGTTGTTATTAGAATTATAGGAGATAAAGCCTGTCAAGTATGCCTGGCACACGACTGTTATTTTATTATTAGATCAAATAGTGATAAAAATGGAGTTGTCATTAATCATAACAATGTATGGGGCGCCTGGCTGGCTCAGTTGGTTAAGCATCCAACTCTTGATTTCAGCTCAGGTCATGATCTCAGGGTCATGAGATCGAGTCCTGCGTCGGGCTCTGGCTGGGCATGGAGCCCTCTCTCTCCCTCCCTTCTGCCCTTCCTCATCCCTCTCTCCCTCCCTCTCTAAAAAAATAAGTAAATACTGTCAATATGTGTGGGCGCCTGGGTGGCTCAATCATTAAGCGTCTGCCTTCGGCTCAGGGCGTGGTCCTGGCATTCTGGGATCGAGTTCCACATCAGGCTCCTCCGCTGGGAGCCTGCTTCTTCCTTTCCCACTCCCCCTGCTTGTGTTCCCTCTCTCGCTGGCTGTCTCTCTCTCTGTCAAACAAATAAATAAAATCTTTTAAAAAAAATAGTGTCAATATATGAATTTATATTGACAGACTCCAAAGACACAGAAAGATAAAAATAATAGCATAAGGGTGGTAGGATTAAAGGGGATTTTTTTACCGTGAATTTTTTCATTTGCATTGTTATAGTTTTAAAATAAAAATTGGAGAAATGATTTAGATGTTCAGATAAACAGCTAAAAATTAATTTCCATTCAAAGGATTTTGATCTGACATCACAATGAGCACGGTCAACTTAACCACACCAATAAAGGTCCTGAAGGAACTCGAAGAATACTCACATAATAATAAAAGCTAGCATTTAGTTAGCAATGACCACATGGCAAAGATTCTGCCAAGCGCCTTAAACCTATCCATTCAATTAAATCTCATCATGAGTCTAGGAAAGAGGTACTGTCATTACCTCCGTTTTACAGATGGAGAAACTACGGCACGATACATGGCACCCCCACGATCACAGAGCAGGCAGCAGAGGCAACATTCTACACTGCAGGCAGAGAGCGGACGGGACGAGTGCCCGCCCCGCGGTCCTGGGACTCACCTCTAGACGCTCAAGACTGTTTACTGCAAGCCCCTGGCCCTTGTAGGCTGGGCTGTGTTGGTCTGTTTTCCCAGCTGCATGAACATCAGCCCCGGCGGCGGGCAAACAGGCAGTGCCCGAGAGCCAATGCTCCTCCGAGCAGCCCTCAGCCGAGGTGCCAGGACAGCTGGGCGATTATGCCCGGAGCCTCCTGCCTCTGGCTTGCTAACTCTCAGGCAGCTTCCACCCTGCCCCTGGGGTTCCCTCCCCAGCACGACTGAGCCCCAGGTGCCCTCAGAGGTCACTAACTTGGCAGCTTCCCCTTTACTGGCTTCCTTCTCCTCCCTGTCCCTCTTCCCCACTCACCCGCTGGTTCTCCTGGGATCACCTCGAAACCAAGAACAACCCCCAAAAAACTACCTCTCCAGAAACTTCTATCTCAAGGTCTGCCTATGGGGACCCCCAAACCAAGAAAACAATATACACAGTCCAGCTATATGACCCCACCCCCAAACACTCTACCCATCAGGCTATACTACCTACAGTTTAAATGAAGCAACAGGGAATGTTCCTTCAGTGTCCATCCCAAACGTGCTCTCCTTTGAAGGATCCTGCAAATACGCACCTGGCCCTTACATCAACGGTTCAGTACTTCACATGCACTGTACGGAAACATGTGGTATCGTGGAGGGGTGGAGAGGAGCCGACAGACCGAAGTTGTTCCCCGAGGAGGCCTTCAGCTCCCAAGGACCCAGAAGAGGGTTCTCACAGGGAGATCAAGGGTGAGGGTGAAGCCTGGCCAAATTTGCTTGAAGAAGCAGGGTTTGATTTTCTGGCCCAGGCAAGCAGCCCGCATAAGGGCATGGTTATCATGTGCCGAGCTCAGTGCTCATCACTTCTCATGTACTAGGCCATCTAATCTGCCACATGAGCCCACCCTGTCCAAGCGGTGACTCGCCCCATGGTACAGAGCAGGAGACGGACACTTATGGAAGGGAAGTGACTTGTCTAAGGTCAAACAGCTCTGAGCTGGAACTCCCATCGGGTCTCCCTGACTCTGAACCCCAACTTTTTACCAAGAGGTTATATAAGTCCCTGCCAAATGATCATTATAATAAAATCACCACCTACCGAACCACGTATTACGTGCAAAGCACTTCAGATAACATCATTTCTCGCCCTCACCACAACCTACAAGTTAGAACTATGCCAGATATGGTGTAAGCTTCACACACATGTCAGCTCTATGAAGTATTACCTCCATTTTACAGGCAAGAAGACTGAGGCACCAGGAAACATTTCCCCAGCAGGCGCAGGTGCAGAGAGCCTGGCAGGCTCTGCTCTCCCTCGCCCGCAGGGCCTCCTGGGCTCCACTGTGCTCTCTGTATTATGTGCACAGGGCTGCGGCCGCCCCCTCTGCAGTCCCTGCTCAGAGTCAGTGCTTACGGGGAGCTATGGCTGACCTACCTCTCCTGGCCGCTCCTAGGGAAACCAACAGCGGTCCTCCAACAGGTGCTACCCCTTCCAAAACCTGCAAATTCTCCCAAGTCTCGTCTTCTCAGAGTGACTTGACCCCATCCCATTAGCTTTTGGTTAAATGCCCTGGCCCTCCCTCCCCATTCATCCTCTGGGCTCACGCAGTCTCCTCACCTCCTACCCCCTACTTTCACAGCCCCAAAAGCCCCTAAGAGATCTAAGTGAGCATATCAGCAGCCTTATCAAAGAAAAAAACATATCATGGATTATATCAAATACCCTCTTTTACCTAAGTCTATGGGGCTTTTGTTCTCAGAGAAGTCAATTAAATAAATCCAATAATATTTGTTTCTTGACGATCTGTGCTGGCCTTCTGATATTACACTCCTCGTTTTGATGACAAGCTCCAAAAATTTTTTCAATGATGGCAATTTCCGCTGACTTCCATTCCCAAAGAACCCCCTCTACATCTCCCAAGGAGAATAAATACACCATATTTCTTTAAAATATGCATGTCTGGCAACTCGAAAGGGTACCATCTGGTTCACATAATTTCTGCATGAAGTTTCTGAAAAGCCTATAGAACATACATGATCCACTCTGGCTGCAACAGAAGCCAAAACATTCCATTGCTATCGTACAAAGCAACTCAGGTTAACTGAGGCGAAGACTGGCCGTGTTCCTTGCAAGGGGATGCAATGATCAACTCCCTTAGAACACGGCTCACAAATTAAAATACACATATTTAATCAAAGTCACGCTAGGGAAAAAAGATAAACATGGAAATGACATCACCCTCAAGAATCATTTTTGAGCCTGGGAAAAGTAAGTAGAAAACTGGCAAGCAAAGCAAACTGGGACTCTTACAAAATGAAACAAAGGAGAATGCAGAAGAAAGTCGGAATAATTACAACAAGAAGGCAATGATGGCAGCGGAATGAACCTGACCAGGGGAGCGGGCACTGTTTCCCTGGTGAGGAATTACAATGAGGTGCACGGCAAAATGTCCAACCACCTGTAGCCAGAAAACACTTCTTGAGTTCCCCAGTTCCCATCCAAGTATGTCACGGTCATTCTTCTCCAGCACTCTCAGCTTTGGGGAGGCATCAGCACAGGTGACTTTGGGGGACATGAATCTCCTAAATTACACAGTAAGAATGTACTTCCAGAGTGGACCCTTTCCCAGGTCACCAGGATGAATCAGAACTGTTCAGTGATTGGAGATCCTCCAAGCCATGCACGGCCCAATCGCAGATGCGGACAAAATGTTTTCAGTGTTCTGTCTGGGTCTTCGGAAATGTGCATCCCAGCATACATAAATTCCCCAGACTTAGAGTTGAGAGCCAAGGTTGGCAAACTCTTTCTGTAAAGGGCCACCCAGTGATAATTCAGGCTTTGTGCTCCAGGCTGTCACTGGTCACAAAGATTCAGCTCTGCCGTTACAGGGAGAAAATGGCCATAGACAACCCATATACAAGTGAGTGTGGCTGTGTGCCAATAAAACTTTATTAATGGACACTGAAATCTGAACTGTATGTAATTACCATGTGCCACCAAATATCATGTGGCTTTTTATTTTCTTCCGCTATTCCAAAAATGCAAAAATCATTCTTAGCTCACAGGCTGTACAAAATAACAAGTGATGGGCTATATGGAACCCATAGGCCACAGTTTGCCAACCCCTGGGTTAAAGCTTCTAGAAAATGTAGAGGCTACCTATATGACATCTGTTTCAAACGAATGACGAAGACACGACCTTGAATTTACACAAATATTAGAAATCAAGAGGAGGAGGGTGAAGGACAGCAATGGATTTATTTCGCACGATGGTGACAAGGACCGTACTGTACAGTCTTGGAATCATGCAGGCCTCTCTCTGAGGGCTCACAGGACCACGGTCCAGCTGCATAGCCTTGAACAAGTTTTATTTAACCTTGCCCAGCCTTAGTTCCTTCCTCTGTAAGAGGGGGATAAAAAAGTACCTTCTTGATAGAGTTATCATGAGGATGAAATGAGATCCTGTCTCTAAAAATACTTTGCCCAGCACCCAGCATGTCTGCAAAATAAAGCTATTTAGTATTAGTCTTATCTGATAATACTCATGGGATTACTGATGGGTTAACTGCAAAACATTTTTCCTGGATATGAAGGTAAGATTTTCAGAAATCCTGACTCCTCAGTTGTAAAAGCCGAAACTCCAGACAAATAGACATAGATGTTTAACACAAAACTAATACAATGAAAGGGCATTTTAATTTTGGTACAGGACCTCAGTTACCCAGCTATTGGGCATCTAGAAACCTCAGATTTCTGTAAAATTGTGAGCTCAAACTCGTGAAGAAAGAATGCACCATAAACAATCATTTATTCACTCAACAAGCATTTCTGAATAATTCTGTGTGAGAACAGTTTACAATATCAAGTAGGAAGGCCCAAGAAGTAACCAAAATAATGGCCACACAATAAACATAACATTATCGACGTGGGTACATCAGGGCCCAGGGAGTTGTAAGGGCAAGCAAGGGCTTTGGAAGAAAAAGGAAGAATCCACCAAAGCCAGGTGAACTGGAGTTCTGCAGGCTCCCAAGATGGCAGTGGAATCTTCCAGACATTGGGCTTCAGTGAATGAGCCAAAGGCTGCTGGAGAGTGGAGGTGGAAGGCTATGAGAAGAGGCTAGGACCGCAGGAAAGGTCATCCCACACCAAGTTAAGGAACTGAGCATCTACCCGATGGCTCTGGGGACCCCTGGGGGAGCCCTGGAAGGGGCAGGCTAGGGCCCTACTCCCTGTGAAGCAGGAGGATGTGGTGGGGATGGAGAGGAGGCGGGGATGGTAGGAATATCTAGAAGGTGGAATCTACACAGGACTAGTGACTGGATGTCCCCGAGGCTGGGAACAGTACAAAAGAGAAGACATAAAAATAGTCATGAAGCAGAAAATACAGTAGATTCCAGGAGAGACGGATGGCGTGGTCTCCTGGTCTACAATCATTGTGTGTGTGTGGTCAGGGTGGACGAGGGGTTGATGGATGCCACCTTCAAGCCAGGAACAGCCAAGGAACAAGAAGAAAAAGGCAGCAAGGAAAACATACATATAACACACTTCCCAGGCATGTGCCGATACGTGGGGAAGAACGGCCAACAGCCGAAGCAGCGGGTCACTCACTCCCTGTTGTATCGAACACTCACGGAATATGCCCCCCTGCTCCTTACGTAGTTGCTGGAAAACGTGCTACAGAAACAATAAAATGCATTTAAATACACAGATTCAAATTGGATTTAATTTTTCACTTTACCCATTTTTTTTAAAAAATTACGGCAGCATACAAAAATACTGCAAACATTTTCTCCCTACCCCACAGAAGAATGTGTTTATCAGCCTGTGCACTAATTCATTCATTCTTGAGAAATCACGTTCATTTTACGGGAAAAAGCAACACACACAGAGGCCTTCCTAATAGCTGGGTTCAAGCCCTCTCTGGAAGATGAGAAAGCTCTGTGAACTTGAGAATACACCTTCACCTCTCTGGGACACCGATGAGACCCCAGGGAGGAAGGAGGTCCAGGTGCTTTTCATGGGCTGTTCATCTTTTCTCATTCGTTTTTGGTTTTTTTTTTTTATTATTTGAGGGAAAAAGCAAGAGCGAGAATGAGCTGGGAGGAGAGGCAGACAGAGAAGAACAGGCAGACTCCCCACTGAGCAGGGAGCCCGAAGCGGACCTCCACCCCAGGACCCCGAGATCATGAAGAAGGGGGAATGAGCCACGAGAGACTATGGACTCTGGGAAACAAACTGAGGGTTTCGGGGGGGGGGGGGATGGGCTAGTCCGGTGATGGGTATTAAGGATGGCACACATCATGGAGCACTGGGTGTTATATGCAAACAATGACTCATGGAACATTACATCAAAAAATATACGTATATATACTTGATTTAACAACACCCACCCAAAGGGGGGAAAAAGACAAGAAAAGAGAAATTCCTTTATTCTCCCCAGTTGCACCCACTCCCCCTACCGCTACTTCAAAATAAAGCTGGGCCTCCATCTACTGTCCCCAGTACAGGACTCCACTGCTGAAAAGCAAGAGAAATAAAAGAAGTGAATTCTTGGCTTTTGAGCTTCCAAGGGCCTAAACCCTAGTGATCTATGGCCAAACCATGGGATTTTATATGCCATTTACAGTCTGAAATTTCTTCATTAGATGTTAACTGTACATCACTCTTGGTCCAGGTGTCATCCCCTCACATTCAGAAATTAACCCTTAAAGAGACATGGCCATGTGCTTTAGCCAACAACCATTTTTTTCTTGGAAAAAAGCACCTGGTCTAAGACATCACTCTGAATAGCAGGAACCCAGTGTGGATAAAATTCAAGGTTTTTGGTTAACTTATTTAAAACAAATTTTATGAGTTATAAAAAAATTAACGTCTGTTTTAAGACCCAGGACTTTGACTTAGGACGCGACCAGAGCACCAAAGAAGAGGTTTTATCTGCCTTAGAATATTCTAGAACCTATTCTTGCCTCCTCTTCTCAAAATATTCCTAAATAGGTCACTACAAGCAAAGCACTGGCTCCACCTCATTTCTCGCCAGCGTTTGCACAGTCGTGTGAGGCTGCCCACTCATTTGAAAGCCTGCCTTCTGCATCTCTGCCCACTCGGCGCTGTCGATTTGTATCATGACTTGACAGCTCCCTGCCCTGACACCTGATCATTCCACAGCTCCCGCATCGTGCCAGCCAAGCTCCTTTGCAGAGCCTACCACGGTAGCGCATGCTCAGCGCTGCTCCACCCAGTGTGCCTTCCAACAAAGTTTCCAGGAACATCCCCAGACAAGAAGCCAAGAGCTGTCTTGTCAGAAGCCATGTTTAGCTCCTAAGCAAGTACTGGCAACACCATGGGCAACCAGGAATCATCCTTCTACTCTTCAAACCCGAGAACAAAAGCTGACCTGCAGATGAACCATTCAAGCCATACACGCTAGTCTAAGACCTTTAAGCAAAAGTTGCCAACCATTTGGCAGTGGAGCATATTAATTCATCACCCGTGGCTTTCTTTTGACCCGCATAGCTTTCTAAAATTCTAAATGAATGACCAATATTTTAAAAGTAGGACACTGTGGATAAAATGTAGATTTTGAACATCCCTCCCACAAGTCAAGAGAATCTAAACAAACCATAGGTTGGAGTTAAACAGAAGGAGACCATCCAGGTTGCAATTCACCATCCTTGCCGGGTGCTAAATGCTTATTCAACATTAGCAGATAGTTACTGAGCACCCACTATATGCCAGGTGGTGTTGAAAAGGTTTAGGAGGCCATAAGGGATAAACAGGACAAGAAATTAACAGACAGTTATATCTGCTAAGCAGGGATTTTAATTGGGTACCACAGACCACTTCTGTTTTAAGGAAGATGGAATAGATATAGTTTTTCCTATTTCTCCCACTAACTGGAACTAAAAACTCTGGACACTATATATAATATAAAGATAAGATCCTGAAAGGTGGAAAGAAGAAGGTATATTAGCTAGAAATCTCAGGACCCAAGAAATGACACAGGGGTGAGTTTCCTGCACTTTCTTTTTTCCCTATATACCCAAGAGTTGGAGCTAAAGAAGCCAGCAACCCAGAAATACTAACAGGTGCAAGGGGAGAAATGTCCCAGTAAAGACCCATCACTCTCTCTAGCCAAAACCAGGCAAGGGACAGACTAGCAAGACAGAAAATGTTTAGAGAATAACCATTCTACTACAGCTCTACTCCAAACACTACAGAAAAAAAACTGTGGCCCCAACCCCACCCACACCAGCAAAGGATGAGTGCAAAACCTAGACTTCCACCTTTCCCAGGCTATAATGAGGTGACCCAACCCTCACCCCCCTCCTTACCCTGGAGTCACGCCAAACAAGACCAAGTAGGGAGCCGGGACTTTCATCTCCACCAGGGAGTAACAACTTTCACCTTGCCCTCACCTTTGAGGTCAGCAGAGACTATGGAGGAAGCCTCGGCTTCCACTTCCACAAGGGACAATGAGATGCCCCACCCATCTTTGCTGGGAGGCCTAGTAGAGAGTCAGGACTTTCACCACTGCCCGGTGGTAATAAGGCCATCCACTCTTGTGGTGTTGGCTGAGGCCACTTGGGGAGCAGTAGCAAGGCTGTTCTACCTGTCCCAGAAAGCTATCAGTGAAGGCCCAGTGGGGAGCCAGAACTCCCACTCTGAGTACCAAGACTCTGAGTGGGGAAACAGGGCATCCACCCCCACTTGGAAGTAAAGGCAGTGCCACCATCTGTCCCTGCCACAGCAGTGAGAGAGAAAGCCAGTAAAAACAGGCAATTTAAATGAGATCTAGTCTTGGGGCACCTGGGTGGCTCGGTTGAGTGTCCGACTCTTGATTTTGGCTCAGATAATGATCTCAGGGTTATGAGTTCGAGTTCTGCATCAAGCTCCACACTGGGTGTGGAGGTTAGGATTCTCCCTCTCCCTCTCCCACTGTCCCTCCCCCTGTGCCCACAATATCTCCAAATAAATACATAAATGAATAAAGATCTAGTCTTATAAAATATTATTTACAATGCCCAGGTTTCAATTTAAAAATCACCATCATGCCAAGCACCAGGAAGATTTCAAACTGAATGAGAAAAGACAATCAAGAGATGTCAACACCAAGATGACAGAACAAGCAAAATTATCTGACAGATTTTAAATGAGCTGACAAGCAATTATGACAATGCTCAAAACTAATGAAAAAATAGGAAGTCTCAGCAAAGAAATAGAAAGTTTCATCAAAGAAACAGACAATATAAAGAAAAATAGAATAGAAATCTACGATAGAAATTGTAGAACTGAAAAATACAATAACTGAAATGAAAAGATTCAACCTTCAACTCAATCACAGAACACAGGAGAAAACAATCAGTGACCTGGAAGGTAGAACAACAGAAATTACCCAATCTGAACAACAGAGAGGAAATAAACTAGGGGGAAAAAAAGAATAGAGCTCAGGGACATGTGGGACTGTAACAAAAGAGCTAACATTCATGTCATCAGGATCCTAAAAGGAGAGGAAAGAGGGCGGGGCAAAAAACCCCGAAAACAAACAAAAACAAAAACAAACAAATAAAACACACCACACTAGAAGAAATAAGGGCTGATGGGGTGCCTGGGTGGTACAGTAGGTTAAGCATCTGTCTCTTGGTTTTGGCTCAGGTTGTGATCTCAGGGTCATGGAATTGAGCCCTGTGTCAGGACCCATACTCAGTGGGGAGTCTGCTTGAGATTTTCTGTCTCCCTCTCCCTCTGCACCTCCCCACCACGTTCGTTCTCTCTATTCCTAATAAATAAATAAATCTTTTAAAAAACTAAGAGAGAAAGAAGGCTGAAAACTTCCAAATTTGGCAAAAGACATAAACCTACAGATTGAAGAAGCTAACTGAACTCCAAGCAGGATAAAACAAAAGAAACCCACATCAAAACAACATGGTCAAACTTCTAAAAACCAAAGAGAAAGAATCTTAAAAGCACTGAAAAAGAAACGATACCTAACATATAGAGGAAAACACCATCCAAATTATAGATTTCTCATCAGAAATCACAGACGTTGGAAGAAAGTGGCACGATATTCAGTGCTGAAAGAAAATTGCGGTCAACCTGGAATCCTATAACCAGGACTGAAGGGGAAAATCAAGATATTCTCAGATGAATAAAAACTAAGAGAATTTATTGCCAGCAGACCTATCCTAAAAGAACAGCTAGAGGCATTTCTCAAAATAGAAAGGAAATGATGAAAGAAGTAACCCTGGAACAGCAGGAAGGAGGGAAGAACATAGCAAGCAAAAATATATGGTAGTGAGTATAGACTCCTCCTCTTGAGTTTTCTAAATCATGCTTGATGACAAAAGCAGAATCACTGATGATTAAGTGATGAGGCGTAAATCGATATCATAAGACACTGATGAATTTCCAAACATATGCAGAGGAAATATTCAACACAGAGTAAATATTAAACACAATTATATTATAAATGGAGGAGGATAATGGGACATTTGGGAGATAAGTCTACATTTCACTACGACTGCTAGAATGATAATACCAGTAGACTGTGATAAATTATGTAGACAGAATGTGATACCTAGAGCAGCCACTGAAAATGCTATACAAAGAGATAGACTCAAAAACACTATGAAATTGACCCTTGAACAACACGGGTCTGAATTGCAGGGGTCCACCTGTATACTTTTTTTTTTTTAAGAGTTGACAGCAAAAGCCACAAAATGTTTATTTACAACTGTCCATCCATCTTTCCATGGGACCTAATCAAAGGAGACAGGTGCAGAGGTCCGGTCTGCTGCTCTAAGTGTGGGCTGGAGGCAGTCAGCAGCTCTCCTGTAGATCCAAAACCAGACATGGCTGCACGTCACCTAGTATACTGAGGGGGTAACTGGGTCTAGGGGGCTCCCTGGCTCCCTCACCACCCAAGCTCTTCACACACCCAGGCTCCAGAGCTGCACCAGGGGAGCCACAGACCTCAGCTCCTCCCCACCAGATGCAGACCCCGCCCCCCAGCCATACCATCTTCCCCAGGCCTGCCCATTCAGGTGTGCCTGCAGCTGCCAATGGTCCCGGGCCAGTGGTACACCTCCAGGCAGATGCGGCAGGTGTACTGCACCTCCATGTCTATGTTGCTGCCCAGGGGCTGCTACTGCTGAGCTGAGGCCACCAGGCCACACAAGATCAGCATCTTGGGGCCACACTGTTGCCACCCTGCATCCCTCTCTTCCACCCATACACATTTTTTTCAACAAATACACATACAACACTATAAACGTATTTTCCCTTCCTTATGATTTCCTTAATAACACTTTCTTTTCTCTAGCTTATGTTACTGTAAAATGACAGTGTATAACACATTTAACATACAAAATATGTGTTAATCTACTATGTGATTGGTAAGGCTTTTGGTCAACAGCAATCTACTAGTAATTAAGTTTTAGGGGAGTCAAAACTTATATGTGGATATTCACACAGGAAAACAAGGGGGAAAGATAAGAAATAAAACAGAGGGGCGCCTGGGTGGCACAGCGGTTAAGCGTCTGCCTTCGGCTCAGGGCGTGATCCCGGCGTGATGGGGTCGAGCCCCACATCAGGCTCCTCCGCTATGAGCCTGCTTCTTCCTCTCCCACTCCCCCTGCTTGTGTTCCCTCTCTCGCTGGCTGTCTCTATCTCTGTCGAATAAATAAAATCTTTAAAAAAAAAAAAAAAGAAATAAAACAGAAAAAAAATTAGTATCCTTTAGCCCTAACATATAAATAATTATATTAAATGTAAGTGGTCTAAATACACCAATTAAAAGACTGGCAGATTGGATTAAAAAGCATGGCTTAACTATATGCCATCTATAAGAAACTTAATTCAAATATTGCAATATAGGCAGGTTGAAAGTAAAAGGATAAAAAATTTATATCATGCAAACATTAATCAAAAGAAAGCAGAATTGGCTATATTAATATCATATACAGACTTCAGGGCAAAGAATATTACCAGAGACAGAGAGGGACATTCTACAACGACAACGGATTTAAAAGGGTAAATCCACCAAGTAGACACAGCAACCCTAGATGTGTAGGCACCAAATAGTAGAGCTGCAAATTATACAAAACAAAAACTGACAGCAGTGAAAGAGGAAATAAACAAATCTAGTTCTATATATGAAGTCTTCTCCCAACAATTAATAGTACTTGACAGAAAAATCAATAAGGATATGGAAGAATCCAACACTATTAGCCTAATCAATACCTACAGAATACTCCACCCAACTAGAGCAGATACACATTACTTTCAAGTACCCACACAACATATACCAAGACAGACCATACCCTGAGCCAGAAAATAAACCTCAACAATTTTTTTTTAAATTGAAATCACACAAAGCGTGTTCTCTAACGGCAATGGAATTAAATTAGAAATCAGTAACAGGAGCATAACAGGAAAAATGCCAAGCACTTAGGGACTAAAATGCACAATTCTAAATAATCAATGGATCAAAGGGAAAGTCTTAAGGGAAATCAAGAAGTACAATGAACTGAATGAAAATTAAAATACAACATATCAAAATCAGTGAGACACAACTAACACAGTATTGAGAGGGAAATACATAGCAACAATGAATACATTAGAAAAGAGGAAAAATCTCAAAATCAATGATCTGATGTCCCTCAAGAACACAGAAAAATAAAATAATTAACAAAATAAAGCAAAGCAAGCAGAGGAAGGAAATAAAGAGCAAAAATCAGTGAAATTGAAAATAGCAAAAAACAACAGAAACAAAGACCTGGTTTGAAAAGATCAATAAAACTGACAAAACTCTAATAAGACAAAGTAAAAGGAAGAAGACACTAATTACCAATATCAGGAATGAAAAGGGGGACATTACTATGGACCCTGCATACCACAAAATTATAATAAGGGAAGACTAACTCTCCACACATAAAATTGATAACCTAAATGAAATAGACCAATTCCTTGAAAAACACAAACTAATAAAATTCCTGAATGAGAAACTTTTTTTAATGATTTTATTTTTAACTCATCTCTACACCCAACATGGGACTCAAACTCACAACCCCGAGATCAAGAGTCACATGCTTACTGACTCGGCCAGCCAGGCATCCCCTAAGTAAGAAACTTCTAATCCCAGATGGTTTCACTAAAAAATTCTACTAAATGTCAAAAAAACAATTAACACCAATTCTACACAATCTCCTCCAGAAAACAGAATAAGAGAGAATACCCAATTCATTTTATTAAGGCAGTATTACCTGACACCAAAACTACACAGACAGGATTGCTTGGCAGGCTCAGTTACTACAGCATGCAACTCTTGATCTCAGGGTCGTGAGTTCATGCCCAACGTTGGGCATTGAGCCTACTTAATTAAAAACAAACAAACAAACACAAAACAAAACAAACCCACACAGTACCAAAAATTCCAATATCCCTCATGAATATAGACACAAAAAAAAACCATGACAAAATATCAGCAAATAAACTCTTGTATTCCTATGAACTTATTCTATATATTTAAAAAGAAATATACACAATGACCAGGTGCATTTTAGTCCACGGATGCAGAGTTGGTTCAATTCTCAAAATCAACTGATGTAGTCCATCATATTAATACACTAATGAAAAACTACAAGATCGTATCAACTGATGTAGAAAAGCATTTGACAAGATTCAACACCTACTCATGATAAAAAAAAAAAAATACTCAGAAAAATAGAAATAGAGGGGAACTTCCCCAATGTGATAAAGAATATCTGCAAAAACCCTACAACTAACTATTGCACTTAAGAGTGAAAGACTGAATGGTTTCCCCTCGGATGGGGAACAAGGCAAGGATCCCACTTTCACCACGGTTATCAAATAATGCTGAAGGTTGCAGCTAGTGTAATAAAGCAAGAAAAAGAAATAAAAGGTATAAAGATTGGGAGGGAAGAAATACAACTGTCCTATTTTCAGATGACGTGACTGTTTACATAGAAAATCCCAGGGAATCTTAATTAAAAAAAAAAAACCAATAATACACAAAATCAATAATATTTTTACACACTAACAGTGAAGATATGGATATTAAAAATATAATACTTTTTACAATTGCTTTAAAAGAACATGAAATACTTAGGTGCAAATTTAGCAAAATATGTACAGGACTTGTGCTCTGAAAACTACAAAATGCCAATGTAAGAAATCCAAGAGCAAATTACATGGAGGGACATGCTGTGTCCACTGACTAGAAGACTCAGCATAGGAAAACTGTCAGTGCTCCCCAAACTGATACACAGGTGTGATGCAACTGCTATCTAGGTCAGAAAGGTTTTTTCTGTAGACATAGGAAAGATGATTCTAAAATTGAGACAAAAATACTAGAATAGCTTAAAACAATTTTTAAAAAGAAGACTAGCATGGGTAGAATCAATCTGATTTCAAGACTTACCATGTAGCTACAGTGATCAAGATGGGATTATGCTGACAAAGGAATGGACAAATACACGTAGATGAATGAAGAAAACAGAGAGACATGAATATGCCCACACGCATATGCCCAAATGATTTTGACAATGGTACAAAAGCAATTCAGTGGATTTTCAACAAGTGTTCAGTGGATATCTATGGGCAAAAAATGATCTCTGGTCCAAGTCTCACGCCTTTTTTTCTAATTAACTCAAAATAGATTATAGACTTAAATGTAAAATATAAAACTTTGTAGAAAAAAGCAGAAGAAAAATCTCAGGATCCAGGGCTAGGCAGAGTTCTTAGATACCAAAAAGCATGATCCATAAAGGAAGAAATTCTCAAACAGGACTTCGTTGAAATTAAAAACTCTTGCTCTATGAAAGACCAGGTTAAGAGGATAAAAGGAAACTACAGACTGGAAGAAAACACTTGCAAACCACACGTCCAACAAAGGATTAGCATCCAGAACATATAAGAACTCACAACAATTTTAAAGATCCTATTAAAAATGTGCTAAAGATATGAACAGACATTTCACTTAAGAGGAGATACAGAAAGCCAATAAGCTAATAAGCACAGGAAAAGTTGTTAGCCATTAGACAAAAACAAATTAAAACCACAATGAAATTAAAAATAAAATAAAACAGTAACAGTAAATGCTGAGGAGGATGTGGAAAGACTGGAACCCTCACATGTTACTGGTAGGAATGTGCCATGTGCAGCCACTCTGGAAAACTGAGACAGTTTCTTAAAATACTGAACATGTTAACTACCATAAGACCCAACAATTGCACTCCTGAGCATTTATCCCAGAAAAATGCAAAAACACATAAAAACCTGTACATATTTACAATAGCTATATTCGTAAGAGCCCCAACCTGGAAACAATCCCCATGTCCTTCCACAAGTAAGTGGTTCAACTGTAGGATGTCCATCCCCTTGTAACACTAAGGATACACACCACAACCTAGATGAATCTCTACTGTGCATTATGCAGAGCTAAAAACCCAATCCCAAAAGGTTATAGACCATACAGTTCCACTTATTTAACACTTCCAAAATGACAAAATTAAAGAGAGGAGGACAAATTAATGGTTGCCCGGGGTTGAAGAGGGAGTAGGGGCCGGAGGGAAGTGGGTGTAGCCATCATCTGTTCTGTATCCTGACTGTATCACTTTAAGTGGCTTGGTTGTGATCATGAACTACAGATTTGCAAAATGTTACCACCAGGGGAAACAAACCATGTAAAGGGTACAGGGATCTGTATTATTTCTCCCAACTGCTTGTGAATCTGTAGCTATCTCAAAACAAAGTGTAATTTAAAAATACACGGGATTATGGGGCGCCTGGGTGGCTCAGTCCTTAAGCGTCTGCCTTCGGCTCAGGGCATGATACAGCGTTCTCGGATCGAACCCCACATCGGGCTCTTCCGCTGGGAGCCTGCTTCTTCCTCTCCCACTCCCCCTGCTTGTGTTCCCTCTCTCGCTGGCTGTCTCTCTCTGTCAAATAAATAAATAAAATCTTTAAAAAAAAATACACGGGATTATAAAGGAAACCAATGACACTGAATGCACTTGTCAAAACATTAAAATATTTGTGGTGTGGTTTTCAAAAACACCTGGGTAATGTGATAGCGAGGGCACAGCTCCATCTGAATTGGGTGGTGAGGGAAGACTTTGCTGATGAGGCACCCTGAATTCTGTGCTGTGATCTAAGTGACAAGGAGACACCTTGCAAAGATCAAGAGGCCAGGCAGGGCAGGTCGAGGGAACAGCTACTACAAAAGCCCCGAGATAAGAAGACCTTAGCACATCAAGGGAACGGAGAGGTCAGTGTGTCTGATCCCCAGCAGGAGGAGGGAGGGGGAGGCCAAGCGATGTGTGGTTTCACAGGCCAGAGGAGGAGGAAGTCTGGGTTTTATTCTAAATGCCACTGGAAGCCACTGAAGAATTAAAGACTTAGGAGAAGAATGATTCCGTCTGAGACTCATTTTAAAAAGAGCATCGTGACCACTGTGAGTAACCGGATTGTTGCCCATAGGAATAAAGGTCTGGGAAGTGGGTGGGAGAGTATGAGAGGCCATGGTCAGGGCCAGGAGCAGAGTGGCAGCAGAGATAAGAGAGAGATGAGCACATTAGCAGTTTATTTTGAAAACAGAACCAAGAGGAAGGGCTCTCTGATGAACTTCCTTTCCAATGAGGGAAAGAAAAAAAAATCAAAGATGAGTCCTGGTTTCCATTTTGTTTTACTTGAGCCCCTGAGCACAGGGCCGGTGTGGTCTACTGAGCTAGAGACGACCTGCGGAAGAACAGGTTGGGATGGAGAAAATCCAGAGTTCAACTTTGGATATCTTCAATTTGAGAGCCTTTTAAATATCCAAGGGGTGAGGCGACGTATGAGTTCGTCAGGAGTCTGTATTGAGGAGCACCAGGACTGGAAATACCACTCAAAGAGGAATCAATGTATGGATTGTCTATACATCCGTGAGGCTGGAGAAGATTCCTTGTCAGGGTGGAGGCTGAGACAAAGGGGAGGTGCCCAAGCAGAGCCCTGGGGCACTCCAGGATGTCTCGGGGAGGGGGAAGTCAGAAAGAGCAATCAAGGAGGCCTGCAAGAGGAAAACCAAGCCAGTGTAGGAGCTGTGAGCGGAGTATGGTCCTTGCGGTCACAGGCTGCTGAGGGTCAGGTGGGGAAGTGATCCCAAGATGTGACAACTGGGGGGTGGGGGGGGGTCACACAAGACCTAGGCCTCAGAGCGCTAGAGAGGACAGCCAGCAGGAGCCGGCTGAGAACAGGAGATGAGAAAGTAGAGATGGGGCAACAATGTTCTCAACACATTTTGCTGGGAAGGGGAGAGAGAAAACTGGGTGGGGTGAAGCGGGATCTCAGACCAAGCAAGGGCTTTCCCCTAACTTTTTTCAAGATAGGCCATAAGAGAGTATGTGCATACAATGCAACATCCCGGAGAAGAAGAAGGGCAGGGTGTGGAGCCCAGAGGGAGGCTGCCAGGTGTGCTGCATCCTTGTTACTCCAGGACAGACAGACGGGCGCCCACGCTTCAGCTGGCAGATCCCTCCAGGCCTCGGAACAGTGGCCCACCAGAAGAAACTACATGGCCCTGGTACGGCACCCAGGTCACCAGGCCTGGATCAGCAGCTCTGAGCAGGCAAAGAAAGCACCTGGTGGCATCGCTGTGGGAGAAAGACGTATCCACACCAGGGGGAACGTCACCACCTTCCCGTGGATTAGAAAGAAAGCCAGAAGGAGCAACGCCCGGGCTCAGGAAAGTCACTGCTGCTGGTGCTGTGGTGACGACATGTGGACGTGACCCTGGGAATTGCAAGGCAAGAGCTCCCTGGGAAGGCATTTCACAGAACTCGAACAGTCACAATAGCGAAGGTACCTCCCTGACCCCATCCCCAGCGCTTCCCCCAGACCCTTCCCCCAACTCAACACTTTCCCAGGTTTCCATTGAAATGCAAAATCCAAGTATCCACATCTTGATGGTGTAGCTCCTCCGAAGTCCATTCGCCTCTTCGCCAAATACTGTAGTGTATCAGTCCTGTTTACCAGCAGTTTTGTTTGTAACAGTTCCCCCAAATACACATGATCTCACACACACTTAACTTTGGGTAACCTAATTTACATTCAATTTGTTAATAAAGCTGAAAAAATAATCTGAAAAAAATAGCCAAAAAAAAAATCCCTGCTTAAATGCCTTCTTTAAATCAAATTCCAAGCAAATGATACCCTAAATTACATTTGCTTTAGAGAAAAAAACGTCACCATGGGTAAGAAATGTTTGGATTATATTGTGTAAAAATCAAAATCTATGTGGCTCGGACATCTAGTCTAGCACCCTGACTTAAAATTAAAAAAAAAAACACACAAAGATTTATATATGAATATATCAAGCCATCTATGTGGAAAGGAGCAAGAATGTTTTAGCGTCATATATTTTCTGATGCATCTCAGAGAAAAAAATAAATCACTATGGATTTTGCAAAGTGCATTTTTATCTTTCTCTCTAACGAGACAGTGAAACAAGAGACGTTCATTGCCTCCCTAGAGATTCTCATAATTTACAAAGACTATCCTTCTCTGAAGTGTTTACCCATAAATGGCCAAGATGGGCAGCTGGTTGTCACATGAAAAATGTCTAGGCCCCTTATGACCGCTCATCATTTTTTCTGGTTAATGCATTAAAAGAGGGTAGGGGAGTTACTCCCCCCCCCCAAAAAAAAAAAAAACCTGTTTTAACACGAAGCCTACAAGTGTCACCAACATCTAGGGTCACCACTATATGGTTAATCTGGAGACAGAAGAAAAAGAGGAAAGATAAACTGCTCCCTAGACTTCCCTGGGATGGGGAACACGTCTTCTAGGAGTCCAGAGAGAAAGAATATGGCTATTTGCACAGTGTTCAGGCCAGAAGAAATACAGGTGTGGCCTGAGCTTCCTATGCCAACAATAACCATTGTCAAGAAAACCACCATGAATTATGCCTTATTAAGCATAATCAATACAAATCAATGAGTGGTAACCCTAATGTAATTACTCTAACTTGCCTCCAGTAGGAGGGTACATTTAAAAATCCTTTCAAGAGGAAAAAAAAGGAATTATGAACTAGGGACACTTAGGTTCTAAGTCCCAAATGCTGAAGAAGAGAATTAACTAAATTAACTAAATTTTGTGATCAACTCCACTTGTGCTTTCTTACTTTATTTCTCCCTCTTCCCTGTTGGTCTCCACCTGCTGCCAAAAGGAGGAATAATCCCTGGGGATTACAGTTTTTCATTTTCTGTAAAATAAAGGGATTTTTTCCCCCTCAGAGATAAGTGAGGTACCAAGAAAGAAGAACCAGTTATCAGGAGGTTATAAGTTATGTTACCTTGTCTATTGTTGAGAAAAATCATCTCCAGTCACCATTGTCCTAGTTCCCTTATTTGTAAAAGATCCACTGTATCATCTTTCTCCAAAATACTTTAATTGAATTAAGAATTTCAGAACTGGGAGGTATATACTGAGATATAATCCACAGACCACACAATTCACCCATAAAGGTGAATTCCATGGTTTTTGGAATATTCAGAGTTGTGCAAGCATCACTACAATCAATTTTAGAACAGAGACATAGCTTCCGAATCCTCTAATCCAAGGTACAGACAAAACTAAGATTCAGATGGGTTAAGTCACGTTCCCAAGGTCACGGAGCTGGTCAGGAGCACAGCCAGGCTTGGATCCTGGGAATTATCAAGCCACTGACATCATCTGGGACGGTCTTTCCCCTGCCCTGGAAAGGTTCTATGTGAATTAAAACCTGCTGTTAAAATGTTGTCTGAGAAGAATGTCTGGCATTTTTTACTCTCATGCTCCCTCTTATATTAAACCCAGTCTAATTTCTCCACCAAATCTGTCCCATTGCAAGATTTCTTAGACTTCTAGAACAGATAAAAACTTAGTATCTACTGGGTACTTTGACCACAAAACGTGGTTTGTAAAGCACAGAGAAAATCTGTGATTCCTTTCTATTCCAATAAATGCACAAAAGATCTCAGCTCATGCAACAAAGGTCTAAATCAGACCCACTCCCCTTTTGTGAATTAATGGACTGAACACGGGCGGTTAAACTCAATGACCTCACCACTACCATGACACTTCTCCAATGCCAATAACTTCCTAAGACTTCAACCATTCACCTGGCTAGTGGTCAGAAACCAACTTGAATCACCCTTGAACTTATGTCTCTGTCTTCTCTGAGATGTGCTCCTTTAAGTTCATATCAAATAAATGAAAATCTTCAAAAAAGGTCAGTTCCTGGCCAGTGCTCAGGAAGCCAGTGCAACAGGCACAGCCAGGGATTACCGCGGCACTGCCCAGCCTCCTAGCTGCCCAAGGCGAGGGCGAGCTCTCCTTCTGAGCTCACAGCAGCACTTGCCCACTGTTCCTGCCTTTAAAGGTCCCCCACCCTGTTTCCATGACACTCTCCTCTCTCCTGCATTCTACCAGTTCTTTCCTTCCTCTGCTCCATCACCCCAAAAGTTTCCTTTATTCAATAAATATTTATTGAATGGCCATTGCTTATCAAGGACTGGGCTAAACATTGTCCCTAAATGTGGCTGCTCCTGAGAGTCTATATTTAGCTCATCGTGCATTTTCTGACTTTCCTGCGCTTACATTTATTAATGTCCATTTAGGGCTTAAATCTCCAAGAGTCTGTAGTTCCAGTCTTGGCCTCACCCCCTGGGACCCAGATCAGGGTGTGCACCAGCCCTGAGGCCAGTGACATCTGAATGGCCCCAGACACTTCAGAGGGCCCGGGGCCAGCGATGAGTGCACCCAGCTGGCCCCTCCTCCAGGACTCCTTATTCACCTGAATAGCACCACTGTCCACCCAGTGTCCCCAACCAGAATCTGGGCATCACCCAGTTTCTTCATAGAAGGGGTGTAAGTGAGGGGACAGCAGTGTCCTCAGTCCGAGACTGAGGCTAGAAGAAGACAATTCTCTAATTTCAGCTGCTTTCCCATTTGTGGCAGAAGCAGGCTTAAGATCTCATAAATGTGGACTCCGAAAGAAATCTGTCCACCTTGGTGCGAGCCAAATTGGGGGACTGGGGGTAGGGAGAGACAGAGCAACAGAACCGGGGCTGCAGGTGTCGGATACGTTCTACAGTGTGCGCTCTGCCATGGCCGGAAGAGACTGCAATCTTGGAATCCAAATTTGCTTGTCGTCAACACACACACTCACGCACACACAGCAATTTCATGCCTCCCTGCCTGTTTTCCTGTTTCCCTGTTTCCTCCGTTCAGAACGCCCTTCCCCCTTCCCTCCCACACCACCCCCCCAACCACAATCCCTGCTCCTACTTAATTCCCAAACGACGCGTCCCCTCCTCCGGGAAGCTTTCCCGGACGCCCCCACCATGCTGTCTGCCGCGCTCTGCGCGTGGAGGTGCGTCTAACACTGTTTACGTGTCTGCCAGCGTCTCCGCGCCAGACCGCCGCTCTCCAGAAGCAGAAACCGGGCCGGCGCCGCCAGGACGGCGCGCCGGCGAGGCACCGCCATGGGGAGCCCCAGCCCGGGGTCCGGCGCGGTCCGGTGGGGTTCACCTCCAGGCGCGCGCGGGGCCCGGCATCCCAGGACCCGCCGCGAGGCTACAAGACGCGCCCCCGAGGACTTCCAACCTCCAGGTAGGCGCCCGGCGGCCCCGGGGTCTCCGGCCGAGAGCGAGTAAGGGGGCGGCGCCGAGCGCAGCGCGCAGGCCTCCGCACGCCCCTCTCCCGCGCGCGAGCCCCTGCGGCCCGCCACCTCTGCTCCCGGCCCACGGAAGCCTTTCGAGTGACAGCGCTCGGGGAAGAGCGCGGGCCGGGGGCTGCGGGGGGCGGCGGCGGAGGGAGGCGGCGGAGGGAGCAGGCGGCCCTCGCTGCACTTCAGAGCCCCAAGAGAGGCCCCTCGGGGCGCCAGAGGCCTTAAGCCTCGGGGGACCGCGGCCCCCTGGTCCTCCCCCACCCCATCCCGACCTCCCCCGTGCCTCCCTACCTGGCTGGCTTTGTGGAACTGCTTCTTCAGCCCCGCCACCGACATCGCGACTGTGCCCGCCCGGGGCCGGGGGTCTCCGGGCTCCGCCGGGCCGCGCGGCCGCGACGCGCTGGGAGAGCGGGCGCCGGGGCCGGTCCCCGCGCGGCTGGGCTCCGCCGGGCCCGCCTCCCACGGCCAGGGCCACGGCCACCGCCGCTGTCACACTCGCACACACGCGCGCACGCAGATGGCAACACGGCGTTCCAGAGCCCCTGCGCAGCCCATTGGCCGAGCCGCGGCGGTATGCAAATGAGGCCGCCGGGGCCGCCCACGCCTCATTGTTGCGTGGAGACCCGGGGGCCGAGCGGCCGGGAAGCGGGGCCTGGGGGCTGGGCGTGGGGAGGGCCGGTCCGGCGGGTAGGCCCACGCAGGGCTTCCGGGGGGCCAGGGGCTGTAGCATGGCCACGGCTGGGGAGGGAAGGCGCACCTCTCGTGCTTCTGGGACTTGGTGCGAAACCTGCTTTTGCTGGCGGGCAACATCGCCTCCCTCAGGCGCAATTTGGGTAGGTGTGCCTTCTCAGGCAGGGACGCTCCCAAGTCCGCCTCGGGGGACAGAAATGGGACCGGAGGTGGAACCTGTGGTAGGAGGGCAGCAAGGCTGTTTCTTCTTTCCCCCGCACGCTGCCGTGGGTGCAGTCTGCCCACATGACTGTGGCCTTCTTGGAGGGCCAGCAGTTTATTGGGTAATTTGCTGATAAATATGGTGCTCGCGAAGCCCACTGTCAACTACATGAAAAGCAAGGGTCTCCAAGGAGCTGTGAAGCACGCGCGGGACCCCGCCCCCCTCGGTAATTCCTACCAGTTGCGTAGGTTATCGAGCGTCATTTTGCACAGCTGAGGCCCAGCCCGGGGGCCTGGAGCGTCGTGTGCTTCCTTGTGCCAGACCTGCCCCCACCAGGTCAGCGTCTGCGCAGAACCCTGCCTCCAAAGTTCCCCAGGGCTCCGGAGACCTGCCACCCCACTCTGAGCCCCTGGGCAAACACTGCTGGAAGCAAACATCTTCCTCCTCCAGGCTCCACCCTAAGGTAAAGAAGTTCCTCTTTTCTGACCCTCCTCAGGTCCCGTCTGGGATGACCAAGAGCCGTGGTTTGCCCAGGACGCTTTGCTTTACGCCTGCTGTTCCCTGGCGTCCAGGGGGTCCTGCGTTTCTCCAGGAAAAAAAATCCTTTGCCATTAGCTCTGGACTCCCTTGTCCCTGACTTCATCCCAGTGAGGATTCGTGAGTAACTTCCCTGTACGTGTTTCCTCACTATCCCTTAGAGGGTGTGGACAGCAGCGAGCAGAAGCGTTCTTTCTCTGGTAGGGGAGAAGGTGAACGGAGGGGAGGGAATAGAGGTGGCCATCTCAAGATTTAATTGGTATGGCTTCCGGGAGTGCCGTGGGCTTGATTGGCCTACGGATGGCCGACACCAGCCATAGATAAGTAACTGGAAGGTGTGAGGGTGGGGCTAGCTGGATCAGAATAGCATGGCAAGGGGCGCCTGGGTGGCACAGCGGTTAAGCGTCTGCCTTCGGCTCAGGGCGTGATCCCGGCGTTATGGAATCGAGCCCCACAACAGGCTCCTCCGCTATGAGCCTGCTTCTTCCTCTCCCACTCCCCCTGCTTGTGTTCCCTCTCTCACTGGCTGTCTCGCTGGCTGTCTCTATCTCTGTCGAATGAATAAATAAATAAACTCTTAAAAAAAAAAAAAACGAATAGCATGACAAGGTGGCCTGTCCACACAACAGGCTGAATCCCGCTCAACAGCAGGCTCCACCCCAGGGGAACTGCGCACTGAGGGCAACTGGGTGCAGGGACTAGAGTTGGGGTCTCCTTTGTCCTGGGCTAGTCCAGGACTGCCTGGAACATGGTCATCTCCCTTCTTTCTCCACCTCCCAGAATGGATTAAATAGCACAGCTCTGAAGGAACTTACCCCCAAAACAATCCAGCTCTGTGCCCTTTGGGAAGGGAGGTTTTTGTTTTTGGTTTTTTAACATTTTTTTAAACAACTTTTGGTCATTTATTCCGTGGTTGATAAGATATTCAAGCTTCCCACTCCAGTGAATGTTGGTAATTTATCTCTTTATTTAATCAGGTATACAGTTGTGCATCATATCTCATTTGAAACTTCAGAATCTTTCATGTACATGATCCTTTGTAAAAGTGTGACCTTCATTTTTCAATGATTAGACTCATGAGAAGGTTTGCCAGTTTCCTTGGTCTTTTAAAATAGTTCTCCAGTTTACTCAGTATTGCCATAGATTTTTTTTTCTATCATTAATTTCTTTCTTATACATGGTTCCTTCTGTTCTGCTCAGGAGGTTGAAGTTCTTAACAAAAGAAACTGGTCCTGGTTAATGTGAGCTGGAAAAGAAGGTATTGGAGAAGGATATCAGGCGGCATAGGGTACCACATGGGGGAATGAGCAGGAACGAGGAATCCCAGTGGTCAGATCCCCAGTATGTCCAGGGGCAGCTCGTGGGGATGTGCTGGCCTGGGCACTGAATGCTGGCTGTGGTTACCAGAATGAAGGCTTAGCTACTCCTCCTTCATTCAGGCCCTCACACGGGATTCAGAGTTCCAGGGGGCAGCGGCTCATTAGCTAAGGCTACATGCTATGCCCAGGCTCTAGAGGTCTAAGATCCACACCATGGTGGATCTCCCTAACATAGGAAGCAGCTTCAGATACTAGGCAGCCAAAAAAATTAAGAACGACAGCAATATAAATGCTCACTAACCTTTATTTGGGGACTCTTAATCTCTTCAGTGCAATTTGTGGTTTGTATGTTTTTATTCTTTTGTGTTTTATAATCAGCACATATAAGGCTATAAATTTTCTTCCTGAGTACGGCTTTGGCCTCACACATTGTTCTCATTATGGCGATATAGTTCTTCTGATTATTTTCTAAATAAACTTGTGATTGAAATTTTAATGCCCCGTTTGATCTAAATGTTCAGGACTATTTTTTTTAATCTTTTCTAGGTGGTTGGATTGCTTTTGTTCATTGTTAAGTTCTAGGCTTGTACTATTGTCAAAGACACGTCCTAAAGGTTTTGTTCATAGCGTGTTATATTATGTTTTATAAATGTACTGTAGAGGTTTGACATAATGTGCGTTCTGTTCTTATGGTACAGGTTTTTCTCTTTATCCGTAGTGGGAGCACATGTTCCAGAAGGTCCTAGCTCAGAGTGAGATTTCAAACTCATGCTAGCTAGAGTCACAGTGGCCCATTCAAGGCTTGCCCTTTATGTCACCATAACCCCACTGGTGACCTGAGGGCCCATAGCTCTCCAGTCTGTTTAGGGGAGGAGTATACAAATGTCTTGGGCTATTGGACAGAGTTGCCTACATGAGAAGAAATCAATAGGAGGTCTTGAGGCACAGATAAGTGTTATTCTAAACTGAAACGTCTTTGGGCATTTGGTGGTCTTCGCAGGTCAATGACAAGAAGGATGCCATGGTTGTCTCTGACACTCTGGAGAGATGGCTCACATTCTGGCAGCAGTCTGGGCGTTCTCCTGTTCCTTTCCTCGTGGTCCTTGGCTCTCACATCCCCTTGACCTTCCCTGGTGCAGAGTGCTGTGCGAGCATGCATTGACATTTCTCTGTCTTGTGCTTAGGCCAGCTTTCGAGTCTAGTATTTGCAGGCTTTGTGTCTGGTCTTGCGGTGAGTGACTCATATCTCCCTGTGTGAGTGGGTGCAGGAGAGCCCTGGGTAGGGGTGGAGGAGGAGGGAAGCATACTGATTAATGTCTAAAACAGGATGACATATCCCATTATGTAGCCCATAAATCAAGTCTTCTGGAAGTATCCTTCAAATGCTCTGTATCCTGATTTTTTTTTTTTTGACCCCAGAAAACCTATTTTGTCCTGGTTATGGCTTTTTGTTTCTATTTTACTTTGTCATGTATCAATTTGTGTATCCCTACTTTTTGTTTATATGTATTTCATATGTTTTAACTGGTCTTTTGTTGGTCTCTTTTGTCTAGCTTTATAGAGGTGTAATTGATATATGACATTGTGTGGGGTCAAGGTGTGCAGTGTGATGATTTGCGATACATGTCGTGAAATGATAACCACGATGAGATTAGTTAACACTTCCATCGCCTCTTATAATTATCATTTTTTTTTAACGGTGAGAACATTTAAGACCTACCCTCTTGGCAACTTCCAAGTATTCGTCCTTTACTTTCGACCTTTCAGTTTGATTCAGGCATGTGTTCTTATAAACAGTAACATTTAATTTGTTTGGGGGCACCTGGGTGGCACAGCGGTTAAGCGTCTGCCTTCGGCTCAGGGCGTGATCCCGGCGTTATGGGATCGAGTCCCACATCAGGCTCCTCCACTATGAGCCTGCTTCTTCCTCTCCCACTCCCCCTGCTTGTGTTCCCTCTCTCACTGGCTGTCTCTATCTCTGTCGAATGAATAAATAAATAAAATCTTAAAAAAAAAAACATTTAATTTGTTTGGGGGCCAAAATAAGTCTTTGCCTTTTGTTAGAAAGATTTAAAGCGTTCACATTTATTAAGAAAAGGATATATTTGGTCTAGGTTTTGTCACGTTACGGCATGTTATCTGGAGTATTTTTTCCCCTTCAAATAGTTCGTTCTATCACTAGCATCTAACTGTTGACTCGGGTTTTCTTTACTTCTTCTTCCCCTTTTTTTTTGGAAATTATATACCCAATTTTTACTCAACCAGTGGTTACCATTGTTCTGTAAAGTATATGAACTTATATTCTCTGTCAACATCAATAATTAAACATTCTGTAGAAACCATAGCCTGACTAGCATGAGCCATGGCCGGGGCACATGGCCTAGGTCTTCCTCGTCCCTCCTTGGACTTACACCAGCTCATGCTCTGGACCCAGCAGTCTAAGAAGTCTCCAGCAGAGACCAAAGTCCAGTTTCCTTCATGGGAAACAGAATATCAACTAGGGTGAGACTGGACTGCAAGGTGTTGGTTTTAAGTCAGGGAGGCAAAGATGGGGAGAAGACAACTTGAAATTTTGAGATAAAAGGATAGTGAAATTATTTTAAATTCAAATTATTTTCATAAGTATGTATTTCCCTTTACATAATATCACTTAAAATTTGGAAACTATTGGAAAGGAAAAAGGAGGAAAATTTACCTTTGCAATCACCGTCGAAACAACTGCTCTTAATATTTGGGCATATTTTTCTTTTCTAGTCTATTTCCTATCAAAATTTAAACATACTGACACAGCTGTACAAACTACTTTATTTTCTTTGTTCTCTTAATTACGTGAGCATTTTGTATTTTGTCTGGTCCTCACACATCATTTTCATGACAACTCAATAACCCATTATGTACACATAGCAGTGAATTTGATTATCTTCTATTATTACTCAATTTAAAAGTTTTTTTCCTCCAAATTGTTCATGATTTAAATAATGCTGCATTAAACATCTTTTTCCATATTAGGGTTTCTTTCTGTATTTAGCATTAGTTCCTTAGAATAGGTTCCCAGAAGTAAAATTAGTGCATGAAAGATTGCAACAGTTCTAAGTACAAATCGATACACATTGCTCCCTGATCTGTGGTCATTAGAGGAGAGTCGTCTAAAAAGGCCGGGTGAGGGAAGGAGACAAAGAAACATGGGTTTGTATCTTCCAGTTGCCTTGAATTTTATGTCATTAAACACGCGGCCTGATACAAGCTCCAGATTGCAGTTCTAGGCAGATCTTAAAGAGCTGAGTTCAAATCCTGGTGTCTTAAATAATCCTAAAATGTTAGGTTAACCATGACCTCTGCATTTCCAGCTTTGTCTCTCTCTTCTCTCCCTGTTTTTTCCTAAAGAAAGCTCTCACCCAGACGCCCTTCCGGAGAGGCATCCTGCATCGCTGATGCATGCATGGGCGTGGCTTTGGCCGAGTTTGTGCAAAAGGCCAGTATTCGAACAAACCAGACCTAGAGCTTTCTTCCCCTCGGTTTACCGTCCCCACATACCTGGCTGCAGCAGGAAGTGGAGAGCATGGAGACTGTTTTTGCTTTCCTTGTAACTTCATAGGCCTTTTATTTTGTGCATCTGGGAAAGATATGTGCCCATCGATGAGGTAACAGAGCAGACATGATGAGTCCCAGATGATGAACATGGCAGTTTGCCTTGAACTTGCAAGATCACAACTGGGGACAAATGTATAGATTTTCTTCACTTAATTGTTTTACATGAAGCTAATGGAAAACCAGTTGATCAGTTCAAAAAAAAGGCCAGAGAAATCTTTTCATTTTAAAATGTGGGGGGGTGGAAATTAGTGTGTTCATTTAGGCAAAAAATGAAATTGGGGGAAGGGCACCATCTCAACAGTGAAAGCAAATATAATTAACTAGTACATTGATGCATATCAGAGTTATCTATATTATTCCATTATTCTGGGCCGTGCACACACGCGGTTAGAATTCTGGGTCATGCTGTTACTCTAATTAGCCTTTGTTAATTACATAGGTGCCATTTGCATGTTCACACGTCCCCCCCAGAGCGTTTCTTTCCCTTGTATTATAGGATGCTCAGTTTGAGCTGGGGAGGCGTGTGAGCGGCGGCCGCGGCTTTTGTAAGCTGCTGCTGCCACCTTGTGGTGCCCCTGAGAAGTGGCAGAGGCCAACGTTCAGGAACCGCGAGCATTTTAGATGGGGCTTGGTTCCGTCTTTTACTTTTACGTCAGAGCTCTTAAAAAGCACCCTGTACCTCCAGCCATGTCACAGCAGCTCACCTGGCTGGTGTTAAGATACCTTGAAATCCCGGAGCACATCTGGAACTTTAGTTAATAAGGAGCCCTCTTCTGGTTCTTACTGCATGTGCATCTCAGGAAGGGCTGTTCCATCTCCAGGGGCTTAGCCAGAAAGGTAGGAAAATAGGTCATGGCGTCGTGGTGCCAAAGGAGGAATGTCAAGAAGGAGGAGATGGCCCTTAGAGCCAGTGGTCACAAGAGCATCCCCCTGCATCCCAATTCCATTACTAGCTGTCCCTTTTTACTCTATGTTCCTGTGTAGCTCTTTACTCTGCCTGACATTTTAATAATGCCTATTTTAAATGTTTTTATTACCTCTCTGCACCGCCAGAATGAATGAAAGCTGTAAGGCAGCACTGTCCAATAGAACTTTCTGCGACCATGGACGGTGTCCTTATCTGTGCTGTCCAGTACTGACAACCACTAGCCAACTGTAGCGGTCGCGCATTTGAAAGCTGGCCACCGCTGCTCCCAGTCTTTCATTTTATTTCATTTTGATTAATTAAAATTTAAATGGCCACCCATGGCTACCGGCTACTGTGTTGGACAGCTGATCTCAAGAAGGGCAAGAGATGATTCTGCTGTATTTAGGGCAGCACTCCCAGGTCCAGAAGTGTACCTGGGACCGAACCCACACTCATTTGTCTGCTCGATGTGCAGCAAAGACAGTCCCTGAGACAGAGAGTCTGCAGCAAGGAAGGGGTTTCTTCTAGAGGCAGCCAAAGGAGGAGATAGAGGGACAAGCCTCAAATGAAAGGCAAATGAGAAAGGTCTGGGTAGAAAGTAGCAGCTGCACTTAGTAGCCAATAGCTATGATTAGTTGGTTGCATTGACCCTTTGATTCCTGGTTTCACAACTGGAGTCTCGGAGCCGCTCGACACACGTAAATACTAATTTAATGAATAAATGACCGAAGAGGGAAGACGAGGATCTAGATTAGCAAGAAGGTGGGGGGGGGGGGGGACGGTCAGCGACGAGTTGCGGTGGAAGCGGATGGCGTTGAGAGGCGAGGAAATGTGAGGTGTCGCTGTCTGCGTTGCACATTCAAGGTCGCGGGAGCAGCGGCCCAGCAGGCGCCGACGCCAGGGACAGGTGTGAGATCGTTCTGCAGCCAGAGCTGGGAATCCTGCCTGGACGGTCAGCAGCGTGGGGAGCACAGGAAGCAGGGTTTTCCCAGGGGTTGGGTGGACGGGGAATTCCATCTGGGTGTGACCTTGTCCCTGACTAGCTCTTTCAGGGGACCTTGAGCTTCATAGCACTGACCTCACAGGTGTTGTAGGAAGCTTTGTTAAATACATGAGAACTTTCCTCGGGATCCTTATTGCACGTGGTGTGATTCTTCTTCTGGGCACTGCTCAGGGTTGTAGAGAAGTCTGTGGACCCTCACTGGCTGGGAGCTTCTGGCCCTAGACCTCATCAGCCCAAGCTTGCATGTGTTCCCCACCTGTGTCAACTCCAGGCACCCACTGGGGCTGATTCTCTAACTGCCCATTGTCCCCATTCCTCCTTGGGGAAAAAAATCAAATTCCTTTTGTAAAATGTGCTGAACGAATACCTTAAAGACACCAATTCTCAGGACTTAGCAGTAGTTCTGGAATTGTAGATCACTGAATTATTCTAAGAGAACCCATAGAGAAGACACAGATATCCAGTGTTAAGAATGTTTGTTGCACCTCCCCCCCACCGGCTGGCTCAGTTGGAAGGGTATTCAACTCTTGATCTCAGGGCCATGAGTTCGAGCCCCATGCTGGGTGTAGAGATTACTTAAATAAATAAAACTTTAAAAAAAGAAAAGAATGTTTGCTGGGCTATTAAAGAGTACTTTTGTCGACCTGTTTTTCTAGGAGCCCCCGTTTTTCTGGGGAAAAGTCAATCCCCAGATTGACTTCCTATTTCTTATTTTTACTGCCCTTGTGGGAAGAAATTGTCCTTCCTTTTAAGCGTAGGATTTTGCTGTGTACAGATGTAGCGTGCACTTAGCATCTGGTATTTCAAGAATCTACCTCTTGTCCTGTATGTACCACTAATGATAACCGGAACGTTTATACAGCGTTGCAGCATCTGTCCCTGGATTGATTTGTACTTTTTAAGTCATCCATTGCTGTGGTGATTATGGTCTATAGGGGGCAGTCGGGACCTCAGTGAAATAGCAGAACTTGAAGATGCGACTGCGGTCATCTGTGTGATTGCATAGCTCTCTCAAGCAGAGTTTCTCAGTCTGCAGTGTGTGCACACATCCGCTGGAATCTGCTTAGAATGCAGCTGATTCCCTGGGTCGGCAGCAGGTCCCAAAGCCCGCGATTCTGCATTTCTATCCAGCTCCCAGGCGACGACAACACTGCTGGCACAGGGACCCCACTTTGAGTTGCAAGGCGGTAAATGACAATCTTGTAGAGAGGCGGGATGCAGCTTTACTTAGACACATTCGTCATCTGAATAGTGAACACACACGGCCCACAGCTCCTGTGTTTGATGAATTGGCTGCATTGGAAAGAGCTGAGTTTCCAGAAGGTCTGTCCCTTGATCTTGGGGGTGTGATTTTCTCTTTTGTGGCTCAGCGACTCTGTTGATAAACTTCAGAAGCTAATATTATTTGTCAGCACCTTGGCCCGGGTAGGTGTAGAATCCCGAGCCTGATTTTGCCAGATTTTACCCTAAAAGTAGAACGTGCCCCCACCGCTGAAGCTTGGAACTGGTGGCCCACGGTCCCCTTCTGTGGCACAGGCCCTAGGGGGCCCCCAGACATGCAAGGGGAGAGAGGTGCAGGTGGGGCATGCCAGACCCACCGTGCTTCCTCATGGCAACCCTGTGAGATATGTACCATCTCCAGGTCAGGGAGGAGACCAAGCTCAGCGAGGAAGTGTCCCCCCAACAAGATGGGACTGTCCCACCTCTCAAGCTTTGGCCTCAGCAGTCTACCCATCAGCCTGGAGAGAATCAGAGATTCCGTGTATCTGAACGTCCTTGCTCTAAGATCACAAGGGCTTGTTCACATAACACGCATTTATCCAGTACCTACTGTGTACTTGGCCTTATGCTGGGGGCTGGGCCAGCAGAGATGAGTCAGAGTTTGTCTGATAGGAGCTGATACTTGAAATAGGTGGACAGGTTTCCACAAAGAGTGCCATACGGTCATAGGAAAAGCCAGAGCCTGTGAGCTGGCTGATACCTGTCCCTACCACTGACCTCTCGGGGTGCTTTTCCCCCGAGCAGGGTAATGCAGGAATAGTCACTTGGTATTATATGCTGTGTATTTGGAGACTGGATTACTCTGTGTACAGTTGTGACCCTTATCTTATTATACTGTGTTGTGACTTTAGTCTCCTCCATGAGAGCCTGAGCTAAAATTAATTATTAATTAATTAAAAATAAAAAGGCTTAGTAAGCATATGTTGGATTGACTGGCACCATCCCATCCTTGTGACCTTTACCTGCACGCACCCTCTGCCCACCCATGTAGATCGGTCATGGATATCGTCCGTGTACTGGTGTGTACCCACCTGTCACCTGTCACCCATCCTCGTCACAAACTGTGAGCTCACCAGCAGCAAGCTTCTGGAGAAGCGTATCCATACACAGACACAGACACACACACACACACACACACACACACACACACTCTGACGACTACAGAACCCAACGAACTCTGTTATCCCACAACATTTGAAAAGTAAGTCAGTGACTCAAGATCTTACCCATGGTCTTAAAGAGCAGGAAGGCATTGACTTACAGTTCATTTAGTTTTAGGCAAACCTGATCTATGCTCTTAGAAATCAGGGTGCTGTTTCCCGTCGAGAGCAACGGTCGTGGCTGGAAAGAACCAGGAGGCTTCTGGGGACCACTCATGTTCTATTTCTCATTCTTGGTTCAGGACACATAAGAGCCTTCACTTTGTGAAAAAACATGAAGTTGTATTCTTAAAATATGTGCCCTTTCTAGACACACACACACAAAAAATTTGCATGAAGTTCATAACTTTAAAACATCTTGACTACACATAGCAGCAATTTTGAAAACAGGAATTAAATCATAATGCTGAAGTCCATGACGATGAACAAATGCCCCGAATTCTCTCCTTCTCAGATCCGCCACTTTTACTGAAAAACAAAACAAATCACCAATTACCTAATCCTGGCCACCCCCCATGCAACACATTTAAGGCTAAAAACTTCAAAAACGGCCCGTCTTCTCTCTGTTTTCCATTCTGCTTTGCCCTCCCCCGACTGACAATCCCTGGATGATCTCACCTGATTTTTATATAGAAAATTGAGTCCATCTGGTGTTAGCTCCCTCCAGCCTCTCATCTCCACCTGAATATGATCCTGGGAAGCCACGTTTTCCTCCATCCTTCCCCCCAAGTGTGGGGGCAAGGAGCCCATCTCCCTTCCGCCTTTCTGCAGCTAATTCCCGCCCCCCCCCCCCCAGGTCGGCAACCCCCCATGGGCAGCATATGCCGGATATCCCAGACCTGGCCCCGCTCACTCCCAAAGCCTTTAATTTCGGGGAAATAACTTGAGCCCCTCTCGTGCCCCTCCGGGACAGTGCTAGGACCCTCCCCTGAGATCTGTGAGGCCACCTTTTCTGTAGTCTTGACCCTTTGTTTTTTTTTTTTTTTTTTTTTTGGTCTTGCCTTTGCTAGTTTTCCAGACACATATATATGGGACCTAATTTTAAGTACCTTTGGAAGTGTAGATGCACAGCCTCTTGCATATAATTTAATTAAATGGACCAAAACACTTGAGTTTCTCTGAGTTTCTCCTTGGCTTTCTGAACAGGGCACTTGGCTGTGCAGCCTGAGAGTTGGAGGGCCAAGGCTTGCCTTTCTGTCCTCCGTAAGAGCCAGATCAGGTGTCTAGCAGGAAAGCTCCAGGTACCACCCGACCCACTTCCAACCTGCTGAAGGCCTAATGAGCCTAAAAGCCAAAGTGCCAATTCCCTAAAGATACATTTCTCCAAAATGTAGACTTGTGTGATCTGTTGTAGTTCACATATGATGAAGTAGCCTCTGCTCTCAGGGCTGCCCTTATCCCCGATAGCATCTGTGCCTTCCCATGGATGCCTAACCTGGAGAGTGGAGTATAAGCTTGCTTCTGCAGCTGGACACCTTATCCAGGCCACAACCTGCACAACTGTCCGTGGAACGCTTGTCCACTTTTTTGGAGGTATTTTGGGCACCTTTTGACATCTTTCTGCTTCCTCTACTTCTTAAAAAAATTCAGTAAGTTTTTTATTTTAATTCCAGCATAGTTTACATACAGTGTTATATCAGTTTCAGGTATACAATCTTATGGTATTTGTCTCTCTCTGATTTATTTCAGTTAGCCTAATACCCTCTAGGTCTATCCATGTTGTTGCAAATGACAAGATTTCATTCTTTTTATGACTGAATAATATTCCATTATATATGTACACATCTTCTTTATCCATTCATCTGTGGGTGGACACTTGGGCTGCTTCCTATCTTGGCTGTTGTAAATAATGCTGTAGTGAATATAGGGGTACATGTATCCTTTTGAATTAGTGTTTTTGTATACTTTGGGTAAATACCCAGTACTGAAATTATTGGATCATACAGTAGTTCTATTTTGAACTTTGGAGGAATTGCCATACTGTTTTCCACAATGACTGCACCAATTTAAATTCCCACCAGCAATGCACGAGTGTTCCTTATTCTCCACATCCTCGCCAACACCTGTTGTTTCTTGTGTTTTTGATTTTAGCCATTCTGACAGGAGCGAGGTGGGATCTCATGGTCATTCTGATTTGCATTTCCCTGATGCTGAGTGATGTTGAGCATCTTTTCATGTGTCTGTTGGCCATCTGGATGTCTTCTTTGGAGAAATGTCTGTTCATGTCTTCTGCCCATTTTTTAATTGAATTATTTGTTTTGGGGGTGTTGAGTTGCCTTAGTTTTTCATATATTTTGGATACTAACCCTTTATCTGTTATGTTATATGCAAATATAACCTCCCATTCCATAGGTTGCTTTTTAATTTTGTTGATTGTTTCCCTTGCTGTGCAGAAGCTTTTTAGCTTGATGGAGTCCCAGTAGTTTATTTGTGCTTTTGTTTCCCTTCCCTCAGAGACATATCCTGAAAAATGTTGCTATGGCCAATGTCAGAGAAATTACTGCCTGTGCTCTCTTCCAGGATTTTTATGGTTTTGGGTCTCACATTTAGGTCTTTAATCCATTTTGAGTTTATTCTTGTGTATGGTGTAACAAAGTCATCTAGTTTCATTCTTTTGTATGTAACTGTCCTATTTTCCCAACACCATTTGTTGAAGAGACTGTTTTTTACCCATTGCATATTCTATCCTACTTTGTCAAAGATTAACTGGCCATATAATCATGAGTTTGTTTCTGGGCTTTCTATCCTGTTCCATTGATCTATGTGTCTGTTTTTGTACCAGTATCATAGTGCTTTGATTCCTACAGCTTTGTAGTATATCTCGGAATCTGGTATTATGATACCTCCAGCTTTGTTTTTTCTTTTTCAAGATTGTTTAGACGATTTGGGGTCTTTTGTGGTTTCATACAAATTTAAGGATTATTTATTCTAGTTCTGTGAAAAATGTTGTTGGTATTTTGATAGAGATTGCATTGAATCTGTAGATTGCTTTGGGTAGTATGGACATTTTGACACTATGTGTTCTTCATCCCCATGAGCATGAAGTATCTTTCCATTTGTTTATGTCATCTTTTTTTTTTTTTAAGATTTTATTTATTTGAGAGAGGGAAACAGAGAGAGAGCGTGTGAGAATGAGCAAGGGGAGCAGCAGAGGAAGAGGGAGAAGCAGACTCCCCATCAAGCAGGGAGCCTGATGTGGAACTCAATCCCAGGACCCTGGGATCATGACCCAAGCCGAAGGCAGATGCTTAACCAACTGACCACCCAGGTGCCCCTGTTTATGTCATCTTCAGCTTCTTTCATCAGTGTTTTATAGTTTTCAGAGTACAGGTCTTTTACCTCCTAGGTTAAGTTTATGCCTGGGTGTTTTATTATTCTTGGTGTCATTGTAAATGGGATTGCTTTCTTAATTTCTCTTTCTGTTGTTTCATTATTAGTGTATAGAAATGCAACAGATTTCTGTACATTGGTTTTGTATCCTGCAACCTCACTGAATTCATTTATCACTTCTAGTAGTTAGTAGTTTTTTGGTGGAGTCTTCACGGTTTTCTATATAGAGTATGATGTCATCTGCAAATAATGAAAGTTTTACTTCTTCCTTATCAGTTTGGATGCCTTTCATTCCTTTTTCTTGTCTTATCGCTGTGGTTAGGACTTCCAGTACTGTGTTGAATAACAGTCGTGAGAGTGGACATCTTTGTCTTGATCTTAGGGGGAAAGTTCTCAGTGTTTCAATTAAGTATTTGGGTGCTCCCAGATTGGCGCCATAAATATTTGCAATTATGATATCTTCTTGTTGGATTGTCCCCTTAATGATTAGACAGTGTTTTTCTTTGTTTTAAAGACTGTTTTGTTCCATTAAAGTATTGCTACCCCAACTGTCTTTTCACTTCCATTTACATGATAAATGCTTTTCCATCCCTTCACTTTCAATCTACAGGTGTCTTTAGGTCTGAAATGAGTCTTTTGTAGGCAGCATGTAGATGGGTCTTGTTTTTTATCCACTCCATCGCCCTATGTCTTTTGATTGGAATGTTTACTTCATTTACATTTAAAGTAATTATTGATGGGTATGTATTTATTGCCATTTTGTTAGTTGTGCTATGGTTGTTTTTGTAGTTCTCTGTTCCTTTCTTCCCTTGCTCTCTCTTCTCAAAATTAGTTGGCTTTCATTAGCAATATACTTGGATTCTTTTCTCTTTATGTTTTGTATATCTATTACTGGTTTTTGATTTGTCGTTACCAATAGTTTGTATAACCTCTCTGCATATAGCAGTCTATATTAAGTTGATGGTCACTTAAGTTTGAATCCATTCTTCACTCCTCTCCCCATGTTTTAGGTATATGGTGTCATAATTTACATCCTTTTATTTTGTGAGTCCCTTGGCTGATTTTTACAGATATACTTATTTTTACTGCTCTTGTGCTTCCTACTTTCTTACTCCTGTTTATGGTCTTTCCTTTCCACTCAAAAAGCCCACTTTGACATTTCTTGTAGAGCTGGTTTAGTGGTCATGAACTCTTAACTTTTGTTTGTCTGAGAAGCTCTTTATATCTGCTTCTAATCTGAATGATAGCCTTCCTGGATAGAGTATTCTTGGTTGCAGATTTTTTCCTTTCAGCACTGTGAATGCCACTCCCATCTGGCCTACCGAGTTTTCTGCTGAAAAATCTCCTGAAAGCCTTATGGGGTTTCCCTTATTTGTAACTGTTTTCTTTTCTCTTGCTGCTTTTAAAATTCTCTCTTTATCATTACATTTTGCCATTTTAATGACTACATGTCCTGGTGTGGATCTCCCTGGGTTCATTTTATAAAGGGATCTTTGTGCTTCCTGGACCTGGATTTCTATTTCCTTCCCCAGATTTGGAGATTTTTCAGCTACTATTTCTTCAAATAAATTTTCTGCTCTCTTTTCTCTGTCTTCTTCTGGGATTCTTATAATGCAAATGTTATTACTCTTGATAGAGTCGTTGAGTTCTCTAAGTCTCTTCTCATTTTGCATAATTTTTTCTCTGACCTGCTCAGTTTGATTAACTTCCATTACTCTGTCTTCCAGGTCACTGATCCATTCTTCTGCTTCATCTAGTCTACTATTTATCCCATCCAGTGTATTTTTTTAATTTATTTATTTGTCAGAGAGAGAGAGAGCACACAAGCATGGGGAGCGGCAGGCAGAGGGAGAAGCAGGCTCCCCGCTGAGCAAGGAGGCTGATGCGCTACTCAATCCCAGGGCCATGGGATCATGACCTGAGCCGAAGGTGGATACTTAACCGACTGAGCCACAAAGGCATCCCCATCCAGTGTATTTTTTATTTCATTTATTGTGTTCTTCACCCCTGGCTGGTTCTTTTTTATCTCTCTGCTAAGGTTCTCACCAATCAATGTCTTCCACTCTTTTCTCAAGTCCAGTGAGTATTTTTATGACCATTACTTTGAATTCTCTATCAGAGATATTACTTATCTCCATTTAACTTAGGTGTCTTGCTGTGGATTTTGTTCTTTTCTTTCATTTGGGACATATTTCTGTGTCTCTTCATTTTGTCTAACTCTATTTTTGATCACATCAGTAACTGTTTTTTAACCATTCCTTCTAAGGATTCTTCAATTTTATTTTCATATTCCCAGTGCATATTTAACAAATTGACAGAAACCTTGGATACCCAAAGTATCAGATTTGTCTTTTTGAAGTGTCTTAATTCCACTTTACTGTTTTAAAATGAGTTTTACAGAACTCAGTACACCATAGGGAATTATTAAGTAAATTATAGCATATGGTGGGTTTATGCCAAATTAGTAAGGCCTGGCCCAGATGGTTAGAATGAGAAGAGGGAGGAGCCATAAGTGTATTAAGCTCCATTGTACTTTGTTTCTAAAGCTAAACAAATAGGGGCACCTGGTGGCTCAGTTAAGCATCTGCCTTCAGCTCAGGTCATGATCCCGGGGTCCCAGGATTGAGCCCTGCATCAGGCTCCCTGCTCAGCAGGGAATCTGCTTCTTCCTCTCCCTCTGTTCCTCCCAGCACTTGTGCTGTCTCTCACTCTCTCTTTCAAATAAATAAATAAAATCTTTAAAAAATTTTAAAGCTAAACAAATAAGTAAATGGATTGGGGGGGTCACAAAATACTGATTAATACATCCAAAATTAGTTGTTCACACTTAGGAAGTATTTTTGTTGTTTTTCTCTCCATTCTCTTCCTAAAGCCTGTGCCTTCCAAAGGTAGGATAATTGAAGAGTGTTCACAATATAACCCAAGTCTGGGAGGAAGGCAGACACTCTTCAGGATAATAAAACACAGCAGATATGCCAACAGCACAAGGTATCTGACATATTTGAGATAATCCACCTGGAGACCAGATGACCATAATAGCCTTTTTCCATCCCACTTAGCAGGATCTGAGGCTCCCTCCACCCTGTCTCCCGCAAGGGGTCTGGGCAAACCAGAGAAATCTACTCCAAAAGCCCCATCCACTGACTGAGAGTGTATACCCAAGTCCATGGCCATAGCAGCCATTTTAGGGAGAGAAAATGAATAAAAGGACTGGGGGTGGGGGTGCTGGGTGGCCAGGAAGAGTTCCCTAGGGAACTATTTCTGCTCATGCACAGAGCAGGACTTTTGCAGACTGAGAACAAGCATGGAAGAAGATCTCAAGAAGACAACTAGACCTGGTTGTCCATAGGGCTCCCTAAAACTCTAGAAACAAGACCTGGTACTTGTGAATGGTACATGGGAATGAACCCAGTGGGTTAGTCCCCACCACCCCTTTGTACTCCAAACAGATTGAGTCTATCACTTGCACATAAGGTTAAAAATTAATTGAAGAAGATTTTCAGCTGACCAAGGCAGAAAACATTTATCTCTGCCTCCTCCCAAAATCTCACAGAAGGACCCTGAAGTAATAAGAGAATGGGAAGCGATGACGGAGCAGAGATGTCAACCAAACTTGGGGAAAGGGAACGCAGTTGAATAAATGGCACTGACTTGGCCGAGCTGTGTAAACAGAAATCTGACTGCTTGCAGAGGAAACAAAACTGCTAAAAACCTGGTTCCCAGTACGGAAGCCCGGGAAGGTTCAGGAACCGAGGCACAAGCACCTTCACAGAGGGAGGATAGGGGGTTCGTGGTGCAGGCATAAAGGAGAACTGATGTAAAGCTTGAATAAAAGGAAGAGTTGGGCCCCAGATTCCAAGGCCAGCCCACACAGCCAAGGGAATGAGCCTGCCTCTCTTTGCAGAAGGCAGAAGCCTTAGTCTTCAGGGAGGCTGGACCAGAGACACTCTGGCTGACCCTGAGCATCAGCTGACTGCGAAGTGAGCCCCCCCCCCCCTTGCTCTGCAAATGCCGGCCCCAGGAAGATGGGCTCAGAGGGAAAACCCTACAACTGATGGGTTAGGAGCCATGTCTGACTGCATGGAGCATTCGTGCTTTTACAATGTTTGGGGATGAATCCGAGATAAGTAATTGCTATAAAACTAAGTAAACAAAAAGTAAGGCAATGAATACAAAATAGTATTATAAGGGAAAATCGTAATAAGGTGGATGTTCTAGCTTTGAACATTTGCATAACCATAATGATGGCAATACAAAATATTAATTTGACAAAAACTGATACAACTAAATTGGGAAGACAGGGATGGGGCGTATGGTCATCTAGAAAACAACAGAATTTCAGAAATGGGAAGTCAGTAGGAGACTTCTAAAATTTTTTAAATCATAATTAGTAATATTAGTAATGTGTTGTATAGAAACATCAAAGTTTCAAGAGAAAGAGAAGAAGCTAAAACCTTTAAAGCATTTCTTGTGAGCAGTAGAGATGGGAAACAGAAATCGAGGTTTTGGAAGGCTGGGGCAGACAACTGCTGACTTTCTTAGATGTCACAGAGTATCATTTGACTTTGAAAATTATGTACACATATTGCTTTAGTAAGAATTAAATTACATTTTTAGAAGGAATTTGTTGGACATTCTTTAGAATTAGGTGTGTGTGTGCTCTTGGTTGAGAGGAGATTAGACCACCCCTTTGCTCCCCGTAATCACCAGCAGATGCGTGGATTCCTTCCGCATATACGAGAGGAATTTGAGGAGATACAACACGGAGCTGGCCCAGCCGCTGACCAGTAAGACTGATAGCTATGCCATCCTCCCTTCCAGCTTAAGGGCTGTGGCTGTCCGGGATCATGGAACTGTGGTGTAGGGTCTTGATATGGCCGTCTGAATTCCGTAAAACTGCGTCCAGAGGAGCCTTCCTGCCTTCAGCAGCTTGAGAGAATGTTCGTTATGGAGTAAAAGTAGCCCCAACCCAAGACGTCATGATACTTGTGCTGCCAGTTCTAGAAGGGACCAGTTTGGGAACGAATATGTCAGCTAAGGACTAGGGTCACACCTGAGTTTGCCACATAGAAGATGCCTCCCAGCCAGGCCGCCCAAAGGATATGCCTGGGGAGGTGGCCCAGAGAAACTGTGAGTGGACCTTCCTCCCGTGGTGAATCCTGAATGTCCTTGATGGCATCTAGAAGGCTGAATCCTTTCCAGAAGGTTTTCATTTTACTCTGTCCAGATCCAACAGAGGAACCACTGTCTATGGCAGCCAGAGCCTTATGAAATGTATTTCTTCAATAATAAGACCTGAAAGTCAAAATTACTCCTTGATCCCAGGGCTGCAGAGTGGATGTTGTGTTACAGGCACGAAACATCTCCGTCCGAGCTCTTGGGTGGCCAGATGCATTACCAATAAACAGTAATATCTTGAAAACAATCTTTTTTTTTTCTGACCAATAGGTCTCAACAATGGGCTTAAAATATTCAGCAAATGTCGTAAGCAAACGTGCCATCATCCGGGCTTTGTTGTTGCGCTGATAGCGCACAGGCAGAGTGGAGCTGGCATCATTCTTCAGGTGCCCAGGAGTTTCAGAACAGCACGTGAGAACAGGCTTCAGCCTCAAGTCAGCAGGTGCATTCGCCCCGACAAAACAGCCAGCCTGTCCTTCGCGGCTTTGAAGCCAGGCACGGACCTCCCCTCTCCAGCTGTGAAGGTCCTAGATGGCATCTTCTACAGAAGGCTGTTTTGTCCACACTGAAAATCCGTCGTGTGGTGGAGCCACTTCGTGGATGATCTCCGCTCGATCTTCTGGAGAACTCACCGCAGCTTCTACACCAGCCCTTGCTGCTTCACCTTGCAGTGTGATGTTACGGAGACGGTGTCTTTCCTTAAACCTCATGCACCAACTCTGCTAGCTTCAGACTTGTCTTCTGCAGCTTCGTCCCCTCTCCACCTCCACAGAATTGAAGAGCGTGAGGGCCTTGCTGTGGATGAGGCTTTGGCTCAGGGGAGCGTTGTGGCTGTTGGATCTTCTGTCCGGACCAGTGAGATATTCTCTGTATCAGCAGGAAGCCTGTTTCACTTTGTTATCATTCGTGCGTTCACTGGAGTGGCACTTTTAATGTCCTTCCAGAACCTTTCCTTTGCATTCACAACTTGTCTGTTTGGGGCAGGAGGCCTCGCTTTTGGCTCATCTGGACCTTCAACACACCTTCCACACACCTTCCTCTCACTGAGCCTATTCATTTCTAGCTTTTGATTTTAAGTGAGATATGCGGCTCTTTCTTTCACTTGGACACTTAGAGGCCATCGTCGGGTTATTAATTGGCCTACTTTCAATATTGTTGTGTCTCAGGGATCAGGGAGGCCTAAGGAGAGGGAGGGGGGGAGACAACGGGTGGATGGAGCAGTCAGAACACACACAGAACAGTTACATAACATCACGGATCGCCATCACAAATATAATAAAAACAGAAAAGTTTGAAATATCGCAAGAATTACCAAAATGCGACGCAAGACACAAAGTGAGCAAATGCTGTTGGAAAGATGGTGCCGAGAGACGTGCTCGACGGAGATTTGCCACAAACCTTCAATTTGTAAAAGATACAGCATCTGTGAAGCGTGATACAGCAAAACACGATGAAACAAGGTGGGCCTGTCTTGTACACTGAACTTGCCGAGAGAGTACATTTCAGATCTTCTCACCACAAAAAAGCACAGTTGATCCTTGAGCAACACAGGTTTGAGCTGCACGGGTTCCCTTACATGTGGGTTTTTTTCAATGAATATAGTACTGTGAGTGTATTTTCTCTTCCTGGTGATTTTTGTAATAACATTTTCTTTAGCCTACTTGGCTGTAAGAATACAGTTACAGAATACATATGACATACAAAACTTGTATTAATCAACTGCTCGTGTTATCAGCAAGGCTTCTGGACAGCAGTAGGCTATGAGTTTGGGGGAGTGAGAAGTTACATTCAGATTGTCAGCGGCATGGAGGCCCAGTGCCCCAACTCCCATGTTGTTCAGGGTCAACTTTGAACGGTCATTGTGTGATGTGACTGCAGTGTTAGCTGATGCGAGGTGGCAATCATTTTGCAATATATATGCAATGTATTTATCAATACATCTGTAATATATGTGCGATGTATGTATATCAAATCAACACTTTGTCCACCTCAAACTCAACACAATGTTCTGTGTCAGCTATATCTCCACGAAGCCCGAAAAGAATAAAACCATCATAAAAAGGAAAGGAAAGAAAAGGAAGTAGGAAATAGATCAGAGGAAGAAAAAGCGGAAAAGAAGGTTCGGGACCAGGTTGAGGGGTCGGTCACCCCACAATGTAGTAAAATCTCAGCCCGTTGTTCACGCGGCCGTGTTCGCTTCTGGTGTAACCTGATGAGTCTGGCGAAGCTTAGATAGGAGATTGGATCCATGGAAAACTGTGAAGTAAAAATTGGGATTAGACTCTTCTTTATTTTTTTTAATAATAACTTTTTATTATGTTCGTCACCATACAGTACATCCTTAGTTTTTGATGTAGTGTCCATGATTCACTGTTTGCGTGTAACACCCAGTGCTCCATGCAATACGTGCCCTCCTTACTACCCATCACCGGCCTAGCCCATCCCCCACCCCCCTAGACTCTTCTTTAAAGAGATGAAAGTCTAGATGCCCATTGAAACGCCGTTGGAAGCGGCTCTGATAAAAATCTGCAGGGCCGAGCCAGCCACCCCTGAGGCTGGTCGTGTGGCCCACGCCCTGGGACGGGGTGGCACCGCGTGATGAGCGGGTGACCATGGGGAGGGGTGCTGGCCCCCACGCCGCGGAGGACCTGAGACTGTGATGTGCTAGTTGGAGAGCGAGTGGAAGGGAGGTGCTGGTTCAGTGCTCCTCGCTCAAATGTGCAACCGCTCCTGGGAGACTCAGGGACCCCCCCACACACACACACACCTTTGTAGACGGAACAGCAAGTCTGGCATCTAGAAGCTATGGTGAATTTTCTCAGAGATGGCACTATGCTTTCCCTGCACTGTGTCAGTTTCCTGTCGCTTCAGGAATCCCTCGAGCCCTGCTTTTCCCATTTCAAGTGTTTTTTGTCATCTGCCTGAGAGAGATTTGAGCAAGGAGGACACATAACCAGTTGCCTTTCTATCAGGGATGCTCGGTGTGCATACAGGAACATGCTGAAAACGCCAAAATTCACTGAGCCCAATTAGCACGCCCCTAGGGAGCACATGTGATCACCTCGCAGGTGTGGGAGATGATCCGTTCCCTCCTACAAGTGTTTCTGCCTCCCTGCTCTGCCCCCAGTAGCTGTGCCCACTGGTTTCCCGGGGTAACTAGAGGAGACTGTCAGCCTGCTCGGTCTAGGACCATGAGTGTTTAAGTCGCCCCATTTTCTCCCTTGTTGCCCCTCCACACCTGCACCGTCCAGCCCGATAGGGTCTAGGTGGTCAGATGGGGTGAGTTAGCTAGGCGGGGAAGAGCCAGGCCAGGGGCAACCACTGTTGGCTTCCAGAGAGAAAACCAGACCTCTCCCAAGAAAGAGAGGGGCCAACTTCAAATGCGTACTGTCTTTCAGATTGTGGTAGCTGGTCCACTGCATTCCAATTCTGAGTGTTTCCCTTTTGAGGCCCCTCCAGATACCCTGCGCCAGGTCGATGGTGGTGCCTTAGTTTTGTCTTCATGGTTCTTACACCCATGAAAGCTGATGAGATAAGAGAGAATACTCTTTTTTTTTTTCCCTTTGTGTATGCCCTCCAGCAACAGAGCTAAGATCTGAGGAACAGAGATTGGAAAGAGCCTCCCAGACAGAAGTGAGAGCATGTGCAAAGGCCCTGTGGCTGAGGAGAGGGCACAGACCTGAAAGAAAACCAGGGTGCTGGGCCAGCTCTGAAGCCAGAGGAAATGTGGTCTGACATGAGGCTGGAGCAGTAGGTGAGGCCAGACGGTATAGGGCCTTGTGGGTGCTAGAGATCTGGGTCTGAATCCTAAAAAGAGTGAGGAATTGAAATTTTTTAAAGCAGTAAGCAGATGAGTGGTCTGGTCACATTGGCTGCATTTGTGGAAGAGCTGTGGCATGGAAAAGATATTGGACGGTGTGGAGGTGGCATTTCAGACATGAGGCTCTGGGGGATGAGCCAGGGTCCTGGGAGGTAGAAGGGAACGGACTGCAGAGATATCCTCACACAACAGGGATGTGACTGGGTGACAGGCTGAGTGAGGGAAAGAGGTCTCAGCAATGATCTTCTAGCCTTCCGAGGCTGCCAGGAGCTTGGCTTCCCTCCTTCTCCTGGGGACGGGGGTGGGGGGCGGGGGGGGCAGCCTTAAATGCTAAGCTCACACTTGGGTTTTCCTTTGCCTCCGAGATCCTACCACAGTCGTTCTCCACTGTTCACCTTGTGTCTCTGAGGCCTCAGTCCGTCCAGTGTCTCTAGCTGTTCTCGGAGGGGGGCGTAGCCTGTCATTCACAGAGGTGAAGATGAGAGTCTGAGTCTACCCCAGAGATCCCGCTCCCCGCTCCCCGGAGGGGTCCCTGGGAGGCAAGAAACTAACAACTTTGGCACGGTGCCAAAATCTAGAAAAATTACTCTATCATCTCTGTCATTATCCATGAATTGCCCAGCACAACCCTACCATATATTCCTCTTGCCCTTTTTGGCCTCATCCACTTCAAATGCCTCTTCATATACAGTGACCTTGGGTTTTCTTGGTTTTTCTCATTTAATACAGATTTATTCAGTAGTTACTATATGTCAGCGCTGTCTGGAGACACAACAGTGAACAAAAACGGACTCCAGATCTTCACGCTCTCGTGGGGAGAGAGAAAGACAATAAGTTTATGTAACATTTTCATTGGCCAACCTTGAAAATGCCCTGCAGGAAATAGCTTCATTCCCTCCGTGATTCGTTCATGCACACGGATCCCTGTGCATTTCTAATCAAGTCCTTTTTGGTTAAAAAAGAAGACAGTTGGGACAGTTGTCATCCTTGGCGTTTTATTTTTTTTTAATTAAAGATTTTATTTATTTATTCGACAGAGACAGAGACAGCCAGTGAGAGAGGGAACACGAGCAGAGGGAGTGGGAGAGGAAGAAGCAGGCTCATAGCGGAGGAGCCTGATGTGGGGCTCGATCCCATAACGCCGGGATCACGCCCTGAGCCGAAGGCAGACGCCCAACCTCTGTGCCACCCAGGCGCCCCCATCCTTGGCGTTTTAGAGACCCAGGAAGCATAAAAGGTGAATAACATCATCTTCCAACCTCCCTGGACAAATTCTTGACGATGTGAGTTATCTGTAGAAAATATTTTTACTGGCAGTCAGAAATAGTCAAGGATAAAACCACCTGCCCGCTGTTCCAAGACACACTCAGTCCCCCCTCTTCAAAATGTTATACTGTTTGGAAATATGATATTTAAGGACAACCATTTATAGATTAATAATATTTTTTAAAAGTTTTGTGGTTTGCTCATGAACAGATTCAAGTCTGGGGTAGTGGTGTTCCTTAGCGGGTATAGCGGGTATTTAGTGACCGTCTAGATTAACTGTCTACATTTGGGAAATACCACCGATGTAATCAGGGCTGGCAGATGACACCAATCTTGTGATACTGTGTTCTATAGAGAGAGTAGAAAAGTAATTCAGGAGCGCCTGGGTGGCTCAGTGCACTGAGCGTCTGACTCTTGATTTTTGGCTCAGGTCGTGGTCTCGGGGTCGTGGGATCAAGCCCCACATTGGACTCTAGGCTCAGGAGTCTGCTTAAGATTCTCTCTCTCCCTCTGCCCTTCCCCCAACTCACATGCGCACATGCTCTCTCTCTCTCTCTGAAAATGCGTATTGATAGTTGAGAAATAGTTCCCTTCAGCTTTAGAGCTTCGTGCATGTTAATGCCCCGTCGGCAACTGCACCCGAGTCTCTTCAGTAATTCGGTGCGAGGGCCTGGGTGTTGCTGGGTGTTGGGTGGGGGACACGGAGGCGGCCTCCTAGCGGGGAGCAGGCTGTCACCGGTGATATGGCTCGGGTTGAGCATGGAGCCGGGCTCAGGCAGCAGCACCAGGGCGCAGGTGGGCTGGGTGGCTGTTTTCTGTCCTTTGTCCTGGAGGGCAGCCTGCTGATCCCAGCAGGTGAGGGGCCTGGAGGCCAAGCAGCATTAACTTGATCATCCGTCCATCATCGCCACTACGGAACAGCAGAGCTGACCTCCCTGTGTCCAGAGGCCTTCTGACCGTCCCCAGAATTCTGCTTTACCCTCGTAGGGTGCAGATGTCCTTCGAAGGACATGACTCTTAAGCAGGGATTTTAGAAATGAGGCAGCCCAGCCTCTGGGGATAAACGTCCAGACCCCTCCCAAGGGACATTTTGGAGGCAGCCGCTGTCACTGACACTCTGTTTTTAAGGGCACAATCTCATGGACACTGTCATCGCACATAGACTATTTTCATCTCCTTTCATCAACTATATCACTTCTTTCAAACATGAAATAACTTTTGAAACGGGGATGGCTGTGGCCAGAATCAATATTTTTCCCCAAGCTAAGCCTACTTCAGAGAACAGCACGTCTCGGCCAGTTTTGCTTGAATCTTACAGTCCCAGACAGCTGGTGGGAGGGCAGCTAATGATCTTCCGGTCTGGGTTCCCCCCCCCCCGCCCCGGCACCCTCCCACCTCCCCCAACATGATAGGATCTGTATTCTGGGCCACACTTCCTTGGATGGAAAACTAAAGAAATTCGACATGTTGTTCACTATATTCTTCTTTGAGGTTTTTTTCCCCCCAGATTTCCTATATGTTCCTGGATAGAAACATACGGGCACTAGAAAGTTTAGTGCTATTTTTTTTAAAGGTTATTAGTGTGGGCTTGGGGATAGGAAGCTGGTCAGGGAGCACCAATCCCATGAGAAGGGAAATTGAGGCCCCAAGAGGCTTACTTGCTCAGCCATGTCTCTACCCTCCGTCTGGTATCCCCAGACCCCAGCTATACCCACTCCCTACATTCTCTGCCACCTTTTTCTATTTCTCTCTCTCACAAGAGAGAATATAACTATCACTCAAATTTAGAAGCAGTAACATTTCTTTAATTATGTGGTTTTAAAAATGAGCAAAGCGAAAATCCAAGGACAAACTGGGAAAACACTTGCCACTTATAGTACAAACAGCAGCCATCTGTGTCTAATATAGCAAAACCCTAAAAATTCTGCGTACTAACAATACCCAAGTAGAAATGTGCTAATTAAAAAAAGATACCATTTGTAGCAGCCACTGATCTTTTGGAGTGCCAGAGGAAAGCTGGGGTGTCAGCATAGATGGGAAGACTCTGTGCGCTAGGCTTTGTCACTAGGGCCTTCTTATGAGCCACATTGTGTCCCCAAAATGCTTATATTGAAGTCCTAAATCCCAGTACCTCTGAACCTGTCTTGGGGTAGAGTCTTTAAGGAGGTTAGTCAGTTATAGTGAAGTCATTGGGGTGGGCCCTACTCCAAGGTGACTGGTGTCCTTATAAGAAGAGGAAGTTTGGACACAGGCATGTGCCAAAGCTAGACCAGGTGGGGACACAGGGCGAAGACAGTGCTGTCTACAGAGCAAGGAGAAGGCTTCAGAGGAAACCAAGCCTGCCTGCACCTTGATCTTGGACTTCTAGCTTCCAGGACAGTGGAGAAAATAAATTCCTGCTATTTATGCCCCAGCCTGTTGTACGTTGTTATGACAGCCCAAGCAAACTAATACAGCCCTGAGGTCGCTCTGTGCCCAGAGAATCACAGAAGATTCTGTCTCATCTTCTGTCTTCATGACTCTCCCCATTGTCGGCTTCCTTCTCCCAGCCCAACTTCCTGAAGGAGCTGCAAACAGGAGCACAGGCAGGCTCGGGGCCCCAGGGAAGGGCTGTGATGGGTCCAGTGAGAGTCGGGCTCCATCAGTAGACCGATCTACTTGCGGCCAGGAGGGTGGTGTAGAACGATTGGTTCAGGAGGCATTGGGGCTCACTCTCAACACAGGTGCTACTGGCCACTGACTGTGCCAACTTAAAGCCAGCCAGAGTCCCCCCGAAAGCACCCCGGTTCCTGGCCTTCCAGACAGTCACCCTGAGCAGAGTCATGGCATGACAGATGAGGCAGACACTCACCGGTGGGCTCCGAGAATCCAGAAGGCCCCTGGACCCTCTTGGAAAACACATGCATTCCTGATGGGCTACACATTGAATTAATTGTCACGCTACTAATTTCTTGGTTGTCCTTTATTTTCTTTGGAGAGGAATTGAGCAGAGAGTCCTAGAAATTATGGGAAAGTCGAAGACAATAGCTCTCGGAGGGAAGTGAGAGACAAGCAGTGAGTTTCACAAATGTAAAGCTCTCTCTGGGGCTGCCTCTGCCTCTGGGGTCCCAGAAAAGAACACTACCCCAGAAAAGATGCTACCGAATCTGGGGGTCCTAGATTTGCGGAACAAAATTCACAAGTGCTTCGTCATTACCCTTCTCTTGGTGCCATAATTTAACTGTGTTCCCTGAAAGAAAAAGAGAGAGAAACATCCCAAAACTTTGGCGTCTGTGTTCCACCACCAATTTAAAATTGTGTGCAAGAGCCCTGTCTTCCCAGATCGTTGGCTCTTAGAGGTTTCTCAGTTTCAAGTTTACTTGTAACTAGTGGCAGCCGAGCCTCACATGGTCTAGGATGGAGGGGAGGGAAGGGGTCTGAGATTGGCTTGGCACAGCAGATGGCCAGGCTCCGGGAGAGCGACTAGGGCCGGTGAAGGTGCAGAGCATGGGGGGGAGGGGAGGTGGCCAAGGAGTTAGGCCAAAGATCCAGGGCTGAGACTTTGCAGGACCATACACCTGAACCAGAGTGGAGGCAAGGCCTGTGGGTAACAGGCCGGGGGCAGCTGCAGCAGCAAGCCTGTTGGAAGGTCCTGGACTGAGGCTGCCATGCTGGCCTTCTGCATTTAGCTATATTTCTAGAAAAATCTCTGTGGATTCCCCCATCGGCCCCTGAATCTCCTTGGCTTGTAAAAAATCCAGATTCTTTAGCTGCTCCTCATCCAGAGCCATCTCCCCCCACCCAGACCCACTGAATCTAAATCTGTAGGGTCAGGGCTCCAGAAAGAGCATTTTCAGAGCCTTGCACGTGATTTTTACAAACCTACATTTTTAGGGGCGCCCGGGGGGCTGAGTCGTTAAGCGTCTGCCTTCAGCTCAGGGCGTGATCCCAGAGTCCTGGGATCGAGCCCCACATCAGGCCCCTTGTCTGGGAGCCTGCTTCTTCCTCTCCCACTCCTCCTGCTTGTGTTCCCTCTCTTGCTGGCTGTCTCTCTCTCTCTGTCAAATAAATAAAATCTTTAAAAAAAACCCAAAAAACAAAAACCTACATTTTTAGAATTGTACTGAAGTAGAGGCTTGTGCCTTCAGAGAGTTGGTAACTAGGTGCAAGTAGCTAGAGGGGCATTTTTGAGACCAGAACAGCAATCAGGAGCCATATTTTTCCAGCCTTGTAGATCTGGAAACTTTTGCTGATAAACTCTTATCTCTTGCCCTGACGTTGGCCCTTCCACCCTGCTACTCCCGGTCTCCTAGTATCTCTACACAAAAAGTTCAGCCTGATTCCATCCCAGAACGCAGACGTGAGGCAGGAAGCCCTCAGGCTCCCCTCCACCAATGCAAACAGATGGAAGGGAAGATCACGGCCCCCAGCGGAGCAGCCCAGGACAACGCACTTCCACCAACCTCAGCTCTACCTCCAATATGAGATCCAGCTCTGAGAGTTAGCTGTTTGACTCCTGTTTTTAGTGTCACTGCTAGTGCTTTGGGGGACTGAGGTTCTGGCCCCAACTGCTGGTGGTGGGGATTCTTTTTCCCTGAATCACTTCTGTTGACTCTGCCTGGTTACCCATTTTCTTTGGACTCCAGCAAACCAGCCTCTTCACAAAGGTCTGTCTGGTACCACACCTAGCATACCGTAGGTGTTAGGGGAATAGAAGGATGGAGGGATGGAGGGATGGTCCCTTCCCTTCCCTTCCATCTGGCCCCTCCTCCCACCACGTAGAGAAGTCGTGTCGGTCTAAGGTGAAGTCATAAGACTTCATAAGTCTTGCTTCTGCTGTCAGCCCGGGGCAGGCTCCAGTAAACCACTTCCTTTTGAGGATTTGCACCGCTATGCAGCTGGAGACCACCAGCCAGCCCCCAAATCGGAAGTGTTCCTTTGGGTGGTCCACAGGGCCCATATTCAGTAATCGGTTGGTTCCCTCTGCTGCTTCACTTTGATACCCCAAACGTAGCCTCACTCAGAGGCTCCTTAAACTGCCAGATTGAAACTTTAGATCCAGCCACATAAAAAAAAAATCTCTCCAGTTGCAAACATTAAGCATTTGACAGAGACCCAAAACACACTAACTCGATATAGCCTGGTCTCTGCTTCCCCATCCGTAAAACCAGGCCCGGTCCCCAGATCCCTCAGGACGAGCCAGCAGCTCCCGATGCCAGGAAAGTGCTTCCCCAGCATCAGGTGAGCCGTACAAATGAGAGGTAATTTGACAAGCGAGCCGGCACGGAGCAGCCAGTGCAGTCAATGCAGAGTGCTCTAATGCTCTTAAAAGCCCAGCGGCAAGCCCAGGCTGGGTGATAATGGCCTGAACCCCACCAGGGATTTCCCGAGTCTAACCTCCAGGCCTATGGCTGTGGTGCTCCGTCTCCATTGGGCTCATTAAGGCATGGCGGAGACAGCATCCGACAGAGGAGCTCCCCCGGCCTTGGTCTAGATTTATGGAGAAGAGAAGTTGCCAGGAAGGCGAAGTAGACATCAGTGGGGCTTCCCCCAGGATGATGAGGTCCCAGGGGCATGAGGACCGTGAGATGCAAAGTGAACATAGATCAGTGCTGAGCTGTGCAGAGACAGGAGGGCGTTTGCTCACCGTGGGACCCGGGTGCACTTCACCGTTCAAATCCTTAATTTCTTCGTCTGTAAGATAAAGCTGATGCTACCTATCCCAAAAGGTGGCTGTGAACGTGAAATGTGAAATGGCAGTATTGGTCCTGGCACAGAATGAATGGCCAAGAAACAGTAGCTATTTTTATATTGTTATATGTGACCGTTGGTGTCTTCTGCCACAAGGAAATACCCCCACAAGTGCCCGACCCTGAAAAGTGGAAGTCTGTGGATCTTTCAGACCCAAAGGCAGTCTCGCCCTGAGTGGGATACGTGCTCCTTCGAGGAAGATCTATTGAGATGGGGACATATCTGCCTAAGGTGGTTACTGTTTCTATCAGCTCCCTCAAATAACCAGTCACTTCAGCCAGAATGTATGCAATTTATCTCTCCTCCAATATTCCGTAATGTTAGCATTTTTCCCCATTTCTATCCATCCCTTTCCCACCAGTGCCATGTGCTACATTGGACCATCCTACAAGGGAGCTGTAGCCTGGGAAGCCTGCAAGTACAGAGGAGTCCACGCCTGTCTCCTGGTCATTCCTACTGCTAACTCTCCCCAGAACCAGCATATGTACATAATATCCCCATGACCGAGAAAGACGGGTGCTAGCAGTTGGAGTTACAGTTTTTAGCTCAGTGAAAGAAGAGTAAAGAAGTTTCCATGGAGTAGAGCCATCCAACATGTACACGTACACATATACACATATGTGAGAAAGAAATTCAAGGGGTCACAGTCTAAATCAAGTCCACTCTAAGCTCACACATTGGAAGACACGTTATTGTTAAGACTTTAATCCTTTCCAAATTAATCTGTAAGTTAATTCCAATCCGAATGCCAAAGGACAACTTTTTTTTTTTTAAAGATTATTTATTTATTTATTTATTTGACAGAGATAGAGACAGCCAGTGAGAGAGGGAACACAAGCAGGGGGAGTGGGAGAGGAAGAAGCAGGCTCATAGAGGAGGAGCCTGACGTGGGGCTCGAACCCGGAATGCCGGGATCACGCCCTGAGCCGAAGGCAGACGCTTTAACCGCTGTGCCACCCAGGCGCCCCCAAAGGACAACTTTTGTTGAAAAATCGAGTTTTGTTGAAAAATGATGAGTTCATTGTAAATTGTATGTGGAAATGCAAAAGGCCAAAAATAGTCCGAGCAATCTTGAAAAAAGAAGAACAAAGACACACACTACCTGATTTCAAAATTTCTTACAAAGCTACAGTAATCAGGAGAAGGTGGTATCAGCGGAGGAATAAATAGGTTAATGGCAGAGAATAGAACTTAGTAATAGGCCCACATATAGAGAGAGACAATTGATTTTCAACCTAGGTACCCAGGCGATTCAATGGGGGAAGAGAGTTTTTCCATAAATGGAGCTAAAACAACTGGACAAAGTTGCAGGGAAAAAAACGAAACTTGACCTCTGTCCCACCCCACACATAAAAATTAATTTGAGATCGATGTATAGATTTAAACATAAAAGCTAGGATAAAAACAGGCTGGACAATGATTTTTTTATAAAGGGCACAAAAAGTACTAAATGTAGACAAAAGTTTTGATGAACCGGATGGCATCAAAATCAAGATATTCTGCTTATCAAATGACACCCTCGAGAAAATAAAAAAGAGAACACAGGCTGGAAGAATATAGTCACAATACGTATACGTCCCCCCCCCCCAAAATACTGAATTTAGACTATATGAAGAACTCCTACAAAACTATACTAAAAAGACAAAGCAGTCTAATTAAAAATGGGCAAAATACTTGACCAGCTATTTTGCAAGAGAAGATACACAGATGACTGATAAGCCCGAGAAAAGATGTCCATCATCACTTGTCATCAAGAAAGTGCGAGTTAACGCCCTAATGAGACACCATCTCACATCCGCTAGAGTGACTACAATTAAACAATTCACAACACCAAATGTCGGCAAGCTTGTGGAGCAACTGGGATTCTCGTACACTGCTGGTAAGAATACAAATGAAATTACTACTTGGAAAATGGTTTGGCCGTGTCTTATCAAGTTAAGCATGCAACCATCCTATGACATGCTAGGTATTTACTTCAGAAAAAATGAAACCATTTTTCCCTAGGAGACTTGTGCAAGAATGTTTGTGGCAACTTCGTTCATCATTGCCAAAAACAACCAAATGTCCCTCAAGAGGAAAACAGTAAAGCAGAATGTAATATATTCACACTACGGGCTACTTTTTAGCAATAATGACTTCTGTGTAACAGCTGATACATGCAAGAACGTGTATGAATGAGGGAGTGAATTCATTTATACGTGAACTTGAGATGCATGGGTGAATCTCAAAAAAAAAAAATGTGGCATAGGGGCACCTGGGTGGCGACAGTTAAGCGTCAGACTTTTGACTTTGGCTCATGTCATGATCTCAGGGTTGGGAGAGGGAGTCCTGTGACGTCTCTGCCCTGGATATGGAGCCTGCTTAAGATTCTCTCTTCCTCCTCCTTCCGCCCCTCCCCCGCTTCTCTCTCTCAAAAAAAAAAAAAAAATGTTGCATGAAAGAAGCCAAACAAAAAAGAGTGCATACTATTTATTACATTTCCATGAAGTTCAAGAACAGGCAAAATTAATCTGTGGTGATAAAATTCAGAACAGTAGTTGTCCTTGGGTCTAGGATATATTAAAGGAGGCACAAGGGAACTTTCTGGGCTGGTGGAAATAGTCTATGTCTGGATCGTAATGAGAGTGACACAGTTACATAGTACACATTGATCAAGTCTCATCAAGCCGGACACTTAAGATCAATGCACTTTACTGTATGTAAATTTTACCTAAAAAAGTAATTCAGAATTCATCCTAGTTTGTAGGTTTGCTTTTTCACAGTGGGGTCTGTTAGTAATTCAGAAGCTACTTTCTGTATATTCTAGGCTGCAGCAAATAAGTACATTTTTTGAGGATAATTGAAGCCAAATCTCTCCCTGTTGAAGAAGGGAGTTAAAATCCTGGTTTATCCCGTGACGTGCGGGCACAGAGGAGTTTCTTTCCTGTGATGTGAAAGACATGGTGAAAAAGCTATATGGCACAGCAAAAGCAGAGCTCCTGAGGTCTGTCACCGGAAGAGTGGGCTTGTCACAGGCCCAGGCGGGGCTCCGGGGACCAGGCACAGCTACAGGGAGCCTTCCCTGCCCCGCGGCCCCGCGTTCTCCTCGTCCTGCTTTACGGACAGTGCGGGGAGCTGGCTCTCCGATCTTCCCATCTGCCTTTGACCCTGGATCCAAGGGTTTGGTGGCCCACACGGGCTGACAGCAACCTTCTTTATGTTTTCTTTTTTTTTTAAGATTTTATTTATTTATTCGACAGAGACAGCCAGCGAGAGAGGGAACACAAGCAGGGAGAGTGGGAGAGGAAGAAGCAGGCTCACAGCGGAGGAGCCTGATGTGGGGCTCGATTCCTGAACGCCGGGATCACGCCCTGAGCCGAAGGCAGACGCTTAACCGCTGTGCCACCCAGGCGCCCCATTCTTTATGTTTTCTTAATACATTTTCTCTATTCCTTGACTGTGTACTCAAGATTCTTAAAAGTTAGTGATTTTTATCAGAGCCAGCTAGCAACACAAAGTGTGACCGGGATCAACCCCGTGATTCACCTGCAGGGCACGCCCGGGGCTCCAAGACTTTTCTTTTTGCTTGTTCCAAGTTTTACAGCATGAATACAGCTTTCCTTCTTCATCCTTAGGAGGGTGCAACTTCATGCTGTCGGGCACACATTCCAGTTCAAGGAATCATGGAGTATTGCCCCTTTTTTATTTTTCATGCGTCTTTTCCATCTGTGCCAGGGTTTCTCAACCGTGACGCTGTTGACATTGGGGATGGATAGTTCTTCACTGTGGCAGGGAATGGAATCGGTTCTGTCCAGCAGCATCCCCGGCTTCTACCAGAAGCCCACCACCCCCCCGTTGGGACAACCATAGATGCCTCTGTGTAGAGCCAGACATCCTCTTGGGGGCAAAAGTGCCTCTGGTGGAGAAACACTCTCTTGAACTGAAATCTTACCAAAGATTTCAAGTATTTTATAACGGCTACACTTTATAGCCAATCTGTTTTCTCCCCAGTCAAGGCTTTTATTATAAATAAATAAATAAATAAATAAATAAATAAATAAATAAATGCTGGGTGAGGTGTAACCCCACTGTCCAGCTGTCTCCTCCGGCATCTGTCCATCTCCCTGTCTTTGCAAATTGCAATGCCTCATTGATCCCTCCTTTCATAGGTGCCATTATCCATTCATATTTTGACTCTAAGAGATGTTCGCTCAAGTCACGTCCACTGTGTCTAATGGTCTTGGTAATTTAAAAGCTTCCTGCCAGGAGGCATTTCCCACTATTGACTCTGGGCTTCTGGAAAAAGCGTGCTGCCTTTGCATGATACGGTTGGGTCTCCCGCCCCCTTCCAAAGGTTCGGGTGTCGTCTACAAACAAAACAGTGGAACGTGAAGAGTTTGTATTCACTTGCTTGTGATTTTAGTCCCAGGGAGATGCTGACCGGACAGTTCTTCCTGATGCTGTGGGGGGCGGGGGGAGTGGATTCCGGGTAGAGAATAACGGGGAGGTTATTGTCCTATCTCCACCCCCTCCCTTCCATTCTGAATGGGTTTTCTTTTTTAAATCTTCGGGGCACTTCTTAATTGCAGACAGGTTTTGTGGTTCGAGTATTGTTTGAAAATCTACATTGCATTTCACTCTTGGAAAACCATTTTTTTTTTCTTTTCTTGGAATAATTTTGCAAGATGGAAATGCTTCCATGGGGTGGACGTTTGTCCCCTCAATGTTCTTAGGGAGGAAAAACGAATATATGCTCAGCAATTAATCTGCTGGTGATCCTAAGTGACTTTTGGCAAAGACCTTCCCTCCGAGTCAACTGCTTCTCTTTCCATTTCTTCTACCGAAACTCCGTGACATGTTCTGTATGATACAGGCTTATCAGCCTCTGAGCGTTCTGTGGTTCTCTCTCTAGAACTCTGTTCAAGTCCTATGCCATTTACTCTGTCATTCATGCAAATAGATTACTGAGAACAGGAAACGAAGTAAGGCACACGGTCTAAGGTGGTACGTGTGTCATGCAAGACGCATCAGGTCAATGTTACAAGGATTCACTTGCTTGAGGTTGCTCCTATTTGGGGGGGGGGGTCTGAAATATTTCTTATTATGATCATCTGTCCTCAAAATATTAAGGCACAATTTCGCGTCTTCAGCTGGTATGTGATGCTATTCACACAGCGTAGTGAATAATGGCTTGTGGCCAAAAGACAATCACTCTGCAGGCCCAGGAAACAGGCCAGCGGGGCACGCTGCCCCCCCCCCCCCCCCCCCCCGCGGCACACGGTGAGGCCTGTCCTCACCTGCGGCGGCTTCCCGGGGCGTTAACGGCATGCGACTGCCCTAAAACACAGAGCAAGTTTCATCAGAGATGCCATGGGCATCGTCTCAATTTTTTTCCTCCAATGGAGTCTTTTTCTTCCCACCCTCATTAGAGAAATCTACCACAAGTTAGTTCAAGTGTGAGAGAAATCTAGCTGTGATATGAGGGGACTCAGAAGCCTGGGGGGGTTCTTCTCTAGGAGTGTAGCGGCCTTCCTCCGGCCCCGACGCAGGGTTTGGGGGCTCATATTCTTCAGGGAAGGCCACGCGGTCTTTGAGGAGCACACTGCAGCTGAGTGTGGTTTTTTAGTTTTGTGGGTTCAGAGTTACCTCTCTGGTGGAGAATGCCGATGGTCCCCTAGCACCCATTCTCTCCTTCCTTTTAGTGACAGAATTTCCTGAGTGTTGACCGAGCACTTGACCACAGAGTTGGAGACAGCCTTCTCCAGCTTCCCCTGTGACGGGGGTTGGTGGACAGGCTCCCTGTTTCAGACAACAGGTCTGAGGCGCCAGGTGCCATGTCCAGGGTCACTATGGACACCTCTCTCCATCACCAAGTTCTATCGACTTTATCTCAGTTTCTCTCAAAGGCAACATCTGCGTTCTTCAGCTCCACCATTACGTTGCTGTGCCAAGGCCCCATGGTTCTTCCCCTAAACCCCATCAAGGGCCTCCTCGCTGCACCCCCTTTGCCCACCATCTACCCCAAATCCAGTCTCCCCACGGTTGGAGGAGTGTGCCTTTCACAAGACCAACTGTCTCTACCCCATCAGCGCCTGTGACACACACCAGGACTTCTCGGGGCTCCTTGGAGGAAGATGAAACCCATTCAGGTGGCCCATGAGCCCGGCAGGCTCCCGGCACCCCCCACTTCTCCCTGCCAGCCTGGGCCCACATGCACGGCCCCTGCTCTTTTCCACTCGGGGAACAGCTGCTCACTCTTAGCTTTGCTCCCTGGGAAAGCATTCCCTGAGCGTCTTGACGGGGGGACATCTACCATGAAGGGCTCGGACACCAGCTGCCCACCTCCCACCCCCCCTCCCAGTACCCAGCGGGTCCTGCAGAGCACTCGTCCCTGCTGCAACTTCGTTTATGTGACTTTTTATTCAGATCTCTTCCAGGGAACAGCAACGTCCCCTAGAGCAGGGACTGTGTCTCTTCTTCCTCCTCTTTGTATCCACAGCGCCTGACTCAGGGTTAGAAGGTCATGTGCAAGGTAGACCCACTTTTCCCCGCTCCCACCCACTGCTTCTGTTCAGACCAGCCTCGTCTCTCACCCAGGCCAGACGACCAGGTCTGGCTCGTTTGCACTTGTATCAACCGGAACAGGGGCAGCAGGTGGGGAGGAGGAGGGTCTGGGGTACGTTCTGGAAGCAGAGTACAGGACTTTCTATGCACATGGATGGAGCAGGATGGAGAAAGGGAGGACTCAAGACTTGGCATTCCCTACAAGATCCCTCAAGCCCAGCGTTCTTACCTTTTTTTTTTTTTTTTTTTGAGAGAGAGAGCGCGCGCGCACAGGAGCGGGGAGGGGAGCAGAGGGAGAAAGAGAATCTTAAGCATCCTCCATGCTCGGTGCAGAGCCAGACATGGAGCTCGATCCCACAACCTTGAGATCATGACCTGAGCTTAAATCAAGAGTCAGATGTTTAACCAACTGGGCCACCCAGATGCCCCCCCCCCCCCCCCCGGTGTCCTCATCTTGAGGCTTACAAGTGTTGCGTTCTGGTTCCTGATTTTTTCACAAGTTGTGTTTCTCACCTCTTCTTTTTCCTGCCTTCCATTCTCCCTCCCCAGTGCCAAGCTGTAGCCATAATGGACAACGTGCCGTTGTCCCCTGGATTCCCCACGTTCCCTCCATCAGCCGCACCCCATCCTTTCCCCGGCTAGCACTGACACTTCATTGCCACGAGAAGCTGCCTCTCTAGAGAAGATGAGGCTGGCTGGGTGCTTTCTCCTGTGTGCTCTCTAGTACCCCATACTGAGCCTACTGTCACCAGCACCTTGCATGGCTGTGTCCTTGCTGATTTCCACATCCCCCACTAGATTACAAGCTCCGTGGGGGGCAGGCGGGGGTCTTAGTCACTGTCACACTCCCCAGACCTAGCACCATACAGTCAGTAAACCCTTGACATGCAGTCAAGGCTCAAGACACATTGAATATACACATAAATAATGAGATGATTAAAGCAGCTCAGAGCAACTTGCCAACTTTCTCAAGGCCCCTTGGCGGTAAATGGCAGAGCTAGGATTCAGATCTGTTAAGCAAAGACTAGAGTCTTTCTGTGTTCTCACTCTGCCTCCCAAAAGTGAAAACGATGAAAACAGGAGCCTGTTTGTGGGTGGGGGAGAGAAATTCTAGGAAAGCAGTTCCATTGGTCTCTCCCTTCCCAGAAATGGCACCAGTGGCCAGCAAGGCCCTTCCTCGGCCACATGCTGCAGAGTTGGGGCAGAGGAAATGAGGGGCTGTGTCAGACAAAGCATCTCAGACATCTCAGCTTCGAGGGCCCGTCCTAGATAATTTGTCCAGCCTCTGGCTTACCACCTGCTTCTCTTCCCAGCACTTCTTGATCACGCCCGTCGGTACAGACTTTCTGGAGTACTTATTCCCCTTTTGAAAGAAAACAGTCCTGAGGAATTGTTGGGAAAGGCTAGCTTATTTTTATTCTATTGTGGACATACATCTGTCAGATGTCTAGATATTTAAAAATGAATATGTACGGGCACATAGTGTATTTGCCTGCATTTGCAAGGCTGCTTTAAAATCCGTGGATACCCATGCCTATTGGTGTTCGAATGTGAAAGTGTTCTTCCTTTAGATCTTTGGAAAGGTGAGACCGTCTGGCCTAAGAGTTTTCACAGGTAATGCTGTACTTCTTAGTGGATTTATGAAAAGTTATCTCAGGACTTTTGCTTCATGGCTTCTCTTAAAAGCTGCTAGCTGTTATCTCTGTCCTGGGAAAAATGTGTAGTTTTATTTTCAAATTAGATCCTAGGGTTAATTTAAAGATTATGCCAAGTGTATGTTCCAAATCCGCTCACTCCATCTGACCCGCAGGAACACATCTGCTCTGCGTCCGCCCCACCCAACTTCTGATGGTGGCGTATGTCTGATTCCTTTGATTAAAGAGAAGGGTTTGTTGGGATGTCATGTACAGTATATCAAAGGAGATCAGGCACCCGTCTGCAAGTCAGATGACAAAAGGAGCAATCGGGTTGGGCTAAACGGACGTCGTGAAGAGTCGGCTCGGGAATGAGTCATGATTTGGAAAGGTGTTCATTGGCGGTGGTTTTGGTAACCGTCACACACAAGTCCCAGGGTCTGCAATGTTCAGCGAAGCAGGGTAATTTCCCAAGTATTCCCTTCTCTCCCTGGCACAGAATCCCAGCCACGCTGTACAACCAGCATGGCAAGGGAGATTCCACAACATTTGGCAACAATTTTCCAAACTGAGATTTGCCCAGCTGTGCCGTGGAGGGGTCTAGATTAAGAAAGCACCTTACCTTTAATCAAAGCATGATGAAAAACGTTCGTTTCTGAATAGCAAGGCTGCCTGAGAACATCATTTCCTTCTTATTGGAATCAAAATATACATTGTTTTCTGTATTTTTTTTACCTCCTGGAATAATTGGCTTCCACGTTGGACCATCATTGCAGTTTCTGTATCTGAGATGTGGGCTGTCCATCTGGGTTTTCAGAGACGGGAGCAGAAATGAGTCTCCATGTGTGGGGCTGCTTCCCAGACCACGGAGCTCTCACTACCGAAAGCATGGGGTATAGCCCAGCAGCACCGGCTTCCTGTGAAACCCAGAATACGGAATCTCAGGCCTGTCCCAGACCTACGGAATCAGAACCCACATTGTAACATCATGATTCAGGCAAGTCAGACATCACAGTCTTTTCTTTTCACGGCCTGATCATTTTTAAGAGAGAAAATTACATCAAGTGGCAAAAAGCTAGTGGTCCCTCTACGCAGACACAACAGTTCCCTATTTCCTCCCTCTGTCCTTTTTTTCTTAATGTTTTTTTATTATATTATGTTAGTCACCATACAGTACATCCCTGGTTTCTGATGCAAAGTTGGATGTTTCATTAGTTGCGTTCTTTTTTTTTTTAATGTGGATTTTTTCCCAGCTCTCTTGATGTGTGATTGGCAAATAAAAATTATCTATATTTGCGTGTATCTAATCACCACACTGCACACTTTGAACTTACACAATGTCATGTCAATTATAGCTCAGGAAAGCTGGGGAAAATTGTATCTATTCAGATTTCCTCAAAATATATTTCATTCTTTTCTTGCTCCACTGAATTATTAAGCATCTACTATGTGGAAAAAAACTAAGTCCCGCCAAATGACAAAAGCCAAGTCTGTTTATTCTGAACTTGCTTGGAAAGGGAGTCAGTCACTGTCCCCAGCGTCTGGGCAGAGACTCAAAAGCAGGCAGAGCAGGGAGCCAGCTTTATAGTGGGAAAAGGGAGGCTTCCAATGTGCCCTGATTGGAGGCTGTTGGGGGGGGGGGGCTGCAGGTGGACTAACCAGAAGTAGGACATCCAATGTGATTGGTTAGGGGTAACATTTGGCTTTCTCTGGTTGATCCCAAGTTGGAAACAAAGACAAAAACTAGGGAAGCTCTTCATTATTAATGAAGTCCTGGCCATTCGGGGCTGACCATTACAGAAGTGATTGCTTTGTTGCCTGGATTGCTGCTGGAGATAGCAAGCTGGCCCCCTGCACAGCCGGCTCATAGCAGGCCAGCTTCCTAGACTGATGAGTGTAGGTAACATGATTGGTTTTCTAGACAGGATGTAAGGTGAAGGTCTGTTTTTATATTTGGTCTCATTCTTATCCACATGCATATTCAATCTCTCAGGTATATCCCAGGTGCTTGGTGCTGGGAGACGAGGTCATGAAAAAGTGATGTCTGCTCTCGGAGAGTTTCCTGTCTAGTAGTTACCATTGTTATTAATTTAGAAAAGTTCTTTTGATGCAATAAGACATGAAAAAGACACGAGGAGTCAAGATTGGAATAGAAGTTTACCCATATCATTATTTTCATGTGGCCTAATTGCAGTCTTTGGCGTTAGCGTGTGGGATAAGGCGGACTTTTAGGCCAGGGGGTTGATGGTGGGGGCAAGAAGCAGCTTACTTTTTTGCTGAAATTAGAGTGATTAGAGTATCACAGAGACCTCCTGCTTACGTGGCACCCACCGGGCCAGGTGAGACCTGAGCCTCGGGAATAATCCCAGTCTCTGGACGTACCATAGTCCCGTGCACCCTAAACTGGCTGTGGGGGGGGGGGACTCCATCCCATACACAGGCACAGGCAAGACGACTGGAATGAGCCCACAAAGATCACCCCAAAGCAAACATCTTAAACATCCTCTCCATCCTCTTCTGGGGACCCAATATGCCTCTCTTTGCCACGGGTGCTGGTGTAAGACACAACCCCAGGCGTTGCTGCTTGAGGCAGAGCCCCAGTGAGAACATGGAAGGAAGAAGGATAGTTAACTCATTTTTCTCCCGTTCTCTGAAAAATCAATATCTCACCTCCTCTTCTGCTCAGAAGAAAGAAGGGCCATCTTACAGGGTAAGCTGGCTTTGTGCTGTGTGGACTCAGATGGCGGAGTTGGGGGCAGAGTCCCAAGGGACCTGTCACCCCTGACCCACCGCAGCATGAGCTCCCTCAGTAGCGATGTGCCCTCCATCCATGGGACGGAACGCTGGGTGACAGCTTGCCGGGGATGCCTGGGATGCTAGGGAGAGCATGGGAGACCACATGGTAATGTCCTCAACACCCACCCCTTCCCCACACCCGGCTGTGTAGCAGCATGTGATATGAATGCTTGAAGAGTGAGTTCTTTTTGGTCTCGGTCAACCAGGACAACCACAAATCCTTTGTCACTATGATTACCTGAGCCAGTCAGCTTATAGCATTCTCCAGTGAACTTGTGACCCAATTTAGTGCTCTGGGCTACAAGGTGAAGCACTTCTGAGAAATAAAAATGCTTACTCACCTTTTCGATAGCACTTTAGGAAAGGATACTCTCTGACCTAGAGGGCACGGTGTGTACATGTGAAGCCAGGAGCTGCTGCAACCATTTTGCCCTCATGGGGGAGACCAGGTTTAGGATGAAGCTTTCAGGGAGGATGAAGTCAGAGCATAAAGAGAGCAAGAAACACCATCCTTAATTTCCTCACTAAACTGCTGGATCAAACCAGCCCTGAAGCCCACCCAACAAGGTTATAAAAGCCAATAAATCCCTTTATTCTTTGAGCTAATTTCAGTTGGGGTTTCTGTTTCGCCACCTTGACTAGAACTTATACAGAGGGGATGCCTTTCCTGGAAAAGAACCAGGCCAAGTTGACTTTTGAGGATGTTTCATATTTCCAGACATTTCACAAGATAAACATCCTCATCAAGGACTACTGCTGGGCAAACAAATTACATATTTAACCCCAAATTCAAGAAGCTGAAAGACCAACCTAGACTCTCTGGGTTTAGAAGTGCTTCCTCCTCAAATATTGCGTAAGGGACTGAATGGGGCCTGGGGAGCAGACCAAAAGAGGGAGCGTCTTGGCTAAGGCCTGTGACAGACAATACTTCACAGTGTGCTTCCTTCGCCCAGTGTCTGACACTGTCGTGACGATGCCCTGTTTGCTTATAAATTTGGTTTTGTTTGGCGGCGGCAGCCCTGCTACTTCTCAGACACATCGGCATCCCGGCCGTAAGTGATGAGTAAGGCCTCAGAAGGTCTGTCTGCTTTTCCCTAAGTCTCTTAAGAGGACTTCCCGCTTCTGTAGGCAGCCTCCCCCTCGTGTGCGTGTCCCGCACCGGGATGCATGTCAGAGCTCTACAGCAGACTGAAAAACTGTAAACTCGGGGTCCAAGGTAACTTTTTAAAATAAATAAAGAGGAGCAAAGACACGATCGTCCGCAGGGATGTTTCCGCTTGGCCGTGGTTCTGTCATCTTCTCTGGCCAAGAGTATGGGCTGAGTCGTGAACCTAATTGTGGACCTGCGTGGGCTCGTTAGGATGCCAGAAACGCTGGGTCATACTTCCTCCAGAGCATGGGCAGGAGAGAGGGGTTGCTATTTCTCTTACAAAGAGGAGTTCATGGCCTGTGGGAGTCCTGGGTTTATCAGAGGCCTCGGTGGTCACTAGGGCAGGCTTCGGGATAGCTTCGTCAACCATGCTTCTCAGGTGTACTTGGCAGCAGGAAGGAGAGAGGGCGCTCTTCCTCTCCGACAGGGACAGGGGTTGGTGGGCCTCCCTGAGGCCACAGCTGGGGGCCCTCGGTTCTGTGTGGGAGGGGCACAGGGTGGAGGAGAGGCTCAGGACCGCGGAATGCACAGGACTGGCAGGCTTCCGGAGATGCCTTTACCTGCCCACCCCCCACCCTGTGACCTCCAATCACACATCCCCACCCGACGTTCCCCGGAGCGAGGCCTTCTTTCACAAAGCCTCGGATGCTGGGTGTTAGGATGTGTCTAATGAGTTAGTGAGAGGCTGGCCCCAGCACCCTAGGCAGAGGCCAGGACCTCTCTTCCTAAAAGTGTATTTTCAGCTAAACCTTAGCCTCTCCCGGTATCGCCCTCCCCTGTTCCCCAGTGACAGCTGTCTGCAATGTAATGGCTTAGCATACTTTCAAGGTCTCCAAAGTACCAGCCACTATTGCTGCTGTGGGTCTGCCCTTGCCACAGCTGTGCCAACACAAAGCCTTTAAAGATCGCCAAGAACCCATTTCCACACTGATGGGTTTTCCCAAACAGGCAGCCTCGACACCTGTCGGTCACCTTCAACCACCCCGCCCCACCTCTCCCACAGGCAGTAACTCACGGGAATGCAGACCGGCAAAGGGGCCCAAGGACAGTGGTGTCACCCAGCCCCTTTCAAGGGTTCAGTACTTGCCCTTCCGCCTGGCCTACGATCCTGTCTCTCCCTGGTGACTCTGATGAAGGAGAACAGAGGTTTGTACCCCCTGCCGCACCTCCGAGCCTGGGGTCCCGTGCCGATGCCCTTCCCATAGCGTTCTGTACAGGGGTCACATCTCGTTCTCTTCCTTGGGCAGCTGCTGTGCCCAGAAGAGTGGTGGCCTCCAGTGCCAGCCCCTCTCTCTGCTATGGGACCAGATGGCCTGTAGCAAATGCGACCCAGGACCGGCAGCAAGGACAAGGGAGTTTCCTCACTCACCTCCAGTCCCCTGAGGGACCATGGGTTGACTTTGGTTAACTAGGCAGGGAGGACACCCCGCAGAGCACGGAGACTACGTCCTGAGCCAAAATGAGTTTGGACTCTTTGCCACAGGTAACAGCGCCCAAGTGTTTGTGTTCACGGAGGGCTGCCGAGGCACGGATGGGCCACCGTCGTGAGTCGCGGGTAGACTTTCTGTAAGGTGGTAATGTGTGTTGTTGCTTATAAACGCACGTGCCCTGGGAAACACTTCAGACGTCATGTTGGCGCTCAGATGCGTGGTCTCCAGGTCTCCCCTTCGGGTCCCCCATTCCCTCCCAAGCAGGGCCGTGGAGGAAGGGAGTGGGCATTGATCCTTGGGTTCTAAAAGGTCTCCACCTGCATCTAGTTAGAGAAGCTGATTTAGGACCACGAAGCCTTAAACGGAGAAAATATTCTCAATGTGTCCTCCAGGTGGGGTGGGGTGGGGCGGGGAGGGCGGTTGATAAATAATGCTCCTTTTTTTCCCCTCTCCCAAATATGGAACCAATTGATAAATATATGACATGTGAAACAGATGGATAGAGATTTAACCCATCAGCTTTATTATTAATGAGCTGATTGGAAAAGATGTCTTTAGACTCCTGGCCCAAAGGGCTGGCCAGCACTAGCTATATACGTGCCCCCCATGTTGCCCCTGGACAGATGCTGGGGGCAGCCAAGGGGGGGAAGGTTCAGGTCAGTAATCGGCGCATACGCACCCAGGACGGTGGCCTGGCACCTGCCCCAGGCGAGAGGGAAGGGAAGCGACAGGCTTCCTCCGCACGTGAACCAGAGTGTGTCAGCTTCTTTTTGATCTAATAACTCAGGCCCCCCACTCCCCGCATGAAGAGAGGAAGGACCCAGATGAGAGGCAAGGGGTGTCCCTCTCGATGTAAGTGCCTGCACTGGAAAACAGGAGGAAAAGGGAACGGATGGCCTTCCCCAAACACGGGGGAGAGCCAAGTTTGCTTCGTAAGCTGACATCCCTCCTCCCCCTGCAGAGAATCATAACGACTCTTCCACAAAGAGTTGATAACATTTTGAAAGTCAGGAGAGTCTGGCCTCGTGAGGTCATTGGGCAGCATCTAGGGGTACAACAAGTCAGGGGGCCCCGGCTGTAGTCCCTGACAGCACTGCCGACAGGCAGCTGGCCTCTTCGTTCCACAGCTTGCAGGTCCGAGTCATCCCTGGTGACCACGGCTCGAGGTGGCTGTGGGCGGAGCCTGGGCGGGGGTCCTGGAGAGGTGCTGTGTGTGTGCCCGCCTGGAGACCTCTCCCAGCGTGTCACTAAGGTGCCGAGGACACAGGATACGTGCTGCCCTTACCCGGTTCCTGCCTGTCCCTGCACTTTGCTCACGTTACTGCTTCACCCGCGGTCTCAGCTCCTTAGCTCACTGGTCATTTTCTCAGGAAGGCTCTGCCCTCACACACTCGCCCCCACTGCTCAAGCCTTTACTGTCCAGTCTCGTAGGTCTATGGTCCTTTCCTTTGGGACTAATACTGGGGATGTGGTTTTGTGCTTGTTGGTATGATTCTTTGGTCAAAGTCTGTTGGCCCCGATAGACCATCAGCTTCAGGAGGACAGAGACTGTGTCTGCTTTTGCCTCCTGCTGTATCCCCAGCACCGTGGCCAGCACATAGAAGGGGCTCGAATAGGGGAGCCTTGAATAAATGAAAAAGTGGGTGATTTTCCTACCACACCAGAGAACAAAGATCGAAACCAAGGTAATCCGCACTCCCCATCTGTTGAAGCACAGCAGGACTGAAGAGTCACGTGCAGAGTGGTCAGGAACTTGAACTCTCCAGGCACTGCCAGGAGTCCAACCCTACTTCTCAGCCATTATTCGTAGTGTGACTTTCGGCAAATTACATAACCTGGCTTCCGGTTTCTTTTCCTGTTATCTGGGGACAATAAGAGGACCCCCTTGACAAAGTTGTTGTGAGGACAAACCGTACATGTAGTGGCAAGACACTGCCTGGTACAGAGTAAGGACTCCGCAGACGTTGGCGATTATTGTTCCTGGAGGAGGGAAGGTTGGTGGGTAGACGCTGAGAAAGACCCGCTAGAAGTTATATTGACTCGTTAGCTGGAAGGGAAGGTTGTCTGCTGGTGAGGCTGGAGGAGGAACGAAGTGGGATTTGAAAGGGCTGCCATAGGGGCACCTGGGTGGCTCAGTTGTGTAAGCGTCTGCCTTCGGCTCGGGTCATGATCTCAGGGTCCTAGGATCGAGCCCCGAGTCGGGCTCCCTGCTCATTGGGGAGTCTACTTCTGCCTGCCTTTCAAGCTCTCTCTCTCTCCCTCTCTCTGACAAATAAATAAAAATATTTTACAAAAAGGAAAAAAAAAGAGAGGGTTTCTATAAGATTGGGAAGAGGAGGTGGCCTGACTGCAAGGCAGAGCTGAGCTCCCCTGCGGCCGGAGGCTGACTGCGGAGCAGCGCGGACCAGCAGAAGCGAGCAATTCTCCATACAGCTCCAGCAGCCAGAGGAGGGGCAGGGAGATGGGAAGATGGGTCCGTGCAGGACTGAGGTTTTGTAGGGCAGAGATCTCAGAGTTAAAAGCAGGGCAGAGGCAGGATATCAGCAAGGAACAGGACCTGGTGCCTGTTTAGTGTGTGATAAAGGTGACAGTTCAAATAAGAAAAAGCATACTCGATCAACAATGGAGGGGGCCCTCGGGTACCTCTTTGGGGAAAAGGTAAAGTTAGATTTTTGCCTAATGTAACATGTCAAAATAGATTATGAATAAATTGGAGTGGGAAGCAGAAGGCAGTGAGTTAAGAAGGCAGAAAACCAAATAAACTTCAAGCGACAATTTTTGTATGTGACCTTGGCAAGTGGAAGGCTTTCCCAAGCCCAACAACCAAGTCAGAAACCATCAGTAAGAGGACTAATATCGCTACAGGAAATGTAAAGCCAAAATGTTTTATGAAAACTAATTCTCCGAGTTCACACTGGGGAAAGGATTTGCAGTATCGATGAGCAAAAAAAGATCTGTCTTCAACATACAAAGTGTCCTCAAGAGATCCTGTTTCTACAGGATGAATGTGTAGGCATTTCGGAAGAAGAAATGCAAACATGGCTAATAACCATATGAAAAATCAAAGTATTAATCAGAACAATCACATGTTAAATCCTTGGGGAAAAAAGATAAAAGTGTTCAACCAATGAGGTTGGGGGGGGGAAGAATGTTGGGAAAATTGGCCAAACTTTAAAAAAAAAAAAGTTAGTTAAATCCTCAATTTAACTCAGACATGAGAAGAAATGCAAGAAGAATTAAAGATTGAAATGTAAATGAGAAAATTATAAATGAGAACATATAGAAAATTCTGTTTTTTATATTCTTGGTAAGGACAAAACTTTTCTTGCTGTAACACCAAGGTTGACGGTTTGGACTACATGAACATTTAAAATTTATGTAAGGCCAAAAAAACAAGCCCAAAGTTGAAAGACGAATGGGAATGAAGTCTTCATAACACGACAAGCAAGGGCCTAATGATATTACATAAGGAGCTCCTAGAAGTCAGCGAGGAGAAGCTGAGCGCACCAGGTAGAAAATGCTCCATGTCTGGGACATCACAAGCATTCAGGAATAAAATATATTATGCAAATAGGCAACGTACCCACGAAGAGCCGAAAATCGTGAAAAGATGCCTTGATGACCCTTGCCAAAAATCAAAGAAATGGGAATTTAAACAGTTAAGGATGTTCACTTTCTATTTGCAAGTTGACAAAGATTTTAAAAGATGGGTCATATCCAATGTGGGTGAGGCTGTGGGGCGAGGGGCGTTCTCCTACTTGGTAGGTGGGAATGGAAATTAAAACAACCTTTCTGGAAGACAACTTGCCGACATGTCAAAGCCTTAAAAATGTGCATACCACCTGACCAGCAAGTATCTGCCTCGGAATTCGTCCCAAGAAACTCATTTTGTGTGTGTGTATAGATTTTGTTTCTCGGGCGGCTCGTCGCCGCTTCCTTTTATGGCTAACGGTCGTAAGCCACCTCCGTGTCCAACAGGAGAATTGGATACATGATTTTTGGCAGGCTTACCAAAAGGCATGCCAAACTACCATTAAAAAATAATGTAAAAGAACATGTATTGACATGTGAAGCGACCCGTGGCATACTTGTACGTGCGTAAAGTAAATTACAAAGCAGAGTGTGTAATGCAGAATGCAAAGAGTAGTTACCCGTAGGGATCAGCTTGCAAGGAATTCTTGTGAGCCTTTCCGCGGTTTCTCCGTATTGTCCACATTTTCTAAATAGGCAAATACTGAGTTGTCATCAGAAGACATGCAGTAAGTGGTATTTTATTGGGGGGGTAGATAAGAAGTATGAAGAATAAATCATCATGTGCTTAAATATTCCGGTTTTCTCAGATCTGTCCAGCCTGTGGATACAAAGGGGGACACATCTTCAAAACTTATTCTGGTTTCAGTATCTCTTGCCCTGTCTTGAGCCACTTACTCCTCCTGGCTGCCTGGAAGCCCAGCTAGGTTATTTCTGGGAGGAGGAAGGGAGGGGTACCTCAGACGCTCACCACCCTGAGCCCGTCCTCCTCTTGCTGCTGTGAAGCCACTTGAGGGCGCCCGTGACTCTGGCTCTGTGACCAAAGGGACCTGTCCGGACAGGACACTGCGTCCTGGAACTCCAAACAACAGGCCTGAGCGAGGCCCAGGGTGCCTGGTGTCCTCACATGCTGAGCCCCTTCCAGAGCAAAGAGAGGGCCCCCTTTCCCATTCTGGTCACATTTTGACAGTTGGGCCCCATTGTCCCCCAGAATTTCTACCCCTTCCCCCCACCCCACACACACACAAACACCCTCTCCAATTCTGCCTTCAGCTCTTCCTTTAAGAAACCTCACAGAGTCCTGGACTGGTCCCCTCCACCACAGCCTACTGTTTCTGGGCCTGTCTTACACTCCCTCCCTTGGGACCCTGGCTCAGACCCCTCCCTCTCCCGTGGCCAGAAACGACAGGCCACAGCCCTAGGGAAAGGCGCCTGGTAAGCCCCTCACAGCTTTGACAGTGGAAGGAGGGTTCGTGCATTCCTCTTGTTCACAGAGTGTGTTAGAAAGGACCGTGTGCACACCCAGGCCTCACCTCCCAGCCGGAGGGGTTTGTGTCCCCATCATCAGACTAGGAGACAGATTTTGTGGCGAATGCCCGCATTCTTAGCCTGAGTCACCAGATAATTCACCTTGTCGCTTGGGTCTTCGTTTCCCCAGAGATCGGGTTCCCGTACCACGCACTCTGCTGAGCACTGGAAGGCTGAGAGCACGATGGGACGCAATGGGTCCAGCGCTCAGGGAAGCGGGCTTGTCTGGTGCAGAGAACACCCGCCCACTTGGCCTTGCTTAATGCGGTACATGGTGGAACCCACACGGTCTCCAGCGGTGATGTGGCCCAGAGGCCAGGACCTGGCGTGCCTGGCAATGAATGCCCAAGGTATTTGGTGAGTCCAGGAGCCCACGAATGGGGCAGTGGGCGGGACTGGCTCCACTCAGTGTTTAAGGGACAGGAAATTCCTACTGGCAGGATGACCTCATGCTGACGGGGCTGGGGAGCGTCTGCCCGGGGCTTAGTCTGGGAGAGGCACAATGGCCTTTCCCAGGACGCACCAAGGCCACCACCCGCAGGTTCCTCCCAGGAGTTCGCAGGTGGCAGCCCCTTTAGTGTCCTGGGGCTTAACCTCCTTGCAGACCCCAGAGCCTGGCTCGGGCAGGCAGGCCACTGCCCATCCATACCCTTCCTGCACCCCTCCTCTGAGGTTTTCTGGACCCTCCTATGGTGCCTAGGGCAACCCAGACCCCACACCCCGACGCGGCTGCAAAACCAGCTCCTTGCCCTGGAGCCTGGGTTCAGAGGCTCTACATGCTCCTGTCCTCCTGGACAGGGTGACAAACAGGAGGGAGGCAGAGCAGGCGCCCTGTGCAGGGTGTGGCGGTGGGAAGGGTGGCCTGGCGGTGGGAAGAAAATTAGGCCTGACTCTGCCTGATGTAGAATTGGAGGTTGGGGCAGCCCAGATGCCTGGGGGTGACATCTGGGCGACACTGGGCACAATTCGGTAGCCATAGCTCGCTCCCAGACCTCCCCTGGACCTGTAACTCTGGAATCAGCCATCAGGACATGCCCAGCATGGGAACTTCCCTTCTGCAATGAGCAGGGTGAGAAGCGGGCAGACGGCGGCCGGGACTCCTGGGCCAGGGCCAAGGGCGGGGTGGCACGTTCCAGGCAGAGATGGCTCAGCCGGAGACACGCCATCGGTAGTGGAGGCCAGGGCTCCAGGCCTTGGAATTGTCCTTGGCGAGGCTGGGGGCTCCTGGAAGAGGCGTAGTGTCTGAGCTCAGTCGCCCCTGCCTCCAGCTCTCCCTGCAGGCCACAGGTGGCATGGAGAGGTGGGTGACCTCAGTGCTCGAGGGCAGAGGCCTGCTGCAGCACGCATCTCCCTCCCCGCAACCCCAGGTGGGGGGACATGGCGCTGCGTGCCCTGGATGGTGTGGCCCAGAGAGACAAGCTTAGGGGATCATATGCCCTGTGTGGAGCTGCATTCCTTGTCCGTGATCTCTCTTGAGGCGTGGCGTGAATACAACTGACGGTCGGGCTGAAGGCAGACAGTTGCACTGCTGGAATGACTGTAGGGGCTGCCTCTGGCCCAGGTTTGGGGGGTCTGCAAGCAGCCTCCTGTCTCACCTGGTCCTAAAGGGCAAACTCCCACCCCCGGCATGAGGCAGGGGGAGGATGGGTGAGCTCTGGAAGCTGAGGTGCTCTGGCCCTCTAGAGGGACAGGGGAAGGTGAAGGCACTCTGGCTTGCCCTAGGAAGGAGCTCAGTTAAGGACTTACAGTCACAGAAAAGTGAAAGTTAGAGCCTTGTCTCACACCCGACAAGGAGCCCTGTGCAGGTGACAGTTCAGAGGGGGAGGTGACGTTTCAGTCTTCGGATTTCATCTGTTCAGGACTTGCTTGTATTTATGGTTCTTCATAAATACAAGGTTTAGCCTGAGTGATGAACATCGGAGATAGAACTCTTAGGAGGTGCAAGTCCGTTTGACACCAAACACGGGGGGTGTCCCAGCAATGAGGAAGAACAGGGAAATGGGGTAGAAACCTAGGCACGCTGCTTGGAAAGCGTGGGCCTGCACCCCCTGGGGTGTCGGCTTCCAGGGGGAGGGCGGGGATTCTTATTGGCTTTTTTGTCTCCCAGCACGTAGCAGACACCCCATCCATACTTGGTGAATGAATGATGCAGGGAGGTGAACCGTAGGCCTGCCAGTGCGCACCTCATAGCCGAGCAACCCCTTTTGCCCGGAACTGGTCTTGATTCAGCCCCGCCCTCCGCCGGTGTCACACTCCACATCCCCTCAGTCATGACAGTCATGACTCCTACCCGGCCGCTGGCTGCCGCACATCGGGAGTGGCAGGTGTTGGGGAGCACGCTGTGAATCAGACAGGATCTCTGCCCTCTGGGCACTCCCAGTCCAGGGCGGGAAACCGACAAGAAGAGAGACGGATGTCATCAGTGGGGTGCTTGTCTGGGGAGAGGATGTGTGTGCGTGCACAGGGAAGGCACAAGGGACAGGGGTGGGGCGAGCCCGAGGAGAGCTCACCGGGTGCTGAGGAACAGGACTTTTCGAGTCCCAGGCAGATCCGGGCTTGAATCCCGGCCCCACCCTGGAAGAACGCCGGGCCAGTGAACTTCATGTGTGCTTCCGTTCCGTGTCTACCGAGTGGACACGATGCCCTCCTCATAGCTTTGTGCGACGATCAAATTGGGATAATTCATGTGAAATGCTCAGCCCAGGGCCAGATACGTAATAAATGCTAATGATGGTATTATTACCGTTAAGGTTTTAAAAAGGCAGTGACCGTTCAGCTGGGGCTTAGAAGAGGACAAGAAAAGAAAGAGTAGCTCTAGGGGATCCCCAGTGAAGTTACGGTAACTAAGCATGTCCGTCCAGGGGAGTAAAGCTGGGAGAACTCGTTCATGACCTCCGCTTGCCCAGGCGGAGGTAGAAAAGATCTAATGAGACGAGTAGGGTGGGGCTTGATGGGCAATGGGAGACATTTGGAATAGCTACCTTGGGGTGGGTTTAAGAACCGATGGGATCTGTCAAGAATCCAGTCATGAGGCTGCACATCTGTATTTTAATGGGCCAATCAACAACATTCCGGCCAGGAGCGAGAACCAAGAGGGCAAATGATCAGGCTGGGCTAGAACTGGCACTGGTCAGTCGGTGGTAGAGAAGGGGACAGGACTAAGAGAGTGAACTCCTGACTGCGTTGTTAAAGAGAGTGGCCCATGATTCCAGGACCTGGCACAGAGCCAGAGCGTTATGGGCGTTACGGACATTACCCCATAAATGGTCGTTGAATTCATGAGTGAAGGAAGGAAGACATGAAGTGAACCTATGTTCTAGCTTGGCGAAGAAAACAATTGAAGGCAGATCCAAGGGTCTGGTCATTGCCTCTTCAACCAATGTACTCAGCCTATTTACTACTGATAAAAGGACGCTGGTGGGTCCTTGACCTCAGGGCAAGCACCGTGGTTGGCAATCCTATTCTCTTCTGTTTTGGTCAATGTGACATAAAGGAATGCTGGACCATAGCCCTTCTCAGTCAATAGCTTTCTGTCTCTGCCCCTCTCCTTCCACCTTGAGCCACTCGTGTCAGAATATGATATCCGGAGCTACAGCAGCCCTATTGCAACCCCAGGGAGACAAGCAATGGACACAATGCCAACGTGCTGAGGATGTTGGAGTATAAGAACCGAGCCTGGGTCTTCGATGGCTGGGCTGAGCTGCCGCACCGGTCCTGGGACTACTTAGCTCCAGACTTCTCACTAAGTGACCGGTAAATGCCATTTTGGAGTAAGCCATTTGTGCTTTACTGTTCCTTGCAGCTGAATGTATCCTAAGTGGCACAGTGGGCAGGGCCACCATTTGCACAATTCACGCTATGGTCTAGTGGAAACACCCAGAAGTTTTGCAGTGTGGCCTCTTGACAACTGGGGAAGGGGCTGGTAGCCTGGGGAAGGGGTCTGGAGATCTTGAAGACTTGGAAAAGTGGGTCGATAGGACCTGAAAAGACAAAAAGCCAACACTCGAAGCCCCTGTGTTCCCAGGATGCTCTTCCCAGGGGACTTTCCCCACCTCCACTCCTGTGCTTTCCCTCCACTGACTACCTGCAGCTTCTGCAGCTCAGCCAGCAGGAATGCAAGCCGGTCTCCTCTACCCACCCTCACTCCAGCCCCCTTTGCCTAGAACTTGCGGTCCTCACTGGTGATTCTCTTGGAGTCTCCATCACCTGGCTTCAGGGGGGTACCTCCATTCCCCCCTTGCACATGGAGAAGGGAGGGTATGGCCCAAGCATAACCAACCCCTTAAGGCCAGAAACCTTCTCGTGGCTCCTTCTGTTGGGAGGGAGAGAGTAGGCAGCTCTCTTGGAGTGGGGTTGGTTGGTCCTTGCACGTCCCAGCAAGCCTTGCTGATAGTGGCCGCTCTCACTGGGAGACCCTGGATCCTCTCAAGATTGAGTTGCTTACTGACTTAACTGTAATACCAGGGCAACGGGAAAATCCCTCTCTCATCCTGTTACTGCCTGATTAGTCACCCTCCCCACCTGCATTCAGAGCCACAGCAGCGGCGTGATTGGAAATTTTGCAAGTCGGAGGTGCAACTATGCTGTGTTTCTGAGTCTTTAAGTCCTTTAGGGCCAAATTTCTCTTCTACATATATATCTGTTTGGGGTCCCTTGAGTACTTTAGAAAATTAATGCCCTGTTGGTCACATTAGCCCAACTTTGGAACTATTGCTGACGTGTGTGTGTGTGTGTGTGTGTGTGTGTGTGTGTGTGTGTGTCTAATGGAAAAGTACTTTGATTGTCTTAACTTTGTGAGGACTAAGGTCTCCAGGGAGCCTAGAGCAGCCCAGATGAGTAATGTAGTTCCAGTAGGAACAACTGAAATCCCAACCCCAGAACGATTCTCCTAAGAGCACCCAGACCTGACTCACTCTTTTCATGAGGCATCTAGAAAGCTACTTTGCCACCACGGGCTGGCCCACCGTTACATCATCAGGACCCAGCACAGTGATGGGCATCCAGTAGGTCCTCGACAATTATTTAAGGAATGTATGAATATTGATATCAAGTTAATTTAGCAGGGTCAGAACTGGTGGTTAAATTTAGTTAAGATCCTTTGAAAAAAAAGATTCTTTTTTCTAGAGAGTGTGTGACCAATAACTAATAGTGTTGTAGATCGTGTGTGCTTTGACAAAGACAGGTAAAGATTCATTATTTGGGTTCATATAAAGAACTGCAAGCAAGTCAGGTGGGGCAAGAATTGAAAAGCATCTTAAGGACAGTTAAGTTGGAGGTCAGTGGTGACCTGAGGTGGGCGATTGCAGGACATAGGTGAGAGGAGGTCACATCACTGAGGTTTAAGGGGTGAATGTGAGAACAGAAATGGAGAGAACCCAGGATAGGCAGTTCTTTGAAGAAGCTTGATCGTGAAGAGAGCAGGATTTTTCAGGGCATTTTTCTACGACCCCCCCGGCCCTCCCTGCTCTGCCTTGGTACCTGAAAGAACAGAAATAAAATCAGCTTATCAAAGTGCACCGTGGAGAAACAACAAATGTTGGTGAGGATGTGGAGGAAAAGGAGCCCTCTTGGACTGTTGGTCGGAATGCACACTGGTGCAGCCATTGTGGAAAACAAAGGTTCCTCAGAAAGTTAAAAATAGAACTGCCCTACCATCCAGCAATCACACGACTAGGTATTTACCCAAAGAATACGAAAACACTAATTCAAAGGGATGCATGCACCCCGATGTCTATAGCAAGGTTATCTACAATAACCAAATTATGGAAACAGATTAAGTGTTCATGGACTGATGAATGGATAAAGAAGATACGGTGTGTGTGTATATATATATATATATGGAATACATAATATGAAGTATTACTCGGCCTTAAAAAAGAATGAAATCTTGCAATTTGTAACCACATGGATGGATCTAGAGAGTATTATGCTAAGTGAAGTAAGTCAGCCAGAGAAAGACAAATACTATATGATTTCACTCATACGTGGAATTTAAGAAACAAAACACACTTGGAAAGAAAAAAAAAAGAGACAAACCAGAAACAGACTCTTAACTGTAGCGAACACGCTGCTGGTCACCGGAGGGGAGGTGGATGGGGGATGGGGGAAGTAGGAGATGGGGATTAAAGAGCGCACTTACCATCATGAGCACTGAGTAAAAGAATTGTTGAATCACTATCTTGTACACCTGAAACTAATACAGCACTGCATGTTATTTATACTGGAATTTTTTTTAAATGCACCCTGAAGAAACATCCCAGGCCAACCTCTTTATCCCCAAGGACCTCCCAAGAGAGGGAAGACAAAACATCGAAGCACCATACTTTGTTTTAAAACCCAAGTCTTTTGAAAGCGTTCTGTTTCCCATCTCCAAACAAACCCACTGACCATTGCCTCAGACACACGAGGCAAATGGCACTTGGCGTCTTAGAGACTCAGTTAGAGAGAAAAAAAAAAAAAGTGAAATATTACATATGCTTGAGGAGGGTTCCTAGAGCTTCTGAAGCCCACGGGGTGTCGTGACTCTTGGATCTAGAGCCTCTTCCTTGTGGTGGTTGGTCGGCTGGGACCCATGACTCCAGAACAACTCAAGAAAGTGGGGGTCCTGGGTGCTGCTTCCGGGGACATCTTCCTATACGCTGTCTGGGAGACTCCCGAGGAAGCCCTTCACTGCTTGACAAAAAGACTAGAAAAGCTCCATCAAATTCATAAACTTACTCTGGTTTCCACTTTAAAATCCAGAGCGATTCCCCGTGGGGCGGGAAAGTTGGGGAGTTCCTTTCCAGTTGGGCACAGGTGTGCCGTGGCTCATCCCTCCTCTGCCCCCATCTCCTTGGCAAGGGGAGCGGAGATGATGGGGGACTCCCTCGGGCCCCCCAGCAGCCAGGATGCTGACCGCTCGGAACAGTGTCTGCTCTTCTGGCTGAAGGGCGGCTCGCTGGCAGGCCAGGAGGCTGGGAGTCGGCGCCATGGTCCTGGGCAGAAGGATGCCTGCCGGTGGGAGGCTCCACGCCTCCTAGACCGAACATGCTGGCATGCCCTTCCCTCCTCCAGAAGAAGGGGAGGTGGGCACTCGAAGCACACCTTCACCGGATTTTTGTGACCATGCAGTTCTACTTTAATTCCAGAATGCACTAGGCGGAGGGTGGCCCAGGAGATCAGTGTTGACGTGAAGGTTTCTGCTCCCCGCCCTCCCACTTGTTTCTTCCTGTCCTCTCTTCAAGCTGAATCTTCCTTGTCTTTGGATCCACGGCTTCATGTCTGCAGTGAAGGCCACCTATAACATCTCCGGTTAGAGACAGATGTTTCTGGGATCCCTAATTGGCTGAGCGCTAATATGGAAGGGCACGAAGACTCACCCAGCTAAGTGGAGAGGCATCCTGCTGAGTAGGTGGGATTTAATAGATCCATCCCTTAAATCATTAAATTCTCACCCAAACACACAAGGTAGTGACAGATCGCCTTAACCAGTCATCTTTCCTAATTCTTCCTGTCTGAATCCCTCCTGGAACAGCCCAGCTCTGAGCCTGCAGGCTCCTGGGCTGTGACTCCATCCTTGTGCCAGGAGATGGTGGAATGAGATGGCTTTAGGAGGCAGGAAGGCCGGCTGAGTGCAAGGTCTGACCTCCCCCCCACCTCCCCAGCCAGGAGGTGGCCGTGGCAGTTACTCCTCCGAGGGATCATCGCGTCATGTGCCCGGGGGACATGATAGTATCAAGCTGGCTGCAGGGGGCGGGTGACGTGGGATCCCCTCCACCTGGCACCTACCACAGTGCCCGGCATTTCGACAGGGCTCTAAGTGGATGTGATTTCCGAGAGGCAGGGGCTCAGGCGGAGCTGTCGGACCACACACGAGGCGGGCTCGGGCATGCTGGTGCGCCCGTGGGGCCGGGGTGGCGAGCGCGGCCCGGTGCTGGGCGGACGTGTGTGGTTCTGGGAGGTGAGCGGCAGACGGCTGCTCGCTGCCGGATCTCTGTGTGGTTTGAGAAGGGGCGAGGTGGACGGGGAGGCTGGGGGACAGAGCTCCAAGGGCTTTGCCTCGAGCGACTGCAGAAACCACACCTCAATTAGAGGGAGCGGTCTGGAATGTGAAAAGGTCAGGAACTTGGGGGGAGACGTGGTCATGTCATTCTGGAACGTACACCGCTGGAGCGGGGGCAGGCCGGGCTCAGTCCAGAGGCCTCGGGGTCAGACGCAGGGAGGCTGGAATCCCAGCTTGACCACCTATGGGGGGGGCACCGCGGGTCGGCCTCCTCATCTCGGGAGTGCGGATGAAGGTCCCCACCTTGGGGGATTACTGTGGGTCGTGCACACGAGGCGATGTGCCCAGGAACACGTGTCACCATCAGATGACATTAGGTCAGATGAGCACAAAGATGGGAGGTCTGAAGGGAAGGTATCTCGTCAGCTCAGGTGTTCAAAGCCCATGTAGGGGGGCGTCTGCCTTCGGCTCAGGTCATGCTCCCAGAGTCCTGGGATCAAGCCCCGCATCGGGGTCCCTGCTCCGCTGGGAGCCTGCTTCTTCCTCTCCCACTCCCCCTGCTTGTGCTCCCTCTCTCACTGGCTGTCTTTCTCTCTGTCAAATAAATAAATAAAATCTTAAAAAAAAAAAAAAAGCCCATGTAGGGGCTCCTGGGTGGCTCTGTCAGTTAAGCATCTGCTTTCAGCTCAGGTGGTCCTAGGATCGAGCCCCATGTGGGGCTCCTTGCTCAGTGGGGAGCCTGCTTCCCCCTCTCCCTCTGCTCCTTCCCCTGCTCATGTTGTCTCTCTAATAAATAAAATCTTTAAAAAGAAAAGAAAAAAAGTACTGCAGATGGAAGGGGGTCACCTATCCAGGGAAAAAAACAAATAGCCTTCCTCTCTGCTTCCTTTCCACTCCCTGTCTTCCGAGCAAAGTCGCCCCCACCTGCTGCCCCATCCACCTGCTGTCCCTCCCTCCTCATCTCGTTCAGTGATGCTTTCTGAGTATCTACACTCGCCAACTACACACCCCACCACTTAGTTCCTCCGTGACCCCTGCGATCTGCCCACCCCCCTTCCACTGAGGCTGTCCTTGCCAGGATCACAGAGGGACCCTCTAAGTGCTTCATGGGACAACCCCCCCATAGTTCTTACCTTCCGTGACCTGGCAGCATCTCCATTCCATTGGGGAAACACTTTTTATATCCCTGCTCTATTCGGGGCACCAGAAATACTAGGGTGACTGTTACATAGTTAACCACGTCCTCTTTATTTCCTGGTTTTCGCATTACTTTCCCTCTTCCTCCCATATGGTCTGCTGGCTCATCTTCCCCAATCGCTGTTTCAATGGGGTTCCATCTTGACAACCTTCTCATGGCAGTTGGCAAGCTCCGTCCCAGAGAGCGAATGATCGCATCCAGCCCAGACCTCGTTCCCCAGTACTGATCCTCATTTCCTGCTTCCAGCTGACCTGTCCACTGGGATTCATGGGTCCCACTTGTTCAAAGCAGGCCTGCTTCACATGATCTGGGAGGCCCCCACATTGAGGCTCATCATCAGGCTGCCCCTGCCTCTCTGTCCTTTCTGTCCCTCATCAGCTTCCTCCTGCCCAGGGGCTCTCACCTCCCGGCCTCGCTGCCTGGAACACGCTTCTCCCCTCCGAATCTGGCGGCTCTTGCTCATCCCCTTGGGCCCCTAGATCACCTCGCCGCATTGTTAGAAATACAGACTTCTTGGGGCCCACCGTGGACATCCTGACTCGGCATCTTGGGGGAAAGGTGCTGTGGTTGTACGTTTTTATGAAGCGTCCCAGGTGATGCTGATGCACTCTCAGGTTAAGAAGGAACAAAAAACAAGAGGCTGTATTCTAGACACATTACAAGCAATCGTTGGCAGAAATTAGTGATTGTCTGGATGTGGAATGTGAAGGAGAGGGAAGAAAGAAAACCCTTCGGACAGACTGCGAAGCTGGGAGAATGGCATCCGGGGGCATGAACTGCGGGAGCCCCGAACTGACTGTCGTGGGTGAGCTAATGAATTCTGTTGTTACACCTTGTTTGATGCGTTACGGAGCCCCCCCCCCCGCCCCCCGCCGCAGTGGGAAAGGAATAAAAACATAGCTGAGGTATTTTCCGAAATTCATTCTTTATTTTAATTCAGAGCTGTCTTTTATTCTTTTCCCTCTACCTAATGTTGAAACCCAAGTTGTCAACCCAAATGAAGGGATAAGACAGGTGATCTTGAAGTAGGTGGGTCTGGGGCATGCCCACGAACAGAAGGGGGACGTGGAGACGTGTCCGGCGTCGAGGCAGGAGCTGAAAAAGACACTGCTTAATTGGAGCTCAAACTCATCAGCACATCTCCTTCTCCAACCATTTTCTGCAACAATTATCCTAATTTATGTTTTTGAATGGCAAAGGGAATTGTTATCCCTGAACTCCCACTTGCCAAAAATATTTAAGCCTCCTTGGAGAGTCTTTTGAGAATAGCCTCTTTTATTGGCATCGCTGCGTATTTGTACCTTCAAATACCATATTACACCTTATCAATCAATTCTTTCCCTACAGAATCAATGCTGTGACCCCTGAGATGTAAGACTATATCTTAATAAGAGAAAATACGTGTCCTAATTGTTCATACTGTAAAGTTAATCCACGGAGATCTGAACCTTGAAATTACAGCCCAGCCTTAACGTGGTCTAGCGATACAGAAAATTATGACTGAATCCAAGTTTTGCAGTTGCTAACGAGAAGGAGAGATAAACAAATACTAACGGAACCACTGATGATTAAAGATAACTCGGTTGTACTGGAGAAGTGTGTTCTGTTAACATTTGTGTTTCAGGACCCCGTGCTTTTATAGATATGAAAGTATTTAAATTTGCTGTCACATTCCTTCATAGCCTTAAATCAGCAAAGCCCAGGCTTCTGCCATGACTAGAACCAAATGTTATTTTCTAAAGAAAAGAGCTGCAGGATCAGGGAAGTGTCAGGCAATTCATCAAGAGGAAGGAGGACAAGATGCCAAGCCTTTAATGCTTTAGGACATATTAGATACTTAACCCTTTCCATAAAACAGAAAGGTGTTTTTTTTTTTTAAATGAAGAAAGCATTTCTGAATTCATCCTTTCTTCTCTGGGAAGACAGCATTTGGAGTCCTAAATTGGAATTTAACAACTAGAGATAGATCTTTAGAGCTGGCAACGTAGCGGACCGTCTTCCTTTGCAGGCGGGCCTGCAGGGTGGGGGGTCCGGAGACCAGGTCGGCGGCAGAGCCAGGAGCACGTCCCCTGGCCCCGAGGCCCCTCCTGCATGAGGCCACCATCTGCAGCCTTCCACTTTTGTGCCTACCTTTTCACCGAAAGAAAGCTGTGCTTCTAACCCACGCAATTTCTAATGGACACCATCATAATTAACTTTGTAGCATGTGCCCAAAGCCTGGAATAAAATAGAGATGGTACCTGGCACGATGCTCCATCAAAAATTATGTTTTTAAAGTTAAAGCAATGATCTCACCGATGAACAGTTTTCATTTGGAAAATTTTAGTTGCCTGTGTGGGTATGGGTGTGTGATGTCACAACAGAGGCGGGGTTCAATTCGATAAAGATACAGGAAGGACTTTCTAGATGCAGGCCCTACTTGAAGATAATGGAGGGAGGCAGAGGAAAGACAAGGTACCAGCCTTCAAAGAATTCACCATCTAGCAAGAAGTCAGCCAGCCAGCCATAGACTTGCTGTAGCGGGTGAAGGACATATGGGGTAGAGGGGTGGTGAACCGGAGCCGGCTGGAGGGAGCCCGTGTCTTGCCAGCCAGCATGAATCTCGTCCCGGCTCTCCTTCAGCGTCTTCTCATTGATAGCTTGAAGTGGACAAATGCTACAAAAGTGGGTTCTGGAGAGTCGATCGATAAACACTTACCAGTGCAACGCGGGATGGGAAAATATCACGGAAGAGATGTGTTTTGAGGGATGAGTAGGAGTTTGGTAGAGGGAGGGTCAGGGGGAAGAAAAGTCATCAAACCGGGAGGAATACGAGTATCGGGGCATTGAGTGTTGAGGAAATGCAAGTGGATCCGAGGTTCTCAAACTATAACATGCATCAGCAGCGTCACCTGGAGAGCTTGTGAAAACAGTGTGTTGCTGGGCCCTGCCCTTGGACTTTCTGATTTAATACATCTGGGATAAGGCCCAAGAAAGTGTGTTTCTAGCAAGTTCTCAGGGGATGCGAAGGCTGCTGGTCGGGAACAGAGGTAGATGATAGAACACCCCATGCTCGCCAGAAACCCTGGATTTTTCTCTAGCTCCTCGCCTTTCAGACTGTGGTCTGGGGCCCAATAGCAGCATCACCTGGGAGTTTGTTCTAAAAGCAGAGGTGCCACAGGCCTCCCAGACCTGTTGAATCAGACTCTGCAATTTAACAAGATCCTTGGGTGATTCGTATGCGTGTAAGTCTGATAAGCACGGCTCTACATAGCCCACGGGCTCCCGGGCCTGACCCTGAACTAGAATTACCTGGGGGAGATCTTCATGCTTGTGCTCGGGGCCCCACCTCCAGAGACTTGGATCTCCGGATTTAGGATGAGCCTGGGCCTAGGTGTCCTTTAAAAGCCCCAGAGCGGGTTCTGCTCTGCAGCCATGGCTGTGAACCTGGGCTCTAGCCACCACCTTCAGGTGGGAGAAGGGCTCCTGTCGCCACAGTCGTGAATCTGCCATGGGGAGAGCTTGAAAACGCGGCCACAAAGCTGCAAGGTCATCACTAACCTCTGAGAAGGGCTGGGGCAGGGACAGCTGTCCCTGGGGCCCACAGATCTGCCTCCTTCCCACCCCTCTCTTCCTCCTTGCCTTGACCTCCCATCCTGTCTTTACTTTCTCTTTCTCACTCCCTGCTTGATCTGTATTAGCTAATGTAAAAAAGACTGTGCCCACGAGCATGTCCTTTCCATATGCAAAGCACTTTAACATATAATCTCACTAGATGACATGAACGGGAGAACGTTTAAAGGCCCTTCGATTTACCTAACAAGTTCCCTGGCCCTGATCTGTCATTGAAACTGACAGGTGAATTGAGTGGATTGGATTTTTCTCTCTCTAATTCAAAACCAATACCAACTAGTGGTATTGCGATCAGCCCTCCGCAGGCCCGCCTTCCCTGCAACACCTAAGAGCTTGACCCTACACAGAAAAGTGAGTTGCTCGCTCTGTTGCAGGGGACATGTCTATGCAGCATGCCTTCTGAGAGCACACTTAGCGTGTACACATTAGATTACGTAGTCTTCTGGGACAGTTTGGCCAGTCCAAACGGCTTTGCCAACTAATAAAAGCCATTAGCACTGAACTTCAAAAGCATTAGCCTAAGTGAAAGAAGACAGACGCATAAGACCACCTATTGTAGGATTCCATTTGTATGAAATGCCCATGGAGATAGAAGGTAAATTAGCTGTTACCTGAGGTTGGGGGTGGGGGGGGCGCAGAAACTGCAAATGGGCACTGAGGAGTTTATGTTGGGGGGGGGTGGCAAAAACATTCTAAAATTAGATTAAGGCCGTGGCTGCACAATTCTATAAATACACCCCACACCGTTGAGTTGTCCTATAAAATGGACACATTCCATAGTATGTAAATCATACTTCAATAAAGCTCCTTAAAAAGTAACAACATTCAGTATTTCTCCACCTGAGAATATGCTTTTCCACCCTCCTCCCCCTCTAATAATACACAGTGAAGAGGAGAGAGCGCAACAATGTTCGTACAGACAGAAAAAAATGTGTTTACATCGCATGGGGTTCGAGAGCACTTTTATTTGCCTTAAAGTACTGTTAGGTTCAGCCAGGCAAGAAGAAGAAGGAAAAAAGAAAACGAGGAAAGTTTAAAAAGAGAAGAAATGAAAACTATTGTATGTTGTTAAAAATAGCCACCCTGGGAAGCTCCTGGCCCTGGGAGGGTGGGGGGCAGAGCTGCGGGAAAGGGTTAACCCCGCGGGCGCCGACATCTGGCAGGAGCGAGGGCGTTGGCAGAGCCCGGTCCGCCCGTACCAGTCTGTACAGGGGAGCTGTCCCGCCTGCTGATTTATCCTTCCCTAATGTCACGGGGATGGGATGTTGAAATTGTGGCTAGAATGTGAAATACGAAAAACATGAAGATTATGATTTAGCGTCTGGGGAAGATCAGCGTGTGCTGGAGAACAGCTTGTAAATGGGAGGCATCCTTGGCAACAGCCTGTGGTTTTCAGGACTCGGGCACTCAGGGAAAGCGAGCTCTCGGGGCTGGGGCCGACGGAGTGACCTTGTGCAAGAGCAGACAGAGGCAAAGATGGAATTCGAAAGGGCGAAACCGGCTCTGTGCTGCGATGGAGATCCTGCCGGCGTTCGCCAGGAGGGCCACAGTAAAGTTTAATTAAACAGAGCTCTGATGTTGAAGGGTAAATAAAACCATGTGGGGTGTAAACAGCTTAAATCAGTGATTCAAATGACACCTGCGGGTGTCTAGACATGAGCCGCATCCCGATAATTTGTAGTCTCCGAGAAGTGCAGATGAGTAGGATAATATCCCCAAATTTTGCTCATTAAAAGAAATAATAGCTTGAATTTTAAGGAGGTGCTAAATACGGGACCTAACTAAGCGTTAGCATGGTTTTAACAGTTAAATGTGGAGGGAAAGGGGAGTTCACAAAAGAAATGCAAAATTATGTGTGTGTGTGTGTGTGTGTGTTGCACATGGTTGCAGGGAATGCCTTTCGGATCTGAGAAAAATCATTGGGAAAGATAGAACAATTACTGAAGGGACAAAATAAAAGAGCTATCGTAAAGGGCCTAAAATCCACCAAAAAAAAAAAAAAAACCCAAACACTACATGTGTGCAAATCCTACATCAGAAATGTGGAGGATGCCTCCTTCGTGTGTCTTCTTTCTTCCCGACTCGAGTTTACATATCGTGTTGGAGATTTTTGCATTTCCCACTTGTCAGCATGCCCGCGTTTCCGGGGGGGAGGGGGAGAGAAATGCAGTTTCCACGCTGTGTGTTGGTTATAGAAATGAGCGTTGACAAGGTTCGCTCAATGCTCATGGTGTATTTTAATTACTTCCTGTCATACCGAATGCTTTTGCCGCGTGGATTGTAAGAATTGGCCTCAAGACATGGGCGTGCTACGCGGACAGTTAAGTAAGACAGTCTGACTACTAAGTCTTAACTATTCATTCACTTGTTCACTCGTTTGTTCGTTCATCCAGAAAAGGCAGCCGCCCCAGGCACTGTACGAAAATGGACAAGTTGGACCCTGCCTTCAGAAAGCACCCAGTCTGCCCAGTGGAATGACGTGGGAAACTCTGTGTGTGTGTGTGTGTGTGTGTGTGTGTGTGTGTGTGTGTGTGTTGCTGGGGAGGGGTTGTTCCCAACCCACTTTGCAACAATAGATGGGGAAAATAACTACGAAGGAATACTTTTTCTGTCCGGCAAGATTGGGCAGTGGGACTTTGCCCAGAAATCGGTGGTTTGGACAACCGAGGATAATCGCTCTTCAGAACCAATTAAAAAACTACGAAGAGAATGTCTGTGGGGTATCACCCCAGACCATAGGGCTCACTCCCCCGCCGGCCTTGATCTCACTGGGTCATGCCGACCCTCAGTTGCAGTCACCTTGGCACAGGGAGCCGGCAGCCTGTGATTTTTTTGGTCTGTTAATCATATATCACAGTTTGACAGTTGTTGCTGTGTGATTTGAAGAAGGTCCGCTGACCTCCCGAATTGTGCTTCTTTGTAAAAGGAGGGGTAGACCACACGAGATGTTGTTCAAGGGCCTTTTCTGGTTCTCGTAGTGCACCTTTCGTGCTGTGCCGTCAGCACGGTCCTTGCCGTGACAGTGTGGGACTTCTGCCGTCACCCCGGTGCCCAAGGCCCCACACACAGACTCGGAAGGAGACTCCACAAAGCTCTTGGGGGTTTCCAGGGCATGAACCACACAGCGTGGCCTCAGGAGCTTCTGAGGACCATCCTTCGGGGTTTTTTTTTTTCCCTTTTCTTTTCTTTTTCTCTGTTTTTTCTTCTTTTTTCTTTTCTTTCACTTTCTTTTTCTTTCTTTCTTTTTTTCCTTCTTTTTTTGCTTGTGTGTGTTTTTAGTCATTGCCGGGATGACTGAAGTCCCTTAATCTTACCTCTGGATGAGTGGACTGGGACTGCGTATTTACCTGCCTGCTAGGGTGCTTGTATGTCCGTGACAGAGTGAACTTTCCCTGTCATGTGCCCCAAACTTCCAGAACAATGGCACCAAACACAGGGTGCTTTTCTTTGCATCATCTAGTCTTGTGTCATCCCTAAAATGGATGCCAAGGGGCCCAGCAAACATTTGTAAGTGCCTGCGCCGATCCAGGCCCCGAGTGGGGTGCTGGAGATACAGAGAGGAGACGCCTGTTCCTGCCGGGGTGGGCTCGGCCAGCGTCCGCAGCTCCCTGGGAGAACGTCATCGCAGAGCCCACCGGCCTCATGACACTTACGGATTTGTAGGATGTTTTTTCCCAGATAAGGACCTAAACATGAAACCCCACTGTCCTTATATGAGGAAAGAAGACACGGTTGATATTGCCCCTACTCACACCCTCTCCAGATACGTTACGATCCAAGAGTGGCTGTTGTTCTCGGTCATAAATGTAATTCATGTTTATTGTAGGAAATTTGAAAAATACAGAAAAGGAGAAAGAAGGATCACCCATCAGCGTGAGCTTCCCCACTTTAGAGGCAACTACTGGCAGCATTTTGGCCTGTTTCCCTCTGGTCCGTATTCCACAAATACTGCGACCCTGTGCCAGGCACGGTGTTGGGCACCAGGCCAACGAAGGACCCCGTACAGCCTGACAACTCATAGCCTACAGACAGAGAGACCCTCGCTGAGTGTGGTGACCATGGGGGGGTGGGTGGGGGCTGACCTCGGGGCACCTGCTGAGACCCTGGATTTAGCAAAGGGTTTCCAGTGGAAGAGATGAGTAAGGCGAGACCTGAAGACTCAAGGGAAGTTGTGCATGAGAGGGGAGGGGGGGCCGTGGAGGGGGGAGTCATGAGTGAAATGCGAGTGTAGAATGGCAGTGGGGCAGAGGGCAGGGGTCCCAGGAGTGGGGCTGACGGGAGACGCTCCTGGGGCGGTAAGCCAGGCCCTGCCACGCAGGGTGTCTGTCACTAGATTCTATAGCTACAAGACCGGATCCCGCTTCTGCTTCTGTTTCTGTTTTGAGACTGGATTCTGTAGCATAACCTGTTTCATGTTATTATCCACTGTTTTAATGGATAGATAATATTCCCCTCTGTGGATGAGGCATCATTTACTTGATGTAAAACAAGGGGGGGAGAGAGAGGACTTGTTTTTCTGAGTCTCACGTTCCCCTCCCTCTTAGTTCTCCAGGGTCTTCCAATTGTGGCAAATTAGAAAATTCTAAGTAGGGTGGATGGATAAATGTTCTTTTATTCCAAATCAGAATTTGAATGATGGACCAGAACCCACCACCTGACTTCTGCCTGCAGAGGTTAGACTCCCTTCTGGAAGTAGAATCAACGTAGCTTTCATTCCCTCCGCTTAGTAACCCACTCAAGCATCCAGAGAAAGATAAACTCACAGGACCAGTTTCTAGGGAGCACCGAGTCCCTCCTTCCTCCCTCTGCTGGGCTGCGAGCATGCCCACCTTCCTTGCCCTCCTCTGAAGAAATAGAAGATCAAAGGCTGTTGACAATACAGCAACCTTTCAGTAAAGGAAAAGCTTTAGGAGAAAAAGAAAATCTCAGTTCAAAAACAATGTACGCCGAAACTCACTCCTTCGTCCCTCTTAACCCCAAAGAAGCAACAAGCCCTCATTCCTACATTCATTTATTCAGCAAGCACTTTGTCGAGGCTGCCTGGCCTCTGAGTCTGGAGTAGAGGCCGACACCTCTGTGCTGCCTTGCAGACCTCACTGTGGAGGACGAGTCTGGTGTTCAACAAAGAAACATCAATAAGCGTTTTATTTCCTACAGCGGTAGGTCGGTGCTGTGAAGGAAAACATATGTGAAGGAGAAAGCAGAGAGAAGAGGGCCCGTTTAGGGAACTGGAAGGAGGCCGTGAGGCCAGAGCACAAGGAGAGGGTGGTAGAATGCTGGTGAGGTGAATAAAAGAGATTTTCTCCTCTGTTCCTCTTTTCTCCCTTGGCACGGCCAGAGACATCATGCGAGAGACTTTGCCCATGTGGAAAGCTAACAGGCTCGCCTTCAGACTGGGTGGGCTTGGCATTAGGGTCGGGAAACAAGTCATACCACCTTCAATTCATGGAGCTTCTTCCTTCCTTTGGTCTTTGAGGCCCTGAGGGTCCGTAACCTGGTGAGGAAGGCAGCCCCCAGGACTATTAAAATACTAAAAGCATACATGAATGAAGTTCTGTTTATGTGCGTGCCATTTACGTACGGCTCATTGATTTTCCTTCTGTTGATTGTTCTTAAAAAGTATCTGAAGATAGAACGCTGTCATGAGCACAGAGGCTAGTATTAATGCTATGTTCAACACCCGCTCATTCTCAGAAAAGTAAGGTCAGCTTTAGACCAAGTTATTGATTTATTCTGCCCACCCGAATCCGTTGGAGCTCTCTGTTACAAGTTGGCTTGAGCAGAAAGGGAGTTTGTTGGCATGTGCTCCTGGACTGTCCTGGCGGAGTCAGGCTAAGTGGCCAGCGCACCTTGATGCCTGCAGGGCCTAAATGATCTATTTGACTCAGCCCAGCTCCGTCTTGCAAGCTGATTCTGTTCTCAGACAACATTTCCCCGTGGGGCCAGAAGCTTTTGCAGCTCAGTTTTGTGCAGCAGGGTGGAAAGAGAGCTGAAGACGGTCAGTGCCCACCCTGGGAGCAGGGGAGGGAAGGGAGACCTGCCCAAAGCACTAAGGCTGAGAGCAGGTGAGGCAGGGGCCCCATAGAAAGAGCAAGGTTCTGGACTTCTTATTTAATCCAAGAAAGGGAAATAGGCCTAAGAGTCTCATCCCCCCCCCCCCAAAATCACTATCCCTCAACCCTAACTTTTGATAGGACCCATTTACATGACTTGAAAGAAGGAAAACTTACAGAGCAGAAGGGCTGGAAAGCCAGCAAAGTTTGATACTCTTGGCAAGATCAAATCCAGGCAGATGAAAGTGTGTAAATGTTTCCAGTGAAAGAATAAAAGTCGTGGGCCCGAGCTCTAATGATTCTAACCCTTAACATCACCCCTTGGCCCCTCCTTCTGGCTAGGCCGTCCACAAAGGAAGAAACGGATTCTATTTTCATTTTCTCCAGGATAAATTCTGTTCTTTCCTGCTTCTAAGGCTTCAGATTCCACCATAACATTTTAGATTCACATCGTTTTATTGTTATGTCATCCGACTTCCTTCCTATGTTTCTTTCATCTTAATTCAGGTTTTGTGTCTTGAAAGCATTCCTGAATTTTATAGGGAGAATAAAGCGGATGCCATGTGAAATGTATTTTTTTTTTTTTGCAGTAAATATTTTTTCAGAAGTGTGTTCTTGGCCTCCCACCTCCTCCAAGTTCCTCAGCCTCTCCGAGCCTCCATGTGCACATCCATAAAATGGGCGTAGCGATACTAAGAGGCCTCCTGGGGGTTTTTTGTGAAGACGAAAGCACTTAGAACTTTGTTTCTGGCGTTTAGTCGCTTATAACAAATGTTAGCTGCTGCTGCTTGAATTATGATGATTAAGTGCAATGACCATTATCAGTATTTTATAGACTGTCCGTAGATTCTCCTGCCCTTTGGGTATCTCTCACCCTTGCACAATCAGACTTATTTGAGACCTGTTTCCCCACTCCCCCTTGGCCTTGGTATTGTTATTTCACTTGGTTTGCTACGTGATTTTAAAACAGGGAATCTGTTCAGTGACCTCGCCACCCAGGGATATGGAGAGAGAGCAGGGATTCTTGCAAAGTGCCTGTTTCCACTAGCAGATTCTGGGCCCTGGTCTTAGTGCATAAACAGCCCTCCCTCCTGCCGTCACTCTGAGCCTCTCCCTGGACCCCCAACCCTGGCACAACACTGGCGCCTCCGGGGGCCTGAGGCTGAATGAGGCCCCCTTTGCAGGAGACCTTCCAGCTCAGCAGCCCTCAAATTTACCTGATTTGCCTCCAGGGGCTTCTGCTGGGACATTTGCTGTTTAGAAGGTACCTTCCCTCCCCATCCATCAAGCCTCAAGCTTAGTGCTGCCTCCAAGCCAAGGCCCCAGCCCTGCGTCTTCCTCTTCCTCCACCTTCTGCCTCTTTCAAGTAGAAGACATTTGTGATGTCCAGCATCTGCCCCATGTCTCCCCTGAGGTTTGACTCCTTTTTTGGGAAACACAGATCGTTATAGGTTGAATTTGGGCACTTTTTTTTTTTTCCATTTTGTACCATTTATTCTCAATCTAACAGAAACTCCTTGGTTTGGCACCCTTACCCAGCTTCTAGCATGAATGCAGACTTCCCCATTTTTACGGATGTTCCGTAATGTAACAGTAGTAAAGAGGGGGCCTGGGTACCCGAAAAGCTGAGTGTGCTGTGTTCTGCTCCTTCAACCCAGAATCTTTCTTAAGTGAAGTATTGCAACTTTGAAACGCAGCCTCTCTCCCTGCTTGAGATTGGAAAGAGGACAATATTTCATATTTTTTGCAAAATGTTTCAAATATTGGAGCCTCAATAAAATCCTCTTCCTGGCACCACGCGGGGGAAATGGGGGAAGCGGTAATGAGCAAACGCCTCCTGGGGAAAAGAGTGAGTGGTTTCTCCGCGGTGATGCAGGGTCTGAGCACGCCAGGGCTTCTGAGCAAAGCTGCCATCAAGGGCTCTGACTTGCCCGCTCCATGGGCCAAAGCCTGCCCTAGCCCCAGCCATTTACTATGCACAGACAAAAAAGGAAATTCATGAGCAAAGAGAATGTCAAGTGTATGGCCGCTGCCCAGAAGCAGAGCCAGAATCTCCTGGCTCTCTTGGAGGCTTCTCCTTGGCTTGTCCTCATTCACGAGGGTGGAGCCCCACCAGGTAAACCAACCTGACCAAGTCTCCATGTGCAAGCCCGTGGCTGGCTGACGGAAGCCTGTCCTTGCAGGGTTGTTTGTGGCTTCTCCTCAGCCGGAATGAGGATGCCCGTTGTCCCCAAGCCAGGTTTGCAGGCAAAGTTCCTGTCCTGTGCAGATGCACAATTTGCAGCTTCCCTGGGGAGGAGGGGAAGGGGACGGGTTGCACGGGGCTCTCTCCAAACCATGTCACCTTTTCTCCTACGAGTCCCTGCCAGCCAGCCTGCCTTGCCTATGCTCTTTGCTGGAGAAGGCTCTAGGGAGCCACACGACTAGGATGTGGCTTCATAGTGTCCCTTAGGACCCAAGAACAGACAGCTGCTCCTGACTTTGACTCAGAGCAGATTAGGACAGATGACCATATCTTGCCCACCTTCAGGCTGGCCATGCTGTTTGGGGAGGTGGGCGCTGGAAGGGGGGGGTGTGAGCAGAGGCCTGTGATGTTCAGGAACTTCCAAAGGACAAGGTTGGAGCCCTGGTTCCTTTGTTAACCAGCAGGGTGGGCTTCCTTCCCCCCTCCAGCTACTGTCTCCTCCAGAGTGAAACGGGAACTGGACAAGACAATTTCTACAGCCCTTTACGGCTCTAAGAGATAGGACAGTGAACATAAACGCAGACCACAGCTACCTAAAAGTCGCTGTTCCAAAGGGAAAGAGGGAAAGGAGGCACCACTGAAAGGTGAGAGACATCTCTTCGGCTTGTGTGACAACCCTGGCGGAGTGAGCACCTCCTTTATGGTGCTGGGCATGATCACAGGGCTGGACAGCAGCATGGAGTCCGGTTCTCTTTGTTCTGGTAGGAAACCTGAAGTTTACTTAATTTACGTAAATTCAGGGACCATCCCTCACCTGCCACTATGTGTAAGGTACCATGTGGAAGATACAGAAAAGTAGAAAATACAGTCTCCATCCTCAAGGTGATTTCTAGCTGATCTGAGCTTCTTTCAGTTACTCAATGCTCTTGTTTTTTTCTTGTTTACTTCCAGGCCTTTACACATGCTGTGCCCTCAGCCTGAAATGTTCTGTTTATCCCCCAAGCTATGTACAGTTGCACAGGTTGCAGACTGCATAATTCTAGATCTAGTTACACGGGTGTGAATGGTGCCCTCAGAAATGTGCAGTGCACAACCTGTACGACTGCATAGCATGGCTTTGACTGTCATCTCACCCCATTTCTCCTATCTTGGGGTAGCTCATAGTCATCTCGGCTTTTGGCTTGCTTAGTCATTTCCCTTTCTTTCCTTCCTTCCTCCCTCCCTTCCTCCCTTCCTTCCTTCCTTCCTCCTTTCCTACTTCCCTCCCTCCCTTTCTTCCTGTCCCTCACGTTTATTGAGCACCTACTATACATCAGGACCTGGGCTAGGAGCTGGATATACAGCTGTAAAACAGATAGGGTCCCTACCCTTGTGGAGCTCACTATTCTTGTGGAGTATTTATACTATTCTTCCTCTGTCTTCCCAGTCTGCGCCCGTGAAAGCATCACGTGCCTCCTGATTGACTGGCTGACGGATGAATGGCTCTGACTTGGGGACCTTCTGCTCTAGAACACAGCGCCTCTGGTCTGGGGGGAGTCTGAGGAGGGCAAGAGCGGCTGAGGGGACCAACCTGAAGCCGACTGAGCTAGAGCACCCCTCCCTCCAGCTTCCTGTCCTTGGGAGCACCCTGGGGCGCTTGTGAAGCTCATTAGTGCAGCAACGAGTAATCTGAGGCCCAGAGCAGGACTTCCCCCGCCAGGGAGGCCGCAAAGTTCCAGAACATCCCAGGGGGGAATGGAGCACCACCCAGGCCTGCTTCCCGGGGCTGCAAAACAATTGCTAATGAGTCCTCTCCAGGGGAGGGTGAAGTCACCTGCAAGGAGGCCGCTAAGCCTCAGGTGTTCTCCACGAGGCTTAAAATAGCCGGGCTCCCTCCACAAACACCTTCCAACACTGTTTAGGATGGCGAATGCCAGGAAACTAATGAATCTGAGCTTAGTGAATTAATTGTTGATGATATAATATGAATAGTGTGCTTCCTGTTCGTCAGTCTCTACAGAAATTAATTAGCCCCGCTTGGCAGCAAGCAGGATCAAATTTTCAACTTAATTTATGAATTTGGCCAAATTGTCTATGGGAAGCCTTGCCTGGAGGACCTTCCAAGGCTGCTTCGTGTCCGGACAGGCCTTGCCTTTCATAGAAGACATGACTGCTTGAAGAGCCCCAACAAGAGCAGAGGGGAGGGGAGGCGGGTGGGCGGGAGGGAAGCGGGGAGGTTCACGCTTTGATTGCGAGGCTCCAAGCAGACTCCACGTTCCCACGTTGCCGGCTCAGCCCTCCCCTGCTTCCCGCTCGCCCCGGGAAGGTCTGTTAGCTGCGTGGAGGGGGGATGGCTCAGCAGTGGGGCTGACCTGGAATCTAATTATTTTGAGCTGTGTGCGCTCACTCAAACTGCAGGATGATGTGAAAGAAAATACTATGAGAGGTGGGTTGGGGTTTGGGGGGGTTTTTTAGCGGGGACTGTTGTAAAGTAGGAAGCAGGGCACTTCTTGGGCCTGGGAGACCCTTCTGAGGACCTGGCTGTCATGAGGTGTGAATGAGCACCGCGGTCCTGTCTGTCCCACGATAGAGCCCAGAGGAGCTCAGCTTTCGTCACCCCGGGGGGGCAGGGGGAGGGTCAGGCTCTGGCTGCAGCTGGTGCCTACAGGAATCCCAAGCAGGCTGCCCCCCCTGGGCAGCTGAGCACCGGATGCAAACCTGTAAGCAGACTGCCAGATGATGCCAGGCTCTGAAACATTTCCAGGATGTGAATGCGTGTCTGCGTGTGTCCGTGCTCGTGTTCCCAAAACACCCGTTTTCTCAGGGAAGAGCCTGTGAAGCACAGAGTCAAAACAGGCGTGAGGAGGATGAGGATAACGGGAGGCGTTCCAATCTAAACCAAAAACTTCTAGGCAGGCTCAGCAGTCAGGAAAGGACTAGAGCCCCCATGGTCATTTCCACTACTCAGAATGGGGCAGTGGTCATCCACGCCGTGGCTGCACGCTGTTCTAGGCGTGGGCGATACGGCAGGGAACACGTTCTCAAGGCCACGCTCCCGTGAAGCTTGTTTTCTATGATGAGCACCAGACACAAGCTGTCAGCATCTGGTTTCGGATTGTGTTGAAGCTTAGACTTGTTAACATTTTATTATGGGCCATGTTACTGGATTCTGGGTTCCGTGCTAGTTTCTGTTTTTAAAGCGAATGCACATTGCCTGCGAGGCATGTGCAGCGTCACCTCCTTGCGCGCGTGGCCCTTTAAGTCCACGTCTGTACAGATGCTCTCAAAGGTAGTCCCAGCAGGTCGTGATCTTTGAAAGGGAGCCGGAATTGGCAACCATTTCAAGACGTAGGAAGCCAGGGAAGGAAGCCTGTTTGCCCGTGACATTGGCCGTTTGTAGGTGTCCCTGGTAGGTTTGATTCTTGACTGAGAAGCGGCTGCGTGGAAGGACTCACCTGCTGCTGCTACGGTCGGAAGAAGCCTATTCGGTGGAGGCTGCTGGAACCCGAGCGAGTGCCTGCCTCCTCCCCGTAGGCGTTCGCAGCTGCAACCAGACTACCCTTCCCTTTAGGAATTTGTGATGTTATTACCAGCTCACTCTGTGACCTCAGGCTGTGTCTGCCCTTTGTTTACCTTTGTTCTCCAACTGCCAGGTATATAATTCCACAGGTTCCCTCAGGTAGCTCCTTGGGAGAAGGTAGATTGCATAAACAAAGGTGTGTGTAGGGACAGCTCCAGCCCAAGAGCCGGGCGAAGCAGACGGATGTGCTGGAGAACCGAAGCATGGCCTCCCTCTAGCCCGGCGTCCCCGCTGCACCGAGGCTCTGTGCCGTAGCAAATGCCCTTCGCTTTTCTCATCCCTGGCCTTTATCCACCTGTTGCCCCCCTTCTCAAACTAAATGCCACACAGGCCCCACTCACACGCTAGCCCACCTCCATAGGGCTGCCCACGCTGCTCTTGAAATGACCCCCCTGCAAACTTCCCAGTCCCCAAAGAATACCCGTGCATTCTTCATCTTTTTATGTCCCCCGTCATCGTCACACTACAGAGACTCCGTATGTGTCTGTTCCATGTCTCTTCCACTCTGGGAACATTTGAGACCAATGACTGTTTATAGACTATGATGAGATTTGAAGAAAGAGGTCTTACTCTTAAATCCGGTTGTGCTGAATATCCTTCCATTTTTTCTTTACTGAAAGCAAATACACAGTTATTCTCCTTGGTGCCCAGCACCCAGAAATGTGGTTCAGTATGGTCCATCCACCTTCTCATGCCCTCATGCTCTCTGCTGTGTATATATTATACAGCACAGAAGGTGGAGACCATGGGTCGACAGTGAGCGTCAGGAGACCAGGGTTCGAATCTCGGCAGAGGGCCCCCTCACCGGCTTCAGTTTGCTCAGTGCCAGACTAGAAGTAATAGTATCCGTCTTGCCCACCTCCAGGACGGCTGTGAAAATTCAATGACACGGTACAGGTGCAGGTGCTTTAAAACAGTCACCCCCCCCCCCCCCGGGCGCCTGGATGGATCTAACTGTTGAGCGTCCGACTCTTGGTTTCGGCTCAGGTCATGATCTTGGGGTCCGGGGATCGAGCCCCACGTCAGGCTCTGTGCTCAGCGTAGAGGCTGTTGGAGATTGTCTCCCTCTCCTTTTGCTCCTCCCCCTGCTTCCACTTGTGCTCTGTCTCAAAAAATGAATAAAATCTTTAAGAAAATAAAATAAAATGGTCACCCCAGTGCATTCACTGTCGGAGGTTCTCCGAGCTGCACAGTACAGCATGTGTGTATCTATCACACTTTGCAGTGACGTTCTTTGCAAGTTCATGCTTTGCACAGACATTTCCAGTGGTATTGTTATTAAACTGTTTGTTGAGGGAAAAGATGAAAGAACACATTAAAGTTGGCTGTAAGTCATTAACACGGTCCTGAATAGATGTTGAGTTTGTATGGGACCTAGCCATTTCAGTGCCTAGAGACAACGCCACATTTGGTTAATTATTACTTCATGATCTCAGTGTTTTGGTTTTACCGTGGTCAAATACAAAATATCCACTTTTTGGTAATCTGGAGACTTGCGCTGGAAGTAAAATTTAGGAGCTCTCTGTGGGAAAGTAAGTGCTCTAGTGAAAGTGACTTTTCTTACTCATACACATTTTATCTTTGAAATAATAACTGGGATCTAGGAGCTACTGTAATTGTTTGGGTTGCAAAAATGAACTATTGAGACTTCATCAAGATAAAGAACTTTTGCACAGCAGAGGAAACAGTCAACAAAACCAAAAGATAACCGACAGAATGGGAGAAGATACTTGCAAATGTATTATCAGATAAAGGGCTAGTATCCAAGATCTATAAATAACCTATCAAATTCAACACCCAAAGAACAAATAATCCAATCAAGAAATGGGCAAAAGACATGAACAGACACTTCTCCAAAGAAGACATACAAATGGCCAACAGACACGTGAAAAAATGCTCCCCATCAGGGAAATACAGATCAAAAGCACACTGAGATCCCACCTCACACCAGTCAGAATGGCTAAAATTAACAAGTCAGGAAACAACAGATGTTGGCGAGGATGAGGAGAAAGGGGAACCCTCTTACAATGTTGGTGGGAATGCAAGCTGGTGCAGACACTCTGAAAAATAGTGGAGGTTCCTCAAAGGTTGAAAATAGAGCTACCCTACGATCCAGCAATTGCACTCTAGGGGTTTACCCCAAAGTTACAAATATGTTGATGAGCAATGCACTAAAGGACACCACGTGACCTGTGAGGGACTGAATGTGTCCCCCAAAGTCGTGCGCTGCAGCCCCAACCCCCGGTGTGATGGAATGGGGAGGTGGGGCCTTGGGGAGGTGGCACCAGAGCTCTTTCCCGCCCCGTGTGGGCTCAACCAGAAGGCAGCCATGTGCAGGCCAGAAAGAGACTGCTCACCAGACACCAGCCCTGCCAGACCTCCAGCCTCCGGAAGTGCGAATGTCAGACTTTGGCCTCCAGCGCTGTGTAAGTCCCACCACAGAGCAGACTGCCAACCGCCACACAATTCTTCTAGCATCCTGGCCTCTTGGCTCCTTGACCTCTTGTTTCCTGGGACCTCCATGCCTAAACCACCCAGTGCCGTGGCCACCCCCTGGGCCAGTGACTGTCAGCCCTGACTGCACGTCGGACTCACCTAGGAAGCCTGGACTTTGCCACAGCCCGCTAGAATCAGAATATTCCTCAAGGACCTGGATGGAAAAGTCCCTGGAGTAGGGGATTTCACAGAGGTAAACACATTGAAGTACGTTCAAATCAATAAAAAGACGACCTCGTAGAAAAATGGGCAAAGCAGGAGCTCCTGGGTGGCTCAGTCAGTGAAGCGTCTGCCTTCAGCTCAGGTCATGATCTCGGGGTCCTGGGATCAAGTGCCGCACCAGGCTCCCTGCTCAGTGGGGAGTCTGCTTCTCCCTCTGCCTGCCACTCCCCCTGCTTGTGCTCTCTCGCTCTCTCTCTGTCAAATAAATAAAATCTTTTTCAAAAAAATGGGCAAAGCATATAAACAAGCAGAAATAGAAGACATACAGATGACTAATAAATGTGTAGAGAAATGTTTAACCCAGCTAGGGGTCAGGGAAATGTAAAGATTTTCTTTAAAGATTATAATTTTGGCAAAAATCAAGAAGACTGATAATATCTAATGTTAGTAAAAGTGGAGGGCACATTCTCATAAAGTCTTCTAACATATATAGACTCAGATCTAGAAATGTCATTTCTGATTATGTGTCTTATAAAAACAATCACATAAGTGGATAATTATTTACACTCAAGTACATAAAGCTGGTCTTTATAGCGCTATTTGCAATAGTGTAAAAGTTCAGTAATTACAGGAGAGTTCAATAATTGTGACACATGCACAGAGGAAAAATTATTCAGCTACCAAAAGAATGGGGACGATGTATAAGTACGTGGGAGATAAGTTTCTATACACACACGTATCGATCATATGGAAGAAATAAAGCAAATTTCAGAATAATATGGTCTGCTCTCATTCTTGTTCAAAAACTCTTCTCGCTACACATAGAGGTATATTTACAGCAGCATAGACGACTGTCTTAAAGATCTTTTAACAGTAATTACCCTTAGGGAATTGGAGAGTGGGGACTTTGGCATTTTACTTGATATTTTGTGGCTGTTTTTACAATAAACACATATGCACTATTTTTGTAATGTAAATAGTCTGGTGTGAGTTCAAACAGAAGCTTTTTAAAGAAAAGCCTTCCGTGCCAGGAAGCTGGGGCCGTTTCAGGGCCATGTCATTACCATCATTTACACTTAAAAAATTCTTTTCAGGGAATCTCACAACTAGGAATATTTTGGTTAAAGGGGGCTGGTTTCTTCCTGTTCTCGCATTTTTCTCCTCGGATTTGCAAGAGACTGCCCTGCAGGTGACTCATTGCCAGTAGAGAAATTCCCACCCTGGCTGTTTTGCTGTTGATGTTTCTGTTACGCGGGTGTTCGGAGATTCTTCTGTCATCAAAGAATGAGAAGGATAATGACACTATCAACATGGCCAGACCCAGGGAGTAACGCATGCATGCCACAGAGCTGGAGACCCGTGTTCTAAGCGTGACGTTTCCCATGTCAGAGAGGATACAGAGAAACCAGAGATGATGCTAGGGTCGTACATAGGTCTCACCTCACAAACACGTGCCAGCCATCGACTGTGGTGTTTGGGGATAAGGTTGTGAAGAACCCGAGGCCATATTGTGGCTCAACTGGAAAGTTCTCCAGATCAACTGTTGACGTCTGCAAGGACGCAGGAAGGGAGGGTGGAGACAGGCGTGGTGAAATGCCCACAGGAAAGAAGCAAGAATTAAGAATGACCAAAGTTCATCACTAGGGTGAAAAATGTGGTGTTTCTTTTCCATTTTTCTGCATAAAGAACAAGCAAAGCCTATTCCGCTATCATGACTCTAACTTGGAGTTCACAACAAATGACAATCAAATGACCTCTCTACGACCTTGCGGCCCGACGCCATGGTGTAGAGAGGCGGATACTCGAGTTCTTGAAACAGCCACGTGCAACTTGAAAACACTCATCTGAGCTAATATCGAATTCCGGTTCTCTTAATAAAGAGTTATTCAGAAATTCTCATTAACTGCTGATGAAAATGTTCATGGCTCTCGGTGCCAACTTAAGCAATATATATTTATTTTTACCGAGTCCAAATTGCAAAAGAAAGGAAAGGATAGGAATGGTTTTCCCCCCAGAGAGCAGGAGATAGTGGTCTGGGATAGGTACAGCGAGATCCTTGCTCAAGAAGACATTTTCCATATGCCGTACTCCGGTTAGATTAACCGGGAAGACGATTCAAAAGCCCTTAGAGTCAAACCTCGTTGTGGTCAATCCTTGCTCACGTCAGCACCTGGAGGAGAGGAGTTTTGACCGGGTGAAGAAGCGAGAGAGGTTTCCGCCTACCATTGTGACCCCCTTGGCCGCCCCTTTCCTGCGTTGCCCTTACGCTGGAAGCGTGCCGCGCTTACCATCCCCGGACCTCGATGTCTGCTCCCTGATGCATTCCCAGGCTTCCAGGTCTTGGCGTGTACTCTTCCCTCTGCCTAGAACTCCTTCTATTCTTTCTCTGCTGCCCCTTCCTACTTCACTCAACTTCTCAGCAAAGTCTGCCTGATTCCCCTAGTGAGAAGGACCCTATTAGGAAACAGAACACATACCTTGTTTTCCCCTAATTTTTTCCACTGCTTCCCAGACACTTTCTTGATGCCTCTGTTACACCCCCTCATCACAATTGGATTAACATGAGTAGCTGTGTGCAAAGAACACTTAACACCCCCCACCCCCCACCCAGAGGGCAAGCTTCTCCATGTCAAGAGCATGTCTCCGTCCTTGTATCATCCGTACACCTGCCTCTTCCTTATTACACTAGGTGTGGGCCAGTGCAATACCCGTAGAGTTTCTCGATATGGGGGGTTGGCGGTGCATTCTAAAATATATCCTCAGCAAATGCAAGGGGCCAGCTAGGGTTTGGTTTCTCTGTAATCAAAGAGGTCACAAGGGAAACATTTTGACAGATTTAAATATGTGAAGGAAAAGAAATCTTGGGAAAAAAATAGCATAGATTTTAAAAGAAAGCCATTTGAAAGTACTTATAGACTCAATTTTGAAAATACAGACCTCTGTCGAGTAAGTAGGTACATTGGCAATTTTTATAGGAAACAACGTTTTGGAACAAGTATGGAAAGCAACTCAGCTTAGGTAGATAGCTATTACAGTTAGCATTGCATAAGCTGATCGAATATCTTTATGAAGTGGTGTTGAGTAAATATATATATATAGAGAGAGAGAGAGGTCATGACGGATTAGGTAGAATTTATGCAGAAAGGACATATTACAAGGGTACACGCTCAAAAATAAGAATTAAAACAGCAGTGTGTTGCAGCCAAGGAAACAGTCAGAAAAACTAAGAGGCAGCCCACGGAATGGGAGAATATATTTGCAAATGACACTACAGATAAAGGACTGGTATCCAAGATCTACAAAGAACTTCTCAAACTCAATACACGAGAAACAAATAAACAAATCAAAAAATGAGCAGAAGATATGAACAGACACTTTTCCAATGAAGACATACAAATGGCTAACAGACACATGAAAAAATGTTCAAAATCATTAGCCATCAAGGAAATTCAAATCAAAACCACACTGAGATACCACCTTATGCCAGTTAGAATGGCAAAAATTGACAAGGCAAGAAACAACAATTGTTGGAGAGGATGTGGAGAAAGGGGATCCCTCCTACACTGTAGGTGGGAATGCAAGTTGGTACAGCCACTCTGGAAAACAGTGTGGAGTTCCCTTAAAAAGTTAAAAATTGAGCTACCCTATGATCCAGCCATTGCACTACTGGGTGTTTACCCCAAAGATACTAACGTAGTGAAGAGAAGGGCCATATGCACCCCAATGTTCATAGCAGCGATGTCCACAATAGCTAAATCGTGGAAGGAGCCGAGATGCCCTTCAACAGATGACTGGATTAAGAAGTTGTGGTCCATATATACAATGGAATATTACTCAGCTATCAGAAAGAACGAGTTCTCAACATTTGCTACAACATGGACGGCACTGGAGGAGATAATGCTAAGTGAAATAAGTCAAGCAGAGAAAGACAACTATCATATGATTTCTCTCATCTATGGAACATAAGAACTAGGATGATCGGTAGGGGAAGAAAGGGATAAAGAAAGGGGGGTAATCAGAAGGGGGAATGAAACATGAGAGACTATGGACTATGAGAAACAAACTGAGGACTTCAGAGGGGAGGGGGGTGGGGGAATGGGATAGGCCGGTGATGGGTAGTAAGGAGGGCACGTATTGCATGGTGCACTGGGTGTTATACACAACTAATGAATCATCGAGCCTTACATCGGAAACCGGGGATGTACTGTATGGTGACTAACATAATATAATAAAAAATCATTATAAAAAAAAAAAAACAAAAACAAAACAAAACAAAAAAAAAACAGCAGTGTGTTGGAAGAATGAGATTGTGGGTAATTAATTGTTTTTCCTTGTTACTATTGGTGATATATGAGTAAAACTGGGGAGGAGGAACCCAAAGTGAAAAATCTCACCGAAAACATTATCAGTTAACCACACCTGTGATTCAGGCTCTTGGTTGAATGATGTAAAGACGGTACTTTTTTCCACCTGGGGTCAGCTTCCTCTTCATCTTTTGAATTTCGTATCATCATATTTTTTCAAAGAGATAAAAGTTCTCTGAAAAAGGATTTCTACTTCCAGCGATAGCAGACTAGTCCATTGCCAACTGTTCTTCCTATCAACATCAACTGGGTAAATGCTAAGAAGATACAACCTCTTGCAGTCACCCAAGAGCTATGCAGACAGTTGACCTGAGAGGCCAAGATCCTGGCAAGAAGGGAAGGGTGGGAGAGGGGAGCCTGGGAGGCACACTTTCCCCAGTAAGGCATCTGGAAGACAGCCACCACCGGAGCTGTGAGCAGAGCAGAAAGCTGCGGAGGGACGGCTGGGAAGCTGAGCAGAGCCTTCAGCAGCCTCACGGGGCTGGGCGGGAATGAATGTTCAGGGACCACCAGGCAGGACAGGCTGTGGTCAGCATCCTGGCTTTCATTTGGAGCTGGGGATAGACCAACACTCAACAACGCTAAACCCCCCCCCCCAGTTTTGCCTCATGGTAAGGGATCTTAACATGCTTCTGGTAGTAGTAACTGATGATAAGTGGACAAAAGAGAAGGAATGATGTAGAAAGATTTGAACCAAGTTGATCTCATTACACACAACACAACGTACACACACAGTTTACCTAATACACGCAGAGGGCACGCTCTGTTTAAGTGTACATGGAAACACTTACCAAAACTGACCATACTCTGTTGGGTCACAAGTTAACTCTCAACAAATTTTGAAGTGCTTGAGTTATACAGGATATGTTCTGAGATCACAGTAAATTACTGGCACAGCAGTAATACATATATAACTTTGAAAAAATCCCCCAAACATTTGGAAATTGAGTGATATACTTCTAAATAACCCATAGGCCAAAGAAGAAATCGCAATAGAAATTGTAAAATATTTTGTATCATATGCTAAGTGATATCTGACATCACTGTGCAGGATGTAGCTAATGCTGGGTTTAGAAGGGAATTTATGGCTTTAAATGCATATATTAGGTGAGTAGGAGGTCAGTTATTTGAGTGTTTATCTTGGGAAGTTGGAGAAAGAACTAAATTAAGGAAAGAATTCAGATAAGAGCAGAAACTAGTGAAATGAAGCTGAAGGACAGTTGAGAGGGTCAGCAGGGCCCAAAGTTGAGTCTGTACAAAGAATAATAAAACTGATAAACGCTCGGCAGTATTAATCAGGAAGAAAAAAGGCACAAATAACCAATATCAGAACTAAAAGGTACATCACTACAATTCCCACGGGCATGAAAATTCTCAACAAGGATACCTCTCAATCTAAAGATACACGATAAAAATGCCAAATTTTAAAACATTTTCAATAGCAACAAAAATGGTAGGACTACTTGAAGATTTTAACAGCTTTTGTCCTATTCTAAGATGGGACCCTAGATATATGTTTTAATTATATCTCGTCAACTTTGACTTGATAAAATACTCAATACAATTCTCACAGCATATAATGTCTGATAAACTTAGAATTTCGGCAGTTAGCTTTTAGGGAAAATAGGAAATCCCCGGAATTATTCAATACAGGAGCCTGAAAAGCTCAAGAGAATCTCTTACCCGGACCTCACCTTTAAGGTGGCAATGCCTGAAGATATTTAAGAGACGGTAGAACCCCAAACTTCCACAATCATCAATTAAACTGTCAGTACAGCCTTTTAATTTTTCATATATATTTCTGGTGATAGCCCAAATGGCATTAAATCTTTACTGTGCTATGTGACTAATTTTGAACACCTCTGCAATTAGAACACAAAAGGAAACCCAGTTTAGATTTACAACCATTTAAAGAGCATTTGTCATGGATTACGTTTCCAAATTCTCGTTAACCACCTTGTGACATTATGAATTACAACCCATTATCACACTGTTAATCTAAGTGTTTACCTTGCTGAGACAGTGAAACGTTTTAGATCAGGAACTGTCCCTTGAATATTTTAAAATCTCACCCCCTCTGAGCACAAAGGACTGGACTAGCTCCCGTCTAGCTCAGCGGCCCTGAGGGAAGCAACTATAGAAACTGAGGTGAAACAGGTGAGCAATTTGGTGGACCCATGTCGAGGGCTCTAAAGCAAGAACCCGGCAACAAGGTTTTAGTTCTAATACGTAATTCACTGAGCTCTGCGTGTAATTGACTTGTGACCTTGGGTAAATCTCTTCCTCTTCTGGGCCTCAGTTTCCCCATCTGAGAACGGACAGTGATGGTCCAGGTGATCTCTCAGGGAGGGGCCTACCTGGGCTAAACATCAGGGCACATCCTCTGTTCGTGGAGGAAGCAGCAAGGATTTCGTCACTAGGGCTGGGAGAAGGAGCACCCAAGGGTACCTTGTTGGGACTTAGTTGGGCAGATCGGGGGATGTGGAAACAGGCCCTGCTTCCCTGTGTTTGAATGTGTTCATATACCATGCTGTGCTGGAATGTCATCGGGTAGCTCTAACCCCCCCCCTTATCTACTTGAGAATGCTGAGTCCTGTAGGTGAGGAGAGGATCTGCTTGCCCCATAGTCTGAGGGGTAGCTGCATAAGTCAGGGTTCTCCAAAGAAACAGAAGGTGTGTGTGTGTGTGTGTGTGTGTGTGTGTAGAGAGAGAGAGATTTTAGGGAATTGGCTCACACAATTATGGAGGCTGACAAGTCCAAAATCCAATCCAAGGAAGACCCAAAGTTGCAGTTCAAGTTCAAAAGTCCATCTGCTGGCAGAATTCTTGCTCAGGGAGGCTGGTCTTTGTGCTATGGAGGCCTTCGATTGATTAGATGAGGCCCACCCACATTATGGAGGGAAGTAACATTTTACTCAAAGCCCACTGATTTAACTGTTAATCTCATCCAAAAACATTCTCACAGAACCATCCAGAATAATGTGTGACCAATGCAGGCACCATGGTCCATGTAATTGACACATGAAATTAACCATCACAAATCCACCCCCTTGTCAACTTGGCACCCATACATATCTGATTAAACCACACTGCATCTCTGAATAAAGAGATGACATGTGATACAACTACCTGTCACACAACCAAAAACACACTAAACCTTCCCCCAGGGAGGGTGCACACTCCTCGGGTGATGTTTGCTCTTGTCCTTGTACCTCGTATCTTATATACTGCAATGTAAAGTTAGAAATACTTACACAATGTCATATGTCAACTCTACCTCAAACAGGCTGGGAAACAAAATTTAACACTTAAATATTATCCTGTGAAGTCACTACGTCATCTTATGTTACATGATACACGTACACAATCATATTCATAACAAGAAAGAAATACTCATTCCTGTAACTTGTTACCTAGTCACAGCCAGTGGTTATAACCACCTTCCTCCTCTACCCGTTTCATATGCCTTTGCTCTCCGTAAGCACCTCAGTTGGTCGTGGTTCTTTATCTGGTGGGAAGACCTGGACCTTCATTCGTGGAGGGGCTGGGCCACTAGTAGTCCTGCATGGGTTGTGTTGTTGTAGTTTTCCACTGACCTTTATTACAGGGCATGGTAATAGTAAGAGATGCCCTAAGAGGTCTCCTGTCAGACGTTCTCTTCCTTACTTCCGTTGTGGAGTGGAGATTTCCATTGGTGGTCAGAATCAGTTCCCCAGCCAGCACAGGAATTCCCTTCCTCACCTATTGATTTGAAAGTGTGAGGAGCCCAAAGTGGCCAGATGGCAAGTTTAATATCCACCCCAATGGAATCTTTGTTGTGTCTTCTTGGTAGAAGCATTCCTCCCTTTGCAACTAAGACCTCTGGGCCAACAGAGCATAAGGGCATAGGGACAGGAAGCAAAAACGTTGCTAGTGAGACACTAGGGGTAATAGCGAGTGGGGCCACCCCCATTTCCATACCTTGATTCCTGGACCCGTGAATCCTGGCTATGGGAGACACAGCACCCCATACTGGACACTGATTCAGAGCATAGCTAGCCTTCTAGAGAACCTTGTCCAGGACCCCACTGCACTGATGTTGGGCCCGAGTCTTCGAATGCCCATTCCACTGTCTACCAAGCCGACTGCCTCAGGATGGTGGGGAACGTGGTAAGACCAGGGAATCCCATGAGCGTGGGTCATCGCCATACTGCATTTGCTCTGAAGTGAGTCCCTTGATCAGAAACAATGCGGTGTGAAACGCCGTGACGGTGGACAAGGCATCCCGTGAGCCCCTGGGTGGTGGTCTTGGTAGAAGTACTGCATTCGGGTTGTGTTGTACCCAGAGGCGGGTCTGTATCCAGAAGGAGCAGCTATTCCAGTAAGAGCAGAATCTACTGCCTACAAGATAACGTCCACACGCTGACCGACACACAAGGACCACCCTAGTCCCGCTCCTGCTTCCTTCTCCAGCCTCACCTGGCATTGCTGTCCCCCCGGATTCCCTGCTGGAGTCCCCCCAGAGATACTTCCTCTTTCCTGACTTTGCCATCATCTTTAATAACCCTGGGCCTTCATCCGTCCACTCACTGATCCTTTTGTTCATATGTTCATTCCATCACTGAGGAGCCCCTGGCGAGCAGGACAGCATGGTCTTTGCAGAGAAGATGTGCTAAATAAGGTAACACATTAGTGAGCGATGGCTGCTAGGATAGGAAATATACAGGGTACCGGGACAGGGGACAAGACGCCTAATCCACGGCGTCCAGGGAGACTCCCTGAGAAGGAGACATTTAAACTGAAATCAGACGAGTGCACAGGGATCAGCCAGCTGGAGAAGTCAGAGGAGCGTTCTGGTGGGGGCAGGGGGACAGGATGTGTGAGACCCTGTGGGCAAGAGTGCTGTGACGAATTCCAGAAGCCAAAACAAGGGCAGCAAAGCTGGAGTGAGAAGTGTGCAGGAGAGGGGATGACTGAGGCTGGGGACCTGTGCATGGATCTTAGAGGTGTCTAGTAGGAGCAACAGAAGAATTTGTGAATCATTGGCCCTGGACGGTTGGGGGCGGGGGACGTTGTGCAAGAACGTCTCCAGGTTTTTGGCTGAGACAACTAGGTGGAAAGCATTTTTGTAGCAACTGAGATGTTCCCCGTTCACTCCTGAGCCTGGGAAGTATCTGTTGACTCGATCAGTGAGTGAATGGGAAAATGAGACTAGTTGGGGAGGAAGACGAGATGATGCGTTTGGTTTTGGATGCGGTGGGCTGCAGGCCGCTGGGGGATGTCAGGCGCAGGATGGACGTGCAGGTCCGAGCTGCAGAGAGCAGCCCAGGCAGAACCTCTGCGAGCACTGTTGCCTCTATATGGCGTGAACAACTGTGTCTCCCCCGCCTCCAGTCCCCGCGGAGAATCAAACGACAGGAATTGCAGGGAGACCACCATGTGCTGGAGGGAAGGGTTTAGACTCGGAAGCAGACAGGCCTGGCTCGAATCTGAGCTTGGCTCTTTACAAGCCGTGTGACCTTGGGTATGTCACGGAGCCTTGGGTTTTCATGCTCGGAATGGAGGTGATGCCCCCTCTCCACGGGTTACTGTGAAGCGATACGGAGCTCCCTTTGTATCTGGTATAGGGAAAGGGCTGGAAATGTCAGCCATCACTGTCATTGTCCTGCAGTGTCCTTAGTCCTGGCATTTCTAAGTCCTTTGAGGAGGTGTCACTTTGAGTTTCTCTTCCCTCCACCCAGCCAACGCGTCCTGTGTGGCATTCCCACCACCTCCTGGGGCTTCCCACCTTGCTCCCTCCCATTCTAGTAGAAAGTACTACTTTCTCCCTCCCGTCACTAGCCCCCAAACATGGTAAAACCTGTGTTGGCTTCAGGTCAGTGTCCCCTGCAGCACCAAAGGCATTCAAAGTCCAGGTTGTAAAGCCAATAAGGATGACTTTCAAACACCCACCTCGTGGCTGGATGACCCTGGGAACTCGTCGAACCTCTCTGAACCCTGGTTTCCTTGTCTGTAAAACGAGAGCACTGACAGTGCCTGCCTCTCAGGCTTGCAGGAAGGAGCAAAGAAGGCTGTGGGAAGGCCGTTTTTCAGGGTATCTCGACTCACCGGGGCGGGTAAACAAGGAATTGTTTTGTTTACTGAAAACGTGGCGTTCGGCATGTGCCATCAAACCCTGTTCTCCTGTTGGGCCGCAGCGCCCTTGATGGCATGTCCTTCAGGTTCTCTAACTTCTCAGCTATTTCTTTGGTTCGTCCTCTTTGTTGTTGTTGTTGTGGCTTTAAACAATCTTATTTCAGTTTTTTAAGACTCCATTTTGTTCCTTGAAAAATGTCAGAATCTGAAAGCAGCTGCCTGGGTTGGAATTCCAGCTCTGCCCTCACTAGCTGAGAGCCGGGGGCAAGTTACTTAACCTCTCTGTGCCCCTCGTTTTGTCATCTGTTAAATGGGGATAATGACGGTGCCTACCCCGCAGGAGTGTTGCTACAATTAAAGCACTAGGGGAGTGCCAAGCACCCAAGCAAGCGTTATGTAAGTTGTGCTATTGGTATACCCAGTTCAGAGCTCCTCTCCTGCTCTCCCCTAGGCAAGGCTAGACCTGCGGTTTTGTCTGCTTGCAGTTCTGCTTGGTCTCTCTCATTCTCTTTCCCTCTCCTTCCATCTTCCCACGAGGCCCGCGCTGGGGCCTAGAGGAAGACGTGGAAGACAGCTGCCCCCCCACGTGGCCCAGCAAAGGAGACATCACTCCTACCCAGCAGTAACATGCCCTCTGTGGCCTTGATGCTGGCAGGGGGTGCCTTCAGGAGGGCTCCTTCCTGGGCATCTCCTATCACCATCGATGGTCCCTTTAGATTTGGGGACTGTATCTTCCTGCCCAGCTCACAGCATCCTGGTGCATATCTGATGCTCCACTCAGTGTGGTCCCTGGCTCTCAAATGCTCCTACCCCCAGCAGGCCAACTCTTAGACCCACGGGCACATGCAGACTCAACCTTCTGCTGCAGCTGGGACAGAAACTCCAGGCCAGGGACCAGGGGATGGGGATGTGGGTCCTGCCCCCTCTCTGTCCACAGCTCCCACCATGCAGCTCACCCCAGGGCTGCTCCCCCGCTCCCTGGGCACTGCTGTGACAGGCTGGTCAAGGGGTTCATTGGTCCCTGCATGAGTCAGGTGCGCACAAGAACCCCACCCACCAGGTCTGTGTTCCTCCAGGCCTTCCCGTATAGCCAGTGTTGGGGGCTTGGGGGGGAGGGGGGCTGCCACCCACACTTTCTGCTCAAGTGGTTTCCCCATCAGCCCTAGGCCACGGTTCTCCGATCTAGAAGGCAGGCCCCTTGACCCCTTCCTTTCCGAGCTGCAGCCTGTGCTTTACCAATTCAGGTACATGATACCTAACAGCGTCCTATGATACATGATTATTAATTTTAAAAAGGAGGGGAGGAGTTACATTGCTTTTAAAGTGTATTTGAATAAGTGAGTGAACAAAAAACAAGTGAAAAAACCAGTATTACAAATACAGTAAGAATGTAACAAAGTGGCAATAACTAGTAGAATAACAATAAGATACGATAAAGATAATAATTTTGTAAATGACCTTTAAAGAAAAGCCTTTCTTTATCGTTAAACAATTTAGAACGAGCTGCCGTATGAAGCCACTGTTTTTGTAAATCCAGCACGGTCAAATGCTGGCAACTCCGTATGGGTCCACCTAATGCTTAACTTTTACTGTGGGTCAGGTGTTGTTTCACAAGCTTCACAAGTACTCAGGGAAGCCTCATGGATCCTATGAGAAAAGGATTCTCATTGCCATCCAGGCTGCATCTTCCTACTGCAGAAACTCACCAAAGTCACATGCCTGGGAAGTGCCAGCGTCCGAGGTCAAACCCGTGGAGACTGGCTCCGGAGGTCAGGCCCTAAACCAAGGCATTATTCTTCAAAAGCAGCACTCCGATGGGCAGTTAGCTTCCAACCTAGTCCTTTGCCACTTTTATTCCAAATCCGGGGACAGACGATGGAACCACATCCGGGAGGGCAGAGCCTCTGGGCTTGGCAGCAAACAGAGCCCCGGGCAGAAGCAACAAGGCACAGCTCCCCCGGGGCAAACGCGGTTCAGCAGATACAGTATCGTTTCCCTCCAGGAACACCTTTCTGTCCATGTGCTCCTTGTCAGTTTTCCCATCAGGAAAATGGGCATGTTCCCTATGCACGCATGGCAGTGGCTGCAAGAACTAATTAGCACCTGAAATGGGTGTGAAGATCGCCAGCTAGGGGTGCTATAATAGGGGCAAAGGATTCTCGCACCAATTCCAGTTTTGCATCCTGTGGCCTGATCCTCTCTGGGCAGGAGGTGGTGCCCCGTCTTGTCGAGATCTGATCTCTCAACGCAACCATGTGTTTTCTTTCGTCCAAATGACTGTGCTCATCTCAGGAGCAGCCTTTAATTTTCTTCTTGGAACCGAGGACCATCCTTACTTACAGCAACAAAAGGTCCCTAGGACGGTGAGGTAAGATTTGAATTAAGATAGCTTGGCGTATTCCACTCCCTGGCAATTAGCGGGCAGGAGGTTTTCAGGAGCACCCACTCTGTTAAGAGCACCCTTTGTCTCAGGACTCCCTGTCTATCGCGCTGCCCGTCGCCCTGGTTCGGCAGCCCCGAGCGGCTGGCTGTCTGCGGGGTGATAAGACGCGGACGTCGCCGCTGGGACCTCGGAGGGCGCAGCCTGATGGGGAAAGCCGTGTGGCTCTCAGACCTCGGTCTGCAGCGCTGGCATCAGATCCAGAGGGGCTGGCTCCCCAGACGGCCGTTTCTCCCATGTCTTCCTGACCCTCACCTGCCTTTTGGCCACTGCAGTTCATTAGTATCTCTCTCGGGAGAAGAGAGAAAAGGAAAGCAGAGCCAACTTTTGCTTGTCCGTTTGGCTCCTCGTCAGCAGCTCTGGTAAATGTGTAATCTGATGGAACCACGGTCCAAGATGAGAATTTGGACTCCTTCCCTCTCTCTGCCCCTTGCCAGGCATGTGAACTCCTGTTGAGGCTTCAAGTCCCAGCCTTCCCCAAGGCCCCCAGGCAAAGTCAGAAGTTAGTCACTCCCTCCCTGGCTCCTGAGCCTGTCTCCAGCACTGGGGAGCACTCAGCACACCGTGCAGGAGATCCGCGGGCCCCGTGGTCTTCCTTCAGCTCCAGCCCCGCAAGTCCTGGGCCCAGGGCTTGGCACATGACTGCGGTGGGAAAACGCGTGCCGAATGAATACACGAACCCGAGCAGACCTTCTTTCCCCTTTCCTCGGAAAATCAAGAGTTAATGCTTTGACGGTTTTTCATTGGGGGTTTTTCTGGGTATCTGTGCGTGCACATGTGCTCGTTTGTTGTTTTTAAGAAAACTACGTGGCAGAATTTCTAGAATCCTTGATTCACCTCATTCATGCAACAAATGTTTATTGACTATGTGGGATGTACCGGTGCCGTTTTAGGCGCTGGACAAACAGACAAACCCCCTGCCCTTGGGACGCTCACATTCTAGGGACGGTATCCTTTCTCAGGTACTGACTCTCCCCCATAATTTCTGGCTTTATATTCACATCTCTAGTCCTTTTCCCTAAAGACAATGAACCATCCAATAAGTCCACCCAGGGTAGCACTAGGTGAAGCGGCAGGCACCTCTTTTTGCCCTTTTGGGGGCCCCCGAAAATCCACGCTGGTAAGTAAAAAGCTCTTTGGGAGACCAGATGTCAGGGGGAGGCAGCCAGGGGAGCAGGGGCAGGTGGCAGGACAGGGAAGGCTGGTCACCCCCAATGCCCACTGGCCGCCAAAGATACTTGGGCCTCCCCAGGAAAGACTTGGGGCCTTCCTGATGTCTGGGCCTGAGCAGGGCGGCAGAACAGGAGACTAACCCACGACCACTTCCGCCTGAGTCAGGACTTTAAGGGGAAGAACACTGAGTTTATCTAAAGTGCTGTGAATTCCCACAGCCTTCGGCAGACCCATATTCCAGCGTAAGCACAGAAACAAATTCTACAGCCAAGTGGATAACTGGTGATGAGCCACAGGTATGTATTATCACGACCGTTGCTTTCCCCGAGAATTCTGTCTGCAAGGGGAGGGGATCCGCCCCACAGATGTGATGGTTGGCCAACTTTTTAGCAACTGCTTTTAGTGCTTGGTACCGACATAGGGACTGGCAGAGAGGTCACTTTGCACAGTCCAAGTGCATACTGCTCGCACCTACAGGAAGGGGGACGCTACAGACCAGGCGGTCCCTCTGGGTCGGCCATTCTGAGGATCGGCTTTGAAACAACCAGAGCCATGATTATAAAGGGAGATCTTTGTGTGGACGGGAAGGCAATAGTGTTTTGATGAGCTGGAGTGATGATTGAAGTCATTTTGGCTTTCCTGGTGTCTGGGTGGGAAAAGAACAGGTGCATTCCTCTGCCAAAAATGACAGCCTATGAGTTCTATGGACGCCCCGGGAGACAGAGTCCTTCTTGCCATCCATGAATTCCTCAGAGGCTGGGAGGTCTGCAGGGAAAAGCCCTGGGGAGGGGGGGAGGGGCAGAGCTCTCCAAGGCCTGGTTTCTAAGCAATCAGTGGGAACAGCGGTTGAGAAATACTTCTCCATCTGCCCAGCCATATTCGCCCACGAGAACTATCTGCTTCAGAGCAGTATTGGCTGCTCTTGGCCAACTGAGGGATTGTGGGCACACAGAGGCTTTCCTGACAAGGCCTCCTGGCTTCATCTACCCTGTCTCTGTCTTTGCCTTGTGTCTGTCTCTTTCCAAGTGACATCATGTGCGGCTGGGTGTTTCTTCTCCTAGAAATGGGTGTGTACACACGTGCACACGTGCGCCCATGAGCAAGTACCCATGCACATCTCCCCATCTTTCATCAGAGCAGGCAGGACTCTTGCAAAGGGTTTCTCAGTGAGTTTAGGACATTTGGAGAAAATCCACTCTCGGGGCATTCTATAAATGGGAGAAGGGCAGGTGGGAGGCCTGAGGGGGTAGGTTGATGGGGGGGGGGGGCGCTGCTGCAGGCTGCCTTGGCCCCTGGAAAGCCAGACCAGGAGAGAGAGAACCTGGTGACTAGACACGGTTCCCCAAATGGCGTGCATGCAGCTGCGTTCCAAATGACTCGAAGTGACACGGAGCTCAACGTCTGCACTCGGGCACCCTGGGACCGCTCAGCCTGTTGCCCCATCCGCGGGCGCACGGCGGGTGCAGGGAAAGGGAGTTCCCGCCCGTCCGTGCTGTTCAGGGGCAGATGTCGCAGGCAACTCGGCAGGGAGCTGACACGCATCCCACGGCATGACACCTGCGGCGCGAGGTTCTCAGGAAGGGCTGAGTGTGTGCGTGCATGAGGTCACTGAGCTCTGTGGCTGCCTAACCAGCCTCGGCCTGCGTCGCGGTGACACACATCTGCTGACTGGACGGATCAGTGCCTCGCGCTGTAGGCCGACGGGTGGGCCATGCTTGAAAGCCTCCTGGCATGTGCCCCTGCCTGCATTTTTCACTCTTGACTGAAAGCATGTGCTGTGCACAATCAGGACAGTGTTCGCATGTGGGTCCGAGGCGGCTTCCTCCACATCTGGCTGAGGCTGGCTGAGTCGCTTCCCCCGGGAGGGTGGCTGCCAGCCCTGTGACATCTGGAGAGTGGCAGGAAGTGTCTGGATTCATCCCAGAATGATTTTTATCTCCACATGCTTTTCCAATTTCATCAGGGCCTCCGTGCTACATTCCGAATGACATGTCCACATTTGCCACGGACCGGAATGACAGATGGAGAAAAATCATCTCTGACCCTTGAAAGCCGGTCATGTTCTAGGAGGTAAGCGCTTTGGGGCACAGAAGGTACTGTAGGAACGGGGCCCAGAGATGGCTGGAAATATATAAGTTACGTACGTTGCAGCTTCTGGAAATAAACGTCCCCTTCCCAAACTACTGGTTTATGGAAGCAATGAAAAGGGCATTTAAAATTTTAATTTTTCTTTCGTGTTAAGGCATAACTTGCATCGAGTCAAATGCACAAATCTTAAGCATATGCCTTGGTGACCGTGTAGTTTTCACACATGCACAAACCCCGCAGTGCCACCACCCAGACCGAGGGGTTAGGACACTCCCAGCTCTCCAGAAGGCTCCCCGTCTTCCCCTCCCTGTCAGCAGCCCACTGTGCACATCCCCACTGTTCCAGTCTCTCTGTCACCACACAGCAGTGGAAGAGGCATTTTTCTTTTAGGGTCTTGCTGCTTCACAAATACACACCAGACACAAACAACAGCAGTTTTGTAAATTGCCACAGACTTGCACAGGGGGCCCGAGTCAAGGTTCAGATTAAGGGATTTTGTGACACCCATATGCCACGGCACGTGGGGGTCCTCCCAGAGCCGATGTTTCGTAATCGAGGAGGGGACACTTTGTCTCTGGCCATGGGGGAGAACTCTCAGCTTGCTTTCACTTCTGAAGCCCTACGGGGGCCTCGCGGCTGAGCCCGTGCACCTGTGAAGGGACAGCCACACGCCCCCAGGCTCTCCCCGCGCTGAGGGACACCCAGGCCTCGGGCCCAGAGCCCCGGCTCCCCTCCTTGCGGCGCCTCTCCCGGGTCTTACTCCCGTCCAGGAATGAGGACCTGGTTGGAGCCAGCTCCTCTCCAGAGAAAACGCTTAGTCAGACCCAGAGCTAGTCGCTGCAGGCCCCACACTGTCCTCAGGAAATACCAAGAGAAAGGGCCGCAGGAGAGAGGATGAACCCCTTCTGAGTATTCCAGTGCCCGGAGCTCCATTCTGCAGCCGTGCGCGGTTGACTTTGCCCGGCCAGCTGCCCTCTCTCAGGAGTAGCCGTCACCACGAGGACCTGTCCTGTGGGACGCTGGCCTGCACACCTTTCCTGGAGGGTTGGACTCTTTACCACTCTACTTTATGTTTCGATTTGAGGGCAACCACTTGGAAGGATTTTCCGTCACATTTGGGGGGCAGGAGAAGAGGGCACTAGGCACAAGAAGGCTAATGGAAGAGTGCAGACAAGAGCTGTTTTTGCCTGGGTACGACACTGACCGTCAGTGGGACCTGGACAGGCCACAGCGTCTCTGCCCTCTGCTCCCCATCTGCACGATTCAGGCCACTGATTAAGAAAGACTAAAGGCAAAGCTGTTTTGCTCAGAGCAGGGGTGGCGGAGGCCTGCAGGGAATGTGGCTGCTAGCGGTGTGGGGTTTTGAATGAGTGCTTTCCTTAGCTTCTCTGACTGTAGAACGAGGAGCTGAATTTCCTCACACTCCCCTGAGGGCCCTGGGTGTCTGTCCATGCTGACGACTGGAGGCCCTCAGCTGCCCTAGAGAAGAGGTTCCTTCCATGAGCACTCGGGGCAAAGGGCACGTCCGATGGGTCACCACACCTGCACTCACAGGAGGACGTGGACAAAGTGGAACTTGGTAGATAACTTTGAAAACCCCGGGTAGGAGGGAGGTAAGGTGCTTTTCCATGTGAGGAAAGTGGACTTTTCCTTCTTCGTGGCCAAGTTCACTGTCTGTGGAGGCCGACTGTGAGCACAGCGACGTCACACAGACTCACGGTGTTTGGGGAGCTGGTGTTTTGCAGAACCAGAACATATCCCGGGAGAGCACACCTAGGGGGGTGTTCTTTCTTGCTGCATCGTGGGGCCCTCCCTGTCAGACCGAGCAGCCCCTGCCAGCATCCAGTCTGCACAATGGTCTCTGGTCACGGGGCTGCCGTTCGCCTTGTCCAGAAATGTTCTAAGAAGGCTCTTTTTCAGGACTTTCAAGATAGTAGGAAGAATTACTTTGTTTGGTCTTTTTCTCAATTGGGCTGGTCTCATCCAGGCACCTCCTATGACTGAGAATTGAGTTCATTGTAGAAAAAGTGCCACACGCAACTTCCAGAAGAATCAACCAGGGGTGTGTGTGTGGGTGTGTGTGTGTTTCCTCTAATGCAAACGCTCTACACCATGGAGCGTTCTGATGCCCGCGTCCCTTCTGGACACTGAGGCCCTCAGCTCTCAGGGGAGAGAAAAGTCTCTCACGCGTGCTGTTTGAACCTCGTCTTTTGTCCTCACCTTGGATTTACATCACCCAGGTGTCCTTTTCTGGGTCCTATGCTGTGCGTATTTGACACAGACTGTATGGGGAGCCCCCCCCCCACCGTTTGTGTGGTTGTCATAGCAATAGTGATGGCTGTATCTCTGTACCCGCAGGTGCTCAGAGTATACACTGAAAGCACATTGTCATTGGCACAGTTCATATAGCACAGGATAGCCCTGTCCTGCTGGCTGGCTACTGCACAGACCGTGCACACACAGCACAGACACCCCCTGCATAGCCCTAGCAGGGCCACGTCTTTGTGCCACACACACCTTGCCCAGAAACTCTTTCCCTTCAGCAGCCCTCCTCCCTGACCACCACCATGGCCAAGAGGGGTTTTTCGGTGAAGGGAACAATTTCCAGGCCGAGAACAACTTGAAAATGTCTGCCCCACCGTGCAGACATCATCGGTTTCAGCGGGCTTCCTGTGGCAAGGCCTTTCCAGGAATTTACTGCTTAACTATTTCACAGCCACGCCATGGGGACTGCTATAGTATTAAAATGGCTGGGGACTGCACTGTCTGGGGCCATCCCTCGCCCACCTGCATCCCCAGGGGTGTGGGACAGTGACTTGCACGTGTAAGAGATGTTCCGTGGATGAATGGATGAACTTGGCATCTTTGAACTTAAACCAAGTCTCTACTTCTGGCATACTCATCTATGATAAAATAAGCTTGGGTTCAAAAGAAAGCTGCATCTGAAGTGAGGTTTCCTTACAGGAGAAAAAAATTGCCATGCATACATTTTAACAATGGGGATGCTTGAATGAAGATGTGTTTCCCACCCCTGAGATTCCTCAAATCATTTTTAATGAGGTGGGTTATCTATAAATAATGTCAACCTCTGTGACTCTCCTCCTCCCATTTCCTCCCCCTGAGATGTCCTTTTATCCACCCCAGCCCCAACTTTGAGTATCTAATTATGTCTATTATCCAAGACCCACATTCCAAGAAGCCCCCCTTAATATCCCCGACTCCCTTCATTAAAGTATCTCTGTGGCTTTTACAGAGTTCTACCCTGCATTCCAGCCACGTGGATCCTCGCCCAACCCTCTTAATCTGTGTTCTGTAGAAAACTCCTGGAGAGTAGGACCAGGCTCTCCCCCAAGAGATTTTTTTTTAATTAAGGTATAATTGACATATAACATTATCAAGAGCTTTGCGCATCACAGGCAGGCAGTGAATATGCAGGAATGAAAAGTTCCAATGGGATCCCTTTTGTGATTCAGAAGTGATTCAGATTAACTTTTTGGGAACACGGATTTCGATTATTACCACCTTCCGTTTCCTCTTTTGCGTGTCCAAAAATTAAGCTATGGAAAGTAGTCCGCACGTTCGCTTGTCAATCTTTACACATATATATCATAAAACTTATCTTTGCGGGTTCCTTGTTGGACAATTTATAATAGCCCAAAGCTGGGAACCATCCAGATGCCCATCACTAGCAGAATGGAAATAAATTGTAGGATTTCACACCCTAGAATACTACAGGGCAATTACAATGAGCAATCTACCACTATAGGCAACCATTTGGCTACATCTCATTAACACGATGTTGAGTACAAGAAGCCAGGCACAAGTATAATCCCACTTAGGTAAAGTACAGTAAGAGACAACACTACTGTTTGCTATTAGAGGTCGAGATAGTAACTTCCCTTGGAAGCATAAGGATTGAAGGAGAACAGGAGGGGAGGTTCTGGGGTGCTGATAGTAAACTGTTTCTTGGTTTGGGTGCTGATGTTCAAGTTTTCAGTCTGTAAAGATTTACTGCATTTTCACCTGTGACACTGTTACCTCTCTCTGGGCATATCTCTGCCACCTGCACTGTCTCTGGAGAGACCTTGGCCTGGATCCTTCTTTCCATGTCAAGGATCAAAAGGTATTAGGAATTGGGGCACCCGGGTGGCTCAGTCAGTTGAGCATCTGACTCTTGATTTCCACTCAGGTCATGATTTCAGGGTCGTGAGATCGAGCCTTGCGTCAGGATCCACACTGGGTGTGGAGCCTGCTTGAGATTCTCTCTTTCCCCCTCTGCTGCTCATGCACTCTCACTCTCTAAAAATAAATAAACAAAAATAAATAAATGAACAAAAGTTATCAGGAATCAAGCTCCACCACGATGGCAGTGTACCTGTGTATTAGTTATCTATTGCTGTGTAACAAATTACTCCAAAACCCAGTGGTTTTAAAGAGCAGCCATTTATCATCTTGGAGCTTCTGTGGGTCAGGAATCAAGGAGGAACTTAGCCAAGCAGTCCTACTCAGATTGTCTCATGAGGTTGTAGGCAAGATGTCAGCAGGAGCTGCAGTCACCTGAAGGCTTAACTGGGTCTGTAGACTCCACTCCCAGTATGACTTAGTGACATGCCTGTGGGAAGGAGGCCTAAGTTCCTCACCATGTGGATCTATCCATAGGACTTCTTGAGTGTCCTCACAATATGGCGGCTGGCATCCCCCAGAGCAAGAAGAAGGAGTGCAAGGAACAGCCTCAATGATATTTATCACTTAGACCCCAAAGTCCCACATCATCTTTCCAGCATATTCTATTCGTCAGAAATGAGTCATGAAGTCCAGCCCACACTCCAGGGGAGGGGAATTCACATCCACCTCGCGAAGGAGAAATATCAAAGAGTTTGTGGATATGTTTTTTAAACCATCAAAGTCCATCTCCAAAGCACAAATTATTTACATTCTTCCCGTATGTAAAAGACAGTCATCCCCTTCCAAGGCCACCAGAATTCTCACCCATGTGAGCATCAGCTCAAATCCCAGAATCACATTATCTGAATCAAGTTCAGGCAGATGAAGCTCCTTGGGTATAGTCCTTGAATACGTTTCCTCTCACCATGAGCTAAAGATAACAGTTATGTGCACCACCCCCCCACAACACACTCACCCAACAGACAATGATGGAACAGGCACAGGACAACCACCGTAGATGCACTGTTCGAAAGGGGGTGAAGGAGGAGGCACCCCGAAGCCACTAGCCAGTAGCAATCCTGAAATGCAGCTGGGCAAATGTTGGACGTTCCCTGAATCCTAGTTGGGAGTGGTACTCATGGCTCTTGGTTCCACCTCTGAGTGTGTCTGTCCTTTTCCATGAAAGGGACCTGTGTTTGTAGCTGCGTGATTTTGTTTGCTTCTTGCCAATGGAATTCTGGGAGTCCAAAGACCTCTTTTCATGTTATACTATCTCTTTCCATTTCAGACTATATGTGATTTTTTTGTCTTTTTTTTTTTTTAAGTAGGCTCCATGCCCAACGTGGGGCTTGAACTCACGACCCTGAGATCAAGAGTCACATGCTCTACCAACTGAGCCAGCCAGGCGCCCCTCCTCAAATGTGATTTTTTTAAACGGAAGTGAACCTGAGGTACAGAGCCTCTCTCCTGAGACACAGGCTCTGAAGTGAATGTCTGCTCTATTTCAAACTGTTGTGTGGCCAGCACACCCAACAGTCTTTCAACCTGCCACTAACATGCCCATGAAAACATAGGGAAAGATGTATTTTTTAATTCACATTGCTGAAAACGAAGACACGTCTTGTCCCAAGGAAAAGACAAAATCTCAGAGAAACCGATATTAAACAATAAGGCGGACAGAGCAAAAACTTCATGAACTCACTCTCTTTTTTTTAGCTCAGGGAATGATCTGGTTTCACTTCTCAAAACAGAGACCAACAGAATAAAAGAAAGGGAGATATCTGTAGCTTCCTTATATCACTAGAAAACCGGGCAGCTAGACCTCGACCTTTTGGGCACTATGCCTGCCCCACCTGCCCCAGCCAGCGTCACCATCTCCACACAGAGAAGGGCCACCCTGGCAGAAGGAGGCCAGGCACATGGTGACAAATACTGGATATCCTGAGATGGGGTCCCCACAGGTGAAGCAAGCTGGGTAGTAGGGCATGCTGGGAATTGTAGTTTTTGTGTTCTACAGCACTTCAGAGGATGAAAGAAACAAGCCCAAGCACAGGGAAGTTACGATGAGCCCCAACACTAGCAAAAAGAGGTGAGCTTCTCAATAAAATACAATTAAATACAAATGCGAACATCTTTTTCTTGAAGAGAATGTACATTTTGAAGAAGAATCTGCATCTGAAACCCCCAGACTGAACCTATAAACGAGAAACAAAGGAGAGGAGTATTTAAATATCAACTGACTATAAACCCTAACAATGAAAGAAGTGTGGACGAAGGAAGATTTTGGAAGACTAGCAATTTATGAAATCAGAACCTGGATATATATGTTTCAAGACACTAGACTTGGGCTGGAGGAATTCATCCACCTAGAAGAGCCAAGAAAGTGTTACAGTGTTACTAGTGGTTCTCAAACAAGTATGCATTGGAATGACCTGGAAAACCTGTTAAAACACAGTTTCTTAAGCTCCACCCCCCCAAGGGGTTATAATTCAGTGGGTCTGGGTGAGACCTGAAAATTGGCATTTTGAACAAGTTCCCAGGTGATGCTGAAGGTCATAGGACTCCATTTTCAGACCCACTGAGGTACTAGAAAGTGTATTATAAAATTGCAATGATTGATGAATGGATAAAGAAAATGTATATCCATACAATGGAAACTATAAAAAGGGAACAACGTACGGATCCACCCTACAACGTGGATGAACCTTGGGAAACATGCTGCTCAGTGAAAGAAGCCAGACACAAAAGGCCACGTATGTATGGTTTCATTTACATGAAACATCCAGAATAGGCGAATCCATAGAGACAGAAAGCAGATGAGTGGTTTTCAAAGGTTGGGATAAGGAGGAATGCGGAGGGATGGTAATGGTATGGGGTTTCTATGGGGGGGGGGGGTGATGAAAATGTTTAGGAATCAGACAGTGATGATAGTTCACGACCTTGTGAATATGCTAAAAACCACCGAATTCTACATTTTTAAATGGTGAATTATATGGTATACAAACCAGATATCAAATTTTAAATGTAACCATAAAGCTTACCAAAAGAAAATATAAGTGGCTTTCCATGTATTCTTGGGGTAAAGATCGACACCAAAAATGAAAAGATTATAGATTTGACTCCATGTGTCTAAAAAAAAAAAAAAAAAAAACTTCAAAACACTATTTGCAACAAATACGGTAGAGTCAATAACTTTATTCTTTCAGACTTTACAAATTACTACAAAAGAGAAAGACCAACACCTACAGAAAAGTGGACTAAGAACTGGGAGTTCTTAAAAGCTGAAATACACATGGCCAGAAAATGTACTTAAAATATGCAATCCAATTACCTATCAAAAATAGAAGTTAAAACTAAGATACTTTTTTTGACTAAAAAATCGGCAAAGAATTTTAAAAAACAAACTTTGGTAGATGAGAGTCCAGACTTCCTGGAGGGGAGAGGGGCAATCTGGCAATGTGCATCTCAAACCTTTAAAGTGTACGTATCCTTATGTATCCTTCGATCCTGCAACATCACTTACATGATTTTATACTAAAGAAATAGTTAAGGGGCACCTGGGCGGCTCAGTTAAGCGTCTGACTCTTGATTTTGGCTCAGGTCATGATCTCAGGGTCCTGAGACTGAGCCCCGCGTCAGCTCTGTGCTGGGCGTGGAGCCTGCTTGAGATTCTCCCTCTACCTCTGCCCCTCCCCTGCTGAAACAAGAAAGGAAGGGAGGGAGGAAGGGAGGAAGAAGGGAAGGGAAGGGAAGGGAAGGGAAGGGAAGGGAAGGGAAGGGAAGGGAAGGGAAGGGAAGGGAAGGGAGGGAGGAAGGAAGGAAGGAAGGAAGGAAGGAAGGAAGGAAGGAAGGAAGGAAGGAAGGAAGGAAGGAAGAAAGGAGAAAGAAAGAAGGAAGAGGGGCGCCTGGGTGGCACAGCGGTTAAGCGTCTGCCTTTGGCTCAGGGCGTGATCCCGGTGTTCTGGGATCGAGCCCCACATCAGGCTCCTCCGTTATAAGCCTGCTTCTTCCTCTCCCACTCCCCCTGCTTGTGTTCTCTCTCTTGCTGGCTGTCTCTATCTCTGTCAAATAAATAAAATCTTTAAAAAAAAAAAAAAGAAAGAAAGAAGGAAGAAAGGAAAGAAAAAGGAAGGAAGGAAAGAGTTAAGAGTGCATCCAAGCAACTCTCCTTCAGGTAGTTGATCAACAACCTTGTTTAAGATTTCCAGCATCAGAAAGGAGCTGTGTGTGAAGCAGTAACAGTTGTATTGAAAGATGGTCCAACTATCAAATGAAATGGTCCTCAGCCATTAAAAACGATGTTGTAGAATGAGTATTTGCTGCCGTGGAAAGATGCTCGTGATATGCAGTCAGATGGAAAATACAGGTTACAAAATTCTGTCTCTAGTCAGCCAAGTGTTTTGGGTTTTTTTTAAGCTGTGTCTGTAATGTGAAATACCCAGAAAGCCGTACACCTGGGGTTACAGAAGGTGTCTCTGGGTGATGAGAATAAGATGGGGGTTTTTTTTTTCTGATTTTTCTGCAAGTACCAGGCAGTGCTTTTGTAATAAGGAAACAATTTGCACTTTTCTAAAGGAATGTAATGTAAAATTGAGGGGACACTCCATTTTCCACGATGACACTCTGATGCACAGGAAATGGAAACCAACTGCAGAATGAGGCAGAGACACCTAGGGGCCCCACTCTTCCTGCCGGAGTCTGCAATAAGATTCCCTCTGTGGTGTTCCTCCTGGAAAAGGACACGATCCTGCCAACCAGAGGCGCTCTGCCCTTGAGGAACCTTGGTAACTTCTAGGAGAAGGGGCTCCTTGATGACCCTCAGACGTTCTTCGAGAACGTTTTATTTCCCTAAGTATTTTATCTGGGAGAGAATTCAGAGACCCCACATCACTGAGCAGGTAAGGACATCAGACTTGAACACCTTAGTGGGCACTACTTGCAGGCGCCACGCCAAGTATGTCCTGTGTATACTTAATCCTCAGGGCAACTCAATATGCTAGGTACTATTATTATCCCCACTTTAGAATGAGAAACTGAGGCACAGAGAGATTAAGCCACTTGCCCAAGCTCCCAATATTCAAATCCAAGCATTCTGGCTATAAGTCTTTTTTTTTTTTTTTAGATTTTATTTGTTTATTTGAGAGAGAGAGAGCACGCGCACATGAGCAGGGGGGAGGGGCAGAGGGAGAAGCAGACCCCCCTGCTGGGCAGGGAGCCTGACTCAGGGCTCGATCTGAGGACCCTGAGATCATGATCTGAGCCGAAGGCAGACACTTAACTGACTGAGCCACCCAGATGCCACTCTGGCTATAAAGTCCTATAAGACTTTTTAGTCTCTTTAGCAGTAACTTGATACTTCTGGGTCCAAGCAAACATCTTGCTGTTGTCATTTGGGAAATTTTACCTCCTCAGCAGGCTATGATCACTCTTCCTGAGAGGGTCCGAATAGTCCTAGAAACCTCTTGCATCATCTTCATCCACTCCTGATTCCGGAGACGTGGTGTTCCCTGGACCCCCTAGATCCCCTTCCCTGTTTCCCAATCTCATTGCCTCATGGGTTCACATCTGCAGAGCAAGATAGGGGTGTGTAACCACTGGGCGTTGGCCTGATGGATCCTCATAGCACTGTATCCTCGGGGGTGGGGGTGGGGGGTAGGGTTTGCAAGTCATGTCCCAGGCCCTCCTGCTGGCTGCAGCATGCCGGGCACACTGAGATCCAGGTCCTGTTCAAAATCCCAAGGCATGGACAGTGCTCTTAAATTTTCAGTTTTTTTCTGAATTTTCAGGAAGTTATTTAGTAACAAACGGGGCAGGGAGCAGGGGAGGAGTCCACCTGGGATGCATGGACTAAGGGAGCATGTTGTCTCTAGAGGATTTTAGAACAATAACAAAACTAGGTCTATCTGCTTATTTGTTTGCCTTTGAGTTGACACAAAGTCTATCTGTTTTTTATCATCCCCATGCACCAACAATTCTAAACAATGTCAGTGGTAAAAGACCCCAATCTGGTGGATTAGACCTCTCCCACCAACCCCCGCCCACTCCACACGCACACCTTGGCATACCACCACTTTCATTCCCAGCTTTTCTTAAGTTCTGCCATTTTATTTATGAGCCATTAGCCCTCCCTGGGTTCTTGGTACCCCAAGTGGTGGGGGAGGAGGAGGGGTAGGGAGCAGGGTGATGGAAGGGAGAGAGGGAGAGGACTGGCCTTTAAACGCTATGTCTCCCTCTCCTCCCTGGTGAAGGCTGTCTGGGAAACAGGAGCTGGGAAACCAGGCATGGGGCCCAACTCTGACTCTCCCCTGAGGGCAGACATTGTCCCCAACTTGGAGTCAGGCTCCTGCTGGGAACAGGGCGTGCCTTGGAGACCCAGCCCTGATGTCCCAGCTTCTGCAAGACATTCCCTGTGCCCCAAGGCGAAGTTAGTCACTTCCTTCTCCAGCTCCATAGCACTCCGTTGTACACCCCTTTGTTAGAGCGCTGGGCACACCGGGGCACCCAGATCACCCCACTCTGCAGGGAACTCCCTGAGGGCAGGGGCTGACTTGTTCATCTTTGTTCCCTGAGTTCTAACGTGGGGGACTGACACTGAGCAGAAGCTCAAAAATGTTCAGTGACCCCGAAAATAGAATCCCATGCTGTCTTCATCTTCCCCCATGAAACGTGTCCGCTATCAGTCCGTGATAACTAGGGTCCGGGGTCAGGCATTATTCATTCATTCGTTCCGTGCGGGTTTACTCTTATGCAGTGATCATTACCGTAGGACGCTGTCCGCGTCTCTTTACTGTTATTGATCTGAGGGATTTCATTGGTGAAAGACATTCAATGGCAAAGCTGATAGAGGAATAGCCACTCAGGGCCAAGTGGGGACGTTTCTGGAAAGAAACACAGACATGCCAGACAGAAAGCAGATGCAGTTCATTCAGTGTGTCCTGGCCGTCCCGCCGAGGCCGGCTGCAATCAGGGCTTTGCTGGGGCCTCGGTGTAGGACGGGGAACGACTTACTTACTAATCACGGGTGGGGATGAGCCGGGAGGGAAATGGGACGGGACGCGTTCAGCCTTGTCAAGGCCACACCCAGTTTAGTCAACGACTTCTGAACCTAGAGAACGTAAAGGAACACAGTGGAGCTTGGACCTAGGGCTTCACAATAGAACTGCCAGCCCGCGTCTGTAGCGAAGCACAATGCAGCCCTCTTCCAGGAAGGCAACGCCCCGCGCGGCAAGGACGGTCTGCAGAAAGAGCTGGTCCTGCAGAACACCAGACCGTTCTGCCCAAGGAGCACCTTCCCTCGACACAGCGGAGCCCGCACGGCGGCTCCCACCAGAGCCGTGGCAGCAGGAATCAGTGCGAAGAACTTTCCGTCAAGACGAAGTCCAACCTCCACAGGCCTGTGCTGGAGGGGCATGTTAAAATGCATTTTTCGAGGCCCCTGAAATGTCAAAGCATGTAAAATAAATAAAAGCCAATTAACAATCACATCTGGGGAGATAGCGCTGGGCGGGGAAGAGAACGGGATGGAGGGGGAAGCCTCGGGAAGCACCCAACTGATGGCTTTAACAGCACTTCCTGAGGCCCGGCTTTCACCGATGCTCAGAACCTTCGTGGCCTCTCCGGTAGTGTTTGCGCAGGCAGGGTTTGCAAACCCGCATCCCATGGGCCAAATCCAGCTCACAGCTGTGTTTCATTTGGCTTGAATGGTGTGTTCTTTTTTGAAAGTTGAAAATCTGCAAATAGGATATGTGCTTTCCAGGCGACCGCAGTCCTCACTCCTCCCAAATGTCTTACAACAGGCTGGTCTGTGACCTGCCGGGCCTCCTCTGTGGGCATCGAGGTGTGTGACCCCTATGCCCCAGACTCTCAACCCTGGCTGCCCATTGGAATAATCCAAGGGAGCTTTAGAAAATACCCATGTCTGGGCACCTCCCCGAGAGATTCTGATTTAATCTACCTGGGGTGCAGCCTGGACGGTAGTCCTCCAAGCTCCCCAGGTGACTCTGATGTGCACCAAAATTGGAGAACCACAGCCCTTGAGAGAGCTCTGGCCCAGGCCGCTTTCCATCAGGCACTGCTTATCTCCAAATTGGCCGGTTCTCTTGACCTGAGGCTGGGCCACCTGGTCGTAGAAGCACGACCTCACCCAGACCCTTGAATCTGACCTTCTCTGAAAGGGGTCTGGGCCAGACTCCCCAAAGGATCCCTAATGACTTGGAAGATAATGATCCCTTTTGAAATGATGACTTTAGAGCCACTTTTCTAGAGCTTTTAATAGTTGGCGACTTTAATCACAGGCACATTCGGAATCAATCAACCTGTATTAGGCACGAAGCACTTTCTCATTTGACTCCTCCTCTTAGATCTCTAAAACATCATGAGGGTATTACTCTCCCATTTTACAGATGAGAAAATGGGGATACCTAGCCCTGGGGCCATCAAAGCCCTACCTTTAACTCTGGCTACGGCTGAATTTATTTTAATAAACACTCAGTGTCTGTGATGCGGTCTGTGGTGGGTTCTAGTCCAGAACAGCCCTAACGATCGTTTACAGCCGGAAGTACTCTGATGGGTCTGCAACTGTGCCTCGGTGGTCGGTACGCGTTTGCATTTAGAAGTAACGGACATGGATTAGGCACCAGGCACTTGTTCCTATCACTGCTGTTGCTAAATCCACAACAAAGGGGAGGAAGATGTGGCCGCCCTGCTCGGAGGCTCATGCCTCCAGGGGGAAGTAGATGCTGCCATACTCGCAATGGGATATGTTGCGCGATCAAAGAGGGTGTAGGCTGAGTATGTGAGAACATCAAGAAGAAAGCATATACTCTGACCTGCAAACACCAAGGAAGGCTCCAGAGCAAGAGGCATTTAGACCGGCATCCTGAAAGGGGAGTAGGAGTTTCCCAGGCAGAGGAGGGGGTGAGGGGGTGCAGGTACTTGCCGAGCAAAGGCATCGAGGCGCACCACTGCCCAGCATGTTTGGAAAACTTGGCTTGGAATCAGGAAAAGAATTCCAGGTTCCCTTGAAAGTTAGTTTATCTTGCTTATCTATAAACCTAATGGTTCTGAGTGGCCTTAATAATTTTTTTCAGTATTTGGCCCATCGAGGTGAGTTGCAGATGAGTTTCCCAGCTGCAAAGACGGAGCTCACGGCCACAGCATCTCTCTTCTGTTACCCAGCACCTCTCCTTTTCAAATAGCATTCCGGAAATGTAAAAGGGACCCTTATCTCCAGCAGAAAGTCATCTCTTTTCCTCTCCCTGTACACAGTCACCGGCACACGGGCGTTCCTAATTACCTTACGTCGGTTAATTCCAATGGCAGCATTATTTTAAAAATCACAGGAAAAGGTGGAAATGCCAGAAAAAGGAGCACACGATATAAAGACTAATACTCGGGATATTTGCTTAAACTTGTCTTGGGGCTGTTAGAGCCTAAGTCATTCCACTGATCAATAGACTCATATGAATGTCTGTAATTCCTCTTGGCCATGTCTTTTAAAATCCACACTCTGTCCCTTCCCCCCGATATCTTTTTTTTTTTAATGCTGTTGAATTCAGAAATTACTGATTTTTCTATTCAAGCCCCGTGAGTTATCTAAAGGCTTTTATTTGATCTAATTATGCTCCACCTTCTAAAGTGAATGCGTCATCAGAAGTAGCATATCCTTGCCCGGGATCAGCCAAAATGTCTGTGCATGAGCCTGCACTTCTCCTTTCCACGTGCATGTGCGTTAGCCTGGAGCAACGTACATGACTTTGATATTCCTCAATATATGCAAGCTGGAAGGTCTGTACAAGATTAATTACAAACTTAGGGGCCTAGGGTAGGTCAGCCCTTCATTATCATTAATGAACCTTCTTCATCTGTACTAAGAAACCTCTAATTGGGTTTATTTCTTCCAGCAGGCATGTAAGCATCTTTCAGAAGTTCACTTTGCCAGCCTATTTTGTGGGATAAACCTGCAATCCATGCAACCTGGAGGACCCATGGAGGACACATAAATTTCATGACATGAGCTGGTTGAGGAGGCCACAATGAAAATCCACTACATCACAACATATACTCAGTTCATTAATCTGTAAGTAGAACCTGGCCTTAATTATTCATGATAATAGCCCTTAATATACTAGTTCGCGGCAGCATAGCTTGTATCAGTAATGGAGGTCTCTGTCCTTTACGAACTTATTACAACTCTCTGCTATTAAATCTTCATGGGGAGGTGGGGTAAGAGCCTGACCGGGGTTTTCATGGGAATGTCATGTTCCAAGCGTAATCATCACACTTTACTGTTCTGAAGAGACTTTCATCCTGGGGATCTCAAAGCGCTTTACAAGCCTTCATTAGGGCCAGGAATACCCCGAAGGCACCCTGGTTTTACTGTCTTCGTTTTATAGGTGAAGAAACAAGACCTGGGCTGGCGAAGTGACTTGCCCAAGGTCACAAAACAAATCAGCCGGACATCTTGCAGGGTTCAGGCAGGTTTGGGTGGTGACTGGTTTTCTTCAGAAGAAACCATTTGTGTGTCTTTTTGAGCTCAAGTCACCGTGGCCGTGGCTTTCCGTGTCTGGGTGCCCCCCACTCCGATACTCTGGCCCGTTCAAGGCACCAAACAGACCCTCCGTGCCTGCTCAAGGGTGCTTCCGATTCAGAATTCCTGGTGAGTTACTCAAACCCTTTTTTTCACAATTTCTGTCCCCCTTGGTGTAGCTTGCGGGAGAGTCCTGGGAAGTCTGCTAAATACTGCCACTGCTGCCCTTTCACCGTCACACTAAGAAAAAATGAGTGTTTGCAGGGTTTTGTTCTTAGGAAGAGACACAGAGAGATTGCCACCCCCACGTTATAGGATATCAATAAGACACCTTGGCTCAAGTTAGGCTCTGCTGTTGTGTCGGAGAGTTCTTGATAATGAAGCGGTAGGTTCTCCTGCTAAGTCCAGCTTTCTTTCTAAACCCTCCAGCTTCTTGAAAACCAAGAAAGAGCTTTGAAAAGGGTATTTTTTATGGCTAGTGACCTCGAGACGATGGATCCTACTTTGAGGTTGGGGAGGGTGGATCTTTTCTGTTTGTTTTGCTTTAAATGTGTGTATGGGATCCCAGGTCAGATTTACATTTAAGACATTTTTAAAAGCGTCCGCACTCCCTGTTGTGTGGAATGCCAGGAAACGGGTTCATTCCACGAGGAATGAGCTTTCAGCTCTGTCCTTTGTGACAGATTCCAGAGCGTCTCTACCTTCAGGCAGGCGGGTCACCAGGCCGCTTCGGTGACCCCCCCTAACCTGTACCAGGCTGCCGGCAAGCACTCCTGTCAGCTCTGTTTACTCTGGCAAGACTGATGGCATCCAGGTGGATTTCCCAACCCCCGCGCCTCCTCCCTCCGCCCCCGCTGCTCCTCTCCGACCCACAGCCAGAGCTCCCCCTGCAAAATCCAAAACCGTGCTTTGTGGCGACGGCCTTGCTCCCCGAGTCAGACCACTGGCTCAGCAACTAAAGGGAGCAGGTCCGAGGCAGGGCGGCCACCTGAGTCCTCCGCCCCACTGACCAACCCCCCCCCCCCGCCAGCCCCAGAGTGTGTCCTCAGGCCTCTGGGAAAATGTGCCTTTGTGCTTGTCACTGCCCTCACTTCTCCCTGGATAAAATCACGGGCCTGGGAGGGCTGCGCTGTTGGGCAGATAATCCTGTTAAGCATCTGGAAGGCCTGGTCAGGAGATGTTCAGCTCAAGAATGTCAGGAGGAGATGGAAGGGTGCCGGAGACGGGCTCCCGGCTCGGGCCGAGGGTAAACAGGCTGCTTCCTGGGGCGCAGCAGCCTCGGGTCGGCTGGTGGCCCTGGGCTGCTGAGAGCTGCTGACCTTCAGCATCAATGATCAGCAGGACTGTTAGGGACTAAGAAGTGTTGTTAGGCTCTTGGACATGGTGCTCAGCACTAGGGACTCGGCCGTGAGCAAGGCGCCATTCCCCAGGCAGTGTGTGTGTGTGTGTGGAGGTGCGGAAGGAGGGGGTGAGGTTAAAGATAGGAAAGCAAAGGGTACAGAATCCAGAAAAGGAGTGGAGAGGGTGTCCGAAGGCTCAAAAGGGACCCGGCCATGGGGGGTCAGGGGGTGGAAAGGAGGGCATACCTGACCGCAGGGCAGAGATGCATTCAGGGACCAGGGCAGAGGGATGTCTGGTGCAAGGGTTCACATGTGTTGGGGGGGGGGGGCACTTACTGGCCCAGGTGGGGCTGGGAGAAGAGGGCCTCGAGTGCCAGGGGGCTTACTCAGCAGGCAAAAAGAAAAACGTTCTGGAAGGATTAACCAGGAAGGTGGGAGACTGGCATGATCCAGGCAGTGTTCTAGAAAATCAATCTGGCATCAGTGTGTAGGTGGAAAGACACTGAGAGCAGGAAGCCCGTTGATGGTAGGAACCCACACACGATTCGATAAGGCCTGCTTAACCAGTTCACAGTTGAGAGCCATTTTCAGCCCAGAGCCTCCACACCCTTCCATGGTTAACTTCGTTCATCCCTTAGGTCTTGGCTTAAATGCCACTTCTTCAAGGGAGACCTCCCTGACTGACCCAACCTCAGGCAGGGTTCCCCAAAGCCCCCTCGCTTTGTCACGATGACCTCATTGTGTTATGTGTGTGGTTAAAACAACAAATACCACCTAACATAAAATTTACCGTCTTCACTATTTAAATATACAGTTCAGTCATGTGAAGTATAGTCACCATTTCGTGCAACGAGCACCACCACCCATCTCCAGAACTCTTTATCTTGCAAAACTGAAACTGTATATCCATCCTCAGCTCCCCTTTCCCCTTTCCCCCAGCCCCTGGCCACCACCCTTCTGCCTTCTGTCTCCGTGAATTTGACTGCCCTTAGGTACTTCATGTAGCAAGTGGAATCGTACAGTACTTGTCGTTGAGTATTTTGAAATAGCCAGTATTTGGCAATTTCACTTAGTGTAATGTCCCAAAGGTTCATCTGTATGATAGCACGTGACAGAATTTCCATCCTTTTTAAGGTGAAATAATATTCCATTCCATAAATATCCATAATGGGGAGAGAGAGAGGGGTCATATTTTGTTTACCCATTCATCCATTCATGAAAATTTGCAGACTTTTTATCTTTAAATAAAGCGGACTCTGGCAGAATAAACCAGAACAGAATAAAAATAGGAGAGTGCATTCTTGCAGTAAGGGTATGTATTGAGTTGAGAGTCCCTTGTCAGAACTCCTACATAACAGGATTAGCAAGATGGGAAACAGGATTTAGGAACATGAAAACTCCCCCTCTCTCTTGCATGCGACAGTGCAAGTGTGCACGTGGGTACTGATGACTTTTCTCACCTTAAACTGCCAGCATGAGCGAATGAGGAGTGAGAAAGTGCTACTTCTCCTGGCCACACTTTTGCAGGCATTCTCCACTGTGTGGCATTCTCTGTGTTGGAATCTGCATTCCTGGCTGGCTAGCACCAGTCCTAGCTGCGTGATCCTAGAGGCCCTCACAAAATCAGAATGTGGTGCCCTGTGCTCAGTCTCCCCGGCCGCTGGAGGCCAGATTTGGAAGCCATGAGCCCTTTGCCTCTCAATGTCCTTCCATTTGGTGCTCCTAGCCCCGCATGTTAAACCCTGGACAGGAGTCCTTCCTTAAGAGCAGGACAATGGGGAGCTCACACAGTTGTCTGAAAGGTTTATGCCTTGCAGCCACAAAGTGTAAGGAGGGACACACACATGTGTATGTACACACACACAGACACAGACACACATGCATGCATACCCTGGGGCCAAGGAAGCAAAGGGGAGAGGTTACAATCATACCTTGGTGACTGTGAGAGGGCAAGGAGAGGATATGGGGTAACCATCACCTCAGATCTTTTCCCTAGTCATTGGCAGGGACATCACTGCCACCTCCACTTTGTTTCCCCTTTGTTCTGGCTATTACACAGATGGTTAATGATGTGAGTGTGCACTGAGGTCCAGAGCCTCCATGGATGCAGAGAGGTCCTCCGCTGACCTGTGTCTGGTGCACTTGATTGCCCCCAGACCCCAGGACGGCACTGGACCAGCAGCAAAGTCATCCATAAATATCTGTGCCTGGGAGAACCAACCAAATCTGTATAAACAAGAGCTGTGAGCTGGAAATAACACTGGTAGTTGCTTAACCTAATGGTCATATCCCTTGAGATACATCTACAATTCAAAGATTCGCAAGGCATTTAGGTGTAGATAAAAGCTGCGGTTGGGATGATAACATGTAATATGATTATGCTAATTCTCAATATAGGCGATAAAATAGAAATTCAAAATTAAAGAACCGTATCATCACTTGCTTGTTGTAAGTGAACTTTAAAATTGTTCCGGAACTCAGCACACCTCACTGAGATGGAGAGACACCGAAGCCGTGAACTGATACTGAACTTCCAATAGAAATTATACACTTAGAATCAGGACTCAGTCAAAGTTGGGTTAAGTTCACACTTCGAGTGCCTCTTGACCTCTACCGGTGACAATGATAGATTAAATGTAAAAACAAAACGGTACAAATACATAGCCAAGCTCAAAAAGAAAACAAATATTTCCATCAACTCTAAATTTTTCAGAAATACTAACTGACAAATGGTCAGCAAAGTTGATGGGTTCAAAAGTACCCCATGAGAGACAGGAGACCAAAGCCAGGATCATTGCAAAACAGCCCAGATTCAAACACTGAGCAATAAGGTGGCTTCTCTCCAGCCCTGGATACCAGGTGGGGCTTCTCCCACCAACACGGGTAGGTGGCTTCTTAGAGCCAGAGGTCCAGGTGACAGTGTTAGCATATTTTTTTATCCAAAATGTGTTTACTGGAATGATTTGCTACTCACCTGGATTCAGGGTGCTTGTAGTGCTGCTTCCTAAAGAAGGAGCATCCTTCTGTAAGCCTTGCTTTGCCTCCTGTAGGCTGGCAAAGGACAGTGGAGCAGCCGACACACGAAACTAGTGTTTGTGCATGGCTAGTGATGGTGATGACTTTAAGCATCCTGGGCACTCCACGTCCATGAGGTGGGGATTGGGGCTCTGCACCAGGTGCCGCTTCTTCTGCCACTTCTTCTCTTTCGGTGATGGGTGGAGGAGGTCCTTCACAGGGGCATGTTCTCATGGGGAGATCGTTACCACCAGAAAGGCCATATTTTTTTTCAGGCTTCCTTAATGGGTCAGGGAGTCCCACTTCAGTCTCAGTTGTATACAGTGATCCTAGGTCAGATTACAACTCTTATATTGTTTTAAATCGACAGTGAGTAGGTGAATTCATTCCGACTGACATGATAAGAATAGAGCTGCCTGAAAATGACTATAAGATGACAATTTTAGGGTCTTCAAAGGGATAAATGAATAAATAACATCCACAAAAGGTTTAAAAAGCTACAAAACGAAAGAGGCAGAAACAAAACAAAAGAGGCAGAAACGAAACAAGAACAGGGGAATATGAAAAAGAACTTACAATAAATCTTAGAACTGAAAAATATATTCAGTAAGGTAAAAAAATATATATATTCCTCTGTATTGGACACAAAAAGAAAAGTAGCAAATTGAGAGATAGTACCAGGAATTTACCCAGCACAATAAAGATAGATAACAAAGAGTGTTCAGAACCCAGGGGATGGATAGAGCGTTTCCAGCAGGTCCTAGCAAAGGTCTAATAGTAGTCTGGAGTAAGAGGAGAGTGAAGATGAGGAGAACAACAGTTGAAAAATGTTGGCTGGGAATTTTTCCTCATAGTGAAAGAATAAACACATTGATTACAGAGCAAGATAACTGCAAGTAAATCATTCCTAGATACATCATATGAAGCTGCAGGAAGATCAAGGATGGAAAGGAAAAAAATCAAGGCGATGTAAGACGCAAGACAGATTCTGCAATGGAGTGTTCGACCAACAGTGGACCACTCATGAGCAGTATCGGAAGCCAGAAGACCTACAGTGGGATAACGTGGTTGACGTGCTAAAAGAAAAAAAGGAGCTGTCCCGAATTCTAAAGCATCATTCACAAGTAAGAACAAAGAAAAGCTTTGTCAGGTTTGCAGAGTCAGGGCATTTGCCCTTCACAGATCCTCACTGCAAAGACTACCAAAGGGCTTACTTCAGCAAGATGAACAGTGAACCCAAAAGGATGGAATGGAGTGTGAACAAAGAAAGCCCAAATGAGGGGGGGAAATATAATGGTAGATGAACCGTGGACTGTAAATTTGGGTAGAAGTTACTGAAGATGCTTAAGATAAGAAGGAAATGTCTAACATGAGCCAACACAAAGAAATAATTCACCAGCATGAATAAGAAAACACTTGGTCTGCTCTAGATTTGCTTTGCTCAGCCATCCAGCAGAAGCGGGCTGAGTGACCTGTACTTATTGATGGATTTATACTCCAGTCTTATTCCAAGAAAGATTTAGGTTAGCTAACCTGAAGCTATTCCTGGTCTATCCTTCATTTTCAGATCCAGGAACTTCCTAAGGGAGTTGTTGGCAGCCTTTGATTGAACCTTTGGCACTAGTCCCAGGGAGGGCTCTCCGTGTTGAAATGAATCATGGGAAGTGGGTTTTTTTAGAAATCCAGTCCCTCTAGTCTTCCAGCAAACACACTGAAGACTTTTAGAAAAACTCAAAGGAACGTGGGACCTATGAAAAATCTCTGCAGCCCTGAAGAATATGGAAGACCCCAAAGGAAAATCTTCCTCTTCACATAGGTTAACTTGAAGATAAAGCTGCTTTCTATTTCCAATGAGATAAAGGAATTCATTAGACCAATAAACAGGTCAGCGCAAAAAGAGAACGCCACAAAAGTACACCCATAATAGCTGAAATTGGGTCTTCATTAAAACCGGTAAAGAGCAGAATGAAAACTGCAGAGAGGGGCACCTGGGTGGCACAGCGGTTAAGCATCTGCCTTCCGCTCAGGGCGTGATCCCGGCGTTATGGGATCGAGCCCCACATCAGGCTCCTCCGCTATGAGCCTGCCTCTTCCTCTCCCACTCCCCCTGCTTGTATTCCCTCTCTAGCTGGCTGTCTCTATCCTGTCGAATAAATAAATAAAATCTTTAAAAAAAAAACTGCAGAGAAACTATTCATCCAAAGAGATGATAATACCACAAATTACGTACCAAAAGCTGGATAAGTCAAAATAAAATATTTTAAAGGAAGCAAAAGAAGACAATATGTATGAAGAACTGGACACTGACCTGACCTCCAAACGTGAATAAAACTTTCTTGATAAAGAAGAAACAGCTGCGGGGCGCCTGGGTGGCACAGCAGTTAAGCGTCTGCCTTCGGCTCAGGGCGTGATCCCGGTGCTCTGGGATCGAGCCCCACATCAGGCTCCTCTGCTATGAGCCTGCTTCTTCCTCTCCCACTCCCCCTGCTTGTGTTCCCTCTCTCGCTGGCTGTCTCTATCTCTGTCGAATAAATAAATAAAATCTTTAAAAAAAAGAAGAAGAAGAAGAAACAGCTGCTTAGGAATGGTTATGGGCACCTGGCTGGCTCAGTCCACAGAGCGTGCAACTCTTGATCTCAGGGTTGTGAGTTCAAGCCCCATGTTGGACATGGAGGCTACTATTAAAAAAAAAAAAAAAAAGAAAAGAAGGAATAGGTTATAAAAGTTCCCAGAATTTGGCAGAGAAAAAATTGACCTTGGAAATCAGGGGGACTTGCCTTATCCCAGATAAGATCAATAAAAAGGAAACAATTTTAACACATATCCTCATGTATTCTTAAACCTCAAGGGAAAAAAAATGTACATTTAATCAGATCGTCAGCTGGGGAGGGGCCATATTCCAAAGGCCATATTCCAAAGGGTTAAAAATCAAACTTGCTTTATATGTCTCTTCTAAAAGAGCCAATGTTCAAAGAGAAAGGAGAAACACCTACAGTCCACTAAACATAGATGTGACCCATGAGGATTTCGTTTCCAGTCACGGATTGTTCATATATAAGGGAAATTGAAAGACATTTTAAGATTTGCAGAGATGCAAAAGCTATTAATAAGTTTAGTGCTGTCTATGCAGATATTCTTCAAGAGCATTCAAATCATTGGTCAGAATTGGTGAAGGAATTATTAACTGGGAAGTTATGATTGCAAAAAAAAAATCATTGTTTTTGAAATTAAATAATGGAGTTAAGCATAAAAATCTACATTAGGTTTTTACAATGAGCAGGGGGGAAGTGTGCCTGTTACCTAAATAACTGATACAGATATTGGAACAGAAGGAAAAACATTTTACAAGAATACAAAGAGGACGTGTTATATTGCAGGGTGCCGCTTGACGAGGACTCCCGTAGAGCCCCGCCCGGGTGTTCGGGTCTTTGTGAAATCTCTTACCCTGCGGTGTGAGCTGGACACTCTCTAACAGCAGAGCGGAAGTGATGGAACGTCACCTCTGAGATTAGGTTACAGAGGGACTCTGGCTTCCATCTTGCTCACCATCTCTTGTCCTCTCTTGCTTTCTCCGTTGCTTGCTCTGAGCAAAGCCCCGCCATGTCGAGCTGCCCATGGACAGGCCCACGTGGCGAGAAACTGATAACTCTGGCAAACAGGCAGCCAGGATCTGACGCCTGCCGACAGCCGCGTGAGTGAGCTTGGAAGTGGGTCTTCTGAGGCCTGCCAGCAGCCACATGGGTGAGCTTGGAAGCAAGTGCTCCCCCGGTTAAGTTGACTGCGATCTTACTAGAGACTGAGCCAGAGGACTCCCAGCTAAGCCGTGTCCTGAGACTAAACAGTTCGTTGTCTTAAGCCTCTCCATTTTAGGATAATTTGTTACATGGCAATATGTACCTGATATCTGATTAGATTTTCAGTGTTAGAAGAACGGGAAAGGTAAGGAAAGAAGAGGGAGGCTCAGAAGGGTGTAGTATTTCTTTTTTCCATAAAGCGGACTCAGAAGATACCAGCTTTGGTCGAGTACAGAACAGAAGTTTACAAAATGTTTCAAGAGGATTGTCACTGCGGTGAACAGTATGGTGAGGGGCTTCCAAGTGGCCAAAAGTGAATAGGGCCCTTTTCGTATGTCAGCACAAAAACAGAGAGAAACACTAAGGAAGCACGTCACGAAATCTCTGAAGTCAGAGCAAGGGTCGCACTGAGATCGGGTGCCATTTTAGAGGGCCAGGAGTGTCAAGTTGGTTTAAAAAAGAGAATCCAACAAAATTGACTTATTCCATAAACAAGCATCTATTGAGTGCCTCCTGGATACCTGGTGAGCTGGGCAGATTCCATCTGATGGTGAATACAAATAAGCAATTGCAACACAGAATAGTAAGTACAACAACCAGGAAAGTACAGGACATAAGAAAGTGGATTGATGGAACTCTTTCTACCTTAGTATTGTTAAACCCTTTCAGTTTGGGAGTATCCACAGCTTAGCACCCTCCTCCAGGTAGCCTTCCAAGATTCCCAAGCCCTAACCCTCACACACACACACACACACACACACACACACACACACACAGGACTGCAATGAAAACTTTTAATTCACCGTTATTGGGTTGTGATTAAATAGAGTTTGCGCAAAAGAAGAATTTTGAGAACAGAGAATATGGATAATACAAGTTTAAGGTAGAATTAGGAGATGATATTTTAGAAGCAGAAACACAAATTAGTTTTGACAAAGCCCTGTCAATAAATTCAAACATGGAGAAATTGCATCGGCCAGAACCTCTGGTCATAGTGTCTTAAAGTAAGAAATCATAAGCTAAAGACAAAAAAAAAAAAAAAAGCCATCAATCAACTGGAAAGTCTTATGTAATATCTGGCTCAAAGGAAAATAATATAAGAAGAGAGGGTTTAGAAAAAAATGGTTATGGAAATACTACACAGGAAGACATAGGAAATGTGACCTAGATATACCCAGCACTGAACTTAATGGAATGAAATTATTTTTTGAAAGAATTCAGCGTTCAATGTAAGTGGCTAGAAATAAAATGAAAAAGAACTCCTAAAGAAAATAAGAGGTAGGAAATAATAAAGATGAAAGAAGGTGACTCTTTGAAGAAACAAATAACATGGACAAGATAGTGGCCAATACACTTAAGAGGAAAAAAAAGAAAACACAACCAGAATTAAGACAATCGACATAATGAGAGTGATAATATATTTTAAAGTTATTATGTAATCGTACATAACTATGTGCTATGGAATTTTCAAATAGCAGTTAGGTGGACATTGCTTCCTAGGAGTAAATAAGTAATTGAAGTAGAAGAAGCAGGAAACTCAGAAAGAAGAAAACAAATTAAAAAAAAAAAACTTATAAAAAAAAAAACCTGTACCCCTGCCACCAGGTACCAGGAAGAAGTGAGTATGAAGGTGGATGCTGTCAAATCTTACAGAAGCAGATAATTTCCATGTTAGAAAAACTTTTCCATGGCACTGGGGAAAATGGGAAGCTACCAAATGATTGTACAAAATAAACATGTCTACGGAGTCGAGACTTCTCTGACTTATATACACCCACTACAGGCCAAGTTCCTTTATAAACATAGATATGAAAACCTAAAATGCATGGAATGCCGTGGGATGTGGACTCTACGGTCCTCCATCTTTTACTGAGTACCTCTTACTGGGCACAGGTGGTACTCCAACACCGTGCTAAACCTTGGGAAATCCTGCATTAGTAAGATATGGTCCTTACCATCCAGGAGCTCAGGTCTCGTGGAGAGGAGACACGTTAAAACAACAACAACAACAAAACAATGAAAATGTGTTACATGCAAATGAAATCACTCTCAGCGTGTAGCGTGAAGTGGGGACATCTAGGCCAGCAAGGAAAGGTTAAACAGGGGGCTCCCGGCAACGACTCCCCAGAGGACAGTATGCTTGAGCCTAAGTCTCAAGGAAGAGTAGAAATTAGCCAAAAGGAAGATGTGGGGAGTAATGCTCCACGTCAGTGCGTGAGGCTAGCCCAGGCATGAGGGACAGGTGTGGGGACACGGAGGCGGACGTGCTTAGAACAATCTATGCTCCTCGATGGTCTGCAGGCCTGCAACTGTGCTTCCTGTTTCCCACGTTGTATTCATCGGATCTAAACCAAAAGAGGCAGGGTGTGAAGGATGAACGAAGCAGGTGGCTGTGGACAGAACCTGAGGAACATGAAAAGGGCAGGTGGAGGAAGAGGAGCCAGCCCATGAAGGACCTGGAATAATAGAAAGGAATGAAGAGAACCAGGAGCACGAGAGGCCATGGCATGCAGGGAGACTGTGGTCCGCAGAGACCAGTATGGGGACAGTGTGAGCCGCTGAGGAAGGCCTGTTAGATTAGAAATCAAGGATTGAGGTGGGAAGTGTAGACGAGTTTGAAAAGCTGGGGCAACAAGAAGAGAAAGTGGATACAGTGTGAGGTCAAGGGAATGTTCTGGGTTTTGCTTTCAAGGTTGTTTCGGATATTTGCTGCTGCATACCAAACTGCTCTAAAACTTAGGACTTAAACCAAGGCTTTGTTATTTCTCGGGATTCTGTGAATGAATGCGGCAGCTCTTCCGCTGGTCTCTCCTTTGGTCACTCTCGTGGCTGTATGCAGCGGCTGCATCCACCTGCTTGGGAGGGTGGGGACACCAGGCGTCTCTCTCTGTGGAGAGTGGTCTCAGAACCTCTCTCCCAGAGTGGTCACTCATGATCCAGACCTTTGTCACATGGCCATTGTCTCCAGCAGGACAGTCTGGACTTTCTTAGACATGGTGGCTAGGCTCCCAAAGGGAATAATCCAAGACGGATAATCGCAGCATGCTCGCACTTACCAAGGCTCTGCTTGCACCACACCTGCTAATGATCTTTTAGCCAAAACAAATTACATGGTCAAGCCTAGAGTCCACCTGGGAGGGGACTACTCAAGGGTGTGCACACAGGGAGAACGGGGAGGGCAGATCTGTTGATACAATAGTCCACCATCAGGGTGTTTTTTTCCCCTAGATATGGGAGAGAGTTAAAAATGTTTATAGGGGGAGCCCAAACTAATTGAAAGGGAGACACTGAAGATACGATCAAAAGAGAGTCTTACAATTAGGGTCCCCCAGGGTGTGCTTGGTGGGAGGACAGAGAGGAACACCATCCTCTGAGACTGGGAGAAGAGAGATTAAAAAGGGATAGTGGATGTGTTTTGGTTAAATCACTGAGGGGACGAAAAGGGGGGGCAGTCGTCCACGGAAATGCGGCACTGTGGTCGAGACTTGGCATTTGTGGGAACACCAACTCCACCGCCATCTTGCTTCTCCATCAACACTCAGCCTGCCTGTGGAAGCCGAGGAGGCCTATTAAAGTATAGATCCGTGAGTTACTGGAGAGAGTGATCTGAATCATAGAAACAGGGTTCTGAGTCTGTAGGTAAGAAAGAGACCACGTGAACATGGAAATCCAGGAATTAATGAATGGTCTGGGTGGGGCGCAAAGCTCTAAGCCCGTCCCCAGTGTCAGCAGTGAATGAAGGGGGTGACAGGAAGGGGCAGTCCTGCTGAGGGGCTGTTCATGAGAGCAGAGACTGGGTCTCTCGTGTCCTCAGGCACGGTGCCTGGCACCCAGAAGGCACTCCGTGTTAGTAGTTACTTATGGAATAAAGAAATGACACTAATCCTCAACTTACAGATAAGAAAGCCGAGGCTCCCAAAGGTTGAACGTGTTGCTCAAAGTTACACAGCTAGGGTTCGGCTAGCCAGAGCGTCCTCCCTCCTCACAAAGCCACACTGGACGTGGACTTCCTTCTGAGCCTTCCCGGAGGCAGCTCGTGATTTTATTATCTCAAAACTATTTATGGCATTTGTCATTCCTTGGGTGCTGGGAAGGAATATCCCGATGTTGAATGAATAAAGGGAGTGGTTTTATAAAAAAAAAAATCTTCCTTGAGGCCTAGAGGGATTTACTCACTTATTGGAAATACATCACATGTATTTTCAAGGCACATCTAAGGAACCTGGTCCTGTAACCCTATCCTTTGCCAGTTTGCCAACATTTCATTGTTCTCTCTCCTTCTGCTGTCGTGGTCTGGTCTTCTTTGTTAAGACTCAGAAAATCAGGAAGAAATACATACACACAGGAGAGCTGTCCGCCCGTGGCCACCATAGATTTTTCCACAGACTCTGTAGGATTAAAGAAATTAATTAGTCTTCGGCCGAGCAGGTCTGAGGCTGTCCAAGCCTTCCTATTATCCTTAAAGAAAAATGAAAAGATCTCCCCAAAGGCTATTGTCCGTTATGGAATCCAACTTAAGAAGGAGGGTGGTGACACGCTCCTCTTCCCCCTGGACCAAAATTTCAAAGCTTCAAATGTGTGGTAAATCTAACCAAAGATAAAGATTTGCAGGTGTTTTTTGAATAAAAGCAAGAAGGGCAGATGTATCTGGAACGTGCTTCTAACCAAATGGGACATCTGCAACCCATTAGGGGTGTCCCGAAGAGAGAAAGTGAGAGGAGAGGTTCAAGCAGAAAGCCCGCTCTGTAGAAACACGAGCGTGCGGACGTGTGTGGACCCGGCCGCCAGGACCTGAGGACCCCGGGCTTCCACAAAAGGTTCCCTTTCACAGGGCAGACTCACGTCTCTGCCAAATACCCCAGCTCCTCCTTTTTCTGTCCTCGCCTCACGCTGTCGTTGAAATGTCCGTGGCTTCTCTTTACTCAAGCACACCTACATGTTTTAGCGTTTAAGACTTGGCAGTCACCTCAGATAAAAAGAACATTCCCCTCTGAACGCGCAGACTTTCCTTTCCCAACGCTCAAGAAGAACGACCCGTGTCCTGACTCGGCTTCTCGCGCTCCAGCCGAACAAAGCAAAATTGTCACCATGGGCATTACTTGCGGGTTACTCACCGGCTGTTACGCGCCCTGCTTCAGACTCCCAGGAAAACCACTAGCTTTGATTAAGGCGTGTGTAGCAAAGCCTGCTGCAAAACACCCCCGGCTGCGAACATGATGGGAAGGTGTGTAACGCCAGAATGTTCCGGAAGAAGGTCACTAGATTTGTTCCTATCGAGGGTCATTGCCCGGGGCGTGCTTTTGGCCTCCTTTCCACGGCCTGACGTTGAACTTCAGTGACTGGGCCCGAATGGAGCGTAACGGGTAACCAGGGGGCTCCTTAGCCGCGTTCCTTCGCTGAGCATACCGGGTCTGTTTCCTGGGCAATGGCTCCTCCGCGCTTACTGGCCTTTTGATAAACCATTAGTGCCGGGGCCTTTTGTTAATTACTAAACTCCTGGTGACAGGGGGAAAAAAAAAACCCAGCCTGTTGAAACTTGTGTTGTAATTTGAGGATTAAAAGCCACACCTCTGGGAAACATCAGTATCAAAGCTGATTCGGTGTCGAAGACAAGGTGTTAGAAGCCACAGTTTGACAAAGTGGATTTCCAAGTGCAGTTAGCAATTACATTTGTAGAAGTCCTCAATTATGCCATTTACAAGAAGGTACTTTTAAGAAGCTACAAGTCAGGTATGTGTTTTTAAATCTCTTCATTTATACATTTATAGGGAAAGCCCATACTTAGGAAGCAAGTACTGGTAAAGAACACTATGTTAGCTACCGTGAAAATCAACAGCCCTTACTCTCCAAAATCTCAAAAGCCAAGGAAGAAAAGTCTCTTCAAAATTTAAAATATGTGGCCAGTGTGTTTCTGGAAAATACTTAAGATTGAGGAGAAAATCATGACTCCAGCGTTGACATTGCTCTGTTGGAAGAATTTCCTCACTTGGCCCAGGGTTTGTGGGCTGAGGGCCTGGTTTAGGAGACTCTCTCCTGACCCTCTTATCACCAATGTCATCTAAAAGTGAAAGAACAAAGACTGTTATGCCAGAGGATACTTGTTATTTCATTTATCCTTCATTCCAAAATAATCTTCCAGTAAAACTGAACGTAAGTTTCTATATCAGTTAAGAAGCTTCCTACTCACAAATTGAACCCAAAAAAACCAAAAACAAACAAACAAAAAAAACCCTCAAATTAGGTTAAATGAGAAAAATGATTTAATTGTTCACAAATTTAAAAGGCCAAAGGCTTCAGGCATGGTTTGATCAGGGCTTCAGCTGACTTCACCCACAATTCTCTCAACTCTACTCAACTCCATATGTCTGTTCCCCTTCTGATTTTCCTTGTTTATCACGAGATTCTGCCAGGAACAACAGGGATCACATGGCTTTTTTCTTCACAACTGTAGGAAAAGAACAACTTGGCCCCTCAAAAAAAAGTCCTGAGCTTTGATCTGATTGGGCCATTCTGGAACCAATCTCTATGGCCAGAAAAATACCTGGTGCTGATTGGTTTACACATGAGTTACCTACACCAGTCACCTGTGGGGCTGAGGTTGGGTACCTCCCGAGAGGATGTGGCTGCCACCTGCTAGGGAAGGAATAGAGCAGAGGTTTGAGGAGGCAATCCCAGCGCAGTGTCTGCTACAGTCCTTTTCCATACACACACTCTGGATCACTAATTGATTTTTATTCACTGTCTGATACAAGCTCTGTAAAGAGAAGTCCATTTCCTCTAAAAACCTGCGAAGTCACATATTTAAAGATGGCTTTACTTTTTCAAAAACATAACAACATGGGTTAACTCTAAGTTTGTTTTTTTTTTTTTCATAGCTCTCTTTTCCCTGAAGAATACACTGAAAACCCCAAAGAAATGTTTTTAAAGTTTGATGTAAGTTATTGAGAATGATTTAAAATCTGTCCTAGAGCCCATCATCCTTAACCCTTTCTTCCCCATTTCCAAAAGCAACATAAAACCAAATTGGAATTCTCTGTTAGAGAAACCCAAATATTTTCTCCTAAGGGTTGGATAATGGGTCATTAAATGTGCAGGAGGCGCCACGTTCCAAGGTATGATGAACCTTAGAGCTTTTCTTCTGATGCATGTTCACCAGCCTCCCAAAACTTACCAACGCAGTACCTGTCCTGGCCTCATAAAACTCCCCCCAGATTCATCAACTCCACAGGCAGAGTGCCAGTCGCAGGGATTTCCGACAACTGAGTCTTTCTTCTACACTTCAGTTGGAAAGAGAGCCCCTAAGTTCAGAGAGGTAATCGGAGTAGTCAATAAAGTGTCCAGGGAGGAGTCCTCCCTGTGACAGTTTCCTCCCCCCGCCTCGGTGAGGAGAGAAGGAGCTGCGTAGAGGCCGCATCAGGGCCTTGACCGTGGAAGTGCCACGGAGGACCGACTTCCAACACCCCAGACATATCCGAACAATGGTAGCCAAACTTGCAATTTTCCCCCAAGCCTTCCACTTGGAAGAAGCATCATGAACTTTCCCCGTGTCCGTGAGGGGAATGAGTGTTCTTTCCTGGTGACAGAGGGCGCCACAGATGCCCCCAGCCTGCGTCCCGGGCACGTGCGTTCAGGGACGCCCCCTTGGTAGAATCAGGCTTGGGTTTGTTTTCAGTTTCGAACTGATGATTGTATTTACGGCTTGCTCCCTGGCTGCCCCTCCTTGAGATCTGGCGGTCCGGCTAGTATTAGCCACAGTGCAACTCGTGGTGCGCTGCTCTCTGTGCGGCAGCAGGATGCTCAGGCCATTCTGGTCCCCTCGACCCCTCCCCCACGTGAAAGATGAAGGAACAGGAACAGTCCTCTGCCGCCAAAATCCTGCACCACCTTTGGAATGGCTTCATCTCTCTCTCAACAGGGAGCAGCCCTGGGGCCGGAGGGAAGAACTTGCGACACCTGAGCCAGGACTGTGGCAGACCGGCCTGCCCCGAAGCAGGCAGCTGGGGCTTGGGGTGGGGGGGCAGCTTGGCCCGAATGCTGCTTAGTCAGACTCCCATGCTGAGCTGAGCTGCAGATGTGCCCGGACCTGCCACCACCAGGTGTCTGCGTCTGGGCTGGGAGGTGACGGCACAAATGTGACTCTTGCCTCCTGCTGTTTCCCAACACTGTCCTCCGAGGAATGTGGAAGACTCAGGCAAGGCCATCTTGGAGGGCCTCTGACAAAGCCACAGCTCTCTGGCCACGCTGCCAACGTCCGAAGCCTTGGCCCGCCCTGTCCCTTTGACCCTCACACAGTGCTGCCCACAGCCCCGGGGCTGGCTCCTTCCCTGAGCCAAGGGGAGGCTCAGGTGGGAGGCAGATAGCTACCCACCTGCCCTGCTCGAATATGCAGCTTTCATCATTAATGCCCAAACCTGCCTAGCTAAAGGTGCTTCTTTTCTTTTTACTACAATGATCCCATGATTTAAAATGCCTTTTTTTTATTAAAAAAAAAAATCCTTTTTGAAATTCATTTGTCCCCACTGGGGAAAAACTTCACACTTCCCAAGGAGAAGCTATTCTGTATTTAACAGAATTATTAACGACTAGAGCAAGTCTTCCCCGAGTGTAAATATTGGAAAAGCTTACCGGCCCATTAGTGGACCTTCGATGCAACACAAAAAGGTCGTTACTAATCTCCGTGTGGCTTCTGAGAATTCCATTTTAAGCTCAGGCAGGCAGTGAGCCGTTTGCCATCCAGACTTTACAGGCTCTACAGAAGCTGGCTGCACACCTACTAGGTACTAAGCCCAGGACCCAACAAGACATCACTGCACGTAGCAGAGGGTGCAAACGAACAGCCCGCTGGCCACATTCAGCCTGCAAACATATTTCGTTTGACTCACACCATATCTATCAAAAATTTGAATTAGTTGCCAACTTCTAAATATCAGAATATTTCCAGCTTCTCTTGAAAACTCAGGAAATCTGGCAAAACCGAGCTCACATTCCTGGCTGATGACAAGCAGCATAACAACTGCCCACTTCAGACAGGCACGGGTCTCGGTTCACACGGCCCCCACCTGCCCTGCTTCCCTCCGACCTAACCTGCCCGGAACCCCCGCATCTTGCAGCATATGTCAGGGTGGGCGGTCACGGCACACCCGGGGAAGGCCTCACTCAGGGACAGAGCGGCCCAGCCTGGTCTCTCCGTTAAGAGCTGCCTCCTACCTCCAGAAGAACAGCTCCCACGGATTTTTCTGATTCTGTGTCTTCTCAGCTTTTCCTCTTTTTAATAAAGTTTTTTTTTTTAATCTCAGGTAATGTAAGTTTCAGGGAAACATTGTTTTTAGTGCTAGGACAAGGAATTGAACCCAAAAGGAAAAGGACAAGATCAAAGCACAGAAAGCAACAAGCAAGGACTTTGAAAGCAGGACGGGCCCTCGGGGATGCCCCCCTTGGCCAGATGAAGAGGCCGAGGCTTAGAGAAGGCAAAGGTCATGCCCAGGTCCCACTACTGAGCAGTAGGAGAACAGAAGCGTGATCTGAACAGTCTTTACCCGGCCGGTGACATGTTCTTTGTATACGAAAGGGTGGTTTCTCTGTCCCAGCTTCTGCGTCCGTGTTTCCAAGGATGGCAGAGAAGCCCATCAGATCTGGAAATAAATGTGAGGACTCATTTCAGAAGTCGCACGGTAGTATCAGATACATGATTCTAAATGAACCTGCAGAATATTAATTAGCAATTTTCATCGAGACCTACTGATTCCCTAGATGTGGGTCAAAACTGTCATATTTGAAGAAATGTGTCTGTTGATCCTGATGGTGTGTGTTGGGAGAGGCAGCCTGTTTTGATGTTTTTCAGATTACGTATTGCCAAAATCTTCCTTGTGTTTTTAACCAGAAATAGAGTAAAACAGGTTCACCCTAATATTTGTTGCTAGTGGAAAATTTTGCTAAAGCGAACCAGCACGAAGATGCTGACCAAAACTCTTCCACTGGACAGATTAAAGGTACTAAAAGTGGGCCACTGCCTGGGACTTAAAACATTGTGATATATTTATAATAAGCGTATATGGCCATTCAATAATACTGCAACCAAAGACTCCTCTGTAACAAATTTAAATTAATTAAAAAACCAACTTTATGGTCACCAGAAAGGAAGGGAAGAGAGCAGGGTTTGTAGAACAGAGACGATCCTATTTAACCCCACCAATCTGGCCAGGGACATGGTTTCATGCCTACTTTTATAGATGAGGACAGTGAGCCAAGAAAGCCAACTTCCTCGGCCAGTTTCCAGTTGCTGGGAACTGGCTACACCTGGGTCATTCTAACTCCAAACCCCGAGCTTTGTCTGCCACAGCCAATCAGAAGCCACGGAGCTGAGCCAGGGGTTGGTGGGTTGGGGAGACTTCTGAGAAGCAGTGACATTTGAGAAAGACCTTGAAGGATACTTTGTGTCACAATGGGCAGAGAAGAGAGGAGCACTGGAGGCCTCAAGGCTGAACCCTGGCAGGGAGGGGGGAAGTGCACGGAAAAATAGAAGGTGAGGAGTTTAGGAATTCACAAAGCAAAGCTTCATAGTAAAGTTTCCATGCAGAAAAACATGAATCCTCCCAACACCTGTAAGGCAGGCGGCCTGATACCTACAAGTAAGGGCCCCACACTGCCGACCAGGACCCTTAGGTGGCCAGAAGGCCAGGAATGTGTGTCCAGCCTGTGGAGAGGCAGCAGGGCCCTCTGGACCCCAAGGAGTCCGCATACCCACACTTTCTTCCACACACACCCTGTTGGCCCCTTTCCCTCCTCTTCCCCTCAGAGGTCTGCGCCTTTCAGAACCAGAACCAGGCACCACTGTCTGCCTGACTGCAAGGGGCTTTTTCCTTCCAACTCAACATCATCTCCCCCAGCCTGAGATTAAGGGCGGGTTTTGTTTCCTGCCCCAGGATCCGACACCCCTGCAGGAAGGTAGGTAGAATAAACGGAAGCAGGAGGAAGCAGGAGGGAGCAGGACCCCTCTCCCTCTACCCAGTCCAGCCTTTAGAGAATCTTTATAAGGAACTGAAAAGGGAGGAGAGAGAAGGCCTGATTCGGCTCAGGCTGTGTCTCCCTGCCCAGGGGCGTTAGAAGAGCTGCGTCCTGCCTCAGCAGCTGTGGGCGATCTCTGCCAGCTCCGCGGCCGGGTGAAGCCTCGTGGGTTCTCATGCCCAGGAAGCCAGTTCTCCCAAAGGCTCGTCCCCATCTGTTCCTGGGGGCCAAGATCCTGTTCAGTTTTCCAGGACATTTAATTTCCCTTTATCCTTACTGCCCTATAGGAGAGGTAAAAATAGAATCCCATTTTACAACGGAAGCAACTGAGGCTCAGAGAGCCAGGTCACTTGTCCTGAGACAGCGGTACAGCTGGGACTGGAGCTCCCAGCACGAAGGGAAAGGGGGTGCTGAGTTCTTAGAGCCTCCTGGGGACCCCCTTTCTCCACCTCCTGAGACACGTGCCCACACTTCCTCTGGAAGTAAGCTTTCTGGGGGCGAGGGTGGCGCAGCCCTCTCCTTGGCCGCGGTGGGACCCCGAGGGCACCCCAGGGTAGGTAGGGCGGCAGAATCATCCCGAGACTGGAGCCAGGGAACTTCAGAGCGTTTCGCCCTTCCCCGGGAGAGGCAAACACGGACACGTCTGTGTCTTTGCCGACAAGTGCCTTCAAGCCCGGCGGGGGCAGACACCTCCGCGCCGGCCGCCGGCGAGGACTCCGCTGTCTGCGGGGGCACGGCCTCGCATCAGCTGCGCTGATTTAGTGCGTTCGCGGGCCGCCAGAGCGGGAGGCGCTTCCCGGGCGGCGCAGCAGCGCCCACGGCCTCGGGCGACGCGGCGGCCCGGCGGGGGGTGGGGGGGACGGGGCGGGGCGGAGGGGGCATCCCCTGGGGCGCCAGGGGGCGGGCGTGCGGGCACACGCGGTGCGCGGCGGGCGGGGGCGGCCACCGCGCCGCGCGGCCGGGGCGCCCGGGGAGCCGCCCACTTCGCCGCAGCGGGCCCCGACGGCCGAAGCTTGGATGCGGCGGCGCCCGCCGAGCCGGGGCGGACGCGGGGCGGCCCGGGCCGGGGACACGCGCCGGTAGCCCCGGCGCTGCAGCGGCCGCAGGATGGCCGAGGTAAGCGCGGCTCTCCCCCGGCGCGGGGGGCCCCCTCTGAGCGCGGGGCGGGGGTGGTCGGGGACGCCGCTCGGCCGGACTCCGTCGGCAACTGGGGGCACGCCCGGGGCCCCTTCCCCGGGCCACCTGCGAGGCGGTACGGCCCGGGGCGCTGGGACCAGTCGCCGCCCGACGTCCCTGAGCCGCAGACGCGCGCGCGGACGAGGCAGGTTCCGGACGCCCCCGGGACGGCCTGGACGCGTCCGAGGCGCGGGGTCCCGCGAGCCTCCGGGCGCCCGCCCGCCGGCGCTCGGGGCTCGGGCGGCCATGGCGAGCGCGCCTCCCCCGCACCGCTCCCGGCCCCTCGGCGCCTCCGGTGCAAGTTCGAGGTCGTTCGCAGGGGCTTGAACAGCTGCTATCACAACTGGCCGTCTTTCTCCCCGGGTTTTGTTTCTGGAGAACTAAGCGCGCGGTAACCTCGGGTCAGTCTGAGAGGTGCGGAGACGGGCGCGTGGCAGGGCCCGGGGCGCCGGATCTTTTGTGAAACGCTGCGGAGCGCGGTGCAGACGGGTCGCTCCGAAAGCCCCGGGACGCGAGGGCGCGGAGGGTGCGCGGCCACGTGGGTGCCCGCGCTGCAGCCGCCGAGAGCGCGGACCTGGCCGCGGCCGCAGAGCCCGCGGGTGGAAGCCGGACGGGCCCGCCGCCGGCCCCTCCGTGGTGCTCATTTACCTGCGAGTGCCCGGCGCCGCCAGGGACACGGGGGCCGCCGGGCCCGCGCGCTCGGGGCTGGAACTCGGGCCGGGAGGGGGGCCGCGCCGGGTCGGCTCCCGGGGCAGGGGCGCGCAGGGGTTGAAGGGGGGTGGGATGGGGGCACTGCCTGTCCCCTGCCCCCTCGGGCGCCGCCCGCCAGACCCCCGCCCCGCCGGCCGCCTGGCTTTGCATCAGCCCCTACGGATTTGTCAGCCAGATGTGACAAGATTGTGGAGAGGCGAGGGAAGGAGGAGATCTGATATTAATCAGTGCATAGCTCGGAGCCAAACTTTCTCAAATGCGGTGTAGGAACATGCTCTTCTCATTTAAGGCATCCCTTTGTGGCTGTGGGGCTGCCACCGGTCGTAGTTTGACAGTTAAATGGAATGCCAACGAGCAGCCTTAATTGTAGGAGTAAAATTGTGTGTGTTGGGGCGGGGGGAGTCAGACGCTCTAAGGTTCAGTTATGTCCCCTAGTTTTATGGCCATGCTCACCGCCGCCGTTCTCTGAAGACAGGGCATTTAAATCGGGCCAGACGCCTGGTCCCAGCCAGGCCTCTGCTGTTAACACTTAAGGGGCCTAGAAGAGGCCCCACTGGTGTCCTGGGAATCCCTGTCCGTGAGTGAGTGTGAGTGTGTGTGTGTGTGTGTGTGTGTGTGTGTGTGCAGGAGAAGACATGTGTTCCTGCAGCTTTGGGCGGACACAGCAGAGCTAGCAACAATTTTTTAGAAATACATTCTCATCAGAGTGACAAGGATTTCGGCTTGACAGTAAGTGAATTGAGAAACAGCATTTGGCAGATCACCTTTTTCCTTTCTGGTGCCTTTTCCGTCCTCGTTTATCGTTTTAATTTGCAGAGTTCATGGAACCTTTTCATGAGATCCCTTAGACTCTTTGCTTGCAAATACGTGCCTATGTGTTAAAACTTTGTTCAGTGATAAGGATCCTGGCTTCTCAGTTGTCCCCTCCCAAATCCTTTGATATGTATTATGAAAACCTCATTCACAGTGGAATATGTCAGAAAAACATTTTCATGTGTCGTGTAAAAACGACAAACCCAACCGATAGTCCGGGATTTGATTTTTGCTTTCAGTGGGTGTGGAAAGATAACCACCACGTTTTTATGAAAAATCTTGATAAATAACTTTATCCTTTCTGGCAGACCTAAAAGAAGAAGATGTGAGTCATCATTTGATTTCTCATCCGATAGGTTTGCTGACTTTAATTTCACCAGGAAAGCATGAGGTTTTCAACTCAGCTGTTGGTTTGAACGTGTTGGTGTTACGGTTCAAAGCCGGGGAAAGGTGGTGAGCTCTTCACGGAGCACAAGCATGGCTCATGCTTCGGGAACTCATAATTATATTCCGACATCTGCATAATTTAATTTGGAAAATCATCTGTACCCGTAAATGCTATTGCATTCAGAATAGTAAGGATTTAGCCACATACCCCTCCTCCAGTCAGAAAGTGGTTAACTGGGAGGGGTTATATGGCCCTTGGTATTCGCCAAGATGAGGAACCATCATCTGTCTGCTCTGGTAATAATTCCCATTAGAAATGTTAACCAACATGAACTAATTCCCGTGGAAGCATGATTTTTATTTATTTGTTCATTTTCACACCTCTGTCCTGAAACACGCCTGCGTCCCAGGCCCCTATTCTGTATCTCAGAACCATCAGCTTGGAAAGAAGGAAGATCCACCCCACTGGGTGAGAAAAACCATACAAGTTTCCCCGTGGAACAAATAATAATTGTCCTTGAAGCACACCGTTATCATTTATGAATGCCTAGGGATAAATCTAAACATTCTAAAAGTTCAGTTTGTCGGTAAAATGAAACCACAGCATACGGGGTGAGAGGCAGAAGTGTCTTTTTAGCCTTTGTATATGGCTTTAGAAGTTATTTTGACAGTGGCCATTAAAAGAGTTGCCCCAAAGGTTCCACAAGGTAAATTACTTGCAGGAGGAGCGTGCTTTACCCCAGGGTGAATTTTCACCTCTACAGATGTAATTTAGACTGAGTTAGTTTTGTCAGAAACAGCCCTGTTTAAAAAGAATTAGAAGTACCCCAGGTAAGATGAAATCTCAGTGCTGAGCCACCCTTTTTTTTATATATATATATATACCTAAAATCAAGATTTAGAGAGCCAATAAGTTTTTTTAATTACCTTACTCCAAATATCCTACTGCAGATTTTTTTATTGTATTTATTTATTTACCTATTTTATTTCTGATGCCTTATCTGAGAGATGTTAAGAGATAACTGGGTTCGGTGCAGAAGAGACCTCTGGAAAGTTTTGTGGTTTCTTTCTTTTTTTCTTTTACATTAGTTTCCACCTGAAAACATTATTTCCTCTTACCTAGTCATTCTTTGAAGCCCTTTTTCTTAATTCTGGAAATGCTAAGCTTCCAGTGTAGCCCCCTTTCTCTGCATGGACACATGCCTATTTTATCCCAAAAAGGGTGGGTCAAAAACCAAAGAGCAGAGCTGCTTTGCCACGGTCCAGTTTGGGGCCTTCTCGAACTCCGTGTAGTTGGAGCAGGCGAAAGGGCTCTTGCCATGCCCGTCCACACTCGGGTTCATTATTATAAACCAGCGTAACACACCATAGGAGAAGTTTGCCTTGGAGGGATGGTAATTTCGCTCAGCTCGTGTGGAGGGGAATGGTTGTCTCGGTGAAGGAAAACTTTAATTCAGGCTACTAACTTTTTCTTGCATGTGGTTGTACCTGCCTGTCTCCTCTACGGATTACTTGTATGATCCTTCCACACACCCAAACAAACATCACAATTATTTTCCAGCCCTCCACCAGCTTCCAGAAGCATTGTCCCGGTTCTGTGGCCCTCTGAGTGTTTCTTGCATTATGCACCACGAAGGTAAAATTTTGTTCGGACCCCTGGAACATGTCACGATACAGCATGCTGGATTTTAAGGCAGTGATCAGGACGGCATAACTCACTAAGTCTGGTCTTTTCTTTTTAAAAATTTCATTTTGAAAATCTAGGGTTGCGGGTTTCTTTCCCCCCACTTCGTTCTTAAGATCTCGTTCTCCTTAAGTCCTTAAAAGAAATATCTGCAAAATTTTACTGAGAAATGTTCACAATTTCATCATTATCTTGCGGCAGCGGCATCAGACACGAAGTCGCGTTGCTCGTGTAACTGCCCACCTTTGTTAAAATTATTCTAAAGTAGAAATGTCTTTTTTTGTGTGTTAGTTTTTGTTTTTTATTCTCCCTGCCCCCGACTCTGCTGCGTTCAGAAGTTCCTGCACATTCAGTTAACATCCCTCAGTTTTTTGTTATCAGAGGTTTCTGGAGATTGCCTCTGAGGTCCTCCCAAATTTAGGTTATAAAGAAGGGGAAAAAATGTGTCCATGCCATTTATATTTTTGTTGTTACGTTGCTTTTTTTTTTTTTTTTAATGAAGAAGTATTTGGTTTGGTTCATAAGGTAACATTTGGATATTTTTCTATTTTTTGTGTTTTCCGTTTTCAGAACTAATAATTTTGAGAAAAAAGGGCACAGCTGTTAAATTATTTTGGCACAGAGTTTATACTTTGATTTATAGAGATCAAAAGAACAAGTATTTTCCCCACCATCTTCTTTGAACTAAGCAACAAGAGAACGAGGCAAGGGTGTCACGCATACTTTCTACTCACAGGTAGACTTGGCCCAACATCTGTGCCCTGGGTTCTACCTCCCCGCTGCCCCTCCTCTGCCAGACCCTCTCCATGCTCTTTCTTCTTTGGCCTCTCTTCTCAACCCCCGGCTTGCAGTGAGAAAGCAGACTCCTCAATTCTCTAGTGTTGTTTTGTATTGCAAATGATGCCTACCTGCTTTGGGAGGCTTCCGGGGCCCTTTTTTCAACTGTGCTCATGGTAAAAGGTGTCCCCTCATTGTTGGGAATCCAGATGGTTCCATGAAGCCAACAGAGAGATGCCTGGCTGCCTATCTGGACAGCCCACGCCCATCTCACCCCGTTGCCTCTCGACGTGTGCTCCGCTGGCCCAAGGCAGAAGCCTCTGGTCTGTGGCCTGGCCTCCTGGCCTTGACACACGGGTACAAGATGGGCCTAGGACCATGGCATTTCCTGCACCCAGTGAGGAGAGCATGCCTCCCCCGGCCTCACAGAGCACCTAAAAAAAATTAACCATAACTCTTTAATGTCGTTAAATTCCCAGTCCGTATTCAAATGCCCTAGATTGTCTGGTGAGCCTATTTAACCATTGGTGTGTCCAAATCAGGGTCCAGATAAGGTCCCTCCAGTGTCTCTCTCCATCTATGGGTTTACACTTCTTTCCTTCAAGTTTATTTGTGGGAAAAGCTGGTCTACTCGTTCTGGAGAATGCTCCCCAGTCTGGTTTAGTGATTGCTTCCTCATGGTATTGTTGACATTGTGGTTATTCCTCTGTCCCTATATTTTCTGGAGTTGACCGAGGGGCTTGATCCGATCAGATTTGAACGTTTTGCACCAGACCACGCCGTCCATCGTGGTGCATATCTCTGCATCCAGGGACAAACGGCCTGGTCGTTATCTTTTACGTTAGGAGCTGTGAAGTGGTGGTATTCTAATTCTTCATTCATTTATCTACTGGGCACTTCTATAAAGGGAATCTCTGAAACACACTTGTATAGAAAAGAATATATACTTAATTCTTTCCCTCTGTTTCCCAGTTTGGGGAACAATTCCTTGGGTCCCTAGCGTTCCCTAAAGGCAGCCGATGACCCTTTGTTTTGTTTTTAGTATCTTTTGAATTGCTAGATTTTAATATAGTGAATGACTCACGCCAGTTTTTGACGAGCCATAGTCTCTGCTCGGTCGTTCTCGACCGGTCGAGGTGTATGGCTTTCTCCCCCACCTCCCATGAAGACATGTGCTCCCCTAGGGCAGATGCTGGGAGTTCCTCGTCTTTGTATCCCCAGGAGGCTCCCTACAATTACCAGTGCATAGTAGATGCTTTAAAAACAAATAAAAACCACCAGCAACAACAAAAGCAATTTGTGGAATAAATTGGTATCGTTTTGTTGCACTGCTCACGAGGAAGATGGCATGAGACAGACGTCCAGTCTTGTGTCTCTCCCTAGGCGGCCTTCCGTCCAGTGCCACTCGCTGCCTCCCCCAAAAGGCCCTTACTGCTTTTCTCCTCCCTTCTTCCCCGTTGTCCTTTTTGCCCAACTGGCAAATGGGGATACTATTTTCAGAATCCTAGTTGTACCTCTATGGGTTTGTATATGTAAGGAAAACTTAAAAATTGAAAGAAGTCATAGAAAAATGAGAGAACAGGAGGCAGGGAGCAAAAAATCCAATTCTCACAAAAGACATAAGAAGTTACAAAATGTGTCTAAGAGACAGATGTCGAGCGGCCCAAAGAGCAGTTTGGGAGAGACCTCCCCCCCCTTGAATGATACGGCGTCCTGAACCACAAAGGTTAGCCCTGCAGCCACGGTGAGAATGGGGTGACGATTTCATTGTGGGAGAAACCAGCTCCTCACCCCCCAAGCTGAGGGTGGTCTGGCTGCCTTAGAAGACGTTGTGTAGGATAGATCCTGACTGGCAGTTTTTGATCTGCGTGGCAGCCTTCCAAGACTCAAACGTATTAATGATTGTCTGTATCAAGACTTACAAATATAACTTGGAAAACCTGAAGCAGCTTTATGCTGAAGGCTGGTGACTTAAAAAGTGATTTGTGATTTAGCGGAGTGGCTCCTTTGATTTTAAGTTAGGGAATTACAATTCTTACCACCGAGAATCTGGCAGAGCCTTAGAATCCCACACTTAAGAGACGACTACAGACTCTAAACTTGACCTCAGTGATTTCTACTCGTTAGCCACTTCTCACATGATTTTTTTACGTGGCCCTCTCCACAGCCAGCAGGACAGTCGGTGTGTAAATTAAGAACTACGTTCTGCCGCTAGTATAAGCTCCTAACTAACAGTCACCATGCTTTCTGTGCAGCCTTCCTTGGGGCATGACCTCAACGTTGCCTCATGGTCACAAAATGGCATCTCAAGTCCAGCCATCATATTTTCGTTCCAAGAAGGAAGAAGGAAGACAAGAAAAGAAGTCTCTCCACTGAGTCAGCTCCCATTTATAAGGAGCTTTCTGTGAAGCTCCACCTAGCAACTTCCACATGCATACCACTGGCCAGTGCTTAGTCACCTGGCCACCCACAGAGACTTAGAAAGGAAAATCCGGTGAAAGGCTATTGGGTGGGCATCTATAATTGGTGAGCACGGCGCCACTGCCTCATTCCTTCATTAATTCTTCTTTCAGCTAGTCCCAGTGGAGGGCCTACGGAGTATCAGGCCCCCTGCTAGCCGCTGGGTGCTAGTTTAGGATTCAGTGGGTTCCTTGCCTCTTTTAGGAATGATTAATTGTGTCTCAACGTTTATGAAGATTTTTATAATATGTATTTTTGGTAGCTCTGTCTGTGTAGAGCCAGGGCCCAGAGGACCCAAGAACTTTGGTGTGGGCTTTGTCGCAACAACACTCCCATCGTACTGATTGGTCTTTTCAGCTCTTAGGCAGAGGTTCCAAGGCATGGAGCTGAAGGCTGTATGGTTTCATGGGAAGTAAGGCCTAAGTCAGCTGAAGTCAGTTGTAGATTTTTCTGCCTCCCAGTGGAAGATGCTCACTGTGGGGGGGGGGCAGGGAGCACAGGCTCCCCCCTCTGTACCCAGAGGGATTCTTTTTTTTTTTTTTTTTTTTTAAGATTTTATTTATTTGTCAGAGAGAGATAGAGAGCACAAGCAGGGGGAGCTGCAGGCAGAGGGAGAGGAAGAAGCAAACTCCCTGATGAGCAAGGAGCCCAATGGAGGACACTATCCCAGGGTCCTGGGATCATGACCTGAGCTGAAAGAGGATGCTTAACTGACTGAGCCACTCAGGCGTCCCCAGAGGGATTCTTTTTAACACAGGCAAATCAAATTCCTTTCGTATTTTTTTCCCTAAGGATTACTTAAAACAAAATCCATACTCATTGGCCTTTCCCACAAGATCCTATGCAGAGTGCTCTCTCCCACCTCTCTGACCCACATTTTCTACCACTAACCTTACTAACTCACTCCATCTACACTGACTCCTTTTCTGTTCCTGAGCATTCAGCCTCTTCTGTGCCTCGGGGCCTTTGCACTGGCTATGCCCGCTGCCCTAAAACACTTCCTCCCTCTCCAGTTCCTCACTGGCTCCTTGGCGTCCCTTGGATTCAGTTCAAATGTTACCTCTTCAAAAGTCTTCAACGATGACCTTATCTAAAAGGCACTTACTTATCTCCCTCCCCCTCCGTGCTACCCAGTAAAATTGCTAGGAAAGCTTTCTGTCTGGTTTATTCACCACCTTACTCTGAGCTGGTATTGTTTATTCTTTATTTTCTGTCTCCTCTAGATTGTAAGCCCCTGGAGGGCAGGGACCTCATCGGTCTTGTTCAACACCGTAACCGCCGGAGTTTAGCACAATTCCTGGCTCATTAACGTTCAATAACTACGTATTCTTGTATTATAAATGAAGTTTCTTTACAGGGTGACACTTTAACGTCCTGACCTGCAGAATGTGGATACTAATGCCTGAATGTCAGAGTTACTGTAGGAATTAAATGAAACCATAAATGTTAGTGCCAAATATTGATATTTCAAGACAGAACCTACCTCCAGTATCTGGGTCAGAGACCACCCTGATAGCCCTCGAGTTCCTCCGCTTCCTCATCCATAAAATGGGGACAGTCGTACCTGCCTCCCAGGAGGTGGTGAGGAAGAAACAAGAAAGCACAGGGGCCTGCTTCAGTGCAGTACTTCACATGCGATGAAACATGCAGAAAGCTCACCGGCTGTGTGGCTTTGGGAAAATTACGAATCTTCCATAAATCTCAGTTTCCTGAGAGCAGTGCCATCCTCAGAGCCGCGTAGTGAGGATCGACTGAGAACAGCTATGAAATCTCGCCACCATGCAGAAGAGCAGGTGCGGAAAGAACATCCAGTCTCACCGCTGGACTCCCAAGGGTCCAGGAGAACTTTCTGCGGGGGTGGAAGTGTTCCCTGTCTCCACCGTCCAGTATGGTAGCCACGAAACCACGCGTGTCTGCCGAGCACTTGAAATGTGGCTGATGTGACCGAAGAATTGAACTTCTCATTGTTTTATTTTTATTAATTTAAATTTAAATAGGCGGGCACCTGGGTGGCTCAGTCAGTGAATGTCTGCCTTCAGCTCGGGTCATGATCCTGGGGTCCTGGGTTCAAGTCCCTCATTGGGCTCCCTGCTCAGCGGGGAGTCTGCTTCTCCTTCTGCCCCTCTACCCCACCACTGCTCTCTCCCTCTCTCTCTCTCTCTCGCTCAAATAATCTTAAAAAATAAAAATAAATAAACTATTAAAAAACAAATTTAAACAGGCACCTGTGGCTAGTGGCTGCCACATTGGACAGGGCAGACCAAGTCAACTGAGCCTACAGAGCTGTCCAGTGGGTCCGCAGTTCAGTTTTGTACCCGAGCCAGTTCACAAACTGCTCCCCTCAAAGCGGCCACGCCACGAGTCTGGAAACCCCCAGAGGTCTTCTATAATTTTTCTCCTTCCTTTTGCATTCTATCCCTGAGACTACCCCCTGCAGTTATCCTCAGGGATAAGAGAATATCTGCATGCATTAGAGATGAAATCCGCTTTAAGGTGGACAGTCTTTATTCTCAGGCTCGAGCATTCAAATCCCTCCAGAGGCCTGCACCGTCCAGCCGTGGATGTCTGTGCGTCAACCCCGCTGTGCGCCTGGGCCGGCTGTCGCCAGCTGTTCAAGGGAGCATCTCCCCAGACTGGAGGTAGAGCCGGGGTGTCTGCGGAAGGAAGCAGGACCCTCGAGCCTACCTGAGAACCAGGTCGTAACTCTCCGTCCCCAAGCCTGCAAATCACCGACGCGTCCATCACATACTGGGCGTGTCAGTAATTTCTGGATGAATGAAGGAGCCAATGAGAGCTACAGAAAAGCAAACCAGAATTTTGAATGTTGATTCGTAGCACATCAGAGTGACTAATAACAATTCGGAAATAGGCTGATTAAAATGCGTAAAAAGCAATAATCATGTCTTGATGAGTTCAGAATGTTGTAAACATCTGCTTTATGTTTCTGAAGAATGGAACAAGTATTAGGATTCCAGGGGAAAGGATGTAAGTTTTAAAAGAGTTTTCCATATTGATTTGCATGAGTACTTTTCGTCCTGTAATTAGAATTTTTGGGTTTGATTTCATTTTAGAAGTTTTAATTTGTCTTTAGATAATGGTGCTATAATTTTTACCACATCGTGGAATTCTGATATGGGTAGAAAAACTCAAGGGCCTTAATATTGGAAGTTTTCTGAGGCACTGTAATTAGCTTTTTTTTAGCTCATAAATAATTCCTCTGAGATTTACTTCCATGGATGTTTAATGAGCTTTATTAAGCCTTATTCAAATAAGTTCATATAGAGCCACATGAATATTTCTTATAAAACAGCATTTGTACATTGAATTTATACATAAAGCTGCTTGAAATTCTGTCCCCAAACTAAAAGCCGCAAAAACCGAATAGTCAGGTTCGGCCAGTGGGTCTCAACTGGAGGCGGTTTTGCCCCACGGGCATTTGGCAATGTCTGGGAGATTTGGGGTTTTCACAACTGGAGGAGGGAGAGGCGTTTCTGTGGTGTCTGGTGGGTAGAGACTGGGGATGCTACGAGTCATCGTAAAGGCACAGGACAAACACCGCAAAGAATTATGTGACTCAAAGTGTCAGTGATCCTGGAGTTGAGGAACCCTGAGTCAGGTGTCAAAGAGATACAGAAAAAGCGAGTTTCAGGTTTAGGCTACGAAATGTGCTTGGGATTGTTTCCTCTGTAGTTTCGTTGTGCTGGGCCTATGGGGGACTCACCCAGAGCTTCCCGGGCCTGTGTCCGGGCGAGAGCCTTTGAAGCAAAATCTTCAGGCAAGGAGGGAGTGTGCTCTAGGACATCTTTCTGGGGTTGAAGCCGGTCCTGTTTTCTGAATAAATGAATGTGAATTTACTCTGTGTGGTTCCGGCGTCTTGCTTGCAAGCAGCGAATGGCATCTTGAGGGACAGGATCCAAAGTAAGAATTTTTTTCTCCTTTTAAAACAGTCCTATGTATCAGAACGTAGATTGTGAAGTATTCCAGAGGCTTCGTACGGAGTATGCTGGGAGCTGTAGCGAATACAGATGGCTGGTTCCCGGGTCAGCTGGCGTTGAGAGCCACAGGTGGACCGCACGTTAGGTGTGCCCCAGACAATGGGATGTTCTTGTCGGGACCGTGTGTAATAGAACTTAAACCAGCACTTGCTTTTATCTTTCCAGTCAAAGGATATTACATCATCATGTGCATGGGGATATAGACGTATGTGTTCGTGCATTTAGTAGCTCTGCACAAGTATCTAGGAGTAGAATCTCTATAACCAAAAGGGGAAGTAATTTCTGGCACGGTATTTCTCAAACTTTTCTTCATCAGGAGACTAGATTTTTTTTCCCTAATTGTGCCTCCCCCAGTGGAATTTTAATATGATACCGTATACTGTGTTTCTGTTCATGTATGTGTATCTATGTTTTATCCATAAAAAGAATATATTTTCACCTCCCCCCAAGAACTGGTTTTTACCCCAATGGGATGCTATCACCCTTGACGAGAGTACAGGCATTATTACAGTAAGAGGTTGTTGCGATCACAGGGAGTTCTTTGTAGGATATCGTATGGCTTTACAAAGAGCAAACAGCTTTTCTGATGCATGTTTTCTCTTTTCTGTGTTGTGATCCTTCTGGAAGGGTTCAGGTAACACCGTTACTATCTGCTGCGTACCTCAGTTATGAGCGATCCTGTTCCTTCACCTGAAAATCTCGTCTGCTTGCTCAGTTCAGGCCCGTGGTCATCTGAAAGGAATCACAGATAACCGTCACATCAGGGAGAGTTCAGCCTGTATTTAAGCAAAGTCACTGATTTTTTTAAGACTTCATTTTTTAGGAGACTTCTAGATTCACAGCAAAATTGAAAGTAGAGGTTTCCTGTATACCCCCTGTCCCCACACATGCACAGCCACCCCATTACCCACATCCCCCACCGGAGGGTACATCTGTGACAACTGAGGAACCTACATGGACGCGTCATCATCACCCAAAGTCCATGGTTTACCTTAGAATTCACTCTTGGTGTTGTACGTCCTGTGCGTTTGGACAAATGTAGGACACGTCTCCATCATTATAGTATCATACGGAGTATTTTCACTGCCCTGAAAATCCTCTGTATTCCACTTAACCCCTGACAACCACTGATCTTTTTACCGCCTCCATAGTTTTGCCTCTTGCAGAAGGTCATAGAGCTGCAGTCATACAGTGTGTAGCCTTTTCAGATTGGCTTCTTCTCGTTAGTAATATGTACTTCAGTTTACTCCGTGTGTCTTCATGGTTTGGTGGCTCGTGTCTTTTTACTGGGTAGGATTCCAGTGTCTGGACGGACCACAGTGTATTTATCTGCTCACCCACTGAAGGACGACTTGGTTGCTTCCAAGTTTTGGCAGTCATGAATAAAGCTCCTGCTATTAACATCCGTGGGCAGGTTTTCATGTGGACATGCATTTTCTTCTCCTTTGGGTAAACACCAAGGAACGTGATTGCTGGGTTGTATGGTAAGAGTAGGTTTGGTTTTGTAAGAAACCACCACACTGCCTTCCAGAGTGGCTGCCATTTTGAATTCCCACTAGGAGTGAATGAGAGTCTCTGTTGCCGTCCTCATGAGCATTTGGTGTTGTCAGGTGCTGGACTTTGGCCATTCTAATAGGTGTGCAGAGGACTGGTTTTATCAGTAATATTTGTATTGAGATATAATTTACTGATGATAAAATTCACCCTTATGAAGTCTATAACTGAGTGGTTTCACTATATTCACAGAGTTGTGCAATCACTACTATGTAATTTTTTAACATCTTTACCTTAAAAAGCAACTCTGGTCAAAATTTAAAACATCTGTGCTTCAAAGGACACGATGAAGAAAGTGAAAAGATAATCCAGGGCAGGAGAACACATTTGCAAATCATCATCTGTTAAGGGACTCATACTAAGACTATATAAAGAACTCTTACAACTCAATGCTAAAAGACAAATAACCCCATTAAAAAATGAGCAAAGCATCCAAATAGACATGTCCCCAGGGAAGACCTACAAATAAATGGCCAATGAGCTCATGAAAAGTTGCTGATCGCAATTAGCCATTGAGGAAATGCACATCAAAACCACAGTAAGCTACCGCTTCATTCCCACTAGGCTGGCTGTTTCAAGACAGACAGACAACAATAAGTGCTGGGAAGGACGTGGAGAAATTGGAACCTTCCTATGCTGGTGGTACGGATGCAGACAGTGTGGCCACTTTGAAAAACAGTTAGATTCTCAAGTTAAACGGAATTACTATATAATCCAGCAATTCCACTCCCAGGAAGACCTAGAAATGAATACCTATGCCCACCGTAAACTTGTACACAGGGCTCCTTCTGTAGGTGATGGGAATGTTCTAAGATCGGATCGTGATGTTTGCACAACTCGGAGAATATACTAAAAATCATTGAGTTGGATACGTTCAGTGGGTGAATTATATGATATCTGAATTGTATCTCAATCTAAAGCTATTTTTTAAAAGGTGAAAACAAACAAAAAGGATAATATTCTCCCCTCACTGCCACCCGTTAGCCATCCTTCCTCATTCCTCCCCACTCCACACAGCCTTGGTCACCGCTGGTCTGCGTCTGGCCTCAGGAGATTGACCACTTCTTGACACTTCATGTAGATGGGATCCGACCCCCTGTGACTTTTTGCCCTTGCTTTTTCACTGAGCGTGTTTTCAGGGGTCACGCCTGCCGTAGCACATGTCGGTATTGCATTCCTTTTCATGGCTAAATAATATTCCATCGCATGGGTACACCCCATTGTGTTTATCCACTCTTCAGCTGATGGACATTGAGGTGGTTTCCAGTTTTTGACAGTTATAAGTAATGCAGCTATGAACATCCAGTACAAGCTTCCATGTGGGCCTGTGTTTCCATTTCTCTTGGGCACGTACCTAGGGGTGGAATTTCTGGGTCATATGGTAACCCCACGTTTAACCTTTTGAGGAGCTGCCAGACTGTTTCCCATAGTGGCTGCGCCATTTTGCATTCCCACTGGTACTGATTTTTAAGTGAAGACTAGTTATATGTTCCCTAAAGGGAGTGAGTTTCCCAAGTCCTGGGACAGAGTGTCTCCTTCCCTGTCCCCTCACGAGGCCACAGAGTCCCTTAATTGACAGATGGAGGTCCCCCCAGACACACATGCACACCCCAGTTCCTGAATCATGCCGATTTCACCCAGTGGCTCTTCCTGGGGCCTCACTGACGCAGCTCCCATGAGAGCTTTTTCTCCTTAATAAAATCACATTCTTCAGACCTTTATCCCCTTTGGACGAATTCATCTTAAAAACATATGGGAAGCTTTCTTCTTAATACCAGAACTTAGCCGACACGTACCTCTGTGTATTCTCTTTCAGCCGTGTGAACTTGAACGTGCAGCTGGGTGTGCACATGGGGCTGCCAGCCTGGCTGGGCCTCGGCAGCCACGCAGCCCAGGGGGTGGAACCAGGGAGTCGTCCTCAGTGTGATCGGCCACAGCATGTCCTCCGTCCTTGTGGACTTTTAGCCTCGGCCACACATTGGGGGATAACCACGTCCACATTTGGATAATTCTCCATTCAGATCATTCTCTCTTGCTTATTCCAGGACAGTCCCCGGGTAACTTTCAGGGGCAACTGCTTTGGTCAACTTAGATTTTGGTGACTGTTCACCCTTTCTGTGCTCTTAATAACAAGCAAATGGGTGCCTGGGGGGCTCAGTCGGTTGAGCCTCTGCCTTCGGCTCAGGTCATGATCCTGGGGTCCTGGGATCGAGTTCCAGGTTGGGCTCCCAGCTCAGCGGGAAGTCTGCTTCTCGCTCTGCTCCTCCCCGTCCCGCCCACCCATGCTTTCTCTCTCTCTCATTAATAAATAAATGAAATCTTGGAAAAAAAATAAATAACATGTGAGATATTTGCGTCCAGCCCATACTCCTTTCTCCCAGAGCGTGGTGATGTTCCCTAGCCCCCTCTCACCCGCAGAGCAGCTGTGGGATGTGTTTGCTGTCGGCAGGCCCTGGGGCCAGCTGCTCTTGGGTCGGGGGCACGGGATCCCCATGTGCATCTGGCACAGGGTGGGCACACATTGCTCCGTGAAGTTTACCAAAAGGAGGCCCAGGTCCAGTTTGCAAGTGCAGCCCGGCTCTGCGCACCACTCACGTGCCCGCGTTCTCTCTTGCAGGCTATCGGCTGCACTCTGAACTGTGGCTGTCAGAGTTTCAGACCCGGGAAGATCAACCATCGCCAGTGTGAGCAGTGCAGACACGGATGGGTGGCACATGGTAACCTTATTCTCCCTCCTCCTGCGGCCTCTCGTGTCCCCTCTGCATGACATGGAGTAATTCGGGAGTAGATTTCACGTCTGAGAAGGACCGCCCACACTTGCGTGTCCCCGCTCCTGCTGGCCAACAGGCAGAGAGCTTTATATACCTTCCCTTTTGGAACCTTAACGACTCTGCACGGCGGGTGGGGTCTTAGCCCTGCTCTGGAGACGTCGGAACAGGTGCTTCGGGACGGCCCTTCTGCAGCGACGGAAGTGTCCCGCGCTGTCTCATGCGGTAGCCGTCAGGGTTGCCGGGTGAAATTCAGAACGCTCAGTGAAATTTGAATTTCAGGGTAACAATAAATGATTACTTTAACCGAAGTATGTCCCGGTGAATATTTTCAGGATAAACCAATCCTACTTATTCCCTGTGTATGTGAAATTTATGTTCACATATCACCAGGCGTCCCGTATTTTTATTTGCCGAACCCGACAGTCCCACACGTAAGCCCCACGTGGCTGCCGAGTATTTGAAAGGTGACTGGTGGGACCCTCGGAAGAACTGAATTTCTGATTTTATTTCATTTAAGAAGTAAAATTTAATAAGGTAAAAATAATTCCATAAAATTAAAAATTTTATAAATCTACAGGAGCTGTGGGCAACTGAGGACTGTCGCATGGGTCGGTGTAGATTTTGGTGTCTTACCTGGCCAAGCCCAATAGCTGGGACGTGGCAGACGAGAGGACAAACCCAGATGCGTCAGATCCCCAAGCCCAGGCTCTTCACCAGTAGACCCCGTTCTTCCTGACTTTTCAGCCTTTTTTTTTTTTTTCCCAGCCTTTTGATTATGTGCCTGCCACCTTTGTCTTTACCCCTTTTCCTTGCACCCTCCCTGCATGGGGCTATTTTTCACTCCTTAAGGACAGGGAAGGACAAAAAGAAGTCTCAGGCCAGTTCATTTTATTTCAGAAGTTCCTGTGAATAACGTAGAGCCTGATAGCTATTAGGATTGTGAACCATTTGCATAGTCCCGTGTTTTCTGTCGGAACGCATAACTGAGAGGGGTCCCTAGCCCACCCCTGTGCAGCGCTTCTCTGAGAAGTAAAATCTCTTAAAAGGGTGTTTCTTCTATTTGATTTTTCAGCTCTGAGCAAGCTGAGGGTTCCCCCCGTGTATCCCACAAGCCAGGTGGAGATTGTCCAGTCCAATGTGGTGTTTGATATTAGCAGCCTCATGCTCTACGGGACCCAGGCCATCCCTGTTCGCCTGAAAATCCTATTGGACCGGCTCTTCAGTGTGTTGAAGCAAGAGGAGGTGCTCCAGATCTTGCACGCCTTGGACTGGACCCTTCAGGATTATATCCGGGGATATGTGCTGCAGGTATGGGGAGCGTGGCCACGGTTCTCCTGGGTGTCTTCTCCAATCCACGTGTGCATAACGGGTGTAACGCAGGTGCTCCAGCCATTGGCGGGGATCCTTTCGTAGTGGCTTAAGCCCCCACCTGATGTTCTGGGAAGAATCTAGTGCTTTCCTCAAGATACCTGTGAAACATCCAGACATGGGAGCATGGACGTAGTCTCTGATTTGGGTATCACGAAGCCGTTTCTCCCACAGCAGAGCCTTGGCCCTGTGTTACTATCTGCAGGCCACCTACGGACACAAGACACTGTGCCACATTTTACTGAGGGTGTGGGGGTGAGAGAGGAGCGTATGTTCCAGAAGCACATTGCAGACGGCTGTAGTTGAGGCCGCCCCACCACTGGCCTTCCTTCCCAGGCTCCATCACCCTGTGATACGTCTGTGTTCTGGCTCCTGCTTGTTCTCTCTCCCCTCAATTCTCCTTTGACCTCTTCACGTGTTCTCTGCACCCCTCCCTTGTGCCTTTCACCCCCTCTCCCTCTTCGCTATCTTGCAAAGTAGGCTTACCTCCTGCTCGACCTTGTCATGGGGGTAGGCCTTGTGTTTCATATCCACAGGCACAGAACATATTTCCTGGGACGAATTATATCATTTCTCTGACATAGGAAGCGGTGGCAGCTTCTTTTTTCCCCTTGACACTCTACTAGAAAATGTCAAAATTTCAATGAAATGGGGGATGAATATACTTCCAAGACTAACGTACACTTGAATCTTACCCCAGGTAGGCTATGTCATCAACACAAACACTTAGTGTTTTATCAACCTGGACTCTCTTCCAGTAAAATCTCCCAGGGCAGGTAAATTATCCCCATTTTCCAGAGGCTCAGAGTGCTTCTAAATCTTGGCCAACGTCACTCAGGTCGTAAGTGGCAGACCCAGGATTTGAACCCGTTTCTTTGTCACTCTGAGGCCCAGGATCATCCCGTGGAGGCGGGTTTGCTCACCTCGGGTGCAGGACCCCCCACAGGCTAGAAGCAACCTCTTATGTAGAGTAGCGTTATGATCTTACATTATGACATCGATCAATATTTAATGATCCTAATAATCTTGCTTTCTAGTGTTAGGATTAAAAATATGGAATCAATTACCTTGAACTTCTGGTGCATCAAAAATTTATGATGTTACATCCCTCATCATCTTCAGAACTCTTCCATGCATCATGAAAAATCTCAGTAGGCCATCAAATACATGTTCTGTGATAAAATATTTATTGTAGTTTTGGGGAAAGTTAGGCCGTGCTAGAGTTTGAAAGAGCTCCGACACGCCAGTGTAATTACAGCTCTGCCTTGCGAACATGGGCAGTGGATCAATACGGTTCATTTGTTTTCTGATGTGAGTTGCTGGGGAAGATTATTAAACTTGCAGCAAATGAATGCTTGAGCTCTGTCTAGGTCTGACCGTTCCCTCTCTCCTTCTGAGATAAAGAAGTGGCTATTGTTCACACGATACCTATTTTCGTTTTAGTGGGGAAAATTATTACACCTCATGCAAGACAACCAATTGGTTTGAAATAAGATGGAAAATAATCACCCAGTTTCTCTTCGGCTGGAGTCCTATCATTTTACGTCTTTCTTTAAGAGCACTGCTTATATTTGCGCAGTGTTCTTTCCGTGCAGGGTTTCTGGTCTAGGAGAGTAGCGTGAGTGCGGGGCTGATATGCACAGAGGCGCCCTGGGGTGCTAGGGAGGCCCCAACCACGTGACCCCGCGTAGAGAAGAGGGTAAGGAGGAGTAAATTGATTGCCCTTGATGGTTCTGGTTTAGGATGCGTCCGGAAAGGTGCTGGATCACTGGAGCATCATGACCGGGGAGGAGGAGTTGGCCACCCTGCAGCAGTTCCTTCGCTTTGGGGAGACCAAGTCCATCGTGGAGCTCATGGCAATCCAAGAGAAAGAGGAGCAGGCCATCATCATCCCGCCGGCCACGGCCAACGTAGACATCAGGGCGTTCATTGAGAGCTGCGGCCACAGGAGCGCCAGCCTCCCCGCCCCTGCGGACAAGGGGACCCCCAGCAGCCTGCACCCCTTCGAGAACCTCATAAACAACATGACCTTCATGCTGCCCTTCCAGTTCTTCAACCCTGTGCCCCCCACGCTGATAGGGTCGCTGCCGGAACAGTACGTGCTGGAGCCGGCTCAGGACCAGGGTCAGGAGCCCAAACAGGAAATCCACGGACCCTTCCCCGGCGGGGGGGGCGGCGGCGGCGGCTTCCTAACCTCCCGTTCTGCGTCATTTCAGGTCGAAAAAGAGCCGTGTCTAAACTGCCCGGACGCAGTTCCCAAAAAGGAAGACAGCGCCCATTTAAGTGACTCCGGCTCCTACAACATTGTCACCAAGCTTGAAAGGACACAGTTGTCCCCCGAGGCCAAGGTGAAGCCCGAGAGGCACGGCCTGGGCGCGAAGAAGGGCCGCGTGTTCTGCACGGCGTGCGAGAAGACCTTCTACGACAAGGGCACGCTGAAGATCCACTACAACGCCGTCCACCTGAAGATCAAGCACAAGTGCACCATCGAGGGCTGCAACATGGTCTTCAGCTCGCTGAGGAGCCGGAACCGCCACAGCGCCAACCCCAACCCGCGGCTGCACATGCCCATGAACAGAAACAACAGGGACAGGGACCTCCGGAACAGCCTGCAGCTGGCCGCCTCGGAGAGCTACGAGCGCGCGGGCTTCCCGGCGGCGTCCCCAGACTGCGGGCCTCTGGCCGGCTACGCGGCGTCGGGGGAGGACCCCGGGGGCCAGCCGGCCTTCCCGAGCATCGGGCAGAACGGCGTGCTTTTCCCCAACCTAAAGACGGTCCAGCCGGTCCTGCCTTTCTACCGCAGCCCGGCCACCCCGGCCGAGCTGGCCAACACCCCCGGCGTGCTGCCTTCTCTCCCTCTCTTGTCCTCTTCCATCCCGGAGCAGCTGGTTTCAAACGAGGGCCCGTTTGATGCCCTTCCCAAGAAGAAATCCCGCAAGTCCAGTATGCCCATCAAAATAGAGAAGGAGGCCGTGGGACTAGCTCACGACAAGCGGCTCGCGCTCAGCTCGGATGAAGACGTGCCCCCGCGGGTGGCCAGCGAGGATGAGCCGGAGGCCTGCAGTCCTCGGTCGTCGGGCAGAGCGCCTGAGGAGTGGCACGCACAGTCCGGAGGCCCAGGGGGTCCCCTCCCGGAAGGAGAGAGGGTCTGTCGTCTACAGCCAGGGATCGAGTCGAGCAGAGCCATCAGCAGGACCCCCGAGCAGGCCACACAGCACTCGGAGAGGGAGGCTGAGCCGAAGCCAGCCCTGACCACGGCACCGAGGGAGCTGGAGGATGGCGGCCGTGAGCTTCACCTCACGCCTGGGACAGAGCCCTGTGTCCCCTTTCCTGACTACATCAAACTGCAGCAGCGGCTGCTGGCCGGCGGGCTCTTCAGCGCTCTGTCCAGCAGAGGAATGGCTTTTCCCTGCTTCGAAGATGCCAAGGAGCTGGAACCCGTGGGTCAGCACGCATTAGGAAGGCAGAAGGAAGAGACACGCTTCCAGTGTGACGTCTGCAAGAAGACCTTCAAGAACGCTTGCGGTGTGAAAATGCACCACAAGAACATGCACGCCAAAGAAGCGCACGTGTGCGCGGTGGGGGGCTGCAAAGCCGCGTTCCCCTCGCGCAGGAGCAGAGACAGGTAAGACATCCGCTGGCGATCGTTTCCTCTAAAGCCGTGGTTCTGAAACGTCAACAAGCATCCGAATCACGGGGAGGGCTGTTAAAACACATCCTTCTGAGCCTTGCCTGTAGAAGTTCTGCTTCAGCAGGTGTGGGACGAGGCCTGAGGGTTTGCATTTCTGAGTTCCCGGGTGATACTGCTCCTGCTGTGCCGGGGACCACAGTTTGAGAAACGCTGTTCTTTACATCCACACGCCCGGATTTTCAGGTCCACATCTAAACTCATTTGACCATGAAACCTGACCTGAAAGGACATGAGGTTATGGGTAGTCTTTTTTTTTTTTAACCTCCCTTTGTGTGGATTTTTTCATTATACATTCAGTGCAGAAATACTAACGGATTTATTATAGGGACGTGAACAGACTATTACAGTTTGTGTGTCATTCTGCCTTTCTAAAGTCTGAGAAACTCTGAATTCAGAAACACGTCTGGCACACACGGTTTGGGGTAAGGAATAACAAACTCGTCTACGTGAAGGCGGGGGTTAAACCATCACCATAGACAACAAAACTTGTCTACTTTTCATTTTATGATACGAAGCCCATCGAATGAAACTTTTTCTCGTATGTCTAGTTAACCAGCTGTATTCAAAAGGAAGAGTAACTGCGTGGTTGGGGAATTTTTAATTATTAAGATATCAGAGAAGAAAGGCACTTATTACCAGGTTATTAAGGGTTTGTGATGTTGGTTGAAGGGTGGGAAGTCTTTGGGTGCCGGGGGTTCACGAGCCCCACACAGCGTCAAGCTGGTTGCAGAGCGCCCAGACAGAGAGAGAATCTCATCCCTCGGGACACAGCACGGGCCTTTCTGTCTTTCTTGGGCTTTTCTTCATGAACTCGAGTCCCATAACCCCAGCCAGGGAAGGGGGGGGGAGCACACACTTAACCCAGAGGTGACCCCAGGAGGCTTTAAGGGAAGGATTAGCTGTCTGACGAAATGCAACATGAAGTATATTAAATGGTTTGCAGAATAGTAAAATGTTACATTTGCTCGAAGGAGCTTGCCTTGAAGCAGTTCGGCATCACCGTGACCTTAGTCCAAAGTGTAAGACCTGATTCTTTGGAGGGTGGAGATGTGCAGACCGCCACGCGCATTCCTGGAAAGGGCTTGTACGAACACCCTCGCGTTGCACAGAGAGGAGAGAGCATGGGTGGTGGTAGTTACAGTTCCTGTTTCTGTTGCTGGCATGTTGAACCGGACCACCAGATATCCCTGATTAGCAGAGCCGTCCTTCTCCTTTGTCCTCCAAGAGGAGGGTTTGTTCATGAACAAGCTTTATGTTGAAGAAGAGACGGTCCCATCAATCAGATATCCTTGATATTTATGATACCGTTTAATTAGAAGGCATATTGTATTTAACATACACCTTCATTTTTTATTTATTTTTTCATATATTTAATATTTTCTTATATTCTGAGCTATTCGTAGACACAGGCCTCCTCCCCCACCACCAAAGCATCTTAAATTCTAAATTTAGACTACTAATTCTGGTGGTCTAGAACTTGGAACCTATTTTACCTAGGATCTGATTAAAGTGGCACTGTTTTATTTTATTTTTTAAAAGATTTAAGTGATTTATTTATTTGAGATAGCGCACATACGCGAGTAGGGGGATGAGCAGAGGCAGAGGGAGAAGCAGGCCCCCTGCTAAGCAAAGAGCCTGATACGGGACTCGATCCTAGGACCCTGGGATCATGACCCAAGCTGAAGGCAGGCGCTTAACCGGCTGAGCCACCCAGGTGCCCCAAAATGGCATCATTGTAAAAAGAGCTTTGTGGGCAGGCCTGGGGCCACTACCCCTTCTCTGGGCCAGTGATGAGAACTTGTTGTCAGAACATCTGTCTACCCCTCTTGAAGCCGTTTCCAGCAGCAGTCACTAGGACTCCTCGGGAAGGGACTGGGACTTACTTAACCTAAAAATATTTAAGGGGCACCTTAATGGCTGCTGTAATGGGAAAGAGAGAGGTCACTGTGGGCACATAGTGGGAGCCCCTGACTAGACTCTTCTGAAAAGTTAGGGAGGGCTTCCTGGAGGAAGAGGCATGACTAGACTAGCAGCTCTCAGAGGCACTTTGGTCTCAGAACACTTTTTATAAATTCTTAAAACCTCAGGGCCCTCAAGAACTTTTGTCTGTTTGGGTTTCTAAGAATCGATGTTTACTGCATTAGAAGCCAAAATTGAAAACAAATTAATATTCATTTCATCGCTTAAAATAATAAACCTATTATATGTTAACATACATAACATGAAAAAAAAAACCATACATAACACGTAATGAAAAATAATCCCGTTTTCCAACACAAAACCTCAGTGAGAAGAGTGGCTTTGTTTTACATTTTTGCCAATCTCTGTAATGTCTGGCTTAGCAGAAAACAGCTGGCTTCTCACATCGGCTTCTGGGTTCAACCTGTTCCAATGCCACATGTCACGTAGCCTCTGGAAAACCACGGTAGGCTCGTGAAGGAATGACAGTGAAAAAGACAGATCATGTCTTAGTGTCACGATGATGAGATGAGTTTTGACTTCAGGGCACCCCTGAAAGAGGCTCAGGGACCACCAGGGGTGCCCAGACCACGCTTTGAGAACCACTGGTCTAACAAGGCAGAGACAGGGGAGGGGATGGGGACAGGGATGCCCGGCATTAGCCGCCCTGAAAGCAGGAAGCCTGGCACGCGGCCCGGAGGGTTTTGCAGTTGTGGTCGTCACTGGTTTTAGGAGATGTGGCACCTCGGGAAATGCGCCTCACACTCCGGGGCTTAAGGAGAGGGTCGGAGGATCCCACGGGTTCGCTCCTGGTGTTCCTGGGGGACTCAGGCCCAGAGCTTTGCTTTGTTGCCACAGCGACCTCCCCATGCAAGGTTCCTGTAAACGTGTCTGTCTGACTTTTTTTTCCAACCACTTATGTGCTGGGACCTGCATGTCAATCCAGTGTCTGGTTTTCTGCCGACACATACCTGCCCCTTCCACCCAGAACGCTGACATAATCACAGGGCAGAGCTGCCGTTGATAAGAGTTGTTCGCAGAGTGGGTGATCTGGGAGCACGGTTCTGATTATGTCCAGAAAAAGAATGTGTAAGGGATAGAAGAGCGACGTCGTCAAATAGCAAATTTGATACGTTTCATGAAATGGGATTAAATTTCCACCCACCCCACCCCCACTCTGTCTTTGGAGATTTCGAAGAGAAAACTCAATTCTTGGTTATGGGGGGGGGTGTTTTTCCCCGATGGGGTCCTGGCGTGCAGTCTGATCTGTACGGGTGGTGGGGGAGGTGTTTTCTCTGTTTGGAATCATTTCCTATCACCTGTAAGCTCGGACCCCTGCAGTAAGGGCTATTTTTGCCAGTCCGAAGTCAGCAGGGGATCTCTGAGCAAGGCCGACATTGATTGACAAGTTACATCCAAATGATATTGTGTGAGCAAGAAGCACGTGTCATAATGGATACTCATTATCTGCCCTTCTGGAATAATCGTTGGGTAGAAGATTGATGGTGGGTTCAGTGCTGCATTTGCAAAACTCCTGTCTGGTTTATTGTGAAACGTTGCAAGTATGAACTGAACTTAAATTCTCTCTCTCTCTCTCTCTCTCTCACACACACACACACACACACACACACACACAAGGTCTAGCCAATCAGATTTTCTCACCTGTAGCACTACTGGGGTCATGTGAGTGGGAATGCTGTACACCCTGATACCATATAGGAAATTTTAAATTTTCTAGTAACCACATTAAAAAAGTACAAAAAGATGCAGGTGAAATCAGTCTTAATAATGTATTTTGTTTCATTCCATCTATCCAAAATATTACCATTTCTGTGTATGACACAGCCACGTTTCAGGAGCTCACGGGTCTCGTGGGAGTAGCTATCCTACTGGACAGCGCCGCTCTGGAAGATATTTCTTGGTTTCGTTGCAATAAAGTCCTCTGCTTACTTCCTTATGGGACCAGTTTTCTCTGGGATCCCTGGTTCCAGGGTCCCGGCGGCATTGACCTAACTGAAGTAGGCTAGCCGTTCTCGGTGGATAAGGTACAGGAAGTTACGTGTCCGTCACGTGGTAGAAATTAAGAACTCCATATTCCCATCTTCCAGATGGCCGCTTTCCTGGTTAGTGCTAACTTCTGACAGGCGGTGAGCAGCCCTGGGCCAGTGTCCACAGGACACACATTTCATCCTACTCCCCCTGTGGTCACTTCTTCCACGCCACAGGATTTTTCTGGTATCTTCCTAGTGTCTCCACTCGGAATGATGACTGTTTTTACAACAGCCCAGCCCACTGCTAACCATCTTTTCACTCTTGTAGACACAGTTCAAACTTAAACCTCCACCAAAAAGTGTTGGCCCAGGAAGCACTGGAGAGCCCCGAAGACCATTTCCGTGCGGCCTACCTTCTGAAAGACGTGGCGAAGGAGACCTACCAGGACGTGGCTTTCACGGAGCAAGCCTCCCAGACGTCTGTCATCTTCAAGGGAGCGAGTCGGATGGGCAGCCTGGTTTACCCAATAACCCAAGTCCACAGTGCTGGCCTGGAGAGCTACAACTCCGGTCCGCCAAGCGAGGGCACCATCTTGGATTTGAGTACTACCTCGAGCATGAAGTCGGAGAGCAGCAGCCATTCCTCTTGGGACTCAGACGGGCCCAGCGAGGAGGGCACTGTGCTCATGGACGATAGTGACGGGAACTGTGACGGGCCGAGCCTTGTCCCCGGGGAAGACGAGTACCCCATCTGCGTCCTGATGGAGAAGGCCGACCAGAGCCTCGCCAGCCTGCCTTCTGGGTTGCCCATCACATGTCACCTGTGCCGAAAGACGTACAGTAACAAAGGGACCTTCAGGGCTCACTACAAAACCGTGCACCTTCGCCAGCTCCACAAATGCAAGGTTCCGGGCTGCGACACTATGTTCTCGTCCGTCCGCAGCCGCAACAGACACAGCCAGAATCCCAACCTGCATAAGAGCCTGGCCTCGCCCCCAGGTCATCTACAGTAACGAGATGGTGGGGCGTGTCTGTGAGAAGTGTTTACCCTGATTCAGGAGTAAGGTAGTCCAAAGAAAGGTCTCTGATTTCGTTTAATACCATTCGAGGCAAGCCAGGCAAAAGGTCTTTGAGTTGGCTTTCTCTTCTTGTGCGGCGGGTGAGCAAAAGACAAGCCTTGTAGGAAGTCAACTTTAGGGGGCAGCCCTTCCTATTATTTTTCTTAGCCCAGGGGTTTTTGCAACCCCTGTTAGCAAACACTGGCAGAAACACAGTTTCCCCACATTTGTTCACACATTCCCTGGGAGAGCTCCAGGTCTGCATGCTGACCAGGGGCCCAGGACCTTGGGGCAGCTTGAAGGGAAGCGTCCGCTGAGTGTCCCGGGGAAGCAGACAGCCCCCACGGGCGAGCAGCCAGTCCCCAAGATCACATTTTTTCAGTTCCTGCTTTTAATGAGTCTGAAATCCAGAGTCAGGCTTGGGAAGATGACTTTTTGAGACTATGCCTCCATTTGGAGTGGAGAGTTGCTTTTGTGTTTTCCCCTTCAGAGGTCTCGTGGACCTCCAAGGAGTCCCCAGAGGAAGCAGGTGGGTTTCCCACACATAGAAACAGGGATGTTGCAAGGATGTCCGTGTTCGCGGTGTAACATGCGTTCAGGAAGCTGGGGGGAGGAGGGGAGAGATTTCATGCACTTAAACATAGTGGTCTTCAATTTAATTTAAAATAATTTGGGTAATATTTAATTTGTGTTTGTTACGTGAGTCATTGGGGTGAGTGCAGACGGGTCACAGTGTGACCTCTGGGTCTCTGCCCGAGGGCAGAGCGAGGGCCGGCCTGAACTTGAGAGCGGCTGCCCGTTGCCATTCGGTGAACCTCGGAGTCTGGCCATTTCGGTCCCCTGTGGAAGGAGTGCAGGAGCCTCTGTAAATACTCGGCCAGAGCGCTTAGAGAATGTGGTTCTGACCGTCGTCGTGCATTTTCGCAGCGTGTGTATCAGCCCTCAGCCTTTTATAAATGTGTAAGCTTAGGAGGAACTTCCCAATGTATACAGGAGACGAGAAGTAGGAGGGGACTGCCGTACTGTCCATCTTCATAGTTAACTTATTCTGAAATATATTCCACACCATCGCACACATTTGCTGTTGTAAAAAGGGAAGTTTCATCGGTCCTGTGAAAAGAGACCGTCTCTTGAAATGCGGCATTTACGGGACTCGGAAAGCCTGTGGCAGGGAGAGAGATCGACTCCGCGCCAAGACTTCAGGTGATCCGTCTTTCAAACTTACAGTGGATTTAAGTAATGAAAAACATCCTCAGAGAGAATTGGGGGTTATGAGAGAGGTGATTTCTATGGCCCAAGGGTGAAAAAAGCCGACAAAACCTGTTACGGATTGTTTCAACGTTTTTTAAAAATAAATGTGACGACACTTGGTCTCTGCTTAAAGTAAGATGTATCTCTCCACCGTTTTGTTACCCAGCTGTTTATTATTACGGTTTCCCCAAAGTGGAACAATTTGTATACAAATGAGTTTTCTATGATTTAATAAAAATGTATGCCACACGTTTTTGTTTAAAAAGGCAAACATTTGTAAGACCGGTTTTGTCAGATGGGCGGCGGGTTGCACGTACACTGTGGTCATTCGCACACGAACGCACGCGCTGACGTGTGATTTTGCAGAGCTGAAAACCCGGGGCGGGGGGCGGTGGGCGTCAGGGAACAGCATCCGTAGCTACAGCCACATCGAAACAGGGAGTGCAGGTTTTAATACGTTCCAAAGAAGGGGAGTGGCTACTTGACAGGGAAGAGGAGCTGGGTATCAATTTATTATTTAACAAATTACAAAGTAAAGTGATTGTTTAAAAATACTGTGCTGTCGAAGATAAGTCTTCCAGGCCGTGCTGTATTCATGCAGTGAGCGGTTTTTGCTTCTTTCTTTCTTAAATGTGCAGGGCTGTTTTTTTTTTTAAGTCAGTTTTTATAATCTTTTAACTTCCTCACCTGTTTTATCTGCCCTCGCAATACACAGATAAAAGCATGATCCCCTTGGGGCACCTGGGTGGCACAGCGGTTAAGCGTCTGCCTTCGGCTCAGGGCGTGATCCCGGCGTTCTGGGATCGAGCCCCACATCAGGCTCCTCTGCTATGAGCCTGCTTCTTCCTCTCCCTCTCCCCCTGCTTGTGTTCCCTCTCTCGCTGGCTGTCTCTATCTCTGTCGAATAAATCAATAAAATCTTTAAAAAAAAAAAAAAAAAAAGCATGATTCCCCTCGAAGGGAAAATAAGAGGAAAACAGAGAGGGAGACAGACCATAAGAGACTCTTAACTCCAGAGAACAAACAGGGTTGCTGGAGGGAAGGGGGATGGGCTACCGGGGGGATGGGCATTAACAAGGAGGGCAGGTGATGGTATGAGCACTGGGTATTCTATGCAACTGCTGAATCACTGAGCTCTACCTCTGAAAGTAATAATACACTATGTGTTAATTAAGTTGAATTTAAATAAAAATTAAAAAAAAAAAAAGAAAAAACAGAAAAAGCAGGGGAGGTCCATGTCCCTGCTTCTCAGTGGATTGGGAGGCAGAGGCGACCAGAGGGGGACATTGTCATCCACCAGCACCTGTGCATACTGCTGGTCGGGTCGCCTGCTGCCCTTAAGACCACTGTAGCCTCCTACCTGGTCTGTCGTGTTCACGCTCACCTCCTGGAGCGGCCAGAGTGGTCCTTCTAAGTTGTGAACAGTTCACTGGGTGTCCCAGCTCAGAACGCCGCAGTGGCTGCCGTTAGCAGTTAGGATAAACTCCAGAGACTCTCTCAAGGTCAACAAGGTCCTGCACCGTCCTCCGACCCCGGCGACTTCTCCCTCTTCTTCCCTCTCGCCTTTCATGACAACCTCTGTGGGCTCTCTTCCCTCCGGGTAGTTCTTCCAAACCTCCCCTTTGCATGACCCCGGCACACGGCTCATCGTAGCTACCGGAGCTGAGTCACTTCCCGCTCTCAGAAAACTGGCTCGGGACCCCTTCAGGGTCTCCCCCACGGGGCACCACCTCCCTGTCGATTGTCTGCACGCCTGTCCTGGGTCTCCTCTGGCCGGACTCTGCTGTCAGAGCCACCGTGGTCTCCTTGGACTGCACGCTCCTCCCTGAGGCATCTGAGGTCCCCTAGCTCAGCCTTTCTGATTTCATCCACTCGTGCCTGTGAGTGGCTGCATTGGTCTGAGTCCTCCAAGAAGTGGGTGCCAAAAGGACTCAATGTGCAAGGGTTTTATTAAGAGAGAAAATATTATTGGAAACAAGAAGGGAGCCGGGGAAGGCGAGGGGAGCCGGCAGACCCAGGGCAGGTCTGACCCCCAAGTGAAGGACAGAGGGAGGGAAGGTTGGGCGAAAGAATCCCAAGACTGCCATATCGTCTGCAGGGTCAGCAAGGGCCCTGCGGAGTCTCTGACCGAGGTCAGCTGTCAGAGCAGCCCCCGCATCTCCCTGGGAGTGGGTTCCCTGGGAATTAACCCCTGCCACAAACGCAGTCTGGCCGTGAGCAGCCTGCAGAGGTGCGGCCTAGAACACAGTACCTGGAGCCCTTGGCCAAATCCTACCTTTGTGAAGTCCCGGGGGCCTGTTCAAGGTGAACTCAAACCTGTATTTTTCTCTGAACTCAAAGTAGTGTTCCTGCTCTTTCTCAAGGCTGATGCCCTCACTCACCCCGCGGGCTGCCTCGAGGATGGCATCCCATCCCTTCTCCCCTCTCCCATCCTTATCGAACTCATCCTTTCTACCACTTCCATCTCTCTAGCCCATGACTCTTGTAAACCTCTCTCGTCTTGATGATTGAAAGAAGGAAAAAATAGCTCTGTGGACCCCATGTCCCTTCTGGTGACTCTTCTTCCCTTCACTCTGTATAGCTGAGGTCCTTAGAATAGTAGACTTACCTCTCCCCTAATCACTGCATTTCTTCCCTTACCCTAACGAGGGCCCCACCCTCACCAAGCTTCCAGTGACCCCCCAGATTATCCAAAGGACGTGTGTGGCCCTGTGGTGTAGCCTGGTCTCTCCTCACATTCATGCTCTCTGGGAGGTCTCATTCATCCCCATGAACATGACCTTCTGTAGGCTGTTCCCTCCTAAGTCTGCATCTCCAGAGCTGCCCTGTTGACCAGCAGATGCCCACTGGCTATCACGGAATTATCCACAGCACCCCTGTCCAGCTCCACTGGTGTGAAACCCGATTTGCCATCCCCCCACCAATCAAACATCTTCCTCTGTTCATTTCCTCGGATTGAGGATCGAGGGAGCCGTGCCATCACCTGGCCAACCCAACTGAAACCCCAGGGGCGGTCCCAGGTATGGTCAAGGGATGGCTCTTCACACCAGCCGGTGGCTTTGGCCCCGGAACAGCTTCTCTGCGTCTCTGTTTTCTCATCCAAATGACGAGGAGACATAGTCTTGACTTTGGTGGATCTGGGTGAGGCTCGAAGGACATGGGGCATGAAAAGCGTGTGCACAGTGCCCGGCACGTAAGCGCTCAACAAACAGCAGCTGTAAGCATCTTCGCCATCATCGTCATCATCCTCATCACCATGGGCTTTTCCTCATCACCACGGCCCTGGGCTGTTCCTTGATCGCACTCCCAGCAGCAGCCACCAGTCACCAAATTCCAACGAGCCTGCCTACCAGAAAACGCCCTCGGATCCTTCCCCTTTCTCAGACTCGTGGTCAGTGTCTGTCCAGCGAGGCAGGTCCTCTCCTTCCTCCTCCTTCCCCACGAGCAGTGCAGCAGCCTCCTGCCGTTATCGATCTCTCAAACCCACCCTCCCCTTAGCAGCCCCAGGGAGCTCCACCACAGCACAGGGCGGACTGTCCCCCCTCCTCCGATGGCTTCCCGCTCTCCCCATGAGGGTGGCCTCAGCCCGGCTGACCCCTGCGCTTGCCCCACAGGCCCAAGGCTTGTGGGTCCCCAGGGCCCTGCGTCTGTCACTTTCTCTCCAGGAGCCACGTCTCCAGTGTCTGACCCCTAACCCTCGGTCCTCCTCTGAGACTCGGGTCAGGTGCCCTCCCTTCCAGGAAGCCCCTGGTGACCTCCCTCTCCTCCCTGCTCCGCGCAGAGTGAAGCGAGCCCTCTGGGCTCTCATGTGTTATCAGGGCTTTGCTCACAGATGTGCTTTGCCCACCCCCAGCCCTCCTCTGGCAGATCTGCTGTCAGCATTCACCCCTCACCGAGGGCTCCAGCTGCCAATCCTCAGATGGATCCAGAGCACCCCTACTATGCGCCAGGTGCCGCCGAGCATACTGCTGTGACCGTGGTGGACAGGGGCCTGCCCCTAGGGGATTTGGAGCAAGGGGGGCAGGTAGGAAACCAAAATAAATAAACAAATAAAAATAAATTACAGAAGCTTGATTTCCGGAAGAGAGATCTCTATCTCTGATTTTTCTTGCTAGCACCCCTCCTGACCAGGCCTCAGGGCACAGGGTCGTGACCTCCCCATGACCTCCCCCCCCCCCAGGTTGGACACTCTGGGTCTCTCTTCCAGGCGTGTGGCTACATAAATGTAACTTAACTGTCAGTCGCCAGCACATCCCTCCCTAAACCTTCAGCCTTGTGGGGTCAGTTCCCACTGTTGAGGTTCAAACGAAATAACCCGAACCTTGCCCTCCCCGCCCCCGCTCTGGAGAAAACGGACCTCGGCAATCACTTTCTCCATCAACATGAGAGAGGCCGGAGCCTCCCGGACTCTGCGCGCATACCTGCCAATCAACACCCCTTCGGCGGACTGCGAACCCTGGCTGTTCGGCCCTAATCACAGGGATCGGCGAGTGCCGCCTCCCCCGCGCAGGCCCTCAAGCCCCCTTTCCTCCCTAGCCTAGCAGAGGGGTCAAAGACCGCGGAGGGGGCACCTCCATGGCCTTCTGGTCCAGCGTAGGGTGTTTTTTTCTAAGTGGCCCCTCGACTCACACCCAGATTTTGTCCGATTTCTCAAAATCCCCCTCTATGAGGAAAGTTTATACATCACGGAATCTTTTTCTTTCTTTCCTTTTTTAGGGAGATAAAACTCACACAGCATAAAGCTTACTTCGAGGTACAATTCCGTGGCATTGCGAACACTGCTGTGCACCAGAACATTTCGGTCGCCCCAAAAGAAACCCCGTCCCCGGGCACAGTCGCTCCCCGTTAGTCGGCTCACTGATCCGCCTTCTGCCTCTGTGGGTTTGCTTGTTCTGGGTTTATCATATAAATGGAATCGCACACTGCGCGGCCTCTTGTACTGGCTTTTTTCATTCAGCCAAATGTTCTCAGGGTTCGTGCACGATGGGACCTACCTCACTCCTTCTTGGGGCTCAGTAATAATCCACAGTGTGGATATACCACATCCATTTTAATTTGTCTTTCTACTCATTAGCTGATGGCCATGTGGGTTGTTCCCACCCTGGGGCCATCATGAATCACGCCGCTGTGGACATCGGTGTACAAGTTTTGGTTTGGACGTATGTGTTCTGTTCACACGGGAATCTATCTAAGAGTGGAATTGCTGGGTCATACGGTAATTCTGTTTGATTCCAGACTTTTCGAAGGTCGCCGATTCTGACGCACAGTTGCACGTTGGAATCCCCTAGGCATCTCTTTAAAGTACGGCTTCTAGTCGTAGCCTCAGGGGGTCTGATAATATTCGGTCTGCTCTGTGACCTGTGTACACGGAGAGTTTCGAAGCTCCCCGGGGGTTTTCTCCCAGCCCAGATTGAGAATTTCTGCCATAGACTAAGGGGACTCACAGATGACATCGTTAATCAATAATACCTGAACTTGCCTTCTGAAGTCAATTTTTTCAGACCTTCTTGATCTTGAGAATCTTCTGGGGGTGCTGTTTTAAGATGCAGATTCCCAGACCCCTCCTCTGGAGATGTCCCAAGTACTTAGTGGGCCTCGGGGGGAGCCTGGGGATCTGAAGTTCCAATAGGCACTTCCAGTCTAATGATCCGACAAGTTTTGGAACCAGTACCTTGGATTCTTCTCAGAATGTGGGCTCCCAGCAGCAGCAGCAGCTGGAGCTTGTAAAAACTGGAAATCCTCAGGACTGCTAAATCAGAATCTGCTTTTTCACCATTCTGCGGTGATTGTAAGCACGCTAGTATCTTAGACGCCCAGGGTTAGACTACTTATCTCAAGCAGTAGCATCTGCAAGTAAGTGCTTCTCAAACTTGAGCATGCATTAGATCATCTGAAAGGCTCATTAAAGCATGGGCTGCTCTTTTTTTTTTTTTTTAATAATGATTTTTTATTATATTATGTTAGTCACCATACAGTACATCCCCGGTTTTCGATGTAAGGCTCGATGATTCATTAGTTGTGTATAACACCCAGTGCACCATTAAAGCATGGGCTGCTCTTGGAGCTTCTGATTGAATGGGTCTGACACAGGGCACCTGTCACAAGTCCCCAGGTGACGCTGATGCACTTGGTCTGGGAACCACACTTGAGAATCCCAGATCTAGAATCTAGGGTTTCTGAAACTTAACACCATTAACATTCTGAGCCAGATAATTCGGGGGGGGGGCAGAGCTGTGCTTTGTAAGATGTTCAACTGCTTCTCTGACCCCCCACCCACTAGATTCCAGGAGCACCCCCAAAATTGTGACAGCTAATTATTATTGCCAAACCTCCCCCCATGGGGTGGGTGACCAAAGAGCCCCCAGTGGAGAACCACTGGTCTAGAACATTCCTAAAAGGAAGGGGTCCTACTGCCCATCCCATTCGTGGGGAGAGCAGACTTGAGCCCTAGCTTGGACAGCCGCTCTCAGCCTCTCCTCCCAGATCCTGGGGCATCTACAGAGGAGCCTGAGACCCCACGGGGCAACGCCCTTGAACCAGGATTTCCTCATCTAGGGAAAGGATACCGTGTTCCCGCCTCCCTGGCAATGGTGGGGCTGCAGCAGAAGCATCCGAACCTCCGAACACCAGGTGTGGAGTCCTGAGCGGGTATCCAGTCCCTGTCACCCTCCCTTCCTCACCCAGAGCCCTTTCTTTGCAAGGTAGGCTTTGTCAATTCATGAAAACCAGATTTTCTGAGAAATTTTAAAAGTGGCTTGAGGCAAACTACAAAACTGAGTGTCTATTGGTCACCTGATGCTTTTAAAGCTACACCCTAGGAATGTGTGACTGGTTAGCTCTAGTTAGTCTGAATGTTATACTTTCTGTACGCGCTTTGCAGAGAGCTGAGAATATTGAAGAGGCGGGGAGTCGTTTTTTAAAGAAGGCTCTTGGCTTTCCTTCACGTTGCTTTCCGTTTCGGATTGTTGGGGGAACAGTGCCCTCTGCTGGAATTCTCTGGTTATTGCGATGGCCGCTGAGCGCTACTCTTGAGTCCCGCAGGACCTGGCAAGTGTGTTTGGAAATTCCCCTGCTGACCCATCCATGTCCTCCAGCTCCAAAGCCAGCTGAAAAGAGGATTTGTTTCCTGGAGTTGAGTGCCTCGGGCTAGGACGCTGGTCACGGTAGGGTTCACACGGCGCCGCTGACACTCCCCATTAAAAAAAATGGTAGGGGCTGAGGGTGACCTCTTTCTTCACCCTGAACACACCCAGCCCAAAGTAAGTGCTCTGTGTGTGTGATCATGGCTCCCTCTGAAAAGAATCTTGTGGCAACAAGCCCCATACCTCGTCGGAGTCCGGAGTTATGTTAGTTGTCCTCTAAGAAGAAACTGTGCTTGCTCAGTAAAAACAAGCTCACTGGAATTGGCCGGTAAGGCTGGTGCATGGAGCCTCCTTGGCCAGCTCCATCGTACATTTTCCAAAGTTTCCCCTCTAAAATATACGCCTGGGGCGCCTGGCTGGCTCAGTTTGGTTACCGGTCCGACTCTTGATTTCAGCTCAGGTCAGGTCTCAGGGTCATGGGATCAAGCCCCGTGTTGGGCTCTATGCTCAACAAAGCATCTGCTTGTGATGATCTCTCTCCCTCTCCCACTCCCCCTCCCCCTACTCTCTCTCTCTTTCAAATAAATAAATACATCTTTAAACATTTTTAAAAATAAAACGTAAGCCTACGGAAACAGGAGACGCTGAACACCAGAGCCTGTGAAGTTTGATTTGGACCCTATAAAGGTATTTATAGGTATTTACACTTTTATCTCTATTTTTTTAATATTTTTATTTTTTGGCAAATAGAAATTATACGTATTTAAGGTCTACAATATAATGTTTTGATATACGTATGCATTGTGAAATGATTTCCACAACCAAACTAATTAACACATCCCTCCCCTTCCTGTTACTTTTGTGTGTGTGTGTGATGGGAACACTCTTAGAGCACTTCAAATGTATAGGACATTATTACTAACTACAGTCACCACGCTTTACGTGAGGTTCCCGGAATGTAGTCCCCGTGAAACCGGACGTCTGTGCCCTTGTATCAAAGTCTCCCCCTCCTCTGCCGGCTCCAATCCTCTGCTGACCGCCATTCTCCTCTGTCACTGTGAGTTCAACTTTTGTTCTTGTTTGTTTTTTTAGATTCCACGGATACGTGAGCTCATAAAGCACTTGTCTTTCTGTGTCTTAGTTCACTTTGTCCTTTAGGTTTATCCATGTTGTTGCAAATGGCAGAATTTACTGCTTTTTTTAAAGATTTTGCTTATTTGAGAGAGAGAGAGTGCGAGCAGGGGGCAGAGGGAGAGGGAGAAACAGTCTCCCCACCGAGCAGGGAGCCTGATGCAGGGCTCCATCCCAGGACCCTGGGGTCACAGCCAGAGCCAAAGGCAGACGCTTACCCGACTGAGCCATCCAGGTGCCCCTGGATTTACTTCTCGTTTGAGGCTGAGTGACGTTCCCTTGTGTGTGGACACCGCATCTTCTTTATCCATTCATCTGCCCCCGGGCTCCTAGATTGTTTCCACGTCTTGGCTGCTGTGACTGATGCTGCAGTGAACACGGGAGTGAAGATGCCTCTTTGAGACTGTGATTCTGTTTCCCTCGGATCTATACCCAGGAGAAAGATTGCTGGATCACATGGTAATGCTATTCCTAACTTTTTGAGGAAACTCCATCCTGTTTTCTACAGTGGCTGCACCAGTGTGCTTTCCCACCAGTGGTGCACGAGGGTTCCCCTTTCTCCGCATCCTCATCAGCCCTTGTTATCTTTGAGTCTTTTTTTAATTTAAATTCAATTAGCCACCGTATAGTACATCATTAGGTTCAGATATAGAGGTCAGTGATTCCTCAGTTGCACGTAACACCCGGTGCTCATCACATCACGTGCCCTCCTTAACGTTCATCACCCAGGTACCCCATCCCCACGCCCCTCCCCTCCAGCAACCCTCAGCTTGTTTCCTACAGTTATGAGCCTCTCGTGGTTTGTCTCCTTCTCTGATTTCTTCCAGTTTTCCCTCCCTTCCCCTATAATCCTCTGTGCTGTTTCTTATATTTCACATATGAGTGAATCTTCTGAGTTTGTGATAATAACAATCCTAACAGGTGTGAGGAGCTCTCTCGATGTGGTTTTGAGTTGCATTGCCCTGATGATGAGTGATGCTGAGCCCCTCTTCATATTCCCGTTGGCCATTTGTATATCTTCTTTGGAAAAAATGTCTGTTCAGGTCCTTGGCCCATTTTTTAATCAGGTTTTTCTTTTGTTTGTGTTGTTGTTGTTGTTGTTGCCATTGAATCAGGAGTTCCTTATATTTTTGGATATTAATCCCTTATCAGATAGATGGTTTGCAAATATTTGCTCCCGTTTCATAGGTGGCCTTTTAATTCTGTTGATTGCTCCCCTTACTGTGCAGAATCTGTTTGGTTTGATGTAGTCCTGCTTGTTTATTTTTGCTTTGGTTTCTATTCTGAAAAATCCTTGCCAAAAGCATCTATTCTGAAAAATCCTTGCCAAAAGCATCTATTCTGAAAAATCCTTGCCAAAAGCAATGTCAAGGGCATTTTATCCTGTGCTTTGTTCTAAGAGCTTAATGGTTTCGGCCTTTTGTTAAGTATTTAATCCATTAACTATGTATTGTATACGGGTCTAATTTCATTCTTTTGCATGAGGCTGTCCAGTTCCCCCAACACCATTTATTGAAGAGGCCATCCTTTCCCCAGGGCATATTCTTGGCACTTTGTCAAAAATTAGTTAACTGTATATGTGAGTTTCTGGGCTCTCCTCTGTTCTGTTCTGTTGGTGTATGTGTCTGTTTTTATGCCAGTACCATGTGGTTTTTGCTACTACAGTTCTGTAATGTAGTTCAAAGTCAGGAAGCGTGATGCCTCCAGCTTTTTCCTTCCCGCTCAAGATTACTCTAGCTATTTGGGGCCTTTTGCAAATGTTAGGATTGTTTTTCTATTTCTGCGAAAAACAACCATTGGAATTTTGACAGGAATTGGGTTGAATCTGTAGACCATTTTGGGTAGCATGGACATTCTAACAATATTAATTCTTCTAGTCCGTAAACAAAGGGTATCTGTCTCTATATTTCTAAGTCATATGCTTATAAAGCTTAATTAGTTAATCGTCCATTTTAGACATTAACTGTTTTCTTCCTACTGTGGAAAATTGGGATTTAAGTCTGTTGTGTTTATAAACAAATAGCTTTTTAAAAGCTATCACTATACCTATTGAAATTCTTTAATTGAATCAATAGTACCTGCAGGGAAAAAAAATCAAATTGTCTTAGTCATGAAAGACCCAAACCTCAATGTTAAATATGTGAGAGGCTCCCAGACAAAAAAACAAAAACAAAGACAAAAGCAAAACAACAAAAACTCAGAGGTAAACTGAGCTAACGCCACTGTCTCATTATTATGAATAAACTATATTGATTAATAATTAATAATCCCTTGGGTTTTTGAAAAGCACCATATAATTTACAAGAGCAGGTAACACAGTTAATTTTCATAACATCCCTGTAAGGGCACAAAGCCTTAGGGGCCTGAAGGCACGGAGCTGGGACAGCGCTCAGCCCAGTGGTCTCCCCCTCCTCCCAACTACCCCACAGGACCTCCGGCCACCTGCTCTCTTTGCTTCCAGATCCGGTCCTTCCTGTCCTGTCCTCCTTCAGTGCAAGCTCCCTCTTCCCCACACGGGTCAACAGGACCAGTGCACTGAGGCTCGCTTGGGTCTCTAGGTCAGCGGACTTCCAGGGCCGGTTGGTCAGAGGCATTCGAGCAACCAGGTCCCCTTCTCCAGTTCCGCGTCCCCTGCCTGCAGCTCAGACACACAGGGCTCTTGAGAGCTGCTCAGGTAGGGCTGTTGGGGCTGCCACCAGGGCTGGGCTGAGGTCAGCATCCGCCCGGGGCAGAGGAAGGAAGTTGATGCGCCAAGTTTGGGCCAAAAGTGGATACATACACAGTAAGGACAGCACGACTCTTACTTTCTGACCTAAAACCCAAGCCACCAGAGCAGAGACTTGAGGATATAAGAGTGTTAACTTTTCTTAAATATTGGGGTTTTTTTTCTGATTGAGAAAGTAACCCAAACCCATGGGGGCGGGGGCGCGTTGGAAACACAAAAAGACAAAGCTAGAAAAAAGCTCACAGATAATGCTACCACCCTGCCAATATGCTTCCATCTTTTTCCTTTCTTTGGGTTAAAGGGGGAGAGGGGAAGTGTTTGTTTAAGCATCGACTTTTCATTTTCATCTAAGTAATATTTAGTCTGCTGTTGTGTTTCTATTATTTTGGATATTACCCCTACGAGCTCCGTGTTTCCAACTGCCTATGATTCTTCCCTCCTTTGCTTTTGCTGCTTGCGTGAACAAAACCTGTACGAGTTTGTTTCTGGGGCGTTATCTGTGAATGGGGCTGGCTACGTGCTGCAGAATAGGTGGGGATGAGTGATGCTGGGTGGGGGCAGGAAAGGGTCTATAATTTTACTCTACAATGTAAGTGTCTTGTAGCTCTTGGGAATGCTTTAGAGCATACGACAGAAAATTCAAAGCAAAAAAACAAAAACTAGTATCAAACAAACAGAATTTATTCCAAATAACATTCTTGTTACGTAGGCACAAGTAATTGCTGGTGTTTGATCAGGGGCCCAACCTGTGGGGGTCAGCATCTGTGCAAGTTGCTTGACTTCTCCCTCCGTGTTGTCAGGGAACAAAGAGGCTGCTGTAACTCCAGCCATCACACCTGAACTGAAGGTAGGAAGGAGTAGAGGAGTGGCACTAATTATGTGATTTTCTGTATTACCAAGAAAAGCAAATGTTTTCCCGGAAGGCCCTAGCAGAAATCTACTCATGTATCCTTGACCAGAATCATGTCATGTGGCAGAGAAAGCAAGTATTTCAGGTTCCCTTGCCTCTACGGTGGGGGTGATGAAAAAGAGTTTGGAACTACCTACTGAGTTAGCCAAATAACAGTGGCTCCCAAGTCTTTCCTGGTCGTAAGTCTCCCCTCCTATTACACTTTCAAGTGGGTGGTTGGCTCAGAGCTGAGTCATACTCCCTGTGCTGTGGTCTGGAGGGACTGCCTCCCCTCAGGAGCCAGCCTCAGCCACGCCGACCAGGTCACAGACTAAACGTCCAGGCTGCCAGGGCAGCTTCTCCTTCAGCTCCACCTCCAATGCCTTTGCAGTGTCCCACCGGTCATGCAGGAAGAGCCCCTTTCGTCACTGACACCTGCTCCTGGATCTCAGTGCTCCTAGCCAGTCTCCCAAGTGGAGCACTCACTCCCCTGGGGGGTGCCAGATGACCCGAGGGGCTCCAAAAAGGAAAGAGGGGGCTGCAGGCGATGGTATTTTTATCTTAACTAAAGAAAATATGCAGTTGAACCAGGACACCCCTCTTCCGCTGGCATACCAGTGGACGTGTGGTGCGTGTGGGAAGGCGGGAGCTGCACACGGAGAGTTGTGGGCAGGGGCTCCTGCCCTGTTCGTTCCCTCTCAGGGTCTTACAAGATAGTGCACCTGGCTTAGACACTTAGACAGGCTTACACTGCCTGGTTTTAAAGCCGAGCCAGCGCAAAGTGAACAAGGACGTTACAAAAATCCCTGCCAAAACAAACAAAGCAAAAAAAAATCACCAAAACACAAAACAACTCCCCCCCCAAAAAAACTGTGGACTGAAGATAATACGAAAGCAAGCTCAAGCAAGACAGTAAGACTGAAAGGGCAGACATTTTACTGCTAGAAATGAACTTTCCATCAGCCACATTACAAAGTAGAAACTACAGCAATCTCATCAGATCTACCAAAAGTCAGTCCAAAAAAAAGCCAGATTTTATTAAGAAAATTATTTGGAGTGTGGGTTTTATATAAATAAAGATGTGCTGTTAATAAATAAAATAAAAATGAGTTGGTTTTAAGTATTGTTTACTTCTATCTCATCAGGTTAAAACTTACACTTGAGGGGCGCCTGGAGTGGCTCAGTGGGTTAAGCATCCGACTCTTGGTTTCGGCTCAGGTCATGATCTCAGGGTCTTGGGATCGAGCCCTGCATCGGGCTCCACACTCATCAGCGAGTCTGCTTGAGATTCTCTCTCTCTCAAATAAATAAATAAATCTTAAAAAAAAACTTATGCTTCAATCTGTTTTATCATTTATACGATAATGAACATATCATTATCTGTATATAAGCTATGAGGTAATAAATATATGTTCAGGTACGTCTAGTTTATTCTGATAATAGATCGCCATAAAAAAAAAAAAGTTTAGAGAAGACTGCCCCAATCAATGGACACTTAGGGCTCTGACTTTCTTCCTATCAGTGAGGGTTCTTGGTCATTAAGTGCAAAACTCACTGTAGCAATTTTAAGCAAACAAAGGAACTTACCGAGGGACATTAAGTAGCTCACAAAACCTATGGGTAGGTCAGTCAAATTTGGAGGCTACAAAGCCAGAAGCAATGCTTGCCTGTCCCCATAGCAGGACTCACCCAGCAAAGACCTTTCTTCTGCTGCTGAAGACCCTGTACCACCTGGGACCTTGGTCACTGGGTCTGGATGCCCTGAAATTCTGCCACACTGCACCCAAAGCCAGCCCCCCACCCCAGCCAACCTTCCAGAAAATGGAATTCACTGCTTCACCCTGGCTGTCTTCCAGATCAAAGAAAGTCTCATCCCATTGCGGAGCCTAAATTGCATCCTTTTTTGTGAGTTTTGAGAGAGGGAGTAGTAAGAGGAGGAAAAATGACTTTATTTTGCCAATTCTCTAATAGTAATTCTCCACTTTGGTAACTTATTTTTTTATTTGAGTATAGTTTATTCATCTCTTAGTGGGCGCTTAGGTTGCTTCCATTCCTTGGCTCTTGTAAATAATGCTGCAATAAACATAGGATGCATGTATCTTGTTTTTATTATTTTATTTATTTATTTGACGGAGAGAGAAAGAGAGGAAGCACAAGCAGGGGGCGCAGCAGAGGGAGAGGAAGAAGCAGGCTCCCCGCTGAGCAGGGAGCCCAACGCAGGGCTCAATCCCAGGACCCCGGGATCATGACCTGAGCTGAAGGCAGACGCCCAACTGACTGAGCCACCCAGGTGCCCCAGGGGGATGTATATCTTTTTGAATTAGTGTTTTCATTTTCCCTGGGTCAATACCCAGAAGTAGAATTATTGGGTCATATGGTAGTTCTATTTTTAATTTTCTGGTGAACCTCCATACTGTTTTCCACAGTGGCTATACTACTAATTTACATTCCCACCAACAGTATGCAAGGGTTTCTTTTTCTCTGCATCCTCACCAACACTTATTGTTTCTTGTGTTTCTGATTTTAGCCACTCTAGCAAGCCTGAGGTGATACCTCATTGTGTTTTGATTTGCATTTCCCCAATGATTAGTGACGTTGCACATCTTTTCACGTGTCTGTTGGCCATCTGTAGGTCTTTTTTAGAAAAATGTCTATTCGGGTCCTCTGCCCATTTTTAATCAGATTATTTGTTTTTTGATGTTGGAGCTTATAAATTCTTTATATATTTTGTCTACTAATCCCTTATCAGATATGTCATTTACAAATATCTTCTCCCATTCAGTAGGTCTTTTGTTAGTGGTTTTCTTTGCTGTACAAAAGTTTTTTGTTTTGATGTAGTCCCATTAGTTTATTTTTGCTTCCTCTTGCCTTAGGAGATGTATCTAGAAAAATGTTGCTACGGCTGATGTCAGAGAAATTACTGCCTGTGTTTTTCTCTAGGGTTTTTAATGGTTTCAGGTCTCACGTTTAGATCTTTAATACATTTTTTAGTTTATTTTTGTGTATGGTTTTAGAAAGTAGTCCAGTTTTATTCTTTTGCATATAGCTGTCCAGTTTTCCCAACACTATTTATTGAAAAGACTGTCTCTTCCCCTTTGTGTATTCTTGCCTCCTTTGTCATTGATTATTGACCACATATGTGTGAGTTTATTTCTTGGGTCTCTATCCGGTTCTATTGATCTGTGCCAGTACCATACTGTTTTCATTACTACAGCTTTGTGGTGTATTTTGAAATCTAGAATTGTGATACCTCCAGCTTTGTTCTTCTTTCTCAGGATTGCTTTGGCTATTTGGGGTCTTCTGTGTTTCCACACAAATTTTAGTATTAATTGTGCTACTTTTGTGAAAAATGCTGTTGGTATTTTGATAGGGATTGCACTGAATCTGTAGGTTGCTTTGGGTAGTATGGACATTTTGACAATATTAATTCTTCCCATCCGTGAGCATGGGATATCTTTCCATTTGTTTGTATCATCTTCAATTTCTTTCATCAGTGTTTTGCAGTTTTCAGAATATAGGTCTTTCACCTCTTTGGTTAAGTTTATTCCTAGGTATGTTATTATTTTTGGTGTAATTGTACATGGTGATTTTTTTTTTTTTAATTTCTCTTTCTGCAACTTCACTGTTAGTGAATAGAAATGCTACCAATTTCTGGGTAGTAGTTTTGTATCCTGCCACTTTACTGAATTCATTTATTACTTTTAGCAGTTTTTCAGTGGAGTCTTTAGGATTTCTATATATAATATCATGTCGTCAGCACATCGTGACAGTTTAAGCTCTTCTTTACCAATTTGGATGCTTTTCGTTTCTTTTTCTTGTCCGACCGCTGTGGCTAGGACTTCTAGTACTATATTGAATGTAAGTATCAAGAGTGGGCATCCTTGTTTTGTTCCTGACCTTAGAGGGAAAGCTCTGTTTTTAACCATTGAGGATAATGTTAGCCGTGGGTTTTTTATATATGGCCTTTATTATGTTTCCTCTAATCCCATTTTGTTGAGAGTTTTTATCATGAGTGGATATTGAATCTTGTCACATGCTTTTTCTGCATCTATTGAGATGATCATATGATTTTTATCTTTCATTTTGCTGATATGGTGTATGACATTGATTGATTTGCAAATATTGAATCATTTCTTGCACCCCAGGAATAAATCCCACCTAATAGTGGTAAATGATCTTTTTAATGTATTGCTGTATGGTATTTTGCTAGGATTTTGTTGAGGATTTTTGCATCAATGTCCATCAGGGATGTTGGTCTGTAGTTTTCTTTTTTTGTGGTGTCTTTGTCTGGTTTTGGTAACAGGGTAATGCTGACCCCATAGAATGTATTTGGAAGCTTTCCTTCCTCTTCTATTTTTTGGAATAGTTTGAGGAGAACAGGTATTAACCCTTCTTTGAGTGTCTGGTACCCATCACTTGTGAATCCATCTGGTTTTGGACATTTATTTTTTGGTAGTGTTTTGATTACCAATTCAATTTCATTACTTGTAAATTGGTCGATTCAGATTTTCTATCTCTTCCTATTGTTTTGGAAGATTGTCTGATTCTAGGAATTTATCCATTTCTTCTAGGTTGTGCCATTTGTTGGCATGTAATTTTTCATAGTATTCTCTTATAATCCTTTATATTTCTGTGGTATCAGTTGTTACTTCTTCTTTCTCATTTCTGATTTTACTTATTTGGGTCCTTTCTCTTTTCTTGATGAGTCTGGCTAAGAGTTTGTGGGCTTTGTTTATCTTTTCAAAGAACCAGCTCTTAGTTTCATTGATTTTTTTTCTATTGTTATTTTAGTTTCTATGTCATTTATTTCTGCTCTGATCTTTATTATGTTCTTTCTTCTACTCACCCTGGGCTTTGTTTGTTCTTCTTTTTCTAGTCCCTTTAGGTGTAAGATTAGATTGTTTATTTGAGCAATTTTGTTAATTTAAATGTGTTTTCTTTACTCTGTCTTGGTGAGTCTATCAGAATCTATGTTATTTTTTTCCTTCAGTTTGTTTATCAATAACACCACTTCATTTTTCTATTCACTAATACCCTACCTTTATCCTTACTAATTCCTTACTCCTGCTTTTCTTGGGCTTGTTTTCTGTTTCCATGAGTTGAATACTCAATCTTTTATTCTCATACCAGGAATCTACCTCATATTATGGAGGTTTTGAAATGTAATGTCGTTGTTGTTGTTATTTTCTGTGTACTATAATTTTAACTTTTATTTTCTCTTTGATCCAAGATTTAATAAAAAGCATTTTGTTTCGTTTTTATTTCCAAATTTTACAAGATTTTTGTTTGTTTAATCTTGGGTTTTAACTCTCTGACTTTATGACGTGTTGTTAAGGTAGTGTGACCCGTTCATTTTCAGCTTTGAAGAATTAATCAGGGTTTCCTGTGTAGCCTAATATACAATCAATTTTTGTATATGTTCCATAGACATTGGAAAAATTAAGCCTAATAGAATATTTTTAAATTTCTAAGTGGAAGAGTCTTTTAAATTATTTTTTTAATTTTTAGTTTAATTTCATAATCACAGAGTACTTTAGTAATTTTCTACTTTAGGGAGTTTAATAATATTTTCTTTGTGACCTTATATATGGCCAGTTTTTGCTAATGACTCATGTATGCTTGAGAAAATGTATTTCCCATAATCAGGATGTAAAACTTATATATGCATAAAATCTGCCTTATTGGTTATGTTAAGCCATTATTCTTGCTTGTTTTTTTCTCCATTTGATCTTGTTCCTGACCGTACAGTGATATGTTAATTCCCGTACTTACAGTGATATGTTAAAGGCTCCTGTCATTAGTGTGTTTCTATCTGGAGCTCTTTGCCTCTCCATCCTTTCTCATTTTATAGCTGGTTGCTGTGTTATTTGGTGCATAGCTATTCTTTATTATATCTTAACTGTAAGTTGTGGTTTTAAAATCTTTATTTGTTTTGCTTAATGTTTTTTTACTTGAATACTACTTTGTCTGATAATCAGGATTACAACTTCAGCTTTCTTTTCATTTCCACTTATCTGATTTATTTTGCCATTTTTTAAAAACTTTTCTGAAAAACTTTGTTTTAGGTATGTCTCTTGTATATATATTGACTTTATGAGCCAACTTGAAAATCCTTTTATGAGGTGAGTTAAGTCCACTAACATCTATTGATATGGTTTGTATCTTTGGCCTCAATTCTGTCTTACTACTTGATAATTACTACACATGTGTATTTATTATATTTCTGTATTTGATGTGTTTTCTTGTTCTAATCTTTAAATTTTGTTTTGGTATTTAGGAAGGTTGGCCAAGTCCTAGAATATTTGTTTAGTTACCTTTATAGTTAAACCGTTTGCAGTAATCTTTGTCCTACATTTTCTATTCATTTGGTTTGTCAGTTCTGAAAAGTATTCACTGACTCCTCCCTATCGCCTATACAACAACCCATCAACTTAGTTTACTGTCCCTTTGTGTATTTTCCTTCCATCCCTCCCCTCCCCTTTGTTTTAGTCTCAGAGCTAGAATTAATACATTAAATGAATTTGCATTTATAGTATTCTTTGTCTTCTGGTATGCTAAAGGCATGGGTTGATGATGTTTTTATTTGTTCTTGTTGTTCTGTACAGTGTTTTGAAGGAAATGTGGAGAGATACAAATTTAGGGACCCACCATCATGCAGGGATACCTGGTAGTTCTCTTGCCTTTGAGAACCCAAAACAACAAAATGGCTGCTGCAGATATGGCTTTGCTGGCTCACGAGCATTTTTCTAAGCTTCCTTTCAAGTCATAGAATTTTGCTTATCTGTTTATGCAGATGTAATTATTTAGACTTGGTAGCTGAGAGTTCCATCCATGCCTGTATTTGCCCCTGACATTCTTCTTAGATCATCGCATGCATGACTCAGGTGCTGATGGCGTTCTTCCTTCATATCTTAAGGTCAAGACCTTGTTATGGTTCTGTGATCAAGACCTCAAAGGGAATAAGGAGGGGCCAGAGCCATGGGCCAAGGTCTCTGTCTTCTCTGTATCTATTAGAGACTCTGCACCATGAACTAAGATCCATAAATGTTACTGATATTTATAGGCAAGAAGGTACTGGGTTGAGTGCTGCCAGTATGTCCGATAGCCCACTCTGTTTCCTCCTACCTTAAAAAAAAAAGAAAGAAAGAAAGAAAGAAAGAAAGAAAGAAAGAAAGAAAGAAAGGGAAAGAAAGGAAGGAAGAAAAGAGGGGTGCCTGGGTGGTTCAGTTGGTTGAGCATTTGACTCTTGGTTTCAGCTCAGGTCATGGTCTCATAGATTGTGAGATTGAGCCCCAGGTTGGCCTCTGCACTCAATGAGGAGTCTGCTTGAAGATTCTCTCTTCTGTCCCTCCCCCCCCCCAGCTCACGCAGACTCACATACGATCTCTCTCTCTCTCACTCTCTCAAATAAATAAATCTTAAAAGAAAAAAACCTGGGGAATATTCTTAGATTCAAAAATGCACAAGTTCAGGCTGCTCTCTTAGAAAGGGAATTACAGACTAATTCTTGGTGTTCTTGAACATGTCCCAGCTCACTGTGACTTCCAGAAATTCATTTTCTGTCATGTGATAGTCCTCTTCCACAGAAAGGGATAAGACACTTTTCAGTGTTTTTATTCCCTTGTTTATTTCCATTGGGATTTAGATAGGAGTAGGTTGCCTTACTCAAGTCCACATTTATCCCTGAAATCTTATATAAAGATATCATACTTTTACAGCAACCTCTAAATACAATGTTAAGAAAAAGTGAACAGTGTCATTCTTAACAGATGTTAACAGCTCATTAACTGCCCACCCTGTGTGCTGGACTCCAGAGATAAGATGGTCTTCAAGAAACTTGTTCTCCTGTGCGTCAGGGGAAGTATGGATATGTAGGATAAATAACAGGCTGTAGTAAAATGCCTGGTGTGGACACCAATTGCTACAGCGTTTGAGAGGGACCTAAATCATAGAGGGGGGGTTTGGTTTAAGAGAAATGAACAGAATTGGGGCCCAGAGGGAGAGAACCCTCAACCAAAGGGAACTTGGGGAAGAGAGAAAATGAACAAAGGTGATAACTTTTAGTGTGGTGTGGTCTGGGCGAGCTATCAGGGTGCTTTATTTCAATCACTCGCTGGTGCAAGTTACCTTCTTTCTCTGACAGCTTGGAAGAAATTCTGGTCTTCCCAAAGCTGTGAGTACAGTTACTGACTCGCCATCAATAATTGTTGTTGCCATCCTCTTGAATGGATAAAATGCCACCTATTGGATCAGCCTGTATTAAAGAGTACAGGTGTTTCCCTCAGAAGTTTGTGCTTCTCGAAAGCACAGTTGGCTGATGAATTCCGTTTTACATGTCTGAAGATAGTTTGCCCATTTCTGGTTACCCATTTTTTCTGAACACCAGTATTCAGAAAACACTGGCGCAGTCCTACAATGGTTAACTTTATGTGTCGACTTGGCTGGGACACAGTGTCCAGATACTTGGTCAACCATGATTCCAGATGCTTCTGTGAAGATTTTTTTTTTTGGATGAGGTTAGCATTTTTTAATGTTTATTATTTTAGTTGACATATGTTATGCTCGCTTCAGGCGCACAACACTTTGATTCAATAGTCTGTATATATAATGCTCACCAAGAGAGGCGTAGTCCCCATGTGTCACCAGCTGACGCTATTACAGTACTGTTGACTGTATTCCCTTTCCTGTACTTCTCATCTCTGTGACTTGTATTATAAGTGGAAGTCTGTATCTCTTAATCCCCTTCATCTCTTTCTCCCATCTCCCCAACCCCTCCCCTCTGGCAACACTAGTTTGTTCTCTGTATTTATGAGTCTGTTTCTGTTTTGTTTTGTTTTTTAGGTTCCACATATAAATGAAATTATATGGTATTTGTCTTTCTCATTTTGACTTCTTTCACTTAGCATAATACCCTCTAGGTCCATTCATGTTGTCACAAATGGCAAGATCTCATTCATTTTTACAGCTGAGTAATATCCCATTGTATATATATTTTATATAAATATATTTATAATATGCACACCCCACATCTTCTTTATCCACTCACCTACCAAAGGACACTTGGGCTGCTTCCATATCTTGACTATTGCAAATAATGCTACAATAAACATAGAGATGCATATATCTTTTCAAATTAGTGTTTTCGTTTTCTTTGTGTAAATATGTGGCAGTATAATTACTGGATCATAGGGTAGTTCTACTTTTAATTTTTTTGAGGAACCTCCATACTGTTTTCCAGAGTGGCTGCACCAGTTTGCATTCCCACCAACAGTGCAAAAGGGTTCCTCTTTCTCCACATCCTCGCCAACTCTTGTTATTTCTTGTCTTTTTAATTCTAGCCATCCTGACAGGTGTGAGGCGATGTCTCATTGTGGTTTTGACCTGCATGCATGTTGATTCGTAACGGTGAGCATCTTCTCATGTGTCTGCTGGCCATCTGGTTGTCTTCTTTGGGAAAATTCCATTCAGGTCCTCTTCTGCCCATCTTAATAGGATTATTTATTTTTTGATGTTGGGTTTTGTAAGTTCTTTATTTATTTTGGACATTAATCCCTTTATCAGACATGTCATTTACAAATGTTCTCTCCCATTCCATAGGTTACCTTTTTGTTTTGTTGACAATTTCCATTGCTGTGCAAAAACTGTTTATTTTGATGTAGTTCTGGTAGTTTATTTTTGCTTCTGTTTCCCTTGCCTGAGGAGACATATCCATAAATATGTTGCTAAGGCTGATGTCCAAGAGATTTCTGCCTCCTTTTTAGATTTCTGTTTTCTTTTAGGGGTTTTGTGGTTTCAGTTTCTCGTTTAGGCCTTCAATCCATTTTGAGTTTATTTTTGTGTCTGGTGTAAGAAAGCGGTGAGGTTAACATTTGGGTTTTTTCCTTATTTATTTGAGAGAGAGAGAGAGTATACACAAGTAGGGGGGAGGGGTAAGGGGAGAGGGAGAGGTAGACTCCCCGCTGAGCAGGGAGCTGGATGTGGGGCTCCATCCCAGGACCCTGAGATCATGACCTGAGCCAAAGGCAGAGCTTAACCAACCCAGCCACCCAGGCGCCCTGGTGAGGTTAGCATTTAAACTGGTGGCCTTTCAGTAAAGCAGATTACCATCCATAATGTGAGTGGGCCTCATCCAATAAGTTGAAGGCCTTCAGAGAACAAAGACTGACCTCTCCTGAGAAACAGGGAATTCTGCCAGCAGATTGCCTTTGGCCTCAAACTGCAACTCTTCCCTGAGTCTCCAGCCTGCATCCTACCCCATTAGATACACGCATACACACATGCTATTTGGTTCTGTTTCTTTGGAGAACTCTGACTAGTACAAGCACCTAGGTAACTTCTTCACGAGGATGAACAAGGGTAATCATGGGTAGGGCCATTCACAAGCAGTGGAGTGATGTTCCTTAGAGAAATGATTGCAGACCTTTAAAACAAGTGAAAAGTCCTTCCGGACAACAGAGGTAGCCGAGGGGGGAAAAGGAAATACCAGGAATAAATGTGTTGTGCCCTCAAAGTTAGAGACCACGAAATGTCTGAAAGAAAAGGTTAAACGTGCAAACATAACTCAATAGACTAAGAAGAATAATAGGAAGATTTCAGAGCCAAGGAAAGAAACCGAAGACCAAAAAGGGGAGGGGGGGCTGTATAGAACTAATTCATAAATGAGAATAAAATTCAAGGAAGATAATGAATTACACACACACACACACACACACACATACAAATCACACAGAGAAAGGAAAAAGGCAAACTAATGAAAACAATTAGAGATAAAATGAAGAATACAGAAGACACACACAGATAAATGATGTCCCTAAATAAAGCATAAACAAATGAGATGCAAAAAAAAAAAGTGTCCAAAATTAGGACAGATGAGAACACCCCTGAAATGAAGAAACAACTATTATCTTTAAAGTCAGTCCTCTGAAAACGACCATGTTGCTGGGGGAAATATGATATGCTAACATCACCACTGAGACATATCCTGAAGAAGTTTCTCAGCTCCGAAGATGAAGAACAGTGTTGCCACGTGGGCCAGCACCTGTATCGGGGAACAAAGTCTCCAGAAGGACAAAGCCAGAAGATGGGAGTGCAAGACAGGAACAACAGCTCCATGTTTCTATCAAACAAGAGGTGACCATTTCTTGTACATCAAAGCCCCCTGCCTTTTCCCCAAAAATGGAGACACAAAATCCTAACCGTGCCCATACACATCGCTGGGTGAGGCTGATTTCTAATTCAGTTGGAGTCCATGTGAACCATTTGGAACCTAAAGACTAACACCAAGCCTAATATAAAATAACAAGAAGTGGGAAGGCAAAAAGAATATGCATACAGATGTATATGCGTATATCAAGCAAGGAAAAAATAGGCGTGGCTACTCTACCCCATGTCTGTAAGTGGTACTCAAGTGGCAGTCCTCGGACGTGCTGCAGAGCCTTTTCCTGCTGGAGACTGAGCTGGAACACATTCAGATGTAGCGCATGGGACCTCCAACTGGTAAGTCAAGCATTTTGTCTCTTTTATCTTGGTAGGCAGTCTGAGATAGAGTAATGTGTTGATCCCTTTGGAAGGGATATCCCAACATGCTTTAGACCCACGAACTTCCAAAAACTGTTGTTGAAGTATGCCCTGAAGTCTTGTGGTTCTTATTATGTTCTCTGACACACATATATATCTTAATAGGACAGCTACGATACTTGTTACTTCCTGTTCATCAGAACCAGTCAGCATTATATCATCAATGTAGTAGTAGGTTATTTTGATTTTCTATAGGGTGTCAAGACAACCAAGATTTCCATACTGATTATATTATGGTAGAAAGCAAAAGAATTGACAGTGCCCAGGACACATGGGTGGCTCAGTCGGTTAAGTATATCTGCCTTTGGCTCAGGTCATGATCCCATTGTCCTGGGACCAAGTACCACATCGGGCCCCTTGCTCAGCGGGGAGCCTGCTTTTCCCTCTGCCTGCAGCTTCTCCTGCTTGTGCTCTCTCGCTCTCTCTCTGACAAATAATTAAAATCTTAAAAAAAAAAATTGACCTGGCTCTGAGGCAAGTGTACCATTATCTCTGCGAGGTGAAAGCAAACTGCTTCAGAAGACCTTGCACACTAATTTAGAAGGAAAAGCATTTGCCACATCAATAGCTGTGTACTGAGTATGAGAAGCTGAGTTGATTTGCTCCAGGAAAGATATTACATCTGACACAGCAAATGCAATTGGTATCTCCACCTGATTATGTGATAATCACCTGTGAGCTTCCAAGATCCAACCATGTCCATGCAGGCCAACTAGGCAAGGTCAATGGACACGCAGTAGAATTAACATCCCTGTAGCTTTTAATTCTTTGAGGTGGCACTGACCTCAGAAATTCCTCCAGATATGTTTTTGGCTTACATTCTGGTAGGGGAGGAAGATGCCAAGGTCTTCTACTTGGCTTTTCCTGTCATAATAGTCCTCACGCAATAGACTGGGGAACCAATGTAGGGGTCTTGCTGCTGCTAAGTATGTCCATTTCAATTATACATTACAGAATTATGGAAGTAGCCTGGTTTGTTTTGTTAATCTCAAAATACATTAATGAACAAAACTTAACTCGTGTATCTAAAATGAAACATCTCTGAAAGTTTGAAAGGCAAAGTATGGGCATAGACATAGCAGGAAAGTGAAAACATAAAGAACACAGTGGTTAGCACCCAAGTTATGATCTCTAAATATCCTTCACTGCTGAAGAGAGTCTGTGATTCTTGGGGAAATGACTGAGTCCATATCTGGGACAAGAAAATTAAATCTGGGACATCTTATCATACCAGAAAGCAAGGAACATATCAAAGACTTCTATGGTTGTCATATCAAAGGGACTCGTGATGTAAACTGAAGAGCTCCCAAAGTCCAAAGATGAGACAACTCCAACATCAATAAAAATGACAATTTCCAGTGAATTCCAGCACATCAAATATTTTTAAATCTATGAGTTCAAAATAACACTACAAAATAAAAAAAGAAAAGGAGAGATTCATAGATTACCTTTGGTGAATGCTAGAGAACCAACTCATTATTCTGAAAATTTAAGTAAATGGAACTGACTTTCTCATGTGAACTATACCTCAGAGAAACCAAATAGTTGATTAGAAGGTCTCTTCTTAGAGAAACAATCCAGTTCGCAAATGAAGAAGAAATTATAGGATATGATATTGCACCATTTTGGTACCCAGAATGAATGAGAAGATCTTTTAAAAATGAGATATTATTAAAGTGAGAAAGACACCACGTGCTGATTGATGGAAGTACATAACACCACCTGCGATGGATTCTTGCCAGAATGTTGAACCTGAATCTGACCAAGCCTCTAGATCTAAGCACCAGTTTGTAGGAAATACAAGGAATTGAGGAACACATTACATACCATGGAGGAGAACTCTTCAAAATCAAGGCTCTGGGAAATGATACAGAGGAAAAAAAATCTAGTATTTCTGACAAATAGATTACAAGGAAAAGAAAGAGATGGAGCAGAAAACCTATAGCCTAAAAGACACAATTGAAATATATGGGCTTTATCTGGCTCACGATGTGGATAGACCATACAATTAGGAAACCATTAGGTGAGTTTGAATGCTATGATGTTATTTCATAATGATATTAGAGAATGACTATCAATTGTTTAAAGAATGGTAGTCCTATTATGGTGAATTTTAAAGAGTCCTTGTCTTTTGGAGATATACATTGAGATATTCACAGATGAAGTTATATGTTTTGGGGGTTGGCTTCAAAATAATCCAGGTATAGAGGGAGTTTTCAGAATACAGACAAGATTGGTCTTCAGTTGATAATTGTTGGAACTGGATACTAGATACAATGTGGGTTCATTTTCACAATTTCTTCATCCTTTTGCACATGTTTGAAAGTTTCCACAATCAAAAGCTTTAAGGATTTTATTTTATTTTTATTTTATTTTATTTTAAGATTTTTTTATTTATTTATGTGACAGAGATAGAGAGAGCCAGCGAGAGAGGGAACACAAGCAGGGGGAGTGGGAGAGGAAGAAGCAGGCTCATAGCAGAGGAGCCTGTTGTGGGGCTCGATCCCATAACGCCGGGATCACGCCCTGAGCCGAAGGCAGATGCTTAACCGCTGTGCCACCCAGGCGCCCCAAAAGCTTTAAGGATTTAATAAAAATTATATACAGGGTAATATTTTAAAATCAAGTAAGGTTAAATTAGGTGAAGAGGTAGTTTATAAAACAAAGAGACTTTAGAATGTTAAAGGGAACAACACAACGAAGCTACAGCAGTCATGAATCTTTTTGCAATAAATAGAGTCCATAATACAAAACTGCAAGGAAATAATGAGAAATTGGCAAAAGCATAATAGCAGTAAGAGACTGTAATTCATTTCTCTGAGCAAATGACAGATACAATAGACACAAAAATAAGTAGGGCTATAAAAGTTCTGGATTATATAATCAATAAGGTTGCATTCCATATCCCGGGCACAGTGAACACTCTCCGATTAAGTACCAACACAACATTTATAAAAATCAATCTTTTGTAATGCCATAAAGAAACCTACATCAATTCAAAAAAGTAGAATAAAATCAGACCCCATTCTGTTTTAATAATGCAATAAAACCAGAGATTAATAAGAAAAATAAGATCCAAAATTCTCTTCTACATGGCTAGTGGGAATGTCATTGGTGTAGCCACTTTGCAGTACAGCCTGACAGTTTCTTGGTAATTAAACATACATTTATCCTGTGGCCCAAACATCTCACTCCTCCATATTTATCAAAGAAAAAAGAAAGAAGGCACTTGTTTATAAAAAGATGTATACACAAGTACTCTTAGCAGCTTTATTTGTAATAAGCAAATACTGGAAACCACCTTAATGCCCTTTAGCAACTGAATGGGTCACCAAGTTATGGTAGATTCGTACAATGGAATAGTACTCAGCAATAAAGAAAACAAACTGTGGATACATGGGACAATGTGAGTGAATCTCAAGACAATGATGCTGAGTAGAAGCAGCCAGACATAAAAGAGGATATATTGCACGATTCCATTTATATGGAATTCTAGGAAATGCAAACTAATGTGAACCGACAGAAAGCACAGCAGTAGTTACTTGGGGGAAGTGATGATTACAAAGGGACATGGGGGAATTTTGAGAATTACAGATATGTTCATTGTCTTGATTGCATTGGTGCTTTCGTGATTACACGCATTCGTCGAAACTTACCAAGTTTGTGTGCCTTAAAAATGTGCAGTTTACGGGGCGCCTGGGTGGCACAGCGGTTAAGCGTCTGCCTTCGGCTCAGGGCGTGATCCCGGCGTTGTGGGATCGAGCCCCACATCAGGCTCCTCTGCTGTGAGCCTGCTTCTTCCTCTCCCACTCCCCCTGCTTGTATTCCCTCTCTCGCTGGCTGTCTCTGTCTCTGTCAAATAAATAAATAAAATCTTTTAAAAAAAATGTGCAGTTTACTGTATATCAATTATACTTCAATTTTTTTAATCCTAGGAATAAACTTAATAAGTATGTAGGTCCTAAATGAAGAAAGTCTTAAAAGTCTATCAGCCAAGGAAACAGCCAAAAAAACTAAGAGGCAGCCCACGGAATGGGAGAATATATTTGCAAATGATACTACAGATAAAAGACTGGTATCCAAGATCTACAAAGAACTTCTCAAACTCAATACGCGAGAAACAAATAAACAAATCATAAAATGGGCAGAAGATATGAACAGACACTTTTCCAATGAAGACATACAAATGGCTAACAGACACATGAAAAAATGTTCAAAATCATTAGCCCTCAGGGAAATTCTAATCAAAACCACACTAAGATACCACCTTACGCCAGTTAGAATGGCAAAAATTGACAAGGCAAGAAACAACAATTGCTGGAGAGGATGTGGAGAAAGGGGATCCCTCCTACATTGTTGGTGGGAATGCAAGTTAGTACAGCCACTCTGGAAAACAGTGCGAAGTTCCCCAAAAAAGTTAAAAATTGAGCTACCCTATGACCCAGCCATTGCACTACTGGGTATTTACCGCAAAGATACTAACGTAGTGAAGAGAAGGGCCATATGCACCCCAATGTTCATAGCAGCTCTGTCCACAATAGCTAAATCGTGGAAGGAGCCGAGATGCCCTTCAACAGATGACTGGATTAAGAAGTTGTGGTCCATATATACAATGGAATATTACTCAGCTATCAGAAAGAACGAGTGATCAACATTTGCTGCAACATGGACGGCACTGGAGGAGATAATGCTAAGTGAAATAAGTCAAGCAGAGAAAGACAATTATCATATGGTTTCTCTCATCTATGGAACATAAGAACTAGGAAGATCGGTAGGGGAAGAAAGGGATAAAGAAAGGGGGGGTAGTCAGAAGGGGGAATGAAGCATGAGAGACTATGGACTCTGAGAAACAAACTGACAGCTTCAGAAGGGAGGGAGGTGGGGGAATGGGATAGGCTGGTGATGGGTAGTAAGGAGGGCACGTATTGCATGGTGCACTGGGTGTTATACGCAACTAATGAATCATCGAACTTTACATCAAAAACCAGGGATGTGGGACGCCTGGGTGGCACAGCGGTTAAGCGTCTGCCTTCGGCTCAGGGCGTGATCCCGGTGTTACGGGATCGAGCCCCACATCAGGCTCCTCCGCTATGAGCCTGCTTCTTCCTCTCCCACTCCCCCTGCTTGTGTTCCCTCTCTCGCTGGCTGTCTCTCTCTCTCTGTCAAATAAATAAATAAAATCTTTAAAAAAAAAAAAAAACCAGGGATGTACTGTATGGTGACTAACATAATATAAGAAAATAAATAAATAAAAAAATAAAAGTCTATCAAAACACATAATATAGATGTGAACCAGTGGAAAGGCAGACTTTGATCTCATAGGGATACTCGATTTCATAAATTCCATGCAATAAACATATCAAGGGATATTGATTCACTTAATTATTTGAAGTTGAAAAATGATTCCAAAATTATTCTAGAAAAATGAAACCCAAGAAAATATCCAGGCTATCCAGAAATAGAGGAGTAACATCAGCACAGGAATAGACAAATCAATGTAAGAGAATTGGGAGTACAGAAATAAACCCCAAAATAGACAGGTGTCTGGGATGTGAATAAGATGGTATTTCAGATCAGTGGGGAGAGGATTATTTAATTACTGAAACTGTATAATGAGCTAACTATTATGAAGTGGAGAAATTGGATTTCTCTTTTCTCTGTCTCTCTGTCACATACACTCCCCCATCAAAAAAAAATTGTTTTAAATAATCAAAAATTTTAAAGTAAATGAAATCATCAAAGTACTAAAACAAGGCATGGATAAACATTTTTATAACTGTTAATTGTGAAAAACCTTTAGGAAATTTGAATCAAAATCTAATGGAAAATATAGTCAAAAAAATAAATTATGAACTGTGAAAAACGTGGTGCAGTGCATATGACCAACAAAGGGCTATTTCCTTGGTGTAGCTCTTTATATATTGGTAAGATAAAGAGAACCCAATAAAAATAAATTAAATGAGCAGTCAAAGATGAAAGAAAATAAGTAGCCATCAAACATGCAAAAAGATGTCAAATCTTATTAAAATTAAAGCAAATGTGAATTAAAGTGCTGTTTTAGTTATCTATTGCTATGTGACAAATTACCCAATGCTTAGTAACTAAAAACAATAGATATATAAATATAGATTTTTTTATTAAGAGGATGAGAGAGGGTGAATAGTGAGAGGCAAGGGGAGAGGGAGAGAGAGAATCTCAAGCAGACTCCCCACTGAGTACAGATCCCAACCTTGGGCTCCATCTCACAACCCTGAGATCATGATCTGAGCAGAAACCAAGAGTCAGATGCTTGACCAACTGACCCACCCAGGTGCCCCGATAAATATTTATTATCTCTACTATTTTTGTAGATGAGAATTCAGAGTGGCTACGCTGGGAGATTCTGTCTTGGGTTCTTTCATGAGGTTTCAAGATGTTCCCTGGGGCTGAATTCCTCTGAAGGCAAAAACAGAACCAGAGGATCCATTTGCAAGGCGGCTTATTCGTATGGCTAGCAAGCTTGCGCTGGCTGTTGGCAAAAGTCTTCCAGTCCTCCCCAAGTAGGCATTTCTGCAGCTCTGTCTGAGTGTTCCCACAGTGTGGCGACTGCCTTCCCTAGGGCAAGCCATCCAAGAGAGCAAAGCAGAAGCTACAGGGACATTTATCACCTAGCCTTGGCAGTCATGCAATCGCTTCTACTGGTTACCTGGGGCCGGCTTCTTGGGCATCCAGTCTGCTCAGTCACACAGCATCTGCACGTAGAAGAGTCCTGCACTTGGTTCAAAGCGCCGCTATTGCCACATTGATATTCTTAATCGTTTTCTCCTTGGACTTCGGTAAGGCAGGTCCACAGGAACAATGAGGATGACATGTGAGCAGAGGGGACTCATGCAGTGTGTGCATGCCCCCCCTTTGCATATAGTATTAGCAATGCTCAAAATTCTGGTGGGAATTCAGTGAGACTCAAAGCATGGACAAGGTCAGTATGTTCAGGAAGCCACCAGCTTCCAGAGTGCTGGGAAAGTGTGCGTATATTAAGAACTAAAATAAAAAGAGGTGCCTGGGTGGCTCAGTCAGTTGAGCATCCGACTCTTGATTGTGACTCGGTCATGGTCATTGGGCTCCACATTGGACATGCAGCCTGCTTGAATTCTCTCTCTCTCCCTTTGCTCTTCTCTCCCCCCTCTCCCGGCTTGCACGTGCTTGCTCTCTCTCTCTCTCAGAAAAAAAAAAAAGTGAAATAAAAAGAGTTAAGTTAATTTTGTACATCACTTCCACTGTTCTGGTAAGAAAAAATTACATATGCATGTACAAGCTATGAAATATGAATTGTGTGATTTGAGTGATTCTGCATGAGTTAAATGCTCTCATATTTGCATTTAAAGCTGGCATTGCACATATAAAGATGAATGGTAAAATTCGCGAACATTTTAACATTTCGATTTTTCTTTACTTAAGATGACATTAATTAGCAAATAAAAAAACACCGTGACAAGCGGAGAGAGAGATGGCAGAAGAGAGAGAAAACCTTTATTTATAGTACCTCTAGTCCCTTTGCTGGCACTTTTTCCCGCTTTTTGAACGAGCATTTTCATTTTTTCACTGAGCCTCGCAAGTTATGTAGCCAGCCACGGTCACACAGATGAACTCTGAGTCGGTGTGAGCGGAAACTCACAGGTGGGAGGTTGGGATGGTCAGAGGCCGTCTTGGAGGCTGGCTACCACAAAAATCAACAGGTTTATCACCTCTAAAGTTAGCAAAGGATATAAAGACAGGTGTCCATGACTGTGCTGAGAAATAGGCGTGTTGCAATTGGGAGGGTCCACTGGTAAACTTTTGGAGGTAATGTTGATGCAAAATTCAAACACATGTGCAGCTGACCCTTGAACAACAGGGGTTTGAACTGTGCGGGCCCACGTACACATGGAGTTTTTCAATAAATACAGTACTATAAATGTATTTTCCTTTTGCTTTTCCTTAACTTTTTTCCCGTAACTTACTTTATTATACAAATACAGTATATAATACATATACAAAATATGTGTTAATCAACTGATTATGTTATTGGTAAGGTTTCCAGTCAATGCTAGGCTCTTAGTAGTTAAGTTTTGGGGAAGTCAAATGTTACACGTGGATTTGCGACTGCTGCGGGGCTGGGGAACTGGATCCTTAACCCCTGCATCGTTCAAGGGTCAGCTCTACCTGTAACCCAGTGAGTTTATTTTTAGGAATTTGGTTCAAAAGCACTTCCAAAATTATGGAGAAGTATCTGCACTGCAGCATTGTTAGTGAAACATTGGAAACCATATATTAGTGAAAATTTGGCAACAATGTAAAGATACATCTTTATCTCCTGACACCAAAAGATGTCTGCAGTTGATCCCCAAATAAAACAAGCAAGTTGTAGACCGATATGTTTAGTAGGATACTCTTGGTGATTTTTGTAAATAGATGTTAACAGTGAACTAGAGAGTGAAATTGGATAAGGACTGGCGGGAGGGGTTAAGGGGAGAAATTTTGCTTTTATGTATTTCTCTCTGTGTTAAAATTAACACAAAGATATTAACATCTTTAACTAAATTTTAAAATCTATTTTTTATTCTATTCCAAGGTGTTATGATGTTTTCCAATTATACAATCTAAAAAAAAAACATAACAGGGCACCCGGCTGGCTCAGTCAGTGGAGCGTGCAATGCTTGATCTCAGGGCTGTGAGTTCGAGCCCCACACTGGGTGTAGAGATTACTTAAAAATAAAATCTTAAATAAATAAACAAAGAAATATCATCAGATCATTAATTCACATGTTCAAATCATGCCTAATTGCTGATCAGAACAAGGCCAAAAATAGAGACAGGTACCTACCACCAGAGCCTGTCCCCAGATTGCCAGGAATCCATTAATCAATATTCTTTTGATAAGATTACTTTTTAATCAGGTCCAATTTATTGCTTTGATATCTAAGATACCAGCAGGTCTAGCATAGCTTTAAAAAGAAAGTCTTCATCAACCACCTTTTTCCTTTTCAAGTAGCCCCAAACCATTTCCAGCTGGTTTTGCATTGATGACCACCAGAACTTTGCTCCGAACGGGTAGGGTCTGCCCAGCTCAGGTGACTGCCACATGCAGATTAGCAGCCCATGAACGACATTTGGCTCATGCATATATTTCTTTGTCCCACATAGTGGTGTTTTTTTAAAAAACATTAGAAGCCGTAGAAATACTTGGACCTCATTCCAGTGTGGTCACAATCCACTGCAGCTAAGCATAGTTGCCTCCCTTTACCAGTGACCCCCCCCCCCAGTTTGCCACAGCCCCCACTGTTCCTTTTCTTACACCTAATTTTTTCAACCACTTACACTTCTTGCCTCGCCCTGTAGCCATTTGAGTATAACTGGTTTATTAAAAAACCCAACTTATTTTATTTTTACTTAAACAAAATTTACTCTGTACCTCACTCATTCCTGAGTGCTTACAAATAGTAACTCTTCCGTGCCCAAAATAACCTTATGAAATAGATACTCTTATCAAGCCCATTTTACAGAGGCGGTAACTGAGTCCTAGAGAAATTAAGTAACATGCCAAAGGTCACTCAACTAATGAAAGGAGGGGCCAACATTTCAGTATAGGTGGTCTGGCTTCAAAATCTATGCTTTTAGCCACCACTCCGAAATAGTTTTATTTATTTCTTCTTCTCTGGAGAAACCCCTTTCCTACTGGGTAGAGGGCTGTTTCTCAAACTAATTCCCTAGATTCAGGGAATTTTTAAAAAGATTTTACTTATTTATTTGTCAGAGAGAGAGAGAGCACAAGCAGGGGAACAGCAGGCAGAGGGAGAGGGCTACATGCTGAGCAAGAAGTCTGACGCGGGACTCGATCTCAGGACCCTGAGATCATGAACCGAGCCGAAAGCTGACGCTTCACCGACTGAACCACCCAGGCGCCCCTGTTTTTTAATATTCAGTCCAGTTGACTTTAATGTGCCCATCGCAAATCTGACTTCAAACTCCCTCTCTACCTCATCCCTCTGACTCAAGCCCTACCGTAAAGTAGAGGGAGCAAGGCAGCTATGCGCCCATGCCCGCCTCTTCCTGAAGACTTCCTCTCTCCAGGGCAGGAGGAGGGATAGAAAACTGGGGTCTTCCCTGTTGTAGACCTCTCTTAGCTCATTGTCTGTTGGCTCAGTATGGACAATGGGTGGGGCTAGCGCTGGCGACGTGGGGAGACTGAGCCCCGGCTGGTGGTACCATCCTGCCTTCCTAAGATGTCTGTACCACTTCATTCTTCTTGCAGGTGGTCCCTGCAAGATTTGAGCTCCTTATGTCATCTGCTCTCTGGGGCAACCTATGGGCCCGTGGGTTTAAGTGGGAGCTCTCTTCGTTTGCTCTGGCTACTGGGAAGTAGGGGAGGTGATCCTGGCTCCTTCTCTGTCTGACCATCCCTTACACACTTAACACTCTTTGCCCTTGCTCTGGTAACACACGGAAAGGTCCGCATGTGAAGTGAGTAAGCAAGGGCACAATCAGGAATGGAAACCTCAGTCTCCTCTCCTTACAGAGTCCCCCAGATTCTGGGAATGATTCTCCTGGGGCTCCCTGACTTGGCTTTGAAGAAGTAAGTGGAGGGAAGAGCTTCTTCACAACCACCGCACTGCCCTCCAGGGTTGCATCCTGCCCCTGCCCCTGCCTTGTGGAGAGAAGACTTTGTACACTAGTGGATAGCAGCATTTCCCAAACTCTGCTCCCTGGAGCACACCAGTCCCGTGAGCTGTTTCAAGATTGAAGAACCCCTCGGGTGAATTTGTTTGGGATGAGTTACATCCGTTGTCCCACTCTCGAAGATTCCCAATTTTGTTAGATTTATGGCCCTTTTGTTAGATTCTCTAGCATAATTAGAAGCTCTAAGAAGGCCCACAGTAAAGATGACTTAACTGTGCATTAACTTAATATTTACCAAACTTAGAGCACTCTGAGATTCTTTTTGCCCTACATTTATTTCTGTACCTGTCACAGACCCAGGGAACAGAGAACGTTGCCCTGGGCCCTGCCTATCACAGAGTGTTCAGGACTCAGAGCAAAGCCTCTGTCCATCAGTTTCCCTGCAACCTCAAAACCAAAGGTGACTATGTCCAAACGCAGAGGTTGGCGGAGGGCTCTGCTCCAGTGGTATGGTAAACAGCGGCTGGGAGTGTGGAGAGCATCTGAGTGGGAGAAGTGCTTAAGTAAGAGAAGAGAAAAAATAAGCTTGTCAAATCCTCTGGTAGCTTGAATACAATACATTTTTGCATAACAAAATATCTTTTCCAGGTAGAACTAAGCTTCCTGTTTTTCCTTTCTTCGTGTTCCAATTCCTCGTTCTGCTGTGCATTAGCAAAGTCATCAGCCAACAGTTGCATGCTGAAGAATATTTCGCAATACTAAACAAGGAAAACGAATCTTTTTAAAAAACATTCAATTTAGTTAACATATAGCGTGTTATTAGTTTCAGGGGTAGAAGTTAGTGACTCATCAGTTGCAGATAACACCCAGTGCTCAGAACATCAAGTGCCCTCTTTAATGCCCATCACCCAGTTACCCCATCCCCCCATTTTCTGCCCTCCCGCAACCCTCAGAGTGTTCCCTGTGGTTAAGAGTCTCTTATGGTTGCCTCCCTGTCAAACTAATCTTACGTGTGTGTGTGTGTGTGTGTGTGTGTGTGTGTATGTGTGTATGTTTGTTCTTTACCTTAGTATAAAATAGACATGTTATGCTGGAAGGGGAAATTGTTTTATTTTCACGAAAATATTTTAGAAAGATTATTTAAGTTCAAATTAAAACATTTTGGCTTCATACAAATAAGTAAGTAGTATCAAAAATTATGGAGGGCTGTTTTTCAAAAAAATATATGTATACAGAGGACAAACGGGTACTTGAGAAGGTGCTCGATATCACTACTCATTAGAGAAACGCAAACCACCTGTCAGAATGGCTAATACCAAAAAGACAGGAAATATCAAGTATGGGCGAGGATGTGGGGAAAAGGGAACTCTCGTGCACTGTTGGTGGGAATGTAAACTGGTAGAGCCATTGTGGAAAGAGTACAGAGATTGCTGAAAAAAATAAAAATAGAACTACCCTATGATCTAGTCATTCCACCCAATAATTCCACCTAGTAATTATCCAGTAATTCTGGGTGCTTATCTGAAGGAAATCGAATCACTCTCTCAAAGAGATATTTGTACTCCCATGTTCATGGCAGCATTATTCACAGTAGCCAAGATGTAGAAATTACGGGGTGCCTGGGTGACACAGCGGTTAAGCGTCTGCCTTCGGCTCAGGGCGTGATCCCGGCGTTATGGGATCGAGCCCCACATCAGGCTCTTCAGCTATGAGCCTGCTTCTTCCTCTCCCACTCCCCCTGCTTGTGTTCCCTCTCTCGCTGGCTGTCTCTAACTCTGTTGAATAAATAAAATCTTAAAAAAAAAAAAAAGATGTAGAAATTACCTAAGTGCCCACCAACGGATGGATGGATGAAGGAAATGTAGGGGGTATGTGTGTGTGTATGTGTGTGTGCGCACACAAAAGAATATAATTCAGCCATAAAAAGAATGAAATTCTGCTATTTGCAACAACATGGATGAAACTTCAAGGCATTATGTTAAGTGAAATAAGTCAGGCAGAGAAAGGCAAATACCATATGATCTCATTTGTATGTGGAATCTTAAAAAAATTGAACTCCAAGAAACAGTACATTGGCGGTTGCCAGGAGCTGGGTGGGGGTGGGGAACGGGTGATGGTGGTCAGAGGGTCGGAACTTGTAGTTGTAAGATGAATAAGTTCTGAGGATCTACCACATGGTAGCTGTAGCTAGCAATCCTGAATTATACACTTGAAAGTTGCTGAGAGAGTAAATCGTAAAGTTCCTACCGCAGGCAGGAAGATGGCGGCCGCGGGAGGCGATGGATGTGTTAGCCTCACTGTGGTGAGCATCTCACGACATGTGTGTTTCAAATCATCCTGTTACACGTCGGAACTTTCACAATGTTTTGTGTCAATGATATCTCAATAAAGCTGGAAAACAAATTGTCAAGGGCACTAACAGTTAATAAGAGAGTGTCTAAGCCAGAATTTTGGCCCCAGATCCAGAAGCGTTCTTTGTGCTGTGTATGGCATATTGTGTGAATTTGATGTTAGATGCGGCCTCATCTGTTCTGATAGAGACTTTGTTTGAATCAGTTCGAAGGTTATACCTGATATTGGAGGACATCAGAACGTGCCATCTCAAAATATGCCTTTTTAACATAAGGATTATCTTGAGCTGAAGGCAATAAGGCAGCAAATGAAAAAAAACAAACAAAATAAACAAACAAAAACCCCAGATTTTTACCCTTCCCCTATCCTCCTAAAAGCAAGACATCAATTTCCCGTAGTGAAGGTGTTCCCCCCCCCCAATCAGGAGAACAGTTCTTAGCACTGCAGACAGAAAGGTAGGTCTGCACAAACAAATCTTACTGATCATTATCTTCCATCGGTTTCCCCCATATACTTATCTTCCCACAATTTATACCCCCTAGAAGCCCATAACCCCCTTTTCATTTGTCTTATTTGCTTCTCCACATTCATCATGCTTTGTGAAAATGGTATGTAAGCCCCAGGTCTCACCACTTCTTTGAGGTCTTAATTTGTTTTCTACAAAGGCCTCCATACACATAAAAATTAAAATATTAACCTCGAGTAAAATGTGTGTGCCTTTTCTCCTCTTAAGCTGTCTTTATTGGCTTAATTCTCAGGTTCCAATCACAGAATTTAAAAGGGTAGAGGAATGTTTTCTTTCTTCCCCTACAAGTCTTCTAGATCTGCCCAAAGATAGGAAAATCTTGATGAAAATAAATCAAATTTGACCTTAAACCTATTCTTGGACACTAATTAGTAATCCAACTGAAAGTTGTTAGGGCGATTAGGTTTCATATAGACAAGATATGAAATGCCCAAAAAGAGTTCAACAAAATAACTGAAAATTCTCAAATGAAAAATGAGTCATGGTATTGTCTGCAAAATAAAAATAATTTTGAATTTGCGCTATCCATAGTTATTTGGCATAAACTGTGGCTAGCTACTAACATTGTTAGCAAAAGTTTATTTTTAAAAAACTATTTCACTTTTTAGAGGATTAGGATTTTAAGGATAAAGGGTATCGATTTCAGAGAAAATATCTTTCTTTTTTTAAAGATTTATTTATTATTTTAGAGAGAGAGCATGAGCAGGAGGAGGGGCAGAGGGAGAGAAAGACTCTCAAGCAGGATCCCTGCTGAGCGCAGAGCCCCAACGTGGGGCTCAATCTCATGACCCAGAGATCCTGACCTGAGCCAAAATCAAGAGTAAGACACTTAACTGACTGAACCGCCCCAGGCAGCCAGAGAAAATGTCTTTCAACATCAAGAGAAGCTGCATAGGAAATCTACAACGGGGGGAAGCCCAATAAGATATTAGGATATCAGAACATGGAAACAGTTTGCGTGATTCTGAAGAAGACTTACTTACAAAGGATCCTAACACTAGTGTCTATGGAGGCCACTTTCTGATAAAAGTATGTCGATTAAAGAGAAATTTGAGCCAACCAAGCAAGATACTGGTACTTTAGATTTCCTATAGAGTATCTCAACATTGAAAAAGATTTTATTCTATTTTTTTTAAAGATTTTATTTATTTATTTATTTGAGAGGGAGAGAGAGAGAGCAAGAGCACAAAACAGGGAGAGGGAGAAGCGGACTCCCCGTTGAGCAGGGAGCCCAATGCAGGACTCGATCCCAGGATGCTGGGATCATGCCCTGAGCCGAAGGCAGACATTTAACTAATTGAGCCACACAGGTGCCCCGAAAAAGCTTTTAAAAGAACTTGAGGGGTGCCTGGGTGGTTCAGGGGGTTAAGAGTCTACCTTCGGCTTGGGTCATGATCCCAGCATCCTGGGATCAAACCCCACATCCCCACATGGGGCTCTCTGCTCAGAAGGGAGCCTGCATCTCCCTCTCCCTCTGCCTGCAGCTCCCCCTGCTTGTGCTCGCTTGCTCTCTGTCAAATAAAAATAAAAAAGAACTTAAAAAATGCCATGTGTATCCAGACATTCCCTTAGGAAATAATAAAAATCATGATATAAATAATACATGATGAAATCAAAATATTTTTATAAAAATTCTGCAATAATGACCATTTTATATATGCAACCCTGTTGTTGCTTATCATGATATACATGACATAAAATCTGGGTTTGTTCCCAAATCTAGATACTGCTTTAAGAATATTATTAGCAATTACAGTTGTTACTGCCCCAGGCGGGCAGTATTTCTCCCAAATGAAATAATTTCTTAAAATCACCCAGGAACTCTAGTGATATATCACAGACATTAGTAACGTCTAATTCAAGATTATTACCAATAAAATGCATGTTATACCAATCTTGATTTTGCTGAAATGAAGACAAGGAAATAAAGGTTATGGAATAAACATAAAACAATTGATTAACCATGTATGCCTTTATTTTATTACTCACCCAAACATCACTGGACCATCCGCAGAACAGCCAGACATGCACAATAATAATTATATTCGTCGTCTTTGTTTTTTCTCATCCTTTAATCACATACAGCCCGTAGCTGCTTACTCATTTTTCAGTGTTATCATTTCAAAGATTCATTTGCCAAAATAGGGGGGCAGACCACATTTCATCTAACGGTATGTTAGCTTGATTTATAAGTTTTAAATATTTTCATTTGATACGTGGCTTCTCCTTCTATTCTGGCCCAGGGTCTCTCAACGTTAGGAGCAAACCTGCTTATGAATGTCCTAAGTGGCAGTTTTCTGTGGAACATTCATTGGAGAAGGGTTGATGTGTAGACATTGGAGGTCAGAAGTACTGTTTCTGACGCTTTTCCATGTCACTCTCACCGCCAACTTCCCTTACTATTACTCTTCTCTCCACCAAACATTACTTCCTTCACAGTCACTAGTTTTCCCGATTGATTTCTGGACTTTTCTTTCATAATGGCCATCATTAGCCTCGAAGCCTTTTGGTCCTATGGTGAGTTCCTGGGTATACGATGCTCTTAATTCAGTACTTTGCATCATCAGCCAAGATCCCGTGGTTGCATGTTTAAGCCCCAGGTGACTTGTATGTGTTGCATATATCGTCATTGTGGCTTTGGTACCCGTGGCAGACATGGCTGACTAATCATAGAATATTGATCCCAGATACAGTTTTGGAAGGCACTCGCCTACACAGTTGGGAAGCCATTACTAAGAGTTTAGAGTTGACACAGTTAGTGAAACCTATCAGCTACACCTGGCCCAAAGCTGAGTCAGCTCATACAACAGGTGCTGGGCATCCAGGAGTGAATGGAATCCATTTCAGCCCCTTGAGAAGTTCAAAATTTATTAGTAAGTGGCCCTTAATGATCTGGAAAGTTATAGACCTTCTAAGAATTACCTCCTGTTCCTGAAGTCACTTTGAAAGCCAGAAATCCCTTTCATTTCTCTAGGAATTTGTTCAAGGAAAGCAACATTGGACATAAAAGTATTTAAATGGAGTTGATTTCAGAATTTTTAGCCATGGTCCAAAAACCCAACATTTCATTTTGTTTCATTAAGATTTTATTTTTTTTAAGTCCTCTCCCACACCCAACATGGGGCTCAAACCCACGACCCCGAGATCAAGAGTCACCTGCTCCACTGACCAAGGCAGCCAGTTTATTTTGAAATGAACTTTATTCAAATATGGAAATTATAAAGATGTGGAAAAAACGTGTACAGTGTGATTAATTGTCATAAGGTGAACAGAATTGTGTGAATACTCCTCGAGATGGAGAAGAAGAACGTAACCAGCACCATAGCCAGCACCCAAGAAGTTTCCTACAATTATCTGCATCTTCCTTCTTAAAGGTAATTGCTGTCCCGAATTCTTTTTTTCTTTTTAAGATTTTATTTATTTAATTGACAGAGAGAAAGGCAGTGAGAGAGGGAACACAAGCAGGGGAAGTGGAGAAGGAGAAGCAGGCTTCCCGCTGAGCAGGGAGCCGGATGCGGGGCCCAGGACGCTGGGATCATGACCTGAGCAGAAGGCAGACGCTTAACAACTGAGCCACCCAGGCACCCCTCTGTCCCAAATTCTAATACCAAAGATACATTTTGAATTTTTTTGTAAGTAAAATCACACAGTATTGATTTTTTCATGTGTCTGGCTTCTTTGTCCAACATTCTAAGGTTAATCCATGTCACTGCACGTGATCCTTTGTTCGTCCTCATTCCTATGACGTATTCCATTATAGGACTATTCTACAGCTTATCCAACTGGATTGTTCCTAGGTTTTGACAATAATAAAGAATGCTGGGGCGCCTGGGTAGCGCAGTCGTTAAGCGTTTGCCTTCGGCTCAGGGCGTGATCCCGGCGTTCCGGGATCGAGTCCCACATCGGGCTCCTCCACTGGGAGCCTGCTTCTTCCTCTCCCACTCCCCCTGCTTGTGTTCCCTCTCTCGCTGGCTGTCTCTCTGTCACATAAATAAATAAAATCTTTAAAAATAATAATAATAAAGAATGCTTCTAAGAAAAGTCTTGTTCATGACTTTTGTTGCACATATGTTCACATTTATATATCTAAAGAGTGAATCTTTTTTTTCATCTTAAACTTCAGTGTATCATATCTTCAACTTCAGGAAATAATGACAAATTGTTTTCCAAATAGGTTGGACCAATTTCTTCTGGTAGCAGCATTTGGAAGCTTCAGTTACCCCACATCCTTGGCAACACTTGGTGTTGTTGGTACTTTTAATTTTAGCCTTGCAGGAGTGTAGTGATCTTTCATTGTTACTGTAAGTTACATTTTCCTGATAATTAATGATTTGAGATGCTTTTCATTTGTCTCTTTGCCATATGTCCAAAACCTTCTGTGAAGTGCTTATTCAGGTTTTTTAACCATCTTTCTTTTGGGCTGGTTTTTTTTTTAATATTTTATTTATTTATTTATTTATTTATTTATTTATTTATTTATTTGAGAGAGAGGTACAAGCAGACGCCATGCTGAGTGTGGAACCCAAAGCAGGGCTCGATCCCACAACCATAAGATCATGACCTGAGCTGAAATCAAGAGTCAGACGCTTAACCGCCTGAGCCACCCAGGTGTCCCTGGGCTGTTGCTTTTCCTTACTGATTTGTAGTTCTTTTTTTATAAACCCCTTGGTGATTACATGTCTTGCAAATATTTTCTCACACTTGATAGTTTGTCTTTTTACTGGCTTAATGTTGTCTAAATTTCTAATTTTCGTGTACTTCAATGAATCAAATCTTTATAGTTATTCAGGGATTTGGGATGGGGGTATCCGTTTTAAGAAAGTTTTGCCTTCCCCATATTCTACTTTTCACATTGAAAACCACAATATGCCTGGAATTGATTTTTGCATATATTTTGAGATAAAAATTAAGAAATTTTATTGACCCACACTGTTTATGTAAAAGGCAGGGCTTTCCCCAAAGTGTATCTTTAAGTCAAATATCTGTATACATGTGGATTTTCTCTTCCAATTTTGTCTCATTGTTTATTTATCTATCTTGGTGCTATAACTTTCCTGTCTAAAACACTTCACCTTAATAAATATTGATATCTGATAAAGTAATTCCTCCAACTTTGTTCTTCAGTGTTGTATTGGCTATTCTTGCCTCTTTGCCTTTCACATATGTTTTAGAATCAGCTTGTCATTTTACACACACACACACACACACACACACACGAAGTTGTTGGGATTTTAATTTGGTTTACTTGGGACCCATAGATCGGTTTGGGGAGGATTAACACATTTATAATGCTGACTCTTCCAATCTAAGAAAATAGTATCTCTTTCCATTTAGTCTTCTTTAATTTCTCTAAATGATATTTTATAGTTTTCTGTGAAAGTTCCTACAGATCTTTCATTAGATTTACTCCTACGTAGTTGATTTTTTTAATGCTATTGCAAATGTAACATTTCTAAAATTTCATTTTCTAGTTGTTTATTGCTGGTATACAGAAATGCAATTGACTTTTTTCTATATTGACCCTTTGTGCAATGACATTGCTGAATTCACTTAGTCTCCTAGTTTATTGATAGATTCATTTAGACTTCCTACATGCATAATTATATCATCTGCAAATAACAGTGTTTTATTCTTTTTTTTTTTCTTATTTCACAGGATAAGAATCTTGAAAAGAAGTAATAGCAAATATCCTTTCCTTGTTCACAATCCTAGGGAAAATTTTCAATATTTCACCATTAAGTAGGAATTTTGTTGTAAGTTTTTTGTAGATACCCTTTATCCTATTAAGAAGATTCCCATCTATTTCTAGTTTGCTATTTTTTAAAAATGTATGCTGAATTTTATCATTTTCCTGCATCTCTTGAAATAATCATGTGATGTTTCTCCTTGAATCTCTCAATGTTGTGAATGACATTGATTGGTTTTCAAATGTTAAACAACCTGTATTCTAGACTAGATTCAAATTTGCCAGGATGTATTATTCTTTTTGTATATACCAGGATTTGATTTGCTGATATTTTGGTTGAGATTTTTTCATCTATATTATAAGAGCGATTGGTATGTACTTTTCCTCTTTGGTGTTGTACTTGTCACGTTTTGGTATTAAGATTATGTTGGAGGGTGCTTGGCTAGCTCAGTTGGTAGAGTGTATGACTCTTGATCTCAGGGTTGTAAGTTCAAGCCCCACACTGGGTATAGAGATTACTTAAAAATGATCTTAAAAAAACCAGATTGTTTTGGCCTCGTAAGACAAGTTGGGAAGTCTTTTCTCTTTTTCTGTTCTCTGAGTTTGTGTGAGATTGGCACTATTTCTTCCTAAAATGTGTGGCATGATATACCAGTAAAGCCATCTAGGCTTGTGATTTTCTTTGGGGGAAGATTTTACTTACAGATTTAGGATTAATCACATGTTTCTTTCTTCTTGTGTCAATTTTGGTAAGATCTATTTTCCTAGAACATTGTCAGTTTCATCTAAATTTTCAAATGTATAGGCATAAAATTTTCCACCATGTGCTTTTTATTATTTTAAATATCAGTAGAATTTGAAATGATGTCCCTTTTTCATTCTTCATATTTGTTATTTGTGCTTTCCCTATTTCTTTTGATCAGTCTTGACAGAGGCTTATCCATTTTAGTCTTTTTAGAAAACCAGCCTTTGGCTCTGTAAATCCCCTCCAGCAGATAAATATAGATATATGCATGTGTGTCTGTGGGTGTGTTTTTAAGTAGGCTCCACACCCAGCCTACTTGAAGCCCAACTTGGGGCTTGAACTCAGGACCCTGAGATCAAGACCTGAACTGAGATCAAGAGTTGGATGCTTAACCACCCAGGTGCCCCTATCCCCTCTATGATATATTTTTATAGCTTATTAATTTCTGCTTTTTATTATTCCCTTCCTTCTCTTTTTTTTGTGTGGGGGGGTTTACCTTTCTGTTTTTTTTTTTTTCACAGATAGATAAAAACTGTTGCTTTTTATCCTTTTTTTTTTTCTTAATATATGCATTAAAGACTTTCTAAACAGCTTTATCTTCATCTTAGAGGTTTAGATACATTGTGTTTCTGGCATTATTCAGTTCAAAATGTTTTTATTTCCATTGCGATTTTTTTCTTGTCTCTTAGGTTATTTTAAATTAGGCAACAAAAATATTGTTTATTTCCAAACATTTGGGAATTTCCTAGTTTCTTTTTTGCTGTTGATTTCTAGCTTAATTCCACTGTGGTCAGAGAATATACCATGCCTAATTTTAATCCTTTGAAAGCTGTTGGGGCTAACTGTGTGAGCTAGCATATGGTCGATCTTGGTAAATGTTCCATGTGTATTTAAAAATGCTGTGATTCTGTAGTTATTTGGTACTGTGTTACAATAAGATTATGTTTGTTACTTGTGTTATTTTAACTATCTATCTTTATACTGATTTTTTTCTTGTCTACTTGTTCTATCAGCTCCCAAGACAACTATATTGAAATCTCCCATCATAATTGTAGATTTGTGGATTTGTCTATTCTCCTTTTATTTCTGTCAACTTTTTGCTTTATATATTTTGAGACTGTGTTATTCGTGTATAGAAATTAAGAATTTTCTTTCTGGTGAATTGACCTTTTTATTTTTATGTAATGTCTCTTTATAGCAGTATTTTTCAACAGTGGCTTTGAGATTTGGGGCAGGACAGTTCTTTGTTGGGGGGATGGGGTGTTTAGCAGTGTCCTTGCTCTGTACCCACTAGATGCCAGTGGCACCCCCACCCCCACCCCCAGTTGTGACAGTCAAAAATATCTCTAGACATTGCCAAATGTCCACTGGGGGGCAAAATCACTCCTGGTTGAGAGCCACTGATCTATAGCAATGCTTTGTGTCTTAAAGTCTATTTTGTCTGATTATTAGCAATGGCATTTTCTATTGGTATTTGCAATAGAAAAGCTTCTACTTTCAACCTTTCAATATCCCTACTCATGATGTGTCTCTTAAAAGCAGTATTAAGTTGACTGATTTTTTAATCCAGTCTGACAATCTTTTAATTGTAATTGGAGTATTTGTCCCTTTTACCTTTAATGGGATCACTGATGTTTGGATTTAAATATGCTGTATGACTATTTATTTCATATTTAACGCATGTTTTGTGTTCTTTGTTATATCCCTGTTATGTTATTACTCTGTGTTCTTTTTTCTCTCCTTTCCTGCCTTCTTGGGTTCTGTATTATTTTACTATTTTGTTATCCTTCCCATTAGTTGAGCATTCTTTTATTTTTCTTTTAGTTGTTGAGAGGTCACAACATGTATCTTTACCTTATGAAAATGTAATGTTAGTACTTGCCACTTTCTTCGTTATTACCTTAATACTTTCTGTATTAGGACCTTACACCTTTTTATTCTATTTCCCTCAATCTCACATTTTGTGAATTTTTATTTCTCCATAAATAGAACCAAAGTAATTCATCATTTCTTAATTTTATACAGTCAATGTTTATTCAGACTTACTCAAATATTCATGCTTTCCATTGTTCTTCATTTCTTCCTGCATCTCCCTGCCTCCATCTGGGATTATTTTCTTTCTGCCTGACTAGCTCCCTTTAGTCTTTCACTTAGTGGAGATCTATGATTGCTGAATTCTCTAGGTTTATGCTTGCCTAACAATTGTCTTTCTCTTTTATTTGAAAGACAGTTCACTTGGTTTTGGGATTTGGGGTTGTGGTTATTTTCTTTCTGTTGATAAATCAGGTATCAGTCTTTTTGCTGCACCATTGAAGAGAACGTAGTTTTGTGATTGCCTTATGTCTATGGGTTTTGGCAATTTTACTATAACGCTCTTGGGTGTGGTTTTCTTTGTATTATCAGAACTGGCACTCAAAGTACTTTTTAACCCATGGCTTAATAGCTTTCATCAGTTTTAGAAAATTCCTGGGCATCGTGGCTTCAAATATTGCTTCTACCCCATTTTCTTTTTACCTTCTCATCTGGGACTCCACATTAGACTTTCCAGTCGTATCACACAGATAGAAAATACCTTACAAATATGAAGCAACAGAAAGCCGATGGGGCTATACTATGTTATTTTCTGATGTTTTTCCTTTCTTTTTATCTCTCGGGGCTTCGGTCTGCATATTTTTCCTTTGACCTATCGTCCAGATCACTAGCTCTCTTTAGCTGTACCTAATCTGCTATTAAACTCCTCTTCAGTTATCTGTGGCTACCTAACAACGTACTCCAAAATGTTGTGGTTTAAAACAACTGCCACCATTTATTTGCACATGATTCTGCACTCTGGGCAAGGTTCAGTAGGGACGGTATGTCTCTGGGCCATGTGACGTGGGCTAGAATAGCTTAATTGGGGTTGGGGGATCCAAAATGACTTCACTCACACGTCTGGCACTTCAGTGAGGGGGACTGGAAGAGTTGGGGACTGGCTGGATGTCCTCTCTCTCTGCATTCTTTCATGCTCTAGGACCTCTCTCCATGTGCCCCTCCCCTTCCATGCCAGCAGGGTATTTGTAAGTATTTACATGATAGGTTGGAACTCCACGAGGGTGAAAATGGAAGCTGCTATGCCTTTTAATGCCTAGACCTAGAACTAGCCAGGCATCATCTCTCCCACATCCTTCACTCCACACAGTAGCCTGTCAGATGGTTGAACTTAGACACTCTACTCTCCCCAGACTCCTGCAACCCTACTTCATGCACTGGTTTTCACTCCTTCACCATTGTCCTGGTTCTCCATGGCTCCTAGACCTGGGACAATGGTGCATAGCGCTACTCAACAAATATTTTTTTCAATAAACAACGAAATGAATGCAAACTGTTGATCCAAAGCTCTCTTCAGCAGCATCTATGCTAAAATTGGAACCATGCTAGCCACAATGGTGGCCAAAACTGCAAATTCTTCAAGCCTTTAGTGTCTTTTACATCTTGAATCCCCTCCCCCACAAAACGCTTAGTAACTCACTAACATTCTCCAATTTGCTCCTCACCCAGGACAGGAGAGTGAGGGGATGAGAATGAGAGCACTTTGCAGTGGAAACAGCCTTTGGACTCTGGGTGTTGGGGGTAGAAGTCCCAGCACCTGAAACAATCCTCCTTTCCTTCTGCAAATAAGATCCCAGGGGACTCAACTCGTATCTTCAGAGACCAAAACATGCTTCTGGGATCCTTATCAGGGTGCTCTCTTCTCCTCTCCTTTGTGGCCTGAGTACAGTTGCTCTGTTATACCCAGCAATGCGACTGACCCCAACCTTTGACCCCTATCTTGTCTTATCATGGCCCAGGTTGACTTTAATGATTCCTTCTGCCAACCCAGAACTATCCAATGCTCTCACTGAGGGAGGCGTTCTCCCTCTCACCCGAGGTAGTACACGACAGTCCTTTCAGAGTCTCAAGGTGTCAGTATCTTATAGCCCTTTCTCTTTCAAAGAATGTAAGACCAGCTCCTCTGGGACATTTGAAAGATGCCTCTAGTGGCAAAAGTAGTAGAAATGAACTCTGATGCAGTGCAGGGAACTTCCTCGGGCATACTAATGTGTGTGTGTGTGTGATTAAAATCGAACTTTCCTGACTCCCTTTCCATAATTTTTTTCACTGCACCACGTTAACAGCAACAACAAAGATAACACTACCAACTAACATTTAATGAGTATGTACCATTTGCCAGGCATTGTTCGAGGTGCTTTATATATATCATCTCACACATAATCTGGGGAGGAGGAACCGATTTTAGGCAACTGAAGCATCGTAGAGTGGGTGAAACTGGGGGACAAATCTGAAGGAACTGTTAGAGTTTTTTATTAGGAATTTGAGTCAAGATATGAAAGGTGAATGTGAAAACCAGATAGGGTCAGCAAACCATGTGGATGTGTGTGAGTGAGAAGAGGAATGGCAAAAAGCAGACCAATGTGCCAAGGGCAGGGCAAAGTAGTAGCCTGTAGGGATTTTAGGATAATAAAATCAAAAGTGATCAAAGGACATTGATATTATTATCATTTGTGAATTGAGTTCTTTCCAAGTTTCAGAAGTAAAATTAATGTGTTCTATTCTGACATAGCAAAGAGACCAGCTCTTGGGGCCAAACTAAAATAAAATACATCAGACTCTTAATGGTCTTAGTGGTATCTCTAAAGGGTTAGTTATTATCTGTTAAATATTTGAATAGAGCGTTGTTCTGGAATAGCCACAGGAACAGCCCTTTGCGTAAAAGCAGAGGAACCAGTCTGAGAGCCCTGTCTGCAGTGAAAGCCACAGGGCAATGCTTCAGCCCCAGCAACACTGTGTTGACAAGGTGGTCTGCATCCAGCCCGGCTGCGGAGACAGATGGGCTCCTAGCCAAGCGCATGAAGAGATTCCTGAGGACCAGTCAGAAGGAGCCTCGAAGGGGATCCCCTGTCCGTTTGTTATTAAGGCTGATTTGGTCAGGGCAGGAGAGGCAGGCAGATGACGTGTGCTGAGCAGTGAGACTAGGTTTAGAAGAAACCCTGAAACCAAAGCCTAGCTGGGAGAAATCGCCACATTCTCAAAAAAAAAAAAAAAAAAAAAAAATCCTATCAAGGATCCCCTCTTTGGCCTCTGTCTTCAACCTCTCCATCGACTGCTTCTCCTTGTTCTAAACTCACATTTCTCCAATCTTTGTCAAAGCAGCCAGTCACAACAGAACAACTCACCCTTCTTGCGTTCTTGCTAGTCCTTCTCCACTGCTGGGAATGAGGTGTCCACACTTCCTGCCTTCACATTCCCGCCTCTCCCTCACGTGTCAAGCCACTGCTCCCTCATTTCTTCCCATCACCATTTCAGTGACACAGTTCCCACCAAGGTCACCAAAGACGTCTCAATCACCAGATTCAGTGCATACATCTCCTTTCTTAGTTCACTTGAACTTCTATCTGGACAGGTCCCTCCTTTTGGAAGTTCTTTAATTTTCTAGGCTCCTCCAGCTCTACTCTCCTCTTCTTTGCCTGCCTTACCCTTAAAGGTTAGTGTTCCTCGGCTCTGTCCTTGGTCACTGCTTTTCTTACTCGATAGTTTCCTGGAAACCTCCAGCAGGGTTTCAAGCACCACCTGTATATGGATGTCACTCAAATCTCTATATTCTGCCTTGACTTCTTTCTCTAAGCTGTATATTCAGCTGTTCACTAACCATCTCTTTCTGAATGCCCCATGGAAATTTCAACACACAAAACCACTCATTATCTCATCCCCAAATTGCCCTTTCTTCATGGATTTCCTCAACCGAGTGCCAAAACTAATCATCCTGTTGCTTAAGCCAGAAACCAGGGAATGGTTTTTGATTTGTTCTTCCTACCCAGTTACCACCCAGTGAGTCAGCAAGCCCTGTCTCAGCCTTTCTGTCTCCTGGTGAGAGCCCCCAACTGAGCCTCTGCCTCCAGACTCTTACCCTCAAATCCACCTCCACACTGGCCACCAGAGTAATTCGTCTGGACCCAAACCATGATCATGTCCTTCCTCTGCTGAAAGTCTTGCTGTGGCTTCCAGCTGACAACCTGTCTGTTCTCATTTCTTCCCTCTCCCCTATGCCCACGCCATGCCCACAGGGAGGCCAGACCATAGGGGGCAAGCAGCCAACAACTAGGGCTTTGGCAGCTAATCAGAGGGATTTCAGTTTAACATATGAATATGGGAACCATTCACAGGTTCATGAGTGGGGCATGATGACAGATACACATGGCAGGTCATAGAAGTGGGAGACACATTAGCAGACTGCTAGGAATTGAATGTTTGTGTCCTCCCAAAATTCAGATGCTAAATCCTAATGTCCCATGTATTTGGACGTGAGGCCTTTGGGAGGGGATCAGGTCATGAGGGTGGAGCCCTCATAAATGAGATTGATGCCCTTATAAAAGAGACCCCAGAGAGCTGCCATGCCCCCCTCCTCCTCCTGCCTGTGGAAGAACACAGAGTAAAGACTGTCCTCTAGGAACCAGGAAGTGGGGCCTCACCGGACAACAGGATCGCCAGCACCTTGTTCTTGGACCGCCAGCCTCCAGAGCTGTGAGAAATAAACTTTCCCCTGTTTATAAGTCACCCCTTCTGTGATACTTTGTTATAGCCGCCTGAAGGGACTAACACTGGCTATTAAAATGGAGACAAAAGACCTAGTCTTCTCCGGTGAGAAAAGAGGACAGGTGGGCCTGAAGGACCCATGAGGAAGGGAGCGATATCTATAACAGAGAATCCCCAGATACAAGTAGTAAGGAAACGCATTAGTAGGTCATGTCAAGCACTAGTAACAACATAAACAAGCCTCAGGAAGTCTAGAGACTTTAAAGCCCCATTATTGGAAGCCCAGCACGAAGAACAGGAGCAGGGGTTGGTATTCCCCCCTCCACACACACACACATTCTACAAAGCAAGTGAGGGAGGCAGATGCTGATAGAAACAAGTAGCTTCTATAAAACGGGAGAGCAGGAAAGCTCAGACGAGGGGAAAGACTCGAACAGGAACTGTCCTTGTGACAAACGAAGGCCACAGAAAGTAGGTTACACCCGGGCTGCTCCGGTGACTTCTTACAGGTGGGCTTCGGGATGATGAAAGAAGCAGCATTCACCATTAGGCAGATTCAAAACACGTTGTCCGAAATGTTGCCAGGATTGGAAACAAGTGACCGGCCAGAGTTAGTCCCTTTTCCAAAACTACAGGCCTGTAAGACCCACGCATGGAGAAGCACGACCGCGCTTGGACTCTGGAGCCCCTCTGGTCCGCGTTCGAATCCCGCCTGTGCCGCCAAGCAAATGAGAGCCATCTCCCGTGACTCCGGCTGAAGAGCTTGCCCTAGGTGGGTCGCACTGCATTGTCAAGGGCAGACCTGGGGCGAGGACCCACAAGGTCGCTGACTCCAGAGCGGGGCTCTTTGCAGGCAGCCTGATGCTCAGGGCAGCGGGTCCCCTCGCGCAAATGTCCCCAAGGCCTGCAGCGCCTTTGTGCCCCACTCACCGGAGAGCACTCGCAACAGTGGCCCGCGGGGGGCAGGCGTGGGACTGGGGGGCGCCCGGGGGGAAGCGCCCCCCTAGAGTGGCGCGGGCCGGCGGGGAGGGGGGCGGCCAGGTGGTGATTGGCTGGGCTGCGGTAGGCAGCTCCGGGCCCAGAACAAAAGAGAGCGGGCGGCGGGCGTCCTCCGGAGTAGGCGCTCCCGCCCGCCCCGCGCGGGCTTCGGTGCTGGGGGAGGACGCGCCCACCGCCCGCCCGCCCGCCGAGCAGCCGGGCTGGCGCGCTCGGTTTCTGGGCGAAAGCCGGCCGTGTACCTAGGAATTAACCGGCCAGCGCGGGAGGGGAGGGGAGCGGGAAGCGGGGTGGGGGGGGGGGGATGCTGAGCGCGCGCGAGAACAATAATAAGATCGTGTTTGCGGTCGCTGCCCGAGGAGGAATTCGGAGGAGGCGCGAGGCCCGGCGCTCGCGCCGCGCCCGGGAGCCCGGGAGGGAGGCCGGCGGCGGCGGCGGTGGCGGCAGCGGCGGCGGCGGTGGCGGCATGAGGCAGGCGACGCGGCGCCTGTGAGCAGCGCGCGGCGGCGGCGGGGACTCGGCGCGGGCGAGAGCCGAGCGGCCGGGGGCTCCCCTCCCCCGCTGCCGGGCCGTGATTTGCCGGGCCTGCTGCGCCCCCCGCCCACCCCTCGCCTCAGCCGCCGCCTCGCCGCTTCCCCTCGTCGGAGCGGCCGCTCGCCAGCCCGCTCGAGGCCCGCGGGGAGCGCGGCGCAGTCCGTCGGCCCACGGGGGGGCGGCCTCCCGGCATCTTCGCGGCGACCAAGGACGACCGGGGGAGGAAGCGGCCGGGATGGCGCGTCCGCGGCCCCGCGAGTACAAGGCGGGCGACCTGGTCTTCGCCAAGATGAAGGGCTACCCGCACTGGCCGGCCCGGGTGAGTACGGCGGCCGCGGGCGGGCCCGCCCGCCCACCATTTTCCCCTTCATGATGGCGCGCCCGCCCCCTTTCCCCATCCGCCTCAGCCCGGAGCCCGGCGCCCCGAGCCGGCCGCGGCCGGGGCTGGAGGCGCGGGCGGCGCTGCGCACGGAGGACGTGCCCGGGCCGGAGGCGAGGGTTCCGGGCCGCGCCCGCTCCCCGCGAGGGCGGCCATCCTTCCGCCCCCTCTCGAAGGCGGCTCCGGCCCGGGCAGGCCCGCCGCCCGGAACCCGGGAAGCCGCGCCGCCGGGCAGCGGGCCTGGGCTGGAGGCATCGCTGCGGGCAGGGTCGCGGGTGGGAAGCCGGGTCCCGGGCGAACGTCGGGGCACGTAGGGGAGCGTAATGCAAATGGCTGTCGGCGAGCCGGCGGGGGCCGCGGCGGAGAATCCTGGAAAGGGCTAGTGGTCATCCAGAGGCCAGGAGGAGCCTCTTGGCAGCCGTTCATCCATCCCTCGGCGCCTGCTTCGCCATCCAGACTTGTTGAGTTTTCCCTGAGCGCGGTTCCGGGAGCTCCGCCGGCCCCATCATTGTCCTGGGGTACGTGCATCCCCGCTGCCCGTCGCCCCTGCAAACCCACCCGGAGTAGCCGGGAGCTCGCAGCATGGCACCGGCTGGTGGGTCCGGGAAGCTCCTCGTGCCTTTTCACCTCCATATTTGTTTTAGGTCGGATCCCAGACCTTCTCCTTGGCCTCCCGCGACAGTCCACGATAGCTCTCTCTTCCTATTTAGCAGGGTTGTCGCTGGGCTCTTTCTCTAGAAAGCATCTGCGTGTAATACACACCATTAAAAAAATTTTTTTTGTAATCGGGCCCTTTGAGCGAGGAGGAGATCAACACTGCCGTGTGTGCTTTGTGTTTTAAAAATAAATCCCTTTTACTTTTGATTTTTATCCTAGTTGGCAGTTAGTTGTTTGAAATGAGAAATACAGTGAAAAGGAGGGTCAGGGCATCTTGGAGGCTCTGTTAGTATCCTTGGGAACAGAGATAGACGTGGGAAATACTGGCATAAATAAGAGTGTGAGCTCTAAAATGTTGTATTACAGTCAAGTGAAGGTAGCTAGACCAAGAGGGGGAAAAAAAACCCACCCATTCACAAAAGGAAGTGACATCACGGGTGGCCAGGCTGAAATTAGTGAAGTTGAAGTAATGGATGGACATAATCACTTTTTTTGTATTTAGTTTGGCGCGATTGTAAAATAAAAAGAACAGTTGGCCTGGGAATTGGGGGGCCTGGTATTTGGTTTGGGCTCTGTTAGGAGCCCAACTGTCTGAACATCCATTTCTGCAACTATAAAATGATCATCTCTAGGATTCCTTCTAATACTAACAACCTCAGATTTCAAGTGGGGTTCAGGTTCCATTAGGCTGTGAAAATAACTTTGGAGAGTCAAAAACAAAAAAACAAACCAAAAAAAATCCCAAAACTTAAAATTTCATTAACAAGTTGCTTACTTAGGTTGGCCACCTGTAGTAATTTTGAAACAAAAAAGTGCTGCAGAAGTAGTCCTAGTTGTATATCTAATTGCACATGAAATTCCTAGAAGTTGTAATTCCAAACCAAGGCAAAATGGAAAATAAAATAAGGAAACAAAATCAGGTTGTTAGATAAAATAAATACAGGAAAAAAAAATCTATGTGTCTTCCCCATTTAACATAAACTCCTCAAGGAAAGGACATGTCTCTCTTTTTTTAATTAAGAAGGTATTATTTTATAGTGGCATGTTATAATTTCGGAGGAAAGGTAAGGGTTAGAAAAAGATGAGTCCCTACTCAGTTAGTTACTGTGCTGTGTGCTTCATGTATGCTCTCCTGTTATTTCCACTCCAGTTCTCTGAGGCATTATCCCCATTTTACACCTTGCTATAGCTTTGTAGATGATGTTACAAAATCCTCACTGGAAAAAAAATCCTACTTACTCAGTTTTCAAATACTGTCACTCAATATGAAGACGGGTCTTGTGGGGATTAGATTCTGTATGGCCCCAAGGGATCAGACCTAGGAGGAAAAACATGGGGGAGACAGATTTTGGTTCAGACTGTAGGAAGGACTTTTCTGTCAAGGAAGGTCCATATTTGAATGGAGAAGCAACTTCCCTGCTGTAGGAAAGATTTTGGGCCCTAGGCAGCCTCTTGTGAGGCACGTTAGCCAAGAGGATTCACTCATCTAATAAATTTGGTCAGGTTGGATTCCGCTTTTGGCTGCGCTTCAGACTCTGTGACCTTAGGCATATTCTGTAATCTTTCGAAGTTTTAATTTACTAGCCTGTGAGATAGGCATAATTCTCACCTCACAGATTTAATGTGTGTAAAAGCACCAAGCAGCGGTGTTTGGGTGTTCCTACCTTTTTTCCTTTTTGGATTTCTAACTTTTCCCCTGTATAACTACACTGTTTTTAATTTTCAGCTTTTGAGTTAGATAGGTTATTTTTTCCAACATATTGTCATGAATCATTTCAAATGTATAGAAGAGTTAAAATAATTGTACAGTGAGCACCCTTACATCTACCACTAAATTCTACAAGTAACATTTACCGGACTTGCTTTATCCTGTTACTCATGTATCCATCCCTCTATCCCTACAGCAGTCCATCTTATTGTAATGCATTGTAAAGTAAGTTGCAGTCATCAGTATAATTTACTCCTAGACACTTCCGCATGCATGATCATTAACTAGAGGTCAATATTTCTTATAGATCCTTTTTCTTTTCTTTTCTTTCTTTTTTTTTTTTTTTTGCCTTTTGAGGTAAAATTTATATAAACTGAAACACACTTAAATGTTCCATTCTGTGAGTTTGACAAATGTATACACTGGTATAATCCAAACCCCTTGCAAGATATAGGGTCGTATCAGTACCCATGAAAGTTTCCTCACGGCTCTTCCGGTTAATTCCTGTCCTCTTTCCTGTTCAGATGTATTATATTAACATTCAGTAGCCAACTAGCTGTTTCTAATGGAGTATATTTTATATTGTATATGACTTAAAAATACAAGTTCATTTGTATGTAAGGATTAACTAGCTTGATACTAAAAATACTTACGCTAAAACAAGAGTCTCTGAACCCTTTTGATTGTGTACCCTGTTGGTAAAAAAAAATTTGAGCATGCATCCCTAATATGTCTAAGTTTACTTCAAATTATATATACATGTACTTTGTACTATTACATACATTATAAAATAAACAACTAAAGAAACTAAAACGGATGACAGATGATATAGTTTATATTTTAAAATTCTTATTAGCTAAATATTAATAGTAATAGATTAAGTCTATATTTTTAAAGATATTAAATTTTGGAATATTTTTTGCCTGTTTCTTGTGAGATCTGACTAGGTGGTCACAGTTTTTCTGAAGAGATTTTCTGTAATAGAACTGTCAGCTGGACCATTTCCTTGTTTGCTTGTGCTTACATTATTGGTATTATCTTTGCAGGACTCCTTTTAGCCACTTGTTCATTTGGCAAGAGTTCATTTAGAAGTGAATATTCCATAATTTTGCTCAACCAGGCACTCTGAAATGGCAGTAAATCACAGTGTGCCCAAAGTGAATAAATATAACCATATGAATAAGGACACCAGGGTCAATTTATATAGTAAATATTAGTAAAATTAACTAATTTTTAGATAAAAAAAAGTAAGAAACTAAAATAGAAATTGTACTGTTTTCTTCTCACACCCTCCCCCCAAATCGTCGTGTATATCCCCTGAGGTGTGAGCACTCTGTCTGTTACCCCTACTCTGAAAGGTGGAAATAAAAAAGCAAAACAAAACAAAAAAGTTTCAAAACTCTTGTGTTTCAACCAAAGAACTCTTTTTAAATTTAAAAACTTAATATGAGATCTCTCCAGCATTGCTGATCGGTGACTAAATTGATAGGATCACTTTGGAAAACTGGCCCAATCTACTGTAGTTAAACACACGCCTACCTTGTAATTTAGCAGTCTGTTCTAGGCATATACCCGAGAGAAATGAGTGTTTATGTCCACCAGAAGACTTGTACAAGAATGCTCCTGCATGACAGCTTTATTCAAAACAGCAGAAGATTGAAAACAACCCAGATGTCCATCAACAGGAGAATGGCTAAACCAAATTGTAGCATATTCACGCGGTGGAGTCCTGCTTAGCAGTAAAAAGGAGCAAACTACTGATGCCCACAAAAATAGGGATGTATTTCAAAATTTGGGTTTGAGTGAAAAAAGCCAACACAAGAGTACATTCTGTATGACCATCAAAAACAGGCAAAATTGCTAAGTGGTGATCAGTTCATGGTGGGGGGAGGGGGTGTTACAGACTGGGAGGAAGCCCTGTAAATGTTCGTTGTTGTGATCTGGGTGTGTACTTACGTAAAACCCGATCAGACTGCACATTTAAGAAGTGCACAGCATGCTGTGTATAAGTTTTACCTCAGTTTAGAAAATGCATACTTTGTATGAAGTGGGAGAAAATCTGATACTTCAGACTTCAGGGATTGAATTTGACCATTGTTAGCTTTCAGTGAGAATGTTTTTTTTCTTTAAGGCTTCAGTGCTACCAATTTGCATCTTCCTGTTCCCTTGTGACTATCTTAGAAGCTTCATTTACTAGTTCATAGCTTCTCTTTACATTTCTTTTTAGTTCTGCTTTCTGCCTGTCTTTTGTTTAACTGTATTAGAGTCTTTCTAGTCCTTTCATACTAAACCATTGCTCATCACATTTTTGATCTAGCTCTCTGGCTTCTTAACTGATAAAACTTAAGAATAAAGCATTTTACTGCCATTCTAGGACAGCTCGAAGAGCTAAACTCTTAGCTAAACTTTTACTGAGCACCAACTCTATGTAAGGCACTGTGCTAGGTATAGGTTTTCATTTTTCTACCAACAGATTAAATTTGCAGCAATTTAAAAAAATTTAATTAAAGTGTCTCCATACTCTTTATTAATATAAACACTGATTGAGAATCCTTAGTTCTGATCCATAGTACTTTCAGGTTTTTTGCTTTTGACAATAACTACTAAACTGTGAACCTTTATTTCTGGAGAACAGGCTACATAATTTCAGGGAATCACTTGGGACTTAAATTCTTTTTAATCTCAACATAAAGTAAGATGTTTATAATTCCTATTTCTTTGGCATGAGTCCAGAGAAGCCCATCACTGGTTCATTCCTCAGGTAGAGTGGCAGGGTTCATTCAGCCTTTCCCCCAGGGACTATATTCATGTTGCCAAGTACTGGCACATTGTCTCATTTTCTTCTGCTTAACTCTGGGAGCAGATAGGCAACTTACACCCTCATTGTCAATATGTACATTTTTCATTGCTTCCCTTTTAACCAGGTGAATCTGTGTTTCTGGCACATCCCCTTTGCTATGCCCTAATGACTTGTTTCCCTGGGATTTGGAAAATGTTAATTCTCTGAAGTCAGGTTTCTACTGTATGAAATTGTTTTTGGTTCTTTTGGAAAATGACGGATGGTTTAAAATTATATATGACTTTATAAAAAATGTCTATTAGCATAAGGAAAACATGATAAGCTAGTAAATATGGTAAACATAATAGGGGAAGAGCCCAAATGATCCTTTTTATTGGAGAAAGTTATCTTCTGTTGCAGAAGATTGTCCAGATGTTCAATCAGAATCCAGTCTACTGGATGCAGTGATGAGTCCACTGCAAAAAGGCTTCTTAATCACTTAGAGCCTTGCTTACTGAGAGCCTGGTCTGTGAACTGTTACCTGTCGAGGACCAGATAGGCACAGAAATTGAGAGTAAGAATTTAGAAACTTTTTTAAGCAATCTGATAGAGTAACTTTATGTTTGTGAATTTAGTTTTTAAAATGAAGTTTATATTTTATATAACTTTAATTTTATTTTTCTATTTCATCCAGTGTATTTTATAAAAATGTCAGTCTGTAACAAATTAGAAATTTTTAAAAAATGGTCTTTCACCACAGAGTACTGATTATAGAAGATCCTTAAAGGTCAGTAGTATTCCTGGTATCTAAAACAATATGCCCATACTATAAACTTTTTAAAAAGATTTTATTTTGGGGGCGCCTGGATGGCTCAGTTGGTTAAGCATCCAACTCTTGATTTTGGCTCAGGTCATGATTTCAGGGTCATGAGATCAAGCCCTTCATGGCGCTCTGCCTGGGCATGAAGCCTGCTTAAAATTCTGTCTCTCCTTCTCCCTGTGTCCCTCTCTCCCCAACTCTCTGGCTCACTTTCTCTTGCTATCCTAAAAAGAAAAAAACAATTTTAAGTAATATCTACACCCAGTATGTGGCTTGAACTCACAACCCCGAGATTGAGAGTCACTCTCTCCACTGACTGAGTCAGCCAGGTACCCCTGCTCATACTGTAAACTATTTAAACTATCTTTAACTTTATTTAAAAGAGAGAATGGATTGACTTTTATAAATATCTCATCTGTCTAAAAAAGTTTTTATTACATAAGTAATATTCATTGTAGAAAGATACTATCCCTCTCTCTAGTCATAAGCGTCATGAATATGCACCTACATGTGTAAGTACATAATTTTTGTAATATATACAGTTTTGCAGCCTTTTATCCCCACTTAAACACTATATCTTAGATGACTTTCAGTGGCGATGAATATATTCCTATAGCATTATTTGTAATAGTCATCTGGTCATTTATGGTATAGACCTATTTGTTATAAATTATAACCAGTTCCTATTATAGGACATCCAGTTTTATACTATAAAATAATACTCTGGGAAACATGCTTTTAGCTAAATCATTAGTCTCAGGACAAGTCTCTGGGAATTATATTTCTCAGTCAAGCACTGTGTGCATGTTTTAAAACTTTGGATTTATCTTGTCACATTGTCCTCCGGAGAAGTTTTGACTGTCTTACCCAGTAGCAGAATAAGAGAATACCTGTTTCTCACATATTCATTAAAAGTAGAGGATTCAGATTTTTAAAAATATTTGTCAGTTTAATAAATACAAATATTTAATTGAATTTCTTTGCTTACAAGTTAGGCAGAGTGTCATATATGACATATCAAATCATATATCATGTATGTCTTGATTACAAGAAAGGACAAATATCTGATAACGCTACTATAAGGTATATATCCCCATAAGAAAACCAGGACTTAAGAAATTCACCTAAGGTTACACAGTGAGTAAGTGTGTTAATCCCAGACCATTAAAAATGCCACGGGAACATAAGAAATGTGATAACAGAGTAGGTGAAGGGACTGCAGAAGCATTTGGTGGTGTGTAAGAAGACCATATATGTATATATGTCTTACATATACGGTATATTCAGAAGCTGCTGGGAGGCAGGCACTCTCAAGTCAAACATTTATCATATTTTTTTCTCTAGTCTGTATCTCTTTGAAAGCCCTTTGACACAAGGCAGTAAAAACTAAATAAGATAATTAGTTATGCATACAGAGAAAGCAGAGACCCGTTAAAATCAATTCTGAGTGATGGCATGGTGTTGACTTAGTGTAGGTTCTAAAACGTTTATGTGTGAGAGAATACATATACTTTGAACAGCAGGTGGGGCAGTTATGAGAATTACTGGTTCAGTAGAGCCTGGAAGCTAAATCATAAGAACTACTAGCCACACAGCATCTTCCAGTGTTATTTCACTGCCGCTCATATATGTAATCGCTTCTCAGCTGTGTTAGTAAGTGAATTTTTCTATTTTCTTACTAAACAGGAATTTGCTGCAGTTAGTCGGGTAAATAGCCGTATGGTCACAGGAAACCACACAGAGGTAAAAAGAAAGAAATCTAGTAAGTGGTGAGTCTAAGCCTTTAGAAAGATATCCTCCAGATATCTGAGCAAGATTTCCTGTGATGTTGGGAAGAACAATGACACTAGGAGTTAAAAGACATGTACTCCATTCCACCACTGTCTTGGTTTGTCAGGTTTGTGCATCTTTTTTTATAGCCTCTTTGTAAAATAGGGAGGATGATAATTCTTATTCTCTTTACCTTTTTTCCTTGGAATCAAATGTTGAAATGTACATGAAATAAGTTTGCTAATTAAGAATCAGAGACCATATATGTAGTCTGCCTAACTTGTAACCAAAGACATTAATTCAGTTAAATATTTGTGTTTATTAATACCACAACATCATATAGGCCATATACCAAAGATCCGCAGCTAATATTATCCTCACTTGGGAAAAACTGCGAGCTTTTCCCCTAAGGTCAGGAACTCAACAGGGATGTACACTCTCACCACTGTTGTTCAACATAGTACTGGAAGTCCTAGCCTCAGCAGTCAGACAACAAAAAGAAATAAAAGGCATCCATCCAGATCAGCAAGGAAGAAGTCAAACTTTCACTCTTTACAAACGACATGATACTCTGTGTAGAAAACCCGAAAGCCTCCACCAAAAAATGCTAAAACTGCTACATGAGTTTAGCAAAGTCGCGGGATATAAAGTCAACGTATAGAAATTTGTTGCATTTCTATACACCAATAATGAAGCAGCAGAAAGAGAAATCAAGGAATCGATCCCACTTACAATTGCACAGAAAACCATAAGATACTTAGGAGTATACCTAACCAAAGAGCTAAAAGATCTGTACACTGAAAATTGTAGGACATTAATGAAAGAAGTTGAAGAGGACACATAGAAATGGAAAAACATTCCATGCTTCTGGATTAGGAGAAAATATGTTTAAATGTCTATACTACCCAAAGCAATCTACCCATTCAATGCAATCCCGATCAAAGAAACACGAACATTTTTCACAGAACTAGAACAAACAATCCTAAAATTTGTATGGAACCAAAAAAGACCCCAAATAGCAAAGATAATGTTGAAAAAGAAAAGCAAAATAGGAGGCATCATAGTTCCAGACTTCAAGTTGTATTGCAAAGCTGTAGTCATCAGGACAGTATGTACTGGCATGAAAACAAACACATGGATCAATGGAACAGGATAGATAACCTAGAAATGAACCCTCACCTCTGTGGTCAACTGATTTTTGACAAAGCAGGAAAGAATGTCCACCAGAAAAAAAGACCGTCTTTTTTTTTTCTTTTCTTTTCTTTTTAAGATGTATTTATTTATTAGAGAGAGACAGCCAGCGAGAGAGGGAACACAAGCAGGGGGAGTGGGAGAGGAAGAAGCAGGCTCATAGCGGAGGAGCCCGATGCGGGCCTCGATCCCATAACTCCAGGATCACGCCTTGAGCCGAAGGCAGACGCTTAACCGCTGTGCCACCGAGGCGCCCCAAGACTGTCTTTTCAATAGATGGTGTTGGAAAAACTGGACAGCAATATGCAGAAGAAAGAAACTGGACCACTTTCTTACACCAAACACTGAAATAAACTCAAAATGGATGAAAGACTTAAATGTAAGATAGAAAACCATCAAAATCCTAGAGGAGAAAACATGCAGCAACGTCTTTGACCATGGCCGCAGCAACTTCTTACTAGACATGTCTCCGGAGGCAAGGGAAACAAAAGCAAAGATGAACTATTGGGACTTGATCAGGATAAAAAGCTTCTGCGCAGCGAAGCAAACAATCGACAAAACTAAAAGGCAGCCCACAGAATGGGAGAAGATACCTGCAAATGACATCCGATAAGGGGCTAGTGTCCAGAATCTATAAAATTAACACCCAAAAAATAAATAATCCAGTTAAGAAATGGGCAGAAGGCATGAACAGACATTTCTCCAAAGAAGACCTACAAATGGCTAACAGACACACGAAAAAATGCTCAACATCACTTGGCATCAGGAAAATACAAATCAAAATCATAATGAGATACCACCTCATACCTTTCAGAATGGCTAAAATTAACAACTCTGAAAACAGATGTTGGTGAGGAGGTGGAGAAAGGGGAACCCCTTTTACCCTGTTGGTGGGAACACAAACTGGTGCAGCCACTCTGGAAAACAGTATAGAGGTTCTTCAAAAAGTTAAAAAATAGAGCTACCCTACAACCCAGCAATTCACTACTAAGTATTTATCCAAAGGATACAAAAACACTGATTTGAAGGGGCACATGCACCCCAGTGTTTATAGCAACACTATCAGCAGTAGCCAAATTATGGAAAGAGCCCAAATGCCTATCAACTATGAATGGATAAAGAAAGTCATGATCTCAGAGTCCTGGAACGAGCCCGATGCCAGGCACTGCGCTCAGTGGGGAGTCTGCTTCTCCCTTTCACTTTGCCCCTCTCCCTGCTTGTGTTCTCTCTCTCTCTCAAATCTTTTTTAAAAATAAAATCTTGGGGCTCCTGGGTGGCTCAGTCGTTAAACGTCTGCCTTCGGCTCAGGTCACGATCCCAGGGGTCCTGGGATCAAGCCCCACATCGGGCTCCCTGTTCAGCGGGAAGCCTGCTTCTCCCTCTCCCACTCCCCCTGCTTGTGTTCCCTCTCTCGCTGTTTCTCTCTGTCAAATAAATAAAATCTTTAAAAAAAAAAAAAGAAATCTTGCCATTTGCAATGATATGGATGGAACTAGAGTGTGTTATGCTAAGTTAAATAAGTCAGAGAAGGACAAATACCATATGATTTCACTCATAAGTGGAATTAGGAAATAAAACAGATGAACCTAGGGAGGGAAGGAAAAGTAAGATAAAAACAGAGGGAGGCAAACCATAAAAGACTCTATAGAGAACTAATGGTTGTTGGAGGAGAGGTGGGGGGCTGGGCTAGATGAGTAATGGGCATTAAGGAGGGCATTGTGATGAGCACTGGATGTTATATGTAAGTGATGAATCACTGTATTTAACTCCTGAAACCATACTACGCTATATGTTAACTAACTTGAATTTAAATTTTTTTAAAATTGTGTTTATTAAATTTCTATTTGCTCTCCCTTCTTTCTAGTAATCACGTGTTAAGATGTACCTAACAGTTACCTACCAGGAGCACCAAACTCCTTATCATACAGTGGTAGAAACCTAGTGAAGTCTCAGTCCGTGCTTTTGTGGTTGGGCAGGTGTCTTTCAGTAGTTTCCTTGTGATTTTATAATATTGAGTTGGCTCTAGGCTCTGAGCATTGTGGGCTCTTCTCATTGGTACCCCTCCCTCAGATTCCTGCGAGTGGTGGGCCATGTCTGGAGGTTCTAGATAGCTTAAGTATTGGGGGGCAAACTAAACTGGACTGTGTCGGCATACAGAAAGGATCTGCGAGAAAACTCCTCTTCCCACTTGATCACAGACTCTCAAGCTCTGAGTGGACTCTCTGAATCTGATTATAGTCTGTAAGGCTCCCCAGAAGTGGACGTTTTCTGGTTGTCAGAGTGGAGGGGAGTCCATGCTAACAACAAAGTTGCCTCCATGGGGACTGGGAAATTCTTGATAACATAGAATTAACTTCTCAGTTTCTATTGCAAAATATATTTAAGATGAGAGCTGTTAGAAGTGCTGGGTTTGTTAGGTTCAGAAGTAGTTACCAAATGAGTGTCACAGAAGATTCAAAAATTTTTATGTAGGAAGAAATGTCAAAAAATAAACTCATGGTTTTAGATCTGTTTTTCCTTTTTCTTTGTCACCGAAGTAGAACTTTTGTGCAAATGGTGTCTTTAACTGTGGAGGAATTACATATTCAGAGGGAGCAGTATGACAGATCCTTGGTTCATTTTTTTTTTAGAGTTACATATGTTGAATAGTCTGAAAATTAATTCCCTCTAGACCTCTGTTTGACTTTCAAAATGAGACCAACTACTTTCAGACAAGGCATAACTGTTCTTATTTCCCCTCACTGAACTGCTACGTGAGGATTAAGTCAATAATTTTGAAAATATTTAGATCTTGGAAATGAGTCATTGTTGCTGATGGAGTCTGATGCAGTCTAGTCTGGTGGTTTTCAGACTTTTTTTTTTTTAACTATAGTAAGAAATAAAGCCCATAGTAAGAAATAACTACTAATTTCATAAACACATACACGCACATACACCAGTAATAAGTTTTCACCAAATCATACTGTATGTGATACATTCTGAATTATTTTTGTATTTTTATTTTGTATAAAATCAGGTTGCAACCCACTAAATCAGTTTCACTACCTACAGTTTGAAAACCACTGGTCTGGTCTGTTAGGCCAAAGGGAAATTAATCTATGTGAGTTATTATATATGTGTGTATATATGACAGTAGTTGGATTTTTTTTTTTTTAAGATTTTATTTATTTATTTATCTAAGAGAGCACAAACCGGGGGAAGGGGCACTGGGAAAGAGGCAAGCAGACCCCCCGCTGAGCAGGGAGCTCAATTCGAGGACCCAGGGATCAGGACCTGAGCTGAAGGCAGACACTTCACTGACTGAGCCCCCAGTCGCCCCGGCAGTAGTAGGGTTTTTGAGATGAGTTAGCAGTCCTGGGCTTTTTATTCTGCTGTAGCCAAAGTCTTACATGAAGATCACGTAAACATAACGAAAGTTATATTACTTTAGGTCATTTAACCATCCAGGCCAGTATTGCCCTTGATCTCTAAAGACTTCGTATGCAGATCAGTATTTCTGCTCTCATCTTCCTTCTAATCTTTGAACTGCACATGGATCTACAACTCTCTCGAAGCTAATTATAGTTTCATATGTATGCCTCCTTAAGGATATTTCATATATATGCCTCCTTAAGGATATTTCATATATATGCCTCCTTAAGGATATTTCATATGTATGCCTCCTTAAGGATATTTCATATGTATGCCTCCTTAAGGATATTTCATATGTATGCCTCCTTAAGGATATTTCATATATATGCCTCCTTAAGGATATTTCATATGTATGCCTCCTTAAGGATATTTCATATGTATGCCTCCTTAAGGATATTTCATATGTATGCCTCCTTAAGGATATTTCATATGTATGCCTCCTTAAGGATATTTCATATATATGCCTCCTTAAGGATATTTCATATATATGTCTCCTTAAGGATATTTCATATATATGCCTCCTTAAGGATATTTCATATGTATGCCTCCTTAAGGATAATAAGCTCCGTGCGTTTCTTAAGTACCCAGCTACATACACTCTGACTACCATAATGCTCCCTGACTGTTAGTAGTGGGGCTCTGGGGTTTTCTTGGGTTTGTGAGACTAGACTGGAGGTTGTCAGGCTATCCATGACTGAGGATGAGGGGCTTTTGTGAAATGTAGAAGACTTGTATGTGGGGCGTGTGTCGTACCTTCTGAGGTGGGTGTGAAGTCATGGGACTAACACGTTTCTAATGGTTCTCTATTTCCTTTTTAAATCACTTTGTCTAATCAGAAAGAGACTTCCTTGCTGTTATTAGATAGAGCAGCCTCAGTAGAGAGAACCTAATCCTGATAGTAAGGCATTCTTCAATTTCTATAAAAGCTACATTTCTGAAAAGGTATAGTAAACACAGTTAGCGATCTCACATCTGGCTGGTTGACACACAAAATTAGTATACTTCTATCAGAAAATTCTCCCGCTGTACCAAATGGAAGTATCTTGGAACTGAAAGGATACTGTTAGGTTAATCTTGGTGCGCTGCCAGGTATTCAAGAGCTCTGCTTGTTCTCCAGCTCAGTCTTTTGTTGCTGCTGGGGTCCCTGGCCCTACCTTGTACTAGGCCAGGTGGCAGGGGAAAGACAGAGCCTGTGATAGAGTTATGAAATATGATGGTTTCCACTGTTTGTTTTTAATAAGCTCCTTGTCTGGGGCGAGGATTTATTTAGCTACAAGGGATCAGGTAACCCAGAACAAATGTGTCCCTTGTTTTTATACTGTGCTAAGAGCAAATTACAGAAGTAGAGCAGTTCAGTGGGAGTGGGCAGTTTGAGCAGTTTGCTGAAGTGACATGGAGAGGACAGTGATTGAGGACACCTCTTTTGCTCCAGTGCAGTTTCTCATTCAGTGTTACTGTACCTCTGAGTGAGCCCTAGACCTCTCCACTTTCTCTTGCTATGTCCACTGCCCCTGGGCTTCATTCCTTCTTACCCAGATTTAACCTACGTGATTATTTGAACTGTTCCCACTCACATCTCCTTTTTTACTTCGATGCGTTCATCCTAGAAACCCCTTCCTGGGTCATCCTTATAGTCTGCCTTGTCGACTCCAGCAGGTGGCCTACTGCCACCAGCAGGATGTAGACACAGAGACAGGCAGCCCGGGCCTGCTGCAGGATTGCTTTCGTCTAGGTCCTCAACGGCCCTTGGCCATCCATCTTGGGTGTTCCGACACACCTTTACTACTCTCTTCCAACTCAGATGTTTTCCCCTTGTTTTCAGGAAATCATTTTACCTTCATATTCCATATGTTCATTTTCAAGGTGAAATGGAAGAGCAAGAGCTTAGTGGGCCGATGAAGCTATGTCTGCATGTTGCCTCTGTCCCTCAGTAGACAAATGACCTTGGGTAGATTACCTAATATCTTGGCCTCAGTGGACTCTTCTGTAAAATGGAGACAGTAAGGACTTGTTTTCAGGATCATTTCAAGGATTTTGAACATAAACAGCCTGGAGTTTAATGTGATTAAAAAATGTTTGTTTCCCTCCTGTTCACCTCTTCCCTGTCCTCCTTATTAAGACCCTCCTCTCGCTTGATTCCACCCTTTTCCTTCTTGCATTTAACATTCAGTAAATATTTTTGGAATGTTTGCTGTGTCTCAGGTGCTCTGCTAGGTCCTGGGAGTAGAGAAGGGACCTCGGCAGCCTTTTCCCCTCCACTCGCTCTTTCTCTCCTAACCAGAAATAATCCTCTCTCCCATCTTCTAGGCACTGCTCCCTCTGCTTTCCTTGGTAGCCAAGCTTCTTAAATAACTGACCTTACTGTCTTTCTGCCGCTCTCCCAAAGGTCACCGTGATCTCCCAATCTAAAGAACACATTTCAATCCTTATTTTTGCCTCTGTGAAATTTAATACTGCCTTTTAAAAAATTCTCTTCCCTTGACTTCCTTCCTGTATTTCTCTTCTTGAAAGGTTCTTCCACTTCTCTGACTGTGCCTTTGCAGGATCTTCTTTGTCTTCAAGCCACCACTTAATATCTTCTAAACCTCTGTTTCAGGCCCAGACTCAACTATTGTGAGCCTCAAACCCAATCATCCATTTACCGTCTAAACAGCTCCATCTAGCCATCTCTCAGGTACCACAAATTCATTGTCAAACCAGGCTAGCTGCCCCTCCCCACCTAAGTATTTCTATTTCTGTAAAAGATTACTATTCAGCCAGTAACCCCAAAAAACAAAGACCTCAGATTATCCTAGGTGCTCTTGTTCCCTCATCTCCCACATCTTACTGGTCACCTAATGACGTCTACATGGGCCGTGCAAACGCAGGCCTGCTGGTAGTTCAGATAGAGAAAAGTGGTGTGAAATCTGATTCATCACACAGCCCACGGCAAAGTAAGGATGCTAACTGCAAGAGAACCTGAGACATATTCATGTTGTAAGCAGCATATAATTTCAGTAAAATAATAGGATATTAAATTAATATTATTAATTTGGATTTTATTGATGTTACTTTCTTTCTGCTTAATATATAAATTAACTTTGGTTTTATAGTATATGGTTACAGTAGTGCTGTTATGTCTGTGCATGTTTTAGAACGTTATGACAAAATTTTATGACAGCTGAGGGTCTACAAGATTTTGTTCCCTTTAAAAATGATTACAATTGCGCCTTGAACAATGAGGGGGCAGGAGTTAGGGGCACTGACCCCCACAGTCGAAAACCCAAGTATAACTTCTGACTTCCCCAAAACTTAAGGACAGTAGCCTGCTGTTGACCAGAAGCCTTGCCAATAATATAAACAGTTGATTAACACATATGTTTATTCTTACAATAAAGTAAGCTGGAGAAAAAATATTAAGTAAATGATAAGGAAGAGAAAATACATTTACAGTACTGTATTTATTAGAAAAACTTCACATATATATGGGCCCGTGCAGTTCAAAACCATGTTGTTCAAGGGTCAGCTGTGATTTAAGATGCTACAGTTTAAGAGACCTCAGCAAATTAGAATGAACTCTTGACAATGAGGGACCTAGAGATAAAGACATGTAAGGAGATAATCAGGGATTTGAATGTTTAGTCAAAGAAGGAAAGATGTATGTGCTGATAGTGATTTTCAAATATTTAAGGGACTCCTATGAAAAAAGAAATAGGAAGTATGGAGTAGCAAAAAGAGCATATACTCTGGAGCCAAGGTCTGGGTTCAGATGAAGCTCTACCGCTTACTAACTGTGTGATCTTGGGCAAATTACCTCATCTCTCTTAGCCTCTGTTTCCTTTTCTCTAAAGTGGAGTTGGTGTTATCTACCCCCACAGGGTTGGTGAGAGAACTTAGTGCCTGACATGTAGATGAAGCTAAGCAAATACTAGTTTCTTCCTTTCTTTGATAGCTTTTAAAAGGGTGGAACTGGAATTAGGGGATAGAAATTTTGAGGGAACTGCTTTAAAAGTAGGCTTATTGTAGAGAGGAACAATTAAGAGAAAGTCTTAGCATTAGTTACTGAGAGCTTATATGCCGCGACTTCATCGGTGTCATCATGTAACCCGTGCTATTCACAGTAATGCCCCTTCTTCACAGATGAAGAACCTGCAGTTCAGAGAGATTTTAAGTATCTTTCCAAAGATTGCCCAGATGATAAACCTGATCCCTGGCTCCAGAGCCTCCCCCTGAACCACGGCAGCGCCCTCTGTGTTCTATCTCCGGTAGTGCGTGCTCGCTCACCGTTCATTCCAACTCCGGGCACGTTCCCCACACGCGCAGTTTCCAGTCCAGAACATGACAAAGAGTCTACCTTCTAGTGATTTTTCTCTAAGGCGAAAAATAGTTGAAGGCGACAGGAAGTGCTAATGGTGGTGCAGGTGGTTTTGTATAGAATGTTCAGGGAAAGCGTCTGATAAGATGGCATTTGAACAGAGAACTGAAGGAAGAGAGGAAGCCCTGTGGATATTCATTTTAGGCAGAGAAGAGCAAGTTTCTCATCATTAATCTTTTTATTAATAATTATTCTTAATTTTCACTTACTTGTTTTTCTAGATTGACTTTAGAAATACCTTGAGGTTCAAGGGAAATCTCAATGGAATTTTGGTTTGGAGTGAATTAAATTGTAAATTGATAGGAGAAATGACCCTTTTTCCAATATTGAAACATTCCTGCCAGAGGCATGGAATGTTTCCATTTATTTTTCTATCTCAAGTAGAGTTTTGTTGTTTTCTTCCTAAAGGATCCACACATTTTTAAAAAATTACTGGGTGTTGTTTCCTGTTGCTGATGCTTTTATAAGTGGAATTTGAGTAGCTCAGAACAAACACCTTGGTGTCACCCCCAACAGTGTAGTTTTTCTCCCACACCTAGTGTGCTGGCAAATCCTGTTAATTCCAACTTCAAAGTATATGCAGAATCCCAAAACTTCCACAGCCACCACCCTTATCGAAGCCACTGTTGTCTCTTAAATGTATTATTTGAGTCGATTTCTAGCTGGTCTCCCTTTCCATTCTTGCCCTTGGAAGGTCTGTTCTTAGCAGTGTGGGCGTTTTACTCTGTTAAAACGGAGTGTACATGCAGCCCCCTCTCTTCCAGTCCAGCCTGGGGCCTCCTCCCTGCTCCTTAGTGTGCGAGTCATGCTTCTGCCCCAGGGACTTTGCTTAGGCTCTTCCTCCACATCCCCCCCAGACCTCTTCCAAGTCTCTATTCCGGTGTCACATTTCAACGAGAAAACTTTACCATCCGGTTTAAAATCACAACCCCATCTTCATCCTTGGCTCTAATTTTGTATAGCCCTTTATTTACATTCTTATGTACTAAATAATTTATTTAATAGAGTTATTTTCTATTTATTTTGCCCCTTGTTTGTCGGTGTATCATTAACACCTATAACAGTGCCTGGCTCACAAAAAACTAAATATTTGTTGAAGGACTAAGTTCAGTCTTTTCCTTTTATATTTTCAACCTGGTCTCTGGTGATACGTGCCAGAGCTTTTTATTTTTACTTATTTGTCATCCTGCTGTACTTTATTTTTTTAAAAAGGATTTATTGTAGGGAGCAAATGGGGAGAGGGCTAGAGGGAGAGAGAATCCTAAAGCAGGCTCCCTGCTGAGTGTGGAGCCTGACATAGGGCTCGATCCTAGGACCCTGAGATCATGACCTGAGCCGGAATCAAGAGTCGGCCGCATAACCAACCTGAGTCACCCAGGCACCCCATTCTGCTATACTTTAATTCTGTTTTTCTAGTGATATACTTTTTCTTAAATTGCCTGCAAATAATGATTCTTTTATCTTTTCTACTTCAATATTTGTTGGAAGGTGGGGTGGGAATTCTCTTAATATATTAACTAGAACTTTAAGAACATTGTTAAGCATTGGAGATAATTGACATCCTTGTCTCCTTGATTTTTAGGAATATGTCTTATTATTCATATGATTTTGTCTGGTTTTCAGATAGCTAGTCTTTATCATGTTGAAATATTCTTTTATTCCTGTTTTTCTAGAAATTCTTATAAAGAAGTTAAATTTTGTCAGATGCCTTTTTTACCATCCATTGTAATAATTATAAAGCTTTCTCTTTTAGCCCTTATATTGATTATATAAACAGATGTTAAATGTTAAATTGTACTTGCATACCTGGAATTTACCTTACTCATATATATATACTCAGCACGTGTTCCTTTTTTGTTGAGATATAATTCAGATAGCATAAAATTCACCCTTTTAAGTTATGTAATTCAGTGGTTTTTATTACATTCACAAGGTTGTACAACCATTATCACTAATTCCAGAACATTTCATCACTCCAAAAGGAAACCCTGTATTCATGAAGCAGTCACTCCCTATCTACCCATACCCCTGCCAATCACAAATCTACTTTATCTCTATGAATTTCCTTATTCTGGACATTTCATTTAAATGGAATCATAGAATATGTGGCCTTTTGTGTCTGGTTTCTTTCACTTAGCATCATGTTTATTCATATTTCATCCATGTAGAGCAAATATCAGTACTTCATTCCTTTTCATAGCTGAATAACATTCCACTGTGTGGATATTCCACATTTCTTTCTTTCATTCTCTTTTTTTTTTTTTTTTTTTAAGATTTTTTTATTTATTTATCAGAGAGAGAGCACAAGCAGGGGGAGCAGCAGGCAGAGCAGGCAGAGGAAGAAGCAGGTTCCCTGCTGAGCAAGGAGCCCGATGGGGGACTCAATCCTAAGACCCTGGGATCATGACCTGAGCTGAAGGCAGACACTTAACCAACTGAGCCACCCAGGCGTCTTGATAGTCCACATTTCTTAAAATAACTCATCAGTTGATGGGTGTTTGGAAACTGGTTGTTTCCACTTTTGGCTGTTATGAATAATGCTGCAGTGAACAATCATGTAACAGTTTGTTATGTGGACTTAGTGTTTTCAGTCTCTTGGGTATATACCTAGAAATGGAATTGCTGGGTCATATTATTACTCTTTGTTTGAAAAATTGCTGGAGTCTTTTCCAGTGCTGCTAACTACTTTGTTTCCAGTAGCCTAATTGCCCTGGGTGAACCTCTAGTACAGTGTTGACAAGAAATGATGGGAGTGAATGTCCTCTTCTTGTTCCTGATCTTATGGGATAAGTTTTTACTCTTTCACCATTAAGTATGATGTTAGCTAAGGTTTTTTTATAGATGCCCTTTATCAGCTTGAGGGTATTTCCTTCTGTTCCCAGTTGGTCAAATGTTTTGTTTTTTGTTTTTTTTAAAGATTTTATTTATTTATGTGACAGAGAGACAGCCAGTGAGAGAGGGAACACAGCAGGGGAGTGGGAGAGGAAGAAGCAGGCTCCCAGCGGAGGAGCCTGATGTGGGACTCGATCCCGGAACTCCAGGATCACGCCCTGAGCCGAAGGCAGACGCTTTAACGACTGCGCTACCCAGGCGCCCCCCAGTTGGTCAAATGTTATCATGAAAGGATGTTGGATCTTTTCAAATGTTTTTCCTGCATCTATTGAGATTATCATGTGGTCTTTGTCTTTGGTTCTGTTAATATGGTATATTGTATTGATTGATTTTGATATGTTGAACCAACCTTGCATTCCTAGGATGAAGTCTCTGGGTTATGGTACATAATTTTTTAAAAAATCAGAACCAGTTTTATTAAAGAAGTTTGAGTCATTTCCTTCCCTATCATTCTAGGTTTCCCAATCTGCCAGCACACATGGGTGGTACACATGAAATTGAATACAAGTTGACCCTTCTTATATGTTGTTTCATGAACGTGAAACCCAGTAACAGTGCTAACCCATTAATCTTTAAAGTGTCCTTTTTTATTAGATGTCTCTCCTTGTCAGTGAATCAGTGTCTACCTCATTCTCCTCTGTTCAATAGAATTAAATGCTTTCCCTATTCCGAATAATGTCTTTACAAACTGGTCTTCTATTTTGGTCTTTCTTCCTACAGGTGAGTTTATTTCCTCCACTTCTTAAGATGATTTGGTTCAGTTTCTTTGTTTTGTAATGTTCTGTTGTGTTGGAGCTGGTTCTTGTTTTAGCCAATTTGATTATTTTCCTTACTGTCACTTTTTAGCTTATGTTCTAAAATTCTTTCCATAAGCAGCATAACGTGCTTGGTGGTTTTTTGTTTGGTTTTTTTTTGAAGTATAGTTAGCATACAATGTTACATTAGTTTCAGGTGTATGACAGTGATTCTGCAATCCTGTATATTGTGCTGTGCTGGCCATTATAAATGTAGTCACCATCTGTCACCTTACGGTGTTAATACAGTATTATTGACTATTCCCCTGTGCTGCACTTTTTGTCCCTGTGATTTATTTATTTTATAACTGGAAGTGTATATCTCTTAATTCCCTTCACTTATTTCATCTATCACCTATTTCATCTATCCCCCCAACCCTGTCCCCTCTTGCAACCACCAGTTTGCTGTCTGTATTTAAGATTGTTTCTGTTTTGTTTGTTTTGGTTTTTGGATTCCACATTTGTCTTTCTCTGACTTATTTCACTTAGCATACTAAGTATACCCTCTAGATCCATCCATGTTATTGCAAATAGCAAGATTTTATCCTTTTTTATGGCTGAGTAATAATTGTATATGTGTATCACATCTTCTTTATCCATTCGTCTACTGATGGACACTTAGGTTGCTTGCATAACTTGGCTAATATAAATAATGCTACAGTAAATACAAGAGTGCATGTATCTTACTGAACTTCGTTTTATTTAGTTAAATACCCAGTAGTATAATTACTGGAGTCATAGGGTATTTCTATTTTTAATTTTTTGAGGAACCTCCATACTGTTTTCCCATGGTGATTACACCAATTTACATTCCCACCAACAGTACATGAGGGTTCCCTTTTCCGACATCCTTGCCAACACTTGTTACTTCTTGTCTTCTTGATATAGCCATTCTAGCAGGTATGAGGTGATATCTCATTGTGATTTTGATTTGCATTTCCCTAATGATTAGTGATGTTGAGCATCTTTTCATGTGTCTGTTGGCCATCTGTATGTCTTCTTTGGAAAAATGTCTATTTGTGTCCTCTGCTGACTTTTTAATCAGATTTTGGGGGGGGGGGCTGTTGAGTTGTATAAGTTGTTTGTGTATTTTGGATATTAACCTCTTATTGCGTGTATCATTTCAAATATACCTTCTCCTATTCAGTAAATTGCCTTCTTAATTTGCTGATGGTTTCCTTCTCTGAAAGCTTTTTATTTTGGTGTAGTCTCAGTAGTTTATTTTTAGTTTTTGTTTCCCTTGCCTAAGGAGACATACCTAGAGAAATGTTGCTAAGGCCAGTGTTCAAGAGATGACTGCCTGTGTTTTCTTTTAGAAGTTTTATGGTTTCAGGTCTCACATTTAGGTTTTTAACCCATTTTGAGTTTATTTTTGTGTATGGTATAAGAAAGTGGTCCGGTTTCATTCTTTTGCATGTAGCTGTCCAGTTTTCCCATCATCATTTATTGAGGGGACTCTCTTTTACCCATTTTATACTCTAGCTTCCTTGGTCGTAGTTAATTGATCATATAAGCATGGGTTTATTTCTGGACTCTCTGTTCTGTTAAACTGATCTGTATGTCTATTTTAGTGCCAGTGCCATACTGTTTTGATTACTGTAGCTTTATAGTATTTCTTGAAATGTAGGATTGTGTTACCTCCAGCTTTGTTCTTCTATTTCAAGATTGCTCTGGCTATTTGGGGTCTTTTTGGTTCCATACAAATTTTAGAGTTATTCTAGTTCTGTGGGAAATGCCACTGGTATTTTGAAAGAGATTCATTGAATCTGTACATTTCTTTGGGCAGTTATGGACATTTTAACAATATTAATTCCTCCAGTCCATGAATACAGTATATCTTTCAATTTGCGTTGTCTTCAGTTTTTTTCCTCAGTGTTTTATAGTTCTCACAGTACAGGCCTTTTCACCACCTTGGTTAAATTTATTTCTAGGTATTTTATTTTTGGTGCAAATGTAAATGGGACTGTTAATCTCTCTTTCTGGTATTAGTATATTATTAGTAGTATATGGAAACACAACAGATATTTCTGTATATTAATTTTGAACCCTACAACTTAACTGAATCATTTATTCTAGTAGTTTTTTGATGGAGTCTCTAGGGTTTTCTATATATAATATGTCATCTGCAGATAGTGACAGTTTTACTTACTTTTTACCAATTTGGATGCCTTTTATTCTTTATCTCATCTGATTGCTGCTACGACATTCGGTACTGTGTTGACTAGACGTGGTGAGCATGGACATCCTTCTCTTTTTCCTGATCTTAGAGAAAAGCTCTGTTTTTCACCATTGGGTATTACATTAGTTGTGAGTTGTCACGTGTGGCCTTTATTATGTTGAGGTATGTTCCCTCTAAAGCCACTCCGTTGACAGTTTTTATCATGAATGGATGTTGGGTTTTTCTGTATTGAGATGATCATACGGTTTTTATCCTTCCTTTTGTTAGTGTAATATATCACATTGCAGATATTGAACCATTCTCGCATCCCTGGAATGAATCCCACTTGATTGTGGTGAATGATCCTTTTAAAGTATTGTTGAATTTAGTTTGTTAATATTTTGTTGGAGATTTTTGCGTCTGTGTTCATCAGGGATGTTGGCCTGTAGTGGCGTTTTTTGTTGCGTATGTATTTGTTTTTGTAATGTCTTTGTCTGGTTTTAGTATCATGGAATGAATTTGGAAGCTTTCCTTTCTCTCCTATTTTTTGGAATAGTTTGAGAAGAAAAAGTATTGGTTCTTCTTTAAATGTTTGGTAGAGTTGAACTGTGAAGCCATCTGGTCCTGGACTTGTGTTTGTTGGCAGTGTTTTGATTACCAATTCAATTTAGTTACTAGTAATTGCTGTGTTCAGATTGTGTCTTCCTGATTCAGTTTTGGAAGATTGTATGTTTCTAGGAATGTGTCTATTTCTTGTATGTTGTTCAGTTTGTTGACATATCATTTTCATAGTAATCTCTTATAACCCTTTGTATTTCAGTGATGTTGGTTGTTGCTTCTCTTTCATTTCTGACTTTATTTATTTGAGTCCTGTCTCTTTTTTTTCTTGATGAATCTGGCTAAAGATTTATCAGTTCTATTTTTTTCAAAGAATCAGCTCATGGTTTCATTGCTCTATTCTCCTCTTGTTGTTGTTGTTAGTCTCTATTTTGTTTATTTCTGCTCTGATCTTTATTTCCTACAGGGGGTTTGTTTATTCTTTCTCTAGTTCTTTAGGTGTATGGTTAGATTGTTTGAGATTTTTCTTGCTACTTGAGGTAGTCTTATATTGCTATAAATTTCTCTCTTAGAACTGCTTTTGCTGCTTCCCAAAGATTTTGGACTGTTGTGTTTTCACTTTCATCTGTCTCCCTGTATTTTTTATTTCATCTTTGATTTCTTTATTGACCCACTGGTTCTTTAGTGTAGTGTATTGTTTAGCCTCCACGTGGTTTTTTTCCTTTTTTTTTCTCCTTGTAATTGACTTCTAGTTTCATACCATTGTGGTCAGAAAAGATGCTTGATAGGATTTCAATGTCTTCTTAAATATATTGAGACTTGTTTTGTGGCCTAACATGTGATCTGTCCTGGAGAATGTTCCGTGTGCACTTGAAAAGAATGTGTATTCTGCTGTTTTGAAATGGAATGTTCTGTATATATATATTAGTCCATCAGGTCTAATGGGTCATTCAAAGCCACTGTTTCCTTATTGATTTTCTGTGTGGATGATCTGTCTGTTGGTGTAAGTGGGGCATAATTCTTTTTATGTTGCTGGATTCAGTTTGCTAATTGGTATTTTCTTGAAGATTTTTGCATCTTAATCATGAGTGGTATTACCTATAGTTTTGTTTTCTTGTGATGTCTGTGTCTGGTTTTGATATTAGGACTATTGCCCCCCCCCAAATGATTCGGGGAATGTTTCTTGTCTATATTTTGAAAATTTATTTCTGTATTATTTATGACAGAACTATGTAGTCTTATTCATCAGAGAGAGATAACACTGCATCCTAAATGAAGCTTACCTTACATTTTGTTCTATTGCTCTTTCATTCCCTGCAAACAATATTGAAGTCTTTAATGAAGAGTTAAATGATAGTACCTCCTGAGACAAGATTTAAGATGACTTCCAGTGTTGTTGTTACATTGTTGTTATGTTGTTATTTGGGAGGGATGGATAAGAGAACTAAAATGCATTAATGTTTTTGATCGAGTGACTTGCTTGGGATTACAGAGCAGATTAATGGAAAGAGCTCTAAAATCTGTTGCCCTCTTTACTTACCTTCATGGGATGGGAGGAAGAAGAAAAGGACATATGGAATTCACACTATTTTGACAGGGAGAAACCTGATTTAATTTCAAAAGTTAAAAGTGCAGGTAAGGAAAGGAGCAAAACCAGACTTGGGATGAGCTATTTGTGTGTTTATCATTTTTTTCCTTTTTAATTGTGGCAAAATATACATAACATAAAATTTACCATCTTAACTATTTTTAAGTGTGTAATTCAGTAGTATTAAGTATATTCCCATTGTTGTGCAACCATAACCACCATCCCTCTGACACTCCTCTCATCTCACAAAAGTGAAACTCTGTACCCATTAGACAGTAACTCCTCACCACCCTATCCGCCCCCCTCCCCCCGCCAAACCCCTGGCAACCACTGTTCTACTTTCTGGCTCTATAAATTTGAGTGCTCTAAGTACCTCATATAAGTGGAATCATACAGTACTTGTCTTCTTGTGACTGGCTTGTTTCACTACCATGATATCCTCGTGGTTCATCCATGCTTATAGCATTGGTCAGAATTTCTACCTTTTTAAGGCTAAATAATATTTCATTATAGGTATATACCACATTTTGTTTATCCATTCATCCATTGATAAAAACCTGGTTGCTTCCACTTTTTAGCTATAATAAATAATGTGGCTATAAACATAAGCATACAGATGTGTCTTTGAGACCCTGCTTTTAATTCTTTTGGGTATGTGTCCAGAAGTGGAACTGCTAGATTATATGATAATTCTATTTTTAATTTTTTGAGGGAATGCCATAGGGACTTTTTTCACAGGAACTATACCATTTTACATTCTCACCAACAGTGCACAAAAGTTCTAGTTTCTCCATATCTTTGCCAACACTTGTTACTTTCTGGATTTTTTTAATTAAGATTTTATTTATTTATTTGTCAGAGATACAGCACACAAGCAGGGGGAGCGGCATACAGAGGGAGAAGCAGGCTCCCCACGAAGCAAGGAGCTAGATGCAGAACTCGATTCCAGGACCCCCGGATCTTGACCTGAGCCAAAGGCAGACACTTAACCGACTGAGCCACCCAGGCATCCTGGATTTTTTTTTTTTTTTTTTTTTATAGTAGCCATCCTAATGGGTGTGAGGTGGCATCTGTCCTTGTGGTTTTGATTTGCATTTCCCTGGTGATTAGTGGTTTTGAGCATCTTTTCATGTGCTTATTGGCTATTTGTATATCTTTGGAGAAATATCTGTTCAAGTTCTTTGCCCATTTTTTAATTAGGTCATTTTTTGTTTTTGAGTTGTAGGAGTTCTTTATATACTCTGGATGTTAACTACTTATCAGAGACATGATTTGCAAATATTTTCTCCTATTGTGTGGGTTGCCTCTTTATTCTGTTGATTGTTGTGCTTATTGTAATTTGTTTAAATGAGCAAAGAACACCTCTGAAAGAGGTGTTTTCAAGACAGTGAGATTCTATGGTAGCATGTTTAGGAAAGGCAAGAGCTAAGAGATAAGGTACTAGGGTCATTGTGATCTGTGTAATCATATACATAGACTGGGACAAGAGCGGAAGTTACTGACAGATGAAAAGTTAAGACTGAAGGTGAATGAACCTACCTTGTTTGTCTAGGCTTAGCCTTAGATGAGGCAGATGGATAGAACTGAGAACAAGGGAAACAAGATAGTGTTTAAAAAATAGCTGTGACTGATGAGTTTTTGCACAGATAAGGTAGTCAGGATGGTTCAGCTAAGTCACCACCTTTATTTGTCAAAAACGATCATAGTTTAAGACTAAATATGGTTTATGGAGCGCCTGGCTGGCTCAGTCGGTAGAGCACACAACACTTGATCTCAGGGTCGTGAGTTCAAGCCCTACATTGGGTGTGGAGCCTACTAAATTTTTTTTAAAAAGTCTAAATATGGTTTAATTTTGTTTTATACTGAGAATTATTGAAATTTTCATGGGTGAATTTCATCCCTGAGGCAGAAACTGAAGGAAGGAGTCTTTGAGAAAATTATCCAAAAAGTATTGTATTTTCTGGACACTATTGTGACAGGAACTAAGTCGTGTTGTCTACTTGTAGAACTATAACAATTTGCTCATTGTGTTTTGTTTCATTCTTATTTTATGGGCAATTACACTGAAACATCAAAAGTTAATGTTAGTTTCCTCATGAGTGTACTCGCCATTGTCTGCTCTTCGCTGTGACATAGATTGCCGTTTTCTTCCTATGGCCTGCCTTCTATTAACTAAATATTTGTTTAGCAACCCTGTCAGGAACACATGTCCATCAAAGTTCTTTTTTTGTTTTGTTCTTTGCTTTTGTTTTTTATTTTCACATTGATGTTTTTGGCAGAAAGACAAACTGTCTTCACATTTTTATCCTTAAAAAGAGATAGATTACAGTAGGATGCATTTTTAACAGATGATTCTAAACCCTTACAATCATAACGCTACTATAGGTTAAGTTTTTGAGGCATTTGATGAATTATCATACTTGTACATTGATGCAATGATTTTACCTTTTGACTGGTATCAGGAGTCGAGAGCCCACATTCCTTTCCAGAGGCGTTCAGGGTTAATTGCTGCTGTCCTAGATTTAAAAGCGTGTTTCTTCCTTCAGCCTTTCTGCTGTTTCTTTCCTCTCCCCAGGCTTTTTAAGAGTCCTTTCGTGCAATGCCTTATGATTGTCCAAAGCCCTTCTTTCTGGTAGTGTACTACATTTGTGTTTCTCAAATGCTTTTTCCAGTGAAGAAAAACAGTATGTATATAGTGAGTCTTAAATAAAAAGGCCAGAGTAGAGAGTACATAGACACCCCAAACAGCAAGCAGAATCAGTGTTGCAGAACATAAATTAGCCAAATAGAAGACAGACTCTGCGGAACATATCTAGAAAGCAAAAGAAGTGGTTAAAGACAAATGAAAGAGATGATAATTAAGCGTCAAATACATTTCAAAGAGAGTTAGCTTGCAAACAACATGGACTCTAGCAGAAGACAGGACAGATCAAAACTGATTATCAGAATTATAATGAAACTTTCTAGACTTTAACAGGAAAAAAAAAACACACAACCCTAACATTGGAGATACGTAAGGCTTGCCACATTTTGGATTCCAGGACATACTTTGGTCAAAGTCTTAAATCTTATATTAAACTTGTAATTCGGTGTGCTTTTAATCAAGCAGTGGCATGGAAACAGTATATTAGCTTGTTGAGATTCACAATAAAAACTGTGTTGAGATTTTGATTGGATTTGAATTATATCCGTTGGTTAATATGAGAAAATTGGTATCTTATAATATTGAGGTGTCTAGTGTATGAATGTGGTCTATTTCTCCATTTATTTGGTCTGGCTTAAATGTTTTTGAATTGCTTTATAATTTTCTGTACACATCTCTTTTTAGATATATTCTTAGGTGTCTTTTACTTTCTGCTGCTGTTATAAATGTGTGTATGTTTCTGAATGATGTTTTCTTTTTGTTGCTATCCTTTAAAATGTATGTGGAAGGGTGGAAAGCCAAGACAAGATGTTTCTAAATAGGAATAACACAGTGGGACTTAGCCTACCAGATATCAAAATGTAGAATTCTTCAAATGGTAATTAATAGTAAATTAAGACAGTGTTTGTCTCAGGGAGAGATGTGTTAAAACAGTAGGACAGAAAGATTACTTAGAAACTGGTACACAGATTTATGGAACCATGATAAGTGACAAAGGTGGCATTGCAGATGGGGGAAGGGGATGTAGAGAGACTATCATGAGTTAAATATCTGTGTGTATTAACGATATAGTTTCCATATGAAATTAGACCCCTGTTCTATACAGTATACAAAAATCATTTCTACATAGATGAAGGTGTGAAAAGCTTTTAGGGCATATGGGAAATATATTATGTCCCTAGAATAGGGAAGAATTTACTGTCAAGACACAGAAAGAACTATCCATGAAAGTAAAGATTAATAAATTTGAGTATATTAAAATCAAGTGCTGTGTTCAACAAAAAAAGGACTTGAAAATATAAGCCACATACTGGGAGAAGATGCTTGCTACCCACAGAACCAATAAAGCTTTAATATACAGAATTTATCGGTAAGAAAAAGACAATAGGAAAATGGGCAAAACAGCGTGAATAGCCGTTTCATAGAAGAAATACATAAGGCTTATAAATTTATGAAAAGATGCTTGACCTTCGTAGTAATTAGGGAAATACAAATTAATATCATTGAGATTACCAAAATTAAGAGATTTGCCAGTATCATGTATTGGAGAGGATGTGAATCAACAGGAACTCTTGTACACCACTGAAAGAACATAAGTTGGTCCAGCCACTTTGAAAAACAATTTAACTGTTATAAAGTTGAATTTTGCATACTTTCTGACTCAACATTTCTTTCTTTCTCTCCCTTCCTTCCTTCCTTCCTTCCTCCCTTCCTTCCTTCCTCCATCCCTCCTTCCTTCTTTCCTTCCTCCATGCTCAGCATGGAGCCCAACGCAGGGCCCGATTTCATGACCCTAAGATCAAGACCTGAGCTGAGATCAGGAGTCAGACCTTTAATGGACTGAGCCACCCGGGTCCACTGACTCAGCATTTCTAATCCTAGTTATACACCCTGGAAAAATGTAAACATATGCACTAGAAGATGTATACGAGAATATTCACACCAGCACGATTCATAATGGCAAGAAGAAACTTAGAAATAACCCAAATGTCTTTGGACAAAAAATGGAAAATGAAGTTGTGGTATATTGACATAAAATATTGCACACCATTAAAAACAAATCAACTACTGCTATTACGTACATTGGTTGCTTTCAGCGTAGTCAGGCTAGTTTTACAATGATCAGGGTCAAAAAGTAAATAATAAAACAACATTTACTCATTGGTTAAAAAAAAAAAAAAAAACAACTTACTGAATTCCTGTTATGTGCCAGACAGCATTTTGGGTGCTAAGGATTTAGTAGTGAAGAAGGTAGACAAATTTCCTGTCCTCATGAAACTTACATTTTAGTTTAGAGGGGGACAGATAAATAAGTAAGCAAAGCAGTATGTAATTAATATAATTCATAAAAGCTGTGGAAAAAGATAAAGCAAGATAAGAGGACAGCATATAATTTGATGGGGTGTGTGTGTATGCTTCTGCAGATGAAGGAAGGGTTTTTTGAAAATGTAACATTTGAAAGGAGTTGAATGTCCTATGGGAGAGAGTGTTACCACTTTCTGGGGGGAAAGTAGGAATGAGCCTGGCATTTATAACGAAGACCAAGAAGGCAAATGAGTCTGTTACGGAATGAGCCAGGACTAGGGGAAGAGGGCAGGAGAGGAGTTCAAGGGGGTAGACAAAATTCATATCATGTAGGGTCTTACAGTTTTAGTAATAAGTTTAGGATCTTAAAAAATATGAAAAAGTCATCGGAGAATTTGGGGTAGAATGATATATCAAATCTGACTTATGTTTAGGGTCTGAAGAACTGATTGTTGGGGGCAGAGGTGGGGGGGCCCAGTTAGGAAGGTTTTGTTGAAGTGTAAACATTAGATGATGGTAGGGTAGACCAGAGGGGACCGCAACAAATACACAAGGAAGTGGCTAGTTTGATGATATATTTGGGGGGTATAATTGAAACGACTCAGTGTTAGATGAAATATATCTTATGGGAGAGAAATAAATCAATAAAGACTTCTAGCTTTCTCCTGGGAGCAGCTAGTTGGACAGTAATGCCATTTACTCACCTGAGGAATACTGAAGTATAAGCAGGTTAGGCCATAAGATTAAGAGTTTGTTCTTAGACCCCTTGAATTTGAGATACCTGTGAGACACCCAAGTACGTGAGAGTGAAGCCCTTAGAAGGGAGATCTGGAGTTCAAGGGAGTAGAAATATGAGATTCATCAGCATACAGATGGCATTCAAAACCTTGGAGTCCAAAGAGGCCACTGATGGGGTAAGTGAAGATAGAGGAGCTAGGAAAGGAGACTACTGAGAAGTGGATTGGGGGGGAAGGGGGAAGTTCCAGGAGACGTGGTGTCTGCGAACTCAAAAGAAGAAAATGTGTCAGTAGACATATAATATAATGGAAAAATATAAAAATATATTTGCAATAGAAATTACAGATATCCGGTTAATATATCACAAATGAATTAGTAAAAAGACAGACTTGCGTTAAAGAAATGCAAAAATGATATGAATAGGCAGTTCACTGAAGGGTGAGTCCTAATGGCCAGTACACCTATGAAAAGATGCTTAACCTCATCATTAAATAGGGAAATGCAAACTTAAAAGAGCAATAATACCTAATGCTGTCAAAGATCGGAAGGGAGGTCATTTTCATACCTTAGTGGAAATGTGAGTTATTACATCCTTTTTTGAAAGCAGCCTGGCAATATCTATTAAAATGAAAAATATCTCTAATTTATGATCCAACAATTTCACTCCTAGAAATCTGTCTCCTGGAAGTAGAAGCAGCAGTGCATGAAAATCTAAGTGTGTTTACTGTTGCCTCTTCAAAGGGCAGAAACACTGAAAACAGGGCAAATGCCCATCCCTCAGGGAAAAGTTGAATAATTTTCGGTTATCCAGTCATTGGATTATTATGCAACCGGTTGAAGTCAAGGACCTTTCATGATGCAGACAATTTTACAAAATATGATTCCCTATGTGTACCCTTGTGAAACACAGTCGTCTCCCTCTTTCCAGAAAACTTCTGCCTGTGTATACAACATTTGTATATATACGAAGGTGGAGAAAGCATAGTTCTACAAAATGCTTGTCTGGGGATAAGTAAATCTGAGGGAGGTTGTGGAGGTAAGGCTCTACTCATTCATTCACTCAGTAAACACACATCTCTATTTAAAAGAAAAAGGATCCCCAGGATAAAACAGCTTCTGTGATATATCCCATTTATGTAAACTACATGTGCCTATATATAAAGACGTGAAAAGATAGTCACCAAAATTATAATCCTGAAGTATAATTAACTTTTTAAAATAAAATGCTAAATTGGGGTGTACTTGTCACCACTTTTTTCTCAGTTCAACGCTGGTTCAAATGGAGAATCTTGATATTGACCAGATAAATTCCATTTTCAAGAGAATAATTTTAATTTTTTTTGTAAGAATAATTTTTAAATAAATTTACAGGATTAGTACCATTTTAATGCTCTTCATTAACTTCTATTTCAACATTCATTTTCCTCTTGTTTTCTTAGCTTTCAGTCTTTAACTAGCAGTTTGTTTTGGGTATGAACTAAGAAAAAAATTAGAACAGATTAGTGGTCAAACCCACAAGTAACTAGCTGTGTTCAACTGAGTGAAAACCTCACTGAATATCTAAATCATGAACGCAGTTATCTAATATTTACTGCACGTATTTGTTCAGTAGGTATAAAGAGACTCATATACTGTTCAGTTTTATAGACAAAATATCTAAATTATGATATTTATTGATTTTTTTAACATTAGATATTATATACTTTTTTAAAAAATTTGATTATAGTTCACATGCAACGTTACGTTAGTTTCAGGTGCACAACATCGTAGTTTGACAACTCTGTACCTGATGTGGGGCTCAGCACGAGTGCAGCTGCCACCTGTCACCATGTAGCTCTATTACAGTGCCGCTGACTTTATTCTCTGTGCTATCCTTTTTATTCCTGTGACTTACTCATCCCATAACCAGAAGCCTGGACCTCCTACTCCCCTTCACCCATTCTACCCGTCCCCTCACTCCCTTCCCTCTGGCAAGCGTAAGTTTGTCCTCTGTATTAGTCTGATTCTGCGGTTTATTCATTTGTTTTTAAGATTCCACATATAAGTGAAATCATACAGTATTTGTTTTTCTCTGACTTACTTTACTTAGCGTAATACCCTGTAGTCTATCCATGTTGTCACAAGTGGCAAGATCTCATTCTTCTGATGGCTGAGTAATATTCCATTGTGCCTGTATACTGTCTCTTCATGCATTCATCTATCAGAAGACACTCGAGTTGCTTCCATACCTTGGCTATTGTAAGTTATGCTGCAGTAAACACAGGGGTGCATATATCTTTTCAAATTAGTGCTCTCATTTTCTATGGGTAAATAACCAGCAGTGGAATTACTGGATCATATGGTAGTTCTATTTTTAATTTTTTGGGGAACCTTCATACTGTTTTCAACAGTGGCTGCACCAGTTTGCATTCTCACTAACAGTGAACAAGAGTTCCTCTTCCTTCACATCTTTGCTAATACTTGTTATGTCTTATCTTTTTGGATTCTGGCCATTCTGACAGGTGTTAAGTATATTTATTGATTTTTAAATTGAAATTAATGTGGACATCATGACTGTCATTAATTATGTGAACTTCTCAGAGCACCATGGGAACCTTGGGTTGGGAAACTACCATTTACAGAATGTTGGCTCTAGCCTGGCTCATTTTCTCTTAAGTCTTATCTCATGCATTACTTAGTATTCATCCTGACAGGTCTCCCACCTTTGCTCTTTCTCTCTATGATTTAACTGTTGTGTTTTCTTTCTTCATTTTACTTATTTGAAGCTTTGTTTTGCCTCTACTCTGTGTTCAAAGCCATTTTGTGATGCTAGCATTGTTCCTGTCTCTTTGGATAAGGTCCTGTAGCTCTTCTGGTTACTCTCTGCTAATGAAAAGCCCCCAAATCAGTTCTAGTCACAAAAGCAAACCAAGTTCAGTAGTTAATATGATCAATTCTGTGTAATACTTTAAAAGTTCAAACTTTATTTAAAGCCAAATTTCACCCTTTCAAAGAAGCTTGTAACTCCTGAAGTAGGTTGGCCTACTACAGTGGGAAGGAGGAAAGGTCAACTAATTTTTCTGACTTTACCTAACATACTGACTACTCTTCCAGCATTCTTCAACCCTCTAGGGATGAAGTGGGGTAGAAGGTGGCAGGAAAGTTCTTACTGGACTGTAATTGTTGTGACCTGGTGTTGATGCTATCTGGACTGGGCGGCTGTTCAGAGCTGATAGTTTTGCTTATGAACTCTTTTGTAGTTTCTTCAGAGGCACCCAGTATTAATTATCTTTAGCCACATAACATATCTCTCCAAAACTTAGTGGCTTAAAACAACACATGTTGGTTATCTCACAATTGCTATGGATCAAGAATCTAGGCATGGCTTACCTAGATCCCCTACCTTTGTGTCTCTCACAAGATCAGAGTCATCTTAAGGCTTGACTAGGGGTAGATTTGCTTCCAAACTCACTCCAGTAGTTGTTGGCAGGATTCAATTCCTCATGCGCTAATGGCCTAATGGCCTCATTTCTTCATGAGCTATTGGCTAGAGCCTTTCCTCGGTACCTTGCCACATAGGCTTCTCCATAGAGCAACTCACAGTATGACAGCAGGCTTCATTAGAGCAAGAGGGGAAGAGTCAAGAAGATGGAAGTTGACAGTCTTTTGTAACCCAATTTCGGAAGTTACCCCATCACTTTTGGCATATTCCATTCATTGGAAGAAAGTAACTAGATCTGGCACATACTCAAAAAGAGGAATACACAGGCCATGAACACCAGGAAATAAAGATCACTGGGAGCCACTTTAGAAGCAGCCTACCAACCCACCACCATTATTTCTGGGATTATCTCATTTTCACTTTTTTTGATTTGGGCAATTGTATCTCTCTTCTGAGTAGTCACTTATAACTCCTTCCTCCTTGGACATCTCCTTGGCCATCTATCTGCTTGGTCCCTTCACCTCCAGGTGGCCCTCTTGAACAAGATTTAAGACACACACCCCCATACTATCAATCTTTAGCTAATGGTTCATGGAAAACTTGCATCCTCTACCATGAGAAAATTTGGGAGTACAAGCCAATCCCAGTGTAATCATCACCCATTTCAGTCTGCCACCAGAGCAATTAGCAGAAAATCTGTACTCTTTCTCAAGATTTCTCAGTCTTGAGTCAATCACTGGTCTTCTGTGACTCTCTAGCTCTAGAAGACATGTCATAAGCTCTCCTACGTGATCTTGGAGGGCCTTTTATCAACTGTCTTTACCTCCAACTTTTTTTTTCTTTTGCTAGAGCTAAAGTTTACAAGAAGGTTTTTTTTTGTTTGTTCGTTTTTGTTTTCTCAGATTATTTGGGAGTGAGAGAGCACGAGCACGGGGTAGGACAGAAGCATACTTCCTGAGCAGGGGCCCTGATGCGGGGCTCAGTCCCAGGACTCTGAGATCATGACCTGAGCCAAAGGCTCAGCTGACTTAACCATCCAGGTGCCCCTACAAGGAGTTTTGACCACATTCTTGGATCTGTAGCTGAAACTGACAGTCCAGTAGTTCCATATTGACATCCTGTTTCATCTGCTGTTTGATTTCTTCCTAATCCTTTGAAGGCATTTGCTTTGGGTGGTTGCCTACAGTCATTGTAACAAGAAAAATTATTACCAATTTATTAAATCAAACAGTGGAACATAATAGAGAAGAGATGGGAGAAAGATTAATAATGAGAAAGGGAAGGTTAGAAGATCGGGGAAAGCACTAAATACCTTATTTGGTTTCAGATTAGAATAAACAGGTAAATATTGTCTTAATGTTATTGTGTAATTACTATTGTTTTAATAGTGTTCTTGAAATATTTGAGGTACTTGTAGAATTAAAATTGAGATATTTGAGTTTAATTCATAGAAAAAAGGTAAACACAAAGAGAGAAAAGAGGCATAAAAAGCCAAACATTATACTAGAAGCATAAATGTTCTCCATTTAGACCCATAAATAAAATTCAACAATATAGTGTTTGTAAGAGACTGACCTAACACAAAAGAGTGGGAGGTAAAAATTACTCCCAAATTGGAAAGATCTATTTATCAGACCTGAATAAAACAGAGAGATGACAGTAATTTATATCAGACAAATTAGAATTTAAGGGGGGGAAAAAGCAGACAGTGCATGTCATTTTATATTGACAGCATATAAAGGCCAATGAAATTGACAACAAAAATAAAAGATGTACCCAAATTGGCACAAGTCTTGTGAATTAGACTCACAAGTATCCAAATTTGGTTATAATGATAATCTTTCTTTCTTTAAGTTTTTTGATGGGGGAACAGGGTTTGGAAGACCTGGGTGAAGCAATAAATTCTCTTTCTATTAAAATGTACTACATAAAATTTTGTGTATAATTAAGGAAGTTTCACTGGTGGAGGACCAGCTAAGAATCCTTGCTGGGAAAATGGGAAAGGCAAGTCTAACGTTCTGCAAATATAGTTTCCTAGGAATTCAAACCAGGTTTGGAACTGGAGGCTCGTGCCAGACCCCCTTTGCAGTGGGAAAAGATGCTCTTTCTATCCAATCAGATAAGGTTCTCATAGGTTTAAAGAAGTCATCCTCAGCTGACATAGATAGAAGAGTCTGAGAAGTTGAATTGTCCAGCCATTCTTTACCTAATAAAAATTCCATTCTGCAAGTTTTTTTTTTTTAATTGGGTTTTCTGGGGCAAGCCCTAAGCATTTATACTTTTATTGATTCACTTTTAAAAAATAATGTTTTGGTTTGTTTTTAATTTCAGGAGAAATGTAGTTTTGTAACACTACCATTCCTCCTACTCTGATGTAACCAGCATTGATAGTTGGCAATATAACCTTCCTAACATTTTCTTATGCTTATGTAAGCGTTTATAGATATGGATATATACACACTCATAATTTGATGCCGTTAACATTTTCTAATCTGCAACTTGCTCTTTTCACTTGTCCTTGATAATACTGCTAGCTTTCCAAGTCAATAGATCTTGGCTATGGATATGCCTAGTATGGCTGCAGCATAATTTAGTTAATCATTTCTACACTGATGGCCCATTAGTTGTTTCTTCTTTTGGCAGGAGAACTTCGGTGAACATCTTGGTTTGTTTATCTTTACATGCTCATGCTCTTCTATAGAATAGATTGGTTCCTAGAAGTAGGATTGTTAGGCATGTGGTATGTATGTTTTTAATTTTATAATATATGAAATCTTATCCACTTCATAAATGTTTGTAGCAATTTATCTTTCGTTTATGTAATCGTTTATGTGGGTGGTGATTTCCCTACACTTACAGTCAAGCGCATTTCTAGCTTAAGAAGATAATTCATTAAAACCACAAAAGTGATACAAAGGAAATATGAGAAAAATTTTTTTGTAGTCTTGGAATAGGAAACGACTTTTAAGCAAGATATAAACTCATAAGCTTAAAATAAAAAGATTAATAGCTTTTACTATATAAAAATTAAGAATTTTTGCTGGCCAAAAAAAATGTTGCAGATGAAATCAAGACATGATAAATGGGTAAAAAACACTTGTAGCGAATGATAGAAAAAGGGGCTGAAATACAGATATACACAAAATGGGCTTTTACAGATCAGTAACAAAAGACCAACAACACAGTAGAAACATGAGTATTGGATGTGAAAAAGCAGCTTATAGAAAACATAATACAAATATCTCAACATAGGAAAAGATGGTCAACATCATCGATAATTAAGAAAGTGCAAATTAAAACAAAACACCATTTTTCACATAGCAAATTGAGGTAAGATATATTGCTAATCCCCATTATTAGTGAAGATACAGGAATGTGGATCTCACATGTTATAGGTGGAAGTGTAATTGGTACAGTCTCGACATTTGGTGGTTTTAAAAAAATTCTTTTTGAATTGTTTTTAGCTAAAGTATTTTATGTACATAGTTTTACAAATCAACCTTTGCTTATAATGAAGTACAACAGTCTCCTTTCTCATCTTAATTTATTGACTAGACAGTGTTGACTTTCTGTCTAAAGAGACAAGAGTATAACCAACTTGCTCTACTACCCTCCTATTCTCACCTAGTTTTACCAAAGTATTCGTACCAAAGTATGAAAACTTTGAAAATACAGAAAAGTTAAAATATAAAGCGAACATTGTATACCCACCACCTGGATTCTACAATTAACATTTTGCTAGGTTTGTTTTATCACACTTCTGTCCTTCTAACAATCTCTATCCACCCATCAATCCACTTTATTTTTTATGTATTTTAAATTAATTTGCATAGAATTTCATCCTATACACTTCAGCATGCATGTAATTAACTGGAATTTAACATTTATTTACATTCTTGAGGAAAGTTAATACACAGTGAATGCATAAATTTTACATGTTTCATATGATGAGTTGTGACATATTTATACACCTTTGTAACTCAAACCCTGTCAGTATATGTGTTATTACCATCACCCTAGAAAATTTTCTCATGCTTCCTCCCAATCACTTACCACCCCTAAGTCCCCCCAAAAGTTTAGATTTTTTTCACCATAAAGTAGCTTTTCCTTTTCTAGAACTTAATATAAATGGAATCATGCAGTATTCCACTATTACTCTTTTATGTAAGATTTCTATCATTTAGCATGTTTTTAAGATTCATCCATGTTATTGTATGATTATCACTACATCTTTTTTGTTGAATATTACTCCCTTGTATGAGTATACCACAGTTTGTTTAGCTACTCTCATGCTGATGAATGCCTGGGCTGTTTTCAGATTTGGGCTATTATGAATAAAGTTGCTGTTGTACATCCTTGTACAAATTTTTGTGTGGACATATGCTTTCATTTCTTTTGGGTCAGTGCATAGAGTATTTTGACAGTTTGGTATGTTAAAAGATAATCACACTAGATACCACTTTATACCGAATAGAATGGCGGAAATTAAAAAGGCTGGCCATACAAATATTGGTTAGGATGTAGAGGAACTGGAGCTCTCGTATATTGTTTGAAAGAACAATATGATTCAATAACCACTTTGGAAAATAGTCTGGCAGTTTCTTACAAAGTTAAACATTTACCTATGCTTTACCCTGTAATCATGTTCCTGGGTATTTATCCAAGAGAATTGAAAGCATATATATATATTTTTTAAGTGCAAGAATGTTTATAGCAGTTTCATTCACAACAGCCAAACCTGGAAACAAGACAAATGTCCATCAGTTCATCTATAGGTGAATGGGTATAGTGGAAGACTACTTGGCAGTATAAAAGGATAAACTACTTACATAATGTGAAATCATCTCAAAAACACATTGAATGGGTGCGTGGATGGTGCAGTTGGTTAAGCGGCCAACTCTTGGTTCTGGCTCAGGTCATGATCTCAGGGTCATGGGACAGAGCCCCGTGTTGGGCTCCAAGCTCAGTGTGGACTCCACTTGAGTTTCTCTCTCCCTCTCCCGCTTGTGCTCCCTCTGTCTCTTCTTCTCTCTCTCTAAAATAAATAGATAAATCTTTAAAACACACACACACACACACACACACACACACACACACATTAGGCGAAAGAGGCCAATAATCAAAGACTTCTTCCTTTTTTTTTTTTCTTTTAAATTCAGGAATAGGCAGAACTGATCTATGGTGACAGAAAGCAGAAAAGTAGTTGCCTTTGGTGGGTGTGAAATAACTGGTAGGGAGTATGAGGAAACTTTCTGAGATGACTTCAGTGTTATATACTGATTAGGTTCAGTTATATGGGTTTATGATGTATCATTCTTATTCATTTAAGATCAGTATATTTCACTATATATAAGTTTTTACTCAATAAAAGTGAAAATAAACCCTAAAAACAAGTGTATTTTATACCTCTTCAAAGTTAAACCCATGTGGACTGTTGCTTAGAAGACTGTGGGGACTGAGGGAGAGTTGAGGGTATATGCCAGATTTTTAGACATTTCAATTTAAACTGTGACTTTTGAAATTAAAAAAAAAAAAAAAAAGGACCTGGAGGTTTAAATGAAGATCTTCTATGACAATCATAAACCAAATCCCTTACTCTTTACAACCTGAGTTTTTCCAGTTGTCAGAGACTGGGCCTCCCTAAGGTATACCACGAGAATGAGGGATGAGTTAGTACCCAGCATATGCTCCTTCTCCAGAATCAGCAGTACTAACAAGGGACTGCAGTAAGTCATCTGGCCTGCCCCCTACAGAGCATCTACCACAAAGTTAAAAGCACTGCATTCTAAGTATATCTTGACCTCTCAAAATTATTTCTAATTCTTATAAAGATAAAATTGTCAAGGTTTCTGAAAGTTTTGTGGAGTAAAAAACAAAATGTTTTTATGAAATTGCCCTATCAACTAATAACTGATGGTTTTTATGTACTTAAAGATATTAGGGACTGGTTTTCTAGAGATTTTTTGAATTGTTATTTTGGAAACTACTTCCATGTAGTTATGCTTGTGATTCTTTGACAGAGTGTTATTTTCAAATATTAAGTTGATGAATAACCTGTTTATTAAGCCAAATTTAGTCACATTTTAAGAATTCTTTCCCCTTTATCTTGTGCACATTTCCTTTTTCCGTAATGTGCTTTCCTCTTCTTACCCTGCAGTAAATCTGCAGACTCATTTGTAGAACTCTTTATCTAAAGCCATTTTTATAACAGCATCACAAGGTGTTTTCCCTCTAATTTAATTCACTTTATACACTTGGACTGAAAATATCTCTGTATTGTTTTCAGTATTATTTTCAGCTAGCCCCCCAGATCTTTATTAGCATACTCAAAGAGACAAGTTTGCTTGTCATTCTTATTTTTTTTCTTAAGCCTGGAGACTCTTTTATACTATAACCTCAGCATAGTTTTTCTTAATAATCTGTTATTGAAAGTGTTTCATGATGTGCTTTCTCTTCTCCATCGTTATTGGGATCACTCGTTCTCTCCATGTGCGAGTGTAGGCTTCTTCAGGTCCTAAGTCAGTAAGGAAGCCTTGATCCTCAAGGAACATTCATTACGCACCCTCCATGTACCAGGCCCTGCTTTAGGCAGTCGGGCTACTGTGATGAAGAACATGTTTCCCCTGCGCAGAGATTATATTCTAATGTGAAGAGGCAAAAAAAATACTCAATGTCAGGAAAATGTTCAGAATAAAAATAAAGCAGAATAAGGAACTAGAGAATGACAGAGGAAGTGGTACTATTTTTTTTTAAAGATTTTATTTATTTGTCAGAGAGCACAAGCAGGGGGAGCGGCAGGCAGAGGGAGAAGCAGGCGTCCCACAGAGCAAGTAGCCCGATGCGGGACTTGATCCCAGGACCCTCAAAGGTAGATACTTAGCCAACTGAGTCACCCAGGTGTACAAAGAGTTGCTATTTTTAATTAGGTTGTAAGGCAGTCTCTCTGATAAGGTACTGTTTGAGCAGAGATTTGAACGAAGGGAATGGCCAAGGACATTTCTGAGAGAAACAGCATTGCTGAAGGAGGGAACTTGGGTATCTTTGCCTACCCTTCTCGTTCTTAGGACTCCTCCCCCTCCACTCCACCCTCACCTCCAACTGTGTGGACTACATTGAATGAAACCATGAAGCTACCACACATAAATCTGAGCCGCAGTGTGGAACCCCTTACTCCTAGTATCCTGACTAGACTCCCCTGATGTTGGAATACCCTCTATTCACCCTACTGCTGAGAGAGGGATTCCCACCAAATGGTTATAGGAATGCCTCAACACACATCACTGGACAGATGAGATCGACCACAGCTTATTAATTACATAAACTCACATCCAGAGGAAGAGGACACCACATGCCATATGGGCCATGTGGGGGTTGCACTGAGGAACAAGTGAGCAACCAGGGGCAGTGGGAGGTGGGCTTTGTAGTATCGAGAGTGGGGCTCCCACATAGGAGTGTGGTTGGCTTGTTTGAACAATTTGCTGGGCTGGCATTATTGAGCTTCAGGTCATACGCCATAATCTGAGCCAAATAATTTCTTTCCCAGGGAGTACTCTGATCTCAGCAGCATCACAAGAGTTCTCAGAGGAGGCGTCTGAGTAGCTCAGTCATTAGGCATCTGCCTTCAGCTCAGGTGGTGATCCCGGGGTCCTGGGATCAAGCCCCACATCAGGCTCCCTGTTCCATGGGGAGCCTGCTTCTCCCTCTCCCACTCCCACTGCTTGTGTTCCTTTTCTCGCGGTTTCTCTCTCTGTCAAATAAATAAATAAAATCTTAAAAAAAAAACCACAAGAGTTCTCAGAGAAGATGTGATCCCTTGATTAAGATAGGAACTGAGATATCTGAAAATAATGAATAATGACTTAAAGAAACAGTACGTTTTAAATTAACTAGAAGATAGTAACCCAGTTTTTTTTTTTTTAAGAACCGTAACTCTTTAGCAAGGAACTTTTGTTTGTTTAAAAACAAATTTAAGGATAGGACAGTCAGCATAAAGTCTAGGACATTAGTCTAGTGAAATAGGGCATCTCTGCTATTTATGTGGATTATTCTGAGAGTAAGGAATACCGTTACCACATCTTGTTAGGAACAGACGGGATAGTCCAAGACCCAGTTTGCTATTTTAACAGAGAAAACCAAATTCTGATTTTGTATTAATAAATACTTGACATTAATGGATTTATAAGCTCACCCTTTTTAATCTTAGCAATAAGTCATAAAAACTGAGCCAGCTATATCAAAAAGACAAAATAGCATGTGTTGGCAAGGATGTAGAAAAAAGAGAACACTCAGACCCTGTTGCGGGGATGTAAATTAGTGCAGTCACTATGGAAAACAGTAAGGACGTTCCTCAAAAAACTTAAAATAGGAATACTATACAATCCAGGAATTCCACTGCTGGGTATTTATCCAAAGAAAACGAAAATATCAATTTGTAGAGCTATTTGCATCCCTGTTTATTGTAGCATCATTTATAATAGTCAGGATACGGAAGTAACCCAGGTGTGTGTCGATAGGTGACTGGATAAAGAAGATGTGGTGTGTGTATAGAGCGGAATATTACTGATAAAAAAGGATGAAATCTTGCCATTTGTGACAATATGGATAGATCCGGAGGGTTTTATAAGTGAAATAAGTCAGACAGAGAAAGACAAATACCATATGATTTCACTTGTGTGTGAAATCTAAAAACAAATGAACGAACAAAACCCAGAAACTTATAAAATTGAAAATCAAAACAAAGACTCATAGATAGAGGAAACTGTTGGTTATGAGAGTAGGGAGGAGTTGGAGATGGGCTGGACAAAATAGGTGAAGAGGATTGAGAGGTACAAACTTGGTGACAAGTCATGGGATGTAAAGTACCAGGTGTAGAGTCGCTAATATCGTGGTCACTTTGTATGGTGACGGATGATGACTTACTGTGGGCATCGTTTCATAATATATAACAATGTGGAATGGATATGATGTACACGTGAAAGTAATATTGTATGTCCGTTTTAATTCAATTAAACTGAACCAGCTTTGGCAACATTTTAGTATTTCATTGCATATTTTTAGACTGTGGTTATATAGTCCAAAGCAAGTAAACTTTCCTTTCCACAAACCTGCAGCTTTCAATATTCATTGAATATTGGGTTTTATCCTTCTTAATCTTCCCCCACATGCCGGAACAACCCAGATACTTGACTTCAAGTACAAAACTAATCTTTTCCCCCTAATAAGCAAAAACACATCCCATTACCTTGCCTATGTGGTTATACTTCTGTGTCACTGTTCTTAGTGTAGTCTCAGTCCCCTTATTTATAATTTTTTTTAAGATTTTATTTATTTATTTGAGAAAGAAGGCATAAGCAGGGGGAGCAGCAGAGGGAGAGGGACAAGTAGGTTCCTGCTGAGCAGAGAGCCCGACATGGGGCTCGATCCCAGAACACTGGGATCATGACCGGAGCCAAAGGCAGACATTTAACCGACTGAGCCACCCAGGCGCCCCCCCCACCACCTTTTTTTATAATTTAACCAAAGTAACTAACCTCTGTTTCACAGAGAGTCAGATGTTTGAGGAATTATTTTCATATGTTTTTACAAACCGTCAAACTCATTGACAAACATAACACATATATTCTTTCTCTGCCTTCTTAGACTAGCAAAAAAAGTCACTACATAACATATAAAAGTTAAAATTCTATATATTTTAAAACTACACATCATTACCAATGTTTCAGTATTCTGTTTTATTTAGAAATTATTCAAGGATACAGGGGCACCTGGGTGGCACAGCGGTTAAGCGTCTGCCTTCAGCTCAGGGCGTGATCCTGGCGTTATGGTATCGAGCCCCACATCAGGCTCCTCCGCCATGAGCCTGCTTCTTCCTCTCCCACTCCCCCTGCTTATGCTCCCTCTCTCGCTGGCTGTCTCTATCTCTGTCGAATAAATAAATAAAATCTTTAAAAAAAAAAAGAATTATTCAAGGATACAAAGATTATCCTTTAATCAATTCAATTTAATGCTAGTCCAATGTCCTAAAGTTAACTATTGAAAATTATGTTTAACATACCACAGAGTATAATTACTGTTGATATAGAAAAGCTTGTCAGAAATATAATTCATTTACGTTTTCCTTAATCTTTAACATATAACGTTAAAGTAATATTAGCTTATTGGTAGACCTGTTTAAGAAGTTCCAGTGTAATTAGTGTCTTCATGAGAAAATAAACCCAAATTTTACTTAAGAAAATAAAACATTTGCTACATTCTACAATGATTAAATCCAGACAAAGTTGTTTTTACACCAAAATTATCACCAGTCTGATTTGTTCACTTTGATTACTTAAATTTGGATTTTTTATACAGATGCCTCTGACCTATCAGTTTCTGTGAGAAGGATTTTTTCCTTAGAAGGTCACCACATTTAATATAATACAGTACTCCTTTAATAAAAAATAGAAATGTTGACATTTTATACATTTTAAAGCATTAGGAGAGCAATCCTGCATTGGTGCATTTTTGCAATCTCAAGTGCAAAAATCCTGCAGATATAGTGAGACTTGTATTAATCACAAGAAATGAAGGCAATCCACGCACAGGAACCACAGCAAGAGGATGGAACATCTTATAATGTAATTCAGAATCAGCTGGAAGCTTCTTAAAACACTGATTCTTGGGCTTAACTCCCAAGTCAGGGTTCTGGACTGAGAACTAGCATTTCTAATGAGTCCCCAGGTAATACCAATGATGAAGGTCCAGGGATGAAACTCTGAGGTTTTCTAGGAAATAAGAGGTTGCCTTCCTCCCATAGGGCTGTAGCCTTGTAGACTCTAAGGGATAGAGGCTTGGTCTCTAACTGACATCCCCTGAGTGTCTCTGTAATGACCAAAGCAGACAAAGAACAATAAGATTACCATATTTAAAGTACTGTACAGTCACTTTTTTTTCCCTGAGGATTCTTAGGTTTATATTAGATTTTTATATTCCTTTATATTATATGTTAATATAAGGAAACCTTATATATATAAAAATATGTATATTTTTATATATTTTTCCTTTATATCAGATTTTTGTAAGTCGTATTAGTATCTGTAAACCAATAAAAAGAGGTCTTTTATTTTAAGAAAATTATATCTAATTTGTTAAGACCCTTTCCCAAAATAGAAAAATGTTTCAGAATCACAAAAGGAGGAGTAAAGGAGGGGTTTGTACTGTCAAGTGCAAACACACAGAGAGCTTATGGCTTCAGGCCTAAAACTTCCGGTATAGGTTAAAGGAAACACAGAATATACACGTTCACTGATCTAGGTCTCCAAAGGGATTTTCTTTTTTCTAATAGAAGCAGGACATTCTTCTACAAACTAAAACACTAAAATACCAGATTTTTTGCCATGTCATACCCAAAGGCAAGAGGTCACCATCATCCTGTATTGGGGAATAACATTTGGCTCTGTGCAAACCAGAATCAGAACCAAACATAGCCAAGAACCAGAAACAAAAGTAAAAATACAAAGTTAGGAAAACAAACAATAGAGAAAAACAAACTCTGAAGATAAAGTTCTATTGCTACTTGCTATTCAGTGTAGGAGCCAAAAAACAGTGCCTGGGAGGTACATTTTTTAATTGGTTCTGGAAGGTGTATCTACTTGAACAACTTGTTATTCTCAAATTGCCGAAGTTTGATTTTCAAAAGAGTTAAAAACAAAGATTCTCAATAAAATGCAGTGAGTACATGTCAACATACTATTTAACACCTTTCTTGGGGCGGGGGGGGACCGTGGTAAGGCCAGTTGTACTATTTTTGACGGTTTTTATTACAGGGACACAAGCTCAAATGTTCCAAGGGGCCAGGTAAGCAATATAAATAAGGAACACCTGCATTTACAGCATTATCTAGAGAGTGGTGCGTGTGTAACATACTGGAGGGCACAGACTTTGTCTAAAGGTGGCAAATGTTGAAAATGTTGGCGAATCGTCACCTTATGGGAATGCTTGCTTATCCCTGTATTTAGTATTTCTTTCACAGAAGCTGTTAATCTGCTTTTTAATGCGAAGCTTCCTGTTTTAAAGTTGTTGATAACTAATTCAGTTTAAAAAAAAAAATCTCAAAAAACACTGTATGAGGCAAACAAGACTTCTCTTCAGGCCAGAAATGGCCCAAGGGCCATCACTTTGCAACTCTGCAGTAAATATTACTTATGTAACATTATAACAAAAGAAGAGTTTAACCGGGAGTTGTATTTTTGTTGGAAAGAAAGTTTTAAAAGATTTCTTTTTAAATTGTTTACTTTCCATTATTTTATAAGAGTGACAAAAACATGACATGGTGGGGTTTTGTCAAGTGGTATGTTCACCACATACTCAACATGCGTTTCCATTTTAAGTGGTTTTTTTTGGTTTTTTTGGTTTTTTTTTTTTTGTCCATTAAAAATATAGTTACTCACTTTCTGGAGATCTGTTTCACAACAATGTGAATATTGTTACTGAACTGTACATTTAAAAATGGTTAAGATGGAAAATTTTATGTCATGTTTTTTACCACACATTATTGAATGTTTAATGAATTTATTCAAATTAAATTATTCATTTTAAGCTGTTTTTGTAGAGTAGTATCGAAGGTAACGGGAAAAAGCCTGCAGACAAGGAGATACTCCAAAAGACTGCTATAGCAGCCTTGTCAAAAGATCATGAGAACTTGTTCAGGGAACTAAATTTGCTAATGGGAATGGTGATCCATTTGAGAGACATTTCTGGAGCTGAACTGGGAGAATTAGATAAAAAACTGAATATGGGACTTGAGGAAATAATAAAAAGATGAAGGTTTCTTTCTTAGTAACAGACTATACCAATAATTAAGATAGAAAACAAAAACAGATTTGGGGGAAATTAGTTCAGTTTTACACAAGCCATGGTATTTCAGGACTTGAAGGAAATCTAGAGGTCACCAAGCGCACCCATCTCATTTTATAGATGTGAAAGTCAAGGCCCCAAGAGATGAGGGTGATACCTTTGATGTCACGGTTTAAATCAGAAGCAGGGCCGTACACGTTCTAGACTCGAAATTCATCTTTCCTGCGCACACAGTGTCTGCTCTGACTGGGCCTTCTTTGGTCCGAGTGAACGTGTGATGGCTTACTCCCCAGGCTGCTGCCGTGTGTGAGGGAACAGGGCCTGCACAGCTCCTCAGGAGACGGGGTACCATGCCCTCTCCTTGCTCTCTGAACTGCAGGTGTGCCCCTTCTCCTCTTGTAGCCTTTTCTTCAACTTAAGCTGTTGGAGGACCTGTAAATGGAAGTGGTTTGTAGACATCGGCAATCTCATGCCTGCAGTTCAACATAATCCTGTCAGAATTACAGGAGTTCAAAGGAAAGGCTGGGGCTGCAGGTGGAGATTTGTGTGTCAAGGACCATTTCCTGAAACACTATAAAGAATTACGAATATATAACTAATAGCTAAGGAATTTCAACTTTGTCTTATCATAGGTTCTCAACCCCAGCTACACGTAAGAATTGGTAGGTCTCTGGGGGAGGGCTGAAATATATATATATACATACATACATACATATATATGTGTGTGTATTTTTTTTTTAAGATTTTATTTATTTGATAGAGAGCACAAGCAGGGGGAGCAGCAGGCAGAGGGAGAGGGAGAAGTAGGCTCCCTGCGGAGCTCGATCCCAGGACCCTGGGATCATGACCTGAGCTGAAGGCAGACGCTCAACTGAGTGAGCCACCCAGGTGCCCCTGAGGTATATATTTTTTTTAAAGTTCCAGAGGTTTCATATGCACAGCTAAGAATGCTATAAGCAATGAGAAGTCTATAGAAGGATTTGAAGCAAGAAAGTGAGATAATCAAATGTGTGTTTTAAAAGGTAATTCTAGGGGCACCTGGGTGACTCAGTTGTTAAGCGTCTGCCTTTGGCTCAGGGCGTGATCCCAGAGTCCTGGGATCGAGCCCTGAATCAGGCTCCCTGCTCCACTGGGAGCCTACTTCTTCCTCTCCCACTCCCTCTGCTTGTGTTCCCTCTCTCGCTGGCTGTCTCTCTCTCTCTGCCAAATAAATAAATAAAATCTTAAAAAATAAATAAAAGGTAATTCTAGGGACACTTGGGTGGCTCAGTTGGTTAAGCGTCTGCCTTTGCCTCAGGTCCTGATTCCAGGGTCCTGGGATCTAGTCTCGCATTGGGTTCCTTGCTCAACGGGGAGCCTGCTTCTCCCTCTCCTTCTGCCTATACTCCCCCTGCTTGTACTTGCTGGCTCTATCTCTCCCTCTGATAAATAAATAAATAAATAAATAAATAAATAAATAAATAAATAAATAAAATTTTTTTAAAAATGAAAAATAAAAGGTAATTCTAGGCTCCTGGGTGGCTCAGTTGGGTGTCAGACTCTTGATCTCAGCTCAGATCTTGATCTCAGGGTCATGAGTTCAGGCCCCATTTTGGGCTCCACACTGGGGTAGAGCCTACTTAAAAAATAAAATTAAATTTAAAAAGGTAATTCTAGCTTAAATGGCTGGAGAGAGAAACTTGCAGTAGTCCAGGCAAGAGATGGTAATTTTTAATGACAATATAATATTCCATCGAGTTAATTTTCTATAATAATTCTGTATCTTACATGTTTCTGGGTGTGTGTGTGTGTGTGTAAAAATTCACTGTCGTCTTCAAAAAGTGCATCTTTTTGGTTTTTTTTGTTCTTGTTACTCTTTTTAGTAATTTCACTAGGACAGATTCCCAGCAGTAATTCTGTTGAGTCAAAGGAAATGAGTAGTTTTAGCTCCTGATTATGTGTTATCGTAATGGTTATAATCAACTTACAGTGTTACTCTCCATGTGGTGGGCCAAATATGAACTTTGGAATCATTTGTAAGGTTCAAAAAAAGAAAAATTACTGGGATTTTGATTAGAATAATTTTATTTTGAAATTATCAAAATAATGTTTATATCATGTTTATGCTATTTTACATGATTTAACTGAATATTTAGTAACTAAATTTATCTTTAACAGATTGATGAACTCCCAGAGGGAGCTGTGAAGCCCCCAGCAAACAAGTATCCTATCTTCTTTTTTGGCACCCATGAAACGTAAGTCAGCAAAACAACGTAAAGCTTCAGCAGCTCTAATTTGTCTCTATTAGACTGCATTGTTTATACCTGATCTATGACATTTTATATGTTGTTAAAAAAGGATCACAATTTTATAAAATTACCAAGCTTAATAGTGTATTTTTCTTAATGTGAAGATTTTTCATTCATTTTGCTTTTGAATGTTATTTCTGTATAAATGTTGGACAGCACCCAGAATCTCCTTTAGGACACTTTTAAGTCCTAGGGTAGTCTCCTTACCACTCCCAGTAATTTATTTTGTTGCTCTTGTATGTTTTCTTTCTAGAGAAATTTCATCCATTTATATTTCATACAACATAGTTATGTTGTCTCAGGCTCTTTCAATTTTTTGAACCCTGAAGCAAACTTACCAACTTAATAAGGTTTTTAAATTGTATTTGTTAGTGTACTGGCTAAAATGCTGAATAACGGAACCTGAAAATACAGTATCTCAAATAATTTAGAAAATTCTTTCTTTCTTGTGAAACAATCCAAAGATAGGCAGGTAGATCGAGGTGGGTAGACTACTCTGCTCTAGGGACCCAGGTTCCTTCCGTCACATTGTCCTGCCATTCCCTTGCTCTTGTCTGCTTATTTAAAAATAAACAAACGACGTTCAGCAGCACCTGTGTGCCTTCCAGGTAGAGGGAAGGGGGAAAGAAAGAGAAAACATGAAGAACAGGTAACTTCTTTGTACAGAAGTGACAGGGAAGTTGCATGTATCACTTAAACTTGCATTCATTGCAGGGCAGAAGCTCGGTCATGTGGCCACGCATTGCTGTCAGGAATTGGGAAACAGCCTCTAGCAGGGCAACTCTTAGGGGAAACAATTGGAAGGAGTAATCCATTAGTAAAAGAAAGAAGATAGTAAAAACTAGGAGACGGTTGGCAGTCTTGACACAACAAAAATGTGTATGGTCAATCAGAGCAAGGACATAAATGGAATAGGAATTGCATATGTGGGGGAAAGCTGCAAATTGTCATGAAATTTTACAAGTCTTCAAATTCAGGGTCATCACTTGTGTCATTTGAAGTAGGAGAGCCAGACGTAAACATTTTCTTAGCTTGCGGTCTCTGTCACTCTGACATCTTCTTCATTCTTATCTGGAAAGAGGGCTAGCCATGGGGCACCTGGGTGGCTCAGTTGGTTGAGCCTCCGACTCTTGATTTCAGCTCAGGTCATGATCTCAGGCTCATGAGATCAAGCCCTGCACTGGGCCCCATGCTTACCACAGAGTCTGCTAGAGCTTCTGTCTCTCTGTCGCCCTCTGTCCCTCCCCCAACTCATGCTTGCTCTCTTTCTAAACAAAAATAAATAAAACCTTAAAAAAAATAAAGAAAGGAAGAGAGCTAGCCAGGAGACAGAAGGCCCTTAAGACATATTTATTTTTTGGCTTCATTGAGAAATAGTTGTATTTCTTTCAGAAAGTTGATTTTATTTTCTTTTGTTTTTATCTAATAGACACTGTGTCCATACTATGTGCACCATTACCATGTTTTCCTCCATAGAGATTGCTAGAAAACTTAGAGATAAATGTTTTTCTTATAATTAGTGCAAAGGGCTTTATGATACATATTTTTCTATTTGCCCGATTCCTGTCTCCAGTTTACATCTATACCATTATTGTGCTTTTTCTCTAGGACCTATTTCCAGATGATTAGATTGTATTCCTGGGACCAGACAGGATTTAATAAATAAGACTATCACATTTCCACTATATAGGACAAATCAACCATTTACTAACCTTATGTGGTCACTTTTATTTATTCAGTAAACATTTTCTAGGCATTCCTTAAAGCACTGTGTAACCGAAGAGCCTCCACCTGCTGTATTGCTGGTGAGTGTAACAGGATCATTCCAGTGAACAGTGTGAAGGGTTTCACAGAGCTGTTTTTTACAACATCCTTAATAAAAGCCAGTGGCATCATTCCAAGGCTCAATTCAGTAAACGCAGTTCTACCAGGGAGCAGTATAATATAGTCCATATGTGAGGTTTTTTTTTCTGGTTTGATCATCCAGAGGTAGATTTTGAAACATCTGGAGGAAAATGAACCTCACAAAACCTGCCATGCATTTGTTTCGGCAGAGCGTTTATTGGGTATTGGGTGTCCCTGAACCTGAGACTGTATGCCCGGGCAGGTACCTATGCTCAGCCTCTCTGTGGAGGCAGAGATCCTGCGGGGCTTGCTCACTCCTGGGGATGTGGTGCTTAGCACTGTGCCTGGCCAATGGTAAGGGTTTAAAATAATAGCTGCTGGATGAATTAAAATTAAATTAAAATAAAATAAAATAAAATAAATGAAAGGCAGGGAAAATATATGAAAGGTGAGGAACTTAACAAGAAAGCTGTGTTCAGGGGCTCCTGGGTGGCACAGCGGTTAGGCGTCTGCCTTCGGCTCAGGGCGTGATCCCGGCGTTATGGGATCGAGCCCCACATCAGGCTCCTCCGCTAGGAGCCTGCTTCTTCCTCTCCCACTCCCCCTGCTTGTGTTCCCTCTCTCGCTGGCTGTCTCTCTCTGTCAAATAAATAAATAAAATCTTTAAAAAAAAAAAAAAAGAAAGAAAGCTGTGTTCAGGTCAGCCAAAGGAACACTCCGAAGCAGACTAGAATTTTCCTCAGAACATCACCTTGAATTTATTCTAATGCCCAGACAGGTCATTGGAGCCCCCAAATTCTTCTCCATAGAACAACCCCAGCAGTTTTAGTCTGCACACTTTTTTTTCAAGGCAGCCTTGACCAGGAGAAAAAAAAAAATAACATCCTTAGAGCATGGAGCTTTGAACAATTTTCTTTTCTGGCCTACACTTTAAGATTTATGAAACATGCAGGAAAGTTAACCAATTGGGAGGAAATTTGATCTGTGGAATTATCTTTCTGTAATCTAGGAAAAAACAAGGTTGTGTATCAAACATAAGTTGCTTTAGAACTTCTGTCATTCAGGGCTCTCGTGTCTGGCAGCAGCTCCTGGCCGCTTGCACCGTTAACCCCGGTCGGGAAAGTACAGAAAGCGCACGCTCTGCTCAGCGGCAGCGGATGGCAGCCTCGGCAGCTTGGCCCCCAGTTGATTCCTAAACGCAGAGCCCAACGCTATAGTCTAGTAGTTCGTGACAAACTTCTCAAAAAGGAAAACAGACATACCCAAAGTCCATTTCTTTCTCGTGTTCCACTTGTCACGCAAGACAGTGACATGCCTTTGATTAAAATGTCCAGTAACCTAATAAATGATGTCTGGATTCAATGAGATAGAATCATGTTGACCAAGCAATTAAAAGTCAAGGGAGTTTTGGTGGTTGGGGTCAGAAAGCTTCCGCAGGTATTTTTATCAGCTTGAAGTTTTTGATCAGCTAGGCAGTGAGGAATCAGTACTAAGACCCAGTCAGAAAATGGAATTTATATATGTATATATATATCAATATATATACAGCAAAGCAAAGTTTATTGAGCAATTGCATCAAGCGATATAGTACAAAGCTCTGGAAGAGGGAGGGGACATGAGAGGGTGGCCCAGAAAATGGAATTTATAAAAATCAACAGTAAACTGTTAACTCACAGTCTCAGAGCTTTTATATCTCCAGCTCCGACCTTTCCCCTGAGTTCCAGAATCATCTCTCCAACTGCCTCCTTGACCTCCTCTCTCGGATGTCAAACCAGGGTTTCAAACTAAACATCTCAAACTGAGCTTTTCACCTTCAAGTCTTGTTCTCTCAAACAAATCTTTCAGTTCTGTAAATGCCACCTCTGTTCTTCTCATTTCTTAGTCTGACCCCTTGGAGACAGCCTCACCTCCTTCCTTTCTCTCACATCACTTTGGCTCTTTCTTGAGCGCGAATTTGGAACTAGCCGTTCCTCACGCACTGTGTCGCGCACACCCTGGCCGAGTGACTGTCATCACTTCGGTGGGCTCATTCGTCTCCCTGCTTCGACCCTAGTGCCCACTTCTTCAGGCTGTTTTCAGCACAGCAGCCAGAATGATCCTATTCAAACACAGATCATCACCTCTCTTCTCAAACCTCTCATGTTGCCCATCTGACCCTGAGCCTCGATAGGGGCCTTCGAGGCCCCACATAATCTGTGACCCCACCCGGTCCCCTCTCTGACCTCCTCTCATCCCGCTGTGCCCTCACTCCTCTCACTCGAGCCATCCTGGCCTCTTCGTTTCTTCAGCACAGCGGGCACTTGCGCCTCAGGGCCTGTTGTGCTGGCTCTTCCCTAAGTCTGCTCCCTCTCTCCAGGTGACTGCGCAGCCTCCTTCCTCACCCCCTGTGCTGCTTGGACGACTCCTCTCAGGGAGGCCTTCCATGATCCATATATCTGATGACCAAATCCACCCCCGTCTCGCCATCCCCCTTCTCTGCTTTATTGATGTTAGCCCACAGGACTATATTTGTTCTTTTCTGTGTTTGTCCAAACCCTGCTCACACTCCTAGAATGTGTGCTCCATGAGGGTAGAGATATTCGTCTGTTTGTTCCCTGCAGAATCCACAACACCTCAGCAGTGCCTGACACACTGTAGATGCCCAGTCAGATTTGTCGAACGGAAGGATCTCTGAATCTTAGTTTGAAATGTGAGCTTGTTGGGTGTCAGCCAGGGTGTGGGCCTCTCCCATCTCATTAGTGTATTATAGGGGATAATGCTGAAGACTCTAGTTTGAATGCTTGGATCTCTTAGCCAGTCCCAGGATTTATTCGAACTCATTTTCTTTTTCCGGTTATGATTAAATTAGGATAAAGTTTAAATTGCATAACATTCTATCTGTTTGCTACATCTGATTTTTTTCTTGTTTGTGCTGCATTAATCACTAATACGATTTTTTAGTTTATAAAAATAATAGTGAATAAATATACTAATGTGATAGATAGAGTTAATAGTCACTTTTTTAATCCAGTGTTTATATTTTTACTGTAAATCTCACAAAACCCTTACTTATGGAAGATTAACACAAAAGTCTTAGTTTAAGATGATGATTAAAGTGGCCAACATGTGGACATCTTTTAAAACCATGTGTGTAACCAAAAGTCAGCTTTAAAACAAAAAATAAATTGGTAATTTAAAAGTAAAATCGAAACAGCACTGTCTAGAGGTCCTGGCTTATACAGCCAGCTATCCATTTTTCCTGCCTAGAAGCATATGTATAAATTTTATAAAGATTTTATTGATTAGAGAGAGAGAGACAGACTGAGATTACAAGTAGGGGGAGTGCCAGGGAGAGAGGGAGAGGAAGAAGCAGGCTCCCCGCTGAGTGGGGAGCACAACACAGGGCTCCATCCCAGGATCCTGAGATCATGACCTGAGCCGAAGTCAGACACTTAACCCCAGACACTTAACCGACTGAGCCACCCAGCCGCCCCATTTATATGTAAACTATTTTATGATATGTACGCAACTCAAAGGGTTTATGTATACTTTTAGTTTGTTTACTAAAATATTCTGTGACACCTAAGTTGATATTGATATTAAAAATAGCTTATATTTGAAGGTCAAAGTATCAATTCTATTTCTAATATATCTCTGCAGTGCATTTTTAGGTCCGAAAGACCTTTTTCCATATAAGGAATACAAAGACAAGTTTGGAAAGTCAAACAAACGGAAAGGATTTAATGAAGGATTGTGGGAAATAGAGAATAACCCAGGAGTGAAGTTTACTGGGTACCAGGTAATGGTTTGCTTCATTGTTAGATCTCATTGCTTTGGTTTTTAACTGTCTTTGGGGTCTTTCTTATATGTCCTTTGTACTAGTAGTTACCCTCCATCTATTTGAAATCAGAATTCTTTTTAGCTCCAGTAACATTTTGGAGTAAATATAATTCTGTTACCCAAGAGGGTTCAAGTCAAGTGGTCACTGGAAAACTGAAGTTGATGGTTCTTTATTTTGAAGATCTTAAGAGTAAGCTGAATCCTTTCAGATTAAAATAGAATGATTCTTTTCACAATCTGTATTCTTTGCTATTTTTTTCAAAAATGTAATTAGCCAATATCTTGCTATTTCTTAGGCAATTCAGCAGCAGAGCTCCTCAGAAACTGAGGGAGAAGGCGGGAATACTGCAGATGCAAGCAGTGAGGAGGAAGGGGATAGAGTAGAAGAAGATGGAAAAGGCAAAAGAAAGAATGAAAAAGCAGGCTCAAAACGGAAAAAGTCCTACACTTCGAAGGTGACTGAGAACCTTTTCCATTATTATTAATGTTATGTGCATATTCATTAAGGTTTTAGATTATTCTTTTTTTTTTTTTAAAGATTTTATTTTTATTTATTTATTTGACAGAGACAGAGACAGCCAGCGAGAGAGGGAACACAAGCAGGGGGAGTGGGAGAGGAAGAAGCAGGCTCACAGCAGAGGAGCCTGATGTGGGGCTCGATCCCAGAACGCCGGGATCACGCCCTGAGCTGAAGGCAGACGCTTAACCGCTGTGCCACCCAGGTGCCCCAGGTTTTAGATTATTCTTAATTCATTCCTTGGGCACATAGAAGCATCCTCACTCTGTGGACCTCTGCCTCTAGAGACAGTAAGATAGCCAAGGGGAGTAGGACAGGTAGCCTTAGATGTGAGGGCATCTTCAGGGCTGATCTGGCACTGAAAATACTGCTTCTCAGTTGGAGAAGGACTGTTCTTTCGTCAAGAGTAGAAGAGTAGGTCAGTATGCCTCCTCTAAGAACCTCCAAATGAGCTCTGAAGAATTTAGGAATATAGGAGACTCAGTACCATTCAGGACAAATCTGTGTAAATAGAAAGATATACTCTTAACCTGTCTTTCTGCTTTAAAGACTGTGCGAATAACAAATACAAATTATGAGGGGGCTCTGAAGGCAATGAGTGGGAAGAGCATGTGGTTCAGATGGAGTGGCCAGGCTTTTCTGAAGAAAGAGTCGAGGAGGGCTGGGTGGGGCAGAGCAGCCACGATGTGAGGCGGGAAGGGTCTGGCATGTCCTGAATTGAAAGAAGATGAACGTGGTTGGGGCATCGTGACCAAGAGGGAGAAGCAAGCAGAGGCTCAGTGATGGAGACTTGGGTGCCGCATTAAGGAATTTGGATTTATTCCCAATGTAACGATAATTTATTGAAGGCTTTAAACAGAGGAGTGACGTGATCCTAGATTTACACGTTGAAAGTCTAGGTTTTTCATACAGTAATTCAGACATGCAGTTGAACAAACTATGAGATTGTGAAAATCGTTCACCTTTAGAAACTGAAAGCAAGATAAATAGATCTTTGAAGACCAGAGATCGGTATGGGTTTCCCTGTAATTGGTCTGTCACACGATTGAATATTAGGATAAATTACTTCCCTTTAGATTCTGGTATTTAGTGTCTGGATAGACTTAGGCAACTCCTTAAAAACCAAGCGCCAGGAGTTGATTGGATTATCAGCATTTTATTTTACGATCTATAAAATCCACCCAAATAGCATACAGGTGAAATTGTATGATTACATATTACTTCTTGTGCACCTAATGAAAAACGTCTTATCTGCCTTGGATGGGGATAAAGTTTGCAAATCACAACAAAATAATTAGAATTTTCCTTGTCAGGAATTTTGTAAGCTGAATTTTTTTTTTTTTAGTTATTTTGGATTTCGCTTAAATATCCAATTCAATTGATATTTTAAATTTATGATTGCCTGCTGAGCTGTGTGATGTGTTGTACCCCTCTGAATTACCTACGCTACCCGAGGTATCTGAGGCATTTGACAGTGTGGGTATGCGGCTTTTCAGTGTCATTATTTCCTTGCTTGTAGTGAAGCCCAGAAGTCATGGGGCTCAGACCCGATGTGGATATGCAGTTTAAAGCAGTGAAGGGGTCAAGACATACTTTACTTACTAAGGTTTATCCATTTTAGATTAAGGGATCATCTTTTTTTTTCTTTTCCTTCCAAAGATCACAACTTCCATGATCACTTAAGAACCACTATTTTTAAATTTCTTTGACTCTTTACTATTTTATTTATTGTCAAGATAAATTATGCACAAACACAAAAACTTTGGAAGCACATAAAAGGTTTTTAATTTTTAATATTGACTGAGAAACTTAGCACCGTGGTTCTCAAATTTGAACACAGGTCAGAATTACCTGGAGAGCTTGTTCAAACACACACTGCTAAGCCTCACTGCCTGAATTTCTGTTGGAGTAGGTCTTGGGTGTGGGGTCTGAGAATCAAATTTTCAGGTAAGGCAGTCTGCTGATCTGAGACCCACATGTAGGGAAGCACTTTCCTGACATAATCGCCTTTCTCCTTGGCTTCCCTAATGTTTTTGTTGAACATGGTGGTCTTTGTTTACACCTATTTCTTCAGGTTAGATAATCTTCCTTTGCCACTGAAAACCAGTGGTTCACAAACTTTTGACTACATCTCAGTCAGAAAGCAGATTTGAAGGAGGTTATGTGTGTCTCTCTTTGGCAGTAGGTATATGGATGATTCACATCTGGGCCACAACAGATACTGGAAAATTACAGGTCAAACTATTTTGCGCACACATCATTTACCGTGTAAAGTAGGGCAAATCAGAGAGCCTCACAACACAGTAAACTGGTGATGATGCTAAACCACTAGTCATCTTAGTTAAAAAAAACGAAGGTGGCAACAGGTGGACGCACAACCAGTTGAAGACTACAGTGCTGAAACAGATGGAGGGTCCTTCCCCAGGATTGCAAGATTTGCCTTGATGTGCATTTGCAGTACAGTAAGAGCTTTGCAGGGTTACCAAATCTAGCCGGGCAGCCAGATTTCTTCCAGTACTGACTGTGACTCTGGAGCAGAGTTGCACTACGGCCCTAATTCTGGTCCACGTGCCAGACTGTAGTACTTACAGAGTCACTGTGCGCTTGCTCGTTAGGATCCTTGGTAAGCATTGTGAACTTCAGGGACTTGTGTATTATTACCTGGCCTACAGGAACTATCATTTGAGAATTACTACATAAAGCAGTTGCTACATTTCAATAATTATACTGTATTTACTAGGAAAACAAAAAGTAGTTTGCTTTTTGTATTGTCCTGCTTGATCTTAGCTTTAACGGTAGAAACTCCACATTTGGATTATTAAATCTCTGCTTTTCTTTCCTGTAAAAAGTAAAGATGACCTCATTTTAAACTGACATTTTGGGCTGGGTTGGTGGTTTCAGTTAAGTAAAATAGAAGCAATGTAATTACATGCTCTGTCACATAGCTAGAAGATATTTTCTCTTTGGAACTTGTATTTAAAATATTGATTGAGGAAGCTCCAATTTGCTAATTCATTTCTGGAAGACCAAAAGTGACATGGCTAAATCAGTTTTGCCTCAGCTCCTATTTGCCATGTGCTTAAAGATTCTTAAAATTTCTGAGAGGACATGTTAGTCATATGGTACATTTTACTTTCTTAAAGGTGCACAGCGGAGTGGGCTTTTGATCATTTTAATGCTGTTCTGCAGAACAACTCTGGCTGTAAACTAGAACTGTATTTTCATCTTCCTTAGAGTTCATCTTGGTTTCAAAGGCAAGGTGATAAGAAAAAAGGGCTAGTCCCTCGGGCTCTTCAATAACCATCCATAATTTAAAAGATTAAAGTCAGTTTCTATCACATGGTGATATAAGTGTTGTCTGCGCTTAACCAAAGAGCTTCAACAGGCGTCTCAACATGAATATTCACTTACTACCTTCGATAGTTCGCCTCCCTGTTTGGACCCAAGTTTCTACTGTGAAATGCTGGGGAAGCTGGGTGGCCCTGTGGCCTCCTAAGGTGGTACCGTGGTGTCCATTCAGCTGTCGTTCGTCCGTTGGCAGTGCCCTGGGGACATGAATCTTTATTTTCTGCTCCTAACATTGCACTGCTGGAAAGAACGAACAGGTCATTGAGTGCACCTGTACCTCCTTTTCCAGCTGGTTACTCTGAGGCCCAGTGAGGTGACACAGTCTGTCCCAGGTCATCTGGCCCAGCCTCGGCACATCACCGTGTTGTACTGGTATGTTGTTGTAGCGAGCCACATGACTGGATGTAGGTCAGCCACTTCTGCATTTCTTTTTTTTTTTTTTTTTTTTTTAAAGATTTTATTTATTTATCCGACAGAGATAGAGACAGCCAGCAAGAGAGGGAACACAAGCAGGGGGAGTGGGAGAGGAAGAAGCAGGCTCATAGCGGAGGAGCCTGATGTGGGGCTCGATCCCACAACGCCGGGATCACGCCCTGAGCCGAAGGCAGACGCTTAACCGCTGTGCCACCCAGGCGCCCCTCACTTCTGCATTTCTTACTTACACTTGTACATTGGAGTTGTACTTTTGCTTATAATTTTTGATTTGTCCAAACGTTTAGAAATCCTCTAAACAGTCCCGGAAATCTCCAGGAGATGAAGATGACAAGGACTGCAAAGAAGAGGAGAACAAAAGCAGCTCTGAGGGTGGAGATGCCGGCAATGACACAAGGAACACGACTTCAGACTTGCAGAAAACCAGTGAAGGGGTAAGGACAGCGTGTGGTCTCGCTCCCCTTCTAACCTAGAAGACATGGTGCTTCAGAGCGAGCGTTAGTAAACCCTGTCCCAGTAGACGGAGAGGCTCGCAGCCTCCTGGGAGGGCCCACACAGCTCCTGGGAGAACGATCAGCTGCTCAGGGTCCGAGAACACAAGAGAGCCGGGGGGTGGTACACCTGTCTCTCAGTTTGGAACTCTATGAACAGGTCTCTTCTGTTTTAAACTCACTGCAGCAACTTGAGTCTTTTAAAAAGTAAGATGTGAAATATTGAAATTATGAAATGCCATCTCAAAATTTTACAGTTGTATTTCTTCTATCATAAGATTGCATGTTCAAAATGGGGGATTTCATACTACGGCTTCTTTCCTAGAAGCAGTTTGTACTTTAATGTACCCACAGGGACTTTAAATATTTAAGTATTCCAACAATATGTAAAGACTGGTATTTAAAGTATGGAAGGGGAAGACTTGTCCACTTTGAATTTTGTTAACTCTATTTTAAAGTGTAGTTGATATACGATATTGTATTACTTTCAGATGCACAACAGTGAGCCCACATTCATAGACATTACTAAGAATTCACGGTGATGGTCTGGTTCCAATCCATCATCATACAAAGTTACTATGATATTATTGTCCCTGTTCCCTGTGCTGGACTTCGCATCCCTGTGACTGACTTTGTATAACTGGAAGTTTGTACCTCTCGGTCCCCTTGACCTAGTTCACCCATTTCACCCACTCCTCAGCCCCTCCCTCTGGTGGTAACCAAAGTCTGTCTCCTGTATCTGGGGCGCTGTTTGTGTTTTGTTTTGTTTGTTTTGTTTTGTTTTGTTTTTTAGATTCCACATATGAGTGAAATCATATGGTATTTGTCTTTCTTTTTGACTTGTTTCACTTAGCATAATACCCTCTAGGTCCATCCATGTTGTCACAAATGGTGAGATCTCATTTTTTTTACAGCTGAGTAATATTCCAGTGTACATATACACCACATCTTTATCCATTCATCTATAGATGGACACTTGGGCTGCTTCTGTATCTTGGCTATTGTAAATAATGCTGCAGTGAACATAGGGATGCATATGTCTCTTTAAATTGGTGATTTCACCTTCTTCAGATAAATACCCAGAAGCGGAGTCGCCAATATTTTTAACTTTTTAAGGAACTCCATACTGTTTTCCACAGTGGCTGTACCAGTTTATATTCCTGCTAACAGTGCACGGTTTCCATTTGTCCACATCCTCGCCAACCCTTGTTACTTCTTACGTTTTGAGTCCAGCCATTCTGACAGGTGCGAAGTGATATCTCACTGTGGTTTTGATACACATTTCCCTGATGATGAGAGGTGTTGAGCATTTTTTCATGTGTCTGTTGGCCATCTGGATGTCTTTGATCTTAACTTTTGTTAACCTCTATTAACTTAAAAGTATTAGTGAAGGCACATTTTGCCCCTGGTCATTTTCTATTAGTCTTTTCTCTATGAAGACTAATTGGACAGTGGCAAATCGTTTTGAAATAGTAATCCACAAAATACATTATTATTGTTCTTCTGTGAGATTCTGGTTTCAGCTGAGTGCTTGACTATTCTTGTCAGTACTGTTTACCTCTCAACTCCTCCTCCATGCAATTAACCAAAATTACTCCCCCGTTGTGATTCTGATTGTTCCCTTATCCCTCTTAGCCACTCAGCTTTACTCTGTCCTCTGCGTATCGTTCTTCTCTTGACCTCTTTCCAGTAAAGAGTCCTCTTTCCTTACCTTTGCTGGTAGTCCTCCTGGGAACAGTCCTGTTAATAGTCACCAAAGGCATGAGTACCTTACTCGTTTGATTTTCTTTTTATCCTACCTGCCATCTTCATCCCAGGTGGCTTCAGTATGCATACAGCAAAACCCTCGCGACCTGTCTCCCTTTATGAACTCCTTCTATCTGCATTTCTGTGACCGAGGAAGAGATGGTCTGCACCGGTACTGCTCAGAGGGTGATCTGTGGGCAAGTAGCATCAGTATCACTGGCAAGCTTGTTAAAGGTGCAGAATCCCAGGCCCCACCCCAGGCCTTCCAAATGAGAGTCTTTTTAACTAACCCCCCCGGGTCATTCATAGGCACATTCAAGTCTGAGAAGCATTATTCTGCACCTTTCTGCTACCAGGGTCCGGAGTATCGTCTCCTCCTCCTTTTTCCCAACGCCTCACTCAGGCGGTGGTCACCTGTCATCCTGTACCTTTATCTTTTCCTTCTGCCTAGAAACGGTGTCAGGCCTCCCTTCCCCCATATATCCTACTCTTTTCACTTTTCTCTTCATCTCTAAACTTCCTAGAAGAGTTCTCTTTCCTCCAGTGTCCATTCCTTCACCTACTCATGCCTTCCTCCTTTGCACTCTTGTTGCTTCTTCACCATTTCATGGAAATGCTCTTGTAAAGGTCCATGGAGATCCTCTCGTTGCCAAATCCAGGGTTTGGTCTTTATCTAAATCCTTTAGTCTTTATTTCACCTGTGCAGCATTTAATGCCACTAGCCACCTTCCCTCCTGACTTTGCCTCCAGGTCACCAGTCTCTTCTCCTTCTGCATCCAGTTCCTTCTCAGTCTCTTTCTAGAGCTCCTTCCTTCCATTCGTCTTGGCGTTCAACTATTCTGCAAGCTTCCCCTGTGTCCGTTGTCCCCACTCTCATGGTTTCAACTATTATATATTACTGATGACTTCCCACTCTGTATCTCCTGCATTGTAGACCCATTCTTCTAATGGTTAATGAAACAATTTCAACTCCGATATCTTGAAAGCACTTCAGAAAACAGTTGCTGTTAGAAGTAGCAACAGCAGCAGACTCAGAGTAGTGAGGGCTAACATCTTTACTATGTGCCATATATTATGTTAAATGCTGTCTGTGCACTGTCTTATCTAATCCCCACACAAATCCCAGGATGTATAATCTCCATTTTGTACCTGGGAAAACTCAGGCTGGAAAGATTCGTCCAGGGTCACATAGCCAGTTAAGAGCCTGAATGTAAAGCAGGAGCCTGAGATCCATCCATTTATTCATTCAGTCATTCATTTAAGTTGAAGTATGGTTGACATACATTATTACATCATTTTCGAATGTACAGTGTAGTGATTTGACAAGTCAATATTTATGCTGTGCTCACCACAAATGTAACCACCACCTGTCAACACACAGCACTGTTACAATACCATTCACTGTATTCTGTCTGCTGTACCTTGTCCCATGACGTACTCATCCCATAACTGGAAGCCCAGACCTCCCATTCCCCTTCACCAATTCAGCCCATCCTGGCCCTCCTCCTTGTGGCAATCATCAGTTTGTTCTCTGTATTTATGGGTCTGATTCTGTTTAGATTCCATATTTAAGTGAAATCATGGTATTTGTCTTCATTGTCTGACTTAATTCACTTAGCATAATACTCACTAGGTCCATCCATGTTGTCACAAATGGCAAGATCTCACTCCTTGTATGGCTGAGTAGTATGCCATTGCATATATATATATATATATATATATATATATATATATATATATACCGTATCTTCTTTATCTGTTCATCTATTGATGGACACTTAGTTTGTTTCCACAACTTGGCTATTAGAAATAGTGCTGCAGTATACCCAAGAGTGCATATAGCTTTCTTTTTAAAGATTTATTTATTTATTTTAGAGAAAGTGGGGGGTTGTGGGGGGTGCAGAAGGAGAGAACAAGAGAGAATCCTCAAACAGACTCTCCCTGCTAAGTGCAGAGCCTAACATGGGGCTTAGTCCCAGGACCCTGAGATCATGACCTGAGCCAGAATCAAGAGTTCGCCATTTAGGGGCGCCTGGGTGGCACAGCGGTTGAGCGCCTGCCTTCGGCTCAGGGCGTGATCCCGGCGTTATGGGATCGAGCCCCACATCAGGCTCCTCCGCTATGAGCCTGCTTCTTCCTCTCCCACTCCCCCTGCTTGTGTTCCCTCTCTCGCTGGCTATCTCTGTCAAATAAATAAATAAAATCTTTAAAAAAAAAAAAAAAGAGTTCGCCATTTAACTGAGCCACCCAAGCGCCCCCATGTATCTTTTTGAAGTAGTGTTTTCATTTTCTTTGGGTAAATACCCAGTAGTGGAATTACTGGATCATATGAGAGTTCTACTGTTAATTTTTTGAGGAACCTCCATACTGTTTTCCACAAGGGTTGCACCAATTTACATTCCTACCAACAGTGCACAAGGGTTCCTTTTTCTCCACATTTTCACCAACATCTGTTGTTTCTTGTCCTTTTGATATTAGCCATTCTGATAGGTGTGAGGTGGGAGATCCCACCTCATGGTAGTTTTGATGTGCATTTCCCTGATGAAGAGTGATGTTGAGCATCTTTTCATGTGTCTGTTGGCCATCTGGATGTCTTCTTTGGGAAAATGTCTATTCAGGTCTTCTGCCTGTTTTTTAATAGGAGTATTTGGTTTTTTGGTATTGAGTTGTATGAGTTCTATATATATATTGGATACTAACCCCTTATCAGATATATCATTTGCAGATATCTTCTCCCATATCATAGGTTGCCTTCTTATTTTATTGATGGTTTCCTTTGCTGTACAAAAGCTTTTTATTTTGATGAAGTGTCTATAGTTTGTTTTTGCTTTTGTTTCCTTTTCCTAGGGAGACACATCTAGAAAAATGTTGCTAAATAAGCCTGATGTCCAAGATGATTACTTATGTTTTCTTTTAGGGGTTTCATGGTTTCAGGTCTCACATTTAGGTCTTTAATCCATTTTGCGTTTATTTTTGTGTATAGACACGAATGTGGTCCACTTTCATTCTTTTGCATGTTAGCTGTTCAGTTTTCCCAGCAACGTTTATTGTATATTCATGCCTCTTTTGTCAAGATTAATTGACCATGTAAGTATGGGTTGATTTTTGGGCTTTTTGTTCTGTTCCATTGAAATATATATCTCTTTTTGTGCCAGTACCATACTCTTTGATTAATGTAGCTTTGTAGTATATCTTGAAGTTTGGGTGATACCTCCAGCTTTGTTCTTCTTTCTCAAGATCGCTTTGGCTTTTTGAGATCTTTTGTGGTTCCATACAAATTTTAGTATTTACTTGTTCTAGTTCTGTGAAAAATGCTTTGGTATTTTGATAGGGATTGCATTGCATCTGTGGATTGCTCTGGGTAGTATGGACATTTTGAGAATATTTGTTCTTCCAATCCATGAGCATGGAATATCTTTCCATTGATGTCATCTTCACTTTCTTTCATCAGTGATTTGTTGTTTTCAGAGTACAGGTCTGTCACGAGCTTGGTTAAGTTTCTTCCTAGGTTTTTTATTCTTTCTGGTGCAATTATAATTAGGACTGTTTTCTAAATGTCTCTTTCTGCTACTTTATTATTGGTATGTAGAAACAATAGATTTCTGTATATTAATTTTGTATCTTACAACTTTACTGAATTCATTTATTCAGATAGTTTCTCGGTGGTCTTTAGGGTTTTCTATCTGTTGTATCATGTCATCTACAGATAGTGACAGATTTACTTTTTCCTTACCAGTTTAGATGCCTTTTCTTTTCTTGTCCAATTCCTATGGCTAGGACATCAGTACATTAAGTAAAAATGGCAAGAATGGACATCTTTGTCTTATTCCTGATTTTAGAGGAAGAGCTCTCAGTTTTTCGCCATTGGGTATTAATTAGCTGTGGGTTTTTCATATATGGCCTTTATGATGTTGATTTATGTTCCCTCTAGACCCACTCTGTTGAAAGTCAGAGCCTTTTATTTTTTTATTTTTTTTTTTTAAAGATTTTATTTATTTATTTGACAGAGAGACAGCCAGCGAGAGAGGGAACACAAGCAGGGGGAGTGGGAGAGGAAGAAGCAGGCTCCCAGCGGAGGAGCCTGATGTGGGGCTCGATCCCAGAACGCTGGGATCACGCCCTGAGCCAAAGGCAGATGCTTAACGACTGAGCCACCCAGGCGCCCCAAGATCCTTTTATTTTTAACCCATTTATAATAATATATTTGTCATATACAGAAGGATACATATGTAATATAAATATAATAAACATAGTATTCTAATGAATACCAGTGACCCTACCACTCAACCTGAAAACTAAAACAGAACAATAACTTGCATCTAATTACATATTCTTCCCTTGTACCATCTTTTTCCCACCCAGAGATAATCACTAGTGTTCTATTATTTCCTTTCATTTTCAAAATTTTAGCTCACATATAACATACAGGTATACTTAAATAATATATTGTTTAATTTTGTTCATTTTTGAGCTTTTCAAACAACAGTGACATTCACTTTCTAATATGCTTCGAGGAGTCCCTCACACGGTTGTGCACAGAGTAGCTTGTTAACTCTCCACTGCTGTGTAAGACTCAGCCCTATGAATACACCACACTTGATTCAGTCTCCTCTTGATGGGCATGTTGGTTGTTTCCAGCTTTTTACAATTACGAACTGCATTGCTGTGAACACCCTCCTGTTTGCCTCCTCATGCACATGCGCAAGAGGTTCTTTAGGGGATATACGTGAGAACTGGCCATGCTGGCTCAGGAGCTCACGGTTTTCAACTTTGTAAGAGAATGCCGAAGTCCATCCCTAAGGATCGGGCCAGTTCACACTCCCACCATCAGTGTATGGGTTTCCTGTGACTGATGTGTCATTGTCAGACTTTTTGCCTGTAATCACAAGGGTAAATTATAGTCTTAATTTGCAGTTCTCTGATTTATAGTGCGGTTGAGCTTCTTTTCACATGTTTATCTACTACCCTTTTTTCTTCTGGGCATCTTCTTGATTTTGTATTTTGCCCATTCTCCTATTGGGTTATTTTTGGGTACTGATTTGTAGGACTCCTTCACATATTCTGGATTCTAACTAGTATGGTTGGTCGTGCGCATTGTACATATCTTCTCCACATTTGTAGCTTGTCTGATTTTTTTATGATACCTTTCGGTGAACAGACTTTCTCTACTATAATCAACTGTCTCAAATTTCTGTTATGGTTAGCATTCTTCTGTCTTGTTTAAGAAACCTGTCCCTTGGGGCACCTGGGTGGCGCAGTCGTCAAGTGTCTGCCTTCGGCTCAGGGCGTGATCCCAGCATTCTGGGATCGAGTCCCACATCAGGCTCCTCCACTGGGAGACTTCTTCTTCCTCTCCCACTCCCCCTGCTTGTGTTCCCTCTCTCGCTGGCTGTCTCTCTCTGTCAAATAAATAAATAAAATCTTAAAAAAAAAAAAAAAGAAAGAAACCTGTCCCTTTCCCAAGATTGGAAAGACACGGTCCTATATTTCCTTTTACATTTGTAAAGTTTTGTTTTGAACATTTTAGTGTTTAATCCATCTGGAATTAATTTTGGGGTGTAATATGAGGTAGGACTGTTGCCTTTTTTCCCCACAGCATAACCATGGGAACTGGCACCATTTATTAAATTGTCCCTCGTTTCCTCTCTGACCTGCAGTGTCGTGTGTCATAGCCATGTCTCGCTCTCTGGGTTCTTTTATGTTCCTTTGGTCAGTACCGTACTTTTCTTAGTTATAATAGCTGTATAATGAGTCCTGATGCCTTGTAGGGCTAGTAGACTAATCTTAAACTTCTTTTAAAATACTTAATAGTCATGGTCCAAGGTAGAAAGTCAAGAGGGGCTTTTTTTCTTGATGGGAGAATTTGCAGCCCATGTCCTGGTAAGAATGATTCACTTGAGGAATGATCACAAAATGATAATGTAGGAGAGAATTGCCAAAGCAGTGCTCTTCAGAAGACAAGGAGGCATAAGATATAGGGCACATCTGGAGGGGTTACCTTGGTTCACCCGCTGAAGTGGGAGGGAAGACAGGTAAGTGGGTACTTAGGGTGAGACTTTGTAAAAGTTCTCATCTGATTGCTTCAGTTTTCTTAGGAAGCGAGGTCAGCATTTGAGAGTGATAACGGGAAGAAGTGTTGGAAGTTTCGAGAGAGAGGGAATGGGACAAAGTAGTCACTTAGAAGAAGAGAAGAGTGAGTAGACTTGGGGAATGAAGTGGAATTGCCAGGCAGCAGTGAGGGCTCACTTGAGGTTAGTGGTCATGATTTAAAGTGAGAACAGTCGTCGGGATGGGTGTGTGATCCTCTCCAGGCGTATGCAACCGTGCAACCACAGAAAGGCAGAGAATTGAGTGTACCTGGAGTTGGGGTTTGCTTAGAGTAGAGTGAAGGGGGGTAGAGGCAGGAAATGGATTTTGTGCAAGGAAGGGAGCAGTTACAGTGATGGATCATTGAACCCAGAATATATTTGGAAGGGGAAAAAAGGGCATGAGGAAGGGAGTGAGTCAAAGGATTTTGAGTATCAAAGAATTATTGGAGGTGGCGTCCTAGCTAAAGAGAGAGAGAGCTGGAGACAAGTGGTGATGGAAGAGTGCGATGTTTAATCAGATTATGGAAGAGTTGTGGTGGTTGCTGCTGACCTGCAGATGGTGCTGGAACTTGAGTGGGACATTTCACTGGGTGAGTACCGTTCATGGCACAGTTCCAGACAACCCCCAAGTTCTTAGGACAACCGAAAATGCTTCCATAATTTCGCCCCCCAAAACAGTGACTTAAAACCATGTTTGCAAATACAGTTGTACCCCCTTATCTGCAGGAGATACATTCGCAGACCCCCAGTGGATGCCTGAAACCGTGGGCAGTACGAACCCCATATTTACTCTATTTTTACCTATATGTACGTAGCTATGATAAAGTTTAATGTATAAGTTAGGCATAGTAAGAGGTTAACAACAATAGCTCATAATAAAATAGAACAACTGTAACAATATTCTATAATACAAGTAAACTGAAAGTGACCTCTCTCAAAATACCTTACTGCGCAGTACTCACCCTTCTTGCTGTGATTGAGGAAGGGAGATGACAGAATGCCTACAGGATGAGATGAAGTGAGGGGAGTAACATAGCCCCTGTGACATAGGCTGCTGTTGACCTTCTGATGGAAAGGTCAGAAGGAAGATCGTCCGCTTCCCGATCACAGTTGACCAAAGACAGTGAAACCGCAGATCAGTAGGGGACTCCTGTACTCCCAGGGGTTGAGAATCACTTGCCTAAGAACTAGCCGTGGGGGATGAGTGACTGAGGTGGGGTGGAGGACAAGATCTCTGGAGGAGAGAAAATCAAGGCACGGAGAGGTCAGAGTTTTGGAAGGACAGTCTACATGGACAGACTTCCCAGTGGTTATGATGTTGAATGACAGTGGGACAGAGCTGAACTCTTCAAGGAGTAAGGAGTAACCCACAGGGTCTGGAGGTGACTGCAGGCAGGAGAGGTGGCAGGTCACAGTCTGGAGGTTCAAAGCTGGGAGGATTGGGTGGTCAGGGGAGAGCACAGGAGAAAGGAGGAACAGCTTACAAACAGGTGGCGATCAGGAAGGACAGCTTCCCCACCTCCGGACTGGCAGTACAAGAGCCGTGGCAGAGCAAAGAGCTACCATGTGAGGTGAGGGCTGCAGGAGAAGCAGCAGCACAATCCCCAGGGAGAACCAGGTTTCCGTTAGAATAAGTTAGGGGGCAGAATATCCAAGAAATGCAGGTTGGGAATATGGGAGATTTGCTAGTGGCTGACTGTGATTTCCTAGGGGCCTAGTTGAAGGATCAAGGAATCTAGGTGGGGGTAGGAGAGTTTAAGAGATGAAGTCATAAGCTCACATGGACAAAGCTGACTGGAGGTGAGAATCTAGAAGGTGACAGATGCTCAGGAGCCCGTCTGTGGTAACTGCAGTCAGTATAAGGCCATAAGGATAAAAGGCTTGATAATTTCGAGGCAGATGGGTTGAGGTTGTGAGTATTGGTGAGGGAAGGAGAGAAGACGTTCTTATGAGAAAGAAACCCACAGAGTTCTGGGGCCCCCTTGACTTCCAGAGGCTCTCTAACAACATCCTCATTCCTGACAGTTCAAAGCATGAGGCAGAAAAGGGCAGGCTTCAGAACACTTGGAGCTTCCCGTCTTGATTCATGGGGCTATGAAGTAGGGGTTACTAATCTTTATGACAGGAATACTGTGCACTGATTGGCTTGGGCCTGCTGTATTGTTTATTGCCATGTAACAAATTACCTCAAGACATAGTGGCTTAAAACAGCATTTATTATCTGGCATTTTCCTTGGATCAGGAATCCAGACAGGCATAACTTGTGGAGTCCTCCATCTCTGGTTCTCTCCAAAGCTGCTATTAAGGTGTTAGCAGGGGCTCAAATCATTTTGAAGCTCAGCTGGGTGTTGGTCCTCTTCCAAGCTCACTTAGTAGTTGTTGGCAGGATTTAGTTCCTCACTAACTTTGGCCAGAGGCCCCTTAGGTTCCTTGACACGTGAGCCTCTCCACCATGGCAGCTGTCTTCCTCAGCGAGAGAGAGAGAGAGAGACAGAGAGAGAGAGAGAGGGAGCGCGCGCGTGCGCTAGCAAGACGGAAGCCAGTCCTTCATAATCTAATCTCAGAAGTGACATTCCCATCACTTTTTCCTCATCCGATCAATAGAAGCAAGTCACAAGGTCCAGCCCACACTCAAGGGGAGGGCATTACACAATGTTATGACTAGTAGGAGGCAGGGATCCCTGGAGACAGCGTCAGAGAGTTGCCCATCCCTGAACCAACCACTGATAACAAAGAGATTAAAACTGGCTTGGACCAGTCAGTGGTCCTGGAGCTGGAGTCAAGTCCCCAAACCACAAGGCCACAGATAATAGCAGGGAGGAGCAGAGGATAGAAGAAATACTGGGAGGACAGCCACTGGGTTCGCTATAACTGCTAAGCAGTGTCCATGCTTTTATTCTTCCGAGGCTGACCTATTTTCTTTCTGTAGTATGGGGCTACGTCCTTATGTCTCCCCATTGCCCTCAAGATCAAGTCCAGGCTCCTTACTTCAGCATGCAGTGGCCTTCATACTCTGATCCCAGTTTATCTGTCCAGCCTCACTTCTAACCATGTACTCTTGTATCTTCTAAGCCAGTGTGGTTCATTAAACTTTTTGGTCTCAGCACCCCTTTAATACTCTTATAACTTATTGAGGGCCCCAAAGAGCTTTTGTGACACCTGTGGATATTTATTTAATTAGGAATAAAAACTAACTTTAAGATATTTATTAATTTGTTGTAAAACAGTACTCATTTACATAACACATTTTTATACAAAATAACTACATTTTTCCAAAAATGCTTTGTTTTGAGAAAAATGACATTGCTTTACTTTTTTTTTTTTTTTAAGTTTTCATTTATTTTTTAGCAACCTCTACACCCAGCATGGGGCTCGAGCTCATGACCCTGAGATCAAAGAGTCACACACTCTACTGAAAGTGAGCCAGGCACCCCATAATGTTTTGCATTTTAAAAAATTTCTTTAATGTCTGGCTTAATAGAAGACATCAGGGTTCTCTCCTGTCTGCTTCTGTGTTCAGTTTCTGGCGATATGTTGTTTGGTTGAGGGGTGCGAAGAAAATGTGGCCTCACATAGATATGTAGTTGGAAAGTGGAGATACAAGTATTTTAATAGTTTCTTCAGATCATCGCGAATGTTCTTTGATACTACACTAGCTCTGTGTAAGTGGTCGTTTCTAAAGGGTTAGTTGCAGTGTGAACTCTGAACTTTGTGTATTCTGTTAATAGAGTCCATTGGACTGTCTGCCATTTGAATAACTTTTACCCATTTGGAAAATATGGGTTCCATGAGTAATTTGGGTCTTCCAGGTATTTCATTATCAAGTATTTTTAATCACATTTTCACGTATCAGGTATATTGTGTCAGAAAAGTCCTTATTAGGAAGTTTTGATCGTGGAGGATTAAGTTTTCCAGAATTCTAAGTTTCACTTAAAAGCTCAAACTTTGTCATTGACAACAAATGCTACCAGTTGTCCTCCTTGATGGTAACAGGCTCGTTTCGCTTATTTTTGAGAAAGCGTTTGAATAACCATAGTTTATCTGTCATCATTTTGTCAAGTGACAGTGGTGCTCCATGAAAAGATCCTGTGACTTCTGTCTCATAACTTCTGCTGTGTTCTGGGTATCCTTCAGCTCTGCGTGCACCCACAGCCTCTTCCTGTGCCTCAGGGGGGAATGTGCTTGCATGAGTCCGCCATTATCTGATGGAGGGCGGCAGGCCCGGAGCACGGCCACCAGGCCACCAGCGCAGAAGGCGCCACTTCTGGCTGCTTCCTTGGAGGAGACTTCCAGGCTAGCGCGTGCTCCGAGCACCATGTCCAGGATATGTACTATTATGAACTAGCAAGGTAGTTTTTGATGCAGAGACGCAAATAGAGTGATGATGGTACGACAAGTGATCTATAATTCACTTTTTATAAGCACCCATTTGACAGTACCTTGTTGAAAGACCCAAAAAAAAGACCCCATGTCCTTAGAGTTGTGGTCATGTTCTGGTACCACCTTCACCTTGTTTGGAGCATTAATTATATTCTGAGGCTGCTGTGGGACCATCTGTCCCAGAAATGTTCTTCGATACAGTTTGAGTAGTTGTTACTATGAATGTTCTGCCAATGTACACACAGATTTTATTGCCGTTCACATTGATATTAATAAAAAGACATCGTTAAACAAATTTCTTTGGTTAACAATTTTTCATTGCTCTAAATGGGTGTCTTCCTCCTTCACAAGTGAGGAAAAATCCCCCAAAGTCTGTGACTATAATCCTGTCTTGTATTTTTATGTGTTAATAAATAATTAGGAGTCACTAGTCACTGCATTTTGCAGGTTCACAGATTTTAAATGTGATTTTTATTATTTTTTTTTTAATTGACTTTCTCATTCTGGTAGGAACAGAGCAGGCTGTAAAAGAAATTTATTTCTGCCATCTTGAGGTTTAGTAACTTTTCCTATTGGAAGGTCCTGTATAATGTGTGCTGCAGATTTGGACTATGTATATGAGACCATATCCACGCACGAGCACTCATGAGCTCACAAGCAAGTCCTTTCACTTAGCAAAGGAAAGAATGGAAGAAAGCTGTTTTAGGAAAAAAGAATGGGGCCTGAGTTCGCTCTTTCATTCATCCCTTGAGAGCATGGGGGTGGGGGGAGTAATGTATTTGGGTTAATGATGAAGAAAACAAAAACAGCATCCCTCTGAGGAAATGTAACTGGATACAATTTAAAGTAGGACCAGATTGAAACAGAATTCTTTTCGGAAACGGAAATATTTTGTCACACAGATGCCATCTAAATTTTAAAAGAAATATAGACTTCCTTTCTTTTCATACATCTTGATTTTGTTAAATCTTGTATTTCTTCGAGCCATATGTCCCAAGTAATTAAGTTATAAATATTATACAGAATAATTTGCATACATCGCAAGTGCTTTTTAAATTTGAAGCAGCTTACCTTTCTTTCTGACATCACAGTCCTCCCAAAGATGGATTATCTCAATTTCTCCATTGACTTTATCCCAGCAATACACATTGTCCTGAGCTGTACAAGTGCACACTACTGCACTCTGTCCCTGCCAGACAGTAGACAAAGTTTATTGTTTTGTTTCCTTTTTTTTTGATGGAACACTAAAGATGCCCTAGCACCTCCTTTAGCTTTTTGAACTGATAGGTATCAAGCAAAGCCTCACGTGCTGTTCTTGCTGAGTATTGTTAATGCTACAAGACAGATTAAAATCTCAGAAAATCCCACTTATTATATACTTTATAGGTATGGATAGTTTTTATTGTTAATATCCTAAATCATCTAAAGGCTTGTTTTCTTTCTTTTTTTTACAGACCTAACTACCATAATGAATGCTGCATATTAAGAGAAACCACAAGAAGGTTATACATTTGGTTGTCTAATAATCTTGGATTTGATATGAACCAACACGTATTCCTTGTTGTCATTGACAGAACCCCAGTTTGTATGTACATTATTCACATTCCTCTCTGTTGTGTTTGGGGGAAAAAAAAGACATTTTAGCCTTTTTTTAAGGTTATTGATTTAATTTCATGTTATTTGGTTGCATGAAGTTGCCCTTAACCACTAAGGATTATCAAGATTTTTGCACAAACTTATACATGTCTAGGATCCTTTTATCAAGGCAGTTACGTTCATCATTCTCCTGCCTTTACTCCACTATCACCAGACACTCCATTAAATATAAAGTAGCATTTTTAAAAAATGACCACTCAACATAATGCTTAAGGGATTTCCTCTGTGACAGAACCCAGGAACCAGTTCCTAAACACATAATGTTGGCATATTGAAGATGAAATTAAAATCGTCCTTCAGTTTTGAGGCCATGTGTAAAGTTTAATCATACTGTAAAATATCTATTCCGTATTAGAAATAGCTAGTCGACAGCTTATACTTCTCAAAACTCATAGTTACGTACACAAACTCAGTTTTTATATGTGAAGTTAGTGAGTCTTTTGTGTTATTCCGAAATAAAGGCAATGATTTATTTTTTTCCCCAATGCCAGTACAATTTGAGCTAATCACTCAAGGTGGATAATTTACATTTTAAAGCTGGAATCAGCAGTAGCCCTATGGGAAACCAGACACTGCATTGACTTTTAAATGAACCATTGTTTTCTTTTGGAACTAGAATTAGAATAGTCGATATTCATCCACAAACCATTATTATGTGTACATTATTGTTGCTATTGTGATAATAGAGAATTTTATTTATTTTTATGCCAGCTTCTATTGTGAGAACACATTTAGTCAGTTTGGGTTTTATCAATCCTGTTATGCTTGTCCTTGGAACATCTTTCGCGTATTCAAGGTTTGTAGTTGAAAAGTTTACTGTAAAAAAAAAAAATCAAAAACAAAAAAATGTATTGTTTTTACAGAATAAATTTATTGGAATGTGTACTGGGAGTAAGATTTGAGGTGTAAACAACGAAGTTAGTGTAATTTGGCTTCATCTATGTAATGTGAGGTATTAATGTAATTCATATATTAAAGCAAAAATTGTTAACAGCAAGTTGACAATAGAATCAAGTGCAGGTGAGGGTTTTCTTTTTCTTTCTTTTTTTTTTTTGAACATTGGGTTTTAGGTTTTTTTGTAAACATGGGGGAGGGAAAGGAATGGCTACACGATTGCTTGCATGTCTCAGATCATATTTACCAGCTCAGTGGACCCTAAATTCGCACCCTTGACATCATCCGTGCATTGATTTGGACTCCCATTTTTTTTGTTTTCTTATTTTGGTGAAGAGCTAATAAATAACGTGAAGAGAAAATGTGAGACGTTCTAAAAGTAGGGCCATTGAGGATGGTGATGGTGCTGGTGGTGATGGTGATGGTGATGGTTATGGCAGCCGAGCGTATGAAAGCACCAGTCTACTTACCCCTCTAGGGCACTGAGAAGGCAGCTAGATTTTTAGTTTGTGTCTCTCGCTTAAATATTAATTTTTCTCTATACTCATAATTGCAAGTATGAAAAGTTCCATTAAAAGATAATAGGGATGCCAGTCCAGTTCTTTTTCCTTGTAAAGTACTTTTTAATTTTGAGTGTTTTAATTTCATTTTAAATTAATGAAATTTAATTAATTCACCAAAAGTCCTCTTCATTGCTCACACTAAACCATAAGGAGAATGTAGATGACATTTTGAATTGGAACATGTAACTGACAGATTTTTAAAATAAAAATCCTAAAAACTATAAAACTGTTTCTGAAAAAAAATACAAAATGTTTCAAATTTAATAAGATTTGTTTTCATAAAAGGCCAAAAAAATTTATTAAAAATATACACAGAAATACAATAGAAATATTTCCAGTCACCAATAAAACAAGTATTCATTAAGGGTAATGATAAGTTATCAATCCCTCCTTAGCTATTTAGACTCACAAAAAAATTTTATTAAAAGCAGTTTTTAAAACAGCAGTAAATAGTATACTTTCTTTGGGAAAACATTTTTCAAATAACATTTTAAAATATTGTGATGATTTGCTTTTTATATTGAGGTTAATAATGATGCATATGTATCTTTATATGCAACAAGTATCTCTCCAGTATTTGCTGTTTTGAATTTTTTAATATGCATAGGCCATATTCACTTTTGAATAGTTTCATTTTCATGCTCACTATTGTAGGAGCTAAATTGTAATTGTTTACAGTTACATTTAATATGTGCAAACAGAATATTGAAATAGATGGTCAAGTTTATTCACAAATAATTTTGAATATATTTGTTTAAGCAAACTGTTTCTCAACTTCACTTTTCCTTCAAAAAAATAAAATATACCCACAATTTACCCATACAATACCATATGAGAGCTCACACATACAGTGTTGAGCGAGAATTTATGTATTCTTAAGTATTCCTCTGTGGGAAGGGAGTGAAATGGGACAAAATACCAGTAGCAGGATAACAAAAGTCAGTGATCTAGAGAGGAGGAACATGGAATAGTATTTTTATTCAACTTTTTCATCTGCCTTTGTTTTTATAAAGAACTCTGGTTTGTAGATACAACGATAGGCCAAGAGCTGAGGAAGAACTCCGTACGCTATGTTTAATGCTAGAAAAAGGGTTTTCGCTTCTTCGGGGACTCTGTAGACATAAGCAGTTCTAGCATGAAGAGAAGCACCGATGTGAGAAAACTGAGCCTGTTGCATTTAAAAAAAAGGGGGGGGGAGGTAAGCATGAATTCTGTGTTCAGTTGGATTCACAATGTGTTCTGGATGATTCATTCAGACCATGTTTCCTGCGCCCTCAAAACCAGTCCTCTCAAACAACCCATAGTCTAATTTCACAGAATTTAGGGCCAGTCTTAACTGTTCAAATAAAGCATACCTTCCTTAGCATGGCTTTATCATGCCGGCTGTTGATTCACGGTTCCAGTGCCCCTTACCAAACGCCAGTGGCTCAATTTAAAGAAAAACTGAATAAAATCTCAGGTGGTGGTGGTTTGGTTTGGTTTGGTTTGGTTTTCTGATTTGCATTCTGGAGATCTATACAGGCGCTCACTTGTGGCTAACTAAATGTGTTCCAATAAAAATGAAAGTACAGAGTTTAGAAAGTGAAAATATTTTTAATATAGATATTTAAAGAGAAGCACCGAGGACCCAGCTTCATTAATCAGTCTTTTACCTATTCCTTGCAACAAGAGCTCAAAGCCCTTCATTATATATTTTTTTGTTTATTTCTGCAGGTATTTGTTTTTTATGCAATTTTAAAAATACTTTAAGGGTTGTTTTGTAAGTAAGGTTGTTGCCAACTCGGGTAGGGGTAGGACTGTGGTTGCTCTTTATAAAATGGTAAATGTACATGCGGGCAACCTTTTCAAATCAAATTCTGATTTATTTAGAAGTACAGCTTGTCAGCATAACCTGAGGCTAGAGCTTGCCATTTGTACTTATATACTTGTTCATAACGTACATTCAGAATGTATCTTTTTTGATACTTTTCATAAGCACAGGGGAAAACTGTATTAGAAAAGGCTTCTGTGTGAGGATTTCCTCAGGATTCTCGTATTGTTACAAAATGCAACCCTGGAGTCTGCGTTTTCATATCTTACTGAAATCTAAGCTATATGTGAATAAAGGATTGGAAATCTAAATATAACAAGTGATGAATTATTAGTTCATTAGGATCAAAGTGAAGAGAGAAGCTTTATAACCTAAAGAAGTCACAGAATAATAAGAATGAAAGCTAAGTAATTTGCTTTAAACACGTATAATTTACCTTACACTTCCTTCCGTATGAAATCAGTTTATTCTGTTAAATGGTTAACAGATAAAAGTGTTCCTTAGCACTTGACTTTACCATGAGAAGAAAAGGACAAGCTTTCATCGGTGGCGGTGGCGTGTGTACGGATTTGTATCCGTGACAGGTACTTTAACAGGCTACATTTTTACAAATTACTGATACGTTCTAGGGACCTCACATACAGTTCCGCTACTCTCTGGAGATGAGAAATTAGTGTGGTGTGTTACCAAGGACCAACACAGAAACTGTGTCCACCTCTGCGGTTGGGATCCATGAGGCTCCGTGAGGGCTCTGCCCTCAAACACATGTCCCCCAGGCAGATGCCCAGACAGCACCTAGCAGGTGGTAACATTCCCTCTCCAGGCTCTGAAGACAAAAGACCTTGTGAGTAACGGGCATTGGAGAGGCTGCCCCAAGGAGCCGCTCTTGGGCCGTTCTAGGAACACTGACCAGGAGCTTCGCCCCTGTTGCTGTTTTTCCCTAGGGCCCCTTTTCAATAACAGTGTTTTCTGACTAGAGGCCCGATATGAACCTTGATCTTCAAAAATGTGGGTTTGATGTCTCTGTCTTTATAGACACTTGTACACATGACAAAAATCACCAGGTTTGGGGAAAAGGCAACCATACTTTGAGAGATTAAGTAATACGGGCAATCATGCCTACTTGCATAGGGAGACCTGCATAAAAAGTCAGTGATTCTGTAGGCTCTTTTCCTGCACTCCCCAGTGCAGTTAATACCTCATTTTCAAAAACAGCAAAATCATGGCAACACTACAAAATGATCATGTCCTTAGATTAGATTGTAAGCCCACCGGGCAGGTACTGTGTCTCATGTTTTGTGTGGCGCCTCTCACATTGTTAGAGCTCAATAAACATTAAACAACAATGGTCTTGTGACTGTCAAAATACAAAAAGGTTCTACAAAGCATTTCTCATTTTTATACCTATTTTGGTAGGCCTTCCTTCTCTAGAATTATTTACCGAGGGGTACAGATTTATGTTTCTAGCTCAAAGAGGTGTCTGCGGGTGAGAGAAGCCTGAGGCCAGTGTTCTGCTGTTTCTGACACTGCCTGCAGCTCTGACAGGTGTGTTTACCGTGGTCACACCTCCCGCTGGGTAAGCACCCAACCACTGCTTCCTCCCTATGTCTGCTGTGTCCCATTTCCAGAGTTCTCAAGTTTCAGGAAACCCTCTGTCTCCCTTGAGAACGGTTCCCTCCCCAAGCACATAGCTGCTAAGAGCCTGCACAGTGTGTCCTGCGTGATGCTCCCCCCAGCACACGAGGCCCGCCGAGGGCAGGGCCGAGACCTCAGCCTGGCACCCAGGCTGGCATCTGATGGCTCTGGGCTCAGTACTGCTGGACCATCACCCAGGATCATAGGTACAACTTGAGCCCAGGAATCTCTGCCAATTTCAGTGATGTGACGTTGGAGGCCCCTAATTCTTTCCTTGCCATTCTAAATCAGCTTTCACCTCAAGTAAATTTAAAAGATACGCTTTGATTTTTTTAAATCGATGATTAGTATGGAAAATGAGGCCAAAAAAAAAAAAAACCAAAGAACAGTTAAACTTTAATAGCTCCCTTTTCTTATATTGAGAGACAATATGGAAAGAATGACTAAAAATCACGATCTTGGTTCCAGAAAGAAAAGCTGGAAGAGTATCATGTGTCCACATAAGTATCATAGGCCAAAACTAATGTGAACGTTGGGACAACAGTCAGGCTCTTTGGCCAATACAAGTAGTTAATCCAGAACTGTGTCATTTTTTAGGGTTCTCTGAGCAGCACAGTCCAGGCGTTAAGAACACTGCATCTGGAACCAGACGGCCAGTGTCAGATCCCAGCTCCACCGGCAGTATGACCTTGGGTTAGGTATGTAACCTTTTTGGCTTCCTCATCTATAAAAGTAGGATAATAATGGAGCCTACCTCATAGGGATTGCTGTGCCGGTTCAATGAGTTGATCTTTGTGGAGTGCTTAGGACAGAGCCAAAAGAATCACCTGTTGTCATCTGGCATTCTACTTTTGTTCAGAACACAGGTGAGCTCTTTGTTTTTAGATCCCCTTCTTGACCTTTAGACAATTTGAAGATGGTCTGTCTCCACAAAAGCATAATCATGTGAAGACGTTAAACCCAAAGTCTAATCTTAATACTAAATAAAGATGTTTACTGATGAATTACACTTGAAGCAAACTATTAAAATAGGATTTACATTAGTATCCCAATTATCCATGGTCTTCCAAAATCTCTCAGGTACTTCCTAAAGCTTTCATAAGGAAAAAACATAAAATTCGCCTCCAGTAGAGTCAACTCTACAACCAAATTACCCACAGATAAGCTTCCAGACCCTTTTGTGAGAAAGTACAGAGCACCCTCCGTAGCCAGGGAGTAGGCGAGTCCAAGCAGTGAGTGGGAAGGGGCGTTGCCTGACCCAAGGGGGACTGTTCCTGCTTCCAGGGCTGTGGGTGTTACTGGATGGGCGGCAGGCTCCCTGCCAAACCCACTGTGAGTCTGTCCCAAAGCTCTCTCCCAGTCTCTGATCTTTAGGTAATAACATCTGTTATACGTGGCTTCAGGTGAATGAATCCTGAGCAACACAAGGCACTTCCTGTCTAGACTCCTCTTGGGAATTTTAAACCAGTAACAAGAACAGCAGCAGAGATCCACAGTGTGTTGTGTGCCAGGCACTGTTCTAAGCCTTTTCTATATATTCCCTCACTTAACCCTCTCCCAGCAGCTTTATGAGAAAGCTCCTCTATTATCCTAACTTTCACAGAAGAGGAATCCAAGGTGGCCAAGGTCACGAGCTCATCAGTGACAGGCTGAGATAGGAACTAGTCCCTCCAGAGCTCATGCTCTTCACCATATTGACTAGATTTTCTTCTAATTTTCAGTTATATTTTAGCAGAGAAAAATTCTTCAGTTGCTAGAAAGTACTAATAATAAGTGGATCTAAGCAGCTTGGAATACTTGTCAAACTAGACTTGCAACTTTAATCCGATAAGAATTTTATATGAAAAGACACGAGTTATGAATAAGTCCCCACTGGCTTTTGGGTGTAAAATGTGTCCTCGTTTTATTTGATTTTATTTTTTACTTTTTGATTGATGTTTTTGATTTCTGAAGACAGCAGATTTATCCTACATGATCTGAAACCAGGGACCCAGTAAGGATTTAACATGTTTTTCCACTGACTTGTATTGATATAGAAATTTTTCAAAGATTTTTTTTTCTTATTAAATCACGTAGTCTTAGGAGTCCACTAGGCCTTTCAAGCAATGCAAACTTGGATAAAGTTAGTGGGGTTGTGCATAAAGCTTCTAAATGAGGAATGGCAGTTTGATCAGGCGAGGGATGTGCGTCGGGTTGTAGAGGGTGTTTTCTGTGATGAATGTGCCAGGTGCCCTCCCAAGATGAGAATTCATTTCATAAGCAAGTATTGGCTAGGTAGAAAACCAGTCACATAACTGGAATCCAACGTTCTCATCTTGGGCACTTTGGTTCCAGTGTGATCTGTAACTTTTCCTTACGCTAACCACTCTGAGTATGTAGGTACTAAGGCCCGGCCCAGAGTCATGGGACTGTCAGGCACACGGTTCTCAGATGACACCATTCTCCTTGGTTGGGAGAAACCCCCTCCTGACATTTGCAGGGTCTAGTCTGTAGCCTCCAGCTACCTTGTCAAGCTGGGCAGTGGTGGATGAGCCAAGGGTGCCCACGAGGCCTAGGGTCTGGCTGAAGCCGCCACTGCTGCTGCCAAGAGCTCTGCTGGCCCCGCTGCCCTTCCCAGAACCGCCGGGCCGGAGCCACAGGGCCCGTCTGCAAGCCCGGCCCTCACCAGCAGGTACAGTCCCCGGTTAGTCTTAGTGCTGTCGCTTCAAGCACCCCCTGGCCCCCAGGGTGTGACCTTCCCAAGCCTCCTCAATGATGATGGTCCGTGTTCCTGCAGCGGGGTCCGCTACAGGGCAGACCCAGGTACAGGGCATGGAGAGGGACCATGACTGTGTCCAACTCTGAGCAAGCTAATCCTCTAAGGAAGGGACTGGTAAGAGAGGCTGGTGGGAGGCCCTCTGTCCTGGGGAGTGCAGGAGAATAAGGTGTGTAAAACAAAAGCCGAGGCTTACTCTACCCTGTGACCTGCTGCACGCTGCAGCTCCTAAATGCTTCTGTGGCCTAGCACAGCGCACGCGGCCCCACTGGCAGGACCTCCTCCCACCCCCCTCCGCGCCCACACAAGGTCTGGCTGTGCGCCATAGGATTCCACTGTAGCTAACGTCTGCATGAGAAGAGGGATACCAGTGGAGAAGAATGTGGGCATTGGGGTCAGACGGGATTCCAGATCCCTATTCTGCCACTTAGTAACTGTGACCCCAGGCAAGTAACAAGCGGCCCTGAGCCTCCGCTTTCTTTAAGTGAGGCTTTAAAAAAAAAAAAAAGAAAAGAAAAACTGCAGGGATAATGCTGTGTTCATCATACTGTTTCTTCCGGGGCACACAGGAAGACCACATGTATCTGCTTCCCTTGCAGTTGGGTTGGTGCCAGGCCTGGCTCTTGAAAATATCCCACATGATCTTTGTCCAAGCAAGAAAGAAGACTTTATTGTGTTAAGCCACTGAGTATTTGCTACTCCAGCAGAGCACACAGCCTATCCTTACGCAGATAAGTAAGTAGAACACAGCCTGCTTTGCCTCCCATGAAGTAAGGAGATGAGGGCTCGGACCACTGTAGGGCGATGAGCTGTAAGCGGTGGGTTTGCGGCTTGCCCTGGAGACAGAACTAACTATACCTCGTGACGGGCTAGATGTAGGGGTGAGGGAAGGGGAAGGGCTGTTTGCAGGGATGGGGAAAATGGGGGGTAAGGTGTAGGGAATGCCAGGAGTCCTGTTTTAGACACTAACTCCAAGACAGCCAAGTGAAAAGGTTGAGTTTGGGATTAGGTCTAGGAGTCTGGGAACAGCCTGGCCTAAAGATAGAAAATTGGAAGTCAGCTTATAGTTGGTGTTGAAAGATAGGGAAATAAAGACCCAAAACCATGGCCTAAGGAATCGGCTATTCAGAGGTCTGCAAAGAGGGTAGATATTAGTTCTCTTCCCTCTGAAGTCCTTCAAGGAAAGAGGAGGAACCCTTCCTATGGATGCTGTACCAACTTTTTTGATTGATATTCTAATTCCGTAATTGAGAATCACCTCAGACTGGAAGGATTTAGCCCAAAGTATTAACCCATGAATACTGTAGCTGTTTTTCCAGCCTGTGAACGCTGGAGTGCTGTTCTGCCATCCCAGCTCCTGTACCAGGACTGTCACTAACTGTACGTGCTGACAGTTTCCAGATAAGCCTCACTCTTGGGCCTGCTCGAAAAGAGCAAGATGCAAGAGAATGATTTTACCAGATGGATTCATTTGTTGTTTTTTTTATTTATAGTGAGAAGGGGGGAAAGATAAAATTACTTAATAATTTTCTTCCTTGTTCATAAGATCAGTTTGTCTTGCTAACTGTTACCTTGTAAAAATGTACTTTGAGTAATAATACACTTCCATAGATAATTTTATTTCCAGTTCAATGAAGTAAGCATTCACTGAACACCTGCTCGAGGCCAGGGACTTGACTGAGTAGCAGGGGGAAGGAATGGCGTGACTGGGAGCAGAATGTTCTCAAATCCAGTTTCCCTGGCTCAGTGCAGTGTAGCACAACAGAATTCTGACACCTTCGGTGTGAGGTAGACATCTCAAAGATAACGGCTCTCAATTGTTCAGTAGCCATGGCGTTCAGAGACTGGAAAACAGCACCGAAAACTAGCGGTGCCCCTTGCTGGGTGTGTGACCTGGGACAGATCGTTAACCTCACTGAACCTCTGCTTCCTCACCTGTACAACTGGATGGCACACCTGCCACGTAGTTATTGCAAAATCTGAATAAAATGCATACGTAGGAATGTCTCCCAAAGAACTGGAGAACAAAAGGGGACGAGTCTAGGACCTGCTTCCCACCCTTAAACACCAAGCAGATATGTTTCTCAGGTTCTCGACAATGACAGCCAGATCCCCAGCGGACGTGCTGAACAGAGCGTATGTTTGGTACCTGCGCTAGACCTCCGGCATGCATCAGTGTTATGTCAGGCATCCAGGAGCATCCAGGAACCACTAAGCCGTAAAGCGCAATCACAAAGTAAGGGACAGAATAGAACAGATACGCCAGCATCTGTATGGAACAGAGAAATAACATCGTCAGCAACTTCTCAGTCAGCCTGGCCTGACGAAAAGCACAAAGATGAACATTTTTTATCTCTGAGACTATTAACTCCCGTTCCTACGTGAGTCCACATGTCCCCATTCTTAAAGAACGAACATTAACTTTAGAAAGACCATAGGCTTCATAACTACTTGACCTGGATTTTAGGATAAGCGGCGGGATCCTTTAGGTAGGGCTCTTGAAATTGCGTATATAGTCGGCAGAGCTCCGCCGGGCAATCCAAAGCAATCTGAGAACAAAAACGAACTCATTATAAAGTTACCATCACATCTGATTCTCAGCGTTTGCTGAGAGGGCTAAATGTTCCAGGTTCAGCCCCAAGCTGTTTTGCTATTTAACAAAAACTGTGAATTGTAGAAGCTCATCAGTAGAAGGGAAAGAACAGAACTACTCTACAGATCCATTCGAAGGAGATGAAGACGTTAATAGAGGAACAGAATAACTAATGCTCTATTCTCGGGCGCCTGTAAAGACTCCCACCGGCCAAAACACAGCTCGCGCTCGATTACCAGTTTCACTTTTCCTGGGAATAAATAACTAGCCAGCTGTTCTCTGCAGGAAGAAAAGGACATTCCTGGACCAAATTCATCTTACTGTGCTTTGCAGAATTTAAAAAACAGCCACCCCCTCTCTCCAGTGCCTCACAGAGCACATGGCCTTTGGGGGCAGTAAAGGGTGATTTGAAAGCAGGGCCCTCCTGTGTGAAGCCTCGTCCTGTGTCTACTTTGAAAGGGAGCAGAGCAGAGTTAGTCACAGCAGACTCTTGGCCACAGAAGAGACCCAGTCTCTCTGGCACATAACCAGGTCCCCTCTGAGTCACCTCCCTCCTGCATCACTCCTCATGTCTTTGGCCATGAATGTTGTCCGGCCTAGATAACATCTATGAACACGGGCCAGTGGCAGAGCTGGTAAAAATGGGCCCAAACTTAAAAACCCATCTGCAAAAGTCCCACCCACATGCACACATCTTTCTCGTGCACAGAGGCGTGGATACGGCCGTGCAAGAATACAGCTGGGGTTCATTTTTGTTGCTACTGTTCTTTTAGCTTTGGGAATTAGAGCAAACTAACCAAAGAACAGTTTTAAGGATGCCTGGGGCTGGCTCAGTCGGTAGCATGTGCAACCGTTGATCTCGGGGTCATGGATTCAAGCCCTATGTTGAGCATGGAGCTTACTTAAGGAAAAAAAAAAACAGTTTTACTGCTCTGTGCTCTGAGCAAAGCCTACGGCCCTGCCTTCTCCTTCACCTCCCTTCCCTGTGCCATGCCTCCTATTAGCTGACTCGACTCCAGGAAATTTCTGATGATCTCCTGATAGAGACCGCCCTTAAGACGGCTTCTTGAGCTGAACCCAGCCAGCGGCACAGAGAATATGGTTCAAGGACCCCAAGACAGTGAGTCAGCTACATCGGCTCACACTTGCCACTCAGCTCCCCAGCTGCTGTGCAGGCCAGCAGGCTGAGAACTGATTGTCACTGACGCTGAATGTAATTACCCATATTATTCTGACCATGGAAATTTGTTTCCACTAAGAATAAATCATGACACTAGGCATTGCAAAGGATTGTCGTCAATAAAAATAGTAACTCATAACCCCATGTAGTGAACACTTACCACGTATAAGGCCCTCTATAAGTGTTTGATGTTTATTCTCTTATTTAATCGTCAAACCAGGGCCGTAAGATAGGTACTGCTATTTTACATAAGAAGAAGCTGACGTCAAAGAGGTTAAGTCATTTTTCCAAGGCCACACAGCTGGTAAATAGCCAGGATCGTAACTCTTTACTCTGGTCCCTTCCTCAATGCCACATCCCTACTCCTGAGAACCCTGTGCCACAGTGTCACTGGAATCTTCAGCTACCAGCCTTCCCAAAGACATCACATTTAAATCAGAAACAGCAAAGAAACCAAAAGAATGAGACTCTACTAGCCAATTTTTCAGGCAGGCACCCTAACATCAGGGAAGGAAGAGACTTCCGGGTGGGCTTAATCCAAGCTGCTGAAGGAGGTACACTTGGCAGCCCAGCGGGGGCCACCCCCACAGCGGGGAGGCGGGCAGGAGAGCAGCAGCAAGCGGGGCCAGGTCTCCAGGCTCTAACAGGAGGAATGTTTTGTAACGGCACTAGGAAGTCTGATTAAATGTTTTTCTTTTTTTAACATTACGTTGATCCGTTATGCTTACCAAGCCTCTAAACAGACAAAATCCAGTTGCCAGGAGAAGACACACGACCAACATTAAATCAAATGGTCTTCGCAGCAGGTCCTTGGCTTGGACTTCTTGAACGACCTAAAATAAGAGTTTGTAACCAATGAGCAGGCCCAGGTGCCAAAGAAGAATCTGAGATCTACTGATGCCTAAGTGCTGGATGGTGAGAGAATTATGGGTGATAAACCGCTAACCGCCTAACTTAACAAAAATCATGTCCCGCCTCCTCTCTGCTCCCACTTTGCTCATCTGTGAAATGGGGAGATTGGGCTGGGTCATCTTGGAGGGCCTTTTGAGCTCTAGGAGTTGTATTTTTTTTCTTGCAATAGCAGTTTTGTGATTATATATGTAAGATATACTCATTTTAAAAGTAAGGTAAACCATAAACCCAAGCCACTATTAAGAGTCACTATATTTTTCTGAAGATATCTATCTTTATGATCTACATTTGTTTTTTACGAGGTTACAACTTTATGTATAACCAATTTTGTATTTGTTCTTTTGACACTCAACATTTACCTACATAACAAGCACTGTCCCGTGTTACTAAAAACTCTTCTGGAGCGTGATACCATGTGGAAGCACCGTATTTCAACCGTTCTCTCACTGTTGCACATTTAGGCATTTGCACTGTTAATGTGATGATGAGCAGTTCTGCACATAAATCTTTGACCACATCTCTCTGATGATCTTCCGAGGACAGGGCCTTTGATGTGGGGTTACTAGGTTAAGGGGTTAAATTTGCTAAGGTTGATAACACCGCCAAATTACCTTGTAGAGCGAGTCTGGATTTATGTTCCTATCAGTGCTGTGTGGCCATCGCTGTGTTTGAACATTGACAAAATGATAACAAAGAGTATCCTGTGTCTCACAGCCTGAACAGTGTTCACACTCCGATGCGGAGACTTTTTTAAAAGCAGTGGAGCCCAAGGCGATGGGTACTGTTTGCCTTTTCTTTTTAACAACCACCGCATTCCTCAAAAGGATGTGAGGGACTCTTGGCTGTCAGTGCCTCAACCTGAGTGTACACAGCAGGTGTCTAATTGTTTACAAATGAGGTGTTTGTAAATTACAATGTAGTTTAATGAATTCTACTGTAAGTCTTCTAGTCAAATGAATAATCATGTTCCGATGATCTCTAGTTATTCATATTTCCATATATTACTTTGCTTAAAGGATCTTGCTTAAGGATCTATTACCTATAAAAGGAAGATAAACTTAGAAGTTACCAGCTTAGAAATGAAGACCTTAACAGAGTACCTGCCCAGCTAGCACTGCTTCACCTTGGCCACCTTGGCTGTGAATAGAAGGGAAGTGTCTCAAGACGCCTGAGGCCAGTCTCCGTGTGCCTGGATCCCTTGGGAAATGAGACCCTGAGGCTGTGTGTGCTACCCTGAACAGCAGGATCTCTCCAGGCTCCCTCTGGGGCAGCAAAGGCACTGGCGTCTCTGCAAGAGGTGTCCAGATGCTCAAACACCAGGCCATTAACAACCCCAGACAAACCACGCAGTCCATGCACTAAAGCAGGATCTGGTGGGAACAGCCCATGTGACCAATGGCATAGGAAGTTCCAGAAAGCACAGCCTGGCCGATTGAAGCAGATGTGCTCAGACAGAAACAGACCATCTCTGCCACTATAACTAAGGTGTGACCAGTGCACAGAATCAATGCAGTCAGACGGACTGCCCCAAACCCTCCAGTGCACGGAGGCACGGTTCAATCCAGTAGCCGGGAGAGGTGAGTGAGCCCTGTGAGTTTGGGAACAGGTTACAGTTAACATAATAAAATCACCTTTGAGGGATAATTATAATTTTCTGATGGCTGATTATAGATTCTGAAACCAGCCCAGACCGGAAGACAAGTATATGGTATGCTTAAGAAAAAAGCAGGGCAAATGCGGGTTCCATACTTCCCTATTTAAAAGAAAGAAAGAGAGAGAGAGAAAGTCAAAAGTTTGCCAAAAAGCATATCTAAACACCAGTAACATTTAGGACACCCACCTCAAGTCATTCAACACTGTGCTGTGGACCAGACAATATTCTTCATGAGACCAAATAAAACAGGTCAATTTAAAACTTCGAGGTGCTTATTACCAGGCATGTCCGAGCTACTGTATTTTAAAGAATATTTAATATAATACCCTGATTGTTTGCACACATAAATGATAACCTCTTTCACATTAGCTTAATTCTTAAGTACATTTATCAAATGTGTCAAGAGTTACATACGATACAAAAAGTTGTAAGAAATACTTTCACACTGCGGGTGGCCACAGATACAAATATCCCCTCTAGACCGTAAATGTCAGGAATCGCTGATTGTCTGATCGTTCAGTGCACACTTCTGAAAGTTGCTCAGAAGCATTTCTTAACAGGTGAGATGAGGGAGGGGAAAAGGAAGAATTCTGCATAACCACTTTTTTGGTAAGCTTGGAATAACAACCAAGACAGCTTCTCTATTTAGGAACACTCCCATTGTTTCAGAAGAGGAATGTGAATGTTAAAGTTTCTTACCCACAATGTTTCCTGGCACAAAAACAACAATGCTCATGATAATAGATCCAACCCAATAGAGGCCAATGGTTCTATAACTTTCCCTGCAACAAAAAAATCTTGGCTTAGTGCACTCATCGTAGAATACTATTAGTAAAAGATGATCCACATGATTACCCTTAACCTAACTAGTAAAGTGTACAAATCACAAGTTACTGAATCAATAGTAATCAATCAACCCTAAGGGGCCCTGGTAGTCAAATTTCATTTCTATCTGTGATATACTATAGAACCCTCTTTCATGTCCTTTTGCATAGGAATTATGCTTGCTGCCCTGGTTATCTGTCAAACTACAACATGGTCAATCACGGTCAAAGGAGTCCTGCATTTCACTGTGTCCTATGAAACTCACAGCAGGAAAGGAAAAAGAAGGTTCAAAACAGAAAGGAAATTGGACCCATATTTTAAAGTGTTGTAAGTATGAGTAACAGGATGTTAAATGGATTTTTCCCTGGTGTCAGACTTGTGGCCAGAGCCCTAGTGATGAAGAGCATACGTGCCGCCTAGCCTGTGTTCTCACGGAGCGGCTGGACACAGACCCCGAGTCTTCACAGGCGAGGTTCACAGAAAGCTCTTTCAGCCGATAACCCTGGTACCTCACCTCCGTAAGGGACTATAATAGATCACAGGGAGATTCTCTGAAGGGAAACAGAGATGGACCATGCTGTGTTTCTGCTCTGCCCCACCCCCCAAGCCAATTGCTGCCGATTCCCAAGAGGCCAATTCACAGTGACTGGGATTGTCACCAGAAGGACGAACAAGAACCTTCTTCCCCAGCAGATTCTCTAATGGAGACAAAGAAACTCTGGCCCACTCCTGGCTGCCTCCAAGCAGATCCCAGGCATTCTCAGAAAGACCTGACATGTGCCCTGGAAGCTTGGGAACATCCATGAAGAGAGAGGCTAGGACCTGGAAGGGTCCCCAGCTGAGCTGGGGCTGTCCCTGAGCTCACGACTGAGGGGGGCAGGGGCATGGGGCAGGCAGCTGGAAAAGCTGAATTTCCACCTCGTCTGGGGCAAGAATGCATCATCTTCTCGAACTTGGAGCCACGGGGAGGCCTGGGAAGGTAGCTGGCCTTGAAAGGATCCTGCCCCAAAGGGTATGCATTCTGGGTGACAAGGACTCCAGCAGAAAGCCGCAGCAGGTGTACCACCATGGGTGGGGAGTTCCACGAATTCAGTTAGCAAGAGCACTGCTCATGTCAGGCCTGTGTACCATGCACAGTCTCCTGGGGTGGGGGATCTCGAGAAGAGCTCACACCTGTGCTCTATACAGTAGGCCTGGTATATCATAATTGAGGGCACCGATCCCCAGAAACCAGAAACCGTCACATAAGACTCTGCCCCTCTTTCTTTAGCCCCACGTGCAAATACACAGTCTGGAGGAGCCAGCTGCAGACTAGACTGTCCTTACTAGACAACACAGTCAGAAGCATAAGGGGTCTGCCCAAGCTGTCCCCATGGCAGGGGATCATACAAAGGGACATGTTCAAAAGGCAGCAGTGCCAAGAAAAGAACTTGTGTTGACTACGTCTGACTTGTGTCCATGGAGTGTATCTTCACGTGCATGTGCACCTGTTTGTGCCTTTGCCCCTCTGTCTGTGGTTTCCTTACATATGCACGTATCGGCTGCTAAGCTGGCAAAGGGACACACACAGCGGACAGACTGACTTACTCCCACGCGATGGCCGCCACCATCACCAGATACATCAGATAATGAGCAGAGCCGTCCCAGTAGCAGATCATGTGCCCGTACGCAGTGTTCAGATACGGTTCACCCTAAGGAAAGAGTAAAAGGAGTCTACTTTAAAGAGGACTCAAACGTCTGCACACACAACACCAGACGTGCATTTCAAGGCAAATGGAACAGAAGAGCTGGCTGGTGTTCGTCTGCTAAGATGTACCTAGGCTGAGTCCCATACAAGAATCCCACACAAACTTTACCCTGGAACTGCCATCAGAGCCTGCCTGGCCATCCTCTGACAGGCCGGGTCATGCACGTGGACAGTGACACCAAGCAGGTGGCATCACGGCAACCGTGGTTGCACAGCTAACTCACTGAGGCCAAGTCAAATCTGCGACCAAAGGCGCGTTGGCTCTGGCAGGAGGTGGTGGCCGGAGGAGACCCTGCCCGCCACAGCCACCGGCTCACCTGCGTCATTCACCTGCGTGCTGATCCCCACGCTTGCTGGGCTGAGGCTGAAGCTGAGGAAGGCACATCTTCCCCACACCCAGGACAGACAGACAGACACCCCATCCCCCTCAACCTTCCCAGGCACCCTGCGGGACACACACAACTGACTCCACTCTACAGATGAGGAAACAGAGCTCCAAGGGGTCACTGGACCAGCCTAAGGTCCCATAGCAAACATCTAGCACGGAGTATACCATCAAGAAAAGCCACACGTCTGAGAAATTTTTAATTTTATGAACGTGCAATTATGTGCCGTACTCCATTTCCCTCCTCCAGACAGCTACCAGAAAGTCATGGTCTAATTTGCAGGGGTTTGTAGTGTCTTTCTAACACCCCCTCATTCTCCCTTCTCCTCTCTCCCACGTTCATGCCTTCCGGCCTTGTGTCCCCCCGAGACGCCCTCAGTCCTCTCTGCAGCAGCAAGGGGGGGCTCCCGCTGAAGTCTCATGCTCCCGGGGCAGGAACTGCTCTGTCTCCCCCCCCCCCCCGCCCCGCGCGTCGGATGAAGGAGGTGGAAATAACACGGCAGCTGGACTTCTGTGCCCGTGCTTGGCCCGCGTCCTTTCTCTCCGACATGCTCCGACTGGACAATACACTCCAGTGTTGTGGCTCCATCGTTCATGCTACACACCTGGCCCTCGGAGCCGGAGCTGGCCTCTCCTGGTGGCTTCATGGGTGTCTTTAACTGGACGGCCCTTTGAGGGCCCTTCAAACTCCCCTGAGCTTTCACTCCTCAGCTTCTGCCCTCCGCCGAGTCCCGCCTGGCCTCCAGATGAATGGGGACAGCACCCAGCCCACCCGGCTCAAAGCCCCAGGGCCATTTTTGTCATTCTCTTCTCTGCGGTGTGTGTGTGCAGGCAAGTCCGGTCAATTGGTCAATTCCGTCTCTCTGAGGTCACCACAGGCCACCCTCCCTCTCCGCACGGCCTCATTCAAGCCCTCAGTGCCCCTCACTGAGCCAGTCCCACACGGTCTCTCTGTCTCCCTTCTCTCTTTCCGATCCACCCGCCAAATGAATACTCGTGAGGCCTCGCTCTTGACACGTTGCTCTTCTGCTCAAAAGCCCCCAAAGCTGGTGGCTGCCTGCAGCCCGGACACTCCCCTCAAGCCCATCCTTCCAGAGCTGACTGTACTGTTCCCTGACTCAAAATCTTCCCTCAATTGTGAGATAAAGTCCAAACTCCCTTTGCTTAACATACGAAGCTCCCCATTGTTTGAAACACAGAGGAAGACTGTACCTTCCTGTGTGACCTTGAGTAAGTGACTCAGCCTCTCTGGGGCTGGATTCATCACACCATAAAACAGGGAAAGAGGACTAGCTCCCTCAAGGGCAGGTAGCACTATAAGGGGAGGACAGCGAGGGAAGGATCACCACCGTCAAAAGGCTTCATTCAGTGCCTCGGTGTTCTCTCATTAACACACATAAGACCGGCCTGGGCTTTGGGATAGAGTGATGTTTTAATAATAAGGCACCAAATACTAAATTCCTTTCGAGTATCTCATTTATGTTAAATACAAGCAAAAGAGAGAGGTAGTGGACCAGGGGTGAGGGAGGAGGTATCAGACCGAAATGCTGAGAAGTACCTCCCATGATCTAATCCTAGCTTTCTGCTTCGCTTTCCACATGAACACACTGCCTACGTCTGTGGCAGTAAAAGAAATACCACGGATCTCACCGTCTTACACTCAAGGCAGGGATTTCATCTCTGAGCAACAGGACTTGGGGTGCTGACCCTCCAGGGCAAGGCCTACAGTTGCAAAGCAGCCCATACCTCTCTCAAGTAGTGTGTCATGAACCCATCAATGATGCCGTCCTGTTCCAGTCCTATGATGAGGTTCACCACGCTGGTAAATCCGAAAACTGCATACACTAGAGCAAAGGAAGAAGCAGTTATTTATCTGTTTATATTTTTGTAAAGTAATCTCTAGGCCCAATGTGGGGCTTGAACCCACAGCCCCCGAGATCAAGAGTCACACACTCCACCGACTGAGCCAGCCAGATGCCCAAGAAAGCAAGTTTAAAAAGCAGCAGCTCAGGAGGCAATGACTAAGAGCTTGGCATTCACCAAAAACGGTGACTTGGTCTTAATCTTTTCCAGAAGACCCTGTGGGTGCTGTCAAGATGGACTAACAGAAGGTCCCTCCTGCACAGAAGGACCTTTGCCTTTGTTATGGATTTCTGTGTCATTGCCCGAGTGCTCTCTCCAAGGGGACACCTGCTGGGGGGACAGAAGGACACACCCACTAACTCTGTCCCTCAGGATCCTACCAGGTCACCCAATCCATCCTCCACCACCCACCAGTGGCTGCCCCAGGCCACACCTGCATCCCACCTGCAGCAGCTCGTCCGATGTTGGCCCTAGTCCATGCTGAAGAGCCCAAAGGTGGACAATGGCTGATGTGCACGTTGTAAGAAGAAAGACCAGTGATTTTTTACATGGGTACAAGATGGCACAATTGACTATGAATGGAGGAAAAACCACAGCACCTCGGAGACCCTCACTCAGGTTGTGAGAATCTCCCAAACGGGCTTACAACTACCAGCAGCTCACAGCCACGGAATGATACTTTTAATACAGCAACAGGTCAGACTTAGTGCATGTTAGTTTATCCATAAGGCTGCATTTTCAAGCTGTCACCCATCAGAAGCCATGCGGCGGGCATGGGTAAGACAAGAATTCCAAGGTGGAGAGAAGGACAGCCATGCTAAAATAAATGGGGAAGCCAGCCTTGCCCAGTCTGCCACCGGGGCTGTGGCGTTCACGTCCTCCCCTGGAGTGCAAGGCCCACACATGCCCTGCCCCACACTCCTTGCCTCCCAGGCCTGTGCTCCAGATCTCACTGTTGGGATCAGCCACCGTATGTCCCCCAGGAAAGAAAGCGCTCAGCATCTGATCCCTGAGGCTGACGGGAGTGTCTGATGCTGGGTCCGAGGCGACAAGCCCTCGCCCCAAGGCTGCGGTATGCTCAAGCTAGGACAGAGACGAGAACAGAGGGCCGAGGGTGTCGGAGCAAGGTGCTCCACCCTGGGAAGTTCGGAGAGACCCACGTCAGCTAAGTGTGGACTCCTTGGAGTGGGGTGGGAAGACAGCAGCAGGAAACCACTCTGGAAAGGTGGGCTGCGGTCAGAGCAAAGGCAGGTGGCATGGCGTGGGGCACAAGAAACGACGTGGGCCTTGAACTCAGGTCTGGCTCAACCTTAGGCAAGTCACATCATTTACCTGAGCTTCAGGGTCCTTTATACACCTTCACACACAAGTTGGGAGAAATTAGTTGCTTACAATTCTTCTTTCTCTCCCCACCTTTGCCAAGATCCACAGTGGGCAGAGAATATTCCCCATGACACTGATAATGGACTCAGCCATGCCACTTGCTTTGGCCACTAGAATGCGCATGGAAGTGACAATGGCCAACTCCAAGTCTCCTCTGCCTTGAGAAGGGCCCACCTTGGGGAGCTGCTGGTCCAAGAACAAGGAGACACATGGGACAACTCTGAATGTGACCCGCAGCCTAAAGCACAGCAGTCCCAGCCAACCTGCAGACCTATGAGCACAGAAACTAACTGTTCATAGCCAAGACTCAAACACCCAGAGTGTCCATCAACGGAGGAATGGATAAAGAAGATAGGCATAAACACAATGGAATATTACTCAGCCATAAAAAAGAAGGAAATCCTGCCATTTCCAATAACCTGGATGGACTTTGAGGGCATTACGCTAAGTGAGATGAATCAGCAGAGAAAGACAGACTGTATGATCTCACTATGGACGTGGACTCCAAACAAGGTGAACTCAGACGCTGGAATGTGGTTGCAGGGGCTGGCGAGTGGGGGGCACGGGGAGATGCTGGTCAAAGAGAACAGACGTCCAGTTATGAGTCAGCGTGGTGACTGTGGTCAACAAGACCGCACTGTGTACTTCATGTTCTCACCGCACACCAAAAAGTAATTATGTGAGGTGAGGGACCCTCTGGTGAACACCCTCATTGGGGTCACCATCTCACGGTGTAGACGTGTATCACCTCATCGCAGGATAGATCCCATACCCGCCCGGTGTCGGATGTCAAGTGTATCTCAATAAAGCTGTGCAAACATAGGAAATGTCTGTCGCTCCAGGACACGGAGGTCTGGGGGTGTTGGATACGCGGCCTCACCGGGCAGAAACTGGACGAGTGAACGTCCAGCCCAGCTCCCGGCAGGGGAAGCGCTTCAAGGCGGGGACAGCTTTGCCAGAGGCAGCGTGGCGCAAAGAAGAGCACAGCTTCTGGGGCCAATGACGTTCTCACTATATGACCTTGACCACTCTATGACCTTGACCACGTGTCGTAGCAGCTCTGAGCCAGCTTCTTCCCATGTGAGCGGAGGGTATTTGTTGCGAGGATTAGCTAAGCTAACACGGCTACAGCGCTCGGGGCCACACCAGGCACGTTGTAAGTGCTTGATCAAGGGTGTTCTTACATATGTATGTACGTGTGTATTTTGCAGGCACTGCTTAAGTATTTGACTACTGTTATTGAATGTTTGTAACAGCCCCCCATGGGGAGCGCTGTTTTCCTCATCATACCAACGTGCAGACCGAGACACTACAGCTCAGTTCCAAGCCAGGTTGGGGGGTGGGCAGCAAGAAGCAACGCAGAGGCAGGAAGCAGGGGAAGGAGCTGCTCAAGAGTGGAGGGCAGAGGTCAGAGCACGGCTGGGGGTGGGGGCGAGGAACAGAGGGGCCTCCTGCCTGGCCCTGGCAGTGACCTTCCGCCATGATCCCCGCTGGGAAAGGGTGGGGTCCGTGGTCCGGAGGAGGCGTTAGTCTGGAGGGGAGGACTCTGTTGCCCTGAAATCCTCCTCCGCTTCCTGCCACTTCCTCAGTGGGGCTCAGGGAACTGGAGACAGACTTCTTCTTTGTGGGGGAGACGTGATGAAGGCGAAGGCCCAAGAGCTGCGCTGCGAGGCGGGCACCAACCACTTCCCTCCCATGGAGACATACCATAGAACAGTGGGTCCCGGGGTGGCTTTCTTTTGACGAGGACCCGAGCCAGCAGGGCTACCAGGAGCAAGATGAGGGCAGCAACCCCTACAATTGTCCAGGAACTGCAACAACCAGAACAGGGAGGCGGTCACTTATCGAAATAAACATGTTGATGCATGGAATTTCCTGGCTATTGAATGCATTCGCCCCCACCTCTGCCTCTGCCTACAGTTCCAGTGCTGTGGGGTTAGCCTGGTTTGTCCGCAGCGCTTTGGCCCCTGTGGGCCACCCGTGTGACTTTCAGGGACTGAAGCCACCAGCTCCTTGCTCTTCCCATCCTGCCCACCTGCACCCTCCACCCCATCCCATCCCACCCTGAAGATGCCCACTTCCCCACTGTTTCCCCCTCCCCTCCTCCGAATCCTGTTCCCCAGTGACTGATAGGTCTAACCACTGAATCTGCCGCCTCCCTCAGGGCCAGCCAAAAACCTTCGGACTGAGCTCCGGGGAGCACAGAGGAGTCACAGCTACACACACCTTCCAGGAGGACCAGGAAGAAGAGCCCCAGGCCATGTGCATAATCAAAGGGGTCAGGGGATGAAGCCAATCCAAGGAAGGAAGAGATGGGCCAGACCTGCGGCCAGAAGGAAGCCAGCTCCCACACCTGGGGCCATCAAGCCATCTCCAACCCTCGCCCAGAAGGTAAGGTGAGACTAGGGTGGGCACAGGGAAAAGACACGGTACCAAGGAGACCAGGGGCCAAGGCCCCTCTCCAGTGGGGCAGCACTAGGGCATGAGGCTTGGCTGAGTTAGCAGTCAAGACACCGGGCGTCTAGGACATTCTCTGCTACTGCCTAACTGTGCGACCTTAGCAAAGTCATGTCGTTTCATCATGTTTATTAGCTAGTTTTAAAACATATTAAGGATAAAATGTATTATGCACCCCTGTGTGCCAGGCCCTTTGGATGAATGGAGGACGTCCCTGTCTACATGGAGGGTCCTATCTCAGTGGACTCTGAGCTCTCTCACCCAGGAGGTCACCTCTAGTCCTACAGAAATACTCTCTCTCTCACACCTCCAGCACCAAACAGGGCTTGCAGTTCTAGACAGAGGATCTCCAATGACCTGCTATACCACAGCTTCCTTAACAGCCCTTGAGAGCTGTCACAGGCACCACTCCTCAGCTGAAACCCCTCCACACCACCACAGCCAACAGCAGAATTTTTGGATCACCTTTGCCATATGCCCCTGGGACTTCTAGAAAGTACCTTTCTCAGTCACAAGTTCCACAACCTAACAATACCTACCAATAGCTGAGGGACAGACTCATGTTGAAGTTCACTCCACACACCTGCAGCTGGAATGGGTGTTAGAAATCTGCCCCCAATGTAAAAGAAGTCAGTGAGGAACTGGGAAGCGATCCATCCAACCTGCAGGTGGATGGGCCCCCAGGAGAGCTGTATCCCCAGCACCTGGCCCCAGGCCCCACACAGAGTCAGGGAATGGGCTCTGGGCATCAGGAGCACCCAGATTTCCAAATGCCACCCTTGACCTACAAAATCAGAATACTTTGGGGTAGGGCATGGGAATATGCAACTTTTTTCAAGATACCTGGTGAGTATGACAAAGAAAGTCTGCCTAGGGACGTCTGTTAGGATATATAAAAATTGATGAATGGATGAAGGAGGGAAGGAGGGGGAGAAGAAGCCAGGAAGGAGAAATGGATGGATGGATGGATGGATGGATAGTAATGAATGAATGGACAGATGATGGATTACAGATGGTTGATGGTAGATGGTGAATGGATGGATGGATATATGGATGGACGGACGGATGGTGGATGGATAGATGGATAACAGATGGTGGATAGATGGATGATGGGTGGTGGGTGAATGGACGGATGAATGAATGGACAGATGATGGACGGTGGATGGCAAATGAATAGATGAATGGATGCATGGATGGATGAATGAATGGACAGATGATGGATGGTAGATGGCAAATGAATGGATGAACGATGGGTGGTGGATAGTGAATGGATGGATGGATGGTGTATGGAAGGATGATGCACGGTGGATGATGGATGGAGGGTGGATGGTGGAAATGGATGGATATATAGTGGATGGATGGATGGTGGATGGTGAAGGAAGGCGGGATGGATGGATGACAGATGATGGATGGATGAATGGATGGATGACACACTTCAATGATAAGAGTGAGGATGTGTCAATGTCCAGGTAAGACATTGAAATAGGAAATTTCTAGTGGTGCACATCAGTGGCTCTCTAGGCTCCTCCTATAGGGGTAAGCCAAAGGAGCAGAGGACGAAAGAGGAAGCTGATGTGGGTCAGGAACATGATACTGGACTGAAGCATCCCGGGAAAAGGGAAGAGGTTAGATGTGCTATGTAAGCTGACAAGCATTTTAATCACAGCCTGAGGCAGGTGGTGGCCAGGAAAGAAACCCCATCCCTGCTCCTACAAGGCCCTATGCTTACAGCCGGCACCATCACGCAGCTGGCGCTCTTCTGGAGTACGAGAGCAGTGTAAACCGGTTCACCTGTCCTCTCACACTTGCCACCTGGGGGAGGAGCAAAGAATGAAGAGAAACTGGGGCAGCAGATCCTGTGTGTATCCCAGTGACCACCAAGTGCAGACCCTGCTCAGAACAGGGAGAGGTGGATCCAGCAGGGACTTGGGGGCGTGGGGGTGGGGTAAGGGCTCGGACACACCCAAGGGTGAAAACATTGCTAGTCTTGGAATGGACAGGGGTGGTTACTGATGCCCTTCCATGAAGGGACACCTACTTAAAGGGGACGTGTACGGGTGCGCACGAGTAGAGAGAGAGAGCATGTGTGTGTGTGTGTGTGTGTGTGTGAGAGAGAGAAAGAGAGAGAATGAGACTGAGAGATTCCAACTCTTGCCTGACTCCGTAACCTGCCTTGCTTTTTCTGGTTTTCAGGCTTTTGTAAAAGGCCTGGTGGGAAGGAAGCTTCAACTAATCCAACTGATTCAACCCTAACACCACCAGCTCCACACAAGGCCCTGTGCTGAGCCAGACGACGCCACGGTGAGCTGTGGCCTGGGAAGGTGAGTTCTGACCACGGGAAAGGAACCCTTGTGGCCAAAGTGTGATCCCACGGGGGCTAGGAGGATGAAGAAATCACGGGTGCTTGGAGGGAGGGTCTGGAAAGGAAGAGGTGGCATTTTACCCCAGGCCATCAAGTCGGGGCTGGCTTCAACAGTCAGGTCAGGGAGGAAGGCCTCCCAGACAAAGGGAAGAGCGTGAGCCAGGGCAAGGAGGCAGGATGTTGAGAAGCCTCTAAGGGTTGGGGCTGGGAAGCTTCTGGGGGAGGCTCTGCCAGGGCCTGGGGCAGAGAGCACCCTTGCTGGGGTGGGGAACTGCAGGAAGGAAACATATGGCAGCCCAGCCCTGAGGCCAGTGTGGAAGGGGATGGTGGGAGGGGGGGAGTGGAGGAAGAAGACAGAGGAGCCAGAGGCCACTGGGATTTTAACCTTCAGGGGGATGGGAAGAACGACTGGAACCAATTATTCAAAACTCTGCAGGGCTTAGCAATGTGCTCAATAATACACGGCAATTCATAATTCAGTGTGTGCTCAGTAAATGCCATCACCATCCTGCCAGGGGCTGAGGCCAAAATCTCAGAGTCATCCTCAAACCCTCTCCAGGACATGCAGACCTTCAGTAAGCTGCACTGCTCTCCCTCCCGAATACCCCTGCACCCCACCATGCCCTCTCCTCCCAATGCTCCCCATTCCCCTACCTGGAAGGCTCTGTCCCCACATCTTCCTGTGGCCACCTCCTGCGCCTCAAGTCACCTCCTCCAAGAAGCCTCCCCTGACCACCAGTCCCCTTCCCAGTCACTCATGTTGCCCCATTTTTTTTTTTAATTGATGTCTGTCTCAACACTCGCTTCCCCCACCCAACCTCTCTTGGCTTGTCCATATCTATAGCCCCAACCTTTGGAACAGTGTCAAGCACAGAATATGTACTCAATAAATATTTGTTGAACTGCCCATAATGCCACTGTAGGAATTCAGGGTCTCCTGGTCACTGTATTCTCAGACATGTGACATTTGCTGCCTGGAGCTGCTGCTTCCAGGAGATGCACCCTGAGACTGGGTCAGACAAGGGAAGTCACTGCCAGTGCCTAGGGAGCCTTCTGTATGGATGGGGGCCATCTGGATAAGGCTGTCAGCAAGTGGTGGCCACATCAGAGAGAGAGAGAAAGGGAGAAGGAAGTCACGGCCCTATAGGCAGACACTTCTCCGCAGCCCAAAGTCTGGAGGGGGTTTGCGGCATGCAGACTGATGCAATTTCCTCAGCACCAACTGCTGTGGGAAACCTAACAGGTTACCTTCCTCGTCCCCGGGGACAGCAGGGCACACCAGCAGACACGGACTCCTGGCACCTTTCCCATGGTCTGGTCAGGCCTGCAGCTGCCGAGTACAGGGTGGCCTAGCTGGGGATCCCTCACATAACACTGAGGCGGGGCTTTGAACCAAACCCATCTGCGGCCTCTGTCAGCCCCATCCATTTCCTTGGCCTTGAACTGCTCTGCCTCCCTTCCCGGTGCGGTCCTACCCCGCGCCTCCCCACGAACCGGTCTCTTTGGATCCTGACAATAGGATACAAATATAGGCCATTTGACAGACCAGAAAACTGAGGCCAGGCCACACGGGTAGTGCCAAAGGCACGCCTAGAACCCAGGTCTTTGCCTGTTGGCCCGGGGCTATTCCTGCTAGTCATTCACAACAGTTTCTAAAATTAATAAGAAATGAGAAGTATGTGTGTGTCCATACATGGAAACGTCCCTGTGAAATGCGAAACGAACACGGCACAACCCGAGAAAACAGGGCCACGCTCGTAGTTGGTGGTGTCTGCGCCCCCACACCCCTGCCCCCGAGCTCCTCAAGGGCAGGTGCATTGCCTCGTTGACCTCCGTCACCCCGACACCCGGCACGGGGACGGACCGGTGCGCGCGCCCCACACTTGGCTCCAGCACCGCACCGACTGGCCGGGACGCCCGCCTGAGCCCAGCCCCCCGCCCCAGCCCGCGCGCCCCTCGCGCGCCTCCCCTCCCCCGGCCGGGCGCGGGGAGCCCTCGGAGGCCGGCCGGCCCCGGCCCTGCAGTTGGCGGCTCGAGCCCCATCAGAAAAGTTGCCGGGGGCTCGCGCGGCGCCCCGGCCACTTGGCCGCCCCCGCCGCCGACCCCCGCCCCGCGCGCCCACTCACTCGTGCTGGGCCGCCAGGTGGTTGAAGACATAGGTGACCGGGATGGCCGACAGGGACAGCACGAAGACCCCGGTGGCCGCAGAGGCACTCATCGCCGCCGCCGCGCTGCTCGCCCTTCAGCGCATCCCGCGCGGCGCCCCGCCCCAGCTTCCGGCAGCGCCCGCGCCCCTCGGCCGTGCCCTTCGGGGAGTCCCGCGCCGCGCCCTCAGCAGCGCCCCCTCGGCGCGCCTGCCCGCAGCCGCCCCGGAGCGCAGCACCGCGGTGCAGTCCCGGGGGGCGCCCCGGCCGAGGAGCGGCGAGAGCCCCCGGCCCGGGACAGGTGTCCCTGGGGGCGCGCGCTCTGCGGGAAGGCGGCGGCGGCTTGAGGGTGGGCACAGCCGGGAGCTGATCATCGACGACCGGGAGAGGCTCGGAGCCGAGCTGCGGGCCGGCGGGGGGGGGGGGGGGGGTGGAGCCAGAATGGGGGGGGGGGTGTCAGAGCTGTAAGGGTCCCGCGAGATCATACACGTGGGGAGCCCTAGGTTCAGGGACGGGAGGGACAAATGATCCTGAAACCTTGGATCTTAGCGAGCTGCTAACAGCGGGCAGCAAGCACAACTCAGTGTAGAGAACCCGGTTCAAACCCTGGCTGAGCTCACTCGCTTGCTGTTGACCTTGGTCAAATTACTTAACTCTTCGGTCTTTCCCCTTCTGTGTCAAATGGGGATAACGCAGGGCAGTGTATGGTGGGATTGACTGAGCGGGAATGCGTGAATTGCTCACCCTGCACTGCGCGGAACACTGCTTTCTCCTGCAATTCCCATTTTTGGGGATTGAGACTGACCCTGGGAGAAATGCTATGATTTAAGAGACCAGAGCACCATTCATTTCTATTCCAGGTAGAGTTCCTGGAGGCCAGGTTACTGCAGGACAGGAGGCTCGAGGCCCTACACAGGGCATAAGGACTGGGAGGCAAATGCTCTGCCCTCAGGCCACCCTCAGACAGACGCCCACTGGTTATAGAGAAGACGGGTGCCAAGCATCGCCCTGGCTGCTTGACCGTGCTGGGGGCGAGGTCTCAGAAAGCTCCCTGGGGCTCAGCCTGGATTGGTCTACTGTCCGGGAAAGGGAAGGACAGTGAGTTTCAGATGGAGAGCAGCTCAAGCAACCCAGAGAGGTGAGATGTGCTTAGTATACTAAGCCTACAACTGCCCGGGAGCTGACCACATCATTCAGCTTGTTTTAGAGATGAGGAAAATGAGCCACAAAGAGGCTGTGACCTACCTGCTCTGGGGCCACTCCACTTTTCCCAAGCCAGCTCTCCTAATCCCCTACCGGGGTGCTTCCTGGAGGCTTATGTCTAACTCTGAGGACACAATGATAAAACATTGGCCCAAATCGTAACACAGCCGAAGTTTTCCCAAGAGATGTCCTTACCTCTGACCTGGATGTCACCCTCTTGCACAACTACTCCTAGTCTTTGTCACTGTCCTTAAACACTCTCTTCCTCCAGACAACAAACACCTCCTCTGAGCCCCCTTCTCTCCTCCCAGCCAATCCTGAGGCCAGCCCAGCGCCTCCATCACCACCCAAACCCAGCTGCATGAGTTTTGCCTTCTATCTTGTATCTTGAGCCCCTCTGGCTGCCCTCTGTCCTTCCCCTCAACCTAGGCACACGCACGATTATGTTCCAACGTAGAAATGTGCTCCCTGGGCCAGAGGCTTCTCTCCGTTTGTCACCTTCCTTCTCTCCTTTCTCATCCACGTTCTGTTTTAATGCCCGTGCTTATACTGAGAGATCCCAAATTACAGTCCCTAGCGCTGGCCTCTCCCCTTAGCACTGCCACCTGGGCATCCCACAGACACTTCACAGTCAACGTGGCCAACATGGAGTTCCTCGTCCACCACGAGACCATGCCAGCTTTCTCTCATCTGGTGGCCCCACCACTCACCTGACAGTCCAAGCCAGACACCTGGGAATCCACCTCAGTTCGGGCCAATCCCAGATTCCTCTGGTTACAGTAATCCTACAAACGTTCCTTTCCAAATACTTCTCAAGTCTGCACCCCCACCGTCTGTTCAGGTCTGTACCGTCTCCCATGTTCTACCCCCTCCCTCCTCTCTCTGGCTCTGATCGCACCAACTCTAGAAGACCTCACCTGACCACCCTCGTGTGCCTCCCTCACCCTCTCCATCAAGCTTTGCCTTCTTCATAGCACTTATAGCCAAGATTGTCTTGCTTACATGTCTGCTTTCTGCTCTGTGTCTCTCTCTCCATTATGATGTAAGCTCCTTGAGGTCAGGAACTTACCCATCTTGTTTATAGTTCTATTCCTATCATTTATATTAACAGAGGAAATCCTCGAGAAATATTTGTTCAGTGAATGAATATTCAGATCATCATTGCCCAATGGAAATATAATGTGAGCCACATGTGTAATCTTAATTATTTTTTTTTACGTAAACTCTGCACTCAACGTGGGGCTCGAACTTAAGACTCCAAGATCAAGAGTCACACGTTCTACCAACTAAGCCAGCCAGGTGCCCCTGTAATTTTAAATTTTCTAGTAGCCCCATTACAAAAGTAAAAGGACACAGGTGAAATTAATTTTCATGATGTATTCTATTTAACCCATATGTCCAAAAGGCTCCTGTTTCAACAAGTCATCAGTGTCAAAGATATTAAGATATTTTACTTTTTTTCATATTGTCTTTGAAATTTTTTTTAAAGATTTTTATTTATTTATTTGACAGAAACAGCCAGCGAGAGAGGGAACACGAGCAGGGGGAGTGGGAGAGGAAGAGGCAGGCTCCTAGCGGAGGAGCCTGATGTGGGGCTCGATCCCAGAACACTGGGATCACACCCTGAGCCGAAGGCAGACGCTTAATGACTGCGCCACCCAGGCGCCCCTGTCTTTGAAATTTTATGTAATTTACACTTGGAGTATATTCTGTTTCAGACTAGTCATATTTCAAGCACTCAACAGCCACACGTGGCAAGTGGCATCTCTACTGGACTCATGGTTCTAGACTTACCCTCCTCTCATACTGACCTGGCTTCAGTTGTGCTCTCTGCTAGCTACTGTTAAGAATGGATGTGATGTTAAATCACTGATAAGCTTATTCAAGTGTCCTCAGAGAGTCCACCGTGTTTCTAGCATTGTTCTAAGAAGTGGTCACACAAAGATGAATTATGAACACATCTTGCCCAAGAAGACCACAATCTGGTGTGAGAAAGGGTGATGTAAACAATTTCCATGAAAGGCATAAAAGATGTATGTACAGATTGCTATAGGAACCACCAGTTCTGTCTGGAGGAGTCAAGAAAAGCTTCAGAGAGGAGGTGAGGCTTACGCCCAGACTTGAAGAACAAGTAGAAGCTGGCTGAGCAGACGAGGAATGGGTGGGGCTTCCCAGGCGGTGGAGACAACACACGTGAAAGGCAGAAATGGGTGGGCGCATGACGCTTGGTGAACTTCAAGCCATTTGCTCTGGTTGAAAATACCGGGATGTCATGCACAAAGGGGCTGGCAGGAGGTGAAGATGGACAGGTGACCCGGGCCTCGATCTCGGAAGACCTCAAGTGCAGGGAGCATTTAAGATTTATGAGTGGGAGAGAGTACCATCTTTAAAGCCCTGCCTGGCAGCTGGTGTGGACCGCGGTTTAGAAAGAGGCAGGAGGCAGGAAGGCCAACTAGGAAGCTAGGACAGTGGCCCAGCAAGAGATGATGAGGACCAGAAGCAAAGCAATGTGAGGGAAGAAAAGGGGCAGATGAGAAAGATCCGAGTAGGAAGCATAAGGGGAGAAGGTCGGAAGGCGGGGACTGAGCACAGGTTCGGTTGGGGCATGTTGGGTTGCCAGTGCCCATGGGGTTCCCAGGAGGAGCTATCTCATAGGCAACTGGGGATACTAGCCTATGGCACCAAGAGAGGCACGAACTGCAGATACAGATCTGGGGGTCATGAGCTTAGAGGTGTGGCTGAATATCAAGGAAATGAATTCCCCCATCCCAGGAAGGGGGTAGAGTCAAGGAGAATAGTAACAGACACTGCCAGAGAGGGGTTGGCGAGCCCTGCCACCAGCGGAGCAGCCCAAGGGCATCTGAACGCAGAGGCAGAAGCATCCAACAGCCCAACCGCAGGAGCTGTTCCCTCAGAGTCTGCAAGAGACGCTTGATAACAATTTCTCTTAATGCTGAAAATATGAGTGGTCAGAACACTTGTAGTTGAGGAGGCGGTTTGATAGGAACCCTCCCCAGAAACCTGCACAAACCCAGTGAAAATCATCTCATTGCACACACTGCTATCCTCTGTAGACCAAAGTGCAGTTAATCCTTGAACAGTGTAGGGGGGGTTAGGGCCCCTCACCCGCACAGTCAAAAATCTGCATATAACTTTTCCCTCCCCAGAAACGTAATACTAATAGCCTACTAATAACAGAAACAGCTGATTAATTCATATTTTGCATGTTGTATGTATCTACACTATTTTCTTAAAATAAAGTAAGCTAGGGAAAAGAAAAAGTTAAGAAAATCATAAGGGAGAGAAAATACATTTACAGAACTGGACTGTATTTGTCAAAAAACAAATGCATGTATAAGTAAATCCGGGCAGTCCAAACCTGTGTTGTTCAAGGGTCAAGGTATTTCCATTAATATGATCTCTTTTAACCTTCACAGCAGCTCTCTGAAGAACGGAGAGAGCCCTTTATGAATGGAGAAACTGAGGCTCTAAGAGGAGACATGACTTGCCCGAGGTCAAAAGGCTGAGAGAGAGGGTGAACCTGAATTCAGTCACTATACCCATGAATATATACCCAGTGTCTGAATCCAAGTCCCTCTACCCATGATGCCACGGCTAACCAAGCACCACGCTGGATGCCTTAGAAGTGGTGGATGGACACGTTCCAGATTCAGCCAGTCGATTCCTTGCCCAGGAAGCTGAGGACTGGAGTTCTATTCCATGCCGATCAGTAAGTATTAAATTCCCATCTTGAAAAAGGGTTGGATGTGACTTAAAAGGTATGCGGACAAGAAAGTAGTTTGGTTTTTTATTTCGTGGTGGGTTTGGGTGTGTGTATACTTTTTAAGAGCATCGATCTTGCAAAAGCCACGCAGAGTAACATCGTAGCTATGAAATTTGACTCCAAGCTTCCGGCAAGCAAGCAAAAATAGACCCATGGAAGTACTCACCGTTCTCTGGGGAGAAAGACACAGGTTTTTGTCACATTGGTTGAAAATATTGGACAAATCAGGAATTCAATTGAAGCAGCACTCACTGTGCCTGTTTCTGCCCCAGAGGGGAAGTGAAAGCAGAACATGAGGGAACTTGGTCATAGGAACTAAGAAAGAATGTCACGGGCGGGAGCTGAGGGTAGCACAGAACAACTCTTCTAAAGGAGTAAGGTAGACGTCAGCCCACAGGTCGCGCTGCCCCCAGCCCCAGAGCTCTTGCTCTGCACATGCTTCAGTTTTGCCCTTTTTAATCCTTCCTGTAAAGGTTGTGTTCGTGTTTGTATGAGAGGCTGCACACTCTAGACGAATGTGTGAGGGGTAATCAGACAGACTGATCTATGGGGTGTACAGGGACAGGACAAGTACCCTGAGAGTGACCAGGGTAAGACTGCTGTGGCCTTGCAGGGAGATCACCGGGATCCTGTCCAGAGAAGGCACCACAGTGATGAGTCCCTCGGAGAAACGCTAAGTTACTCTAAACACTAAGTCACACTAAACACTAGATTTCTCTTTGGTAACCATGAGTGCCCTGACAAGGGCTACAGTTAGCGACATGGATATTTTGGGGTGACAACGGCTGTCTGTCCAGGCATAGAGCAGATGCCAAATAAATGTTAACTGAAAACAAAAAAGGGAAGAGGAAGAAGGGAAGGTGGGGTTAAAAAAAAAAAGGAGGTGAAGCGATAGAGGGGGGAAGGACAGAAGTCTGTAGGAAAGTGATAAGAAAATAAAATGAAAGGAGAGATGAAATTAGGATATAAAATGTTTGTCAAAAGGTCTAGTGCAGTTGCCAGATGAGGTCTGTACCACTGTCCTGGGTTTCCTAGCAACCAAAGCAAGGAGGGAAACATAATAGCATTCACAGTATCCATAGGATAAAAACAGATCAGTTGTTCAGAAGAACTCCTCCATGGCTCCTCTTAAAGGGAACACTGTGTCATACAGCATGTCCTTAGCAACATTCCTACAATAAATATAGAATCAAATTCTGAACAGTTGTCTCTCAGTCCGATCTTAGTGCAGGTGATTGGCACGGCGCCAAAACCCACTCAGTACACTCAAGGAAAAGAATGTCACACAGATAAGCAACTCTCTGAAGGTTTGGCGTGATGCCGTGATACGTTTTGTATTTGGGGGCAGAGCTGGAGATCTCCTTCCTGACAGGCGCACCATCCCTCCCAGGGCAGCCATCACCCACGATCGCTGAACTCTCTCCCACAGAGACTGAGCATCACCTCACAGACCTCCTCAATGGGGCACACCAGCAGGGTTCTTCTCACTTACCAACCTGAATCCATCTGCCAGCTCGGATCAAAGGGTATGCAGCAATATCCTTCAGACAATGCTCGAGGAATATCATTTCATATAATAATGTTTCCATCAATTGAAGCAATAGGGAGTTTGAAATTATAGGGGCTGGCAAGAAAGAAGAAAGAGTCTATGTTGTTGAGTAAGGACAGACATTATGGTTTGACAAGCAAATGGAGGGCAACTTGACATTCTTGCATGAAAGGGCTGAGCACTTGGACAAGGACTAAATCCAAACCCAAGGTTGCTGCAGTATTCAGACTGCTCCTGAGGGATGACAAAAAGTCATCCCTGGACAGAACTGATCAGAGGGGAGGTTGAGGGGCTTGCTTGACAATTAATTTCCCCACTCTAGGTCCCTCTTGAACCTCTGATTCAAGAGATGACGTAATAGGTAACATAGAATAATTAACATAATTAACTGCCCAATAAATGTGTGTGTGTGTGTGTGTGTGTGTGTGTGTGTGTGTGTATGTGTGTGTGTGTGTAATATTTGAGGGGAATGCTTGAGGGGCTTCATTGGTTAAGCATCTGCCTTTGGTTTAGGTCGGCCCTGGGTCAGGCTCCCTGCTCAGCGGGGAGCCTGCTTCTCCCTGTCCCTCAGCCCCTCCCCCCCAACTTGTGCTCTCTTTCTCAAATAAATAAATAAGAGAGAGAAAGAGCGAGCACATGCACGTGCATGTGGTGGGGAGGGGCAGAGGAAGAGAGAATCCCAAGCAGAGCCTGATGCAGGGCTCCATCTCACAACCCTGATATGAGGACCCCAGCCGAAACTGAGAGTTACATGCTCAACTGACTGTGCCACCCAGGTGCCCCCAATAACTATATTTTTTCAAGAAGAAATAATCCAGTGCTTGAAACAGGAAAGGGTACTCCTGGTCGACCAGAAATCTGAAAGATACCTAGAAGATTATGGTGGCTTCTGCTTTGGTGGCCCCATGAGCCACGCTTGCCGATGTTCATGCCCTATGGTTGATCTCTACCGCCTGGACTCTGGACTTGGCATGTGGCTGGCTTGCTTTGGCCAATGGGACCTTGGACAGCATAATTGAAAAAGAAGTTGGTAAGAGCTTACATGTTAGAGTGTGTCCTCTGGGGATACTGTCTTGGAGCCCAGCCACCATGCAGTGAGGAGGCCCAAGCAGCCACATGGAGAGGCGGATGTGGGAAAAAACCAAGGGTGCTGGCTGACAGCCTGAGCTGAGATCTCAGCCAGTAGCCAGCACCCACATGGAAGAAGTTTGGTTCAGACCTCCTTACCCTCCCAGCATCAACACCCCATGAAGCAAAACAGCTATATGGTCAACCCACAGAATCATAAAAAAATAACACATTTTTGGTGTTTTAGGCACCGAAGTTTGGGGTGGTTTGTCATGCAGCAGTGGACAACTGAAAACAGAAAGCAGAGATGGAGGAAGAGGAGAGGAAATGTAAACCTTGAACACCAAAACGCCTCCCGACGGAGACAAGGAGCAGGTCCAAGTTCAGAGTAATTAGATGCAAAGTGAAGGCTCTGGACAGCACTCAGGGAGGGGCAGCACCGAGAACTGCTCAGTCAGCCGGTCCTTCTCCGTCTCCAGGCACGAACATGGAGTAGCTGGAAGCAGGGTGTTCACACGCAGCATTAATCAGGAAGCCAGCTCTCTGGAGAAGGTGGGCAGTCTGCCTTGAGAATGTCTGAGGCAGGTTGTAGGGCCTGGGAATGAAGCAGAACCTGCTGGGACAACTGTGAGTCTCTAGCTTGCCTAACTACTTGCCTCTTGTCCTGGTACCCAGAAAGGTTTCTACATTCTGAAACTGCATGGGCATAGAACCCTCAGACAGCTCTGTCAGCTGAGAGAGACCGGATGCGGGCCAAAAAATCTGCAAAGGCACTCAGGAAAGCTACCCATGCTAATTTACATAGCCTTTCAGTCACATCTATAAACAGAAAAACAAGGTGCTAAATATATTAGGAAAATCCATAGCGTGGAAGAGGAGACTCACGTTGAATAGAAAAATTGACCTTGGAGGAAATAGAAGCAATTTAGGAAAGAAGAGAGGACTTTATAAAAATTGCAATTAATATCCTTAGAGAAACTTGAGGTGTGTCAGCTGAGGAAGGGGAAGGAATGGCCATCAGAAGGGAACAGAGAACAAGAGAAAGTTCTTGGAAATTGAAAATGGGATTGCAATAGCAAAAATTCAATTAATGGGCTGAATAATAATTTGGACGCAGCTAAAGGCCAAGCAGTTAATCTAGAATCATGGTATCTTGAAGGATGTAGAGCAAGAAAAAGAAAGAGGCAGAGAGTATAAGAGCATGGAGGAGAACCCAAGAGGTCCAGCATCGGTCTGATTAGGAAAGAATAGAGAAAGTAGGGAGAGAAAATAACCAGAGAAGGAACAACAATATTTTCTTAAGCTCAAGAAATGCATGAGTATTCAAGACTGAGAAGGCCCACTAAACAAAATTAAAGAAAAGACTAAACTCTTCCCACTAAGCTTTACCAACCTCCCTTACCCTGATCTACTCGTTGCCTTTTCCCAGAGCACTTTCCACCTGCTATCATGCTATACAACTTTCTTAACCATTACGCATATAGTCTGTGACCTGTCTTTCCCTGCTAAATTGTGAGCTCCAGGAGGACAGGAATCTTTGCCTGCTTTGTACCTTGTTCAGTGAAGCCTGGCACCTGCCATCGTAGGCATGAGTAAATATTTGTGTGGAATTGAGTTAAAATCCAGATAGACACATCCTGGTAAAATTTCATAACTCCAAATATAAACAGGAAATCCCAGAATCTTTGGGATTTCCTGCAAAAGGACTAGAAACAGAACTGTCATCTAGCATTAACAACAGTGGAGCTTGGAAAACAAGCAAGTTGCTCCAGTCTGCACTCTGAGAAACACTGTCCCAATCCATGGCTAGAGACAGACGACACCTGCGAACCTAAATTAGACATCGGGAAGAGGTCCAGTTGATCAGCAGAGGAACCTGAAGGGAAAGTCAGCCATTTCCCCAGAACATGCCGGGAGCAGAAATTCAGATCTCGAACAGCGGTATAGGATGGGTATAGTTTTACAAGGGAGAGTTCTCCCCCTACTCTGAGTTCAAGCCGTGACACATAAGCTTCATTTTTAACTATTAAATGATGGGAAGTGTTTTGCTGGTTCAACCTTTTATCACAGGTGTGTGCCTCCTTAGAAGTTCCAGCTGTCTTCAGGGATGTCAGTTTCAACCTTCTGCATCCAATGAACTCGAAGCCGGGCCTCCCAGCCTGGTATAGACATAAAAAGCAAGTTTTCAGGTTTTTGAAATGACAACCTCCCGAGAGCTGCATGGACCTATCACTCACAGAGTTCAGGGCCGCGAGTTTGATTTCTTCTTAGCCTCTGGGGGCTTTGCTTATGTTTGTGCAGGTCTGGCCATGTGCTTAAGTGATTCTGTTATACAAATTATATGTGAGTATTTTCATGTTTTTTAGTGGGAGAGTTTGCACTTTGGTCCGGATAGCTCAGGACTTCAAAAAAATTAAGCTATCAAATAACAGGTGCCCCCCCAAAAGGGCATTTTCAGAAATCAAGTTCTCAAAAAATCAACCTCCCTTGAGCTTTTTCTCAGAAAGCTACTGGAGAATGTGTTCCACTCATACAGGGAAGTGTCCAATGCAGAGGAGGACATGAGATTCAGAAACAGAAGCTCCAGCCCATTAATAGGGCCAAGGGGTCCCCGGGACGAGGGGTAGCGGCTGTGTAGCCTGGAGAACAAACAACTCAGCTTAGGGCAGGAGAAAGGCAACTCCAGGAGAGCCGTCTCTAGAAAATTATGGAATTGTTAGGTGACCGAGTGTTTTGTGTGAAGGTATTTAGAGAGGAGAAACAACAGAGTTTGAGGCTAAAGTAGTGAGAGGAAGTCGAAACTAAGCACACCGTCTCATTTCCCCATAGTAGAAAGTCAGTAAATAACATCGAAACCTGAACAAAATCACGACATAGCAGTGTCAATGTGTTACTTGGAAATATGCAAGCAAAAGCAAGCATTGGAGGATGTTGCCTTTGAAAGCAGAAATCAAGGGTGGGAAAGTAGGACAAGGGACTCCTGCCTTCATACCAAGCCTTGCAAATCTACTCTCATTCAATACATGTATAACTCTGATAAAAATAAATGAGTAAATAGAATGGGTATGATAGCATAAGACACAATACTCATTTCATTGTTGAGTTTTGCAGCAAGATCCAAGACAGGCATCTTTGTGTAAGTGTTCAAGAGATTACTCAGTTTTTCAAAGGCAGCTCTCAATCCTTTGATGTTCGAATCACCATCTTCGAAGCACACATCACATCTTCATCTTTGCCACTTTGTTCTTCATTTGTTAATTGGTTTTATGATCAAATTCTTATTTGTGAATAAGTCTTTCTCCCACATCGCTTTCATCAACTTTATGAAATTCTGCAACCCAACAATCCAGGAGAGGCAGAAAAAAATGCCATTGACTCAATGGGCCCGGATAGCCTTTGAGGCTAATCCAGTAGGGACCATTTTCATACTGAACCAGTTCATTAGTGAACATGTAGAGGGTTGATGACTTTTGCCACTTTACATAAACTCAAACTATGGGGTCTTGAATAACGAATACTCCATAAGAATTCTGTTAGTGGTGAAAACTGACTGTCTTAATGGTCACATTCACAGCTTGCTCATTGGTTCACCACCTGCTTGATGCCCAGAGTGGAAGAAACTGGCCTAAAGGTGGGCAACAGAAAGGAGAGGGGGAAGGAAAGATCGGTAAGGACTACACAAGCTCTACATTTTACGACCAGCTCCAAGCCCTGGTGAGCTAGCCGAATGCCTATGCAAAGGACCGAATGTAAAACCCATCCATTCAATACATGTTTATTTATTGAATGAATACAGTGTGCTGCACCCTGTTGTAGGCACTGTGGTTATAAAAATGGGAAGTCTGAACAAGTTACCAACCCATTCACAATCTAAGTCTCAGCCCACTAAGTCAATGATCACAAAGTTATACTTGAGAAGGACAAAAATAATAAGGTTCAAAGGCACACAGGGGAGGGAGTGATTAATTTGGCCAGGGAGGCAGGCGAGTCAGAGAAGTCTTCTCAGGGGAAGTGATCCCTGAAGGACCAGGGCAGAGAGAGCATCTCAGAAAGAAGTTCCCTAGGATAGAAATAGAAAGGAGAGGCTAATTAGGACTCGAATCCTCAGAGCTTGTGGATACTTGGATGTGAGGGGCAGGGACCAGAGGAGAATTTAGGAGTGGCAGCTGGCTGGGGAGAAGGAAGGGACAGGGACCTAGGAGGCTAAGATATAGTGAAACCTGTTGGGGTTCTTCGCTAAGGCTCAAAGACGGTCCTCCTCCCTGGCGCTTATTACTGCTCAAATAAAATTAAGTTTTATAAACTAGGAAAGAAAGAACTGCTGGGCAGTCGTAAGAAATATCAGATCTATTATATGCTTGACACGTTGTATTCTGTGTCTCTCTTGATCCTCAAGCAACCCAACTGGACGGCCTTGCAGTGCTGTTCGGAGCACTTTGAGTTGCAAGTGATAGAATGTGTAACTCATGCTGGGCTTCAGCCATGAAGACATTTGAAAATCTGACGTAACAAGAATCCTGGAGAAAGAAGTTTCCCTGTGAGCTGCAGCAGCTCGAGGATGTCACTAAGGACCCAGCTGCTTTGCATCTTCCTAATTCCCATGCTCAGCACAGAGGCTTTTCCCTCTTAAGCTGGTCAACACGCAGCTCTTTCCTCTCTCGGCTTTTATTTTTTATGTTTTTAGATGTACTTATTTTTTTTTTAAAGGTTTTATTTATTTGAGAGAGAGAGCACGAGTTGTGGGGGAGCAGCAGAGGAAGAGGGAGAAGCAGGCTCCCCCCTGAGCAGGGAGCCTGATGCAGGACTTAATCCAGGACCCTGAGATCATGACCTGAGCCAAAGTCAGACACCTAACCGATTGAGCCACCCAGGTGCCCGAGATTTAATTTTTATTTTTAAGTCATCTCTACACCCAGCCTGGGGTTCGAACTCACAACCCTGAGATTAAGAGTCACAGGCTCCACCGACTGAGCCAACCAGGTGCCCCTCTTGGCTTTTATTTTTGACTGGACTGCAAAATGCTTCCCAAGAGGCTGCTCCCAGACTTCTTCCGTCTCATTGGCCAAGCTGGTTGTGTGCTCATTTCAGAACCAATTGCTAGTGGAAATGGCGAGACTTCAGCCCATTACAGTTTTTCTCTGAGGCCGGGTCCCTTCCTTCTAGGTGTTGCTGCCCAATAGAATCGGGTCTTACAGACCAGAAAGACGAGATAAGAGGTGGGTAGTGGTCTTAAGTCATATTTCCTGCCTTTAAGACCCAGGCGGGGCAGGGGGGCGGGGAGACAAAAAGAAATGATCCAAGTCAGCTTCCTCCTAAACACCTCTTGATAGCCCGTACCATGGGAAGGAAAACAAAAAGGCCTTATCTATGCAAGCCACTTGCCAGGATATAACTGGTCTATTTAAGTTCCTTATGGAAAACATGCCGGGAAGGCATGACTTCGTGGGGCCTAGCCTCCGGAAAACACAAGCTTCAGCTGGGTCATTACCGGAGTATAAAATGAAGCCGTTTCCTGACCCCTTTGTGTCTGCAGCATCCCACGTGCAGCACTCCTGAGCACTAATGTTCGTTCTGGGCCAGGGCGCACCTGTGCGTGATGAGGAAGGACCTGGAGCTACACCGGGCATCCCAGACTTTCGTGCCTCGAGTCTCCAAGTTTCCCGTATCTTTGGAATTACGAGAAAAGGCCAGTCCTGCACGAGATCTCTGATTGCGTGTGAGTCTGACGGAAAAACCCCGACTTTCTGTGTTCTCTCAGGTAGGTGAATTGCAATGTTGTTATCCTTGTTTGAGAGATGAAGCGGCAGCTTAGCCAGGTGAAAACCTTGCCCACACTCACCTCGCTAGCAGGAGCAGACCAGGACAGGAAGCAGGGCTCGGGCACTTGTAGCCAGAGCACCCCGCTGAGTCCAGGACAGAGGTGCAAGCGCATGGCTTCCCTCAGCTCTGAACACGGTTTATGACGTACAGAACACAATTCTGTTGCATTCGGACATCAGTTGGTCTATTGAGGCCACAGGATAAAGTCAAACAGCCAGACATTCTTTCCACTTGATTACCAGGATTTCAGCTGGATTTTTTTTTTTTTAAACCAGGTCATAGCAATTCACTTTAGAAGGTGTTGAAGGAGGGAAGGAAATGTCATTGGCTCGGTCTGATGTGCTCGTGGGACTCCAGTAGGCACATTTCTAGAGGACATTTGGATATCCAAAACAAGGGTTATGCTAAGAAGAATGATCAGGGATGAAGACAGGGGTGGAGGAATCGCCCACATTGGCTGAAATCATGGGAACAGATGAGGTTGTGCAGAGAGTGAGTTGGGGGGGGGAAGGGGAACTAAGGATAGAGCCCTGAGTAATATCAATGCTGGCTGGGGACAGACAAGGAGCTCCTCATGCAAGAAACTGAAAAGGAAAGATTGGAGAGGTATGAAAAAAAAAATCACAAAACTGCAGCACAAAACCCAGGCAAAGGGGGTGGTCACATATCACACCCAGCGAGGTCAAATGAAGTGGCTGGAGAGACTCACTGGACTTGGCAGTTGGAAGATGAGCAGTCAACGGCCTGAGGTGCTCGGGGAGCACTAGCCAAAGCCAGACTGTTGTTGCCTGGGGAATGGCAAGAGATACGGATGTGCAGTGAAGATTCTGTGATAGGAAGGAGGAAGAAAGGGGGCCACTTCAAGGCTGACAGAGGGTTGAGGACATCTTTTCTGTTAGGGGACATACGTAAATATTTGTGGGTACCAGGAGAAAGTGCCAGTAGGAATGGAGACATTGAAGTCACCAGAAAGAAAAGAGATAGTGCGGCCAGATAGCAAGGGCATGAACTCGAGAGCAAAAGCCGAAAAATCAGCCTCAGAAAGAAGGTTCGTTTCAGGGGCCGATGGGCAAGTAAGAAGCAGACCTACTTAGAACTGGGTTAATCTCCTTTCTGTTGCTGGGAAATGAGTAGAGAGGGGCAAAGTTAAATGAAATGTCTTCACATCATCAGCCTGGTCTATATTTACTTTCCTGTAACCAGAGAGGCGGCGTGTCCTGGGGATGCGGACTCTGAAACCCAGCCTGCTGTTTTGAATCGCATTTCTGGCCATGACACGCTTTTTCGTGGAAGGTCCTATTTAGATCCCTGCAGCAGAGTCTCGGCAACTGCTCAGTCCCTGCGGCTTCTCTCAAAGGCTCAGAACGTGTGGGGCAGATCATCCCAGCTCCTGAATGTCCTTGGAGCCCTAATACTATTTTTATGAACATGACAACAGCTTTGATAATGGGGGTATACACTGGACTAATTTGGGTTTGTTATCTTATTCTTGATTGCATCAGAATAGTACATGAGACAGCTGATAAGGAGAGTACAACGGGACAGTTAAAATAGATTGAAAAGGGAAAGAGAAGCCACAACAGTGACAAAAATTCAAAGACTGTTTAACGTGCCACGGTAATTACGGGAATGTAAATGCAATTTGAAAAATGAGGCACCCTCTATTAAATAATCAAAAGCAAATTCAAATGATCCAATCTGTGTGGGGTAGACTTTAGGAAAAGAGCAATACAGAAAGTGCCAGTGAACACTTAAGTTGGTTCAGTTCTCTGAATAATTGCTAACGTTTACTGAGCATTTACTCTGTATCAGGCACTGTTCTGATGTGTCTTCATCTAATCTTCACTTAACTCTTTGAAGTAGATTATGTCCCTATTGTCATCTTGATTTTCCAAATAAGGAAACTTTTCCAAAGAAAGAAACAGAAGAGTTCAGCAAATTGTCCAAGGTCATGAAGCAAGAAAGTGACCAAGCTGTGATTGAAACCAGGCAGCTGGATTTCAAAGCCCTTGTCCTTAACTAATACTCTATACCAGCAGGACCCCTTTACATTCTTAAAGATTAGCAAGCCTTTCATGATAAAAGCACTCAACAAACCCAAAGCTAGTATACTCAACAATAAAAGACTGAAAACTCTACCCCTAAAATCAGGAACAAGACAAGGATGCCTGCTTTCACCACTGCTAGTCAACAACACTGTACAGGAAGTCCTAGGCAGAGCAAATATGCAAGAAAAAGAAATACAGGCATCCAAATTAGAAAGGAGGAAGGGGGGATGCAATTAAAGGAAAGGAGGAAGTAAGATTATTTTTTAAAGATTTATTTATTTTAGAGAGAGAGAGAGAGAGAGAATGGAGGGGGTGGGGGCAGAGGGAAAGGAAGAGAGAATCTCAAGCAGACTCAATGCTGAGCATGGAGCCTGACGCAGGGCTGGATCTCACCACCCTGAGATCACAACCTGAGCCAAAACTAAGAGTCAGATGCTTAACTGACTGCACCACCCAGGCACCCCAGTAAAATAAATTATCTTTATTAACAGATAGCATCATATATAGACTATCCCAAAGAAGACACCCACAAAAAACCTATTAGAGCTAATTAATGGATTCAGCAAAATCATCGTATACAAGATTGACACACATAAATCAGTTGTATTTCTATATACTCGCGATGAACAATCTGAAAATAAAATTTCTTTAAAAACCAATTCCACTTATAATAGCATCAGAAAGAATAAAATACTCAGGAATCAGTTCAGCCAAGTTGGTGTTAAGACTTGTGCACTGAACACCACAAAACATTGCTGAAAGAAAATAAAGACCTAAATACATGGAAAAGACATTCTGGGTTCAGGAATTACAAGACTTAATACTGTTAAGATGGCAATACTGCCCATTGTAAGCTACAGATTCAATGAAAACAATGAAAATCCCAATGTTCTTTTTTTGCAGAGATTGACAAGTTGATTGTAAAATTGATAAGGAATTACAAGGGGCCCTGAATAGCCAAAATAATCTTGAAAAGGAAAAGCAAAGCTGGGGGACTCACATTTCCCAATTTCAAAGCTACAGGAGTCAAGACAATTTGGTACTGGAATAAGAACAGATATACAGATCATTGGAATAGTATTGAGAGTGCAGAAGCAAGTCCAAAAATCTCTGGTCAACTGGTTTTCAACAAAAGTGCCAAGACCATTCAATGGAGAAAAGAAGTTTCTTTAACAAATGGTGCTGTGACAACTGGATATCCACATCAAAAGAATGGAGTTAGACCTCCACCACACACAATATACAAAAAGTAACTGAAAATGAATCATAGACCTAAAGGTGAACGCTAAAACCGAAAACTCTCAGAAGAAAACATAGGGGTGAATCTTCATGAGTTTGCATTTGGCAAGATATTCTTAGAAATGACACCAAAACCACAAGTGACGGAAGAAAAACAAAACCAATGGACTTAATCAAAATTAAAACTTCTGGGCATCAAAAGACACTACCAAGAAAGTAAGACGACAACCTACAAACTTGGAAGAAATATTTGTAAATCATATATCCGATCAAGGTCTGGTATCTGGAATATAGAAAACTGTTACAACTCTATAACACAAAGGCAGCCCAATTTAAAAATGAGCAGAGGATTTGAATAGACAAATGGCCGGTAAGCACATGAAAAGATGCTCATCACTAATCATTAGGGAAATGCCAATCAAAACCACAAATAAGATGCCACATCACACCCACTAGGATGACTACAATCAAAAAATAGGAAGCCACAAATGTGGAAGATGTGGAGAAATTGGAACAGTCCTACATTGCTGGTGGGAATATAAGACGATACAGCTACTCTGGAAAATACGTTGTCACTTCCCCGAAAATGAAACGTAGAGGGGCGCCTGGGTAGCTCAGTGGGTTAAGCAACCAACTCTTGATTCGGGCTCAGGTCAAGATCTCAGGGTCCTGAGATGGAGCCCCGTGTTCGGCTCCGCCCTGGGCCTGAGGCTGCTTAAGGGTCTCTCTCTCTCCCCCTCCCTTGCCCCTCCCCTCCGCTCGTGCACGCATGCGCTCTCGGTCTCTCTTGAAACAAACAAAAATTATATGTAGCATATCATATGATCCCATAATCCTTCTCCTCTCAGACTTTCCAAAGAACTCAAAACACATATCCCAACAAATACTTGTACACAAATGTTCACAGCTACTATTCACAGTAGCCAAAGGGCGGAAACAACCCCAACGTCCATCCACTGATGAAAGGATAAAGAAAATATGGTCTATCAATCATACAATGGAGTAGAAAAAAGAATGAATTACTGATACATGCTAATCGTGTGAACGAACCTCAAAAACATTGTGCTAAGTGAAAGAAGAGTCACCGAGTGGGCGATTTCCTTGATATGAAACGTCCCAAACGGGCAGATCCATGGAGACGGAATGCTGATGACCTACGGTTACTAGGGGCTCAGGGGAGGGAGGAATGGGGAGTGACTGCTGAATGCACATGGAGTTTCGCTCTGGGGTGATGAAATGTCAAAACTAAAAAGAGAATGGTCGCACAATAGAACGAGTGTGTAAACGCCCTGGATTATGCACTTGAAAATGGTTAATTTTATGATTATGAATTTAACCTCAATTTTTAAAATGTATTCATTTAAGGAAGTATTGAGGGTGTGCACGAGCCTTTGTTTATATGGGTTATATCTATCAATATTTGTTGTGTTAGGAATCAAACCTGGGAAATGTAAAATATCTTTAGTCATTTGTTTTAAAATAAGAACAAAAATGAATATATAGAAATAAATACGTAAAATTTTAAAATAAGAGCAAAATGCTTTTATGGAAAATAACTGTATTTTCCACAACAGAGATTAGTGAAAAGAGTGGTGTTGTTTTACATTTTTAAAAACCTCTCGAATGCCTGGCTTCACGGAAGACAGCGGATTCTCTCTTCTGCACTCAACCTGTTAAAATACCCCACTGTCAGGCAGCTTTAGGAAAGCCTCAGCCAGCGCTCCTGCGACAGTGAGTGTGAAGAAGGTAAACTATGTCTGTGTTACTGTGAAAGTAGTTTTGACCTCACAGAACCCCTGGAACCCCAAGAACCCCAGGGGCCCCGATCATATTTAAAAGCTGCTGCTGAATACTGTGTAGGAAGCGACAGCATCATGGGCATAGGACTGGTGCAGTCACACAGGACCCTGTGCTTGGAGAGCCCTAAGTCTGAGATATTATGCTCTGCAGTCCCCATCTTAAATTCCTAAGAATTTTGTCTTTGAATTTATGTTTTGTAGGTGAAGTCTGATGGGACAGTGGGGCATGCACTGAGGCTCAGAGAGTTGGCTCGTGCACTGTCCCCCTCCTGCTGCCTCCCTGCTTCCCAGGGACCAACTTAAGCACCTGTAACTCCCTCTGGTGCCCTGGGCCTTACCTGGCCTCCCCTCCCTGCTCCTGCCCAGCAACCACTGTCATCCTCATCCATGGGTGCGGGCCTTGGGTTAGAATGGGAAGGATCTGAGTTGGGCACACACACCCCGTGCTGATTCAGGCGAAGGCCTGGCGGCACCTGATCTCACCCAGGAGTGGAAATGCTGTGATGCATTCAGCAGACAATTCACAGGGTAAATCCCTCACCCATGGCACTCACCAAATCCTGGCACAAAGGTTGCAGTGCCCTTGGGTGCCCATCCTGATGGCTTGGGGCAGCAGGTCTATGGGAGGGGAACATCCCTGGCACCACTCAGGTGGCTGGCTGGAGGGAGGATGCTGGCAGCTGGTATGGTCCTTACCTGCTGCTGGGGAGATGGGCCGTGGGGGCACCTGTGAGGTGGGCACTCAGCCTGCCAGTATCCCTGTGCTAGGGATAGGCACGTTAAATTAAATAGCAAATAGAAAACACCAGGACAAGTGAAGAGAGAATAAGAGGGAGAGACAGTGGAAAAAATAAAAAAGCTTTTCATTTGAGTACCTTAGTGGTACTTCTTTACAGCTTTTTGGATCAAGTTCTGCATTTTCATTTTTTAGGGGGCCACAAATTATGTAGCTGGTCCTGCATACAGTCTCTGAGGAAATAATTAAGAAGACACCTGAGTGTTTCTGCCCTCTGTCCTAATAAAGCTACAAAAGTAAATTATCCCGAGCAAATGAATTCAAAGGGCAAAAAAGCTGCAAATTAAGGCACTTAGATGTATTTCTTATTCTAACACAAATACAACCTAAATGATCAGTAATAGAAAAATCACTGAGAAGAATTAGTTTTTCCTTTACCTTCCAAAATCTGCTGCTCTCCTGAGTTTCTTTCTCTCATCTCTGTCCACTGAAGAGAACTAGAAATAGCAACCAACCCAGAATAAGTGAGCTCCCTTAGAGGCCAGATTCTGGTTTCTAAATATATTTCCCACTGAAGGGAACTGAGGTTCCTTAGAGAAAAGGCTGGTTCCAGGTCTGGGGCAGCAGATGCACATCTTGCATCAGATCCTCCAAAGCAAGGGAGTTCTCAAAGACTACTGTCCTCGTGTCCTACGATTCAGAAACCCAGCACTTTGAGCAACGACTGACAATGAAAATGCCTAGACACCAAAACTGAAAACAAGCCCGGGGGGATAGGTGGAATGATGACCGTGGAACAGTGTTCGTTGCCTGCATACCTTCCGTATTTGAAACTTGATGGCAAGGACTGTCATTCGTCTTCTAAGATTTATTTATTTATTTTAGCAGGGGAGGGGCAGAGGGAGAGAGAGTCTTAAGGAGACTCCATGCTGAGTGTGAAACCCAGTGTGGGGCTCAGTCGTCTAATGACCCTGAGATCATGACCGGAGCCAAAACCAAGAGCTGGACACTTAACCAACTGAGCCTCCCCAAGATGGCCATTCATCTTCTAGAGCAAAACCTGGCACATGGTTATTGTTTGGGTGGGTTAGATAGATGGTCGGATGATGAATAAATTGACAAAGTAAAAGAAACAATTAAACTGTTTTACTAATGAATAAAGGGATGATGGTGGGAGTTGCAGTGCCAGGAGATTTCTTCTCAAATTCTATTCAAATACCTAGAAAAATTCCTAAAATGAACTATTTTCAGCAGCAATGAAAGTTTACAAGTTGAAAAAAGTCAAAGAAAAATCAGAAGAAGAGAGCTGCAAATGTAGTCACACTAGAATCAAGAGTGCTGCAGAAATACAGCTCCTTTATTTATTTTTAAGTGATCTCGTCTTTCCAGGTCCCACTGATCAGATGACAAGGAAACAAATGTATTCTAGTCTATTCCAGTACAATTAGTCCAAGCCAGGAATGTGACCGATCCCTCTAAGTCAGACTGCCTCAGAGGCAAAATGACTCAATCCATCACCCACGCACCTCTCCAGCTTATCTCTAGGAGAATTGGGGTTCAGGGAAGGGGCCCCATGTAACCTCAAGATTTTGCCGCCTCATGCTGGCCCTTGGGTACGTGTGACCAGTGACCACTGAACTGTAATTGGCCTGGGCCCTGGCTTCTGGTGTCCACAGCTGACCCTGCGATTGCTGTCACCTATAGTCCAGTCTTGTTTCTCTTGGTTGGAGCCTGAGGGTTGCTCTCCAGCTGGCCCTACCTCACCTTGGCTTTCACTGACCTATGGGCTCCACTGAATCACTATCACATTATCTGTCTGGCCCCTGACCAGGAGGTCCAGGCAGTGGGGTCACCTTACCCTCATCCCTTTAGATCCATGGCGGGGCCGCTGGCTCTCAATCCTGCATTCCTGGGGGCTAAAAGAAGGTCAGGAGTGAACATGGCATCTTCTCCCTAGCCACCCTAATTTTAGACCATTCACCTTGATAAAGAGGGAAACATTCACCCTTTCTTGCTCCAGGAAGATAAGCCTTCCGTTCTGGAGAGAGAAGGCTACAAGGGAACATTATGTAAGAGGAAACTAAAACACAACCATTTATCATGTGCAAAACATTGTCACCAATATTCAGGCAAACAAAAACTCATCTAAGGAAAATGACAGTAAAAGCCGGTAAGATCCTAAGGAAAACTTCTTGACTAAACCATCCCGATGAAATGCAAGCATTTGGAGAACAAATCTCCAACATTTTTTTGGAAAACTCTAATGGAGTCTAACCTTCACTGAAACCTGCACAAATCCTACGTGTGTAGTTTAGTGACTTTTCAAAATGGGTTCTATGCCCCATTAGTGACAGCCAGATCTAGAAACAGAGCATCAACAGCACCAGAAGCCCACCTCATGCCATTTCCATTGCTTGGCTTCTCACGCCAAAGATTAATTTCTTGGTTCTGATCTTTACATATGCAGGATCATACATCACATACTCCTTGGCGTCTGGCTCTTTTTATGCAATATTAGGTTTGTGAAATTCCTCTATTCTGTTACATGTATCGATTCATTTAGTGTAGATTTCCATTGTATGAGTATGCCACAATTTATATTTCTGTTCTACTGAAGAGGAACACTAGCCTCTAGTTGTTATTACAAATAGTACTCCTATGAACATGTCTGGGCATGTCTTTTGGTGAACCTGTGTACATATTTCTGTTGGAATTATCCCTAGGAGTCGAATCTCTAGGTCATAGAGTATAGGTGTGTTCGTCTTTGGGAAATAATGTCAAATGGTTTTCCAAAATGATTGTGTGGATTTCTCATGCCCATCAGGCTAGCCTGAGCATTCTGATTGTTCTTCATCACTGCCAACACTTGTTATCACCAATTGATTTGTAGACGTTGTGCCCCCGGGGTAGTGTATCTTACTGTAGTTTTAGTTTACATTCCCCTGAGGATGGTGGTGTTGAAAAGCTTTTCATGGGCTTTTGACTTTTGCATTACCTCATTAATGAAGTGCCTATCCAAATCTCTTGCCCATTTTGTATTCAGTTAGCTTCCTTTCTCTTATCAATTTATACACTTGGGAGGATAGTCCTTTGTCAAATATACGTGCTGCGATTATATTTTCCTAATTTATGACTTACCTTTTTTATTCTCTTTATTGGCATCTTTTGATAAAGAACTTCTTGATTTTAATATAATCCAACTTATTCATTTTTCTTTGGTAAGTGAAATGTTCTTTATTTCCTTTTTGTGACATTTCTGTCTGTTCCAATATGTTCTTCTGTGTTTTTGCTGTAAGATTTTTTTGGAGGGGGCCTTTCACATTGGGATCTGGAACGGATTTTTGGGGGATCATGTGAGGTCCACCATTTGGAAAAGAGGGAAAAGAAGACATATATCTAAGAACAATAGGCCGGGGTTTAAAAAAGAAGTTACTATAGAAAGTTCATAAAAGATATATGAAGTTATCATTAGAACAATTATTGCAGCATCCACATAAGCCGCCCTCAGAGTGCCCTGACTTCGATTTCTGCTTGGTTAACAAATCAAGCTTCCCCGTACCTTCCTCTTTATTGAACAACCCCTGTGCGTTAGTCAACTAAAAACCGAACATTTAGCTCTGTCCTACTGGCCCAGAGTAATGCATGCTCTAATGGGGTCAGAGGAAGGGGGCGAAGTTTTGACATAAGATGATGGGTTCAGGGGGTCCATGAGAGTTTTGTAGGATCTGGGGTTCCTAAGAAAAATGGTGGGAAAGCAATAAAGATAAACCATGCCTTGGGCTCTGGGGCCAGCCACCATGACAGATGTTGGAGTTAAGAAGCCAGGGCTATTTGAAATTACAAACAGCTTTCCCATATTCGTCTCCCAGAAAGCTGAATCAAAGGAATGTTACTGCCTGAGAAGACTTTCGAGATCGGAGAGGTCCACAGGTAAGGGCAGACGTTATCTCCTGTTCTCAGCCAGGAGCCAAATACCTCAGTGCCAGGAATCTGTTTGGGGTGGGTAGACCTGTCCCCTCTCCCAGGTGAGGCCCAGACTAGAAGTGTATATCAGTCATTCAATTCTCATGCAGGTCCAGAAGAATGACTCGTAGGCCAAGTCAGAAGAAAACATTCTTTCTACACGGAGACGAGTTGTGTCTGAGGAAGAGCTGTGGCCTCTCTCTCCTCTTCCTGAAGAACGGTCTGACATCTAGTGATGGAGTCAGACGTAAAGAAGAGAGAGACAATCCATGAAACATCCAGGTAGCCCAACGCCACTCGGAGCCCAAGACAGAGGGGACGGTCCAGGCAGCAGGGGAGGGGAGGGGCTCAGGGAAACGTCCTGCTGGAGTCTGAGGAGACATGAAAGCAGATAGGACAGAGGAGAAGGATGAAAGGACACAGGAGAAGGCCCTGATCTGGCTGAGTGGGGAGAGCGGACCATGGGGAATCTGGGACAGGGGAGGTCAGCATAGTGAGAGGCCAGGCTGTGGAAAGATGGTAGAGACGCAAGCTGCTTTGGACTAGGGGTGACCCTCTACCTGTCTGCTCTTTAATTCCTAGGGGCATGCTTCCAGAAAAGTCTTCTCAGAAAGCCTCCAGGAAACCCTCAGAAACCACTGACCCTAAACAAGGAGGGCAACCTCCCCTGGGTTTTTAGGGCCTAGGCCAACCATACCTTTCTGAAATATGTTGATGCTCAATTGGAAACAAGTGAAGTGTGGGAAGAAAATTACTACGTCAGCTCAGAGATCTTAGAACTAATTCTCTGCTCTGTGTTGGTGCTAGAATGAAGTTTGCTGAAGATTGGGACTAGTCTGAGATTTACAAGAAGGGCAACCTTGGGTCCTTCTGACTCTTACCCTCCCCTTCTTCCCTGGAGCTCAGACTCGGGTCACAGGCATAGTTGCAGCCTTATGAGCCGAGGGTATGATTTCACATGCTTATCAGCCTCTGTGGGACACGTGAGTCTTTTCTGCCTTTAGCTTCTTGACCTTAGCTTCTATTTATACCTACGATGCTCATCCTTTCAAATCGAGGGTAATCCAATAGCAGCTACATTTTCATGCTCTCCTGGAATATAAAAATCCTAAGGACATAATAATTGCCTTTTATATTTTTTAAATGTCTTCTCTGTCTTTGGCATTAAATAAATTTCCAAAATAGATCTCTTCCTCCTTCTTTCTCCTGCCTGCCTTTCTAGAGTTTTACTAAATGTTTTTTTGCCAATAGGTCTTTTTCTTATAAGTCCTCGCATTTGTTCTAATTATAAACTAGCACACATGGTGACATATATTACTTTCCTAGGCTGAGCTCCAGAAAGCAATGACAAGCAAAGAAAGAAGAGCTCCGTAAGGAAGCTGAATTTAGTCTCGGGCATAGCACATTGCCTTTGCTGCTGCATTTTTTTAAATCCAAAAAAGATGTTTTATTTCTAGCTGAGTAGGTCCCAGTGGGTTTCCCCCTCCTACTACATTATTAGCTTCTTTGGGGCATGTAATGTGTTCTAGTCGTCTTTGCAATCTCATGTGTAGTGCCTTGCACCTAAGGGCAAGTAGAGTGTTGACCTGAATTAAGTTGCATTTGGTCAAATGACAGGTGATCCCTAATAGCAGCTCAGAGAAAGGCAAAGAAATAAACCATCTTATGGCGTGGGCATGCTACTGTCCTTGCCATAGCTTACCACTTAGCTAGCTCAAAAGTTGTATGTAGGCACATCTCAGAGTATTTTGACTTAAAAAAAAATGACCCTTTCTTACCCTCAAATAAAAAAGTAAGGAGAGAACTCACTCACAATCCCATCCCACTGCAAAATACCATTTTAATAACAGTGGTTATAAACCTCCGGTCTTTTATGTGCATAATTCAGACATTTAAACAAGATGTGTACTCTGAGCTCATAGGGCAAAATGGGAGGCTGCACACTCAGCATTATGGGTTGAGAACATTCTCTCATATCAGTAAACACTCTTCAATAGGCATTTATTGCCCCATTACATGATTGATTGTTCAATAATTTACTTAACCAATCATCTGTCCAGGTTGTTTTCATTTTTAAAAAGTATAATGGTTTGATATCCTTGTTGTTGTTTTTAAATTCTGTACCCAGCTCTTATTTCTTCAGGATATATTACCATAGGTAGAATTGCTGAAACAAAAGATATGTAGATTTTAAACTATAGACAAACATTTCTGAATCACTTTTTTTTAAAAGATTTTATTTATTTATTGGAGAGAGAGAGCATGAGCGGGAGAGGTAGAGGGAGAAGCAGACTCCCCACTGAGCAGGGAGCCTGATGCGGGGCTCAATTCCAGGACCCTGAGATCATGACCTGAGCTGAAGGCAGACACTTAACCAACTGAGCCACCCAGGCACCCCTTCTGAATCACCCTTAAGAAAGGTTATACTTCTGTGCATTCCATGTTCATGTCCTTTGTTTGTTAAAAAAAGGAGATGGGTGGTGTTTGGTCTTATTGATTTCTAAGGGCTCTTTATATGTGAAGGATACTTCCCTTTTCATAAAATCATAAATTATACAATCATTTTTCCTGGTTTGTTTTTTTACTTGTAAGAATATTATGCTTTATGTGTAGATGAATAGAACTTTAACATTTTATGTAGTCAGATCTGCCAGTATTTTTATTAATGGATTTAGTCTTTGGTGTTCTGTTTAGAAAGGCATTCCCCACCTCAAAACCAGATCATTTCACTTGCACTTTATTTTGGTTGTTTTATGTCTTGTTTTTCTTTTTCTTCTTTTTACTGTCATCTTTTATATATATAGATTTATTCTTGCAGGTATATATTTTGGTGTACAAAATGAAATATAATCTAACTCCAGTAAAAAAATATATATATATAACTGGGCCTGTTTCTGGACTTCTTAGTCTGCTGTATTTGTCTGTTTATGTCTGTATCTGTAATGTATAATAGATAATATTTATTGATCACTTACCTTCTTGCTGGGCTGTTCTAACTGTTTTCCATACATTAATTCAGTTAACTGTCACATCAAGTCTATGCAGAGGCAGATTTATCATGAAACCGATGAAGCTTAAGCCTCAGGGCCCTTCAGTTGCACAAACCTCCTCCAAGACCCTGAAAGGGGTTCTAGCAAGATACTCACACGATGTTATATTTTTCTAAAATTTGCAGAGTAAGATATTGCAATGACAATTGGTTAAGACTGCTGTTTCTGACAATTCTTCCATCCCAATTCCCCTATATTTCTGGGAGGCACTGGAGTGGCCTCTGGCATTAAGGAGATTTGAGTCAGGAATACATTCCGTTAGGTTTAGTAGGATTTCCTCATATGGTTATCAGTCACTTATGCTCAATGCCCATTATAGAAATAGCTTCCATGAATACTCCTCCTGCCTGTTGTGACAACTTACCCAGCATCACGAAACAAAACTACAGGCCAGAACTCTTTTTCTGTTTGTTTGTTTTTTTTAAGGATTTTATTTTTAAGTAATCTCTATACCCGACGTAGCGCTATGAGAGTATCAGTGGATCCCTCTGGGACCCAGATCTAGTAGTACATGGGTAGGGGAGGAAAACAAGGTTAAAAGTATGTGGCAACAGAAGCTAGTGTGTGGAATATTTTCTAGTCCATCAAAGTGTAAAATCTGGTTATGAACACCTGGTCAAAAATGAAGTCTTCTCTTGTCAGGAATAGTCTTGATAATTAATTGATTACATTTAAAGATAATCATATTCCTTTGAAACAGGAATCACACAAAATAACATTTATTGGAATGCCTGCGTTTGTGAGGTGCAACTCTGTTGCAGTCCTGTTTAAGGGTCAGTTTACAGCTTGTACAGAAAAGAAACATCACAGAGGGTTAAGAGGGTGTCCCAGACTTCACAATAAACCTGAAAACGTGCATATTATCATCAACAAGTTCTGGAACTCAAGAAACTTCGCTTAACAGACCGTAATGGATTTTTTGGATCCTGCTGGAGGAAAAACACAAATAATTCTTCTGTTTTTTTCTCTAGAAAATGACATACCAAAATCATTTTCATGTGAAGAGACAATCAAAGAGCATGAAGCCAAAACTGCGGGGGTGGGGAAGTATTATAGAAATGTTTCAGGCAGTTACCTGATAAAAAAAAGATAATGTTATTTTCTGGGTTTGTGCTATTTGTGATATTTTTCAGCTTTTTAAAAATGTGTGCTTTGTTATGATTGTTTCCTCATTATAGATTCTTCTAATTTTTCTAGTAAGTTCAAGCAAAAATTTGAAAGACTTGGTGCAATGAAGACCCATATACTCCAAATTTCTATTTGATTTTGCATTATTTTTCTTGTATAAACTTCAGACCCATAAAACCTGTGTCTGTGATATTATGATAGAGCTTTTATTATAAAGTAATAATAAATTTACAGACAAGGAAACTGGCGCAGAGAGAGGTCAAGGTCAACAGTTGAGTAATACATTGTCATGTAGGAGTATTACCACACTATAATGCCCTATTAAATTTTGCATTATATCAGCTGTATAGCTCATTTTATTTTATTTTACTTTATTTGTTTTAAAGATTTTATTTATTTGAGAGAGAGGTATGAGCGGGGGGAGGAGCAGGGGGAGAGGGAGAAGCAGGCCCCCCGCTGAGCAGGGAGCATGACACGGGGCTCTATCCCAGGACCCTGGGATCATGACCTGAGCTGAAATGAAGAGTTGGACACTCAACTGACTGAGCCACCCAAAAAGATGGGAATTCCAATCTTCTTTATTACAAATAAAACTGTCATGATATCCATGTACTTAAGTCATTTCACCAAGAAATCAGATAAATATCCAAGAGGGAAACTATTGTGTCAAAGAATATATGGAGGCGTCTTTTTGATACTTGGGTCAAGATGTCCATATTGGAGGTAATAATTACCAATACCATTTCTTTATATTGAACTACCTTTGAATTATTTGAATAAATTTTACTTAGTTGTGGTTACTCATGCTCTTCATTAGTGCCAAATGTGATTTCCTGTTACTGTATTTGAGATTTCCATCTTATATTCATATATGTGTTTGGTTGATGTCTATTTGTCTACCTATGGTTTCCTTTCTGTGAGCTCTCTTAGGTTTTAGTGTCAGAGTTAACCCGTAATGTGAATTTGGAATCCATCATCTAAGCTCTCGATAGTTCATTTAGCATCGATTCTTTGAACATTTGAAGGCATTCTGCTCCCAAACTGCTTGGCCCAGGAGGATTTCACAATGTATTAAGCGAAAAAAAAAAAAAAAATCAAGTTTCAGAAACAATATGTATAGTGTGATACTGTTTTTTTATTTTTTAAAAATTGTATTTAGGGGTCTATGTTTTAGATAGAGAGATGCTAGACAGACAATGTTCTTAAGTATACAAGGTAAAGTTTAAAAGTGTACATATCAAACAGACAGTGGCCGTGACCCCTGCCGAGTGGCTGCCCAGGAAAGGCAGGAATTGTCAGTCTCTACCTTTACCTTGATCTCTATATATTCCTTTACAAGGTTTTCACATTTTACTTTTCAATGGAGGTAAAACTTGCATATAGTAAAGGACACAAGTCCCAAGTAGAAAGCTACAATAAGCTTGCATATGTGAGTACTTATAGCCCACTGTATTTGCTAAAGATGACTTAGCAAGGTCTCCAGTCCCATGTGGCTTTCTCACAATGTGGCTGGCCACTCCCCCATCAAGAGTAAAATCTGTGTCCCCTCCTTTTGAACCTGGGCAGGGCTTTGTGACCCCCTCATTGTAGAGGTGATATGCTGTGTGACTGTCAAGGCTAGCTCACAGAAGGAGATAGAACCTCTTCCTTGTGCTCTCTCTCTCAGGCCACCATGTGCCCTTGGAGCCACCAGGCTGTGAGGAAGCCCAGTCACATGGAGAGGCTCATGTGGAGAGAAACCAAAGTTCTGGGTCCTCAACTCCAACTGAGTTCCCAGCCAACAGCCAGCACCAGCTTGCCAGCCATGGGCATGAGCCTTGGAAAGGCATCTTCTAGCCCTCAGTCAAGCCATCCCAGATGATTCTGGGGGAAGCATTCCCTGCCAAGCCCTGCCGACACTGCAGATTCATGAGAAAAACAAGTAATTGGGGGCGACTGGGTGGCTCAGTTGGTTGAGCATTAGACTCTAGGTTTTAGCTCAGGTCATGATTTCAGGGTCGTGAGATCAAGCCCCATGTGGGGCTCTGCGCTGGGCATGGAGCCTGTTTAAGATTCTCTCTCCCTCTGCCCCCCCCCCCCCCGGCATTTTCCGTCTCTCTCCCCCCTCCCAAATAAATAAATAAATCTTCAAAAAAATCCAAAACAAGTAGTTGTTTTAAACTTCTGGGCTTGGGACTGGTTTCTTACACAGTAATACAGGAACTACCACCAGTTCTAGGTAAAGAAAGTTTGTTACCCCAGAAGTTTCCCTCATTCACCCTCCCAGTAAACCACCCAGTGAAAGGTACTTGCTATTCTGACCTCTAGCACCATGTCTTAGTTTTGCCTATTGTGAAGTTTCATGTAAATGGAATCGTGATATATTTTTGTGTCTGACATCTTTGGCTCAATAGGTTATGAAATCAATCCATATTGTTTCATGATTACGGTTTGTTCTTTTTCATTCATTGTATGAATATACCACATTTATCCATTCTACTCTTGAGAATCACTTGGGCATTTATTATGAGTAAAGCTGCTATGCACACTCCCATACTTTCTTTGGGTGGGCAAGAGTCTTTGTTTTTGTTGGGCATATACCCAGGAGTTCAATAGCTGGAGCTTTCGTAGTGTGATGGTTTTAAAACATGTCCACAAGTTCTTTGATACCCCTGTATCAAGAGGTAGGGTAGAGTTCCCCCTCCCTTGGAATCTGGATGGGTCTTAGTGACTCACTTGTAACTAATGGAATGCAGTGGATATGACCTTGCATGACTTCCAGGCTACATCCCAAAACGTTACGTAGCTCTACCTGGTTTTCTTGGGACGCTTGCTCTGGGAAATGTCCAGCTGGTGTTTATTCACATGCTGTTCCACCTCATTCTCTGTTCCCCTTCTAGTCCTGCATTATACATCTATTAGTCCTTCCTCATATGATTAACAGACATATTCTTTTCTGTATTTTCTGCCCTTTTTCCTAACTGTGTTTCAATTTGGACATCTACTGACTTGTGTTCTAGTTATAGTAATCATCTGCTCTGCTCTAATTTGCTATTAAACACAAATTATTTAGGTATCAATTTGTTTGTAGTATTTTTTTTCAAGTTAAGAGCCTCCATTTGTCCCTTTTTCATGGATTCTGAGTCTCTGGTGAAATTCTCCATCTTTCTTCTATTTTCCTCATCGTATCAAACATGGTTGTTTTAAAGTCCTTGTCTGATAAACCCAATATCTGAACCATCCACAGATCTGATCTCTTGCTTCTTCTTGGTCTTTCACTGTCTCTCCTGCCTTTTTAGCATGCCTCATAATTTTTATTTGTTCCCTGACAACATTGTAGAAAAAAAATATTGAGTCTCTGGAGGATATATCTTGATTGATATGATTTCGTCTCCTTCGGGCAGCTTGTGCAGAGCACCTTGAACCCATCAAAGATTGGTTGTAGCTAATTAATTTTTCTCTTACTACTGATGTGTAACCCTTACTTCTAGGGATGGCCCTTTGGGATCTCAACCAAAAGTCCGTTGTGTTTTCTCAGGCTTCTCCCTCTTGGTGGGACCCGAACTACAAGCTCAGTGTCCCCAGAGATGTGCAGCATGGGTAAAGCCCCTAAGTGTCTCCTAGCCTCCTAATGCTGGTGTTTCTGTTTGCTCATGTGCTCATTAGAAGCTATCCAGTAGCATGAAGCTAATTTGGAGAAAGATTTGGCGGTTCACTTCTCTGTAGTTCCCTTCTTTCCAGGACTTTGCCTAGCTACTTTGGCAGTTCCGTACCGTCACCTGAGTTGTTTCTGACTGAGAAATGAGTGACAAATCAGAAAATGTCCTCAGAGAAAAAGCAGGAGTCAATCTCAGGTGTTTCCCTTGCTTCCCTTAAGGACCCTAGTCCCTCAAGTCTTGCCTGTATTATTTATTCTTTAATGCGGACAAAGACTGCACGTGACCAAACTTTAGTCAGAGCTTTCTTCTGAGTGTTCTTCTCAACTGGGCCTCAACCTTGGCTCCAGGACTATCTTTGGTCTGCCTAACTCAGTCTCAACAAGAATCCTGCTAAATTTAGTTTAGTGAGAATACCCTCACCCTTTATCTGGCTACTCTCCATATCCGATCAAGTTCCTTATCGCCCACCCTTGGTATCTGAGCATCTTGGCTTGCCTTCAGCAAGAATCCTGAGTTCGTTGACCAAGAATGCCCCTGCTTTAATGTCTCCTTTGGCCATTTTCCACCCACTGCCCTCTCCCCCAGCCCCCCTGCACTTTGCTGGTTGGCTGCAAATCTCCAGCTGTTACTGGCGCCCTCAGAGGGGAGTCTGATGACTGTCCCCTATCACAACAGACTTGAATGAAATTTTACCAATTTAACAAGTTTTTTAAAAAAGGGTTTTGTTCTAGGAATTTGTCCATTTCATCTAGGTAATCCAATTTTGGGGGCATATGATTGTTCATAGTACTCTCTCTCTTTTTAAAAGATATAATACAATTTTTTTTTACTTTTTAAAATTTAAATTCAATTAATTAACATACAATGTATTATTTGTTTCAGAGGTAGAGGTCAGTGATTCATCAGTTGCATATAACACCCAGTGCTCATTACATCACGTGCCCTCCTTAATGCCCGTCCCCCAGGTACCCCATCCTCCCACCCATCTCCTTTCCAGCAACCCTCAGTCTGTTTCCTAGAGTGAAGAGTCTCTTATGGTCTGTCCACAGTACTCTCTTTAACCCTTTTTTACTTCTGTAACATGGGTAGTAACATCCCTGCTTTCATTTCTGATTTTAGTAATTTAAGTCTTCTCTCTCTTTTTCAGTCTCTCTAGCTAAAGGTTAATCAATTTTGTTGATCTTTTCAAAGAACAACCTTTGGTTTTACTGATTTTCCATACTGTTTTCCTATTCTCTATTTCGTTTATCAGTGCGCTAACATTTAGTATTTCCTTCCTTCTGCTAGCTTTAGGATTAGTTTCTTCTTCTTCTAATTCCTTGATTATAAAATTAGGTTGTTGATCTCGCATGTTTTTTTAACATAAATATTTATGGCTATAAATTTCTCCCTGAGCACTGCTTTCACTGTGTCCCATAAGTTTTGGTATGTTGTGTTTTCATTTTCATTTGTTTCTAAGTATTTTCTAATTTCCCTAGTGATTTTTTCTTTGACCCATTGGTTGTTTTAAAGTACGTTGTTTAATTTCCATAATTTTGTGTTTTCCAGTTCTCTTTTTGTTATTTCTAACTTCAACCCATTGTGGCCCCAGATGATGTTTTCTATAACACCTGTTTAAATCTACTGGGACTTAATCTGTGTTCTAACATATGGTCTATCCTAGAAAATGTCCCATGTGCCCTTGGCAAGAATGTGTACGCTGTTGTTGCATAGAGTGTGCTGTTATGTTTGTAGGACCTTGATGGTTTGTTGTAGTAAATCCTTTAGTTCCTTATTTATTTTCTGTCTGGTTGTTTTATCCATTATTTTGTGTGGGATTGAAATCTTCAACCATTATTGTAAAACTATTTCTCCCTTCAATTCCATCAGTTTTTGCTTTGTAAGTTTTCAACTATTATTTCTTCAAATATTCTCTGTGCCCCTTTCTCTCTCTCATCTTCCAGGACCCCCACAATGTGTAGGTTGGTCTGTTTTATGGTGTCCAGTAGCTCCCTTAAGCTCTGTTTGCTTTTCCTCTGTTTCTTCATTCTGTTCTCTGCCTCTATAATTTCTATTGTCTTATCTTCAAGTTTGCAGATTCTTTCTTCTGTCTGCTCAAATTTGCCTTTGAAGCCCCCTCGTGCATATTTTCGCTTAGTTATCGTACTTTTTCAACTCCGGAATTGTTTTGTTGTTGTTGTTGTTTCTTTTTAGGTTTTCTATCTTTTATTGACATTTCCGTTTTGTTCACACATTGTTTTCTTGGTCTTCTCCACATCTGCCTTAAGTTCTCTGAACAACTTTAAGACAGTTATTTTAAAGATTGCTTAGTATATCTGCGATTAGGTCTTTTTCAAGGACTGTTTCTGTTTATTTATTCCCTTTGAGCAGACCACAATTTCCTATTTCTTTGTATGTGTTGTGACTTTTTGTTCAACTTGGGATATTTGAATCTAGTAATGTGGTAACTCTGGAAATCATATTCTCCTGCTTCCCCAGGAGATTCCCCAGGATTTTCCCCAAAGTCCTTTGCTATTTTTTATTGTTTTGTTTTTTGATTGCTGTAGGATTATTGTCTCCATGCCAAGGATCCGCCTGGGGTATAAACTCTTGCTACGTCTCCTCTCAGCCTTTCCTTGGGTGTGAATACTCATTTTCTAACTTGCCCCAGTATGCAGTTGTTATTTTATTGGACTAGTCTTTAATGTCTAGCTCCCCAAAGGGGAAAATGTAAGAAAATGAAGGAAGGTGAATTGTGTGCTGGGCCTTTAAATACGGTTGAAGCCTTCAGCAGGAGGAAGGAAATGCTTACAACAAGAGGGGGAAGTTTAACAACATGTTGCCTGCCTCTCTGGACTTGGGATCAGAAGCAGGAACCAGCGCACAGAGCCCAGATATTTTGGAGGACAGGCTCCTTTTGCCCGCCGTGGCTCCCGCAGGCTATGTACAGCTGCCTTCCTTCCATGTGGCTGGGATGAGGGATGGGTAGCTGCTTCCGTGCACAGAGCTGAAATTGACAGAAATTAACAGCAGTGTGTAGTCCAAGTCTTCCCCTAGACGTTACTGCTTTCAATAGGCTCCAGAGCTCCAAAATAGCCACAACAGACAGATCCTGCCAACAGCTGCTGTCTAGGAGGGGAGACAGATTCCTGGGGCTTCCTCCTCTGCCACCTTCCCAGGATCCTCTACTTCATTTAATTTTATTATTTCCAGTTTCACTTAAAGAGTGTTTTCGGCTAGACTTTAGCTTGAACTCAGCTTTGATTGCATTCCACAAGTTTTCCTATGCAGTGTCCTCATATTTTCCCTATTAAATTACGATTCTTGCTGGATACTAGATAATGCGACCTCTACTATTTTTGCTCTGGTACACTTGAGCGGTTGTGGGTTTTTTTTGTTTGTTTTTGTTTTTTTGAGATTTAAAATATTGTGTTTTTTTGTTTTTTGGGGGTTTGGTGAGCAGCGAAGCAAGGTTTATTGAGCCATAGCAAAGTGATAGTACAAAGCTCCCGAGGAGGGAGGGGACCCGAAAGTGTTGCCCTAAAATCTTGTTAATGTTTAGCAATGGATTATAAGACATTACGAAATAACTCCACGAGTCCACAGTGATACAGAGACAACAAAGCTGCTGGAGGTAGAGGGGTCCAAGCTCCGCTCCTCTCTGGAGCGGTGACTTGGATATTACTGGGGAAGAGGAGCCGTAGGGAATCCTGTTGTCCCCTTCCATGTGCTCCCTTGGCCATGTCCTCGGTGCCCCGCATTTCCAGGCGGGGAAGCTCCTGGAGGAACAGCCTAGGAACCTGCCCTTGGGACACGTGGGAGGAGCTGCAGCAGAGGAGGAGGGGCCCGAGGCAAGGACTGGCCGCCGGTCGGAGGAGGCGCAGGGGCTTGCACCTCGGCCCTCCCGGGGAGGGGTGCACAGGGCACCAGAGTCGACCCCCCGCCCGCCGCGAAGGACACTGAGCTGCGCCAGCCCCGCTCGAACGGTGGCGCCCCCCCACCCCCCCCTCCATCCTCGCGTGGCGAGCGCGCGCGCCAGGCAGCTGCGGGCGGGGCGGGGCGGGGCCAGGGAGGAGAGCCGCCGCCGGAAGCGCCTTTCCCGGAAGGCACCGAGGCGGCGCCGGCCTCCGGGGGCGGCCTCGGCGATGGCGGCTAGGCTGCGGGAGCTCTCTGCCTAGCCCGAGGAACCGCGCCGCTGGAGGATGGCTTCGCTTGGGCCGGCCGCTGCGGGCGAGCATGTCCCGGGGGCCGAGGCGGAACTGGGCGCCGCGGGGCCTCCGCCGCCGCCACCGCTGCCGTCGTCCTCTCTGGGGCCCCTGCTCCCCCTGCAGCGGGAGCCGCTGTACAACTGGCAGGCCACCAAGGCGTCGCTGAAGGAGCGCTTCGCCTTCCTCTTCAACTCGGAGCTGCTGAGCGATGTGCGCTTCGTGCTGGGCAAGGGCCGCGGCGGTGCGGCCGCCGGGGGCCCGCAGCGCATCCCCGCTCACCGCTTCGTGCTGGCGGCCGGCAGCGCCGTCTTCGACGCCATGTTCAACGGCGGCATGGCCACCACGTCGGCCGAGATCGAGCTGCCCGACGTGGAGCCCGCAGCCTTCCTGGCGCTGCTGAGGTGAGCGGCTCCCCGCTGACCTTGCCGCGAGCCTCTCCCGCGCGTCCCCGGCCTCAGTTTCCTCTCGGGCCCCTGGCGGTCGGGGGGGGCACCGTCCCTTGGCTGCGTCCGCTCAGCGAGCGCTTTCCCGGTCCAGTCCGGGATTGTCGCCCGGCCTTCGGGATTGGACAGTGGTGGGACTACGGTGTGGACCAGCTTGTCTCGAGGGCCTGTTTACAGAGTTTTATTTATGATTTCGCCGGGGAGAGGGGGAGAGCGGAAAGTCTCGTAGGACCGAGGGCCTTTGTGTGCGTGTGTGTGTGTGTGTGTGCGTGTGTGTGTGTGTGTTTTAAATTCTGAGTCCTTTTTCGTTAGCGTAAGTCTTAATTGTCAGGACCCAGGGAAGGGAGTACCAAAACAAGTAGGTGTGGCTTTACCTGCCTCCGCGTTTCTGCAGACAAGGTCACATTTGCTTAAAAGCGAATCCAGCCGCCGGTGTTAACAGTTTGCGTTTGGCTTATTTGAGGATAATGCATTGACTTCTCACTAATTTTAGTTAATGGAAGGGAGCTAATCGTTTGGCATTATTAGCTTGTATTCACAAAAGTCCGGTTGGGGAGCTAGAGGTATTGTTTTCCACACTTTTACAAATGGGATTGGGGCCCAGAGAAGTCAAGTGACTGGCCAAGGTAACAGCAACCTCTTAAGGAAGACCATGCGTGCTTCATTACATCCAGAGGGCTTTAGCTGCCTGACGACAGTGTGTTACCAAAGTAGCAGAGTCTTGGTTGGTACAGAGGCAAAAACCAGGTCAGTGAACAGATATAGTCCACAAAAGCTCACAGCTCAATCAGGAAGATCAGTGGGAGATTGAATACAAAGTTAAAACAAATAGAAAAAAAAATACCAAGATCCCATAAATAAATGGATAAAGGGCAGGATAGATAACTTAGGTAAAGAAAAAATACAGCTAATTAAACAAAGAATGTTTAACCTAAGTAAAGAAGTGGAAATTAAAAACAAAGCACTTTTTCTCCCAGTATTTTAAAGACAATATTGTAAAAGCCCTCTCTGATAAAGGTGGTGGTAAAACGGTTTGGCACTATAGGTCCCCCTCTCCCCCCTGGAAATATTCAAGTACAGAAAAAAATGTTGTGTATAAAAATATTACAGCTGGATTATTTATAGTAGTGAGGAAGTAGTCAGCTGGGGGGAATGGTTAGATAAACAATGATAGGTACATTAGATGCAGTGTAATGCTACCAAGCATGATACTAAGACTAGCAATATTAACATGGGAAATGTGTATAATAAATGGCACTTGGAACTGTGTGTGCTGTGAATAAAACTATGAAAAGTAACAGAACAAACATGTACCCAGAGATATGGGTAGAAAGAAGCATACCAAAATGCTAACCAGAGTTGTATTGGAGTAGTAATTGCCTTTTCTTCCCCTTCTTTTCTCTTTGTTTCTCGTATTTTCTGCAATTTAGTTAAATTATATATATAAAGAGAGAAGAAAAACCAGCTCAAAAGCTAGGATCTAGGTCATTTTGGTTTTGGTTTGAGATTGACGGGAGGATTGATTGTAGCTTATTTAGATTTTCTAGGCTGCAAGTATTTTAAAGTGATTTGTTGGTCTACCTGCATTGTAATCTCCTGGAGTGCTTGTTAAATTTGTAGATCCCTTCCTCCCTCTTTGAAATATTACAATGTTTGGAGGTGGGACCTTGAGAGCATTTTTAATATTCTCCGTAAATACTAATACCAGCTAAATCTAGAGCCACTGATCTTAAAATATTGTCGAGTTTTTTCCTTTAAAATTAGAGATTGGTAGAATAAAAATGTAGAGGGCAAAATGCTTAGTTGATACTTTCACTTAAGCTGTTAATCAGTCAATCCTTTCCTATCAGTGGAAAATAAGTGAATTAATTTTAGTCTTTAAAGTTTTTCTATGTTCATTGTGGTCATGGTATTTGTCCTTCTTCAGATTCCAGTCATTGTTCTATTCTGAAATGCTATCTGGACTGATTGTTACATGATATCTGGACTGAAAGGTATTGGCTGGCCATGAAGCATAGATGCTGTCCTTATTACTGTGTGACGAACAGATGTGTCATAGTCAGTACTTGCTGAGTGGGGAAAACAGCTTAGCCTGGGCCTATTTTTATTATGTTTACAGACTGAATTAGTTAACATTATAAAAAACTGCTTGTTTTGATCTGCCTGACCTTGAAGTGGTGTTCTTCGGTTGTTTCTTTGAGAAACACTGGGTGCGTCCCTTGTGCCAGTCCCTGTTGTAGATGTTGGATACAGCAGTGAACAAGAAAAATTCCCTGCCCTCATGTAGTTTATAATCTAGTAAGGAGAAACAAAGATATAATGTCAATACTGGTAAGTATTTTAAAGAAAAATGATCAAGCTGTGAGGTAAGGAGCATTCTAAGCAAGGCAAAGCATGTCTGAGATCCTAAATTTCTCCTGTTTGGAGGAACTGCAAGAGTAAACCAGTGTGATTTGAGCAGAATGAATAAGGAAGAAAGTGGTAGAAAATGAGGTCAAAAGGACAGACTGGACGAGGTTGTGCAGGGCTGGATAGCCTGTGGAAGGACTTTGGTGTGTGGTGGGAAACATTTGGAGGCTTTTCAGTGGGGACATGATACGATCTGATTTACATTTTTAAAAACTCATTCTGGAAGTTGTTTGGAGATTGGACTGGGAAGGAAGTAAAATGGGCAGCAGGGCGTTGAATCAAGAGGTCTTTACAATAGTCCAGGCAAGAGATATGATAGTGGGTTATATATACCAGCGTGGGAGTGATAGACGGGATAAAAAGTGGTCAGACTGTTGGATGTATGATTCACCTTTGAACAGCATGAGTTTCTACTATGCGGGCGCACATATATGCGGATTTTTTTCAACAAATACAATGTAGTACTGTAAATGTATTTTCCTTATGATTTTCTTTTTTTTTTTTTTTAAGATTTTATTTATTTATTTGAGGGAGAGGGAGAGAGAATCTGAAGCAGACTCCACAATGAGCACAGAGCCCGATGTGGGGCTCGATACCACAGCCACTGAGATCATGACCTGAGCCGAAACCAAGAGTGGAACACTGAACTGACTCAGTCCCCCAAGCGCCCCAGTGCATTTATTTTTATTTTTACTTTTTAAGATTTTATTTACTTAATTGAGAGAGGGCGAGAGAAGAGAGAGAGAGCAAGAGCAGAAGTGGGGATAGAGGGAGAGGGAGAAGCAGACTCCCTACTGAGCAGGGAGCCTGATGCGGGGCTCCATCCCAGGACCCCTGGGATCATGACCTGAGCCAAAGGCAGATGCTTAACCAACTGAGCCTCCCAGGCGCTCCTTCTTCCTTATGACTTTTTTTTTTAAAGATTTTATTTACTTATTTGACAGAGAGAGAGAGACCGTGAGAGAGGAAACACAAGCAGGGGGAGTGGGAGAGGGAGAAGCAGGGTTCCCACTGAGCAGGGAGCCTGATGCAGGGCTCGATCCCAGGACCCTGGGATCATGACCTGAGCTGAAGGCAGATGCTTAACGACTGAGACACCCAGGTGCCCCCCTTATGGTTTTCTTGATAACATTTTCTTTTCTCTAGCTCACTCAGTTGTAAGAATACAGTATATTAATAATACAACATACAAAATAATTTCTTACTGTTATCAGTATGTCTTCTGGTCAACAGTAGGCTATTAGTAAAGTTTTTGGGGAGTCAAAAGTTATATGCAGGTTTTCAGCTGTGTGGAGGGTGGTGGAAGGGGTGTGGAGGCCATGCCCCTAACTCCTGCGTTGTTCAAGGGTCAACTGTATTTTGTAAAGGTAGAACCAAGAAGATTTCTAAGACGTTCAGAGAGGGCTATAGAGTACAGCCAGAAATATGAACCTGGAGTTTAGGGAAGAGCTTCTTGCTGAACATAAATTTGAAAACTAAGAGTGAATAGGCTTTATTTTTTTTTAATTTTTTTAAGATTTTGTTTATTTATTTGACAGAGAGACAGCCAGCGAGAGAGGGAACACAAGCAGGGGGAGTGGGAGAGGAAGAAGCAGGCTTCCAGCGGTGGAGCCTGATGTGGGGCTCGATTCCAGGACCCAGGGATCACGCCCTGAGCTGAAGGCAGACGCTTAATGACTGAGCCACCCAGGCGCCCCAAGTGAATGGTCTTTAAACCATGAGACCAAATGTTATTACCTAGGGAGGGAATGCGGATTGTGAAAAGAGGTACAGAGGTACCAGGATGAGCCCTGGGGCTCCACCGAGCAGAATAAAATGAGACTGAGACATAGCTGCTGGTAGAATTAGACTGGAAAGCAAGGAGCCTGGGATCTGAAAGTCAAGTTGAAGAAATCGTTTCAGCCAAGAGGGAGTTGTCAGCTGTGTTAAATGCTGCTGAGAGTTGGGTAAAATGAGGCTATTGATAACCCTGGCAAGGGTGATTTTAGCAAATGGACTGGAGTAGCTTGGGGCCAAAAAAGGAGGTGAGGAAAGGGAGACAGCTAGTATAAACAGTTCTCTCTGCAGCAGTTGTGTTGCAGGAATGAACAGAGATGGAGTGGTGGCTGGAAGGAGACATGATGAACTATTCCTCAGGATTCTGTCTTCAGTCCTTTCTCCTGTTAACTCATGGCCTTACATACTCCCCTAGCTATATTGCCAGACTTCCACTTGGTTTTATCTTATTTTATTTTTTTTAAGATTATTTATTTATTTGAGAGAGAGAGCAAGCACGAGTGGGGTGGGGGAGGGCAGGGAGAGAGAGAAGCAGGCTCCCCACTGAGCGGGGAACCTCACTCAGGACTTGATCCCAGGACCCAAGGATCATGACCTGAGCCTAAGGCAGTCACTTAACTGACTGAGCCACCCAGGCACCCCGCCACTTGGTTTTAGAACCCAACTTCCAATTGGACATTCACAAATGAAAGTCTAGTATCCATGCAGGTGAACATGTAAATAAGAAAAATATTGTGACATTTAACGAGTGTTTACTGCCACTTAACTGTTCTTAGGTGCCTTATGTGCACTTAAATTCCTGCAGTCTTTGAGCAGGCACTCTTATTTATTTACTTGTTTAGATTTTATTTTTAAGTAATCTCTATACCCAAAGTGGGGCTCAAACTCACAACCCCAACATCAAGAGTCACATGCTCCACTGACTGAGCCAGCCCGGCGCCCTGAGCATCCACTCTTACTACACTCTTTATCAGTCAGCTTTTGCCACAGAAATGCTATAAAGCACCCCAAAATTTGGGGACTTAAAGAACAATCATTTATTTTTGCACATGACTGTTCTTGCTCTGTGTACCCGTTGGGAGTTGACTCAAGTGGGCTTGGCTCCAAGCTATAGTGTCGTTCCAGGCTGTTCCACATCCTTTTTGGACCATTCCTAGGGGTTCTACTTCCTTATCTTAATTTGTTTTCCTGCGTGGCTTCAACCAGAGGCGCCTTTAGTCTTAGCTGTCCTCACTTTCCACATTGTTAGCACAGTTATCTCTCTAATATATATTATCATATGATTGCCCTGAATCTTTTAGTGGCTTCTTTTTGCCTATGGGATGGAGTCTGAATACCTTAGCAGGCACACAGGAGCTCTCTCTGTGAATCTTCCCGTTCCTCTCTTTCTGCTCAGTGCCCCAACTCTAATCACTCAGGGCCTTTTTCTTGTTTTAAGTGTCTGCCTTCTAAGGCCTCCTTGCCTTTGTACTTCTTTCTGCCAGAACAGCTCCACCCTTAATTCCTGCTTTTCAGGTACAGCTCAGGCTTTACCTTTTCTGTAAAACATCACTTAATTCCTCCGGCAGGCAGAACTGTGCGCTGCCTCATCCAGTCTCTCGTAGCAAGTTTTATATCTACTGCTGTAGAACAAAACACCACAACACGTAGCTGCTTAAACATAGTTTTATTACCTTCCACAGTTGTGCGGGCTGACTGAGGTCAGCTGTGTGGCTCTGTGGCATTTCCTTTAGGTCTCCCCTGCAGTTGTGGTCAGTAGTTGGGCTGGGGCATCTGCAGGTTCGAATCAGATTCCGAGGTGACTGAACCTTTCCCCCCTCTTTGTGTGGCTTCTCCAGTTGATCTTACCAGCCGGGTAGCTTGACTTCTTTGATAGCAGCTCACAGCTTCTGAGAGCACAAAAGCAGGAGCTGCCAGGCATCCTCAAAGATGAGGGCCCAGACTGGCATGGTCTGACTTCTGCCACATTCTCTTGGTTAAAGGGAGTCACACAGGGCCAGCCCAGACTTATTATGGGACAATCTATATAAGGCCATAGATAATAGAAGGCATGATTTGTTGGGGCCATCTTTAGAGATTACTTATCACACTGTGCCTGACATATAATTCTGTCATAATTGTGACATGACTTTTTTAATCATTTCGTTACCAAACCATAAGCTTTCTATGGGCAGAGCTGTCTTATCCATGTTTGTATTTCTCAGACCTGTCACAGTGCCTGGTATATATAGTCAGTCCCTGAATACATGTTTTTGAGTAAAATGAACGAGTCAGTAGTGATACAAAGATTCTTATGCGTGATCTTGTGGTTTCTCTAATTCAAAATCACATTTTCACCACAGCTTTTTAAATTTTTTACTTAAATATGACCTAAGTTTTATCTTTTTGGAAAACCATCAGTCTTTGGAGTGAGGGGAATAGGAATAGTGTAATGACATATCATTTCTCTTGTGCTCTTGTCCTTAAAGGTAGTAAATGAGAGCTGAAAGGTTCATTTTAAACACAAAGAATTGGGGCACCTGGGTGGCTCAGTTGGTTCAGCATCTGACTCTTGATTTCAGCTCAGGTTGTGATCTCAGGGTGTTGGGATCAGCCCAGGCATTGGGCTCTGTGCTCCATGGGGGTCTGCTTGGAGTGCTCTCTCGCCATCTCCCTCTGCCCCTCCCCACCACTCTTTCTCTCTCTCTCTCAAATGAATAGATAAATCTTTTAAAAAAATACAAAGAATTATGGTAATATGATTAATTTTTTATATTTGATTTTTTAAAATTTAAATTCAATTAATTAACATCTGATGTATTATTTGTTTCAGGGGTACAGGTCTGTGATTCATCAGCTGTTACAACACATACCCTCCCCAGTGTCCATCACCCAGTTACCCCATCCCTACACCCTTTCCCCTCCAGCAACCCTAAGTTTGTTTCCTATGATCAAGAGTCCCTTATGGTTTGTCTCCCTCTCTGGTTTCATCTTGTTTCATTTTTTCCTCTCTTCCCCTATGATCCTCTGTCTTGTTTCTTAAATTCCACATATCAGTAAGATCATATGATAATTGTCTTTTCCCTGATTTATTTTGCTTAGCATAATACCCTCTAGTTCCATCCATGTCATTGCAAATGGCAAGATTTCATTTTTTGATGGCTGCATTATATTCCGGCGTGTGTGTGTGTGTGTATGTGTGTGTGTGTGTGTGTGTATTACATCTTTATCCATTCATCTGCCGATGGACATCTGGTCTCTTTCCATAGTTTGACTATTGAGAACATTGCTGCTATAAATATTGGGGTGCAGGTGCCCCTTCATATCACTACATTTGTATCTTTGGGGTATATACCCAGTAGTGCAATTGCTGGGTCATAGGGTAGCTCTATTTTCAACTTTTTGAGGAACCTCCATACTGTTTTCCAGAGTGTCTGCACCAGCTTTCATTCCCACCAACGGTGTAGGAGGGTTCCCCTTTCTTTGCACCCTTGTCAACATCTGTTGTTTCCTGACTTGTTAACTTTAGCCATTCTGACTGGTGTGAGATGGTACCTCATTGTGGAATGGATTTGTATTTCCCTGATGCCGAGTGATGTTGAGCATTTTTTCATGTGTCTGTTGGCCATTTGGGTATCTTCTTTGGAGAAATGTCTGTTCATGTCTTCTGCCCATTTCTTGATTGGATTATTAGCTCTTTGGGTGTTGAGTTTGGTAAGTTCTTTAAAGCTCTTTACAGATTTTGGATACTAGCCCTTTATCTGATATGGCATTTGTAAATATCTTTTCCCATTCTGTCCCTTGTCTTTTGGTTTTGTCGACTGTTTCCTTTGCTGTGCAAAAGCTTTTTATCTTGATAACGTTCCAATAGTTCATTTTTGCCTTTGTTTCCTTTGCCTTTGGAGACGTGTCTGGAAAGAAGTTGCTGCAGCTGAGGTCGAAGAGGTTGCTGCCTGGGTTCTCCCCTAGGATTTTGATGGATTCCTGTCTCACATTTAGGTCTTTCATCCATTTTGAATCTATTTTTGTGTATGGTGTAAGGAAGTGGTTCAGTTTCATTCTTCTGCCTGTGGCTGTCCCAATTTCCCAACACCGTTTGTTGAAGAGACTCTTTTTTCCATTGATTAATTTTTAATTATATTTTGTAAACCTTGGCTTGTTTTTTTATTATAGCAATTTTAATAATCAAACAGAATGTAAGAAAACATATAAGTAAAATATGAACCACGATGGTTTCTGGATTTTTAAGTAGTCTGTTTTCTCATTAGAAGTGAATATGGTTTCTCAAACGTGTTACATAGAAACTTGTACTGAAGTGTCTAGTCAGTTAACATGCATTGATTAATGTTAGCCATGTGCCCACACCGTGCCTGGTATTGTAGAAAAGATGCGCACAAAAAATATAGAAGACACAGTGTTCCTTTTCTTACTGTTCATAGAACAGTATCTATTTATAGGTTGCATTGCTCCAAAAAGAACTTAAGATGTCGTACAAAAAACACAAGGGTAAGAAATAAAGCCAAGATGAAGCTAATACAAAAATGCATGCTATAGGTAAGCTACATATTTTTTTTTCAAGATTTTATTTATTTATTTGAGAGAGAGGAAGAGCAAACACAAGCACAGGGAGCAGCAGAGGGAGAAGCAGGCTCCCCATCAAGCAGGGAGCCCGATGTGGGGCTCGATCCTAGGACTCCAGGATCATGACCCGAGCCGAAGGCAGATTCCTAACTGACTGAGCCACCCAGGCAGGCGTCCCTACAAATTTAATTTTAGTCGTATTTTAGCAGCTAATGCAGAAAGAGAAACCTAGCTAGTCAGTTACAGTTCCTAGTGTCTGTCAGATTAAAAACAAACCCCCTGCTTACTGGATGTATAGCTCTATCTAATAATCAAACCAATGAAAAATTCCTGATGAGGTTTCCTCATAAAGAAGGCATTATTGAAACGAACAGTGTCCTCAATTTACGTCTTTAATACGTCTGTAAATATTTCTTTTTTTTTTTTTTTTTTTAAAGATTTTATTTATTTATTCGACAGAGATAGAGACAGCCAGCGAGAGAGGGAACACAAGCAGAGGGAGTGGGAGAGGAAGAAGCAGGCTCATAGCGGAAGAGCCTGATGTGGGGCTCGATCCCATAACGCCGGGATCACGCCCTGAGCCAAAGGCAGACGCTTAACCGCTGTGCCACCCAGGAGCCCCATCTGTAAATATTTCTTTAAAATGTTCCTTGATATAAGCCAAAGGTATATTACCAAAGTGTAATTTAATAAAATTGGTTTGAATGGGTGTATGTGTCTCAAATAGAATAGTCTAAAAACACAATTCTTCTTGTTCCTGGTGTGTTCTTCCCACCTTCTTGTCATCTTTTAGTCTTAAGTAGATATTTCTCCAGCTGGTTTTTGCAGATCTCCCTGACAAAGCCGCCTGTTAATAGATGCTTTTAGGGGGGCGCCTGGGTAGCGCAGTTGTCTGCCTTCGGCTCAGGGCGTGATCCCGGCGTTCTGGGATCGAACCCCACATCCGGCTCCTCCGCTGGGAGCCTGCTTCTTCCTCTCCCACTCCCGCTGCTGTGTTCCCTCTCTCACTGGCTGTCTCTCTGTCACATAAATAAATAAAAAATCTTAAAAAAAAAAATAGATGCTTGTAGGACCATGTCCTTAACCTCTGTAGCACTTGTCTCCTCACGTACAAAGGCAAATGGTGATAAAGGCCCCACATTTCTGCTCTTTATTTTAGAACTCTAGTAGTTTTTGCCTGAAAAAAAAAAATTAAGGCAGATGTAAAGATTCTTTCTACCTTGCCCTTTAAATTAAAATGTCACAGGTTTCTAATTCAAGAAGGGAACTGAGCATGCAGTAAGCCTTGTCTCTCTCCCAATTAAAGTGACTGTAAGAAAATACAAAAGAAAATAAATCCGATAGAGTGAAGGGGAAAAGGGAGATGGGGTAGAAGCCGACAGCGTGGAAAAGGGACAGAGTAGTTGAGAGTGTGCTGATAATCAAAGGGAGGGGATGACAGGAGCCCAGAATCCAGAGCTCGGGGAACTGCAGTGGAGGCGGGAGCGGTCTTCCCTGGCAGAATGCCCCCCCCCCACCAGAGGTTCTAGGCCGGGGTTGGTAGGGAGGTGGGCGAAATGATAAGGTGGAGCTAAAACGTGGGAGTTAGTTAATTAATTTATTTTTAAACATTTTATTTATTTGAGGGAGAGAAAGCAAGAGACAACGTTGGGGGGAGGCAGAGGGAAAATCAGGCTCCCCGCTGAGCAGGGAGCCCGACCTGGGGGCTATCCCAGGACTCTTACCTGACTGAGCCACCCAGGTGCCCCACGTGGGAGTTAATTTAAAGCTTGCTTATAGATGGCATCCTCAACCAGTTCTTGCAGACTAATCCCTAGTGACAACCTTCTGACAGGCTCCTCTTTAAATAAATGGAACAAAGTGACTGGGAGAGCTTAGGGACTCTAAAGTCATGGCATTAGGGGGTCCCTGACCTGGAGGGTGGTTTCTCACGCTCAGGTGAGGTGCCAGTCAACAAGCCTCCCACGTACACAGAGCTCTCAGCCAGCCTGTCCATTTTGAGGATAGTTTTAGCTGGAGAACAGGCCCATCTACACAACAGCAAAGAAAACCTATACCAGCTACCAGAATACCAAACCGGAGACAACCATAGATCATTTAACATATGGGGGGAGTGAGAATGTGAATGACGAAGACCAAGAGCAGCTGATCCTCGAGGAAGTCGATAACTCAAGGAACAGAAAGGAACCTTAAAAACTTCAGTTAATATCATCCTGGAGACTTGAGAACATTTTTGCACCCATAAAACTGAGACATCATGCTGTGGAGGAAAAAAGGAATGACCAAGAAAGAAGCAAGAATTGTTAGAAATGTGAACGTGTGTTGCTGGGGAGAAAAATAGAAGGCCAGAAGACAGTGGCACAGATATCTTCTAAAACATAGAGGAAAGCAGCAGAGAGAAAGAAATGAAGCAATATAAAGATATAAACAGCCAGCATTTGCCTAGGCTAAGTACTTGTCAGGCACTATTTAAAAGTTCGTGTATTTCAGTTTATACTGATCCTCATGAGAGCATGATGAAGGAGATGCTGTTACTCTGTTTTCAGAAAGGAATACAACAATGATAGCTTGTTTAAATTCCCAGAGCGGGCAATGATGGAACAGCTCAATCCCAAGCCCTCTCTTCCTGAGACCACACACATGAAAACAGCCCTCCCCTGGTTGGCCTGCCAGTCTAGTCCTGGAAGCAGGTCCAGGCCCAGAAATGGTGTGTTCTATGGTAGACAGCTTTTTGTACCTTCTCCATGCAGGGTAATAGCACCTGCCTTCCTTGTGGGAGGATTCAGTGAATTGGCATCAGTCACATGGTATGTACTCAACAAATGTTGATTTTTCTCTCTCTCCTTTTTGTTCATCTCTCTTCCCCTGACTATAAGTGATGGTGCCTTTAATTCCCTTTACTCATCACAAAGTGTGGCACATAACTTTAAGGTAAACATTATGAAGGTAATATAGATGGTTGTTGACTTGACTCTCTAAAAAGAGGTTTTGGAAAAAAAATATTTTAAAATGGTGCGATCCTGAAAATCAGCAGCCCTCCCTTGGAAGGCTGAGCTGTAGAGGAGAATGAGAACGAGCAGTCTGCACTAGAGAGAGCTGTAAGCGCAGTGATGTTATTAGAGGAGCACAGGCATTTCGTTAGGGCGACAGGCTGGGGGATGTCATGGGCCGGGGTTTCATCTTGGGTGGTGGTAATGGACACAGGAAGGAAAGAAGAGGAAGTGGAAGGTAGAGGGTAGGGACATGAAATAGAATTTCACTTCTTCCTTCACTTCAGTGTAATAGAGGGTTCTGAGAGATGTTAATGGGCTTTTCTTATTTTATGACTCGGGTCCTAGGAATATACATACAGTTATTCTAACGTCTTTAATATCACTGAAATGCAATTTTTTAAAGATTTATTTATTTTAGGGGTGCCTGGGTGGCTCAGTCGTTAAGCGGCTGCCTTTGGCTCAGGGCGTGATCCCAGGGTCCTGGGAGCGAGCCCTGCATCAGGCTCCTCCGCTAGAAGCCTGCTTCTTCCTCTCCCACTCCCCCTGCTTGTGTTCCCTCTCTCGCTGGATGTCTGTCTCTCTGTCAAATAAATAAATAAAATCTTTAAAAACAAACAAACAAAAAAGATTTATTTATTTTAGAGAGAGAGAGTCTTAAGCAGACTCCCTGCTGAGTACAGAGCCCAATTCGGGACTCCATCCCATGACTCAGATTATGACCTGAGCCGGAATCAAGAGTCCGATGCTCAGCTGACTGAGCCGCCCAGGTGCCCCACGAAAATGCAGTTCTTGTTCTGCTTGCCATCCTTCTCCGCCCCCCTTGGCTTTCCTGTATATAGTTGAGAACTGGGCAGTACACACGATCTCTGAGGATCCACAAAAGAGGCCTAAAGTTGATACGCAGAAACTCCAGGATAGTTCAGTAAGAACTGCCCAGGCTTTTCGTGAGAATCTTAGGCCTTATGTGCAGTGCTATGAAGCTGGTCTGTCTAGCGGTCTAGCAGTTAGAAGCCGCGAACTGGGAGGAGGCAGTATTGGACTGACAGTACTTTGACAGAAAATTAGACCTAAATATCCAAAAGCACAAAACGACCTGGGTCATTTAAGATATTATTACTAAATTGTTTTATTCCTCCAAAGACCCAGTATGCTAGTTTGGGAATAACAATGAAAGATTAAAAGATGCCCAGAATAACAAGACATCATTATTAGCAAATAAGTGAGTGTTTTGACATCTAGAGACATGAACTTCAGCTACCTGTAGATTTATTTAAATGAACTTCCTTTGATGAAGGAGACATAAGTGAACCACTGCTGTCCTGAGCTGCGGTGGGGTGCTTAAAGACCTCTGAAAATTTGGCTTAAGAGAGAGGGGTCTGTCTTGTGATCTTCACGTAACTTCGGTTTCATCGGTAAAATGGAGACACTACCCGCCTCTCAGGATTGAGTAAGAATAAATGAGATGATGTATGTGCAAATGCCCCGTTGCCCTGCAAAGTCTGATATCAATTTCAGGTTGTTTTCAGTTTGCTCATTATCTTTTAAAATATTCCTCGGCGATTTCACTCTGATAGTTTGCTTACCTAAACTATTAACAGCCATCTCTGTAATTTCCCAATTGCTTTCCAGATTTCTGTATTCAGATGAAGTTCAGATTGGCCCAGAGACAGTTATGACCACTCTTTATACTGCTAAGAAATATGCAGTCCCAGCCCTGGAAGCACATTGTGTGGAATTTCTCACCAAACATCTTCGGGCAGATAATGCCTTTATGTTACTTACTCAGGTAAGTAAATGTAGCTAAGGTGTGTATCATCGTAATTTTAAAAATTGAGTATAACTACATATGAGTATTACATATGTCCTGGAGAATTAGTTCCAGATCATTAAAGTATATGTAATTATTTTTATAGTGCCATTGAGGGATATCTATCAGATTGATATGCTTTTAGAATAGAAAAGCAAATTAGAGTTCATACAATATCATATGGGTGAAGAAACTGAAGCCTTATATAAGTAAGCTGTTATGACTCAAAGATACAGTTCTTTATGGTTGGAGTTGGAATTAGGATCCATTGTTGTTCCTGGTATGATTTGAGAGTATGATAGCATGAGGTTTTCTGGACATCTTTGGTCTCAATTTTTGTTGGATCTGGAATAAAGATTGAGGTTTCAAGTTTAGATAAGTTCTAAGATTTACTATCTTTGGACTTAAACTGAAAGCTTAGAGGAGTTAGAATTTAAGGCTTATGTGAAATGTTCTTTCTCTGATATTTAAATGTTTTCACTAAATACAGTATACATACAGAAAAGTACTCATTATTGTAAGTACACAGTCTGATGGATTTTTACAAACTGAACACATCTGTGGAACCATTAACCAGTCTTTACCATATTATTTGGCATTTATTAGACGCCTGTAATCTGAGCTTTGTACTTCAGACATAAATAAATCACTGTTTTTCTTTTTAGACAAAGTTACAATACCCTTATATGAATTGTTTTAAAAATTCTATGCTAGCCTGTAGCCATGTGTTAAAGATTGTATTATGTCTCCACAATGTATGTGTTGAAATCCTAATTCCTAGTACCTCAGGATGTGATCTTATTTGGAGATAGGGTCTTTACAGAGGTAAGCAAGTTCAAATGAGGACCAAAAAGAAAATTCTAAGCTGATAATACATAATTCTATTGAGTATTAGTACTGGACCCAGTCACGGATGCCCCCCAGCTCCACCCTTTCATTTTACAAATGGAAAAACTAAAACCTGCGCTGATGAACTAACTACCTGCCCAAAGGCTCAGAACAGGCTAGCTGGCGCCGGCGCGCTGGGCTCAGGTTTTCCAGCCTTGCCTCCATTCTGTTGTATGGAGAAAGTCTGATGGCATCTTGTGTTGGGTTTTTTTTCCATCTTCTATCATCAAATATTTGTAGTTGTGGAAGAAGGAACATGCTGACGTATGGACATAATCACAGAACCCATGTCTGTGTAGTGTGCCCGACAGAAAGTCGCTTTGCCCGTATCATCACATTTACGCTGCATTACAACTCTGTGATGCTTTTCCTGTTTTATTCCCTTCTTAAAGATGAAGAAATGAAAGCTCAGGGAAGTATCTTATTTAACATTAGACAGCAGGTGGTAAAGGTAAGATCCCAGCCTTTGACCAGTTGATGTTAAGGTGTGGTGGTGGTGACGGCGTGGTAATAGCAGAACGTACCGCGTGATGCCTGTGTGCCAGCACTTTGTGGCGGTCTTCCACAGTAGCTTGGGGAGGCGTGGACGTTCTAGGTGAAAGTTTCCTTACTGTCCCCATTTTATAGTTAAGGAGGTGGAGGCAGAGAGACGTGAAATAACTTGACCAAGGTCATGGAACTATTAGGCAGTGTCTCCCTGCATTTTTTCCTCTTTGGAATTTGTGATGAAAATCTAATACGGGAATTGATATTCATAAGATTCTTTATTATCCAAGGGTTTTAAGGTATGTGGAGAGGATCACTTAATTACTTTGATTTTAAAAGTTTATTGAAAAATTCAGAAACCAATAAATTAAACTGTGACAAAGTACAGTTTCTCGTTCGGCAGGTCCAAGGTGGGACCTGAGAGTCTGCCTTTCTCACAGGCTGTCAGATGATCCCGGGGATTCTGGACCACACTTTGAGTAGTAAGGGTTAACATAGGTCAGTATGAGAACAAAAAGGAACTTTTCAGTGCCTTGTTGGTCTGGGGTCATGTGAATTAGCCCACAGATTGTCTTGTGAACGTCTCATTCCTGCCAAGTGAGTCATGTGAACTGAACATGTTCACGTACTTGAAAGGAACTTCAGCAGCTTCACGCCAACACAGAAGGCCAGTATGCTGTACCAGCATGAGTTATACGGGGAAAAACACTTTTTATGAGGTGTACAATCCTAGTGATATTTTTCCAGAGATAATGCCAGACTCAAACTAAATTTTGAGAAAATATATTTTACTGTAAGCAGCAACAATAGATTCCATGGGAAACTTGATATTGCCTGTGTAACCTGAGGAGTAACTGAAATACTGCTTTTCTGACAGAAACAATCTTTACAAAGAATTGAAACATACATTTTTGTGTAAACACTAAAAATATAGTTGAGTTGGCTCATGGAAATACTTACTGATATTAGAATTTCACTTGATAAAAATATACTACTTTTCATATTTTAAAAATGCATGAACTATGATCCTAGACTGGATCCTGTTCCAGAGGAAAAGTGTTATAAAAAACACAGGTTCAGGGGTGCCTGGGTGGTGCAGTTGGTTAAGAGACCGACTCCTGGTTTCGGCTCAGGTCATGATCTCAGGGTCATGAGATTGAGCCCTGGGCCAGCTCCACGCTCAGTGCAAAATCTGCTTAAGTTTCTTTCTCCCTCTCTCTCTGTCCACCTGCTCTGTTCCCATGCAAGTGCACGCTCGCTCGCTTTCTCTAAAAAAAAAAAAAAAAAAAAATTGGGTCGGTTGGCAAAACTGAAATACAGTAGATTAGATAAAAATATTATATGGTTATTTACCAAAGTTAATCACTATGGGTTATATAAGAGAATATTCTTATTCTTAGGAAATACATACTGAAGTATTTAAGGTTAAGGGCAACGATGTGTGTAATCTGTTCCTGAATAGTTCACCTCAGATACACAGGCAGACACTATACATTGCCTATTTTCTTATACATTATTATCCCATTTATATATATATATCTCCCATATCTATCTATCTGTCTATCATCTATCTGTATAAAACGTATCTGTGTGCCTGTGTGTGTTTATAGAGAGAGTGCAAATGATAAAACAGGGGTGAAATGTTAGATAAGTAATATTCAGATGCGTAAATCTGGGTAAAGGGTATATGGGTGCTCTTTTTTGAAATTCTTTGTTTCTTTTTTTGAAAGTATTTCTAAATTTAAAAAATTTAAAAGAAGATTACAAGGAATAGAGGTAATTTTATTCTACTAAATCAGGTTTTATATTTTTTGTGGAAAAATTTGACTAAGCAAATAATATAAGGCCAATATATAATCTAAGAAGAGCATTTTCAAACATGTTTGAGTATACAATAATTTTAAGAAATAGTCTACTGACTTAAAATACATATTTTATATATGTAAATATATATCATATATTACATATCTTTTATTTTTTTAATAAAGATTTTATTTAGAGAGAGCGAGCAAGCAAGAGAGCAGGAGGAGGTGGCAGAGGGAGATGGAGAGAGAGAATCTCAGGTAGACTCCCCAGCAAGTGTGGAGCCTGATGTGGGGGCTCAGTCTCATGACCCTGAGATTGTGACCTGAGCTAAAATTAAGAGTCAGGCTCTTCATCGACTGAGCCACCTGGGTGCCCCTCTATATGTCTATTTTAAATTTAATCCAGTGTGTTTATTGCTCTCTTCTCCCCCATAAAACACAAGGTAACTGTTTAGTTTAGGGATGTTTATTATTTGTTCAATAGCATCTGAGTTATTGAATCCCTTGAAAATGAATTTCATTTTACAAATAAATGAAGAGTTATCACCCATGCTAAATAATTAATTGGCAGTATTCTCAGGTTTCTGCATGACCCAGCGTGAATACTTCTGTGTGTTTGTATTTGTCCATACTGTTCTATGTAAATAGACATGACCCAAGGCCAGGGTGAAAGCTCAGTCATTGGCATACCTATCATCACATCTTTTTTTAGCATTATGGTTTTTTGTTTTTTTTTAAGATTTATTTATATGAGAGAGAGAGAGAAAGCACAAGCAGGGTGAGGGGCAGAGGGAGAAGCAGACTCCCTGCTGAGCAGGAAGCCTGATGTGGGGCTTGATCCCAGGGCCCCGAGATCCTGACCTGAGCCGAAGGCAGACGCTTAACCGACTGAGCCACCCAGGTGCCCCAGTGTTATGGTTTTTAAATCTCATTTGAGTTTGGATTTTCGACCCCTTTCCTCCACGACTGGCTTTTAAACTTGTTTTAGTTTTTGTGGTTTTTTTGTGTTTATTTTTATTTTTATTTTATTTCATTTTTTAAAGAGAGAGTGACCCAGGAGAGGGGGACTGGGGGAGAGGGGAAGAGAGAGACTCTTAAGCAGGCTCCAAGCTCAGCACAGAGCCCAGTGCAGGACTCAGTCTCACAACCCTGAGATCATGACCTGAGCCGAAATCAAGAGTCAAACACTTAACTGACTGAGCCACCCAGGTGCCCCTAAACTTTTTTTTTAAATTTATAATATGCATCCTGATTAACCACATATTATAAGCTTGAGTTCTGACTTCTTAAACCCTAGATTAGCTTTATTGGAATCCTACAGTATACTTTTGCTCAATTTATGCTGTGGCTTCTTTTGCTTATCATTGTGTTTGTGGGACTCATTCATATTGTTAAGTGTAGTTGTAGATCACTCTCTATCATGTTTGGTCCTGTGACTATTTGCTTTTCTGTTGTTGGGCCTAGTTTTTGCTCAGGTACCCAGAGCTTTCATGCTCTAAAATTCTTGTACTTCATTCTCTGCCCACAGTCAAGACAGAAAATGGGGGCAACAAAAAAAGATCTGTTTTACTGGTATGCTTGACAGTTGATGTCAGTTTAGTGAAATCAATGATTCAGTGAATTTAGTGATACCAGTTTAGTGAAAATATCCTAACACATGGATTTAAGTAATGGCTTTACAACATAACTAGTTAGATCATATTAGGCAAGTCAGTACACCTTTCTGAGCGTGTTTGTTTCTACATCTGGAAAATGGGATGATAATGTCTGCCTCATCTAACCTAGAGTGTTTGTTAAGGATCAAAGTAAGTGTAAGAAACCAGGCAGTGTATTATATGAGCGTACGAAAAGAAAAATAACAGGGTTGTCAGTGGTAATGTGAGTTTGTTATCTAAGGAAGGCATTTGTGCTTTTAGCTTTTCATTTCTGGTTGCGGAATGGAAAGTTTTAAGAATATGTGCACATCGTAATGGTATTTAAAGTAGGTGTTTTTACGTGATTAGCAGTTATAAGTGTTTACAGTGTTAACTTTGAATATGTACAGTCTGAAAGTAAAATAACTATGAAAATAAAATAACCATCTTTTTGTATGTTTAGGCTCGATTGTTTGATGAGCCTCAGCTCGCTAGTCTTTGTCTAGACACGATAGACAAAAGCACGATGGATGCAATAAGCGCAGAGGGCTTTACCGACATCGATATAGGTGAGTCCACCCGCGTGCGAGACGTGCCGCCTAAGTACAGTAACGCCTGACTAGTCAGCCTTATTATAAAGTAGTGGTTTTTCCAAATTCGGTGAGTCTACCTCTTAAGAGTTTTGCTTTATTTTGGTGATGTATTCCTAAAAGTCGTAATTACTTTATCACCTTTTAAAAAAATGTCAAATCAAATTGATTGAATGCACACCATGTGCGTGGCATTGTAGTAGGGTCATGGAAGAAATATAAAGAGTAAGATGTGATTTTTCTTAAGGAAACTATTATCTAATTGGAGAATCAGAGAACAAATGTGAAAATTAAGAGTTAAGACACTAACAGAAAATTCTAGATAGTATACAGCAAGATGTGATTTTGCCTCTTCTGACCTAGATACATAGAAAATAACATGGAAAGATTACCTCAACTTGAGCAGCATTAGGAGAGTTTTGACAGGGGAGATTCTGATCTGGGCTGTAAAGAATGAGTAGTATTTGGATAATGCAGAGGGGAGGACATTCGAGGCAGGTGGAACCACAGGAAGAAGTGGATGGAGGAGGGCGGGGCGCACGGCAGGTTAGAGTCTGGCTGCGCAGGGCTGGCTAAGGACGGGCCAAGGAGTTTGACTTTTGTCATTGTAGGAGAGCAGAGAGAGCTGACCCAGGCCTGTGACCTGAAATATTATCTTCATCGTGATGAACACAAAATGTATGTTAGGTATCTATGATTGTCTGTTACTATCTATGTTGCTGGCAGGCAGGAAAAAATATGGACAGGGAGAACGCCCCCATCTTGAAAGCTTTGGCCTTGAAGTGGCACCCGTGTTCTCAGTCTTCATTGTCTTGAATTCAGTCTCGTGATCCCACGTAACTTCGGAGGAAGGTCCGGAAGAAGAGAAAAGCACTCACTGCCTCCTCTGTCTGCCCCGGCCTAGTCTTCTGCCGATCTCCCCATCATTCCCTGTCTTTCATATACACTAGCCAGGGTTATTTCTCTTTTAAACCTTTGTATTTACTATTCCATTGATTGGAATCCTTTCCCCCCTGAATCTGTATGTGTCTTTCTCCTTTATATTATTCTGATACCAAGTTAAATGAGACCTGAGACAGACCACCTCAGACCTTAGTCAAAGTAGATACCACGTTCCCCTGAACAATCCCTGTGCTGTTACTCTGATTGATTTTCCTCATGATACATTTTACTATTTGAAATTCTTAAGTAGGTATTTGTCTGTGTATGTTTATGATGATTGTCTAGCTGCCCCACCTAGATCATAAACTTTTTTTTTTGTTTAAGACTTTATTTCTCAATAATCTCTATAACCAACATGGGACTTGAACTTACAACCCCGAGATCAAGAGTCATGTGCTTACTGACTGAGCCAGCCAGGCGCTCCTGATTGTAAACTCTTTGAAGGGAGGGACTTTGTCTTGTTTATCACTGTCTGTTTACCACTGTATTTCTAGCACTGAAGACCGTAGAACATAGTACCTGTTCAGTTACTGTTTGCTCATCAACTGCTCTTTTAGAATGTTGCCTTTCCTTTCCACCTTGGCTATTCTCACTCAGTCTTAATGTCTTGCCTCACATTCTACTTCTGCAGTGACTCCTTTCTAGAGAGCTGACATCCCACCCTCTTCCATGACATTGAGTATATTCTGTTATAACAACGTCCCATTGATAGTGTGCCTGTCTATGGCACAGTACCTTGGGAAGGATTTATGCTCATTTTGCATTACTTATCCTGAAGGGCAGGGGCTAGATTCCCCCCCAGTATACATAATAGGCCATTGACTGGATGTTTGAGAGCCCCAAGCCCTGCCCACATTGCTAAGAAAGCACTGCTTCATCCTAATTTTCTTCCCTTAAGGGGTTGTCTAGTCCTCCATTTGTACTTCAGTCTCTATCTGAAGTAATACTGTTTGCATCTGGATGACTTCCTCCTGGAAGTCGTTTTGTAAATAGCCCCCATGTCAGGTGTGCCATTGGAACCTGGAATTTTTGAAGGAGGTGCCTTGTACAGGGTACATACTCTCTAAATATTTGTTGATTTGAATTGACTCACAGCTGCTTTTATTAAATTCTAGCCCTGTGTTATGTTTACAAAACATAATCTTAGATGTTTTATGATCTCTGTTAGGCTCTCGGCTGCCGATAGAAGACCTGTGTGTTTCCACACCACAGTCGAGTTTGCCTCGAATGCACTTGTTAAAAACTGTGATTGGAAGAGAAGTCTAGCTGCTGAGAGAAAGCTGGGCCAGGCTTCAGGAGGTCTTCGTACAGTTGATGGTTTTAGATACGGGGGAAGCATTTTCTCCTCTGGGATTTGAATATATGTTCCGGAGGGATGGCTTACTGTTTTCCAGGTAGAGAGATACCGTTTCTCTCCTACAGCTTTTTGCTAAGGGAAGTCGATAATATGTCACGCTAATAGGAAAAAAGCAAATTTACATTACACTGAAGGCAGTATAATGTGCGTTTTTTCCTACCGGCATTTTCAGTTTCTGTGTTTGTCTTACTGAAGTTTGTGAGCACACAGAGTAGAGATTGTAGATCCGAGTTTGTCTGCTCCCACTGAGTGATCAGGTATGGTCGGTGTATATCCCTAATCCTGTAAGTCTTGAGACATATTAGTTTATATTCATTTACCTGTGAAAAAGTTGTATGGAGCCTTAGTTTATATTCATCTGCTCAGCTACAAGAGAAGGAAAAACATGATTTTTTAAAAAAAATTATGTATAACCTTTTCATTTTTAATGTATCATTGAGCCCCTCCTGTGTTTTGGGGACTGAGACATCTTTGCTGGAATGATAGCTGTGGTTTGATATTGACCAAATATTTGGATGTAGTATGAATGTGTAGACTGTTATAGAATGCAATTTTTTAAAATAAAATTTTCTTAGATGTGTAATACTGGGTAATTTAAGCATATTTAATGTCTTCATTGATTTCTGCTGTATATGGCGTTCTCATTTTTATTTGAATCTTGCGATTATTAGTGCTCATTATTACGAATATCAGTTATTGTATAGTGAAGCCCTCAGGCCTCTGAAGCGTTTTTTGTTTGTGTGCTTTTGTTTTGTTTTTAAAGATTTATTTATGTATTTTGGTGGGGGGGAGGATGGCGAGCGCAGAGGGGAGGGGCAGAGGGAGACGAGACAATCCTCAAGCAGGCTCCGCCCCGCCCCCAGCATGGAGCCTGACTCAGGGCTCTCTATTATGACCTGAGCTGAAACTGACGGTTGGACGCTCAACCCAACCGACTGAGCCACCCTGAGCCACCCAGGTACCCCTGTGTGTTTGTTTTTGTATAAACAAGACTCTTTGCGTAGAAGACTCTTGACTGTAGTGCTGTTCAGGCACCTACATCTACTTTTCAGATTTCCTCTCTTCTCTGCCCCTGCTTGTGTGCCACCTATCATTTTATTCTAGTCTGTTGGCCTCTAAGGCCCCCTCTCTGGACTTCTGCTTCTGGTCTACTGTAGGGGAGCCGAGTTGATTTTTTTTAAATTTTGCTTCTGATAAAAGGAGAAGGATTCCAAGTGAGGGCCTGAGTTCCAGGCATGACATTTATACTTGGACGTCAGGGAGTTCAAACTTCAGATGTCCCAAATTAAATTTCAGATCTCACCTCTCACCATCCCCCAAAACCTCCTTCATAGGCTTTCCCGTCTCAGTCGTTGCCCTGTCATCTGTCCTTTGCTTAGACTATAAACCTGAGCATCATCCTTGATGCCCCTCGGTCGCCCTCTATATTCCCTCTGTGAGGACATTGCATTGAGTCATCCTTCAGAATGTGTCTTGAAGCTCATCGTTTTTCGCCTCTTCCTTCTGGTCCTGGCCATCATCACCTCTGACCTGGATCAGAGCCGGAACCCGCTCACTGATCTCATTTCCACTGTACTCCTCTAGAGGCGCTTCTCAGCACGGCTGCCAGTGTGATCCTTTTACAGCGTCAAATGTCACAGCCACAGATCCTCCAGGGGTTTGTTCCCCTTCCCATCCAAGTAAAAGCCAGGTGATCTACAGGGTACTATAGGATTACCCCCATTTCCCCCTGTTTCTGGCCTCATCGCCTGCCACTTTTCCCTCTTGCTCACTGCAGTCTAGCCACACTGGCTCCTGGGTGGTCCTCAGACTTGCCAGGCACACTTTGATGTGAGGGCCTTCCCACTGGCAGTCCTGGAACAGTCCTTCCGGTTAGGCCCCTGTTTGGCTGACCCCCCCCCCCGCCCCACCCCCAATCAAGTCTTAGCTCAGGTGAGCCGCCTAAGCTGTCCTGTTTTAAACTGCACGTAGGATTCCCCTTACTCTGCTCTTTGTCTTACACTTGGCACCTAACATAACGTTTACCCCCATTAGAATATAAGCTCCATGAAGGCAGGTTTTTAACTTCTTGTTCAGTGATGTATCCTCAACATCTAGAACAGTTCCTGACACATAAAGAGTGCCTAATAAGGGGTACTTGGGGAGTGGGTCCGTGGTTATCTGTAGACGTTATGAGTTTCTGTATGTTACTAATGTGAAGCCATTTTCTCTGACTGACTTACTGTTAATCTTACTCTGAATATTTGAGTTTGCTTGGCAAATGGGGTGGATATACAAGGAGATACTATACCTAAGCTTCCGTGTATGATTAGGCATAAGTTGAATGTTAACCCTATAGCAGTTTTTTAAAGAAAACATTGCTGTTTAATTCCTCTCATTCTTTAATATTTTTAAGTGTAGAGTCTATAGTTTTAAGTATCTAACCTGTTTTTTATTGAAATTTGAAAACTTAAGCGTGTTTGTTGGTATTGCTTTGTTAAAGAACAAAATATCCCTAATTTGATTTTTGTATTTTACTTGTAGACACACTCTGTGCAGTTCTAGAAAGAGACACACTTAGTATTAGAGAAAGTCGACTTTTTGGAGCTGTTGTGCGATGGGCAGAAGCGGAATGTCAAAGACAACAATTGCCTGTGACTTTTGGAAACAAACAGAAAGTTCTAGGAAAAGCACTGTCCTTGATCCGGTTCCCACTGATGACCATTGAGGAGTTTGCAGCAGGTAGGGCTATCACTTGACCAATATCTGTGTGAAATTAACAGGCAGTCAGCCAGCCTCCCTGTGCGAGAGGAGAACCTGGTACTTACTGAATTCTAGTCACATGATATATGAATGGGAGTGTGTGTGTGTAATTTCATTTACTTCTCCTGAGAGCTCTTCAGGATAACATTATAGGTGATTTATTTTGATATGTGCATTAGGGTTTTTTGGTTTTTTTTTTTAGTGTAGTGCACACAGGTTACATTAGTTTCCGGTGTACAACACGGCGATTCTGTTCTATAAGGTTACGTGCTCCCCACCAGTGTAGCCACCGTCTGTCACCACGCGGCACTGTTACAGCGTCATTGACTGTATTCCCTGTGCTGAGCCTTTCATCCCCGTGACTCCCCTTCAAGCATTTGCCCATCCCCTCTCCCCACCCTGTCCTCTGGCAACCACCAGTTTGTTCTCTGTATTTATGGGTCTGATCTGCTTTTTTTGTTTATTCATTTGCTTTTATTTTGTTTTTTTAGATTCCACACATATGACTGAATATAGGGTTATATTTTTAAAATACTATGTATATAAAAATCAGATTTTTATAGATTAGAGAACTGAACCTGAGAGGTGTTAAGTGTCTTGCTCAAGGTTATAATGATAGACCTTTCTGATTCTTAAGATTGATTTTTTTTTTTTTTAAAGATTTTATTTATTTATTCAACAGGATAGAGACAGCCAGCTAGAGAGGGAACACAAGCAGGGGGAGTGGGAGAGGAAGAAGCAGGCTCATAGCGGAAGAGCCTGATGTGGGGCTCGATCCCATAACGCCGGGATCACACCCTGAGCCGAAGGCAGACGCTTAACCGCTGTGCCACCCAGGCGCCCCTGATGCTTTTTTTTTTAAGATTTTATTTATTTATTAGAGAAAGAGCACGAGAGAGAGAAAACGAGCAAGCACGAACGGGGGAGGGGTGGGGGGCAGGAAGGGCAGAGGGACAGGGAGAAGCAGGCTCCCCACTGAGCAGGGAGCCCCCACTCAGGACTCAATCCCAGGACCCCAGGATCATGACCTGAGCTGAAGGCAGACACTTAACCAACATAGCCACCCAGGTGCCCCTGATCGACGCTTCTGATGTAAAATCAGAGACATCCAGGGGCACCTAGATGGCTCGGTTGGTTAAGTGTCTGCCTTTGGCTAGGGTCATGATCTCCGGGTCATGAGATCAAGCCCTGAGTAGGGCTTCCTTCTCAGCAGGGAGTCTGCTTCTCTCTCTCTCTCTTCCTCTGCCCCTCCCACTGCTTGTTCTCTCTCTCTCTCAAATAAATAAAAACCTTAAAAAAAATAAATAAATAAAATAAAAATGAAATCAGACATACCTGGTTTTGAATCTTTTTTCTATGACCCATTCTCCTTATCCATATTGACATTGAGTATTATCTGCTTTTAAGTCATGGCCAGGTTGATTTAGAGGAAAAAGGAAATCTCATTATTGTTTAAAATTATATTTATATTTACTGCCTATTTGTATTTTTTCTTAATATTTATGACTTTTGTTTTTTCTGTTGGATATTCAAATTTTTCTTATTAGATTTATCATAAATAATTTTCTCCCAATATGTTTTTGGTGGAATCAGTGTTTTTTCTTTCTGCAAACTTTTTTTTTTTTTAAAGATTTTATTTATTTATTTGACAGAGAGAGAGACAGTCAGAGAGGGGGAACACAAGCAGGGGGAGTGGGAGAGGAAGAAGCAGGCTCCCAGCGAAGAAGCCTGATGTGGGGCTCGATCCCAGAACGCCGGGATCATGCCCTGAGCCGAAGGCAGATGCTTAACGACTGAGCCACCCAGGCGCCCCTCTGCAAACTTTTTTATTGAGGTGTAACAGCCATATAATAAAGTGAACACACCTATAGAATCATACTTGGTATCAGTTTATGGTATATGACCAGTATCCCAGAAGCCTTCATCATGCTCCTCCAAGTCCCTGATCTCCCTCCCAAAGGTGACTACTTTCTGGCCTCTATAAATCAGTTGTGTCTGTTTTTGAACTTTTTTTAAAAGTTTTTATTTGAATCACCTGGTGCTTATCACTACACATGCACTCCTTAATCCCCATCACCTATTTCACCCACACCCCTACTCACCTCCCCTCTGGTGACCATCCATTCTCTATAGTTAAGAGTCTGTTTCTTGGTTTGCTTCTCTCTTTTTTTTTTACCCCCTATGATCATTTGTTTTGTTTCTTAAATTCCACATATGAGTGAAGTCATAGGTACTTGTCTTTCTCTGAGTGACTTCTCTTAGCATCATTCCTCTAGCTCCAGTGAGGTCACTGCAAAAGGTAAGATTTCATTCTTTTTCATGGCTAAGTAATATTCCATTGTAGATATAGATACACACACACCCCACATTGTCTTTATCCATTTATCAATTTATGAACAGTTGGGCTGCTTCCACGTCTTGGCTATTGCAGATAATGCCCCTATACACAGAGGGGTGCATCTGTCCCTTTGAATTCGTGTTTTAGTATTCTTTGGATAAATACTCAGTGGCGTGATTTGCTGGATCATAGGGTAGTTCTATTTTTAACTTTTCGAGGAACCTCCATACTGTTTTCCACAATGGCTGCACCAGTTTGCATTCCCACCAACAATTTCTCCACATACTCACAAACACCTGTTGTTTCTTGTGTTGTTGATTTTAGCCATTCTGACAGGTGTGAGGTGGGATCTCATTGTAGGTTTGATGTGCATTTCCCCGATGAAGAGTGATGTTGAGCATCTTTTCATGTGTCTGTTGGGCATCTATATGTTGTCTTTAAAGAAATGTCTGTTCATGTCTTCTGTTTTTGAACTTAATATAAAGGAAATGATGCTTACATATGTGTTCTTTGGTGTATGGCTTTCTCTCTTACTATGTAGATTCATCCCTGTGGTTGTGTGTGGCAGTAGCTCATTCTTTTTCATTGCTATATAATCTGTCGTAGGAATGTGCCATGATTTATTATGCATTTTACTATTGTTGGAACATCTGGGTTGTTTCTTTTTGGGGGCCATTAAGAACCTTCTTGTACATGTCACTGAGGGGACACATGTAGACATTTCTGTTGAGTATTATACAAGTGGAATTGTTATGTCATGGAGTGTGGGTATGTTCACCATCAGTAGATCCGGCCAGAGAGTTGCCCAGAGTGATTGTAACGTTCATGCTCAACTGCCAAGTGAAGAGAGTTACAAGCACATTCTAGTTGCCCCACATCCTCTCCAGAACTTGGTTCTTGTCCGTTTTTGTAGTTTAGTCATTTGGTGGGTTGAGAACATACTTTATTATGGTTTTAATTTTGTGCCTCTGACAGTTAATGATGTTGAATGTGCCAATAACCGGATATGCTTATTCAGGTCCTTGGTTTCTTTGTTGATTTTTAAGAGTTTTATATGTTCTGAATACAAGTCTTCTGTCAGGTATATGTATTGCTAATGTGGATTGCCTTTTTATTAATGCTGTCTTTTAAAAAAATTTATTATTTGAAGTGTAGTAGACATACGGTGCTGTATTAGGTTCAGGCATACAGCATAGTGATTCAGCAATTCTGTACATTTACTCCGTGCTCATCACGATAAGTAGAGTCACCATGTGTCAGCATGCAGTGTTACGATACTGGCTATATTCTCTATGCTCTTCTTCTCATCGCTCTGACTTACTTATTTTATAACTGGACATTTGTACATCTTAATCTACACCTATTTTGCTAATCCCCCCAACCACCTCCCTTCTGGCAACAACCAGTTTGTTTTCTGTATTTAAGAGCCTTTTTAGGGGTGCCTGGGTGGCTCGGTCAGTTAAGGATTTGCCTTTGGCTCAGGTCAGGATCCCAGCGTCCTGAGATCGAGCCCCAAGTTGAGTTCCCTACTCAGTGGGGAGTCTGCTTCTCCCTCTGCCTCTCCCCATGGCTTGTGCTCTCTGTCTTGCTCACTCTCTTTCTCTCTCAAATAAATAAATAAAATCTTTGGGGAAAAAAAAAAAGAGCCTCTTTACTTTTATGTTTGTTTGTTCATTAGTTTTTTAGAGTCCACACATAAGTGAAATCATATAGTATTTGTCTTTGACTTATTTCACTTAGTACAATACCATCTGGGTCCATCCGTGTTGTTGCAAATGGCAAGATCTCATACTTTTTTTTTTTTACGGCTGAGTAATATTCCATTGTAATATACACCACATCTTCTTTATCCATTTGTCTATGGATGGACACTTGGGTTGCTTCTATACCTTGGCTTTTGATAAATAGAAAATTTTAATTGTAATGAAGTTAATTTATCAACCTTTTTCTTCAGTCAGGTGAAGGCTTTCTGTATCTACTTTAAGAAATTTGCCAGCCTCAAGATTATTAAGATATTCTCTTAAGTTCTCTTCAAGGAGTTTTAATGTTTTACATTTAACATTTAGATCTATAAACCATTTGGATTTTTGTTTTTTTGTATTGTTTTCTCACACATGTATATGGTATGAGGTAGAAGTTAAGCTTCATTTTTTTCCCCATGTAGCAGCATATTAAAAAACTATCCTTGTCCCATACATTTCAGGGCCAACTTTGTTGTAAATCAGGTGATTTTGTTTGAAGTAACCTGTTTCTGGAGTGTGTGTTCTGTTCCACTGTTATATTTATTTATTCTTGCACCAGTTCTGCATAGTTTTACACCAGATCTTGAAATCTGGTAGTGAAAATTCTCCAGCTTTGTTCTTCTTCAAGATTATATTGGCTATTTTGGTCTTTTTGCATTTTTGTATGAATTTTTTTACTCAGCTTGTCAATTTCCTCCCCCCCAAAATCATGGGATTTTGATTGGAATTGCATTGAATCTGTAGATTGGTGTGGTGATAACTGACATTTTTATACTACTACTAGTCACTAATATTTGTAATATTTTTATAATATTACTACTGTTTTGTTTTTTAAGATTTTATTTATTTATTTGACAGAGAGAGACACAGCGAGAGAGGGAGCATAAGCACGGGAAATGGGAGAGGGAGAAGCAGGCTTCCCACTGAGCAGGGAGCCTGACTCGGGGCTCGATCCCAGGACCCTGGGATCATGACCTGAGCTGAAGGCAGATGCTTAACGACTGAGCCACCCAGGTGCCCCAGTCTGATGAGAGTTTTGTCATTAACTTTATCAACTGCTTCTCTTCTTTTCAGATAGTGGTACAGTAGTTTTCCCCTTTATTTTCTTTATATTTTTTCAAATATGTAATTGACTTTATTAAGCAATGCATGAATTGGGTAGCATCCCATCTAGCAAGTAGAGAGATGCTCTTTGCTGTATTTTCTTAATATGGTGAACTACACTGACTTTCCAAATTAAACCTAATTGGATTCCTTATATAAGCCAGACTTAGTTGTCATTCTGTATCCTATGTTACCAAATCCAGTTTGCTAAACTTTTAAAAATATTTTTATGACTACTTCATGAGAGAAATTAGTCTGTAATTTTCCTTTCTTGGAATGAAATTGGGAGATTTTAATTAGCACGTTTATGCTGGTCACATAGAGAAGTTAATGAATGTTTCTTTTTTAACTGTTTAAGAGTTGGTGTAAGATTGGTGGTGTTTTTTCCTTAAATGTTTAGGAAAGTTCACCAGTGAGGTTATCCGGATCCAGAGTTTTCTTTGTGGAAGATTTTGTTTGTTCGTTGTTGTTTTAAAGATTATTTGAGAGAGCGCTGCTAACACTTACGTTCTATTAGATTAACCTCAAACGGATTAGAAATCTTTAAAATTAAATACATACTAAAATTTTTCTACCTCACTGTTATTTTACATCTTCTGGATTTGAATTCACATTATTTTTTTTTAAAGATTTTATTTATTTATTTGACAGAGCGAGCCAGCAAGAGAGGGAACACAAGCAGGGGGAGTGGGAGAGGAAGAAGCGGGCTCCTAGTGGAGAAGCCTGATGTGGGGCTCGATCCCAGAACGCTGGGATCACGCCCGGAGCCGAAGGCAAGACGCTTAACGACTGTGCCACCCAGGCGCCTCTGAATTCACATTATTATGTGGAGTATTGCAGAGTTAGGAATTGAAATCCAGATGCTTTTCCTGAGGTTATATTTTTATTTCTGCAGGTCCCGCTCAGTCTGGAATTTTGTCCGACCGTGAAGTGGTCAATCTCTTTCTTCATTTTACTGTCAATCCTAAACCCCGAGTGGAATACATCGACCGGCCCCGTTGCTGCCTGCGGGGGAAGGAGTGCTGCATCAACAGGTTCCAGCAAGTGGAGAGCCGCTGGGGCTACAGCGGCACCAGCGACCGCATCAGGTAGCTGCCTCACCGCAAGCGTGGCCTCTTCTCCTCGTGTTGCAGGAGATCATTGACCGTGTTTTATTTTCAACTTTGTTTAATACATTTCTGAGTTAACGACAACAGTCAAGAGTCGGGGAGGTGCAGCACCTCCTCGCTGGACCGTGAGTGAGAGGACCTCTCAGGAAACAAGTGAAGGTAGAAAGGCTTGGGGAGGGTTTCTGCGGCCTGGGTTCTGTTTGGACTGCCATCGCTGGCCAGCGGGCTCTGCACCGTAATTATCAGACACTGCTCTAACAGCGTTTAACAGGAGCTTTCTCTTCGCATGGGAGATAGCTCCGTATCCAGTTACAAACGCTTAAATGGGAAAAAAATCAAGAATCTTGAAAGACACATGGATAAAATCCTGTTGAGGAATTTATCTTTATTGTGTTTTCTTTAGGTTAAATATCAAAATAGAATAAGTACCAGTTTTCATAAAAAAGACCTTTTGGATCTTTACTTACTTAATAGCACTTCAGTATCAAACTAGGGATTAATAATAAGTTTGTTAAAAAATAAAATTCTGAGGGGGAAATAAATGCATTTGTGGACTACTTAATAATCATTCACAATGAGAACGTTATATATGAAAACCTATGAGATGAGGCCAAGTGTCACACAAAAGGACAGTAATAATGTCTACTTTTAATAAATAAATTAGAGTAGAAATAAATGATTTAAGCATTCAACTCAAGTATTTAGAAAATGAATAGCAAAAGAAAATAGAAAAGAGAAGGGAAATAGATAAATGTAGGAATGAATGAATTTAAAACAGTAGAATTAAATCCGTAAGCCGGTTCCTTAAAAAAATCAGCAAAATAAATAAACCTCAAAACCAGTAAAGGAAGAAAGCGTACATTTAGAAGTAATAATGGGGATATAATCATATACTAAGGCAATTTTTATTTTAATTCTGAGTTTACTCTGTGCTAATAAATTGAACATCTTGATGGAATGGATCATTTTATAGGCAAATATAAATTATCAAAATTGACTGAAGAAGAAAGCCTGAATAGACCCAATTACCAATGGAAGGAATTAAAAGTTATCAAAGAACTGTCCCTTCACAAGGTGGTTTTTACAGGTGAGTTTTATCAAACCTTCAAGGAACAGGTCATTTCCTTGAGCATTAAAAGAAGAAAATACTTCTTGGTTAATTATTGAAAGAAGCGTAACACTTAATGCAGGAATCTGATGAGACGAAAACATTTCTAGATCAGTCTCATAGATACAGAAGAACTTCTACGTAAGACGTCAGTGTCTTGAATCTAGCAATACCTGAGAAAACATTACTGTACGAGCAAACAGGGTTTATTTGAAGATTGAAAAAATGGCTCAGTATTAGGAAATATATTAAATATCCATTCACCACAGTAGCAGACCAAGGAAGAAAAGGAATTTGATTGTTTCAATAGGTGTCAAAGACTTTATAAAATTTCACCTTCATTCTAGTCTGTTAATAGACCAGAAAAATTCTTTCATGTGATAGACTATCAAAACCTCAAGGTAGTGACGCTGGCCGGTCTTGCTGTGTTTCGGCAGTATTCTTACAATTCTGGGTGATGTGATTTATTTATGATTGTCATAAAGGATTAGGAGATTGAATACTGAGAAGGAAGAAATCTTTTTCATTATTTGCAGATGACATTATCTACATTAGTACCATTTCTCCCTTTTTTATAATAAAATGTTTTATATTCCCTCTTTATAATTTTATAATAAAATGTTTTATATTCCCTCTTTACTAACCTGATGAATTTCATAGACTGTATACTGCACACGTTGTTTTTAATTACCATAACGACCTAGTTGCAGTGGAGCAATAAATATAACTGAGATCAAATAAAATAATGTGTAGGCACTGGAGCAGGACCACACTAGAAGACAGAAGGAAGCGGTCAGTCCGTGTGCACACCAGCGTGCCAAGACAGCTACGCTTGCAGGGACAGGTGTAGCATACCACATGTCAAAAACCAGGAGCAGTGTTGCTGCCAATAATGTCATTTTTTTAAAGGTTTCAAATAAAACAAAGTACAGTTAGTCCTGTTTATTTAGTTTCTAGATTGGCGACCCTCTTACTCACTAAAATTTATTTGTACTCCCAAAATCAATGCTTGCAGTGCTTTCTTAAATCACAGGAAAGATTTTCCTTGCCCAGGAAGTATGTTCCTATTTGAGGGTCACACAAGGAGATGCCCTCTGCCTTCTTATCTCTGCTCTCCTGGGAATGGAGACAGTAGAGGGCAGTACGGTGTAGTGCAGGACAGGCTCTGGGGCCATGTGGGCAGTACGAATCCTGACTCTGCACCTGCTGCTGGGTGGCCTCAGGCAAGTCACTTAACACTTCTGAACCTTTGTTTTCTCTTCTGTAAAATAAAGAAATTGGAATCTACTAGGATGAGCTGTTTTTAGGATTATAACCCATGTGAAGTGTGTCTGTGTATGTTTCTGTGTGTGTATGTGTATGTGTGTGTGTGTGTGTGTGTATACACATGTTCCCCCCAGGAGCAATGGTTTAGTATTTGTGGCAACTTTATAGAATATGGTTACTACAAATAAGAATTGACTATATAATATTTCCGCTATATGATAATCACCTCTTGTAAAGGTCAGTGAATATTAAAGTTGTCAAAAGCTTTGGTTTATGCTGAAACGTATGTGATGCTGGGGACTTGGGGACCCTGCTCTGCAAGGAGAACAGAGGGTTGGATATAATCCTCTAATTCCTTCCTGTGTACAGACATAAGACACATCCTCTCTGCAGAATAATTTTGCATTATAACAACAACAACAACAAAATCTTTGGTTTGTAAATAAAGTAGAATTAGGTTGAACTCTTGTAGTTATAAATGAGTTTTTCACCTACATGAATTCTGATGGGACACTTGAAAGTTGATTGGGATTCTTTGTGGGGAGACTGTCCTAATCATTGCAGTTAACCTGGTGCCCCTGGCTCCCTGCCAGCAGTGCCCCTAAACCTTTGTGAAAACAGAGCTTGGCCTTCTTGAGGAAAGAACTCCTTTTGAGAACAACGGATCCATCTGAATAACCTCAGGATCAGTAAAAATCTGTTAGAACCAATGGAAGAGAATAGTGGCCACTTGTGAAATGTATATGTAAAAACCACTGATGTTCCTGTGTCGTCAGAATTCAGTGACAGAGATGGACGGTGGCAGGGGTTGATGTCCTCAGTGCCACTGAACTACACACTTGAAAATGGCTAAGATGGTTCATTTTGTTGTATATTTTGCCACAATAAAAGGCTAAAATTTAAAAATGTTTGGTTTTTCAGTCAAAATATTAAATAAAAAATACTCCATGTACCATAGTGACAACATAAAGGAGCAGGAATAAATCCAATGAGAAGCACACCGACTAGCACCTTTATGAAGAACTGGAGAACTTCGACTGGAGTCAGTGTCTTTCCAAACTAACCCCGTATGTTACACAGTTCCTTTCAGAAGTCACATGTGTTCGGTGCAGAGGAGTGGCTTGGCAAAATTATTCTAAAGTTACTCTGGAAGCCCAAATGTTTCTCTTTTTAAAGGAGCAGTATGGATCGAATGTGATAAGTATTATAAACTTTAAGTGTTGCATGGGACACACTATAGAGTTCCAAAATCAACCTAACATAGGCGAGCATTTAGAATGTAAGGGAGGAAATTTAGAAGGTGAAAAAGGATTAACCACTGGGAAAATAAAGTTAGATCCTTTCTGATCCCATCTACCACTATTTGTATAAAGTTAAATTTCAACATTAAAAAAATGAAATCTTGAGAGTGCTAGTGGAGGTAAATGTTATGATGGGGTGAGATCAGCCTCTTTAAAGTTGGCAGAGATCATAATTTGACTACAGATAATTCAACATTTTTACTTCCAAAGCCACCATAAAGTTAATCAATAAATGACAAACAGGATACTTTCCGTAATGGATATTTACTGACAAAGCACGGCTATATAACATGGCCTTTCAAATCCACATGAAAAAGACATTTCATCAGCAGAGAAAAATGGGAAAAGAACATGAGTATTTCATTAAAGAGAAAATCCAGTAGATGGTAAGCATATGAACAAGTGTTTTAACTCATTAGTAATCAAAGAAATATAAATAGGATTTGTCAGTCATCAGCTTCTCAGCGGCACAAAGACATAAAAATACTCAGGATTGCTCAGTGTGAGATAGAATCGATCTTTGTTCCCTGTGGGGTGGAAAGTGTGCTAGTTTTCCCTGGAAGCAATTGGATAATGTTTATCTAAAGCCTTAAGAACATGCCTGTTATTTTCCTCAGCAGTTCTACTTCTAGGAATTTATTCTAAGGACATAATTAAGGCCCTACAAGATTACTCATCATGGCACTGTCATAGAAGAGCAAAACTGCAAGTAACCTAGATTATCCAGCAATGAGGAACTAGTTAAATATAGTGGACCAGTAGTAATTGTTTACCTTTTTAAATGAGAGAAGTGTGTGTGTGTGTGTGTATATATATATATATATATATATATATATATATATATATATAATTATATCTATATAGATGATTTTTAAGGTAAGTGTTCATAGAAAATAAGTCTTATTTTGTGTGTCTTATTTTCCCATTGTTAAAAAATAGAACTAAAAGTCTGAAAAGAGAATGCACCAAAGGATAGATGGAGGGTATCTCTGGATAATAGATTTAGAGATGCTTTAAAATTGTCCTTGTTTGTTTAGCTGCATTTTCTAGCGTTTTGGTTTTTTTACAGCGAATATATTACTTTTTTAAAATAAGAAAAGACCTATATTAAAAACGATATATTTAAAACTCTTAAGGCGGTCCTCGCACTGGACTGAGAGTGTTCGCGTAGTGGGGATAAGCATGGGCGTTTGGACCCGGGCAGGCCTGCGGTCATGTCCCTGCTATGCCACACTTTGTGACCCAGGCAAGTGAATTTCTCTAAACCTTAGTTTCTTCAACTATAAACACGGAGGAGAATAAAAACAATACTGTGTGACTGAGTTTATGGAGCTGTTACGATGATTAAAGGAAATAATTGGTGTAAAGTCTCGAAGCCCAGCACCCGGCCCAGGAAGGGCTCAGTGTGCTGGTACAGTAGTAAGAGTCGTGAGCACTGACGTTGCTGCCAAAGAGGCTGAGGGTCCCTGCTTTATGTCGTGATGATCGCTGATCATACAGTCTTTCAGTGCTCTTTGTACTTTTTGTCAGCTTTTATACATTCATAAAATGGAGTAAGGTGGGTGTGTTTCTTAACTGTTGTGACCAAACTGGACTTGCTGATTGTTGTAGTAGGAGATCTCATTCTGATCGACCTGCGTAGATCAGGTCCTGGCCCCGCGCTGCACCACCGTGTTCTCTTACGGCAGCTGCTTCCTCCAAGCTCTGATGACAACCTGGAGTTACTGTTGATTCCTTTGCTTGCTTGCCTGTTCCCGGCGTCCTCCATTAGGCTACAGGTGCAGCGTGGGTTGACTGGCTTGTTGACCATTATTTCCCTGGTGCCAGGCCCAGTACCTAAGTCTGACAGGCCCTGAGTAAGTATTCATCGAGCTGAGAAATTGTTCTAGTTTGGGCTGCTGGATTTCGGGCCTAGTGGCTGACACATATGTGTTCATGAAGGAGATGGGCAAACGTATTTGGACTAATATATCATTTCAGTGATCACTACAACAAAAGTGGGTATTTAGGTTAAATAATTTCCTTTGACTCTCAGAAATGTGCAGTACAGAAAACAAATTCTACTTAAGTTTGCATTAAGTTAAAATTTACTCTAGAAAGAGTTTTTTGGTAAACAGATAACACCTCCAAGGATATCAAATTGATGACAGTTTTCCTTTTTATGAGCAAAATTAGATATTCCAGGTAACACTTAAAAGTTTTATAAGCCTTCAGAGTATGAATACTTATTGAATTCATGTGTTGTTTTATATTTGACTTCATTCTCAGGTTCACAGTTAATAGAAGAATCTCTATAGTCGGATTTGGTTTATATGGATCTATTCATGGTCCCACGGATTATCAAGTGAATATACAGGTACACTTTCTTCCTCACAATCTATCGTCTTGAAATATAACAAATGTAATTTTACAATAAGATCTCATTTTGATAAAATCAAATATATCAATATAATTATCAAAGGCACGAGAGCGCCTAGAGAGTTCTGTTTTACAACCGATCAAAGGAATGGTTTCCAAGAATTGGGGTCCCGGGCTCCTTCACAGAAGCGTTAACACGGGAGGAGCCCTCCTTTCTCCAGGAAACGCTGTCAGTCGTTCCTGCTGTGTGTTGGCTGTCTTAAGACACCCATTGGCTTTTTTCATGGCCCTTTGAACTCTAGGGCTTGAAACTGTGTAATTTCTCAAAACTACTAAGAACACCTTCTGATTTCTGATTGTCTGACTAGACCCTGCCTCATTCTTTAGATCTGCTCCATCTCAGTTCTTAATCCGGAAGAAAGTTAAATACCTCTCTCATTCCCTTCCAGTAACCCAGTGTTCTCCCACTGTTGTGATTACACACCCCAGTTAGAATTATTTTTGAAACACACCTGCACTGGACTTGTATTTACAAACTATGCACATGTAATACTGTACTTTGATATTTTGCATAAGTTAAAACACAAAAAATAGAAATGAGAAAAGGAAGTAAACAGTGTTTGAAAACTTTTATCAGTAGGAAATAACTGCGTTCTCTAAAATGTTATTAATATATCAGTTTTAATAGTAAAAACCTTGGTGTACTTTGTGTTCAAAATACATCATTAGTTTTCAAAATATGGAACAATTCAAAGCTCTGATTTGATAACAGTTGAAAAAAATTCCTCACTACCTCACAAAGATACCTTGCTTCAGATGGAAGAATTGCATTATTGGCTCTGCTCGTGACATCGTGCTCATTGTCTCATCTTGTCTGCTAAAGTTTTATTGAAATTCAGCTGACTGCTGGGTGCAGTCAGGCCCCGACTCTTGGTTTTAGCTCAGGTCGTGAGATGGAGCCCCTTGTGGGGCTCGGTACTCAGTGTGGAGTCTGCTTGGGATTCTCCCCTCTCTCTGCCCTTCCTGCTCATGCTCTTTCTCTCTTTCTCAAATAAAAAATATATATATTTTTAAAGATTTTATTTATTTATTTGATAGAGACAGTGAAAGAGGGAACACAAGCAAAGGGAGTATGAGAGGGAGAAGCAGGCTTCCCGCTGAGCAGCAAGCCTGATGCGGGGCTCAGTCCCAGGACCCTGGGATCATGACCTGAGCCGAAGTCAGACGCTTAACAGCTGAGCCACCCAGGCGCCCCCAAAAAATATTTTTTTAAAAATTCAGCTGATGGGCCCCTGGCTGGCTCAGTCAGAAGAGTATGCAACTCTTGATCTCGGGGTTATGGGTTTGAGCCCCTCCTTGGGTGTAGAGATCAAATCAATGAATAAATACTTAAAAAAATCAGTTGATAAATTTATATTTTAAAAAATCAGCTGATAAATTTATGTCACTCAAGTCAATTTGTTACTCTTACAAACCAATTAGAAAGTGACTTTTTTTTTTTAGATTTTATTTATTTGAGAGAGAGAACATGAGCAGGGGGAGGGGCAGAGGGAGAAGCAGACTCCCTGTTGAGCAGGGATCCCGAAGTGGGTCTCGATCCCAGGACCCTGGGATCATGACTTGAGCCAAAAGCAGATGCTTAACCCACTGAGCCACCCAGGTGCCCTGGTTTTAAGTTTTCTATGGAACTGTGATATACGTTTAGAAAAGTACACGTATTTCTAAGCGGTACATGTAGCTCGCTTTTCAGAAACTGAACACGCTTGCGCAGCCAGCAGCCAGATCAAGGAACAGGACATTCGAGCGCCCTTGTGATCTTTCCAGTCACTATCCCTGCAGAGATGACCACTGTCCTGACCTCACACAGCATCGACTAGTTTGGCCTATTGGGCTGTTCCTGTTTTTATCTGACATTTGCGAAAAGGCGCGTCTGTGAGCCTCAGCCTCTGCACGTGCTCTTCCTGCGCACGGACCTCTGTAACCCAGTGAGCTCCGACTGGAGCTTTAACGCTCTCCTCTGTGCAGCCTCACCCCTTCCTGACAAATAAAATTCTCCTCCGTTTGGCCGCTCCACCTTACACATAGCTCTTCCTGCACGTGCCGTACTGAATTGTCGCTGTACACACGTCTAGTGACTGGAAGCTCCTTGAGGCTGTGTCCTTCCCTGCCTGGCACAGATTATGGAACTAAATAGAAAACAGGATTTTCACATTTCCAGTATCTGTGTACCTGAATACTGCATTTCAGGTCATTTTAATTTCAGTAAATAACATTTAGACATAGGAAATGCTGTGGGAATTTTCTAGCGGCAAGGCAGGCTAGCAAGGAGTAAAGGCCCATTTTCCTCAGTATCTAAAATCCAGGCCCTCTAAAAACCAGTTCCCTGAGCCGTGCGTCTTTTGTGGACGCCCCTCTGTCCTGCTGCCGAGCCCCAGTTGGCTGGCATCCTCCCCGCCCTTGACAGCCTGTCAGAGCCATCGCTGGGGGTTAGAAGTAAACACAGAAGAATTACACGACAGAGACGTAGCCGCTATTCCTCAGGGTTCCATATTCCTTTCTGTGAAACCTGGCATCAGTTGATGTAACTGAAATGTGACTTCTCTTTAAAAAACTACAGATCATTGAATATGAAAAAAAACAAACCCTGGGACAAAACGATACCGGATTCAGTTGTGATGGGACTGCTAACACATTCAGGGTCATGTTCAAAGAGCCCATAGAGATCCTGCCCAACGTGTGCTACACAGCATGCGCGACGCTCAAAGTAAGTCTTCCAGAATGTTCCAGAGGGTGAACTGGTGAACAGAGCGGTTTTCCGTAGAAGCTGAGAGTCCCTGGCAATAAAGCCTTCAGGAAGAGCTGGAAGGAGGAAGCTGGGAGTTAAAGTACTCTCCACTGCTTTGACAAAGAAGTGCTTCTCAGCACAGCTCTGCTCTGAAATGTTCTTCACAACAAGTAGCCCTTTGCTTGAGTAGGAATTTGAATGTTTGACAGAAGATAAAGTAATTATTTACTTAAAACCGTTTCACTGTTGTCTAAAAGCTGACTTCTACATTCAGTATTTTTAATCATTAACTGGCTTTGTAGCAAGAACTTCATTTTTCATGAAATGGCTTAGCATAAAGTTGCCTATAAGAACTATAATGAAATCTAATCGTTAATCTAATTAAAACACTACATTAAATTGAATGCTTATTAAATGAGAATTACTAATGAACATTTCGTTCTCATTTAGGGTCCCGATTCCCACTATGGCACAAAAGGATTGAAGAAAGTCATGCACGAGACGCCTACTGCTAGCAAGACTGTTTTTTTCTTTTTCAGTTCCCCTGGCAATAATAACGGCACTTCAATAGAAGATGGACAAATACCTGAAATAATATTTTATACATAATTCAGCATTCTGATAGACCTTGGCTAAATAGTACCATACCATCTAGTCTCAAAGGCATAAAAAACTGGCCACAAAACATAGTTTGAGTGTCATGAATATTTATAATTTCAAGATAAGAAACTAAAATTTTAGTTTCTTAGATGAAGAATGTTGATTTAAATCTCTGCATGGTTTAAAAGCAGATTTTCCATTTTCTTATAACCTTAGAGGAAAAGAGAACTGGGCGTAACTTAAAAAAAAAAACAACGCAGCTCTTTCAGCTATATCTTGTATAATTTCGTAGATCAATTGACTCATGGACTTTACAGTTTTATAGAAAGATTCTTGTTTCAGACAGCTGGTTTTGTTGTTGTTTTAACTGTTAGATGAATTGGACTTACAGGCTTATCTGTTCTGAAGGTTACATGAGATGAGACGGGTCAGTATTCTTACAGAATTCCTATTAACTCACATAACTAATTTCAGAAAATTAAGAAAACTGACCTCATATTTGGAGTTTTGAAGTATCTGGTTGTTAGCATTTGGAATATTGCTAGAAGTAGGCCTAATAAATGCCCACGAACATTCTCCATGTATTTACACAAAAGGATATTTTATTATAGTATATAGTCGTGTTACATAGTACAGTTTTAAACTATAAATGGAGTTTGTACAGATTCACAATAATGTGACATAAACAGAGGATCTAAAGGCAGAGTCTGAGACTGGATTCTTTGTCACTAAACCGCACTGTGCTCGTGTGTCTGTCTGGGGGATGCTCCTGAGAGTGCCCGAGATTGAGGTGGTGCTGCCGCGGGTGCCCGGCTAACCAGATCAGCTCAACGTTGTGGCGATAATCTTACATGACCAGAAACTGAATAAAATACTGACCTTTCTAACAACTACTTTGAATTTTAAAGATAACCAACAGAATCACTCCTGCTGAAAAGTATACTTTCTACCCAAGAAGTAAGCTGTGTTTCATAGTTATGACCTCACTCAGGTACAGCTGTGTTAGGAGGGGGTAGGAAGTATACCTGGTAGAATAACATTTGTATACTTTTTTATAAAGCAGAATTTTTATATAAATAACATTCTTTTCCCCTCAGAAGTGATTATCTTGTTAAAAAATGCTTATGTGTAATTAAGTTTAAGATACATCAGATAGTTTTGGAAGATGGTTTCAAATCACAATTCTTATAAGTAACAACTTAAAAGAATTCAGGTTTTCTAAATAGTAATTAGGACAAAAATTTTTCATCTAAAATAGTACTTCATTTTATATTTTCAAGAAGGGAGTGAGGTGTGTTGGTGGCAGAGGTCTCAAAATTGCTGAAGGGACATTTTTCTGTCTGGTAACATCTTATGGATATAAACCTCAGTTAACTGGAATATCTATGAAATGTGTGGTTCTGGTTAACGAAAGATTAACCAGCAAACACCCTATAGTCACCGTTTTGGAAAGTACGTCTACCTTTCAAAGTATGGTATGCCCTAGGTAAGTAAGTTATTGTTTTTTTTACATTTGAGGCATTTCCAATGCTTTTCAAGCATGTTGCTCTGAACGATGACTGTAACTGAAGGTAGCTATAGAAGGGATAAGAAACGGAACTGTTTACTGATATGGGACATCCCCTGAAATTTTTTAAAAAATAAATATCTATTATCCTTTTATTTTTTTTGTCCTCTGTCTTTTTCTTCTGAAAGTTGAGTGTAAGATACCGTTTTGGAACAAGAGTTCTAGTTGATTGAGGTTTAACCTTACTTGTAATTTATGGAAGTAACGCAACACACAATACGAGCGCTTCGCTGCAGCCTTAGAGCGATTCGCTGAACGGCAGCAGTCGTCACTGCCATGTCTGCTGTTTGATCCTTCCTCTGTGGCCTCCGGTTTTTCTCCCTTGTTCTGATCTCAGGAGGTGGGAGAATGAAGAGTTATTTCCTCTGTTAGGGTTGTTTGGTGTTAGTAATAGCTCAGAGTGAGAGCTGCGTGCCAGGCTTTGCACTAAGTAGCTGACACACTTTCTCCTCCGTGCCTCGCATCAGTAAGAGGTACGTACTGTTATAAAACCCACTTCACAGGAAGGGGTTTCATGTTTCAAAAGGTCCGTCGGGGAGACCGAATGTAAACCCAGGTCTCCCTCCCAAGCTGCATCTCGTGAATATCCCGGAGATGATCCCCCTCATTATTGTGGTTCAGGCCACCATCTTCCATCCGAGCGGCAGGTCTCCCCACCTCTATCTACTCTGCTGGCCACGCTGCAGCCAGTGATCTTTCTCAACACGTGGGATGCACCAGCGCCTTGCTTCTGCCCACCTCCAGTTTCATCACTTGCCACACCACACAAAAGATTATTTCCTCTCCTTTTACATTGTGGAATCCTCAGCGCCTGGCACAAGGCAGACACTCCATCAGTATGTGGAATGTGCCCAAGGGCTGAGGCTGCACGAGGCTCCACGTCCACCTGTGGGCCATGGGGAGCTGCGTCCGCACCTGCTGGTGGGCCGCAGGAGCCCGCCGACACCTGGCCCTGTGCCGGCCTTGCCGCCCATTGCAATCCTTTGTTCCCAGGACGGAAGAGAAGACCAGCGGTAACGCAGCCTTCCTCCCTGAGGGGTGTGGGTGTGGGTGTGGGTGTGGGTGTGGGTGTGGGTGTGGGGGGGCGGGCCGCCACTACAGGATTCAAGCTCAGCTCTCCATTCCGGTCTACTGGGCCACTTTCCAGGACGAGGGATCATGCTCCCCCCGGCCGGGAGGGGTCGCCCTGGGGCCGGAGCGAAGATGCGGGTCTGCGGGGCCGCTCCCGCCCGCGTGCTCAGGCGCAGGCGCGGAGGGCTCTTCCGGCGCTGCTTCGCCTCCGCCCGGCTCCCCCGAGGGGATGCTGCGGCTGGGCCGCGGGCTGAGGCAGCTTGTGTCCGGACGCGGGGCCCGAACCTCTGCCCGGCTCCCCTTCGGCGCCGAGATGCCCAAGAAAGCTGGTGCGACGAACAAGGCCAGTGGCAAGCCCCGTGGCAGGGGGAGGGTGGGCGGCGCGCGGGAGAGAGGCGGGGCACGCGGGCGGGGGAGCACCGCCGGCGGCTCGCACCCCAGAGACCCGGGGCTCCTGCGGCCTTCTCCCGCCCCCTTCTCTCCGGACGGCAGGGTCCGCGCAGGGCCAGCGATCCCCCGCTTCCCCAGCGCGTGGAGTGCGTCCTCGCCCCGGTGTGCTCACCCTCTGCGCACCGGCCGCCCCGCTGCCCCGTTCCCTGCACAGGGAGGTGGGCAACAGCTTCCGTCACATGAGTGGGTCTTCAGGACCACCGCCGTCCCTTCCTCTCCCCCAAATACACACCCTTCCAGCTTCGTTGCGCACAGGCGTGTGTCAGCTTGTGCTGCCGCAGGTGCAGGGATGAGTAAGAAGTGGTCCCTGCGCCCGGGCTAGGGACCATCACTAAGGTGTGGGAGCCAGAGTCTTCCCAGCGCAGGAGAAAAACATTCGGTTGGGTTGATTGGAGGGCTTCGTGCAAGAATTGATTTGGAATGCTTGGAAAACCTTTCCGGGTGGCCAGAAATTCCTGGGAGCGACTAGCTTGTCGTGGTTAAAGGTGAAAGGGAGTAGTGGAAGGCTCAGACGTGTGGGAAAGTGTCTTATAGCCTGTAAAGTTGTAGTGTGGTGGTGGTTGTCGTTTTAGGGTAAGAGCCAGAGCAAGGAACCAGAGAGACCACTTCCTCCCTTAGGGCCTGTGGCGGTTGATCCTAAAGGTTGTGTCACCATAGCCATCCATGCCAAACCCGGGTCCAAACAAAACGCTGTAACAGGTATATGTGGACACTGGGGTGGGAGTCACGAAGCGGGGGTGGGGGATCCCCCTCCATCCTCCCTTTGCCTTGGTTAGCTGAAAGTTGATCCTGTACAGTCGGTGTATTTCTCACATCTCCCATTAGAGGCTTCCCCGTTTTAAAATTCTAGATTCTAATATAAAGGTGTAAATCCAGTGTCAAAAGTGATATACGATATTTAAAACATACCAAGTTTGATGAAAAACCATTGTATATTTTCCCTCTTAAAAATATGTTATATTAGAAAGGACACATGTAGAAAGATGCCTAGAATTATTAGTTTGTCCTATTTCAGAACTGGAGACATTGGCCAGAGAAAGAAAGAAGAGACATTTTGGTTGAGTTTAATGACCACTGGCCCGAGGAGGAAGAGAAAACCTGGTTTCTGAGAGCCCTGGTCATCAGCTCCTGTGTGAACTTGTTTTAAGTTAAAATAATACAAAACTTTTTTGGGCCCAGTTCTTGCTCTCTGTGGGATGGGATATTGGACTACGAGGCTTTCAGGCTATTCCCTGGCCCCCAAACGGTGCCTCAGGGATCTCTTAGGTGGACACGGGGAGGCCAGCAGGCAGGGCTCCTGAGTAGCTGTGTTTCATTTATTATCAATGTTGGGAGTCCAGGGGAACTTGTGTAGGGGCGGGGGGGGGGGGTATTCTGAGTGGGGAAAAAAGTTTGAGAACCATTGATCTGAATTATTGTGAAGGTCTTTTTCATCTCCAAACTCTTTATTCCTTTTCTTTTTTTTACACCTTGAAAACAAGACCTCCGAATTGGGGTGCTGGGCGTGGTTTGTGCTAGTGGCTGTGTTCACTTGGCTGTGTGTGGGCTGCCCCCACCGTGGCCAGCATGTTCTCAGTAGTCGCTGTGGACAGTCCCCTGTCAGCACACTGTGTGTCATCAAATCTGAGATGCCATCCACTGGAAGGTACCCAGTGTTCTGTAAACCAGCAAGACAAAATCCATGTGAACACTTTCTTTGCCATCTACTGTGAGACATCTGGATTTGAAAGCTACTAAAATGAGGAAAAGGGCACACCTTAGAATTGGAATCTGTGACAGGACAGGAGGCGGGTTGTTGCACCACTCTGTCCTTGTGGATTCTGTGGCCACACCGTGCACGCGGCAAGGTGTGAGGGTGTGAAAATGCCAACGTAACCCCAGGTGGGGACCAGCTTAAGCTCACTTGCAAACTCCTTTGAGTAAATATTTCTCGCTCTCTGGAATAACCGTGGAGGGCTAGGGGCCAGTGCACTGTATGAAGGCTGTATTGGTCAGGGAGGCAGGAGCACTCTTCAAAAGCAATGTTCTTTGTCCCAGGATGTCAAAGCACGCACTCAAACTTAACTTTGACTTACAACATCGCTATATAGCCATGTGCCCTTGGACACATCTGGATTTGTTTCCTCATTTGTAAAGTGGAGATCATAATGGCATTAACATCTTCTTCATAAAGCTGTTATGAGGATTAAACAAGCTAATATTTTGAAGTCCCTAAAACATGTTTGTGTGCTATTGAATTAGTGTGTACACAGTGCTGTTTGTTTAAATGCTGCATTTTACAAACCTTAAAGAGGCATTTCACATGAGCTGAATCTAGCCCGGTGCTCTCATTTTCCCGGTGAGGTGACAGAACCGTGAGCTGGCTCGTTCACACCCAGCTCCGGATCCTGCCTTGGGCTCTTCGTATCACTCGGGCAGTTTCCAGTTGCCTGAGGCTGGACACTGCCCATCTTGGTCTGCAGGACGGGAGAAATGTCGGTTTTCTCTGGATTTCTTTCCTGAAGTGGCGGAGGCATAGTTACCATGTTCATGTTCCCTCCAGTGTGAGCAGTTGACTCGCTCATTTCTTCGTGCAGTAGTTATTGATGGAAAACCCGCCCTTGGCAGGGAAATGCAAACCCTTGTACAAAATATCCTCGCTCCTTAAGGATACAGTCCGCACTGATTTCGTTCCAGACGTGACTGCGGAAGCTGTGAGCGTGGCCATAGCAGCCCCCCCGTCGGAAGGAGAGGCTAATGCCGAGCTCTGTCGGTACCTTTCCAAGGTCTTGGAGCTCAGGAAGAGTGACGTGGTTTTGGATAAGGTAGGTCTCTTTGGAAACAGCTTGGATGATTACACATGTCATTATTTTATAAATAAGGGTTCTTTCTTTTCCAAGTAATTGAAAAGCTAGGTTTTTTAAAAAAAACTCTCATCCATTTAATCACTAAAATGTGTGAATTCTGTGCAGTCTCCTTCATTCCTACTGCCTTGATCCTTATTCAGACTGACCATGCTCTGTACATGTATTCCTTAGTTGCCATCATTTCGAGCATTTTCTCCTTTCTACATGTATTCCTGTACCTGCTGTCAGATTGATCTTGTCTGTCTCTTCCTCAAGTCATCACCATACTAACAAATCTGAAAGGGGTCCTTTAGTGAGTCCATCAACATGTTTCTGGTCCCCCACGTTATCCTGGCTCCCTGGAGAAACTCATTAAGGAGAGAGAGGGCCAGGTGAAGTCATTTTTTACTTCAACCCCCCCCCCAGGGTTTGCTCTGGGGGTGGGTATCAAAATCACCTGGGAATGACGTCTAAAACACGTTCTTGGGCATCACTCAAGACTTACTGAAATAGAATGTGCAGGATGAGACCCTGCCATGCTTCTAGTGAGACACTGTCTAGATCCAGGTTCTAGCGGGCATTCAGTGTCTTTGGTTAATAGGCTGCATCTAAAAGTCTCTCCCATCAGGCCGCGTCCCTTGATACAGCTCCACGTGTGGTCGATCACTTCTGATTCTGTCAGTGCACATGCTCTGACGTTGGCCTGAAAGGCACTTCCCACACTTCTACCCCGATCGATATTCCCTGCTCTACCTTCTTTAAAGGATGCTTCAAAATGAAACCCTTGGCTTAGTTGGTTGTGGAATTAGAGCATTTCTTTCTTTCTTTCTTTTTTTTTTTTTAATTTTCAGAAATGTATAACAGAACGAGCACTTTGTTCTGTATTTGGAATTACTTTTATACAAAGTTTATGTAAAATTGCAATATTTGGTAATTTAAAAAATAATTTTCACTTTTAATTTAAGCAAAGAAGTTACTTAAAAACACAACATTCTACGTCTGGACACGATTCACTTTGAAATTCCAATGCCAGTTGTTATTATTACAAAAATTGGTGTATGAAGGTAAGAACCCTGGAGAGTTGTAAACATTTGCGGTAAGGTGGAACCTAAGACACAGTCATTGGTTAGACCAGAAATCCAGACATGAGCGGAGAAGGTGCCAGCTCAGCTGTCGGGAAAGCCGCAGCCCACCTGGCGGCAGCCCCAAGGACACGGCTGCGACGGCTGCAGCTGAGCCCTGCTGTCTGTAACAGCACTAGAATGTTCGCCGAGTCATCCTGACACCGTTTTTTCCTTTTGGTCCAGGGTGGTAAATCCCGTGAAAAGGTGGTGAAGCTATTAGCATCTACGACCGCAGAAGAGATCTTGGAGAAATTAAAGCAGCAAGTTGAAAAAAAATAAAAGCAAGTTATGAGAAGTACATCCTTGAGAAGCTTTTTAATTGCTATTCACGAAGAGCCTGTCAAGTAGGAAAATATATTTCAGTGCACTGAAGAACATGAAAAAAAAAGTTAAGAACAGGACTCAAAAAAGAAGTAGGAATTTGAAAAGTACTGTATGTTCAGTGTAGGTTCTGACATCCAAACAGTTTGGAACATGTTAGTCTGATTGCATCGCATTACAGAATAACAGAGCTGGAAGATCTTCAAGATGACCTCCGTCAGCCCCGTTCATCCCGTGACGGGGCTTCTGTATCCAGGATCACACCGTGCAGGAGGGTGCCTGGAACCCAGACCCCTGGACTCCTGGTTGGATGCAGTTTGTCCTGATACTAATGAAGACGTTTCCACAGCACCTCCAGGGTTCTGAGGATCGCCTTCTCGAGAGTTTACAAGTGACAGAAGAAAACCTGTCACACTGCTTTGTGGTCTTACTTTATATTTTAAAAGGCTTATCGAAATACAAAGATGCTTTTTCTGTCTCTTGAAAACTCTATGGAGCATTTTGTGAGAAAGTAATAATCATCAGGACTTGTAATTTACTGTTAATTATTTTGGGGAAGTCACTGAATTTTTGTCCTCGTTGGATGGTGCAGTCTTCAAATCTGGTAATTCTTATGAATCTCCAAAGATCCTTAAAAGAAGAGGGCCTGGAAGCTACTTTCAGTATTTGTAAAAGTCTATCAGAAATCATATCTACATTAAAGCTTCAAAAGCTAATGATAAATACTTTGTTTTTAAATATCTAATACAAATTATAGTGATTTGGTCAGGTAAATAACAAGTTCATTACCTTTGCTGATCAGAATCAAAGCAGTTGTATGCTTTTGTCTAAGTACTTGACAAAATATATTGGTAGACAAAATGTTTAAAAATACAAAATCCCCAAGAAGGACCAATAATACAAACTATTTATGGTGACAGAGCTGGGACACAGCCATCTAATACAACTCTTACTCTGTTGATAGGAACCAAGACAAGAGTCGTCACTTGGACTCCCTAGACCACAGCCAGTACTGATGGCAGAACATGAATTATGCTCAGCTGCCTTCTTCTCGAAGCCATTATGCCATACTGCCTCCAAAAGTGCTCCTACTGTACCTGGTCTTGGCTTCAGAACTTCTCCTACTCTTTTCCATACGTTCCAGTGTGTGCTCTAAAGGCATTTTACTTACAGTTTTTTTATGTGGATTACTGTTAGGATGCTTTCCTTGACAAGTAACAGAAACCCAACTCAACTCTATCTGGCTTACACAGTAAAGGGATTTATTAGCCCAGTGCCTGGAAAGTCCAGAGGTCGGGATGACTTAGGGGTGAGTCTGATGGAGCCGCTCAGTGATGTCATAAAGGACCCACCTTTCATTCCTGACTCACTCAAGCTAGTAGTGCCCGCTTCGTCCTTAGGCCCACTTCTTTCACGGAGGCAAAAAGGCAATAGCTCTAGGCTTCCTGTCCACGAATCACCCCCTCCAGCAGGAATAGAGGCCACTCAGAAGAGCTCTGGTATTTTCTAAAAGCTCTGTTAGCCTCTCCCCACTCCTTTGTGTCTAGATGGGGAGAGAGAATCGGAGGATGTAGGTGGCACCTTTGCAATGTCTAAAGTTACAAACAACTAAAAACTCAGACTTCAGGAGGCAGTTTCGCTCTGGGCTCTGGGCTACCAGCATAGCCCCCGCCCAGGGATTTGTAGTAAGGGATTTGGGTAAGTAGTTCATTAACTGTAATGCAGGATATAAATTTAAAAACCCACTGTGACCCCTACTACACATTTTTAAAATGCATGTGACTAGAGACTAAAAATTTTAAGAAGCTAGATTTTCAGTTTACATCCAAGAGGTGGCACCATAATGCAAGAGCAGAAAGCCACGCAGAATTTGAAGGGGCAGACAGTTCCTTTCAAAGTGAGCAGTACCACTGGAAATGTCTTCTGTAGCACCTGACCACCGGTGTCGCACTCTGACCCTTCTTGTCTGGTCTTGGAGACATTTCTTAGGCTTATCCCCAGATTCCTTGAGTTCAGTTTGGGCCAGAGTGTGGAGTTAACTTCCTTGGCTGGGTACTCAGAAGTCCCAGCTCAGTACCTCCGTGGAGTCAGCATGGCCCCGAGCGTCTCCCTTCATTCTGCAGCTTTCAGAAATCCCAGTTTAGTTGGTGTTTTTGAAAATGGAATTGGGCTGGAAAATTGGCAAGGAACTCATTTCTAAACATGATGCCAGTTTCTTAATTTGAGTGAAGAACACACCCGCCAAACAGACTATATAGTGGGGTTTTCTAGTGAATACATTGTTACTTTGGGAAATCTCTTTAAACCAGTCATCATTTGAAGACTGCTTGGAGGGCTTGGGATCAGAACCAAGCAAATTAGGGGATGGGGCAGGGGAGCTCTGACCATCTGAGATAGACTCATTATATTCTTAGCGCCTTTCCTGGGACAACACTGGACACTGACACTTCCTGGCACAGGAGCTCCCCTTTTCTAGGCTCCAAGACCACCTACTTCTGCCCATATAGGCTTTCCTCTGATGATCCTTATAAGTCAGTTGATAAGGTTGTCAGCATTTTGTAATCATTTTCTGGCTGTGTGCCACAGGGTCCATCTAGTCCCCTTGAACTAGAGTCTGGGCAGCAGGGAACCCCCAAACTTGGCAGCACGGTTTACAGACTCAGTGGTCATTTCTATATGAAACTCCTCCATGATATGATTTTACTATCACACTGGCTTTCAAACTTTCAGAGCCTTACGTTCCCTAGAGATACCTTGGGGCTTGGAGAACTGGAGAATAGGGGAGTGAGTCAAGTCAGCAGAACTCCAAGCCTTTAGTCCTCTTCAAAAACTATGCTGTCAGTATGGTAGCTGCTAGGCACATGTGGTTACTGAGCACTTGAAATGAGGCTAATCAAATTTTTTAAAAAATAAAAGCATCATGGAAATAAAGGCTATGTTGGAAACAATAAAGAGGCTGAAAATAGGGCACAGAATTTGGAGGGCAGGATAGAGAAAAGGTGAGCAAAGAAAGTAAAATGACAGATCTAGAAGTCAGGCAAAGGGAAGTCAACACAGACACAACTGGGGTCCTGAAAAAGAACCCAAAAAGTGGAAGAGAACAAGAACTAAGATATGATCAAGAAAATATTGAAAAGAATTATTTTAAGGAATAAAAGGTGCAGCATCCCAGGGGAAACACTGACAAAGAATGGTTGACAAGGAGATAAACGCTAGTAAAGTTTTCTGATTTCAAAAACAAAAAAGCCCGTGGCCTCTAGACAAAAAGCTGAAGTCCTAGGAAGGGAGGGGGAGACAGGTATATGTACATTCATGTGTTGCTAATGGGAATGTGAATTGCTATAGTGTTTTAGAAAATGTGGCACTTACTAAAAATACAGGTGTTTTAACCTAATAATCCTACTTTGGAGAATACCTCATAGAACACATAAAAATGCCGAAGAATATATTGGCATAAAAGGGGAAACAATCTAAGTGTCTGCCTGTAGGAGAATAATCACATAATCAACAGAAAATCCATACTGTAGAATATTAGGCTGTTAATTTTTAATCTATAGTTACTGAACTGAAGTCATGTCTATTATGTTACATAAACAGAATAATATACATGTGTGTATATATTTATACATACAATCTCACTTTAGTAAAGGGAAAACATATCAAGTTTATACATATGTGTGTGGGCATGGTTGAAGAAGCGTACACAACAGGCCATATCACTGGATGAGTACAGCGATTGGTGGTGGCTCACTTTTTTATAACGTTTATTATTTTGTATACATACCAAACATATATAGTGAAGGAAATTTTAAAATGAGAAAACACTCAAATGAAAAAGCTCTGGCCTTTAGCAATTACAGCAGCTTTATTTATGTAATTCAAACAAAGGCTGGGGATCCTTTAGGGAGTTAAAGGCACTGGCAGTGGAAAAAAACCATGAGGTCATCATCACATCATCCCCTGAAGCTGTCCCAGGAGAAGTCACTGAAACCCAGAGGAAATCTAACTGGTAATTAATACATGGTGCTCTGTGTGTCCCTTAGGGACCGGAATGAAAACACCAACTGAATTAGCCCATCAGCCCACGGAGACACTGGTGAAGACTTGTGAGCTGCATTTCTTGCACCCAGGTCAGCCCAGAGGTCCCCCACATCTCACTCTACTTGTGAATGCACACGGACCTGCAACCGACTGTGGGCCCAGCCCCATGATGCATACTTGCTGTAAATGCTTTCACTTAATCCTACAAGGGGGCAGTCAGATTACACGTTAGCAGTTTTGATGGAAGACCTGCCCTCTTAACCTGCTTCTCCCATACCGCCCTGTAAATCTGAAAATCTGGGGGGCATTATCCACAGCTTATCTCCGCTTTCCCAGTCTGTGAGCACTGGTAACCAACTCCTCAGATAAGAATGTTTCTTGGGCACCTAGCAGCCTCCGCAGGGTACAGGGGCTGCAGCTACTTCCTCTTCAACTCTGGCACGTCCTGACAGCGTGTGGCCCTACTGACAAGCCCCACGCAGCCAGCTGGACCCAGGCCATCCTCTTCCAGAATGTCCACAGGTTAAGGGTTCTCTGCCGCCGCCACTACTTTCCTCAGAAGCTGGCCCTAGCAGAGGTCTAGCCTTCTGGAAAGGAGGAGATACCTGCTCAAGGCTTCCTTGGAGTCCAGTGGTATAATCTATTTGAATCTAGTTGTTGATTTGGCTCCATAATAATTTATCAGGAGCCAAGAGAAATCTTTTAGATAACACAGAACACAGGACAAAGAGTGTATCTGAATTCTGAAGTAGAAATCTAAAAATTAACATTGTAACTCCTACCAACTTCAAGAGTATTTACTCCTGTTGGCCTTAATTCATTCTAAATTAAAACACAGAAGATTGTAAAAGCACAGATTTCTAAATTTATAAATAGAGGAAGGACACTGAGTGACCTATATAATTGGGTTTTTCACACAGAATTAGCCAAAGTATTTAGTACTTCAGAATCCTCATTTATATCTCAAATATGCTTCTGTGGTCAAAATACAAGATACTGAAAGACAAATCCCAAATAAGCTTTTCAGTGAATGGTTTATAATATCTCAGTTTGTCTAACATTACCAAAGTAAGCACTTTCACAAGTCATCTTTCCAGCTAACTGAAGTTATTAAATGGTATTACAAGTTGCTATGAGCTGGGAATATATCTCCTACATTTTCTAATGAAAAAAAAAAAAGCCTTTCACTATAAGCAATAGTACTAAATAAAAGAAGTTAAAGGTCAAGGGCATAGGTTTCCATATACAGCCAAATCTGTGTTTGGGTTGAATGAATCAAAGGGAATAGGTCTGAGAAAAAATTTTACGTGTTAAAATAACTGTCTTTAGAAATAAGGTGTGGTGCTTTTATTAGAGTTCAGAATTAGTGTTAGCAGTAATCTTCAGGGCAAGAGATCACTTCCTTCCATTTTAGTATTCTAACCTTAAAACTGATATCTCATTACTCTTAATTCTATCATAAAGTTCTAGATTTTCCTTTAGGCGATTAAGTTGCAAAGGGAAAATTACATCCTGTCTGTTTAGCATTATACTATAAGGATTGCAGCTTTGAAAACCAAAACTATGCTAGATATCTCACCAGATATCTTTTTCCTATCTGGTTTTAAGAGTTCAAACTATCCTCAGAGCTGTGACCCATGGTTATGAATACTCTGGATAATCTCAAATCCTTCTAGCATTCAAGAAAGGAAAAAAAAAACGCTCTATCTCAAGTCTCCAGCAAGCTGGTCTCAAAAGGATATTAATCTGGTATGTTTCCATAATCAGCATTTGACATTTTAAAATCAGTGTCAATTTCAAACAGCAAATGCTACTAATTTTAGCTCAGTGTTTACATAAATTTTCTTTGATATTTGAAATTTGTTATATTCTGAAGGATATAATTTCTCCTTCTTTTGCTAATTCATATATTAATTCGCATAAGAATTACAAATCTTTACTCTGAATAATCAGTCTCCTCTACCTTATCGTCTATCAGTCGCTCTATATCCTTTAGACCAACACTGTGCTTTACAATTTAACAAATACTTCCCTCCCATTGATTCAACAAATGTTTATACAGCACCAATTATGTGCCATTGGAGTTTAATGGTCATATGCCCTAGTTTCTATCTTAAGCTCTTTTTTTTTTTTTAAGAATTTATTTATTTGACAGAGAGAGAGACAGCCAGCGAGAGAGGGAACACAAGCAGGGGGAGTGGGAGAGGAAGAAGCAGGCTCCCAGCGGAGCAGAGCAGGGAGCCGGATGCGGGGCTCGATCTCAGGACCCTGGGATCACGCCCTGGGCCGAAGGCAGATGCTTAACGACTGAGCCACCCAGGCGCCCCTATCTTAAGCTCTTGTATATTTGGTCACTTATTTTTATAATGACCCTGTGAAGAGTGGCAGGGTATTATCCTCATTTTCACAGGTGAGCCCATAAGCTCCATGTTTAACTGATTTTTCTCCATGTAAGGACGGGACTGGACACGAGGATTCCTTACAAGAAATGCTATAGGCTATTACAACTGACGATCTGAGATTAATTCCGTGTGACACTATTTTAATTCTTTCTTCTTCAGATAATTCTCGGAATTATCCTTAAATTTTTTTAATGTTATTTTCAGTCTCTCCCACATGAAGCAGAAGCCATGACTTATTCCTCTCAGTTTTTTGTTTTTTTTTTTAAGATTTTATTTGACAGAGCCAGCCAGCGAGAGAGGGAACACAAGCAGGGGGAGTGGGAAAGGAAGAAGCAGGCTCCCAGCGGAGGAGCCTGATGTGGGGCTCGATCCCAGAACGCCGGGATCACACCCTGAGCCGAAGGCAGATGCTTAACGACTGCGCCACTGAGGCGCCCCTATTCCTCTCAGTTTTAAGCAGACAGGGGAGAGTCTAATGGTGAAAAACCACCACCACGTAGGCTACTCATGCAGAACGCAGAAATAATTCATGTTAAAGGACACTTATCATATTTTCAAGCAGGGCTGATACTCAGGCCATCTGTGAATCTTTAAATACTGTTTGAAAATAAACTTTCCTTTTAGCTTCCTGAGACCCATCCCTCACTCCAACCCTGCCCCACGCATCCACAGGTCTCCTTAATTAGTGCCAGCAGCCAGCACAGCGGAGGGCTGTCAGGATCCCATTCTAAAGCTGTGGCCAGCTACTATCTCAGGGAGTCAGTGTCTGTGCTTTATCAATTGACAGATATTTTTCACAACCCATCTGCCTTCAGAGAGGATCTTGGCATGCAGTGAAGCCATTCTTAACTCTCTAGGCTACTTATCTGTAGTATAAAGATAAAGATGGAACAGCACTGTGCCTACTGATGTAATTAGAGGGGTATAGGGAAAACCCTTATCTTATTGTTGAAATTTTATTTACATCTGAGTGTGAAGACCTGATTTATTAGATCCTTTCCAATCAAACAGTTACCTGAAAGGATGGCTCTTCAGGAAGGGGAGTGGAGGGGAGAGTTGGATCCAGAGCATGGAGAAGTAGTGCCTGGAGAAGTCAACCTCAAGGGCCACTCAAGAGTGGAGTGCTAAGAGAGAAGTCAGCAGAAGGCAGATTTAGGGAGTTGCCTTTATATTCCTTTTCCCTACGATGAAACTTCTACTCTTAATATTACTCTTAAGCCAAATAAGCCTTTTCAACAGCTACAAAGGGAAGAGCAACAAAAAACCAAAAGGTTCATCACGTTAATGAACAGTCTAACTGCCAAAACTTGAGAGAGAAATTGCTTAATCTTGTATTTTATTTGAATAAAACCATTGTGTGGCCATTAAAATGATCTGGAATAAACTGATCAGTCTAAAAGGAAGTTACAGCATCACTGTATTTATACAAGAGGAAGCAGCAAAGGTGCACATTTGGAAGTGAATATAACATTGTACAATCAATTCACATTAAATATCATAAAAGTAGTTGGAATGCAGCATTATATACGTACTATTGAAAAGGAAAAAGGAACATTTACAGAGTTAAACTTTTGTATAACACGTGAATTTTGATGTGCTTTAACTTAGCAAAAAGCCTTATAGTTTGTAATGAAATGACTGTGTGCCCCAATCTCACCACCACTAGATCAAGACACTGAAAGTGAGAAGGGTCCCTTCCCCAGTTTATGGCTTTATTCTTGACATCCCTCTAAAAAGAGACCAAAGCGATTGTGGAACTGACTCATACCGGGAGTAGTGACAAAGTACCACGGTCACGACAACAAAAGCCAAAGAAACATCTACAATTGCTTTACCTTTAACTGCTGATGTCACGTACAGTACAAGTAAGCATAGTTGTGCGTTCATGAGTTGACTGCACTAACTTCTGTAAAAATTTAGGAATGAGCACATCTGAGTATATGGATACTTCCGTATCTTACAAAGTCAAATCAAGCATTTTCTACTTTAAAATTTTTATTTCTGTGTAAAACAAAGACAGAACTCCTGGCGGTCAAACAAGGAAAACAGACACCAAGTTCAAAGCACTATTAAGTCATAAAACAAAATAGAATCTGAGGTAGAAGTCAGGCAATATAATCCACAACCTTTTTAGGGGCTTACTGAACCATCACATCTCTAGTAAGATCTCATTTTTTAAAAAAAAGTCACAAGTTCCAAAAAGTTAATAATCCACTCTCTGAAATCAGATGTAAGATTATGACCAACAGAAGATACACACAAACTTTTGTCATGTTAACAGAGGAAATGGTTTTACTAAAAGCTGCTGACATTTCCATCAGTAGTAACCATAGGGAGGCCGTTGGTTGTAACCATAGTGTCCGTACTGGTGGGGGTAGTAAGGTTCTTGTCTGTGCTGCGGGTAATTGTTACCCCAGGATCGTCCATGCCACTGATTGGATCGATTGTCACTTGGCCACCCCCGTCTGCTATCCCTACCTCTAAACTGTCTGTTATCTTGCAACCTACAACAACAAAACAAAAAGGTTTTTATACTTCCCTTTTAAAAAACACGAATGACAAATCTATCCCAGTGCATTTTATTTCTCAATCTAATACTCCATAAACAAGACAGTAAAAAAATTTTTCTCTGCAGAATGTTACATAGAGCACCAGTTATTCAAAACTTTCCTAAGATTTAAGTCATTCTTCCAGTATTATACTGGATACACTTTGCAGAGAAATAGGCAGACCACAACACAAAACCCACAACAATAGGATAGTTCTGAATCAAACTGAAGTCTATTCAATTGTACAAGGGCAGTAAGGTCATTTATTCCTTTTATCTATTTTGAATTATTAAATAGATGAAATTTCCATTGTATAACTTTCTAAAGTAAAACCAAAGACAATGCCTTCCTTATGGAATCCAGCACAAAGTTTTGTAGAAGACTCTAGGTTTGTAAAGCATATTTGCAGAGAAAATAAAATGTCAGTCCGCAGAAAGAACATTTTAAAAGAGAACACTAAAACACATACACAATTGAACGGCAAAGAAAAAAATACATGATGCTGACAAAATATTAAAGCAAATATTTACCAGCCACTCACTGTGTGCAGGCAGTTACCAGGCATGAGGTGCACCGTACTGAACAGAAACACTGGTTCCTGCCCTCACTGGCCTTATGGGCTCATGGAGTAAAGCCGTCCTCTCCCACATCAGCCACCTGCATGTCTCCTGAAGTAATACATACCGATTGCCTCTATTTCTCTGGTTCCCACCAGCTCTGCTATTCCATTCCTCAACGATTGGAGGGGACTCAGGAGGGCGTTTCAGGTATTCCTGGTACTCTTTGTCATCTTCTGTGAATCTACTGGCAAACATCTCTTCAAAATTGGGAACAGCTTCAGAAGTGTCTGTCATCCTGAAATTCTGTACAGTTTTTAATAGGTTTCTATGAGAATTTAAAAAAAAAAAATACTGTCTCACCAGGTAGTGTAAAAAACCAAGAAATGAACAATTTTAGGTAAGGTACTCGTAAAAGTCTTTGTATAGTTTTAAATTTAAGATGGTTTTAGACATTCAGTCTGGTATTTCTTGATTTCTGTACCACAGGCATTGTGCTGACGCCTGGGATACAAAGATGAACAATATATCATGGTCTCTACCCCCCAAAGAGCTCTCAGTCTAGTGTAAGAGACAGACATAGTGTAAATACAAAGGGAGGAACAGTGAATGTCAAGAAACAAAGCTGAACAAATAAATGGTCAGGGACCAAACTGAAAAACTGTGTTCAATGCAAGCAACTTCGCACTTACTCTGGTAGGAAAGGGGGAGCCTTAAACCTAAGTGGTTTAAGCAGGGAAGCCTCAAGGGCAAACTATTTAGAAGGACCACTTTGCTAAGGGAGAGAAGAGATTAGTGAGGGACACACCAAAGGCAGATTACTGCAGGACTCGAGGGCTCGATCTGAGGCAGAAAATCTGAGCACAGTTTTTTAAGAATTCCAGGAGAAATTAACCACTAACTAGATGCTGGAAGAAGAGGGGGGAGTAAAGGATAACTTCCAGGCTTCTAGCCAAATGACTGGATGGGCTGTGATGCCGTAACTACAGGAAAAAGGGTAGGTGAGGATACAGAGTTTGAAGTTCATTATGGTATGTACGTCCACATGGAGAGTGAGCTCCCAGTTACCTATATGGAACTGAGAACTAGGGTGATGATAACTATGGGAGACATCAGCAATTCTGTTGGTGCTTAATGCTATGAGAGTGGATGAGATTTCTCAGGAAGACTGTGGAATAAGAGTATCAAGGAGCAGAATCCTGGAGAACAATGACCTATAAGGAAGTTGGAAATAAAGAAGAAGAGGAGAACACACACACACACACACACACACACACACACACACACACAGAGATAAGAACCAGAAGAGCTTCCCACAGAAGGCAAGAGAATAGAGTGAATGGTCCTCAGTGCTGAATGGCACAATGATAGAACCAAGAAGAGAAAATTAATTGGATTTAGCCATCAGGAGGCGATTATGTTAGAGTACTAGGGATTGAAGCAGGACTGCAGTTTATTGAGAAGTAATTGGAAGCTAAGGAACTAGAAATCTACACGGATTACAGACTAAGCTTTCAAGAAGCTTCACTGAACACAAGAGAAAAAAAGGCAGTAGCAAAGCAGTTACTGGAAGATTACCTCGTTTTTCCCAGGACAGTGTACCTGAGGTTGTTTATAAGAAAAGAAAACCAGTAAAAAAGAGAAACTGAAAATACAGGAGAGACATGAAAATGGAAAGGCAAATAAGCATTTAAATGAATAGCTACTCAAGTGTAGGATACTTTATAAAGGCATCCAATGTACTCTTATTCTATGACAAAATGAAAAATAACTACGATACTGTCTAACAGCTAAAAAAACCCTGAAATCTTTTATCGGCTGGGTTCCCCAGGCCAAGTATGGGTTCATTCAAGTAGTATTTCTGCAGCCACGTTCTCAGAGAGCTGACATCAGTTCTCTGAGAAAGGATTTGGCTTAGGCTACAAGAGGCCTCATCCTTGAGAAACCAGGGGACCAAGAGTTCACTTCTTTTAATCTTTATCCAAGATCTGGAAGCCAGCCCGATCAGTACTGGGTAGGCAGCCCTCTTACCAGTCTTCCTTGGCCAAACAGTGGTCAGTACTCCTGTCCCCTGCCTTTCCTAACCCAAACTTCATCTTTCTACTCTTTGCCTCAAGACTCCTAAAGCCAGTTTTATGATTTGGGACGTATGTGACATCATGCTAAAACTTTAAAACTGAATCTCCCCCTCTTGCCTGACAACCTAAAATTATTTTTTCTTCCTGTATTACTTCAACTTAAAATGAAAGCCTTTGACAAAGACATGTGATGGTGAAAGGCAGCTTCTTCATTAGTTTTTCTGCCAAATCCCTCAAGACATATGCCAATATTGATACTACTGCCCTTAACCCAACAAAATTAAACCCAGGCTATTGTGTGGATGCAAGAAGCAATACCCAGAAGTTTTCTCTTTCAGGCTACTGCTCTCATAGACTTTCAGTGTGTCTGGGATTGGCAAACTGATGTCAAATTCTCAAATCCAAGGGATGATTTGTAGTAAGTTCAGCTAAGGAAAATCGTGCCCGGATTTTTAGAGGAATCACAGAAATCTCCAGAAGGATGACCCATATCCCACCAGACAGGGAGTAAAAAATTATAAGGCAAGGTAAAAATACTACTCCCACGATCCCCCCTGCCACAAGTGAACAAGTTTCTTTACCAGCACTCATGAGAATGGGACTTAAATAGAATTCTTATAGATCTGAGCTTTACTTACCCCAGCAATCTGAGCCAGCTGCAATGTTTAATGTTTATGTTGTTTCGATCTGTGGGAGGGAAAAAAAACGCTTGAATCCCTCGAAAGAAACCCTCAAAAGGTGTGTGGGGTGGGGGCAGGGGAGAAGGGGCTGGTTACAAACGCTCCGCTGGGCCTTCTAAACCAGTAGGCTAGTCCGAGCAAGAAGGAGAACACGCTGCGTTCTCTTCCTTCTCTTCCTCGAAAGGAAGGCGTCAGCCCTTCAGACCCGTCCTCCAACACCACTAGTTTTTCTTTCTCTCTCTCTCTCTCTTTTTTTTTTTTAAGATTTATTTATTTGAGAGTGAGAAACAGCGAGCACAAGCAGAGGGAGAAGCAGACCCCCTTGCTGAGCTGGGAGCCTGACGTGGGGCTCGATCCCAGGACCTGGAGATCGTGACCTGAGCCGAAGGCAGATGCTTAACCATCTGAGCCACCCAGGCGCCCCTCCCCCTTTTTTAAAGATTTATTTACTTATTACCACTAGTTTCTTTATAAGTAACACCACAGGCAACTCTGGCTGCAGGCGACTGACGCCGGACAAGACTGCTCGCACTGGGCCTTCGCTGCCCAGGAGACGGACCCAGACCTCCACCAGGGCCCGGCAGGGCTTGCCCACCAAGGCTCTGACAGGTCTGCTCCCTCCCGGAGCACCTCAGCGCCCCAGACGCGACGGCCTGTGGAGGCCGAGAGGGATCCCCGCTCCGTGCGGCCCCTTGGCTCGGCCTGCCCAGCTCCCTGCGGCCCCCACAACGGGCGACCGGCTCGCCGAGGGCTGCATCCATCCCGCTCCGGCCGCACCCCCCAGCCGCACACGCAGGAACACCCACCTCCGGCCCACACCGCTGCCAAAGGATCTCCCACTACTTCAGCTCTCCAAGGTAACGGAGCCACTGGGGCAACAAGCCGACATTCGCCTGACTTCCGCTTCCGGCGGGCCAGCGCGGGGGCGGGGCTATCAGGTCTCGCGATAATCACGGGCTCGGCGTGCGGGGTCTTCCCAGTCGCTGCATCGACGGTGCGACTCGCGGACAGCCCCCGGCGGCTCGTCGGAGGGGCGATTCCCTGCGTGCGCTCTCCGCCCGCGCGCCCTGGGCAGGACACAACGTTGCTGTGTGTGTGAAGTGTCCCCCTGGCTGGGCGCCGGTGACGGGTGGGGATGGGAGTTCAGGAAATATGCGGAGAGGCGAATGGGAGGCCACTTCCGGCGACGCGAGGCGAGGGCTGCGGTGGACTGTGGGCACGAGTGGAGGGCCTCAGCGGTCCCACAGCTCTCACCCCTGCCCGGGCGGGCCGCGGTAGGAGGGTGTCGGTAGTCCGGTCCTTACTCGTTTTTGCTGAAGCACCCCCCCCCTCTGCACCCGCTGAAGTCGTCAGCGCCCAGCTACCTCCAAGTGCCTTGGCCGTTCCTTCTCGGGTGTTCTGCGGTTGTACCAGCGCGGGGTTTCCCAAACGTAACTCGCCCCTCGCTCTCCCGGACGACTTTCTAGGCGGTGCACCCCCTTTTGTTAGCATAACCGCCAGTTTCCACTTGGAAACTTGGATGTCCAGGATTGATACCATTTTTTTTTTTTCTTTTACTGACTCCCGACAATTTCTGTCGATTCTACCTTTGCAGAAATTCCGGCATCCATCCACTCTCCTTACCCACTGCGTCCACTTACTCCAAATTCTCATTACCATCCCCTGAACAGGGTGAATGTACAGCCTTTCTCTAGATACCTTCCTTTAAGCACCACTCGCCTGCCCTCCCAGCTGACGGAGCTGCTATAGTCCTCTTCAAGCGCAGCTGCGATCAAAAATCTTCACTGGCTCCCTGTTGCCTGTCGGTTAAAGGCCAAATTTATTAACTTAGATTCAAAACTCTGACTTTATTTTCTGTTGTTCCCCTTTCATCCTCCCTTGTCCCTGGCAAACCAGACTGTATGAATTACCCCATTACCTTTCTAAAGACTGCTTCCGTCTCTTTCTCCATGGAATACCCTTCCCTCCCCATCTTCTTAGTATGTTGAAATTCTGTCCATTCTTTAAAGCCAGATAAAGTGACCTCTCCATCTAGAAATAAATTTTTGTTCCTACCGAATGTCCATCCTACTTTCTGGACCATTCATTCAGGTAGTACCACTTTCTAATTTTGAACTAAAATTGTGTACAACTCTTCCCCCTACTAGACTGTAAACAGGCCTTTTTCATTTCTGCATCCTGGAATGTGTAATGTGCTTTGCACAAAGCAAGCACTCAATGCAGAATGAATGTGGAACTGTGAACATTCCAAGCCATGTTTTAGAAACACTGAGCCAGCAAAAGAGAATAGAACAGTATGGATGAGGAGCTCTGGTAGTCTCCTGTGTTGGATAGTAGAGGTGAGAGGGGAAAGAGCAAGGTTAGAATAACTTGAGTAACACTCTCCTTGGTAACAGATTGGACAGTAGGGGAAAAGGATTAGGAGGAGTCAGGGAAGATTCCACCCCTGTAAGCCTGGGAAGTTGGGAATCCCAACCCAAGCCAACTCCATGCAAGTGCAGAGCCTGACACAGGTCTTGGTCCCACAACCCTGAGATCACAACCTGAGTTGAAACCAAGAGTTGGAGGCTTAACTGAGCCACCCAGGCACCCCTTAGGGTGAGTTAATTTAAAGCAGAAATGAGCTCAGTGCTCAAAAAGATTTGTAGAATTTGAGAATGGCATGTTAGGAGTATAGGACTAAGGCTGAAGAAGGAGAGGTTATGCCTAAATATGTAAATGTGTTAGTCATCTGTGAAGAAACAACAGTTGAAATCAACAGTGTATATGATCTTTCTAAAGGAGAAAGTATTTATAGAGAAGAGCAGAAGGCCAAGGCCTACACCTCAGGAAATACCCATATTTAGGAGGCAGGAATAGGAAATATAAACTCAAAGAGGAGATTAGAATAAATACATGGTAGCAGTGTAACAGTTGAAAAACTCAGAAAAATGCTTCCCCACCTGGTATCAGGAGTCAGGGAGGATAGTTGGAAAAGGGAGGGTGGTTGAAGAACAGTTTGCTGGCTTCCTTGTGACTTTATTATGTCATTGTTTCCAGGTGATGAGGACTTGCACAGGAAAGAGTGTATCTCTTTAATTTCATAAGTACTTAGGTGATTCTAGGCTTCTGAGAGTTTCTGTGAAGAACTTTAGGTATTCAATCCAATTTTCAAATGAAACTTTTTCCCTATTCATTTTTTAAATATTCTTTTCCTTTAAAAATTATTGGAACGCCTGGGTGGCTCAGTCCTTAAGCATCTGCCTTTGGCTCAGGTCATGATCTCAGGGTCCTGGGATCTAGCCCCATGTTGGGCTCTCTGCTCAACAGGGAGCCTGCTTCTCCCTCTCACTACCCACCCCCAACTCATGCTTTCTCTTGCTATTTCTCTCTCAAATAAATAAATACAATCTTGAAAAAAATAAAAGATTTATTTACCCACCCTAGAGACAGAGAGAAGGTAGGGGTGGTGGTGAGGGGGTTGGGGAGGGAGGGGCAGAGAGAGAGAATCTCAAGCAGACTCCCCACTGAGGGGATCCCACCACCAGGACATCATGACCTGAGCTGAAACCAAGAGTCGGCTGGATAGTAATGTCCTTAGGCCTGTGGATACATCTGAAAAAGTTTGCCTTATATTAGTTAACTTTTTTGTCCCTGTTACTAATATTACTTCTCAGTGTTTTATCTTCGAGCAACTCTGTAAATTAACCTAATTTTACCCATAATTTCAAGCCTCACGTCGACCCAGTGATCTGGAGGCAAAACACACCAGCAGACGTCCCTGGGGAATCATGGCAGCTAAAGACTCCTACTTTCAGAGGCCGTGAGTGACCTTCGACAATGACCACTTTAAAGATGGTGAAACTGGGGTTCAAGAGGTTATGCAGTTGTTTCAAGGGCCCAGCTGGTAGGTGGCAGCAGGATTTGGATCAAGTCAGTGATACTTCACAAAGCCTTGCTCTTTCCACATTGAAACACTGTTTCCTCCTTCATACTCCACACATCTTGAGCCACACTGAGGCGCCTTGCTGCTGCCACACAGCCCGGACTCCCCCTATCCAGGGCTGGTATGGAGCCCCAGAAGGCAGGAACTCCACCCCTGCAGCCTCCCACCAAAAAGTGCCGCGGGACAACCTACCAGTTGCCTCACATTCCCCGACTTTGAACGAACTTCTTGAAGGTGTATCTTACAGGCAGGATGCAAGTCAGAGGGCTGATCTCCAGCTGAAAGGAAGGCTGGGCAAAAGTGAGCTTTTAGTTTCCTCTTGGGAGGAGCAGGACTTGTAATCCTCTAAACAGAAGAAGGATATTCAAAAGATGCTGGCAGACAGGAAATGTGACAGTTATCTACTGTGCTCTGGTTTATGACTTACCCCATTTTGCCTCGTGTTATGGTTCCTAACATACATAAAATCACAATATCGAAGCACTGCAAAAGATTATCTGGTTGAAAACTTTTTTATTTTTTATTTATTCTTATTTTTTAAAGATTTTATTTATTGATTTGAGAGCGAGAGAGCATCAGCAGGGGGAGGGGCGAGGGAGAAGCAGACTCCCTGCTGAGCAGGGAGCATGATGTGGGGCTTGATTCCAGGACCCCAGGATCAGGACCTGAGCCGAAGGCAGCCACTTAATCAACTGAGTCCCCCAGGCTCCCCTACTGTTTTTTTTTAAACTAATGCTGTAGGAGATGAAATGACTTCTCCAAGGTCACAGAATTGGTCAGTGGCAGGTCAGCCATACTTCACGATTTAACACGTCTTTTGAATACCTGTTCGGTGCCAGGTACTGTTCTGGGCCAAACATCAATGAGTAAGGATAAGAGCCCTGCCCTCAAGGAGCTTCCATTCCAGCAGGGAAGATGGGTTGTTGAAACAGTGAATGTGAGGAGTGATTCCGCAGGGCAAGAGCGCGGAGGCTAATGTGCTGCCCCTTCGGAGTGGGGCTTCAGGGAATGTGTGAGCTCATGGTTTTCCTATCAGCCCATTTCCTTGTGAGGTAGAGTTCCTCACACTTTCCCCGATCAGGAATATAAAAATGGAATACTGTGTTAAATTTAATGTCTGTTCCCTTCATAGTGAGTAGAGGACTCGCTCTCTCCTTTCTGGGACAAGGCAGATGTGGCTTACTTTGTAACTCTTGGACTGTGCCCCTCGGCAAGATTGAACTTCTGTGCCTATAGCTTGAGTTGGACTTACTCACAAATTGTCTTTCTGTCTTTATATTGTGTTATTTAAGCCACGTTCCCCACCCTGCCTCCCCACCGCATCCATACATACTGACCATCTTCCACAGAGCCAAGCGCATGGATGGAACTCAATAAGTAAGTTCCTAAACAAGAATTAAAATACAGCAGGCTTCCACTCACTTTTTCTGACCTGGGCAAAGGTCAGCATGTTTCCCTGCCCTGATTTTATCTTCTGCAGAATGGGAATAATCATCTTCGCTACTCATCTGCCTCATAAGGTTATTGTGAGAATTATTGCATATATAAAGTGCTTTAGGCTCAAGTGAAGAAAGATATTATACAGATGCTGATGGTAATTAGTTATTATATGTTACATAAATATTTAAGTGGCATGAAAACATTTCACGTTATATGAGGCATCGGTTTAGAGAATTTTCTTTTGTTAAGATTTATTTATGTATTTATTTTGGAGAGAGAGCGAGCGTGTGTGTGCATGCACCACTGAGGGGAGGGGCTGAGGGAGAGAGGCTCTCAAGCAGACTCCCTGCTCAGCAGGGAGCCCAGTGCCGGGCTTGATCTTTCAAGACCCTGAGATCATGACCTGAGCCAAAATCGGAGGCTCAACCAGCTGAGCTCCCCAGGTGCCCGGAGGCATCGGTTTAGATTCACATCTGTACTCCTATGACTTTTAATTACAAAGAATTGTTTTAATCAGAGATTACAAGATCCTAATCCAGTTCTGCCGCTCGGTGTCATCCTCTCATGTGAGGAGTCCTTTGTGTAGGGGGCTTTTTCCAGGAGAGGGCAGGAAGCAAGCCAGTGCTAGTTAGCTCGTTTGCTACCCGAGCTTTACTCTTTACTGTAGAAGCCAGTTGGTGTCATTGAAGAAATCACAGAAGGAAAGACCAGCAATCTTGGGGAAGAAAAATCTATGAATTGGGCTTAGTAGATAGCAGCTAAAGTCTCTTCCCAATCTAAAACCCATGATGGTGATAAGAAGGGTTTTTCTCTCCTTTTCCTAGTGTTTGTTATGTAAATAATAGACAGACTGTGTTTTCTAAGTGGAGGTCGTTTGAATTCAATTTGTGCCATATCTGCCTGATTCGGCTCCATTTGGCAGGGCCCGCGCAAGGCCTGGGATGGCTCCCGTCTTTAATGCCCTTCCTTCGCTTTTCGTGGCTGCTTCCGCTGCATGCTGCAGTGGCCAGCTCTCGAAACTGACTTCGGTGTCTTGCTCCCATCCACCTCTTCCTCAGATATGCCCGTTACTCTTGCAAGGGACCTTGGAAACGTGCAGAGAGGCCAAGAGACTTGTCCAGAATTCACTCTCAACCACTCCTTCCCCCATGCCACCATATTCTGTCCTCCAGGTGATTTTCCAGAATCTCTTTCACGGAGGTGATCATCACAGTTGAAGTGTTACAAGCATTTTCTAAGCACCTGGAAGTGGCATGAGTAAGTCAGGATCCTTATCTGAGGGTGGGCTTCCGCTAACTGCCCCATTTTAAGAAGGTCTCAATCCAGGATCTTGGCAAGCTTCTTGTCTTTGATGACAAGGTGGCCTGTCCTGCCCTTGTGTGAAGCCAGCCTTATCTAGTGATCTTTCAAAAGGAAGGTACAAAAAGCCCCCTCTTTAACAGGGCAGCTTTGTGGGACACAAGTCTTTTCAGCATAAGTGAGTGTAACATAGGGAATAGAGCACCAGGCGAGGACTCAAGACGCTGGAGTTAAAATCTTGCTCCCTGTGGCTTACTGTTGGAGGAGGTCATAGAGAAGGTGTGACCACCAGTTGACCCTTGAGCTGGACCAGAGCAATCGGAGGCTCCTCACCTCTCCCTCAACCTTGTAGTGTTCGTCCTGCCCACCATTCCCACAGCCGGACCTGTTTGCAAGGATGCAGCCTTGAGAGAGGAAGGTGTTGAGGCCGAACCCAGTGGAGGCCTCTAGTAAACGTCGAAGAGCCTGGCAGGCAGTGTGGAAGTCTGCGTGTCTTGTGGCTGCCCAAGACAAGCCTCAAATGTGAGTTCCCTTGTTTGTTAAAGCCACCACCCACCGATCTGGAGTGGCCTGCCTCTTTGGTCTCTCCCTGCCCTCAGTGTGGGGTGGGGGGCGGGGACAGTTTGCAAACCAGCAGTCATCCTGCAAGTCACCATGTCCCTGGGCCTTACCTTCCTCACCTTGTTCCCTGTTCTACAGGTGGAGTGGAGGCCTCAGCCTCAATTCCCTCGACTTCCCAGTCCCAGACCTATAGTGTGCCCACGCCCCACCCCTTTCCCCCCATTTGCCTTCCAGGGCCTTGGAGCCGCTGTGTCTTGGGTCAGTGCATACCCTGCTCTTCTGGTCCATGCTTCTGCAGTCCTTCCTTCTGTCTCCTCTGTTTTCAACACCCCCCCAACCTTTACCGGCTCCTCCCACCCCCATCCCCACCCTCACCACACAAACTTGCTCAAGTTTCTCAGTCTCAAAACAAAACCGATACCCTGCCCTCAGTCCTGTGTCCTCTGAACACCTCGGACCTGCTTTCCCCACACAATGAGCCCCTCGCATGGAGCCCTCCACACCTGCAGTACCGCCCCCAGACAGGCCGCCAGAACCACTCTGGCAGACTTCCCCTGGATGAGGTCGACCTGGGTTCAAATGCAATGATGGGGTGTCTAAGTCCTTCAGTGTGTTTTGTATCTGTGCAGCATTTGTCACTGTCCTCTCCTTGCTCCCTTACACCTTGCTCTCCCCTTGTTTCCAAGTTTCTCATGATCCTCCTTGGCCCCAAGTCACTGTCACTTCTCTACCTTGATCTCCTCAGCCGACTCCTCAGTCCCCTGCTCGTCCCTAAATGTCAGTGTCCCATGGCCCCATCCATACTCTCCTAATGTCACCCGTGTGCTCTGAGTTTCTCCTATGGCTCCAGCTCCCAGCTCTGTGCTGACGACTCAGCGGTGGGCATCTCCAGCCAGCTTTCACATCTGAGCTCGAGACTCATAAATACTCCTGCCTGTGAGAAATTTCTCTCTGCAGGTCTGGCAGACATCTCCAGCACATGTCCACAGGTGAGTTCATCTTCCTTTCTGGACCTGTTCATGCACTCTGTCTTCGTTTTCAGACAATGTGTCCTCCCACTTGCCCACACCAGAAGCTGGCGCTTATCCCGGACCTCTCCCCCTCTCTTATGCTACACAGCCAGTCCCTCCCCGTGTCCTGTGGACCTCAGCTCCTGACTGTCTCTTCAAACAGAGAGCCTACTCTTTTCCTGCTGCCACAGTTCTGACCCTCATCCCTTCTCGTGCAGACCAGGTGACAGCCTCTAACTGGTCCCTGTACCCGGCTTAGCGCCCCTCCAGACACTTCTCCACCCTGCCAGTAGATGTTCTTCTTTAATTCTTATGAAACACACAGGACAGAATTGGTAATAATATAACCAGTTCTTGCGTACCAGCCAGCTCAGAGTAGATTCTTTCTAAACCGCAAACCTGATGACGTCTATCCCTTGATGGAGCCACCTTTCAGGGGTTCCTAATTACTTCTAGCACACACTCGAGCCTGCTGAGTGCGGCATTCCAGGCCGGGAAGATTTCTTTCTGTCCCATCCAGCCTCATCTGCCCCTCTCCCTAAGTGAACTAAATGTACAGCCGTCGCAAACTATTTCAGGTTCCTGAAAGACTTCATGTTGTGTTGAATACATGCTGTCCCTCCCCGCTCTGGTCTACTGGGTACACCTTAGCCTATTAGGTCAACTTCAGGTGGCCTGCAGTGATACACCCCCTCTCTATCCACACCTCCGAGGAGAGCCGATGATTCCTTCCCGTGTATCTTTAACATCTATAGCCACGTCTGCCTAAATTACAAATTCCTTGAGGGCAAGGCTGTATCTTTCCCATCTTTGGCAATTAGCATAGAGTCTGGTGACCTGATACTAGTTGGTGCTCAGGAATGTTTACTGACCCGGCCCCTCCCTTCCTCTCCAGTTTCATATTTCAGTAATCTTTTCCCACTTACTTTCTGCTCAGTGAGCACTCCACCATGTATGAAGACTCTGCCCCCCTCCTGTGCACAGCATGTGTCCCCTGGACACCCCTTTACCTGGGCACCCATGTCACCTTGTGAAACCTCTCTATTGTCCCTGCTGGAGCGTAGGGAGCCCCAGGACCCCGTGTGCGGTCTCTGCCTCCCGGGCACCCAAGCACCGGGGCCAACGCTCAAGGCAGGGAAGAATCGTTTGTGAGCCAAAAATGAAGGAGTTAGGCTTGCTGATTTCTAAGTCCTCCAACTCCAAAACTGTATGATTCGAGGTTCCGAAAACTGTGACATAATCTGCAAGTTTTCTCCCAGCAGATGGTCAGAACAGTTGAAACACCAATTCTAACAGTTGGCAGATACAAAGGTAAACATTTAAGACAGTGAGTCAGAACGAAGGTGAATCCTCCAGCAGGAGGGGAACATTGGCAAAACGTCTCCGCGTGGTCACAGGCGGCCCTTTGCACCCAGTGGTGGGTTCCATATGTTCCCTCTGGTGATCCGTGGGCCTCGAGGGCTTCTCAGAAAGGTGTTTGACAACTTCCCTCTGACTAAACCCCACTAGCTAGAAATGAGCTGGAAAGCACATTATTTCTCTGTGGCAAAAATTACTTTTTCTTTCCTTTTAGTATTTCACTTTAATTTGCTCATTTTTTGTACATTTTATTTCTGTTCAGATAGAACTCTAGAGAAAACCGTAATCCAAAGACTTTCTTGGGGCTTGTGACATTGCTTACTTTTCCCCTCCATAAGCATTTATCCATATCCAGCATATTTCTAAGCTAAATGTTGGGGGGAATGGACCTAAGTGAAAAAATGTGGAACAGAAATGTTAGGATCTAAGTGAAGAGTCAAGCAGGTGGTCCTCACGAAGTAGCGTGTGTTGTATAGAACAGCACGAGCTAATCCCACTGAGTGCGGGGACGGGTAATTGCAGCTAGGTGCCTGAGTGTAGACAGACAGACTCGAGGCTGAGGAAAACTCAGAGCAAAGTGAACTTAACCAGAAGAAATTTAGGGAAGGTGGCACGTGCGCACGTGCAGACATGCGCGTGCACAGACCCCAAGTACAGATTGCCAGAAGTAAGCCCCTGTGAGGGACCTGGGTTTGGGGTGTGGAGGATGGACCCCAGCCACTCTTTGTGGAACGCTCTTCAGAGAAAGGCTCCAAGGCTGCTCCACCTGGCTTCAGGCCGACTCACAGAGCTTTCTACTGCTCTCTCTCCGGAGGCCCCTGAGACCTGCTGCAGAACGTCACCCCGTCCTATTTGGAATGTGAGTTGTGACCTGTGCTGACGTGGGGCAATGCGCGTCTCTCCTTGACTTCAGCATATTCTAGTTAGACGCTGTTGAAGGCTGACTCCGTTGTCCCTCCTGGCAGGTGAGAGCCTGCCCCCCCCACAGGTGGGTGGAGAGCTTTTGCTCTACGGGGATCTGTAGCATTTTTAGGTGGAAAGAGCATTGGCTTTCTGTGCAGGCCAGCCTGAGTGACTTCAGCCAAGAATGAGGCTCAGTTTCCTTGTTTCTAAAATGAGATGATAATGATTATTTTCCACTGCCGGGATGATGATTATAAGACTTAAGAAATGTTGGTTAGTCCCCTCTCTCCTTTCTCACCGTTTGTCCACACCAAAGCGAAACACTCTGACTTGGCTGCTTTGAGCAGGGAGAGGTTCTGGTGCAAACCTTTTGCAACGGCCCTGTGAAAACAGTCCCGTCAGAACACTACTACCGCTGCTGTCTGCTGAGCGCTGACTACACTGCAGGCACCGGGCAGTAGTTTAGATCTACGTTACACTTTTTATGCTCATAATAACCCACTGCGGGACAGGTCTCTCTTGGACAAACAAGGCTTGCAGATGAGGGGTAACTTGCCCAGGTTTACACAGGCAAGCAGAAGTGTGATTTGAATCCACTCTCTCCTCCCCAGAGAAGGGACACGAGACAACGTAAAGAACAACTCATCCGAGCTGGAGTTTTGAGAAATAGGCGCTGTATGACAGGCTAGTCGAGATTGCCCTCTGTGGTTGAGAAATGAGAACCCGGATGTTCGTGGCATCAGTGAAGCAGGCACCGTTGGCTTTCATAGGAAACACTGCTCACGCCAGGACGTGGAGTCCGTCAGGCTTCAAGTGGCAGCCGAGACTCCGTTCATAGTTTCTTTTACTTTGGTTTATCTCCGAAGCAGGGGATAAGCAATGCCAGGGACAGGAATGAGGCAGGGAGTCCGGGGGGCTCTCTGTTGCCTTCAGCTTCTGAATCTCAGGGAGGCGTTTGCACACTCTAGTGTGTCTAGCGAGCCCACGCAAAGTGAGGTGCCCACCAGGTCCGAAGCATATGGGACTGTGTGTGCTGCTTGTCGCCCGGTAACAGTGTGGACCTCCACGAAGCCAGCAGTCTGCTGCTCAGAAGGCCACATCACTCGGGCCTGATGGCCACATCCTAGGCCTTGAACTGCCTGTTGTGTGTCCTGGAATGTCCAGGAAGCTCCCTTTCCCTGCATGTACGCTGTAAGGCCTGTTTTCCACTTGTGTCCACTGGGGTGCCTTCCGAGGGCAGGCCTGGCCACGCCCGCTGCGGACGCACAAGCACAGAGTCACGTTCTGTATAGAAGCTGCAGGATGCCGCGTGTACCCTTACCCAGAGGCCGCCCCATCCTGAGGCAGAAGTGCGAGAACTTATGGATGGCTACACCCAAAATTGTGTTCCAAAAAGAGGCTCTGACAGAGACAGAGACAGAGAACTAATTGGTGATTTCCGGGGTTTGGGTGGGAGAGAGGGACAGACTACAAATGACAGTGAAGGAGCTTTTGGGGGCCAGGGGCCACGGAAATGTCCTAAAGCCAGATAGTGGTGGTGATGGCTGCATGAGTCAGTAACGACGGGTGCATTTTATGCTGTGTAAATTATACGAGAGAGAGAGAGAGAGAGAGAGAGAGAACAACAGCTCTGGGTCTGCTTGAATAGATGGCAAGCACTTCGGTGAAACCGCAGCGTAACAGAACAGACCATAGAAGAGAAGATTCTGGCCTACAAAGTGTTAAGAGCAGGAGCAAACCGTTAGAATCTTAGTGTCAAACATCCAGCCTTGAGTAGTCTGCCTCCTGATGTGCCTCCCTGGAAAGATGACAGTTGTAATATATTTTCTTAAAGATTTATTTATTTTAGAGAAAGAGATGGGGAGAGAGTGCTGGCAGGGGAGGGGCAGACGGAGAGTCTCAAGCAGACTCCCTGCTGAGCACAGAGCCCCACGCGGGGCTTAGTCCCAGGACCCTGACATCATGACCTGAGCCAAAGTCAAGAGTTGGATGCTTAACTGACTGAGCCACCCAGGTACAATCATCATACTAATCATGCTCCTGGCAGAAAAGGCCGGTTCCCTCCCCTCCCCTCCTATCAGCTCTCTCCTTCCTGGTCCAGAAGTGAACTGACCTTAGCAGAGTCAGACTCCCTGCTGAGCACAGAGCCCCACGCGGGGCTTAGTCCCAGGACCCTGACATCATGACCTGAGCCAAAGTCAAGAGTTGGATGCTTAACTGACTGAGCCACCCAGGTACAATCATCATACTAATCATGCTCCTGGCAGAAAAGGCCGGTTCCCTCCCCTCCCCTCCTATCAGCTCTCTCCTTCCTGGTCCAGAAGTGAACTGACCTTAGCAGAGTCAGAGATGAATAGCCAGAGCCCTGGTTTCTTGCTTCCAGGAATCCTTTAAAATCCATTTGAGTTTTTAAATAAATTCTCCATGATAAGAGTTGTTGCTTCTGAAGAGAAATGTCAGGGTGAGACATTCTCAGTGCCACAATCACTAAAATTTGAAAAGGGTGTCAAAGAAAAAAAAAAAAAACCCTTACTGGCTGTGCCTCTCCAACAGCATCTGTCCCTCACCCTCTGCGCGCGCGCGCGCGTGTGTGTGTGTCTGTCTGTCTGTCTCTCTCTGCCTCCACCCATCCCTCCATCCCCTGCCTTTGACCACCACCTGTTCCCCCACCTGGTGCAGATCCGAGTGGAGAACCAGGGTCACCAGGGTTAGGAAGCAGCGCTGTGGGCTAGCACACGACGGGGAGCCGGGGCGGCAGGAAGGGGCACATGAGCCCCTCTACCCCCTGGATAGTTTTGATTCCCCACACCTGAGGCATGATGCAGAGCCCAGGCCTCTGCTGAAAACATCTAGAGATCAGAGTTGCTTGCTGTTGGCTTATGCCAGCCAAGCTAGTGTAACCACGCTGGCATACCGGTGTCTCAGCAACCCAGATGCCTGTTTATTAATTTACAATGAGAAATACACCTTCTTTCTGATGGACTAACTTCCTTCCCGTCGATGACCTAGAGGGCCCCTTTCCTGCTGTCCGAGCCTCTGGGTGCTGCTAGGGCCCATGGACTATGGCTTTCTACCTCTGCATCCCTGGAACACAGCTGGTGCTCGATAAATATTTGCCAAACAGAGCTGAAATTTTGCCAGGGATAAGAATTGTTTATCTTTTGCCATTTTTGGTCAAACAGGAGCTAGAGATGTTTTTTACTCAACATATTTTCTGAGTCAAATGCTGTTTCTAACCCACAAGGATCCATGCAAACAGTGTATGGCAAGATTTACCAAGTGGCCATTTGTCTGGATTTCCTGACACCCCCCGGCCCACGGCTGATTTCATTATAAAGCAAATTCCTTTCAGAGGATTTACCTACCAAGATAGCAGTCTACTTCACTGTGTGTTCTCTCTTTCCCTTTATGTTTGAAATGAATGCTGTGAAAGATACAGGTAATAACAGCACACACAGCTCTGGCCCGTCCGCTGCCCATCCCTGAAATAGATTCTTCAGTAAAAGAACAACAGTGTTGTCATTTACTGAGTTGTATGCGAAGCAGAGATCGGAACTGAAGACATAAAAAGACTTATGAGTCACTGGAGTCCAATTTAGCCTGGGTAGTAGTGTGAGGCCTATTATTAGGTCCATTTTCAGGGAGAAAACTATTGTTAGGGAAGGAAGAGTCCTGTCCCTTTGTCAGAGCCCTGGCAATGAAGTCCTTGGTGGTAGGGAGCGCTTTTTCAGGCCCTCCAACAGTCCTCCCCTTCTGCCCTCCTCTCCCCTCTGCAATCCCCTGCTGATCTGGACACCCGTAAAGGTCCCCAAACCTTCCTGACAGCTCTGTCCGCCTCCCCCCTCCCCTGGGTCAGGCAGGAGGAGCTTCTGGGTGGGGTTCCTGAGGAGGTCTTGCTCAGAGCTCTCAGCTGCTGCGACCCTTACTCTCTCTGCCGTCAGTGTGTGCAGGGCTCTGCCCCTGACCTCTTCTCATCCTCCACGCTCTTCATGGGAATTGTGTCTGTTCCTGTGGCTTCTGCCACCCCCACATGCTGGAGCCTCTGCCGCTGAGCCCCGGGGTCCCGCCGACACAGGTGCTCTTCACGAATGCTCTTCTGTCCTCCCAGGTGCCGTTCTGGCCTGCTCGGTCTAGCCCACCAAACCTGTACCACAGGGTTCTAGTCTACTGAAATAAATGCTCACCTGTTTAATTTGCAGGATTTTTCATTTTATTTTACTATCCAGTAACTGTTGGAATCTCTGAAGTCTAGCTGTCAGCACCTCTTTTCTTCTTCCTACCCCTGCATCCTCCCGGAGATTATTCGTTACTATAGTTTCTCTTTCACAGAGATAATTTTCAAATATACATATCTGGTTCCAGCTGTCTTACCTGTCTCATTTGGTATATGAACTTAGATGTTTCTCTGTCTCCTTAAACATCTATTGTGGCTTCGGTTCCTGAATCTCTCAAATGCAGAAGTGAATACAGAGATAATTTAGTAAGTTATGGTGTATCAGTGCAATGCAGTTTTTTAACAAGACTTAATTCATTTATTATTTGAGAGAGAGAGCGCGCACATGAGAGCTGGCAGAAGTGGGGGTGGGCAGGGAGAGGGAGAATCTCAAGCAGACTCCATGCCCAACAAGGGGCTCGATCCCACGACCCTGAGATCATGACCTGAGCCGAAATCAAGAGTCGACCACTTAACCGACTGCACCCCCCAGGCGCCCCTCAATGCAATGCAGTTTTAAGCAGCTATTGAAAGTGCTTACAAACAACCATGGGTACATCGTGCCTCTCAATGCACTTCTAAATTTCCCCAAGGAGAATTCCTTTCTTTCCTAATCAGTGATGTCGTAGAGAAGAAGGTGGAAGAGAGGCAGCCATTCACTGCCACCTTCGCCAGCAACACCTGGCAGATCCCTGGAGAGTCCCCCAGAACCCTCCAGATTAGCTGTCTTCTCCCTTCCAAGTGCCCAGTTGTGAAGATAAATGAGATGATGACCGGCCTTGAAGCAGAAGCCTCTAGTTTTTCTCTGTTTTCCTCTTCTGAAAGTACTTTTTAGACTCGGAGCTGCCTGGGAAAAGATCTTATTTTATTCATTTCCATAACCCCAAAGCACTTAGCACAGGGTGTGAAATCCAGCCTGGCATCACGGAATACTATGCAGGTGGGAAAAAGAGGAGTTCTTTTTGTTCTGTCATAGAACGAACCCCAAGGTAACTTAAGACGGGAAAGGCCAATTGCAAAGCGGTGTGTATAGAATGGTACCATTTGCATAAAGCAGGGGGAAGGGAAGTTTTAATCTCTGGGAGTGTGTGTAAGAAACCTCTGGACAGGGAACTGTGTGCTGGGGGCAGAGAGGTCAGAGGGAAGCTTTTCACTGCAAACCCTTTTGTACTTTTTCAATTTTAAACCCCGTTGAATGTTTTAGTGATAAGAAAAAATGAAATTTAAATTTAAAAAACATGTGTTGAATTTCCTTAAAATATGCAGAATAGGTAAATCTGTAGAAACAGAAAGCAGATCAGTGGTAGTCAGGGGCTGAGAGTAAGAGGGAATGGGGAGTGATTGCTTGATGGGGTCTGGGCTTCCTTTTGGGGTGATAGAAATGTCCTGAAACTGGATGGTGGTGATGGTTGCACAACATTGTGAATGTACAAAATGCCACTGAGTTGGACACTTAGTTTTTTATTGAGGTGTAATTGACATAATGCACACTTGACAATGGTTAAAGTGGCGAATTTTATGTGATTTTTGCCATAAGTATATACATATATAATTTTACATATTATATGTAATTATATTTTTGAATGAGCAAATGAATGAATGAATAAAATGCCTATTATATTTACAGACTTACATTAGATGGCCTTTTTGTGTAATGAGATGTCCCTGCTTTGTAGTTTTTTTTTTTGAGTAACCTCTACACCCAACGTAGGGCACAAACTCGTGACCCCAACATCAAGGGTCTTAAGCTCTACCAACTGAGCCAGCCAGGCACCCCTGCTTTGTAGAGGTGTTTAAATTTCCCAGATTGCCTCACAGATATCCTTCTTAGAGTTGATTCATTGCTTTGTGGTTTTAAAGAGACTAAACTGCTTTTCCCAGAACTGACCTGGTAAGCTCATTCTCAGCCAGAATGCGATCTTAAAGAAGGTAAGTTTCTTATCTGAGATTGACTGAAGTTGGGCAGGATGTGCTTAGAGTTCCATTCCTGCTCAAATGTTTTCTGGAGGGTTTCTGAGGAACCCCTTTGCCAGCTGTGACCCTCGTCGCTATGTGGCGATGGATGTCAGTCCTGAAATGACAGATGATTGAAATCCTAATTTGAGAGACCCCAGTTTTGTGCTGGAACTCTCCAGCAAGAGTGTCTCCATTCTCTCTCCTGGTTATTAGTATAGTAGCCATGCCTCCTGGTCCGAGGGGTCGTGTTCCAAGCCCCCCAGCGGATGCCTGGAACCACACGGAGCACCCACCCCATGCAGACGGTGATTTCCTGCACATGCGTACCTACGCTTATGCACACCTATGTGTCAGACACAGCAGGAGATGAAAACAATAACTCACCTAAAATAGAACAATTATAACAATACATTGTAACAAAAGTTATGTCAATGTGGCCTCTCTGTCAAAATACCTTACTGTGATATTTCTTCTTCTTCCCCTGAGGATGTGAGATGATAAAGCGCCTACGGGAGGAGAGGACAGGAGGTGGGCGATGCAGGCATGTGTCCGTGACGCAGCGTCAGGCTGCTGGGGACCTGGGACTGTGTCAGGAGGACGGTCGTCTGCTTCTAGACCTCGGGCTGACTGCAGGTAATCGAAACCCCAGAAAGTGAACAGTGGGCAGATGGGGGGAAGCTACTGTATCTTAACTTCTCCCCGTCTTTGCTTAATGCAGCTCCGGATGACCGTCTTTCTCCCTCTGGGGACTCCTCAGCAGCACGCACCTCCCCACGTTGCCCAGACTGCCCTCGCCGGTCATCAGCCGCCTCAGAGAGGGGTGACGGGCACTCGAGCCATTGCAAGTTACAGCTGAGGCTGTCTAAAGGAATTTTGAGGTTTGACTCTTTCCCCTTTTTCTCCTCTACTTTCTCCCCCCTTTTTTGTATTTATAATGTGGACCCACGTAAGCACATATTTCTGGGTGACCCATCTCAAGGTTGACTTGATTCAGTTCCTCTTTTTGCACATTTTCGTGACTGTTCCCCTTTATCCGCCGCCCATAGCCCTGGCCTGCACCTCCACATTACCACCCAGGTGCTCTGAGTTTTAGTACAACGACCGTCTTTAGTTAAATCTCATCCCCTTCCTTCGCCCTTCACTTCCGCTCTCCTCCCAATGTGCTGTGCCTTCCAAAGTGACCACTAGCTTATCTGCAGGGCCATCAACCCCAAAAGTGGGCGAGAGGACCCCCCTCCTTCAGGATGCCATGCCTCTGTGGCTGGACAGTACTAGCTCAGGGCGAGGCTTTGTCTCCTCCTTGCCACCACCTTCGTGAGAGGGTGCCCATACTGCCCATTTTATAGATGACAAACTTGAGGCCTAAGGAGGTGAGATCACACGCCTGAGCCTAATAAGGGGGTGGGGGCAAGCCCAGGTAAGGGTCCAGACAGCCTGCTCATCTAACTACCGTGCCTGTTGCTTAACCCTAAGAAGTGATTTTTATGGTTACAGAGGAGAACACATCAGAGGGGGTTGCTGTTCACCCAAGAGCTGACACAGGAGCAGCTGCTGCTTTCTTATAAGTCAAGTTGATTCCGGGTGAGAGTATCCTTTGTTTCAGCATTTCCCAAAACGTCTCCTCTGGAGAATTTAAGGTTTCGTTGTTAGTAAATTCATTTAATTTAGAAAAGATAGCATATTGCATTCACTTCTTGGAGTTTCCTGTCTATACGGACACAGTACAGGTTCTAGAAAGAGAGAGAGAAAGAGAGAGAGAGACCAGTAAAGAAATCCATTTCAGTTTCGTTCAAACCTATGCAGGATGGAAACTCTTCCTGTTGATATCCCACGGAAACACTGCTTTCTGTAAATTCTCTGGAGTGAAGATCAACATGGGGCTGTTTCGGAAACTTTGTTGTCATTTCTCTAATTTGTTTTAATGAAAACAAAGCCTTTCCTGGCTTTATTAAAAGGAAGACACTTCTGAATTTCTAGCCTGTTTTGCCATAACCCGCTCTGACCCATTCTACCCTGGAGTGGTTGTGGGAGAGGGGGGTCGTGTTTCTGTGGCACTCATAGGCCTGGGGGCCCCCACTAGAACAGCCTGAACGTGAGTCAGCCTCTGGGCTTCAGGGTTCCTTCGGCTGGCTTGCATCAGAAGGGCCCCGAGGTGAAATTTCAGCTGTGATGATATGGTTGGTGTCCAGTGTCTCCCTCTGTCAACGCTGACCTCAGATTTGGTAGATAGAAGCTTCCAGACTTATTTCCATGTAATGACCCAGCTGGGTCTAAAGGTAGAGTATGATGTCACCAGCTGTCTGTAGTCATTCCCTAATTAATACCTGGCCATGACTACCTGGCTCTTTTGTTCTAAATTGGGACTATATCTCATTGTCATCCCTCAACTGTGGGGAGCCAAGCCAGGGGATGGGGCTGCCAGAATTTAGGATCATCCAAGGCCTTCAGCACAGAAGAAGAAATGAGAGGCAATATATGGGCCCTGCATTCAGGATGTTGGGAGAGGAAGGGCCAAGCGTGCAGAGGCAGCAGGCCCAAGGGAGTCTTGGGGCCCAGGAGGCCGGGAGGGCTTGGGAAAGCAGCGCACTGGTCTGACTAGCTCTTGGGAGCATAAAGTAAGTCTGGCTGGGAGCCTTTATCTTCACAGCCCCAGGCGGCCAGGTTGGCCCCGTCTTGCTGATGGAACATTCTAGTTCATTCTTTCCCAAATTTGTCTTTCATAAGAATCACCCCAGGTACTTATTAAATATGCAGATTCCCATACCCCACCCCCAGAAAGTACTGATTTGATCTGTTTAATGAATGCTCTGAGAGATCTGTGTGATGGGAAAATAGTCTTCTGGTTGTTCAAGGGATCTTACTCAGGAGTAATGGGCACGGTCCATGCCTCCAAGTGATTTTGTTTGCTGTCAGTTCATCTTTTGGCCCGAGGTGGAACCCCACAAGGGTCTCACGTTCTCTCAGAAGAGAAGACAAGGGCCTCGTCCTCCTCATTTTCATCTTCGGGGGTCTTAGACACCCAGCCCCTCTGGCCAGGGCCAGCACACAGCCTGATGTCAGGCCCCATCTGGAAAAGTTTCTAGGTTTTCTCCCTCTGTGGGGGTCAGTCTTGCCCCTCTTGCTTTAGTAAGAAGTAATTTTGGAAGATGTGGTTTGATGAGCTCTTGGTGCCTGTTTGGTGTCTTTTATATTAAACTTCTTGTCTGCGCTAGTTAGCCAAGAGTATTTATAGAGCACATATAATGAGTAGAACAAGGAATAAAAACTGAATTAAACATGTCCCTACCCTCTGGGCATTGAAAAAGTTGTTTGGATTTGGGATAGTGGAAAAGTTCTGGAGATGGATAGTGGTGACGGTTGCATGACACTGTGAATGTGCTTAATTTCACTGAAACTGTACACTTAAAAATGATTAAAATGGTAAATTTTATGTGACATATATTTTGCCACAATTAGAAAAAAAAAACAAAAACAAAAACAAAAAAACCAACTTGCCCAGGAGATGATATACCCAAGAAACAACCGGAGAGGATTTTGGAAAGTGATAAACCAGCAAATGTAAAGAAGCAGGTGAATTGAAAGGGGATACTTGAGTAAAGAAAACCACTCAGGCAGCTTTTGTGTTGGTTTTGAAGGAGGTTAGGGATCCCAAGACTGGGGAGTGTTGCAAGTGAAAGTTTACACAGAACAGAAAGCGAATTTCTAAAGGGGAGGCTCTGGCGCAGAGGCAGCCCTCATACTACTCACCAGCCTGGGTCTGGAAGTGTTTGCTGGGGAATGAAAAGAAATGATGGGGACATCTTCTTGGCTGGGTGGCCTCTTGCCTCGAAAGAGTAGAGAAGTATTATCTAGATTCCAAAGGATTTTCTGCTATCTGGTATTATAACGCTGGCATTAGGGGAAGGAAACTCTGGAGACCCACCCCCAGGGGCGGGCTGTTGGAGAAATGGTTAGAAATGGCCAGAAGAGGTGTACTTCTTTTTGGACCCACTGCCAGCTCACCCATGTCTGTGCTGAGCAGCATGGGAAAGAGCTGGAGGTGGGTCTTGGGGCAGAAACCAGCTCTTGCAGGGAGTCCAGCACAGGCGAGGGCTTTGTGGAACTCACATAGCCAAAACCCACCAAGCAGTGACAGGAAGCAGGAGGCTTTCAGGAAAGGTGTAACTTACCACAAGGACCCCAGATTTGCAGGGAGGCCTCACTTAGAACAACTGGTGGGTGAGCTGAGCTTTATTGGAGGTGGGGATGCTAGGAACCAGAGCCACCGTGGCCTCCCAGATGGGGCTGGGGAAGGGATGGGGAGTGGGGCTGTGTGTCTGATGCGCTCCCCAGGCCAGCTGGGCCATCTGGGCGAGTCTGGCTCGTAGTAGGTGTTCGCTGACTATTGGCTACGCTGAAATGAATTGAGAACCCACTCGTGTCTATTTTGTAGGATTTGCTTTTTTGTTTGTTTGATTTTGTTTTCTAGTAAAGAGTTGTTTCTTTTTTTAAAAATTTAAGATATTTGATTCAGCTAAATCAAGCTGAAGAGGGTTGAGCCACATCTAGAAGAGGTGGCCCCCTGGGTGCCAAGGGCCACTCATTCATCATCCAGGCTCCCCTCCCTCCCCTGGTGATTCAGCCTATGCCTTCCCAGCCCCACCTCTGCTCCATCAGCGTCGGTGTGCTCCGCCTGGAGTCCTGCCTTGGGGACGGCCCTGAGTCCCCCTTCCACACTCCATTCCTGCCATCTCTGACTACCCACTGAACATCTCCTCTTGCTTGTCCCTCCGTATCCTGCATCTCAGGAGGTCCCAAATCGCACCGACCATCTCTCCTCTCTGCTCTGTGGCTGCCCCCTCTCCCTCTGGGCTTCCTTGTACCCCAGAGAGGCATCACCCTCTACACGATGTCTCCAGCTAGGACCCTTCTTAACTCATCCTTGGTCCTGTGGAGTCCGCCTCAGACATGGCTCTGGAGTCTCGCCTCACCTGTCTGAGCCTGCCCCACCCAAGCTGTTCTAGTGTGCAGACAGGCACCTCTCTGTTCCGGGCTGCCACCAGTCAGAGGCAACTGCCATGTGAGCCCAGCTCCCTTCAGAGAGAGTGAGCAGGCTTTAGGATTAATTGCTTCTGCCCTGTACTCAGATGGGGCCCCGCACCTCCTTGGCCCCACAATTTCCTTGGGTTTCTTAGTTCCCCTCCAGAGCCCCAAGTCTCAAGAAAGCCCAGCCAATGAGCTTGGATATGTTCTTTTTTGTCCCTCCCGCACCTGGACTCCTGGGGCTCCGTGCCTCGCATGTAGCGCTCTTTGAGCGTCATGAGGCTTAGAGCAGTGGTTCAAAACCCTGGTTGCGCACGGGGATTGCTTGGGGAGTTTACGAGATTACGGAGGCCTGGGCACCAGCCGGGCCAATTAAATCATCCTCTCTGGAGGTGGGGTGCTGGCGTTGGCATTTCGTCAATGCTCTCTGGGTGATTTCACTCTCTAGCCCAGGTTGACAATGACAGGTTTACAGCACGTCTTTCCACTCTTTCTGTCTTGGGTGGGGGAGGGTGTCTCAGAATTGTGCATTCTCCAGCTCCCCAGACTGGGTCTTTCAAGTTCTTCCCCAGGAATAGCTTAACTTGGAATGATTCTATCATATCTTTCACTTTTATCTAGCAGTTTATCCCTCTACTTTGTGTCCAGCTCTGGAAAACAAATAATCGTGTGTTCATGGTGGGCATCTGTTATTGTTGGCCAGTCCCCCACATCTGTTTACTTTGTCCCAACCCTTGATTTTCCTCTGGCTGTCTCCTCCAGTCCTGACCCCAGTCCACGGTCCTCTGTGAAAAGCTGCCTCCACACCTCACTCAGGGCTGCATCTGACCCTGACTAAGCCCACCGGGGCATGTCATCCCCCTGGCCACAGGGACGGGCTCAGGGACAGGCCCGAGGCCCCAGGCAGGCCGGTCAGACACGGTGCAGCTCAATTCTAGGAGTGCAGTTTGAATCATTGGGAAATTTACTCATTTCTTGCTACATATGACTGCGGGACCAGCCCTGGGAAGAGAGCCGACCTAGGAACAGAACGCAGCAAGGAAGACCAAGAGAGGGACCCGGCCCTCAAAGATCACTGTCTTACAGGGAGACTCACCCGCCAAATCATCCCAAAGGCACAGTAAAGGTGATGGGGTGCTAGCCAGGGCAGCGCAGCAGCAGAACCCAGACAGCCCTGGGGTGCCTGCGGTTGGCTGGGCTGCCCGTCTGCTCATTTCCAGTTTTGCCCCTCGTAGCTGAACTCTGCTGGGAAACAGCCAGGGAGGTCCGTCCTCTCCTCAAGTTTCTTGGACTGTTGGATGACTGACCCCTCCGCCCAGAAGCTGTAGCTTTCCAGTGCCACAAGAACTCCGTAGTCCCCCTCTTATTTCAGGCTCCCGCCCCTTTCTGGAGGCTAACCAAGGTACCTCCTCTCCCTTCCCAGCCTTGGCTGAAACCTGTCCTAACAAAATCCTGCCCACAGTTTCTGCCTCTCTAGGCCATTCTCCCTGCTGCTGCCAGAGGATCTAAGATGCTAATCTGATCATGCTTCAAAACTTGTACTTACTCCCTGTGGCCCTGAGAGTCATGTGTCCCCAAGATCGTTCGGTGCGGTCCCGCCTTACCTCTCCTGCCTGGCCACTGCATACACTATTGAGCCAACCATGTGGACATGGCTATTGTTCTGGGTGTGAGTCACGCCCTGGTGCTGGTCTGTTTGCAGGAATTGGCTTTCTCCCCCAAACATCCTTTACGATCCAGCTGGGATGTTCCACTTTTGGAGCCTAAGCCAGGCAAGGTCAGTATCTCATGGAACTTTGTACCTCAGTTACACTTTGCATGTTAGGTTGTTTGGAATGGGTGCTCAGTGAAGGTAAAATGAATGAATGAATGCTTTCAGAATCGCCAGCAGCAGCTAGGACAGACGGACTTAGGAGAGCCCTGGATGGGAGAGTAGAGGGTCATAGGAAACTGTGGAAACTGCTGGAAACTGGTGATAGCTCACCTTCCTAGGGCAGGTCCTCGGCTAGATTGGGAACAGAAGGGCCTGGCGCTGGTGGTCCCATATCACCCTGGTGTCATCTTAAGGAGCTGGCCCCTCGTCTTCTTGAACCCTCGGGTGCCTTGCAGAGGAATCCTGACACTATGGAGAGTTTGGGACATAGGTTTGCAAAGCATTCCCAGGTGGGAAGTGTGTGAGCTGTTTCAGACATTCTCAGAATCCTCGGCCGACTCTACTAAATTGTAGTATGTGGACTACATAAATAGCATAGCAACACTATTCATTCAGTTACAATAAACCATGAAAATATCACGCTGGTCCCACCATGAAAGCCAGTAATGATAATGGCACCTATAACGTATTAAGAAGGTACTGCTCCAGGGACTGAGCTGAGCACTTTCCGTGTATTATCTCATTTAAGCTTTTGGAAGACTTGATTGGGAGGACCACGGGGTGGTCCAGTGACCAAGCTAACAGTCCAGTGAGGTCTCCTCGCCTTGCAGGTGAGTGCACAGAGGCCGGAAAGCTTGCCCACAGTCCCGAGATGGTCCGCGGCACAGCCGGCGCGAGGCCCAGCTCTGTCTGACTCTGGTGTTGGTGCTTCCCCCCATACTCCGTCTGCTGTTCCTGAACCAGACTTTTCATGTTCTTTACGTCCAGGCCTTGGCCACACGCACTGATAGTTTTTGCCTAACCAGAGTCCCGACACAATGAGAATGGTAACCTGGATTACTGTCCGAACTGAACTTCATAGCAAAACACACACCCGGTTCCTCACCAAGTCCTGTGGAATCAACCCCCAAATACGTGCCTGATCGGTAATCCACCTTCCTTCAGCTCTGCCTTATTTTTTGCCTGAGCTTCTGCTGAGCCTCTTAACCGGTCTCCATGTCTTTACTCCTGCCCCCTTCTTACCTCTCCTCCCAGCAACCAGGCTGATCTTTGAAAAGGGTAAACGAGATCCTAGCATTCCCCGCCTGCCAGTGCACTTGGACAAATCCAGAGCCTGAGCCAGGACTCGGGCCCCCGTATCCTTCTCCCACCTTGTCTTGTGACTCTTGAAACTCACCATGTTCGAACCACCCTGACCTTCCAGTTCCTCCCAACTTCCCGCTTCTTGCCCAGCTCAGAGCCTCTGATGTCCCCTCCGCCTGGGACCTCGGGCTCCATGCCATCCCTGCCAGTGCCTCTTCAGAGGCCGTTCCTGCCCACCCTTCTCAACCTAAATTAGAACTCTTCTATTCACACAGATCACAGTTTATATATTGTGTGATTATATGACTCATATTTTCCACCCAAATTTATAATTCTGTGATGGAAGGATTGTGTCTCTCTTGCTGAGCACTCTATCCCTCTATGCCTAGCACACATCAGACACACAGTAGGTGATCGATATTTGCCAAAAGAATAAGTATTTTTCTATGTTACTATATGGTCTTCACAGATATCATCTAGTAGCTGATAACCCCTGATAGTTCTCCATTTAATTAAGGGCTTTCCTGAGACATTTGTTTCCTATGTCGAGAAATGACCTTGTAGGGTCAGAAGGAAAAAATATTCGAAGTCCCTGGATCTGCAGTATCAGAAATCTGAACACACTAATAATAACATCATCCATGTACATGGTAAGCCTAATTGTGCTGTTGAGAGAAAAAATATATAGAGATTACAGGTTTCAAAATCAATGGAGTGCGTTGTGGGCAGCACTGCTTTTAAAAATAGAACAGAAGGGACAACGTTGAATGCTTTGCGGTTGAGAGGATAAGAATTGTTCTGTATAACTTTGATATATATGAAATATATATAAAACTTTTGTTTCCATTTTATATAGATAGGTATCTGTGGAGAACGTTGAAGCCGGGCCTGGGTTGTAGGGTCAGATGTACTTCTCACTGCGAGTTGCATGGAAAACCACGGATACTGGCGGCTGGCTTTGGGAGTCTTGCATACCACGTCAAGCCCCCGCTATCACCAGATGGGGTACTTGCTCAGAGCTCTGCACGCTCACCTTCCCGCTGTGGCCAATGACGAGACGGCATGCAGGATTTGGTATACAGGAGACTCCCAGGGCTACTTTCTTTTTCTATAAACTTTTTATTTCATACCAATTTTCGATTTACAGAGAAGTGGTAAAGATAATGCCTAGAGCTCTTGCACACCCCTCACTGAGCACCCCCACTGTCAGCGTCTTACGTTACCACGGGGACGTGTAGCACAAGGAGCCAGCATAGCCCGTTGCTAGTCACTGAACTCCAGACTTTCTTCGGATCTCACCGGGTTTCCTTCTTTCTCTTCCAGGACCGAGTTCAGGATCTCAGATGCATTCAGTCATCACGTCTGCTGGTTCTCCTCTGGTCTGTGAGAGTTTCTTGGTCTTTCCTTCTTTTTCATGACCTCGACGGAGGAGTACTGATCAGGTATTTTGTAGGATGTTCCTGAATGTGGATTTGTCTGGTGTGTTTCTCAAGATTTGACTGAGGTTATGGGTTTAGGGGAAAAAAGACACCATGCAGGCGAAGTACACGTCTCGTCCCACCCTATCAGAGGAGGCGGGACACCAACGTGGCTCATCACTGATGATGTTAACCTTGATCACTTGGTCAAAGAATGGTCTGCTGGGTTCCTCCACTGTGAAGTTACCATTTTTCCCTGTCCGTACACTGTGCTTTCAAGGCAAATCACGAAGACACAAAGACCTACTCTGAAGGGAGTGGGGGAGTGGAGCGTCTCACACTCTACCTCCTGGAGGGGGAGTAGCTACACCTCTCTTTTGGAAGTCTTCTGTAGGGAAGATTTGCCTCTTCTCCACTTACTTAGTTGACTTTTTAAAAAATTTTATTTATTTATTTGAGAAAGAGAGAGAGAGCACAGAGGGAGAGGGAGAAGCAGACTCCCCACTGAGCAGGGAGCCTAATGGGGACTCGGTCCCAGGACCCTGGGATCATGACCTGAGCTGAAGGCAGACGCTTACCCGACTGAGCCACCCAGGCGCCCCCTTAATAATTTAAGTATGGACTGATGTATCTTTGTTTCTTATTTCGCATCACAATCCTAATCAGTGTCATTTCTCTTCATGCTCCAAGTATCCGCTTTGGCCACTGGGAGCTCTTTCAGTGGCTCTTTGTGTCGCCGCCCTTCCTTACTTTCTGGTACAGCAGTCTGCTCTAGCTCGTCTTGTACCTACCCTGCCCTGGACTGAACTCGGCCATTTCTCCAGGAGCTGGGTCTTGAGAGGCGGGAAGTCAGAGTGGCGGAGTGCCGCTGTCTCAGGCACAGAGCGCACAGTGCTTCTCTGCCGAGGCAGCTCCGGGGAGTTCGCAGGCCGTACAGAGGAGGGGGCGCGTGTGAAGCTGCTCCCTGTTTCCTTGGTTCCTCAGCTCCCTGCACCTGCAGCTCTCTGGTGGGCCCCCACGGTCGTCTGATCTGCCCTGGTCAGAGTGCAAAACATTCCTCAGGCTGACTGTCCATTCCCGGAGATCCGATTCTGGAAGCCTCTGCTGCCCACACAGAATAGCAGGAATTCTGAGTTTGTGCCGGTCAAGTTCTGGCTTCCCAGACTCATGGGGGTGTCTCTACCCCGCCCACTCCCAACTCTGGGTCTATCCAAACATCCCCTTTGACCTTCCTGAGGCTGATGTTTCAAAGTTGTCTTTCACTCCACCTGCCCTTGCTCGTGCAGGTTCAGTAGGCATCCTTGCTTCCTGGAGAAGAATGTAACCCCACCCCCTCTGTCAGGTTTCTCCTCTAGACCCTCCTCTCCCCTCCAAGGCTCAGGCCTCTGCCTAGGACTGGACCCTGTGCTCTCCCGCTGTCTGCAGGACCTCCCTCTCCCCACCCCCATCTTTAGTCTGGTGCCCCCCACTGGCACCTCTTGCTCAGCCTAAAAGGATACTCAAGTCTCAAAAGGATATTCAAGTCTCCTGGCCCTGCCTCAGCCTCCAGTCAGCACAGAACCTCTCTCCCCTTCACCACAGTTAGCAGTTGAACAAAGAGACTTGGCCCATCCTTTTTCTTGACAACTGGGCCACACAGAGCCTGTCGCTGGGAGATTTTTCACAGAAAAGGGGTGACAATTGGTTTTGATGGAACAGGAGGCACTGACAGGGACCTTGAGTGGCCCCACTCTCAGGCAGATCCCATGTTGACTAAGTGCTGCTGGTAGGGGCCACCCCAGGCTCTGGCTTGTCTGGGAAGGCTCCCGAGAGGCAGCACCCAATCCAGGCCTGGAGTTGGGGTTGAAGGAGAGGTGGGAAGCCACTCCCCACAGGTCTTCCAAAGTTGCTGCAAACGAGGGGTTTCTGTTTCCAAATCTTGTCTGGTCAATGCTTTTCCTTTTTACCCTCACCTTGTAGGGAGGGCCTTTGTCCAGAGGAACAGCCACTTTGTTCTTGGAATGTCGAGCCTTCTGTGGGCTCACACCTGCAGCATCGCCCTGCTTCCCACTGACTGGGAAGCAGCCCAGGTGATTCACCAGCTCCACCTGTTTTGCCTCACTGCATCCTCCCAAGGTAAGTGGGTGTGCCCTTCCCATCAGTGGAACAAAAAGAAATTCTTGTTCGGCATTTGGGAGACTGCTTGGCCCCACCGCACAGTGAATCTGATACCCCACTCCAGCCAAGCTGGCCTCTGCCAGCCACTGCCTCTGCCACTATTCCCTGTGCTGACTTCTGCCTTCGACACTGCTGAGGACAGCCCTCACCCCCACCCCTGGTCTTTGGAATGCAGCTGGTGATAGATCCGTCTCCTCCGGGACCAGATACCTGTCCTGGCTCTGAACAGACTCCCTTGTGCTTACAGACCCTGGCCAGTTGTGTGTGTCTGTGGCTTGGCTGATGCTAATTCATTCATTCAACAGGTGTTTATGGAGGACGTTCAGGCACAACTTTAGGCACTGGAGATACAATGATGAACAAAAAGATACGGCTTCACAGAGTCTGCAAATGTGCCTGGGAGATAGATATTAAACTAGTAATTTCACAAATATCTATTGCAAATAATAAGTGCAGAATGGGAGTATAGGAGTTCACAGTTTGTCTAGGGCATTAAGTAAAGTTTCCACAAGGAAGTGACAGTTTAACTGAGATCTGAAGAGTGAGTAGGAATTGACTAGGGGTGACACAGACAGGAGAGGAGAAAATCTTCCCAGAGGGAGAGAATAGCATGTGCAAAGTTCCTGGGGCTGAAAGAGGGATGGTCGGTTGGCTAAGGGCAGGCAGAGGAGAAGAAGAGAGAAAAGGCTGGAGAGGACAGTGGAGACACCATGGGGCAGAGTCTTGAGGCATGTTTAGTATCTTGGTCTGTATCCTAAGGACAGTGGGAAGGAAGCCACTGTGACATCAGATTTGTAATTGAGAAAATTACCACAGTGTGAAGTACAGGGGGTGGGTGCCTCCCCCCTCCTCCCCTGAGGAGGCCTTGGTGGTTAGCAGGTAAACTTGTGGTCCCAAAAGAGATGAGGGTAGGTTTGAGATGGTGGCCCTACTTCATATGCTTGTTTCTTTACTTTTTTTTTTTTTTTTTTTTTTTTTAACTCTCCTGAAATGGCAGGTCTATGTGGGCAGTGTGTTCTCAGCAGAAGATCATCTGGTGAGGCCCTCAGGGGCGGAAGGTTAGCTTAGTCCCAGTGCCAGCCTCTGGTAGGGAATCAGAACATGCTGTGTGGACAGGGGATTCAGGGACTGCGCTTCTTTAAGTTCTTCTTCTTGCTATCTCAATTTCCCTTGCTCTAAGAATAAAACCAAGCTTAATTAAGCCTCCTTAAAAGCTATTACGCTCTAATTGGGAGCCCAGTCCCATCATTACCCCGGGAAGAGCCCAGAACACCTGCTGCAGGTGCAGTATTCTTCCTGCCACGTTGGCTTCCCGAAATTTCATGGCGGCGGGTACCCTGAGCCATCGAGCCTAGCAATGGACAGAGAAATGAAGGTGGGCTTCACGGAGGGGCATGACCGTGCCCATCTCAGGTTCTGGGAACCTGAGCTCGGGTCTGAAAATGTGACCTTGGGCCACTCACTTCCCCCGCCGGGTCCTCAGTTCCCTCATATGCAATCGTAGGATGGCCCCAAAGTCCCTTCAGCTGCGAGTGCGACTCTCGATCCAGCAGGCGGGATGCCCTCCCGGAGGCCCTGCGCCAAGCCCCCACGGGCCGGCCGGGGGCGGGGCGCCCCCACGCCGCCCGCCGCGGGAAGGGGGCCTCCGGGAAGGCTGGCGGAGAGCGCGCGGCCGCGCCCCCCGCCCCTGGCCGGGCGCCGCGGCCGGGGGCCCCGAGGTTACGTAAGGAGCCGGCGCGGGGAGCGGGGCGGGGCGGGGCGGGGCCCGAGCGCGGCCGCCCAGCCCCCGCCGGCCCAGCCCCCGCCCGCCCGCGCCTGGCGGCGGCGGCGGCAACAGCGGCAGCCGCGCAGCCCCGCGGAATGGAGCGGCGCCGGGGCTGAGCCGGGCGCGCACGGGCCGCCGCATGTGCAGCGCGGGGAGCGGCTGCGGAGCGCGCGGGGAACGAGCGCCAGAGGGCCCGTCGGAGCGGCCGGCGGAGCAGCGCCGGAGATGGGGTGAGTGAGCCGGCTCGCGCCGGAGCGGCCGCGACGCGTCCCCGGCTCGGAGCCCCCCGGGGGCCGGCGCCCTCTGCCCGCGCGCCCCCTCCCTGCGCCGGGGGCCGGGGGCGAGCGCGCGGCCGGCGCCTGCCAGCCCGAGGGGCTGCCGACCCCGCGCCCTGCGCCCTCCGCTTGGGCGCGCAGGTCCCCGGCAGGGGCAGCCTGGCCTTGGCGCGGACTTTCGGCCCCGCGCCCGTGGCCCTCCGCCTCCGAGCCGGCCCCGGCGCGCGGCAGCGGCGGGGACGGCGGTCCAGGGCGCGATCAACTCCCGGGCCTGGGTTTGCGAGTGTGAGAAGCAGTTTGTCGTCCTCCACGACTGGGTTTATGACCAGCAAAATGGAAATAGAAGTTTCGTGCAAAGGGAACAGCCGAAATAATCATGACCCCCCCTCCCCAACTCCCCTCCCGGAGCGTAGGAATAGTGGACTTTGACTCCGCTTTGAGACGGACCAGGGTGATGGAAGTATGGAAGGAGCCGGGGTGAGGCTCCAGTCTTCGACATACGGAGTAAGATGCTCAGGGGAGAAGTTGAAATACTCTGTCCAAGTGACTAATGCTTGGGAGTATATAAAGTAATTTAAAAAACAGGATTAATTTCTCCTTGGCGTCTCTGAACAGTAGGCGCCGTGAGTCAGGGAGCCACTGTGCTAACACGATTAACTCCTTACATCTGCTCAGCCGATGGGAGCACGTGGTGAGGTGCTTCCTCCTTATTCCGGGAACAGTTATTATGCCCATTTTACAGATGAGAAAACTGATGCCTTAAGTGGTTCGGTGACTCTCCCCAGGTTGGGCAGCCAATGAGTGTTTGTAGGACATTTCGTGCATCCGCTGAGGGGAAGCCACAGCCTGACAGCGGCCACAGGGGTGGGTGGGGGGGGTCAGTGAACCTGAGTTCCTGGATCTCTGTGTCCCCTGCTGCTGTGCTTAGCGCCGTTCAGACAGTTCTTCTCATGACCCTAAGACTTCTGCTGGGTGCTGGGTGGGTTTAGAGATCGTGCTTTTCTGTATGGAGTTGGGGAGGAGTGGAAAGGGCTGAGATTGTCCTGGTAGCCTGATCTAGCTCCCACCGGTCAGTGGCTCTATGGCACCTCACTCCAGGTAAGTTTCTGGAGTCATCTTACCCTGTGAACGTTATCTGTGGGGTCTGCAAGGTGTCAGGAGGAACCACAGGCAGGCTGAGAGGAATTTGAATGAAGGGAAGTGTGAGGGCTCCAGACCTCCGTGAACAGGACAGAGGGGAGAGAAAGGGGCCAAGAGATTTGCTTAAGACTTTGGTGCCAATCCGGGAGATTTCACACATAGAGAAACTGTGGGTGATTATACCAGAGGCACACTGGTGGGGAAGCAGGTTTTCTGTCACATTTCCAGTGACCTCTTGGTAGACTATGAAAGGATTGCTCTTTGTGCAGTGGGAACCTTTGAGGTTCTCAGATTTCATACTTAAAAAAAAAAAATGTACGGGGGGGGGAGGAGTTGGCAAATGTAGGTCTCAAGATGGAAGATAAAAGGGATCTGGTAATTTTAACTCTCTGCCACCCCCCCCCCACCACTGACAGCACAAAACCAACTCAACACACTTGCGTGATCAAAACCAGATACTGTAACTCTGTCGTTGAGATCAAACAGTTCTGTGGAAATGAAAATGTTTACTCAAAAGCTTAAAGAAAATGTCAGAAGGTAATTTTTGTTTGTGGAGCATCAGGGAGGAGTAGCTTGGGGATCTTGCTTGAATGGAACGTGGCGCCATTCGGTACACGTCTGTTACTCACTTCTTGTAGGTGAGGGCTGCTTCGTAACTCCTGCCTACTTCTACCAGTTTCGATATATCCCCTTCTGTAATTTATGTGAACATACATCCCATGGCTGTAAATTGAGATGGAGCTAAGGCTGGATGAGCAGTTCAGACAGAGGAGGGTGGAGGGAGCCATTTTCACCTAAAATAGAACCAATGTCATCCTTTCCGAGAGTGGAGTAGGGTGAGGGGGAAGAACAGAAGGGCAGCCAGTGGAGAACCTCCCTGTGGTCCTACAGCCCTGTTACGGCTCGACAGCGCAGCCGTGGCCAGGACTTAAGGAAAAACAAAATCTGAGTTTACTTCTTCCCCACTTAAGATGCTTTTCCTCTTTCGGACATTCACTGTTTTCCGCTTCTCTTCTGTGAAGTGTTTTGCATTAAGCGTGTGGTTTCCCCAATAAGTTTGTGTTTTCTGTCCCCGAGGCTGCCGTTTCCTACCTTCTCTCCTTAGACCTCTTTCTCCCCACACACACCTTGCCTCCCTTCACTGACAAACCAGGAGCCACAGACGGAGGAAAGCCTCATGTCCCTGCTGCCGGTCGTCCTGCATGCAGCTGCCCTGGGGGCTTTCTTGCCACCTGTCTCAGTGGCTGGCCAGGCCTTCCTGTTGTCCCCCACTCAGGACTGTCCATCCTGTCCCCTCTTGCCTCGTCAGGCCACCTCCCTCCCTCCAGGGCCTTTCCTGTCCTTTCCCTTCCGTATACACATGGGTTTTGGTTCAGTGCTGTCCAGGTGACCTTTCCACACTGATGGGAATGTGCTGTGTCTGCATGGCCCAGTACAGCTGCCACCAGCCACATGTGGCTGTGGGGCACTTGAAATGTGTCTAGTGTGACCGAGGATCTGAATTTTTAATTTAATTGAAATAGCCACATGTGGGTAGTTGCTGCCATATTGGAGAGCTTAGCTTTAGCTTCTGTCGTCTTCTCTCTCTTGCTTCTTTGCTCCCCTTCACCTGAACACATCTCAGATGATATGTCCCAAACCCACTCTCTCCATTGGTTTTCTTCTCCTACCATTCGTTACCCTCCACGCTCTGCAGTCCCACCCCCAACTGCGGGGTCCCTGGTAACCTGCGTGCTGTCAGATCTCTGTCCTTGTGTTAGTCCCTTGGGCATGTTCCTCACCAGTGGCCACTCCCTCCTCCCTGGAACAACTCCCTCATTCCCTATTCTCCCACCACCCTCCAGCTTCTGGCCACCACACTCTCCTGGTTTTCTGCTCACCTTCCTGGTTGTTCCTCTTCGTTCTCCCTGCTGTTGCTCTTCTGACCTCCGAATGGTGGGGCTGCTTAGGGACTGGACCAGCTTCCTTTGTGCTGTCGATACTCTCTTCCTATAATGTTATCCAGCCCCCACCCCACCCCTGCTGGTGACTCCCATATTTTTATTTCCAACACAGCCCTTCTTGGGGCTTCCAATTCTTGTCCATGAATGGAGCTCTTGATACCCTTTCCAGCTTCTCCTTCATCTTCTCCGTCCCAGTCAATGACCCCACCACCCAGCCTCTTGCTGATAGTGGTCCTTGCTTCTCCTCTCCCTCACCCTCCACATCGATGCAATCAGTGAGTCCCACCGTTCCACCTCCAGGATATTATCTGGTGTCCACCTGTCCTCATCATCATAGCTCCCACTCTGGTCCTGGCCACCCTTGCCTCTTTCCTGGACCGACGTCCTAACAGGTCCCCCAGCATCCAGCCTGGATATCTCCAGTCCGTTCTCCACCTGGGAGCCCGAGTGACTGGCTTTTAAAATCGCAGATCAGATCATGTCACGCTCTTCCTTGAACACCCTTCAGCCACAGGGGGCTGGTCAGTGCCTCATCCCCAGCTTCCCCCGTCACTCTGGCCTTCTGCTAACGTGAGCCTTGTTTCTGTTCTTGCTCTGCCTGGGGATCCTTGAGCTTGCTCTTCCCTCTGCCTGGGCTGTTCCTGCCCTGGCTCTGCAAATACTTTCCTCTTCCTCATGCTTCTGATTACACCACCAGGGTCACCTGCAGAGTCTTTGCTGAGCACCGCCATTACTTGCTAACGTAGCCACACCTTTTCGTCTGCAAGTGCTCACCACATACACCTGCAGTCATTTGGGCTTTGTTTACGTATTTATAATCTGTCTTCCCCTGTAGCATCCCACAAGGATTGAGTCTTAGCTTTGTCACCAGTATCTCTCAACACCTAGCACAGTGACTGGCACCTAATAGGCCCCCAGGATTTTTTGATGGAGTTAATGCTTGATTGTGGTGCCTTGCTTGGATGCTGGCCTGGAAGTTGTGATAATTTTTGGATTACCTTTCATATGGCTTGCTTAATTGAGGGTTGCAAGGGCCAAGAGAGAAAGAAACCACATTTGGATGCAATTTTCTTTTAATGCTAAAGCAAGCCATTTAGCTCTTATTATGACTTGGGTTAATTTTCGGGCTGTCAGCTGTCATCCGAGTATTGGGGTTGTAAATTATCTTTTTACCCGCCTGCAAAAGGTAACAGAGAAGCCAGCTTGCCCACTGTTGTGTCTTTTAGCTGATTTTGCCATTGTTTACAAACAAGATCTACTGTAGTTCTGTTTGGCTTCAGTTTACACTCATTTATTCTGTCCAGCCAAGATTACACTGCAGTGTGCGGCGGGCACAATCGTGGTTATCTGACACCTTGGGCCTTCTTTCAGTAATCTAGACTGGTTACTTTCTGTTGCTGTTCATTCCTTCCCCTCTAATTTTCCATTCCTCCTGCAAAGTAGGGGCTTTGCTCTGAGGTTCATGTTGACTAAAACAGATATCGCCTCTCAGATACATTGAGGGAACTTGTCTTTCTTGGTCCTGTCTTGGGTTTTCTAAGCTTCACTTCCTAAGGTTCGTTCTATCTGTTCATCTGTAAGGCATTTGGAAGGTCTGTTAGAGATGCAGGATGAGCAGACCTACTAGGTCACTCCTGCCCTTAAGGAGTTTGTATTTTAGAATTGGAGGTAAGCCACATAGAGAAGTACCAGCTTTACATGTGAGTTGAAACAAAATGTTGTCATCCATAGGGTGTTGGAGGCGGTGCCAGCCTATTTGGGGCACTTAGGACAGATGCCCCAGTATGCTATAGGGAGTGCCAGGGGGCTGTTAGCATTTAGGATCACCCTCATTATGTTGGGGGCCCTTAGTGTCACCTTCTGTGCCAGAGTTGGGAAGAACTACAGTATTTGGAATAGGGCAGGCACTAAATAGCTATGTATGGCATGAATGAGTGAAGGAATAGGAATGAGTGAACACTCTTCGGGTTGACTCTTACTCTGGGGAGACGCCATCCTTCTTGTTGGAAGCAGCCCTGAAACCCCTTATCCCTGAGGGTTTGACGATGGAGTTTGACAAGGGCGCATTTGCGGTGCCTGCACAATCCCTTGAAGGAGGACTCAGAGCTGGGCAGGTGGTTTGTCAGGTGGACGTGGTGATTTGTGTAAATCATTAGCTCTCTTTTGTATAGTGGCTCCTGGGGAACTTAGAGTTAAATATGTGGTCACTCGTAGCAAATTTCTCAGACCTCATCCATTGCCCTTATTCCCCATTTCCTCTTGCAGCCCTACCCTTGTTTACCTTCACTCTTGCTCATCTACCGCTTCTTCTTTTTTTTTTAACAAAATGAAAATAGCTTTTTTCTAATTATAAAAATGCTACACGTTCATACTAAAACATAACAGCATAAAGAAGGAAGTGAAAATTACTTGTTATCCCACGTCTCAGGGATGACCTCCATCAGCAGTCCGCTGTCTTTGCAGACTTCTTCCCGTGTATCTGTGTCTCTGTGTCTACATGTAGGTCTACCTGGAACAAATGTATTTTTAACAAAATGGAATCATATCCTACATCTGTTTTGTAACATAAGTTTTGCAACTTGAAATACCTTGAGTGGACATCTTTTCATGCCAGGAACTATAAATATACACCAGCACACAAATCCACACCTAGTCCTAGGTTGTCGTTTTGCTAAAGTTCATACAGCTTTGTAAACTTGTTTGAAGGCCTTCTAGAACAAGGCAGGGTATTTGGAAAAAAAAAAAAAAAAAGACGTTTTGACAATTCCTTAAAGCAGTCGGTTGCTCTAAATGAATTACCGAAGGAAAGAAATGCTAGAGAAACCAGCATCACAATTAACATTGGGTAATTTGCGGTGACTGTGTAATTTTGGGTGAGTCACGGCTCCTTAGTGAATCTTGGTAAGAACATCAAGGATCCATCGTTGTTGCTAAGGGTGGTTGGTGGACTAGGACCCAGCTGCTCAGATTGTTTCTGCCTGTTTGGAAGTATCAGAGCAGAGTGATTCTCCTTTCAAACCTGGAAGAGAAGGTTCTCTGCAAGCAGAAAGCACCCATGTCCCCCCTCCCCCCCCCAGTGCCTCTTCTGCTTTAAAGCCCTTTGACTGGTGGGCACCGCAGTCCCTCCTTCAGAGAATTCCCTTGGCAAGAAGGTTGGTAGGGACGTATATATGGGAAGGATTGATTATATTCCCTGCTTCCGTTGTAAGGCAACTAAAACACACACAAAACCTGGATAAATCCTGTTCAGCTCAGCCAGCACAGGCATCTCAAACCTGTGGAAATAGACTTCCCTTTGGTCCATGGGGTGGGGATGGGAAGCACTTGAAAAGAAAAACTTGACTCCACCTTTCTCAAAAATGCAGTAAGCACGAAACTCCTGTGACATTGTACGTCAGTTAGGCTTCAATAATTTTTTTTAACAATGAAAAGAAAAAGGTGAACACCAGTCCAAAAACAGATTTACAATAGAGAAAAAGCATTTTTCAGAATATTAGAAATCTCAGGTGCCAAGTCCTGACCTTCTAGATCTTGAGAGTTAGGCTTTGTTTCCTTCCCCAGTGTGTCCATGTTTCTAGATGTGGTGCAGTGTTTCTGGGTCTGGAGGTGAGCACTGGAATCGTGGCACAGTTTCCTAGTGGGGTGCGCTTGCGGGGGCAGTGGCAGGTTGGGAGCCTCGCTAAACCACGAGGAAGTCTCCAGCATTTCTGCCACCGTGCGCTGTTCGTCATATGGTATCGTTCTGGTAGAATTTATTTAAATTATATTTCAAATTAGCTTGTTAGAATAAAAATATGCTTGTGGGGAACACATTTAGACATTTGTCAACGACTAGAGAGATTTAAGGGGAAAAAATTTTTTATTCACAAGCCTGGTTGATGGTCCTGTTATTATGGCTCTGGGGAATTGGGGACCATGGCATCGCCACCAGGCAAAGCAGTTAGCCTGAGAGGGGTGCGTTAAGAACCTAGGCTGGTATACAGGTGTCTCCCAGCGGAATTGAAGCTGGGTCCCAGTTGAGGGAGGGACCCTTTCTTTTTGCCTTGCCCTGGGGAGGTCACAAGTTAGGGCGGCTGAGGCTCTTTGTCCGTTGGCTCTGGGGGGTACTCTCGTCTGTGGATTATTGGGTCGGGGGTATCCACAGGGACCCAATTAGTGAGGAATATCACAGACCCTGCTGCCTGGGCACTGGATTCCTTCTGGGATCTCTAATTGGGAAGGCTTTTAATGGAGTTGTTCGGATACATGGAGAGAAGGAGAATTGCTTTGACTTCTTTGCCCCAGGGGAGGAGGGGATGGGGAAGGTCCTCATGGTGGAAAGGAATGGAGCCTGTTCTGGGAGGCTCCGAAGGGCTGGAAGAGGAGCTCCCCTAGAGCTGGCTTCCAGGCTGCTTTCAGCTGCTGCAGTTTGAGGAAGAGCTCTCTGACGCCTCCGAGTGACCGAAGAGAGAACTCTCGCCCAGTGGCTCACCTCAGGGTCACTGCGGCCACTTGTCAGGGGGGCCAGGAGGATGGTGAAGTGAAGTACAGACCCAGCTCCCCGGGCTGTGTGCTTGAACCAGGCATTTTCTCTCTCAGATGTCACTGTCTTCATCTGTTACACGCACAACGAGGGGACTGAGCGAGGGGATGAGTCTAAAGCACTTAGCACAGTGCCCAGCACCGAAGTGCTCAATGCCCCGGTGGCCGGGTTTATCATCCTTGTCATTGTCCTCGCCATCGTGTCTGCGTTGGGTGGGGTTTGGCGGGTGACCCCTGAGGAACCTTCTGGAATATGTGGTCAGGGATATCCCATTCCTCATCTTGGATTGGGCTCCCGGCCCCCCCTCCCCCCGCTTCAGTCCTCAGCTGCTTGCTCCCAGTCCCGAGCCCTGCCAGAGTCGGCTCCCTGTCACCGGGCGGCCCTGACAACATGAAGCCTGCCCTCTGCAGCCTTGCTCGTAGCACGAAACCTCTCCCGTGGTGTGGGTGCAGGAGGGTCACTGGCCAGAGGATGGTGAGGGTCAGCAGAGCCGACCCACGGATGCCAACAGGAAAGCCAGTCTGCCGACCAGTTGTTTTCACGGGGAGGTGTAAATGTGGATGACAGAATGAGGGGTTTCTCCCCGTTCTGGGCATCAGACCAAGGATTCATGTTGCCGGTCAGAGAACCCTCCATTTGATTATTCATATATTCATTCATTCATTCAAGAAATTCAAGAGACCATCCACGTTTGTGGCCCCCTGAGGCTTGCAGTCCAGTGGGGAAGGAGGACATCAGACATTACCTCAGGGATCAGCGCAGGGAATATGGGGCCGGGGGCCGTGTGGACTGTGTACCAGTAGGTTTCAGGGCCTTTTGGTTTGTGGCCCTCACCTGCTCCGCCAGACTCTTTTCTCATCACCCCCATCTCTTCCTCAGTTCCTGTATTTCTTGAGCCTCTAACCAGTGACCACCGCCTGCCCGTCGAGCGCCATCTCTGGGCCAGGCACCAGGAAGACAGGGTGTAGAACAGGGTCCTTCCCCTCCTGAGGGAGAAGGATGGTGACAGGTCATGAGGGCACTGAGACAGGCCCTGTTGTTGAAATAGGAACATGGATAAAGTGTTTTCTTCTGTGAGGGGGTGAGAAGGCTTCTTGCAGGACGTGACCTTTGAACTGGGTCTTGAAGGATGTGTAGGAGTTTCCCAGGCAGATGAGGTGGAGTTTGGGTGGGGTAGCGGGAGACATGTAGACACAGAGCACTGCCCATGCCCATGGGAAGTGGTGAGCATGGGGCCTGAGCACAGAGACCCTGAGCTCAGTCCTGGCTTACCACTCATCTGGCTGCGTGACCTGGGGCTAGGCACTGACCTCCTTTGAACGTCAATGTCCTCATCTGTGAAATGGAACAATAATAGTACTGACATCATAGGGTCATTGTGAAGAGTCGAGGAAGTGCACATTTTGATGTGCCTCAGCTGTGAGTAGTGGGCAGGGAGGTGAGGGAGAGCGTGAGGTGTACGGCCAGCTCAGGAGCACAGAAGGTTGGTGGGGGGTAAGCCTGCTGCGCCACGGTGCTGGGACTTAGTCCTGTGGGTCGCAGGGAGCCAGCCAGAGATGAGGCCGCAGGGAGGGGAGCAGGCGGTCCTGGGACCAAAGAATGAGACCTGGCCGAGGTGGTGGCAGGCAGTGAGCTTGGGGAGCAGGAGAAGACAGGGTGGGAGGCGGAAGCGTGCTGTCTACCTGGGAGTTTGGACTTCAGTCTACAGGCCAGGAGAGGACATCTTTGGGCTTGAAGACGAGAGCAATACTGGGAGCAAGATAGTTATTCCAGAGGCTGTCGCGGAGAGGGAGTGTGGAGAGTTAGTGGACCATGTCGGGAACAGAGGGGAGGAGGGGAGAGAGAAGACCAGCACAGGCGTATATGGTGTCAACCTCGCCCTGTTCAGTAAGGGATCCGAGGCAGCTTCTGGGAATACTCGAAATACAAGAAAATGGACAATATATGTCCGGCACCCTGCTGGGAAGGCTGGAGAGTCTTTCCTATAGCGTCACTAAATTGGGACACAAATGAGGCCATCACTTCATGAGACATTGGCAGTGGGGTTACTGTGTCAATATCTCACCTAACTCTCACAGTCCCCACTTTTGTGGTTGGGAAACTGGCCTGGACTGATTCAGTGATCCGAGCAGGTTCCCACAGGAAGGGGCAGAGTTTGGGAATCTGGCTTGAGTCTGGGAGCAAAACCCATGTTCTTCAGATGAACTTCCTGGGGGCCACATCCCCCATGCAAGTCATATGGCCCATGGACCCACAGCTCTTGATTGCTGGGATGAGGGAAAGGAAGAGGCTGGGTTGCCAGCCGCTCAGATGTTTCTCGATGGCATGGTGGGTGCCATTGGCTGAGGTTGGGATCACAAGGGGAAGTTCAGTTTGGGGGGGGGCAGTTAGAGCTTAGTTTGGGTGGATATGATGAATTTCCATTGGTGGTGGATCTTTCATGGGGTGGCCTCTGTAGGGGGAAATTCGGCTCCAGCACTCAGCAGTCAGAAGAGAGCCAGAGGTATGGATTTGGGAGCCATCATCTCTGGATTTGGTCTCCCAAGGAGAGGACAGGTCAGGAAGATGACAGTGCAGCTCTGGGTCAGCTGAAGGGATTGAGAAGAAGCCAGTGGATGAGACAGAGGCCAGAAGCGTCTGAGGAAAGCAGAGGTGAGAGATGTCTTGGGAGCCAGAGGAGAGGAGGCCAAGCGGGTGGCTGCTCTTGGGGCCATGGCCTCAGAAAACTTGGAGAAAGGTGGGGACCCAAGGTGTACCCCAAGTCCCGCAGTGTGGGGCGGGTGTTAAGGCATGGATGGATGTTAAGGGGAGGTCTAGGCCAGTGTAAAGCTCCAACCCATTTAAGTCCTGTCAGGGAGTGGGTACATGGTGAGGAGTAGACAGTCTGGCCAAAGATGGAGGTGAGCTGGCGGCTGAGTCAGGTGGAAGGAAGGTTGACTTTGTCTCATAAATTGAGTGTGTTGGGAGCTGAGGGCAAAGGAAAGGAGGAGACCAGAGATACTAGAGACAGTGAGGCAGGAGGAAACTAGAGCCAGAGCCTCTGGGGCGGAGTGAGCCTCCAGAGTGCCCAGAGGGTCATCCTCTGAGACGAGATGCGGTGCAGGAATGGAGGCATTCTGAGGCTGTGGCGGGATGGGGAACGAGGAGCTGGGTGGGCTGGCTTTCCTACTCAGCGTGAGCTAATGAACTGATCTGAGGACCAGGGTAGAAGAGGAGGAAATAAATGCTTTCCTGCATCTGGTTGTGGAGGTTGGGGCAGGGAGTTAGCTGGGGGCAGGTACACACTTGTGAGTAACCTTGAGGGCCCAGCTGGAGCTCCAAGAGCAGGAGCTTGTGAAAGTGCCAGTCGCCACAACTAGAAAACTCGCCAACATGCCCAGCGACCTGGGAGCAGGAGCAGAGTCAAAGGGTCCCGGACCCGGATGTGGGCATACAGAGACGGGGTGGGCTGGACTTGAGTGCTGTGCCATCCGCAGCTGGGGGACGCCATGCGGGAGGAGGGGGAGCCTGCTCCATCCCCATCAGTCACCTTTCCGCCCTCGCTCCTCCGCATGGCCAGTGTTCTGTTTTAATAACTCTCCCAGACCCTTTCTCAAAAATGCATTAAAATTCTTGCCAGCATGACCTCTCTGAGTAATGAGATCTGTAAGTTTATTAACCTCTGTGAGAAGCAGACTTCCTTGTCCACGGGAGCAGATAATCTCTTGGAGGGATGAACGTTAATGTGCTGACCTGGAGGGTAAGCTCCACGCCTGAGGGCAGAAGCAGGGTGGTGGCAGATTGTCGGTGCCCCCACCCCCATGGGGCTTCACAGGTGTGTCGTGGAAGGTGGGCTGGTTGCTGCTGCACTTCACCCCTCCCCCCGCCCCACTCAGGGAGTCTCACGGTGGCCCAAAGTCGAGCTGGCCAGAGAGCCCGAGTTCTAACAAAACCTGTCTCTCTAGATGAGCCTAATTCTTTAAGAAGGGGAGAGAAGGAGATGGAAGCGTTGAGTCTCGTGCAGACAAGAATATCTAGACTGTGTGTTCATTTGCAGAGGCCTGGGAACCCACTAGAGTTGGCATGGACATTAGGATACTTGCTCTCTGGCCGTGTTGAAACACGTCCTCTGTCATCCCATCCCAGTGCTGGTCTTCACATGCGCACATGTGTTGAACACTTGACGGAAACTACTTGCTCGGCCCCAGCGCAGTAGCAGTGATCTGTGACTTCAGCCTCATTTGTTTGGCATTTCAAGCCTGCTGTAACCTAGCCTGACCGGCCTGTCTTCTGCGTGCCCTGAGCATGTGGCCCATGCCCCTGTATATTGCTTATCACCTAAAACATTTCATTCTGATGCAATGTTATGTCAGCGTATCATTCCCTGCCCCTCCCCCATCCTTGACCACCAGACCAGCCGGTCCAATGGAACTATCAGTGCCACATATGGAATTTTTCATGTTCTAATATCCACATTAAAAAAGCAAAAAGAAACAGGTGAAATAAGTTGTAATTTGTTTGAAGCCAGTATATTCCAAAATATCATGGTTTCAACATGTAATCAATAACGAGCAAATCAGACACGGTCCCTCTTACCATGGAATTTACATTTTAGTGAAGGAGAGGGATTCTGCATGTCTCCCTACATCTGGTCATAAATGGATGTGCAAACAAGATGACCTGCAGGTTGTGCTCAGCGCCGTGAGGGAACGAAGCAAGGGCTGAGACAGACTTTAGAATGCAAGGCTCGGAGACGCCTCTCTAGACGTGACATTTAAGCTGCCGCCTTGTGCAAAGAACGGGAACGGAGCACTCCAGGTCAAAGGAGGGGCAGGAGTACAGCCTGAGAATGGGAAGGAGCTGCCCGGAATGTTTGAGAAATTGAAATCAGTAAGATTGAAGGGTGATACACTCCTCCTTCAGTTTTAGGAAGATTACACCTGTGCTCTGCGGAGACTGGAGAAGAAGGGGACAAGAATTGGAGCAGGGTCAAGGTTCCTGGGCTCCAGGTGACCGAGGATGCTGTCTGAGGCTAAGAAGGTTGCAGAGGGGAGGGAGAGGAGTGGGCAGATTCCTTGGAGCTTGGAGATGGGTTTGCCAGGACTTTCAGAGGGACTAGATGTGGAGTAAGGGATGAGGGAGGGGGGGAAATAGGAGGACTCCTTTGTTTTCTGGTTTAAGCACCCAGTAGATGTGGGGAAACGTGGAGGAGGAGCAGGTCAGGAGTGGGGCTGGGGAGTCAAGGTCAAGAATCCACATGTCGAGCTTGAGGCAGTGAGTGGAGTGGGGGAGAAGGCGGTTAACTATATGTGTGTGGGGCTCAGTGGAAGTCAGACTGGAGATAGGGCAAGATCATGATGGAGAGAGGGTGGGCAGGGGAGGAGAGGGCTGGGGGTCAAGCCTGGAGCACCCCTGTGTCCACGGTGGTCCAGGATGAGGAGCCCGCCAGGAAGAGGGGCAGGAGTGCCGGGGATGGAAGAGGAACTGGGCTGATGGCATCGGGGTGGCCGATGGAGAAGTGTCCCAGGAGGAGGGCTTGGGCATTCGTGTTGCGCTGCTGAGAAGTGGCCTCTGACCGGGAGGCAGTGGTACCTGCAGGTGGCCCTCACGTGAGCTGGGTCAGTGGTGAGGTAGAACCACAGGCCACGTGGTTGACCGTGAAGGGAGGCTGGGAAGCAGAGAGGGAGTGGAGAGCAGGACAAGAACACGAGAAGCCGCTGGTGAAGGGAAGATGTGTTTAAGATAGGAGGACCCCAGCGCACATGGATGCGGAATGCCAGAGAGAAGGCGGGTGATGGAGGAGCCAAGGCTCACAGGGGAGGACAGGGGTGGGGTTCAGCCCCAGGGGAAGGGCTGGCCCTTGGAGTGGGGAGGGAGACCCCGGCAGGGGCAGATACAGGCAGGTTTGGGTATGGAGGAAGGTGCAGGAGCTCTGATTGTGGCTCCTGTTTTCTCCGAGAAGTGTGGGGCAGGGTCACGAGCCTGGAGCTGGGGTGGAGGGCAGGGTGTGGGAAGTTTGAGCAGAAGAAGGTGTGGATTATCTGGGAGTGTGTGGCAAGCCTACTAGAGAACCCCAAGCTTGCGGGCCACTGCAGAGTGACTGTTTGAGGTCAGAGAACATGAATTTAGAGTGAAACTTGTCCACCCAGTTTTGCGATGTTGCCCAGTGGCTTGGGTGTGGGCCTGGAGGGGGCGGATGGCAGGGTGCACCTGGCTGGGGAGGTCGGGTCCTCACACGGGATTGGCAGCAGTGACGGACCCAGCAGTGACGGGGCTGGGTCGGGGCTGTGGAGTGTCCTCCAGAGGGAAGCCAGGAAGGGGCTGGCGGAGAGCGAGTATGTTAGTGGATTGGGGGTGTCTGTGAGATGGGAAGTACATACGCAAGCAAGCTGGAACGATGGGTCGTGTGGGCAAGAAGCCAGGGACCCGAAAGTCACCTTCTGAGGGGGTGCTTTCCTGGAGACGAGGGGTCCCACGCCTGGCTGTGGGAGAGCACCACCGAAGGGTTCAGGGAAGAAGGCATTGCAGCGGAGGATGGGGAACTGAGTCCAGGGTGTTGGGGGTTATCCAGGTGCGTGGCGACCGTGACACGTGGTAGGCAGTGAGCGAAGCTTGGCCCGGAGCCGAAGCCCCCGGTCAGCGGCAGGAAATGACTTGGAGGCTGGTGAGCACGGTGGGAGGCAGGTGGCTGGGATGGCCTAGCCTCCAAGGGCGTGGAGAAATTCTCCGGCTAGGGCCACAAGGACACCATCATCTCTCTCCCCGGGTATTGTGCCCACGTGCGAGGGGAGAGGAGCAGAGCTGTGTGCAGTCCTCGAGTACCAGCCTGGTTTCAGGGAAGGCGTGAAGGTGAAGGGAACACCCCGGCTGGACTGCTGGTGTCTGCGGATCTCTGGACAGATATCAGCAAGTCTGTGGAGGAGTGGACAGCCTAGGGAAGGGCCTGGAGCCTGAGTGAAGCCTGAGGCCAGGAAGGTGTGGTCTCCCGGCTCTCCCAAGAAGGGGTGGGGAGCGTTCATGTCTTGGGGTGTGGTGATGGGGCAGATCTTTCAGAGCGTGTGAGAGACGCGGGGCCTTCTAGTTGAAGGTGAGCTCGGTGTGAGTCAGCCCTGGGATTGGTCCATCCCAAATGCCCACAGAAATGTCGTACACCTTCGTCGAAGCACGGAATAGCTATAATAAGGAAGGTGATGGGTCTGCCTCGCGGCGCAGCCACAACATTTGATTCTGGCACAGAGTTCATCCAAATTTAGATGTGCGGAAGGCTATCTGGAGGAGGGGCGGCAGAGCGGGAGGGGCTGGACACGTTCTGTGAGGGTGGCTTTTGTTCGCTTTTGTTTTTTAATATTTATTTGTTACTCCCAACGTGGGGCTCGAACCCACAACCCTGAGATCAAGAGTCGCATGCTCCACCGATGGAGCCAGCCAGGTGCCTCCCTGCCCCCTCCCCAGCTCTGTGAGGGTGGGTTGAAGGATGTCTTAAAGAGTGGTCTCTCCGTTCAGTTCAGGGGTCTGTGAATATGCTTTTCAGGGGCGATAGCCATTGTTTTTGTCAGGTTTTCAAAGGGTCTTTGACCCAAAAGAGATTAGAACCACTGTTGAAAAGACTTGGGGGTGCATTTAGCTGGAGAGGGAGAGCTGGGGTCGGGAGATGCGGGTGGGGGAGGGGAGAGCAGTTTCCGTGCAGGCGACCAGCTATCACTTGGGGGAAGGGGCTCGCTCTGTGTGGACTCAAGTGCTGGAACCTGAGTCAGGGAGAGGGAGGCACATCGAGCCTGCGTTTGGCTCTGTGGGCGTCTCAGGGAACCTGCAAACACCTGTCACAGGTGGGGTCTGCACGGGCAGGTAACAGAACGGCGAGGCCTGTGATGCCAGCAGGAACTTTGTCCAGCAGTTCTTGTTTTGAGGAGTAAACAACTTGGGGTGTTGTCGGATTTTCTCCATCCTCAGGGAGAGTGTCTCTGAGACGAAGCCCCACGCAGGTGCTCAGGTGCACAGCTCTGGGCTCCAGGGGCCCTGGGAAACCTGCCTGCCTTTCCGGAGACTGAGAATTAACTACCATCTCGGGGAGTGGGCCATCCACTTGTCTGGGGGCCTCAGTTGACTCCTCCATGATGGGGAGGGTTGTTCCTTACGGCATTGCCTTAGCTCCTCCCCACGCCTCATTCAGGGTGGTGAGCCTGCCTCATGGGCCCCCCATGGTCCCCCTACATGGTCTCTGGCACTGGGTTCCCTGTGGAGCTGGTTGGGGCTCGTGGGCCTGGGTTGAGCACAGCTTTCTGTCTTAGGGGGGCCCCCATATGCCCCCGCACCCAGTGTGTTCGAGGGATGGTTGGGCTCCTACCTTACTTTGGCACCAACAGAATCAGATCCGCTAAATTTAAAAGTGACTCCCATGAGAGAAAAGTGATGATTAATCAAGTTTGGCTCTGTCAGGACTTCCTTTTTTTTTTTTTTTTTTTTTTTTAATGTTTTGTTTTCTCTCAGTCTTTTTTCTAAAAACAGGCATGCCTCACCAAGGTTGGAATATTCTGGAAGACTGGAATTGGAATCCCACAGTCTGATTGAAAGCCGTATCACTTGCTTTAAGGAAGAGAGCTAAAAAAAGCCACTCCTTGGCTTTGCCCATGAATTTTAAATGTTCTGAAAATGTTGCCCACAAAGGAAACAATGTCTCATTCCTTAAATAATTAAGTAGAGTATACTGAGAGCCGGGTATCACCCAGGTCTGGTCACACTGTAGCCTCCAGGGGCCTCTTCCTCAAGGGGAGAGCTTGGGTGGGTGCCGGAGGAGGTTCTCCTCAGGAAAATCGATGAGGCTTCAGACAGCTTCCTTTCAAGCGTTTGGTGAAATTGGTGCAACCCCGGAAATGTCATGAAAGAGGAGGAAGATGGCATGTGCTTCCTCTGGGAAGCTGCCTCCATCGGTTGTTTGCATTAGCCCTGCAAACTTGCAGTTGGCCTTATTTGTCCCCTCCCTGCCACGTGACTGCCCGAGAGTGATGACAGTGGCCTCAGGCCAAGTCCGTATCCTCGCAACCGCTATAGTATTGGCACTGATTTCTATATGTCCTTGGTGGAAATTTCTGGAGAATGTGCGTAGGGAAGAGAAGGCTACCTCCCGCCAGGAGCACTGGTGGTATCTCAGAACTGGCCGACCATTTCCCAGCCGCCTGCCCACCTGCCCGTTCTGTGGTGACAGAGGAGGCGTACCACTGAGGCGCAGCTTGGTAGGTGCTGGACAGACATAGGGTCATGCCAGACGGTCGTTATGCTGTCGTCCTGTGTCTCTGTAGACAAGTGAGTTCAGCCAGGGGGAAGGGAACTACTGTGCATTGATTACTGATACATATCATTTCATTTAAGCTGTGTGATTTACGGCTGAGGAAAAGGGCGTTCGGAGAGGGTGAGTCACTGGGTTAGGGTAATGCCTCCAGGACAAGAGGGGCTGGCAGCCGTTATATATGTTGTCCAGCTCTGAGGGTCACACTCAGCAAGACTTCTACGGTTCCTTGACAAAAACGATGTGTGTTTCAAAAGTACGACTTGTAGTCTAAACTGTCATTGAGAAAGATGTGCCTCAGGGAAGTTCTGTCAGCAGGCCTTTAAACGGAAGGAGTTCAAAGCAGGGATCTGCACAGATGTGCTCACGGCTGTTCCCACATCTGTCTGAGCGGTCCACAGATTTCTTCCGCCCAGAATCTCCTGAGCCATTCTGCTGTGTTTCCTTCCTCATCCTTCTGTCTCAGGTTCCAGCAGAGGTTCTCAGGATGACTAAATTCCTCAGTCTCGTTGGACTGTACGCTGTGATCACATCTACCGGGACATTATTCAGATCACGCAATAGGAATCTAAATCTCCGATAAGTAAACCTGTTAGTCTGGGTCTACATCTGATCAGTGATAGCAATATTAATCTTGACAGGAGCAGGGCTGTAAGCTCTCCAAAGCCCAGGTTGCTCACCCTCTTCTTGGCAATGACTCAGAATCCCACGTATCTGTCAGGGGTTCACACTTTAGGTGGTTGCCTGCGTTGTTTGCCTCAAAGATGCATGAGACCTCTTTTTTCCTTTCCTTTCCCTTTCCTCTTCCCTTTCCCTTCCCCCTTCCCTTTCCCTTCCCCCTTCCCTTTCCCCTCCCCTTTCCCCCTTCCGCCTTCCCCTTCCTTTCCTTTCCATGTTCTAGCTGCATTGTTGTGGCTGGGCTCTCCTGGCTGTAACAGAGGACTTGCTCATGAGGAACCTGAGTGGAAAGGTGGGAAGGCACCTTAGCGATGTGGTTTTCAGGAGAGCTTTGCCAATCAAACCGCACTTTATCTCCGTAGAAGTTGAAGGTTTCAAGTCCCTTCATCCTAGGAAAGGGGTCAGACTGAGTCTGAAGTAGTGAAATTTGGTGCTCTCCTTGCATCTTATAAAAATTGTTTGGTTTATTTATATGTCCCTTTCCCCGGAGCAAATCTCATACCCACTAATGGTTAAACTAACCTGGTGAATGATGAATGCACCTTGAAAAGGAAGTCACAGGCTGGCATGATGATCTGAAACCTGGATGGGACCTTGTTACGTGTTTTTTGCTGGAAGAAGTTCATGGTTGAGGGTCTTCTAGGTCATCCGTTTTGGGAATTAAAATTTTCGAGTGGTTGGTAACAGGTAACATCAGTCTCCCCTCATCCGTAGAATCACACGTTTGCATGGCAGAGGCAGAAACCACGTCTGTCCTCCTGTCTCCATGTCCAGGGGCTTCCGGTGTTGTGTGCTTGGACTTATCAGAGTCAACACGTGTGTCGAGGTGGCGGCCAGCAGGCTGGGGAAGGGGGGAAGAGCTGAATTCCAGGTGGAGGTTACCTTGCCTGCAGCAGAGTCAGCCCAGCAGTGCACGTCTTAAACCTGCCTCTGCCCACTTAAGCCGTATTTACTGAGTACCTCCAGGGAGGACTAAGACAGATTTGGCCCTGTCCTTGTAGAGCTTATGGTACAGCAGGGAAAATGGATGTTGATTCTAATTCACTCATTCATTCAACAAGTATTCGTTTAGTGTCTGTATTTGCACCCGGAGCTGTTCATGTACTGGGGATATCAGTAACCACACAGACAAGAATCCCAGCCTTCACGATGCTTACATTCAAATGACACACATAACAAATCAAAATATAACAAATAAGTAAATTTTAGAGGGCAGGGGAGGAAAACTTTTCCTCTCCTCCCTTTTTGGTTCTTTGGCCAGTCTAATAATTAAATGTACACAGAACAGATTAACAAGAGAAAAATTTAATTTCTAAGGGAGCCCCGAAGATAGGAGGCTCAAGGAAGTGACCAAAGCAGGCAGCTTTTTCACCTTTTAGACAAAGAAACAATAAATTTGTGAGGAATTGGAGAGATAGGTTTGGGGTTGGTATGCTCAATTAGTGAGGAAGTAACAGGATTTGGTTATACAACCTTCTCAGCCTTGAATTCCCGATCTCTGGTGATAAGGATGCCCTCTGCCCTCCTGGTCCAGGGAGGATACCTTCTCATGGAATGATTTACCTCCTGCTTTCAGGGGGACAGAGGAGAGTCAGGTTATCATTCTTGGACCTGCTGTTTCTAAAGTAACTTTAATTCAAAATAATCAGTATGCCAAAGTGTTGTATTTTGGGGGTGACGTATTGTGCTCCCCGCCCCATGGCATGATGGAAGGTGGTAAGTGCTGTGGGAAACAGGCAGGTAAAGGTGATTGGAAGTATGGGCAGGGGCGGGGAGTCAGTGGCAGAGGGGGCGCATGACATGAAGATTAGGGATAGGTTGGAATTACAAATCAATGACAGTTTAGGGCAGAGGGTTGGAGGGCTGAGGGGAGAGAGAAGAGAAGTCTGAGCACCTGGGGGTGGGGGGAGGATCAACTGTGTTGTGTATTGAAATGATTGAGAATCAAGACAGGAATCGTGTAGGAGGGAGGGACCGTGGCCCGGGAGCTAAAATCATCGAGAAATGAGGGGGAGTGACACGGGGGTTGCTGGTTGATGGAAGCAGCGAGGGGTAGTGGATGACGGTCTGATGACAAGAGACTGAAAGCTGGGGAGTTTTAGGGGGGAGGGAAGGGAGTTGTCTGGAGGGGCAGTGAGGAACCTGTGGTCCAGGGGTGCGAAGTGAAGTGCTCAGAAGGGGAGTTAACGGCGCAGGTAGTAGGGGTATCGGCCTGGGTTGGACAGGCTCGGGATGGCTGCTGGGATACCGTATTTTATAATCCATATGTATTTGGCCTTCATGCCATTCCTGGCACAGAGCTCCTGAAACCTTTGGAATATCCTGAGCCAGAAAGGTGCCTTTTGTTATGTTAATGAGGTGGCTTTTGGAAGGCACCTGAGGAAGGGGGCTGGTTGCCTGGGATGCCAGCCCTGTGGTTAGAGGGTTGGAACTTTCACTCCCCTCCATGGAGGGGAGAGGGGCTGCAGTTTGAATCAGTTGCCAATAGCCAATGATTTAATCAGTTATGCCTACATAATGAAGCCTCCATAAAACTCCAAAAGGACAGGGTTAGAAGAGCTTCTGGGTCAGTGACCACGTGGGGGTTTGGGGAGTGTGGCGCACTCAGAGGGTGTGGAAGCTCTACCTTCCATCCCCATACCCCGCCCTGTGCATTCCTTCCATCCGGCTGTTCCTGAGTTAGGTCCTTTCATAATAAACTGGGGATTCTAAGAAATACAGTGTTTCTCTGAGTTCTGTGAGCCGCTCTGGCAGACTACAGAACCCAAGGAGGGAGCCTCGGATGTCTAGCTGGGAAGTCAGAAGCACAGGGGACAACCTGGACTTGCAGCTCGTGTCAGATGTAGGAGCGAGGGGGTCGTCTTGTGGGACGGAGCCCCTCACCTGCGGGATCTGACTCTGGCTCCGGGTAGATGGTGTGAGGACTGCGCTGAATGGTAGGACACCCAGCTGGTTGTCTCAGAGAATCGCTGGGTGGTGTGACGGGGGAACCACACATTAGAATTGGGGGCAACATCTTAGCTTCCCTGAGGAGCTGCCATTGGAGAGGGTGGCAGGTGGGTGGGTGTGGTCCAGAGGCGGCCAGGAGTGAACAGGAACTTTCTAGGGCTACACTCAAGAGGAGGCCTGCTTCATGTGGCTGGGGGGCGTAGGGGGCATAGAGCTGGGAGAAGAGGAGTTTCCCAGGGTATTTGTTCAGTGCTGCGGGAGGAAGAGACCTATTTTGGTAGTTGGAGGCTGCAGAGAGATCCTGGGGGGCCAGAGGGAGGTTTTCTGTGGCTACCCAGGAGGCGGGCTGTTGAAATGCCAGGGGAGCCCCATCTTACTGACCTAGTGGTTGGTTGATCAACATGGTGCAGACAGGCCTGAGAAGTACCTTTCAGGGCCATGAGTCCTTGGACAGGAACTTGAAGATTTGGGGAACTCAGGTAGAATTTTCTGGACTCTCTGCTGATTGTTGGGACTTTGGGAAGAGCTATGGGGGTGCTGCAGGAAGACAGCCTACGGAGAGATGGGTAAGGATGAGCCGGTTTGCTCAGAGACCCGCCATGCTCCTCAAGAGAGCCTTGGCCTGACTGTCGTGATGGGAGAGGGGAGAGCAGCTGAGGTGGTCTAGGGAGGGGGTCTGCAGAGCACAGGTGTGGGACATCTCTGGGGCACACGGCATGGACCATGTGAAGGGCGCCTGAAGCTCTGTGTGTTGGGCTCAGGCGGCTTCGGTGACTGTCACTTAATGGCTGTGACCTTGGGCACGTGACTTCATCTTTTTTCCCCTTTCTGTTTTCCTCTGTGAAACGGAGGCTTGGATGCTGATTTCTCAAGGTTGGTGGGGAAATCAGGTGAGAGACGGATGTCAGTGCCCAGCAGGATGGCAGCACACAGCTGCCGGCCCACACATGCCAAAACCTCCAGGAAGGACCTTTACGGAGGGACTGCTGAGACGGGGGGTGGGGGGATGGAAGAGAAGGACCACGGAAAGGCATTTCCTAGTGAGAAAACAGATACAGGAGGGGAGCGTGAATGTCACTCGCGATGGAAATGTGTGCAGAAACCCGCAAATCTTGGAGATGATAAAAACGAAGTGGGGAGAAGTCTACACACGGCCATCTGGCCCTTTGGAGGAGATGGGCAATGTGTCCTTGGTTCAGGGGAGCCAGCATGGGCTGTTCTGGGGCCAGACTCTGGGCCGCACACACAGGCCCAGCTGTCTGGCACCTGCCGGCTGCCTTGTTCTGCGCAAAGCCCAGCGCCAGACCTTTTCTGAAAGAAGGAACCATAGAAGACCCAGTACTGTAGTCCCACATTTGATGCAATATAGCCTGCAGCCCACACAGCCACCAGAGCCTTCCATGGAATGACGGGAGAACACGTCACTCTTCCATAAGGCTTTTATTTCTCTCTGTTGCAGACCTACCAGTACTCTGTACATTTCCCTCCCAAAGCTGAGGACGGTGTGTGCTCCCATCCCCTCTCGTTACCTCTCTGTGCACCCCGCTCTCTCACTCCTTTGTTGAGACATGTTTACCAGGTGCCAGACTCTGGCTGTGACACAGCCCAGAAGATCGAGTCCGTGGCCCTTGAGCTCGCCGTGGCAGAGTCGTGCTCTCAGGCCAGGCAGGGCACGTGGGGGAAAGGTCATTTGTGCAGCACAGCAGGGTAGAGGGAGGAGGAGGCTAGTGGGGAGGCCGTAAGCCAAGCTTCCAGCTGTCCCGGTGTAGCCTGGAGCTGGGAGGTCAGTATGTCTCAGCAGCGCCCAGGAAGAAAGCATCACCCGGCAGCTCCCTATAGAGACAGCCTCCACGGCTGTCCTGTGAGGGTCTGCTCGCTCGCCCTGTGGAGCTGCGAGGATCCCACCAGCTGGCAGCTTGTCACCCTGGGCTGCCTGCTACTCGAGTTCACGCAGAGCTTCTGGCTTCAGCTTGGAGCGCCTCCTCCATCAAGGCCCTGTGGGAGCTCTGGACACAAAGACTGATTCCTGCCCCAGGGGGCTTATCCCCCAGTTTGGGGGTGACAGCACGCTCATAGGTACCCAAAGACGAGGCAGAAGATGAGAGCCACAAAGAAGGTACGGAGAGCCGGCCTCCAGGGAAAGAATGCCGTCTGGTGGTGGAACCAGGTGCTTCCGATGGAGGAGGCCACTAGTCTGCACTTTGCCTGGAGGGATATAGGATTCTGACCAGCGGGAGGTGGGCCTGAGCGAGAGGCATTCCAGGAGGAAGGCCCGGCTTTCCTGAAAGCACAGGTATGGGGTGAGCAGGGACTTCTGGGTACAAGGATTGACGGGGAGGAGACCTCAAAGTCAGGTGGAAACAAAGGCTGGGTGAGGGACTCGAATTTCAGCTCCGGGGGCCAGGCCGCCTTAGAGCCTGTTTGTGAACAGCCGGACAGGGTGGACGCCTGTGGTTGGTTTGAATGGGGTGCGGCTGACACGGTGTAGTACAAGGGGATCAAGCACACAAAAGGCTCCCTTCAACTCGCGTCACCAGTTTGAGGTCGACAGGGGCTCACTTTCCATGGACCGTGGCCTCTTGCTCCTTCCGAGCCAGCATATGCCCCGTGTTGTAAGGCTCTGTGGCACTGCGGGCGTAGACTAGTTTTGTGCTCCTTCAAATGCCGGTGTTTATTTTTAGACTGGAGCCTCTGTAGAGCAGGGATGTATCATGCAGGCTTTGCTTTTGAGTAAAAAGGTTCTCTCGGACTGATGGAACCGGCAGAAGATGTTCTCGATGTAAAGTTGTCCATGCTTTTCATTTAATGCCACAGCGCATGTATTCGGCATTATGGGGAAGACCACAGAAGTCTTTTGCTTTTTAAACAAAATCCTGGAAAGAGGAAACCCACACACGGTTTGCCGCTTCCTTGGCATGTACGGGCAGATCTGTGTCCCGAGCAGCGGTGCCCAGACAAGGAGGGTCCGCGTGTGTCGGAGGTGGGACGAGGTGGGCTGTAAGTCTGAACCCTGCTAACTTACCCGCCCCAGCTCCCACCAAGAGGAGCCTTGAACAAGGGGCTTAGAGTAGAATGTCTGTTGTCTCTTCAGCATATGCAAGTTGTAACTGAAAAATTAATGAGAGTAACTGAGAGTCCAAGACGGAAGATTCAGCATGTACTTATTTATGCTTTCCCTCCCCAGAACCCACTAAAATGATAATAACTCGATTACTAAGAGCATAATCCTACGACAGCAAGGTGAACAGTGAACAGGAGGGAATTAGCAGCTGAGAGATTGCAGCAAATTTCCAGATGATAGAAAGCAGGCAGGGAAATGGTGAGGCCAGCAACGTGTCAGAGGAGCCCAGCGTGCATTGGAGGGCTGAGAGGCTGGCAGTGGGGGCCAGTCTGCCCTGCAGCCCTCCGGAGAGCCTCCTGACCCAGCCCACAGGTCCAGCCCAGGGCAGGCCTGAGAAGTGAGGCTAAAAGCTGGAACTTTGATTGAAGCTCCTAGGGACACTGTGTTTATTAGGAGAAACTGAGGGCACGTGAACTTACTGGCAAAGGCAAGGCTGGGAGTGGGGGGCGGGTGTTGGCATTGTAGAATAATGCACTGGTCTGGCAGGGACCTGGCGTGGGGGGGAGGTGTTTGAAGCCATTGGTACTAGGTGTGGTTGGCTAGGCGAGAACATGGAGTGCTTGGAGCATCGAGGAGTCAGGAAGAGGAAGGACCAGCAAAACGAACTTCTCATCAGATTCGATGGGTGCAGGACAGTAATAAAGCAAGGCTCAGAGGGAAAATTGTTAACCATTGAAAAAAAAATTCATATCCAGTGAAAAATGTCCCCTTAGATATTCAGTCCCAAATTTCTGCAACCTGCAAATGTGACCGTACATAGTAAAAGGGTCTTTGCAGATGCAATTCAAGTAAGGGTCTTGAGATGGGGAGAATCTCCTGAATGATCCCCGTGGGCCCTACATGCAATTACAGGTGTCCTGACGGGACGGAGAGAGAAGGCAGAAGGGAATGTCGCAACCTCAGCAGAAAGAGTGGTTTGAAGAAGCTAAGGTGCTGGCTTTGAAGACGAGGAGGCGGGGGACAGATTCTTCCCCAGCGCCTCTGGAGGGAGCGCGGCGCTCCTGGCACCGAGGTTTCAGCCTGGGGCACCGACGGCGTGCTTCTGGCCTCTGCACTGAGAGGGAATACGGTCCTGTTGTTTAAAGCCACCAGGTCAGCGCGGATTCACTGCGGTAGCCGTAGGAAACGCACACCTCGCCAAACCGATCAGGCGAAAAGGCGGTTACAGATATGTGGGTCCCTAAGGGTTACCTCCCACTCATTTTGAGGGTCCACACCAGTAAGACAAGGGTGAAAACTCTGAAGGAGACAGTTGGGGGCAAAGAGAGAACTGGTGCCTTCCAGGAGTCCAAAGAAAAGAACTCCCAGACAGATGGCTGTGAGCGGGCCACCTGGTGCCAATTAGAACTGAGAGTCACTGGTTCCAAGAATAATATCTTCAGGACAGAAACTGGAATGGATTCCAGACGATGGACAGAATGAACAAGACGCTGGAAGACACTAAGGTGATGGAGGGATGGGCTGTGTTTCTTTTTCTCAGTTGGAAAAAGAAGGCAACAGAAAAACTCTACAAAAAAATAATCACAAGCACATCAAATTCCAAATATGAGGCACACTAAGATACCACCTGCTTCTATTTTTTAATTTTTTTAAAGTAAACTCTGTGTCCAACATGGGGCTCGAACTCATGGCCAGGTGCCCCTATACTGCCTGCTTTTTGAACAGTTGAGAGAGCACTCAGGAGAAGCTTCTCTCTGACCTTGATGTCAGGAGCTTTTTTCTTTGAGGAGCACTTGGCTCCAGACATTGGAAAGGTCCAGAAAGAAATAGGATCCCAGCACATTCCTTGGCTCTGCAGGGAACAATATTTGTATAGTCATAATAATGTTCTCTTTCTTAGGTGGTTACACAGTACTCTTGTGTTAACTTACTGCTTTAACTCTTCCTGGTACTGGACATTCTGTTTAATTTCTGGTTGATCTTTCCGTAAGTCATGCCAGAACCTGAGGTCCATCTGATCTGTGAAGCCTCTTTGTTGGAAGAGCTGGAGAACTGAATCTAGTCGTGTGTAATTTTGTGTGGAGGGGCCGGGGCCTCATGTGCAGGAGTGGTGACCCAGTTCTGAAGGGAGGTGCTGATCTAGACCAACCCCGTTATGGTGCCGGGCACCAGGCCAGCCTGGCCGTGGGCCTCCCTGCTCCTGTACCGCCGAGCAGCCTGGTGCTGCTTCCCTGAGCAGGTGCCTGGAGGCAGGAGGGCATGCTGGGTGGGGCGGGCAGGCTGACTTGCAGGTCAGGTACAAATGGGAGAAACCCAAACGTGTTTACATACTGAGAGAAAGGATCCAGACGCAGAAAGAGGTTATTATAATCAAGTTCTGTGTTTCCCCATCTTTTTCAATGTCTTGGACACAGAGCACATTTTTGTATGGCACATGGGTAAATGGACAAGACCACTTGTGGTCAGAAGTGACACCCCCGCCCCCCCACCCTCAGCTCTGCACCCAGAAGCTTGAGGAGATCCTTTTGTCAACAGGCTATTTGCTCCGAGCCCAAAGACATCTGTGCAATTGAGAAAAAGGTACTCCTTTCTCCAGATACCTTCTGGATATCTGCCGTATGCCAGATATTGGACAGAAGTCTGCAGATCTCTTGTGAGCACCCTGAGATGAACATCCTCAGATGGTCTGTTGTGCAGCCATTTGTGGGTTGGCTCTACACGCCTGTGGCCCATTGGAGGACGCTGTGTGCAAGGAGGCTGAGAGCCGGCGGCGAGGTGCATGAGCTCCCCTGGGTGCTGGCTCGGGATGGAGCTGATGGCGGGAGTTGCTGAGCTAGGGCTGTCAGGAGAGCCTGCAGGGGGCGAGGTTCAGGCGCTGAGCTGGGCTGCAGGTACACATCTGGGGTCCTTAGGGACAGATGGTTCTTGACGCTGTGGAAGTGAGCGCGTAGAAGGAGTTCCTGGAGAACTGGGAATGAGGGAGCCCCCTGCTAGACAGGGCCTGGTACTCAAGTTGGACGGAAAGGAGGCCCCGTTGGAGGGGACTCTGTGCACTGTGGTGTCCTGTCCCAGCAGGATCGCACTGCCCTGGAGCGTCCCCAGCAGAGACCTCTGGCTGCCTTACCTGAGCCCCAGCCTGCACCCTCACGTGCCCGCACTCTCTGTTCCTGCCAGTGAGTGCACTCAGCGAGGCTGGTACCCCATCGCTCTGCCCCTGGGGCCAAGTGTCGGATTTTGAAGGGCTCTTATGAGTGCGGACAGAGGGCCGGAGTTGGATGTTTGGGTGACACGGGGTTCCAGCAGCCCCACCAGCTCCCGGCCCCAGGTTTCCTGTGGGGGCTCTCCAGGATCCCCCACTCTGAGCTGCCCCACAGAGTGTATGGTCCACCTAGGACCAGGCTGGCCCCGTCCTGCAGGGCTCAGGCCTTAGCAGCTGTCCCAGGGCTGCCCCCAGGGACTGAAGAACGCCTGTTTTGGGGCCCCACCCCTGTCCTTTTGAACCAGACGAGCTTGTTTACCCTTTTGCCCTTGACAGTTATGGGAAATAACAATTGTTTTGCCTTGCTGGGCACAAGTGATAGAATTTCCATGTGACATCAAAGCCAAATAATTTAGTTTAGCAAATATTTTGGACCTACTGTGTGCATGGGCCTGCACCAAATAAAGGGCTGGTGGGAGGTGCCCTGTTTCCATGTGTCCGAATAAACTTGGGCAGCTCTAGAGCAGTGGGCTTATTTTTATTTACTAGGTTTCCTTCCCTCGAGACATCCAGTGCTTCGGCCTCATAATGTTAAATTCTGAACGGCACTTCTCGCCTCTGTGTGTGCTGGGCCTCATTGCTGCCCCGAGGAGCAGACCCCCCAGTGCTCCCACCTCCTGCATCGGCCTTTGATGTCACGTGTGGTGCCCTTGGGCACAAAGGGAAATGGCCATCTGGCTGTTCCCACCCAGGAGCGTGGGAGAGCAGGGACAGGTGTCCACGCTGTTTCATTCTTTCCACGAGACAAAGGGCAGTTGTTTGGCTTCCAGATGGCTCGAGCTGGCAACTAATGTACCTTCATCTTTGGCTGGAACCCTATCAGTTCTTAAGGCCACCTTGGTGAAATCCTGCTGATTAGAAAGCTATTTGGCAGTTCAGTGTGACTTTGATCAATAAAGAAAAGAGAAAACAAATTATTCTTTCATAAATGCCACCCGGAAGGCCCAAATCTTCCAATAAATGGGGTCCACAGGGAAGACACAAATAATAACTTCCTGGTCACAAGGTTGGAAACCAGTGGGTTAACTGTGAGGTAGAATCAAACCCAAGTAATAACCCAAAATGAGGGCTCTGGCTTTTTCTAGAGCAGCCCCTGGTTTGGAGATCTCCAGCCAAGCACGTGGGAGCTCAGAGGGCACCTCGTGGGCTCAGGTCTCTTGGTGCCAAATCCCCATCCAGCTTCTGTCATCTCTGTTCCCTTGCTATCTAAACTTTTTTTTAAACCACTTTATTGAGGAATAATTGACCTACAAGAAACTGTACATATTTAATGCATACAACTTAATGAGTTTGAAGATATGTACGCACCCATGAAACCGTCACCACAATCTATGCCATAAACATTTCCATTCCCCCTAAAAGCTTCCACCCGCCCTTTTAATCATTATTATCATTTGCGTGTGAGTGTGTGTGTGTGTGTGTGTGTGTGCGCGCTAAGAACACTTACCATAAGATTTACCCTTTTGCAAGTTTCTGAGTATACGGTGTTGTATTGCTAACTAGAGGCACCAGGCTACAGAAAGCACCTGCCTCCCTCCCTCTGTCCGCTGTGGTGTTGGGGCCCTCTCACACCTGTCTTATTCACGTGGTTGTGCACTTGACCTTTAGCTTGGGAAGCAAGAGACGGGGGCCCCTCCCTTGCCCAGATACCACTCCACATTGCATGCATTTGATAAACCTGCTCTCTCTCCTGCCAGAGAACACCGCAGCTGCACGGTCCCCATTCCACACTCATTCCCCTGCGCACACACACGTGCCCCAACACAAACGGGTAGGGAGCTCCCTGGATCCTGAGGCAGTGCCTATGGCTTGTTTCCTGGGCTGTTTTTAGTGCCCAGCTCAGCCCTCTTACGTAGCTGCTAGTAAATGTTATGTATGTATGTATCTATGTTAGTATACACATTTTTAAGAATGGGAGCATAGCAGGACGCTATTTTGTAACCTTATCTTTTCTCTTAATACTATGTCCTTAACACCTGCAGCCCTAGCGTTGGCTAACTTTTGTGGGAATTCTGGAACCTATAAGGTTTTTTCCCCCCTTTCCTTTCTCTTTTTGTTGTTGTTTGTTTTGTTTTCTCTGAAGCAAGAGATTTCGAGGGACATTCAAGTTCTCCAGGGTCTAGCTAGTTCTGTTCGGAGGGTCTGGGACTCTGCCATTCTTGGTGGCCTCCTTATTTCATAACTTCTGGGTGTGAATCATTGAACTGTAATGAAGTAGAGAATAAATCATAATAGATAAAAAAAAATCCTTCCATGTTCGTAAGTATGCGTTTACAGTTTTAAAGGCGGAACGGTATTTATTGCACGGATATATAAGGCTTTATTTAGCGAATGCCTCACTCTGGAGCCTTCAGATTTATTTACAAGTTCTTTGTGTGTATGTGTGTTTCTTTCAATTTTCCAAAAACCACTCTTCAGTGGCTGTTCTGTTCCTCAGTATCTTTGCCTACCCTCGTCTGTCGTCCGAGTAGATTCTCAGAGGCGGAGCTGTTGGCTTCGGGAGTGGACAGTTTTAAGGCTTTGGCTGCATGATGATAAATTGCTTCCCAGAGAATTCCATCAAGTTTTACCCATTTGTAGCATAAAAGAGACCGATGTGTCCCACTCTAGCAGACTGGATTAAAAAATTTTTTTTTCGTTGTGGTAAAATGTACATGAGACGCACCATCGTCAGCATTTTCAGGTGTGTAGCTCACGGGCATCCAGTGTGTTCACGTTGTTGCGTGGCCATCACCACTGCCCGTGGTGGGCATTGATTTGTTTCCATCGCTGAAAGGCTCTCATTGTTTCAGTTCACAGCATCCTTTTTACTGAGAAGGTGTGACTTATCATCATATGCTATGGACCCTTCTTTGGGTGGTCTTTGGTGGTTCTGTGGTTCCGTGGCACCATTTGATGCCATGGACCGTCCCGCCTGGAAACTCTGTGCTTCCAGACTTCAGTGTGAGCCTTCTTCGCTGCTTACGTGCCATCCCTCTCTGCCTTCCTTGTCTGCTTGCCCGGCTTCCCCGCCTCCCACACTTCACCCGCCTGCTCCATGCACACCCTTTGCAATTTCCTCTGTGTCTTCAAGCTGTTCTTCAGAGTTACTCTTCCTGCCTCATCCTCCCAAGGATGCCATCACCCCCCCACCCCCCAGGAGCTGCGCCTAGCACTCTGCTGTCATGGCAAAATGTTCTCAACATAAAGTTCTCCATGTTAACGTTTTCTAAATGTATTCGCAATTCAGCGGCATCAAGAACATTCACAATGCTGTGCACCTGTCACCACTATCCACCTCCAGATCCTTTTCATCTTCCCAAACAGGAACTCTGTCCCCACTAAGCAGTAACAACCCATTCCCCACTCCGCCTAGCACCCTGGATAATCACCCTTCTATTTTCTGTCTCTATTAATTTTACTGTTTGAATCACAGAAGTGAAATCATACAGTTTTTTTTTTTAAGATTTTATTTATTTATTTGACAGAGGGACAGACAGCAAGAGAGGGAACATAAGCAGGGGGAGTGGAGAGGAAGAAGCAGGCTCCCAGTGGAGGAGCCTGATGTGGGGCTCGATCCAGAACGTCGGGATCACGCCCTGAGCCAAAGGCAGACGCTTAACGACTGAGCCACCCAGGCGCCCCAAGAAATCATACAGTTTTTATCCTTTTGTGTCTGACTTATCTCACATAGTGTAATATTTTTAGGGTTCACCTGTGTTGTAATGTGTATCAAACTTTCATCCCTTTTATGTCTAAATAGTGTTCCATTATATGTCTCTCTGCTCGCCTGTCGGTGGACACTTGGGTTGTTTCAGCCTTCTGGCTGTTGTGAACCGTGCTGCTTTGGACGTTAGTGTACGAGTTTCTGTGTGTGTCCCTGCTTTCAGTTCTTTTGTGTGTGTACCTAGACATGGAGTTGCTGGGTCTTAGGATAATTCTATGTTTAACTTTTGGGGGGACCAACAAACTTTTTCCCCACAAGCCCTACATGCTTTCTGAGTAAATGACAAAAAAGAGATGGTGCCTGAGGCCTCCCATGGCCTGTGCTGTTTGGGGACCCTGCACCTGGGAGTCTGGACAGAGGGTCGGGCAGGGGGCTGGGGCAAAAACTGTTTCCTAAGGCTTGCAAAGCTTGATTGTGTGATTGACAGTCTGCCTGTCTGTAGATGACTCTTTTGAGCGTGGCTTCTGCGGCTGTAAGAAAGGTGGCCCCACATGCTCCTTGTTGGGATGAGATATCAGAAGTGAGGACAGTGGCTGAGATCTGGGGACAGGAGGGCCATATGCTCTGGGCCGGGGGTACCAGGTCACACAGTTGGGCTCCTGCTGGCAGGCACCACTGGCCAGGAGCGGCCAGGAGCAGCCAGGGCATTTCCAGATGCATAAAAGAGGTTCTAGAAGGATCTGGAGCTCTCCTCTCCTTGCAGTTCAAGCCTCTGCAGGATGGTCAAAGTAATTTAGAGGCAAAATAAGAACAGTGGAGGTGCTCTCTGGGCATTGGGGGTTTCTATAACTACCCTGCCCTGGGTACAGGGATGTGGGGCTGTAACTGTCCAGGCCGCTCCAGACAAGCAGAGAAGGGCAGAACCCAGAAGGACATCTTCCTAGCCTTGCAATGTGGCCCACCCTCAGTCTACAGGCTTGCTTGTGTCTTTTAGGGTTGCCTTACATAAAAACCATTGGCTGCACTATTTACCGAATTACTTTCTTGCCTCTCTCTAAACCCCACCTCTCTGTGTTTTCTATATTTCTAAAAGCATGGAAAAAATTCTCCTGTTAATAACAGATTTTGAAATAAGCGGTCTGGTTCCTTCTTTTGGCAGCAGCCACCAAGGAAGGTAGTGGAAACACAGAAGAGGCACACGTTCTGTCTACTTGGGGTGTGGGTCGCCTTCACTTGGGTCCACGAGCATCCCTCTGGAGTGTGCTAAGTATCTGTTAGCGTCCACGCCGCACCCATAGGAAGGCTGTAATCAAAAAGGCAATAACAAGTGTTGGGGAGGATGTGGCCAAATCCGAGCCTTCCAGCACTGCTGGTGGGAACGCAGAGTGGTGCGGCCTCTGGGAAATCAGCGTGGCAGCCTCTCAGCAGAGCTGCCCTGTGGCCCAGCAAATCCACTCCTACATATGTACCCAAGAGCCAAGAGAACACATGTCCATGTAAAGGTAGGGCACACATAATTCACAGCAGCATTCTTTATAATAGCCGAAAGGTGACAACCGTACCGATGTCCATCTCCTGATGGATGGGGAAACAACACGTAGTGTGTCCGTACAGTGGACTCACATTCAACCACAAAACCCAGTGGAACATCGAGACATGCCACAGCACAGATGAACCTTGATGACGCTGTGCTCAGTGAAGACAGCCAGACACAGCACGTCACATACAGTGAGTGCGTTTATGTGAAATGTCCAGAGCAGGCAGATCCGGGGAGCGAACGGGTACAGTGGTCACCTGGAGCGGGCGGAGGGGAGGTGGGAGTGAGCGCTATGGAGGGGGTGGTGATGAAAATGCTCTGAGATTAGATAGTGGTGATGCTGCACAATTCCGTGAAAACTAAAACTCACGGACTTGAATACTTCACAAGGGGGAGTTCTGTGGTGCCTGAATTATAATTCAATAATGTAAAAACTATCCATGGTTTATATGAAATTGAAGTTTAGCCAGAAATCCTGTAGTGTGTGTGTGTGTATGCATGCAAATCTGGCAACTCTATAATCACCACCTATTTTTGTAAATAAAGTTTTTTGTAATACAAAAAAAAATCAGCCCAAGACACCAATCGATAGTGTAAATGAAAACATCACAGGTGCTCTTTGGACGTATGTCTGCACCTCTGGTTTTGTGTTTTACACCTTTTGCAATTGACTTGGCAAGTTACCAGCCTCTTCACACCGTACATTTTTCATTTTGAACAAGAGTAAGTCCTAGGAAAACAAAAATAGCTTTTCTCCTCCAAAATCTGAATTCAGAGCCGTAGCCATACGCCTAACGAGGATTGGCCTCTCCAACTGGTCCTAGAATCCCCCGGTGGCCACCCAGGAACCTAAAAGGCAAGAATGAACCACGAAACCAGTTTGCCACAACTAGTACTCGGTCAGTAAAGGAGAAAACAAGTCTCAGACTACTGGGTCTTTTAAACTTTGAAAAAAAATTTTAAGTTACAAATGCACGCAGTTACTCTTTTTGAAGATTTTTTGTTTAATTTGATGATTATAGGAGAGATGGCTCTATTCTGTCTGGGCGAGTTGAGCTGTCTAAGGTGGGAAAGGGCTGGTCTTCCCTGCAGGGGCAGCTCTGCTAGAACTAGCGTATTATAACGTTGCCACAACAGGTTGCTGTTAGTAACAAGCATTTTGCACACAGTACCACGTTGACTCTTCACCGTCGCTTGGGCTGGTGATATTCAGAGTGGGGTGACTTGCCCCAGGTCACACAGGTAAGGGCAAGCACCTCCTACTCCAGGGCCCTGACCTGGTACCTTCCTGACTTGTCAAGAAGTCCCTCCACTTCTTCAACTTTGTCCCTGACAGGGAGAAAGCACCCTGTTATGCCCCTGAGACAAAGGAGGACTGTTAAATCTTGTTAGTCCATCATTCAGGGGTCTGTCACTTTGTTTTCCTTTCCCAGAAAAGGTAGAGCAACATGGCGGCCCTCAATAGCATAGGAAGCCACATGGTTTTCAGTCTGAGTGACCCTGAGGACTTTCTTGAGTTTCAGGACCTGTTCCTTGCTCCCCTTCCCGCCCCTGTGCTGGGCACCTCCCTGCTTTGGTGGTCCGTCTCCCCCTTTCTCCCTGTGGGCTGAGTGGTGTCATCGACCCAGTGGGCTCCCCAAGGTAGTCTCCCTGAAAAGGGATCCCGTCTGCCTTCCAGCATCTCTGCTAGATGGTCTACCGCAAGGCACACTCAGCACGATGCAGCCCGAAAACTCAGTCACTGTGTCTTTTTTCTCCCTATCCTCGTCCACGTTTGACCTTTAAACAAACACCAAAGTCATTTTATTGCTATGTGACTCAGGTACGGTACAACGCAGTTTTATAACACATACACTTCATTGATTTTTTTTTTATATTCAGAACCTGTGCAACCATCAACACAATCGAATTTTAGCACATTTTGGTCCCTCCTCCAAGAAACCCAGAACCCATTAGCAGTCACTCCGCATTCTCCCCATTTTTACTACAGACGAATACAGAAGCCCTCAGCATTTAAAATGGAGAGCATTATCTTTCCAGTCCTTTAGGACCGTCACATCTGCTGTGATTGAGCATAATATCGCCAAGTCATATTCTCATCTCAGGTGTGGCATACAGTCTTCTACATTTTGTTTTCCATTGCAGTGTAATATGAAAGCCTGTGCCCAGACATATTACAGCAAAAAGAAGAGCACAGACTGCTCCTCCAGCAATATTTTGTGCTCTCCTGAATTAACTGTCCCAGGACTCATCAATCGTTATGACTTGGGCAGCTCGCCACCTGGCGTTGTAGAAATCATCCCTTGGATGTATTCCGATTCTTGGCTTGGAGTCACAGTACATGAGTCATAAAACTCCGCTTTTTTGTTTAAAACTCCCATTTTTTTCCCATCGTCGATTCAGATGGAATGAGTTTTGATAGCATAAATGCTCAATATGCCACATATGGAATAAAATCATGAACGCGTGTTAAAATCCCAAGACGGTGGACCTCCCACAGACGCAGCATGGACAGAGGTGCCCGTTGAGGTGATGGCCAGTTTGCGGGTGGAGATCACACGCTGTGTGCGGCTCCAAACAGCTCCGGTGATTTCCAGCAGTCTGGGATAGAGAACACCATTTCTTGTTTTCCTTGTCTTTTTTTTTTTTTAAGTTTTTATTTATTTATTTATTTGAGAGAGAGAATAAGCACGTCAGAGGGAGGGGGCTGAGGGAGAGGGAAAGCAGACTTCCCAGGGTGCACAGAGCCTGACATGGGGCTCCATCCCAGGACCCCGAGATCATGACCGGAGCCGAAGTCAGACGTTTAACCGACTGAGCCACCCAGGCGCCCCCGGAGAATACCGTTTCTTAAAGGTGATATCACATGATGAAGAAAACAACTATCCAGATGCATTTAACGTTTTTCTTACACACATGTTTCTTGGAATGTATGTGAAGGGAAAATAGCTTTGACTTAAACTTTCCGTGGAGCACCGTTGGGAGACAGTAGCCTCCAAGGTAGAGACTGATTTCCTCAGTGTGGCATCCAGAGTCCGTGGGTATGCAGCGTGCCCCCCCCCCCCCCCGCCTCGTCTCTTGTCCCTTCTCCCATAGCCACATGCACAGTGGTGCTGGCTTGTCTCGAGCACACCTGCTGCACCCGGAGAGCCACGGCCCCCTCACCTGCCAAATCCAGAACAGTGGCGGGGGCAGCTGAGGATGTATGCGTAGAGGAGGGATAGAGGGGCTGGACAGGGATAGAGGGGGCCATGTGAAGGTGGGGTGACGTTGCAATATTGCTGGTGAGGTGGGGTTTTTTAGGTTTTTATTTAAATTCTAGTTCACATACAGTGTAGTATTGGTTTCAGGTGTACAATATGGTGATTTGACACTTCCACACATCACCCGGTGCTCATCATAAGTGCCCTCCTTCATCCCTGTCACCTGTTTCCCCATCCCCCGCCCGCCTCCCTGCCAGTGACCAGGGGTGTGTTCTCTGGAGTTAAGAGTCTGTTTCTTGGTTTGTCTCTTTTTTTGTTAGTTCGTTTTCTTAAATTCCACGTATGAGTGAAATCATATGGTATTTGTCTCTGACTTAGTTCACTTAGCATAATACTGTCTAGCTCAAGCCATGTCATTGCAAATGGCAAGATTTCATTCTTTTTCTTGTATAGCTGAATAATATTCCATTGTATATATACACCCCATCTTCTTCACCCATTCATCAATCAGTGGACACTTAGGCTGGTTCCATAATTTGGCTATTGTAAATAGTGCTGCTATAAACATCAGGGTGCATCTATAAATTAGTGTTTTTTTGTTCGAGTAAATACCCAGTAGTGTGATTGCTGGATCATAGGGTAGTTCTATTTTTAATTTTTTGAGGAACTTCCATACTGTTTCCAGAGTGGCTGCACCAGTTTGCATTCCCACCAACAGTGCAAGAAGGTTCTCCTTTCTCCACATCCTCGCCAACACCTTTAGTTTCTTGTGTTGTTGATTTTAGCCATTCTGACAGGTGTGAGGTGGGATCTCATTGTAGTTTGATTTCCATTTCCCTGATGATGAGTGATGTTGAGATCTTTTCAGGAGTCTGTTGGCCATCTGGATGTCTTCTTTGAAGAAATGTCTGTTCATGTCTTCTGCCTATTTGTTAATTGGATTATTCATTTTTAGGGTGGTGAGTTTTTTTAAGTTCTTTATTATAGAGTTTGGATACTAACCCTTTATTGGATATGTCATGTGCAAATATCTTCTCCCATTCAGTGGGTTACCTTTTAGTTTTGTTGATTGTTTCCTTTGCTGTGCAGAAGCTTTTTATTTTGATGTAGTCCCAGTAGTTTATTTTTGCTTTTGTTTCCCTTGCCGCAGGAGAAATGTTGCTACAGCCGATGTCAGAGAAGTTACTGTCTGTGCTCTCTTCTAGGATTTTTATGGTTTCAAGTCTCACGTTTAGGTCTTTAATCTATTTTCAGTTTATGTTTGTGTATGGTAAAAGAGAATGTCCGGTTTCATTCTTTTGCATGATGTAGTCCAGTTTTCCTGACACCATCTGTTGAAAACGCTGTCTTGTTCCCATTGGGTATTTTTTCCTGCTTTGTCAAAGATCAGTTGACCATAGAGTTGAGGGTCCATATCTGGCTTCTCTATTCTCTTCCATTGATTTATGTGTCTGTTTTTATGCCAGTACCATGCTGTTTTGATGACTGCAGCTTTGTAACAGAGCGTGAAGTCAGGGATCGTGGTGCCTCCAGCTTTGCTTTTCTTTTTCAAGATTGCTTTGGCTATTCCAGGTCTTTTGTGGTTCTGTACACATTTTAGGATCATTTGTTCCAGCTCTGTGAAAAATGCTGTTGATATTTTGATAGGGATTGCATTAACTGTGTAGATTGCTTTGGACAACATAGACGTTTTAACAAAATTCTTCCAGTCCATGAGCATAGAATGTTTTCCCATTTCTCTGTGATATCTTCGATTTCTTTCATCAGTGTTTTATGATTTTCAGAAAGGTGGGGTTTTTTTTTTAACAATTCTTTAACCAGATTTATTTCTGGTGTATCATCATTTTTGTCAGTTTTGCATAAAAAATATTTTTAAAGAAAATTTTTTTAGTTATGACATATATACAGGAAAGTGCAAATGTTAATTTTAAGTGTACGGCTCAGTGAGTTTTCACAAAGGGAACACAACCGTGTGAGCATCGCCCGGATGAAGATGCAGAACGTCACTCCAGAAGCTTCCCTTGTGTCCCTTTCAGTTGTCACCATGGTGAGTTTTGTTTTATTTTGTCTCTTGATCCTGCCCTTGGTCTTGTCCTCCCATAATCTGTCCTCACAGAAGCCCCCCACCCTACCCCCTGCAAGTATTTGCCTTCCATATCAGCTTGGCTTTTCTGAAACTCTGCCTCTTCCCCTCCTCACTGTCGGGATCCCCACCCACTGCTGGGGACCGCCACCCCTCCTGGAGCCACCTGACCCTTTCCCAAAGCACATGGGAGTGGATCTGATGGCCCCCCGGGGGCAGCTGCAGCCTGTAACCCAGTCCCAGAACTTGGTCAACCCCACGTCACAGGAGGACCCACAGAGAACGTGTGCGGAGAGCTCCTGCGAAACTGCCAAGCCCTCTGGGACGTTCGGCAGTGTCATTAAGAAAGCCCGTCACCATTCATCAGGGTCACTTGCCTCATTCCGTTCTCTGATGTAAATGTGACCCAAAAAGGGAGTTCCCAGCCCGTGGAGGGTTTGCGACGGATACAACTTGCACAGTTGGCTGTATTAATCTGGGCAGTTTGGGAGCAGGCGGGATTAACTTTAACAGAATGGGTCTGCCGTGACCCACTTGGCAGCGCTCAGACCAGGTGAGGAGACGGACTTCTGGCTAGGGTCCAGCAGGTGCAGGCTTTCCCCGGAGAGTTGCTAACCCCTTGCTGTAACAGGTGTGTGGGGCGACTCCCGAGCACCGCCCCCCCCCGCCCGCCCCACAGATGAGCTGTACCACCTGCACCATGCACCTAATTCCTCAGGCTTCTGTTTCTAACTCTGTTGTTCTCTTCCATTAATTTACTTCTTTGCTCAATACCCCCTCGTTTCATGTGCTGTAACTCTACAATTGAGTATTTCATTCTATGATAGGGCTGAATCTCACTGCTCTTCATTTTCATAATTTTCTTGGCTATCTTCATAGGGTGAGTTTTCCGCATGAATAACCCTATCTAGTTCTAAAGATACTCCTGTTGATATTGTGACAAATGTATGTATTAATTTAAGAGTACTCTACATTTTTTTTAAAGATTTTATTTATTGATTTGAAAGAAAGAAAACACGCACACAGGGAAAGCGAGAGGGAGAAGCAGACTCCCCACTGAGCAGGGAGCCCAGTGTGGGACTCGATCCCAGGACCCCGGAGATCATGACCTGAGCCAAAGGCAGACACTTAACTGAGCCACCCAGGCGCCCCAGTGGTATTCGACATCTTTATATTGACTTTTCCTATTTAAGAGCAGAATGTGTCTTACTTATTAAAGTTTGCTTTTCTGTGCCTTTAGAAATTCTTATCTTACTGTTTTTAATATAGATCTTGCACACTTCTTCAATAGATTTCTAGAAATGTTATCTTTTTGGTTGCTGCTGTCAGTGGGATCTTTAAAAATCCATTCTATCACCTGTGAGGTTGTTTGCATATATAGGAAGGCTGTTGATTTTATTTTTTGTTAACGTTATAACTAGTCATCTCACTGAATTTTATTATTCATGTTCACTTTTTCAGTTGATTTTCCTGGGCATTGTAGGTGTGCCATCATATCTGCAAATAACAATGACTTTACTATGTTCTATTTATTATGGGGGTTGGTATGAAAGGAGAACCACAGTACAGCCATGAGTTAGATTCTTTGCTTGACGAATGTACTAGAGGGACCTTTTGTCCATTATCTCCTCTTTCCCCGCTCTGTGTCCTAGGCTTTGCAGCTCTGACCCTGCCAGCTGAGGGCCTTATTAACCATCTAAGGTAAGGGCTCAGAGCCAGGTGAGCCCACATTGCTGGTCCCTGTGACACTCAGTCCAGGGTCCATGTCCCGGGGCGCAGATTAGACATCTCAGGATACTGTGACAGCACTTGAAGGACGTGCAGGAGCCCTTCCGGCCAGCGACGGGGGAAATGTTTAGGCTCAAGGCAGGGCACGTGCACGGGCGTGTGGGAATGCTGGTGATTTGGAAGTGCTGACAGGAAAACAACAGGGCCCTCTGGCAAGGAGCAGGGCCAGGTGGTCGGGGCTGGTGGAATATTCGAAGGCACCTGGGGTGCATCCGATAGGGGACAGAGCCAGGGAAGGCCTTTGCGACGGGTGGACTGTGCCTTACCATCTATCGAGCTTGGGGCAAGCGTTTCTCTTGGTGCTGTGTGATCAGTGTTTGGAGGGGTTCAAGACCCCAGGTAGATAAACTAGTGAGGACATCCTATGAGATTCTGAAACACTGTTTAAATAGCTGTAAAATAATGTCTGGATGGTTTGTTTTCATTCAAGTCAAACAGAAGTCGGAATAATAAGAATCGTGAGGTTTCACAGATTCATATCAGAAAAAGCCTGGAGCTGAGCATTGCCATTGCAAGTGAAGGATTATGAGAAATTAAAACATCATTTTTCTCTTTTTTTTTCTTGCAAAAAATAGTCATGCCAGTTCTTTGCAGAATTCTCTTACACGGAGCCAGAAATCGTTCAGAGCAGGAGTGGTGTGTCTGCTGAGTGGGTTTCATATTCCAAACATACATATGTTGCACAGAGTGTCTAATTATTCTTGGGGACAATTACTGTCAGGTTCCAAAATGTGTTCAATGAGCAGCAATTGGTGTTTATTCAGCTCTAAAAAGACTATGCGAGGGAACAGTAGGTTACATTGTCTGCCTAAAGAAACATTTTGCCATCCGGAAACATCTGCTTTCTATTTAAAGAACTGGAGAAGGAATAGGAGTATTTTTGAAATACACTCCCTAAGCATCGAACACCAAAGAAAGGAGAATAAAATTGGGTATGAAGGTAGTTTCTGTTCTCTGATACACACTCTCTTCAGCTTTTCCCTGCTGGGAGGGAAAGGCAGCCTCCTGGGTTGGAAAGTTCTGCTTCTCTTGAATTTTTCTATTTATACTGATTTGCACACTTATAGGAAGTGACTCCTGTGTCCTAGTTCCAGCGTTTTTGCTTTTTCAGGTGAGGCAAGATGATCTCTCAGAGCTGGGGTCTGCGTTTCTGAATTTTGTGGTGAGGTTGATAGACTTCTCTGAGTTTGCCCATCACGATGTAACGATTTGTGGTCTATAGTAAACTCTCTATGAAGGTCGAGGTATTTCTTCTCTTTTGCTGGGTAGTGGCCACAAACTTACAGCTTCAAACAAAACACTTCCTCTGGATCAAGAGTCTGCCCATGGCTTACCTGGATTCTCTGCTTCTGGGTCTCTTATGAAGTGTCATGAAGGTGTCAGCGAGGGGTGGGATCTCATCTGAGGTCTCAGCCGTGGAGAGGTCTGACCCCCAAGTTTCCAAGTGATTGTTGGAAGAATTTCAGTTCCCCAGAGGATGTTGGGTGGAGGGCCTCAGTTTCCCTCTGGCTGTTGGCTGGAGGCCGCTCTCAGTTCCTGCAAATGTGGGTCTCTGCAGCATGGCAACATGCCTCACCAAAGCCATCAGGAGGGTCAAGAGAATCTGCTAGCAAGACAGACATTACAATCCCATGTAACTTACTTGCACAATGACATCCCATCACCTTTGCCGTATTCTTTTGGTTAAAAGCAAGTCACAGGTCCCTCCACCACCACCACCATGCTCAAGGGGAGGGAATTACATAAGGGCATAATTACCAGGAGGTGGGGATCATTGGGAACCACACCAAAAGCTGACTTTTACAGACAGCTATTATTTCAGAAAGAGAGTGTAGCATAATGATTAAGAGGGAGGGTGACCATGTCACTTAGAATCGATTTCACATCCCAGATCTGCCACTTACTGTGTAACCCAAGGCAGGTCCTTGGCCTCTCTGAGCCCCTGTTTCCCCACCTGGGCCCCTCCCCCAAAGGATCTTTATGATCTAAAGGAGAGGTCACGTGTAAAACCTGGCAGATGGTAAGTAGTCAGTAAATGTTAACTACTGGCTTTTTTTTAATCCTTTTTTCCCCCCTTTTCTTTAAATACCATTAGATTTTTGAATTTTGGAAGAATTAATTAGAACTCCCCACTGGCCTCAGATGTGGTTATTCATGTGGAAATCTCAGTACTGTGAACAGTGTCCTGGGCACAAAGCTGCCATCAGTCTGGCCCTGGCTTGCCCAGGACTGAGGAATGCAGGTCTTTGGTCTCCCGTGGTGCTCGTCCTCACAAGGCGTGGTGGGACTCCCCGCAGCTCCCCTCCCAGGGCTCCGTGCCTCTCCCTGTGCTGGAGCAGCCACTCCCCCTGCAGAGGCCTGACCGTGGCGACCCGGGCTGCAGCCACTGAAGGTGTGGCCAGCTGGGCCCACAACATCCTTGCGTTCCTGGCTAGGGCCCCCCAGAGCAACCCATAATAGCTTTGGTCCCTCCCCAGAGCCCAGCAGGCAGATTTGGAGATGGGGCGTCTTCATGTCTCTGCATTCACCTTGACCCGAATCATGCCACGCAGATGGCTCTTGGCCTTTGCTTTATCCCTGGTTGGGAAGCTCTACCGTCTCTCATCTCCCTGTTCATCCCACCCTGTCTCTGGTCTGTCTTTCCCTCACTTCCTCTCTCTTGCAGGGCTCAGGGACAGAGTGCTTGAAATCGGTCACTGCTTGGCCACACAGGCTTCCTGCCGCCGGTCTCTACCCAGAGCACTTCTGCCTCCCCACTCTTTGCACCCCAAAATCCTGTTCTTGGTTTCACCGTAGTCCCCTTCAGGCTGTGGGAGGAAGTGGTGGAGTCATTCAAAGTTAGCTGTGTCTTTCTGGAGGAGAGATGCTGGCTGTAGGTTCACTTCTTCCATCTTTTTTCTAGGTCATCTGATAATGTCTCATGTGGGTATCTCCCCAGCTTCTTTGAGGATCAAAATCACCTGGAGCTCTTGTTAAAAACAGAGCTCCCCAGGCCCGTCCCTGGAGAGCCAAGTTCCTGGGTGGGGAGGAGAGTAGGTTGGGGCCCAGGAACTTGTATGTTTATGAAGTGCCCCAGCTAATTTCTGTCAGAGGTTTAGGAAACACTGGTCTAAGGGCACTAAACCCCAGACCCAGTCCCTCTTGTTCAGTGTGGACGACGTGAGGGCAAGTGTGAAAGCCGGGCCCCTTCCCCAGTGAGGGCTTCTGCCTGACCCATGGGCCCCGCTTGTTAACGTTCTATGCGAGGGAGGCAGAGAGACTTTAGCACGATGCAATTAATTTTTTTTTTTATTGAGGTAAAATTGGCATATGACATTATGTTAGTTTTAGGTACACGGCGTGATTCAATATTTATACACATTGCAGAATTTCTCTAAAAATCTTTTCTGCATTACTGTCCTCTCAGTCAGCCCCTCCTCTTGCATCTGCAGGAGAATCCATGTGAGTGAGTGTTTTCCTTTACGGTGCTGTGCTTACGTGATTAGCAAACTGTGGTGCCTGGGCTGGCAGGAGCGCAGCTGGGGGATCCAGATGCCAGACTTCCCCATGCGGACCTGATTAGGAGCGCTCGCGGGCATGTGCACACACCCTCCCCCACAGGCTGCCCCCCCCCCCCCCCCCCCCCGTGACCACAGAGGCAGGAAATCGCAGTGAGAATGTTCCTTTTGTTTCTATGCCCTGTCACCCTGCGGCTGGAAGGGTGTCAGTTCAGGGTCGGGTGGGTGGTGAACCTACTCACGGTGGAGAGAAGACAGACGTCCTACTAACCCACACCCCCAGAGGCACTTGTCCTGCTCTGGGATCTAGAAGGGAAGTTTTGGGAGGCAAGGAATGCTTCCGTTGATTCTTCTGGAAACCTGGCCTCTTGAACCCGCTGCATTGAGTTAGCACGAATAGCATGCCCTTGGCTTTTACTCTCCTGGAAGAGCAGTCATGACCTTTGTCTGCAGCCACAATTGATGGTTGATGCTGATGTTCGTGGCGATACTCAGTATTCTTTGTGTGAGGCTCAAGTAGTAAATTGCTTTTCTAGGAAGAAGTTTCTCTCCTAAGAAAGAGCTTTCTTTCCAGTAATGAGCCTTCCGTAGGCAGAACAGGTTCAAAGACTGCTTTGCCTCAAACCACTCCATCTGGAGACCAGAACACTTAAAATTCACTTGCTCCCTGTGTTTTTTTTTGGTATCCACTTGGGTGTCCTGTTCTTTTCTGTCACCGCTTTTGACATGGTCAGGATTTTAAAACAATTTGTCTGAGTTACCTTTTGGTTTTGTTTTTATCTCTAATAAATGCTTATTAAATCTGTAGCATTTCATGAATGATGGGGCTACTTTTACATCCTGGGGGCTTTTTTCCCTCCTCACGTTACCGTATTTGGAACACTTAAAGGATTTTTGAGCCAGTTTGCCTGAAGACGCTTTCTTTAAAATTAAGTCTATTTTGTAATGAGTTTGTGTTTCATTTTATGTTACTTTGTGAGGTAGATACTTTAAAATATGAAATGCACTGTAATCCCTTTCAGTTTTTACCCATCTGCCTTATTGTCAAGATCGAAATAATTCCCCGCCTTCCGGAAAGAAACCTGGATAGTGTGCCCATTTTGTTCCCAGTCTCATTAAGAATTTACAGGAGCGTGGAGCCAGAGCAACAACATACAAAGGCAAGAATAGCTAAAAGAGATGGATTTCCTGAATTCGGCTCCTAAACCTCAGAATGTTTATTAAGTTGGAAACATAAAACTTGAAGGCTCAGTCAATTACAAATGAACATGTCATCGGTAAAATGCTGCAAACGTGAGAAGTACTTACTAGAGATATAATGCGAAATTGCAAATAGATCGCAAAATCCTAAGATTGTGGCAGAATCCTGCAAGATAAATGTATCGCAAAACCCCGAGACTGCCAGCAGGGTGTGGGAACAGCAGGACGCTCGACGGGAAGTGAGGACCCTGGGCGAGGAGCGGCGTTTAAAGCAAATCGCTCATTAGGCCAGTTGCTCACAGCCCGCGTGGGTTGGCTGTCTGTAACTCCGGTGCTGGTGTCTCTTTTTCCCCTTCTCTTATTTTAATTGTCCTCATGCATATGTATCTCTCCCAATAAGCTATTAAGATCTTTGGGGACGGCAGGGGGGCGAGAAGTCATAAATGATACATGAAGTCCTATTCTGTCAGCTCACGCACCCTTCTCTCCTCCCGCAGAGAACAGCCCATCTTCACCACGCGGGCGCACGTCTTCCAGATCGACCCCAGCACCAAGAAGAACTGGGTGCCCGCCAGCAAGCAGGCGGTCACCGTTTCCTACTTCTACGATGTCACCAGGAATAGCTACCGAATCATCAGCGTGGATGGAGCCAAGGTACCACCCCAGTGGCTGATGTTACCATTCCCAGTCACTTCCTTCTCCTCAAGAGACGTGATGGGGGGAGGCGCCCGTTGCCTCAGTCCGCTAAGTGTCTGACTCTTGGTTTCCGCTCAGGTCATGATCTCAGGGTCCTGGGATCGAGTCCCGCTTCGGGCTCTGTGCTCAGTGCAGAGTCTGCTTCACATTCTCTCTCCCTCTGCCTCCTGCTCACTCTCTCTCTCAAATAAATAAAATCTTAAAAAAAAAAAAGTCAGTACAGTATATTTCAAAGTGGAGGGGAAAGGATGCACCCAAATCCTGCTGCCTTAACACAGATATGACTGTTATAATCATGACGTTGATATAATCACACACCCTGCTTTTTTTTTTTTCATTTAAAATTATGGCAAATGAAAAAAAAAAAAAAAGATTTCCCTGTTACCACATTGCCTTCGTAACTAGCATTTCAATGCCCGTGTAATAGTTCCACGGAGGGCCTATGACGCTCTTAATCGCTCCCCTCACGGTTGCATCTGTCGATGGCCCCCAGTTCTTTCCTGTGCTGGATAATACGCATGTTGATACGACAGATACTCCCACTCATTCATCACACATCTATTGCTTTCTTTGGGTATTTCCTTAGGACCAGTTCCTGGAAGGAGTACTATAGGCCGAGATGGTAACTGTTTATTCATGGCATATGGATGGACGTGTCCAAGCTGCTTTCCAAAGAGTCCATTCTTCCAGCGTGCCTGAGAATGCCCGTGTATTACGCTCTTACCAGCACTGGGTATTGTAGCTAGTCTGGTTTCGGTGTTATTCCCTGGAAATCAAATCTGATGAAAAGATTTTGGAGAATTTCTTGAAATACATTTTTTCCAGGTACTAGTAGTATTCTGCTGTCTTCCTTGATATTTTTGCCACGTTGCTACGGGAGCAGAATAAAGAAGGGATAGCAACAGAAGTATCACCAAGTTAGCAACAACAGCAATAAAAGTAGATTAGATGCTTTATAATTTCTTTCCTGTCTTTAATCTGTGTGCATCCCGCTGGACGATTTTACGATTTGCATTATCTGCTATCACCCGAAATTCAGTGTGTCTGGGGCGCTTGGCTGGCTCAGTCGGTGCAGGATGAGACTCTTGATCTTGGGATCGTGAGTTCAAGCCCCATTTTGGAGGTAGTTTACTTAAAATAATTAGATAAATAAACAGTCACATATAAAAAAAGAAAATGAAATTCAGTGTACCAGAGCTGAATTCCCCAATTGCCCTCTACACCACCTCCCCATGTTCTTTCCCAATCAATTTGGGCTAAAAATAAATGACTAAATAAAGGAAAAGCACAAATTCATTCATTCCCTTTTTAGTTGGTCAGTGAGTCTGCTTTTGAAGTGTCTCACATTTATGCCTGATGTTTTGTTTTAAGGCCATAACTTGTCCTGAAAGTCCTTTTTTTAAATTGAAGTATAATTAACAGACAGTGTTACGTTAGTTTCAGGTGCTCAGTGTCTTCAGCGATCCCCTGCTTCACCCAGCGCTCACCACGGGAAGTGCAGTCACCGGCCGTCCCCCGACAAACGTTTGTACAGTAGTATTGGCCCCGTTCCCTGTGCTGTGTTCTTCATCCCCATGACTTACTTACTTTATAGCCGGAAGTTTGTACCTCTTCATGGCCCGTATATGTTTCGTCCATCCCTCCCGCCTGCCTGCCCTCTGACAACCACCAGTTTTTCTCTGTTTTTTCGTTTGTTCATTTGTTTTTCAGATTTCACAAATGAGGGAAATCCTATGGCATTTGTCTCTCTGACTTGTTTCACTCAGCACAGTACCCTCTAGGTCCATCCACGTTGTCACGGATGGTGAGATCTCGTTCTTTTTTATGGCCGAGTAATACTCCGTGGTGCACACATGCTCCAGGCTCTTTATCCATTCATCTGTGGATGAACACGTGGGTTGCTTCCCATACATACTGTGGCTACTGTAAATGCTCGGGAAACAGAGGGGTGCATATCTTTTTGAATTAGTGTTTTTGTTTTCTTTGGGTAAATACCCAGTAGTGGATGACCAGATTGCATGGTAATTTTATTTTTAATTTTTCGAGGCACTTCCATACTGTTTTCCACAGCAGCCTGCACCAATTTACATTCCCACCAATAGTGCACGAGGATCCCCTTTTCTCCACATCCTCACCAACACCTGTTATTTGTCTTTTTTTTTCTTTTTTTTAAGATTTATTTATTCGAGAGAGAGCGCGCACGCACGTGAGCAGGGTAGGGGGTGCAGAGGGAGAGAGAATCCCAAGCAGATTCCCCGCTGAGTGTGGAGCCTGACACGGCGCTCCATCCCACAACCCTGGGATCATGACCTGAGCTGAAACCAAGAGTCAGATGCTTAACGGACTGAGCCACCCTGGCGCCCCTCTTGTCTTTTTAATGCTAGCCATTCTGACAGGTGTGACGTGCTATCTCACTGTGGTTTTAATTTGCATTTTGCTAATGAGGAGGGATGTTGAGCATCTTTTCATTTGCTCAGAGCTTTCAGTAGCCTTCTGACCGGCCTACTCCTCCTGCCTGTGGTCTGTCCCACCCTCGGCCTGTAGGCCAGCATCCCTAGTTGGTCAGAAGCAGGGCGTGGGGGGGTTGGGCAGTAGGATGGGGCCTGGTAGGAGGCTTCTTGCTCCCCTGGAGCCCCAAAGCAGAAGGCCAGAGAAGCTTCCACTGGAATGTCCTCTAGGAAAGTTGTGAGAGCCTACTGGTGCCTCCTGACCTCCTGACGAGGCTCCTTGTCTTAAGACAAAATTCCACCTTTCGGCTGTGTTCTCTCAGCATGGCAAAAACTCCAGATACAGTGGCTGGGCCCAGAAGTCCTCATTTCACAGTTGAGGCCAAGGACAGGCAGCCACCTGGACAATTCCCGCGGCCAGTGAGGCTTGGCAGGCCGGTGCCGGTGTCCAGTTCCTAGGACGCAGCTTCCTAGCGCTTACGTTGGAGCAGGCCGCCCCCTGGCTGGTAGAGGAGCGCGTCCTGACGCGACATCACGCAAGAAGTGTGTCATCTTCTTCGTGTTCAGATAGCAGTAGCTGGTCTGGCAAGTATGTCTAAGGAGAGGCAGGGGCTGGTTTTCTCCTCTAAGCAGGCAGGATGACCCGTGGCAGGGTTCTGGTGAGTGCTGAGCAAGTGTGAAAGCACCTGGCATCTAGTAGGTAGGCAGCTCGGGTTTGATGAGTGAATATCTGAAAGGTGCCTTTATTAGAATAATTTTTTTTTCTGGGACACATGGGGCTACTGCAGTTGAATTACCTCTTCCCTGCTCTCTGCTTCTCGGCTGGAATCGCCTTGCCTCTTGCCAGGCTGTTCTGATAGGGGTGGTGAATCAAGCTGACCTGCTTTCTTTTATCCGCCGATGCTGTCAGTTCATCTACGGTCCTTGAGCTGGGTTTGCACTTTCGTCACTTGAGTTACCCAAGGATATATTGGGCTTAAATACAGATAAAATGACTTTCTTCGAGAAAGTGCTTTAGTCCTATTAGCTGGGCTTTTAGTAATTTGTCAAAGTGTCAGCCGCTCTATCGTCCCCCTCTGCAGCTTCTGAAGGCTGTGACAGTGTGGTGGGGTGTGAGCCAAATGAGCCAGCCGAGGGAAATCAGATGGGGGTGTGCGTGTAGGGGGGCTGGCCCCCGAGCTGCAGAATAGAGCCAGTTCAGGCTCGGTGTGGGGGGCCTGTCAAGTTGTGGAGTCACTTGCAGAGTGGGAACCCGGCCCCAGGTTCCCACCTTACTGCCGCAGCACCGGGGCTGTGACAGGGCCTAGTTCTGCAAAAGGAGGTGCCTGTGAGGGAGCCAGAGGTCCAGCGTGGTGGGGATGTAGGGGCCTTAGTCCCTGACTTACTGAGACTGACGCTCAGGGCAGCGGCGGGCAGGGAGTTTGCTGCCATGAGAACCGGAGCACAGAACACCAGATGGTGGTCACCACTTTGTTTTAGGCCTTTGGTCCCAAATGTCGATCCGGCCTGAGGTGGGCGATGGTCAGATGTCTGTAGCCTTAGAGCTGTCTTGGCACGGGGGCTGTACCTCTGGCCTGGGTCCTGCCTCTGTCCGTTGGTCTGGCCAAATCAAGGTCACGGCCTTGAGCCTCTTCTTAGTGCTCCTCAGCCAGCTGTCTGTCCCAGGGCAGGAGGCCGCTGTGGGCTGAGAGGGGAAGCCGCACTCTGTCCCTCCCAGATGAAGAAGTAGACATGCTTCGGGCATAAGCTGCTGGTGTGGAAGGGACTTGGGGGTCAGTGTGAGCAGAGCCCACAGCAGCCTCAGCCACTGAGTCCGCCGCGGGCAGCCTGCAGTGCACAGGCCCGCCATCAGGGAGGAGACACAGCCCGCAGCTCCGGCAGCTGTCGCCCCACACCAGGGCACGGCAAGTTCCCAGGCCCCAGCCAAGCATTTGTCACGCTTTACTTGGGGAAAGATGCGAAGGCCTGTCCTTCCCATAAGAGCAGTTGTTGCCATTCATCAGAGGAGAAACCTGTGTGCAGACCTGTTCTTCGTTCTTCCGGAAACACTAGGCATGTTCTTCTTGTCAAGGAAAAGACTTCAGGTGTCAGTCCCGCCGGCTGCGAAAGGCAGGGCTGACGGGAATCCTGTGGTGCATCGTCTCGGCATTGCTCCAACTCGGGGGTTATGTGGCTCCATTTCTGCGCGTGGGGTGCCAGGGCCCTGCACTCCCTGAGGACTGGGGCCAGGCCCGGCTCATCTTTGCAGCTGCAGCCCTGTGCCAGCCTGGGCCGCGTCAGAGAGGCAGGTGGCATAGTCAGTGGGTGATGAGGCCAGACCCGGCCACGTCCTCTCCAGCCCTGCGGCAGCCGTGCCAAGGCCCCAGGACAGTGGACACGGATGGGGTCTGTGCCAAGAGGGAACCAGGATCAAAACCTCAGAATGTTGCCCGTGCGTGGACAGGTGGGAGGCACGTGAGGGCACCTGCCAGCTTCCCAGAGCAGCAGCGGGAGCCGTTCCATCGCCAATAGCCGGATGATTTGTGGCGAGTTTTTGGGCAGAACAGCCAACCCCACCATAAAGGAACACTCCCTTCCCAGAGCATTTGTTAACCGAGCCACCGGGGTCCTCGGTATCATGGCGCTGTTGGCACTCTGCAGCCCGAGCTCAGCCCGGCCCTCCTTGGGGGATAGTGCGTCGCCCGGAGCAGCTGTTTCTCCCCGGGGCTCTGGATGGCTCTGCTGCCCTTGGGTCTGTTATTTATAGGGTCACAGAGACCCCTCTGGGAAGAGCCCTCCGAGCTCATCCATTCTGCACATGTTTAGCCGAAGCCACTGTGGAGCCAGGACCGCCTCCTGGTGACTATTTGGCTGATGGAAGCATCTGGAACCCTGACTCGGTATTTTCTTCTGAGCGTGTGAAATTGCTTTCAAGAGCACAGCCAGCCCCCCCCCTCTCCCCGTCATTATAGTTGCTCTTTCAGATCAAGCAGAGCACCTTCTGTTAAGGGAGCCAACATATGGAAGGGTCCCGGCACACAGTAGGTTTTCAATGGATGTTGGTTTCTTTTCTTCCCTGATTGTGGTTTCAAAGAAAAAGAAAAAGCATCTGTTAATCGCTGGAAGCCGGCAGTGTGTCTCTCGGCTGCTGTCACTCAGTCCAGCCCCTTGTAGAAGATGTGTAGGTTCTTCCACCTCCCTTCCAGCCCCCCTGGATTTGGGAGCGACTTTCCGTGGAGAGGAATCCAGGGGTGCCGAGCGGCTTCCTCTGAAGTCCAGAGCCGGGCTGGAGACTGGAGGGGCCGAGCTCTCACTTCTTGCCCGTAGCCCTCACTGACACACGTGTGCATTTTCAGGGAACTCCGTTCCAGCCGGCTGCAGGAGCTGGGGCTTCGACTTTTTTCTTTTTCTCTATGCAGGTTTCAGAGGTTCAGAGGCAGGGGGTGTGCATAGGAGACAGGAGCTCACACTGAAGCCTTTCCCCAGGATGTTTACAGGAACCATCCTTCTGGCCTTCACCTTCCCGCACCCCCCTCCCCCGCAGACTCGCCATCACCTCCCCCCACCATGGAGGCAGGGCTGACTCATTACCACCCACAGAGCACCCTCCTTCTCATCACCCAGGACCTCATTAGTCTTGTTCCCTCTGGATCATCCCCACTGCCTCCTGACTCCTTCCCCAGCTCTTCCTTGGTGCTGCCCAGGCCTGGAGGGGACACTCTCCACTCCTGCAGTCCCACAGTCGGCTAAGCCCCCCTGCCCTGAAGCCGGAACCCATAGGCCCAGCCCCCTCCTTTATCCCCGAACACAATTCCACAGTATCCCTGAATGCAGGGCTCCCCACCTCCTCTTTTCAGAAACCTCTGCCCCCAGTGAAGATTAGCCTCCCTGACAACTTTGTCATACTTATTACCGTTTACCTGTATCGTTTAATGTCTGATAGTAAAGTGCGTGCTCTTGTACCCGCCTGCCCCGTTGAGCAAGTCAGGCCTTTACGACTCCTTCAGAAGTCCCTTTATGGGCCTTTCCCTAATTATACGCATCTCAAAATGTTCCCACCCTTGAAATTTGTATTAAGTGGTCCTTTCATTTTCTTTACGGTTTTGCCACCTCTGTGTATCCCTAAACCAGAGGTTGGCAACATTTTCTGTAAAGGGCTTTAGAGTAATTTTTTTAATGAACTGCACAGTCTCCGTCTAGCTATTCGACTTTTTGCTCATGGCAAGAAAACAGCCGTAGACCAATATGGAAATGAACGGATGTGGCTGCGTGCCAATAAAACTTTATTTACAAAGATAGAGGACAGGCTGGCTTTGGCCTGTGGCCTACAGTTTGTTGACTCTTGCCCTAAATAATATATTATTTAGTTTTGCCTGTTTTTGACCTTTACCTAAATACATCCCACTGGTGACCCATACTGTGCTTCTCCTTTTGTGACTTCCTTTTTATTTATTTTTCGCTTAATGTTGGTTCCACCCCCCCCCCCCAGTTTTGAGAAATCATTGATCTACATCACTGTCTAAGCTTCAGGCGTACGGTGTGATGGTTTACATATATTGTGAAATGAGTTCCGCAGTGGGTTCAGCTAACAGCCATCGTCTCATCTAGAGACAATAAAAAGAGAGTTTCTCCTTGTGGGGAGCACTCCTAGGATCTGCCCTGGACAACCTTCCCATCTAGCACAGGGCCGTGTTAGCTGTCGTCCTCATGTTGTACCTTCCATCCCTAGTATTTATTTATCTTTCAGCAGGAAGTTTGTACCTTCGCCCACCTACCAAAACAGTGTTTTGTGGTTCCTGCTTGTTGGTGGCTGCTGCCTTGGTCTGAGAACATTCTGGTTTGCTTCTCTTGATACGCCTGTGCGAAGATTGCCCTCACGTGTGTACTGACTAGTCAGGTGGCTGGGTGGTAGGGAATGTTCATTTCTGACTTTATCAGAGAAAGCCACGTTGTTTTTTCAAAGTGACTTCACCAGTCTCTGAGAGCTCCCATTGCCCCATACCCTTGCCCCAGCCTTGGTATCATCAGACCTATTGTGAGTTTGGTGAGTATAGAATGCTAATGGAAATGCAGTTTCCATATTACCAGTAAAATTGAGTTGAAACTTATGTCCGTCAGACTCACCCTACCTCATTGTCTCCAGGCTCACAAAGGACGGCTCCATGCATCAGCCCAGAGCTTAGCCTCCCTCGGAAGCCATGTCCTCCCTGCAGCACCCAGGCTGTCCCTCCTACCCCACAGCTGCAGGCACTCCCACTGCAGACCTGAGCAGACAGATCTTTTCATGGGTGTCCGCTTCCTTTCACTCCCTCATGCAGGCTGAGGAGCACGAAAGAGTCTCAGGAGAAACAGAAGCATTAGGTGGGTTTCAGGTACAAGAGCAGGTAGCCAGAAAGGATCTGGGCACCTGGGAGGAACACACCCAGAAGGAGTGTATCCTTGGAAGCCTCCGTCTGCCCCAGAGACTGGTCAGCACAGGATGAGGTTCCCATGTTAATGGGAAATGAAGACAGGAGGCTCTGGGCTTGCTCAAGTTTGACAGCGTGATTGCTCCCACTGTCAGTCTTGCAGCTTTCGAGAAGGTCAGTGCACTGGATGTCGTGGGAGAGTAACCGGTTGGTTATCTCTCTAATTATAGAGATAGGCTCGCCACTGCAGCCTGGGGATGGTTTAAACTAGCTACCTCCGCTGAGCTGTGGCAACATAATGGGTAATGTAGAAGTGCATGATGGCTTTCCTTCCCCTTTCTTCCTCTATCCTGAATCTAGAAAGTTCTAGAAGCCCCAGAGCCTTTGGTAAGCTCTCAGGAGATAGCCAGGGCATTGCACAGTGAAGGGAACCTGCCTGAGGAATTGCAAGAACAACACAGTGAGGGGAAGCGGGCTTGGCCCCCAGCTTGGGGGATGCTGTAGGCCGTGTTGGGTAAATTCCCGGACCCTCGATGCTGGTGACACAGTTAGGGCAACCATGCTGAACCACAGTTAAAGCAATCCTACAGCAGAGCGGGCCTCTCAGTAGGGAATGAGGGGACGTTGTGCTCCCACCGCAGTATTCTGACGAAGGCTTCTGGGGTAGCGGAAGTTTGTGTTCTAAGAGTGAATACATCTCTGTCTGCCCTTGGTCTGTGGTGGTGAGTGCCCAGTGCCGGTGTGTGGGTAGGAGGGGCATCTGGAGGTGGGAGGATGAGGAAGAGACCTAGGGCACTGGGGTGGCTGAATCTGGGCAGGTGAATGGACCGTTCTCTTATAGGACAAGAGAATAAGGTTTGGGGGGTGTCAGGAACTAAATTACAGGCTGGGTGTTCTGACACCTCCCCACTGACACACTTGTGCATGGGGGACAGAAGGGGAGGGATGAGTTGGGCAGTTGACTAGAGGTCTGGGGTCTTTGCTCGGAGTGGGCGCTGGGGGACCTGAGGAATGTGCGCAGCTGATTGGAGCCACCCGCTGGACGTCATACTGACAAGCCAGACTGGTGCCTCGCAGTACAGTTTTGCTTCTTGATATGAACAGCAACCTACGCGAGGTTACGTGCGTCCCACAGCAGAAAATGTCACTTGAGACACGTCGTAAATTGCATCTCTTCGAACTTTTCCCAGAGTCAGCACTTCCACTGTTGAGTAAATTATATACATTCCGGCATGCAGCGGTCCTTCTGGCGGCCCAGAGCAGACCCCAGATAATGACAGTTGAAAGGCATTGGAGAGGGGCACCTGGGTGGCTCAGTCAGTTAAATGTCTTCCTACAGTTCAGGTCATGATCTCAGGGTCGGGACCGAGCCCTGTGTCGGGCTCCCTGCTAGATGGGGAGTTTGCTTCTCCCTCTGCTCCCATCACTCATGCTATTTCTCTCTCTCTCTCTCAAATAAATAAAATCTTGAAAGAGAGAGAGAGGAAGGCAGGCAGGAAGGCATCAGAAAACTGTAGAAACACTATGGACACGAGGGACTAAAATTCCAGAGAGGTGAGGACCGCACAGAAAGGACAATGATGATGGCGGTTGGCAGCTTTTTTCTGTGGGAGCATTTGCCAGGCCTGGCTGCCAGCAGGCACTGCTGGGGGAGGAGAGATGCCCCCAGAGCAGGCAGCAGTGGGGGCTGGAGGGGCTTCAGACCCCGGCTGGCTCCCCAGCAAGACAGTGGCTGAATGGCGAGTGCATGCCGGTCTGAAGAAACAGGCTGAATGTTTCTGAAAGGCCGAGTAAAAGTTCCCTCATATTCACAGTGCTTAGAAAGCGAAGACTTGCCAAGGGCCTGGGAGAGAGCAGCAAAGGCATGAAAGCCCCCAGAGAGAGTGGGGAATGGACACTGGGCATCTCTGTACCCTTCTTCGCTGGGTGGGGGGGGGGCACTCCTCATGCTGGGAAGAGCTGGAAGCTGAAAATCCAGGCTTGGTCCCTGGGAAAAGACAGACCAGCTGAGATTATGGAGCTTGAGTGACAGAATTGGGGATGAGCGGTCCCAGACATATGGCCAGGTTGTCCTTCAAAGGTTTGCCAAATTTGGAGGTTAAAATTTGGAAGGCTACAGAGCAAAGCTGAGGACCTCTGACAAACAACTGAATCTCCTAAAGTCCTTCGGGGAAGAGGAGATAAAGACCTGCCAGGCTCCCAGTTGAAAGCCCTAGAGGGCCTGCCCTGAAAACAGGTGTGAGGCAGAGGCGGACTGAGGCTCACCAGAACGGAAACCAGGCCCTGACCCAGCTCTGTCCCCGAGTGAAATAGGGATTTCCTATATTCCCTACTTGCCGTGCAGACAGAGGGGGAAGCTTTCTTTTGTAGGCAATAATGTCACACGGAATCCTAACAAATTCTTTCATAGCTATTTCCCACCATTCAGTGCAGAACGACTAGACACCCAGAAAGGCAAGACCGTATGCCTAGAATCCAGAGAAGCAAAACCCAGATAGTAGAAGCAAGTTCCAACATAATCCAGACGTTAAGAGTCAGCATCAAGGATTTCTAAAGAACTATGATTAATATAGTCAAGGAAATAGAGCGGAAAATAGACAAAATAGAGGACAGGAAGGAGGATATCCCCCAAAGACTTAGAATTTTTTTAAAAAGAATCAAATGGACATTCTAGAACTAAAAAAAAAAAAAAAAAAAAAAAAAGCAAAGTCTAAAATTAAGAGTTCAACGACTAGGTTTAGCAGCAGATGGGATATATCAATAGCCAGGATTAGTGAACTGGAGGACAGACCAATAGAACATATCCAGATTGAAACAGAACCAAGAATCAAGGGGTGAAAAGCTGGTAAGAACATAAGCTGTGTTGGATGCACTCAGGAGGTCTAGCATATGTGTACTTGGAGTCCCAGAGGAGAGGAGAGAAGATGGAGCAAAAGCGATATTCATAGAATGGTTGAGAACTTTCCAAAAAACAAAAACAAAGAAAATTGAGTCTATGGATCTGAGAAGCTGAATGAACCCCCAAGCAGGAGAGATACAGATTCAGCTCTTGAAACCAATTAATTGTTGCTTTGTAAGTAGTACATACATTATATTCCTTTTAACCACTTATTAGTTGCATGACCTTGAACATGTCATTTGACTTTGTTGAGCCTCCGTTTTCCCATCTGTAAAAATGGGGATGAGATAGAAGACTATATGAAAAAGTGCTTTAGGAACTATTCCATTGTAAAGAAATACCAGGGGCCCTCACCTTTATTATTCGAGCCTGATGACCCTGGGACCATGTTTGGGGAGGGCTTCAGAGATGTGTCCTGTACCTGATTCAGCCTCAGTCCTCTGCCTTCCAAGAGGGCTTTGAGGAGGGGATGTGGAGACTGACTCAGAGGCAGAGGTCTGCTGTGAAGGAACACAAAGGAGATCTAGAAAGAATCACGTTTCTGAATGAGTCTGGTGATTGCTTCACCCTCCCAGGATTCTGGTAATTCGGAGGTGACCAGGTGACTGGGCTTGGCTTTCTGGGATCACATAATCTACTCTTAGCCAGCACCCAACCACACACCTGCCCTAAACCTGCTTTCATTCCACTATATCCGTCTGGCTTGGGGCTGAGCCAGACCCCAGCCAACCTCAGAGGTCCCAGAAGCATTCCTTTATGCTTGCCCCAGGTTTAAGTCTGCATTTTCCACGCCCCACTCCCCTGCCCCCATCTCTGATAGTGTTAGGCGACAGCAGCCAGAGCTCTGGAGCGCTGTGCTTGCAGCCAGTTATCTGAAAAATGCTTGATCACGTGTCTCCACTCACGTGGACTTTGGTATTCTAGGAGTCGTCACGGTCAAAGGGAAAGAACCCGGAGTGCAGTGGAGGCCTCAGTACCTCCCAGATGGGGAGGAAGGGAGGTCATCTGGTACAAAAGGAGAAGCACGTCACATAGAAGTTCCGAATGCAGGTTTCTGAGTTTTATCTCTAGGCTCTGCTCCTTACCAGGTCATTTTCTCCTTCTGTGAGTTGGAGGGGATAGTCCCACTCGAAGGTTTATGTGGGCCGATAGGGGTAAAACACTCAAGACATTCTCAATAAATAGTAATTCCTTCTCTTCGTATTAACTTCCAGAAGTTATTTTGCCAAATAAACAAGGTTTATACTTGAGCTAATGCCTCCTTAGAAAACTCAGTAGGGGGGCACCTGGGTGGCTCAGTCGGTTAATTATCTGCCTTTGGCTCAGGTCGTGATCCTAGGATCCTGGGATCGAGTCTCGCATCTGGCTCCCTGCTCAGCGGGGAGCCCATCTCTCCCCTCCATCTGCCTCTCCCCCTACTCTGGCGTGCGCGCACTCTCTCTCTGTCTCTCAAATAAATAAATAAGATCTTTAAAAACTCAGTAGGCATTTTCATATACACATAGCAATGATACGTCTGTTTCTAGAGGTGACTCTAACTCCTTGCCTGGGTGTCTTTATTAGTTAAGGTAAGAATCTGTGCCCAGAAGGTCTGTGACCTTCAGCAAAATAACTGAAGTTCCTACCAAGGAAAGCGAGGCCATGCTAGTCAGCGTTTTCTCTTCCCTGTTCTGTCAGTTAAAGGTGTTTGGAGTTGACTGTTGAGAACGCACGTTTCCTTACTAAGTAAAACTGCCGGTAATTGATCCTTCAGAATATTTACAGGCACACCTCGGAGGTGCTGTGGCTTTGGTTCCAGTAAACGTCACAGTAAAGCGCGTCAAGTGAGCGTTTTGGTTTCCCAAGTACGTGTAATCGTTACGTTCCCACCATGCTGCAGTCTGCTCAGCGTGCAGTAGCTGACGTTTGACAGAAGTACAGACCATAATTAAAAAATGCTTTATTGCCAAAAATGCTAACTTCCGCCGAGCTCTCGGTGAGTTGCAGACAGCGATCCCAGAGCACCAGCCCAAGTACAGTAACTGAAAATGCCTGAGACATTACAAGAATAATCCAGGCGTGACGCTGAGACGCGAACTGAGCGAATGCTGTTGGGACAGTGGTGCCAGCAGACGTGCTTGACGCAGGGTTGCCACAAACCTTCCGTTTGTAAAAACCGCCCTTATCGGTGGCGCGGGACGGAGCGAAGCGCAACAGAGTGAGTGCGCCCACCCTGGACCGCTCCTGTTTCTGCTCAGATCACCCAGTACTTGACGGGGACGTAAGCGCGGATCCGCCTCTCCTGCCTGCCAGCAAACACCCCTTTTCTCCAGGGGCATGTCTCTTGAGAGTTCCGTCGAGTCGTAGGGCTTGGAAGGGTTTCTGCCAGAGTGAGCCTCTCATCAATTACTTACTAACACTTACCAGTGGTTCCGCGATTACTTACACGTCTCTCCCCTCTGCCTGACTTCCTGCGACGGAAGATCGGAAATCCTGACTCATCCGTCTCTTGTCTTTGGTTAACAGAACGCCTGACAAGTAGAGAGGCTCAGTAGACGTTGAACCACGACCGCGCCGCGGGCCGGGTACCCCCGTTTCCCCGCTCCAGCTTCGCGCAGTGCCCTTCCTGCCTGCTGTGGTCCCCGAGGGGCTGAGCAGCAGACCTCTACCGTTACTTTCTTTGTAAATTAAGCCTCCGCAGATTATCCCGATTGGAGCATACCTTCTCTTCTAGTCGGGAAACAGCGAGCCCCGGTCGCTGATGGAGATTCCAAGTTGTTCAGGCAGGACATGGTGGCTCCACGCGCTTAAAGCAGAGCACAGCGCGGGTCCCCCGAGCGCGTGCGGCGTGGCCGGCTCGCCATTCGGGGCCGCTGATGTGCTGGAGCTTTGAGGAAATAAACAGCAGTTTGGGAAGCTCTTCTCTCCTTAGGGGAGACTTTGTCCCGCTAACTGTAAGATCTTATTTCGGAGCGACTGTCTGATTTTAAGAGTCTGAAGTGGCCCTTCCCGTGGCTGCGTGTCTGCCTCAGCATGGACGGGCCGGGAGGACCGGGCGCAGGTGCGGCAGAGCGGGGATGCGCCGCCCACATCAGATCAAGCGTTCACCACCTGTTCCTCTGGCTCTTTCCTGCAGGTGATTATAAACAGCACCATCACACCCAATATGACCTTCACCAAGACGTCGCAGAAGTTCGGGCAGTGGGCTGACAGCAGAGCCAACACGGTGTTTGGCCTGGGGTTCTCCTCGGAGCAGCAGCTGACAAAGGTAACGCGGTCGTCCCGTCGGCCGCTCCGTCGCTCAGTCCCCGGATGCCGAGGGCCAGAGCGGCGCCCCTGCCAGCCGTTGATTTTAGTCCTTCCGGCGCCGCAGGGCTGCCCAACCAGATGACCTTTTAGAGACCCTGGGTCCCTTGCAATGGAGGCATCGTGGGGGAAGGAAGCTCATGTGACGCCTGTTCCTGCAGAGCCCGACGTCGCAGCCCCAGCAGACCGCTCTGCCCGTGGTTCCTTTCCCACGGAGGGGTCCCCCGGGTCCCTGTGGCCAGCCTGCACCTAACAGCTGTCAGCATTGGTGACCCTTTAGCAGAGAGAGGTGCTGCTGAGTACTTAGAGCAGCTCCCACCCTGGAGTCCCTGCACCCCTTAAAATGTCCCACAGCATTTGGGGTGTGGGTTGCTTTTTTTTTTCCCCCCTGAGGAAAGGATCCATAGCTTTGACTCGATTCTCTGACGGGCTTGGGACGTAGTCTGTGGACAGTCAGAAGGGTGTTGAGGAGCAGATCGTAACCAACCACAGGCTTGGAGAACCCCAAAGTCTGTGGAAATAGACTGACCACCTCTTACTGATGGGCCAGAGCTTGTCTGAGCGAGTGGGCTTCCTTGTAGGCTCCTGGAAGAGCCCCGTGTGGGTGTGGGGAAGGCATTGCTTGAGAGCAAGATTGGCTAGTCTCTAGGACACAGGAACTTATGGAAAAGATGTCAGAGGGCTCAGAGAATCCGAGGGAGAGTGGAAATGGAAGGGCCGGAGACGGGCTGGCTTCAGGAAGCTCGGCTTTAGGACTTGTTTCTCTCTAGACCGTTGCCATGAACATATTTACTGAGCTCTGGTTGGGCCAACATGGGGCCACGTGCTGGGGATGCAGAGCTGTGGTCCATCCCTAGAGGCGTTTACAAAATTCCAGAATCCAGGGGGCTTGACGGGGTCACTTAGTATGGACCTGGCTGCTTGGGTTCCCTGTGTATACTGAAGACAGCTTTCAGAGAAGGGAAATGAAGACAAGTCAGGAAGCCACCATGCAGGGCTGTGGATTTGCACTTCGCATCTGTCCAGCATGTGAGCATGTGCTGTGCACACACACGCACGTACACACTTACACACACACACATGTTGCTAAGGAGGCCCCAGCCCATAGTGCACACATGCACGTACGCACACACACACGCACGTCTCTAAGGAGGCCCCACGCCGCAGATGCAGCCATCACACCTCCAGCCAGAAATGAGCCCCTGGTGGAGGACCGCAGAAGGTCCTCTCCTGCATTTGCACGTGCTTCATGGGAATGCCGCTCCTGAAGGAGCCCCAGAAACCCAAAATGGCCTGGGGGCACTCTGAGCATCCCTCTTGTGCCACCTGCTCACAGAAGCGTGCTTTCCTGGGTACCAAAACCTCCCCTCCAGGAACGCCTTGCGTGGCTCAGATAGTTAAGTGTCTGCCTTCGGCTCAGGTCATGATCCCAGGGTCCTGGGATCGAGTCCTGCATCAGGCTCCCTGCTCAGCGGGGAACCTGCTTCTCCCTCTGCCCCTCTCCCTGTTTGTGCGCTCTCACTGCCTCTCAAATAAATAAATAAAATCTTTAAAAAATAATAACAAATAAAACATCCCTTCCAATTCATCAGGGCCCTGACACACAGGGAAGGAAGCAGAATTCTTGAGTCTAGGTGATTGGGTATAATTGTGGGAAACGATGGTGCTTGGTCCCCAGACTCATGTGCTGTGCCTCTGAGGAGAAGCACCATGTCCCACGACTCTGGAAAGCGTGTGTTTCAGCAGGAGGCCCTGCAGAGTTCTGTAAGGTGGGAGGACCAAGAATACTTTGCTTTGTTTCGTTTGCCGACAAGTGAGTTTGCTGGTTTGAGGCAGTGCTGTGTGGTATAGACGACCTTAAGCAGGTCTCTCTGCACAGTGGGGCCAGCATAGTCTGTCAAGTGAGGACGAGTCACTGTTTGCTCTGGATGCAGGGGCCCAACGCAGTCAGCTTTTCACCGAGCAGCTGGCTGGTCATTTAGGGGTGCCAGGCAGAATTGGGGGCTCAAGCTGGATCGCTGTGCTTGGCAGTGGGCACTCAGCAGGTCAGAGGTCAGGGCGGCCTGGAGAGCAGGAGTAGGAGTTGTCAAGGTCATGTGGGCCCCCAGGCCAGTGTGTCTGTAAGCCTTTTGGGCAGGCACTGGGCTGCCTGCAGGAGGAGAAGGACTGGGTGTCCATAGATCGGCCCTTCCTGCCCCCTAGTTTTAAGGATTCCCTTTGGTGCGAAGGTGGGGATTTCGTTGCCTTCGTCCGTCCGGGCTGTTACAACAAAATGCCACGTACCATAGCTTATACAGAGCAAGAGTTGGTTTTTCGGAGTTCTGGAGGCTGGAAGGTTGAGATCAGGGTGCCGGCACCGTCAAGGCCCGCTTCCCCGTTGTTTGCTGGCAACTTCTCGCGGTGCCCTCTTGTGCTGGAAGAAGAGCAGGCGAGCTCTGTGTAGTCTCCTATAAGGGCGCCAATCCCATTTATGAGGGCTCCACCCTTGTGACCTCATCACCTCTCAGGGGCCCCACCTCCTAACCCATCACACTGGGGCATTTGAGGGGGACACAGACTTTCAGCCAGTTGCAAGCATTCACGTGGAATGTGGGTATTTTCAGACTCTGGTTCCGTTGGGCCCCCTGGGTTCCACCGATGCTGGTACTCCCACATCTGTCACTAACCTTCCAGCTTCATTTCTTCCCAGTCCCTGCCCAGGCAGTGAGGCCCCCAGCCATTTCCCCGGGGTTCAGTGTAGACCCTGAGCCCAGGCCGCCTGCCCCGTGCACACTGGACAGGGAGACATTCCAAGTCACGCACTTGGGGGAGGACTTCCCTTTTCTACCATCTTCCACGTATCAGCAGCAGCACGAGCAAACCCATGACCCCTGGGAAGGGGGCTATGAACAGGGTGTGCGGGTTTTGGGGTTTGTGGCCAGAGGCCAGCCCTGGACTTGAGACTGTGGCCTGTGAGGGATTTCACGCCAAGAAGGAAAACAATCAGCTTGATCAGCTTGGCATTGTAGGTAGATTTTTCTGGCAGACCAGGTTGTTCTGGTCCAGAGCAGGGATGACGAGGGCCTGAGTAGGAGCTGGAGGGTCTTGGGAACTACCGAGGAGCTGAACTGGCGGGACTTGGTGAGTGGACGTGGGAGGTAGGGGTTCTGGGATGAGGACGGACTGATGGATGCACAGATGGAGCTGCCATTTTCTGAAATGAGGAAGGACAAGGGCTGTGAGTATCAGGGAATTTATGTGACATGGAAGCAAGTATAATGGTGATTTGTTGAACAAATGATACCAGCACCCCTGTCTCAAGTGGGCAGCAGGGATCGGGTGCCTTTTCCCTCTGAAGGAGGTCCTGGAGGATTCGGGGGGGGGGGGGACTTGGGAGCAGCCCCACTGCCCTCCCCCCCCATGTCCCCTCCCCACACCAGCTGGTGTCCTCACACCTCTGGGGAAGCCTGTGGAAATGTAGAGTCTCCCATCGGAGGCAGGGCCCCAGCGGGCTGTGAGGTCACCTGCCCCTGACCCCGCCCGGGGCTCCAGGCCTTCCCAAAGCCCAGGTGCTCTGACAGAATCACTCTCAGCGACCTGGAAGAATTTCTTCAGTCTTTGGAGGAATCAGAGGACCTAGGAAACATAAACGGGGAACATTTTTAATGAAAAGACTCGAAAGAAGGGAGGACTCAAAACAAAAATCAGAACAAATTGTTAAAGTTCACTTCCTTGTGCCTCTGAGACCCGGGGAGACCTCAAGCTGTGCCTGCCTCCCCGCGCGGCCACTCCTCATTTTTCCCAGGCAGGAGAAAATGTCCTGTCATTAAGGAGGAGGGGCGCCGTCTTCCCAAGTCCCTCTGTCGCCTCTGGCGGCTCGGCTCCGCGCTGTGGCTGTGACCTGCCATCGTCACAAAGGCTTGTCAGATGTCTCCTTTGTTCTAAACGCTTCGAGTCAACTTTTTCCGCTTCCCTGTGAAGGGAGCGGTTAGCCACACACTGATAAATTACCGTCAAGCCAGGCTGGCAGTCTCGACAAGTGGCAATTAGGAACCCGGCCGAGGGCTCCCGAGGCGTGTGGCTGAGGGGACAGCCGGGGACAGCCGTGGCTGCATATTCCTGACTCCACAGAGCAGCCACCCACGGTCCTGAAAGAGGGTTCGGTAATGACACCCTGTAACTAGGCTAGAAGAACGCCAGTGGGGCTATTTTCATTTAAGAACACTTCATACACACGTCTGTCTCTACCCCCACAAGGAAAATAGATACCTTGGTCTCCGCCGTTCCCGTTATAAGGGCCCCTTCACACCACAGCCTCAAAAGTACTGCAGGGACACTTTCTGCTCTTGAGACAGGCTTTCCCAAAATAATAGCAGCTGTGTGTTCCCAGAGGTAAACTGGGACTTGTCTGTCCCCCCACTGGAGAGGACGGGGTACCTCGGCCTCCTGAAAACCCCTGAAAGGCGCTTACATAGGCTGCTGAAAGGAAGAGCTGCTGAAAAGAGACAAAAGGAAAGACAACCGAATGTAGGAGTAGAGCCAGGGGTTAGAGTAAAGGTTCTTTCTGGCAGCTGACCTTGCGATGTCCCTGTCCCGAGTTTGGCTCCATGTCACTTATCACAGACAGAAGGAGGCACATCCTGCCCCGGATGGGGTTGCTTGTGCTCTGTGATTGATCCGTCTAAACCCTCGTTCACACACACACACACACACACACACACACACACACACACGGTCTTTGCTCTTGACCCATTTTAATGATTTCATCTGTAATTCAAATTTGCATCCTTAAGTTCACCTCATCAAGTCCGTGTAGTTGTGAGAACATTGCTCTGTCTTCTACCTTTCTGATTTAAGGGCCATTGTTTTAAAGTGGGGGATAGTAATCATTCTTTTGATATGTTGTAGTGAGAATGCTTTGTGCTGCAAGAATCACAGCACTGAAACAAATGGTTATTCTTTTCATACAAAACAGAAGTCCTGAGGCAGGCCATTGCCAGCATTGATACGGTGGCCCCATGATGTTGTGTGTGAGGGCTCTGCACGTTTGTTTCTTTTGATGGCCTTTTCCTCATGGTGCCAGGATGGCTTCTCAAGCTCTGTCCATCACATCTGCATTCACGGCAAGAGGGAGAAGGCAGAAGGGTGGTACCACAACAACTTCCCTCTGAGCTCTCTTGGCAGACTTCTCCTTGGGTCCAACAGTCAGTCTTGGGTCCCTGGGCCACCTTCCCATGGGGGGCTGAGGGGTGGAGGAGGAGAAGAGAGTGAGAATTAGGTTGCCGTGACCAGCTTAGACTGGTTCTCATTCTCTCCCACCTAGGAAATTTCCTGCTCCAGTCAAACTTGAGATTTTGTTAAGCCGAGAGAAAACAAGAAATGGTTTCTGGATAAGCGAGCAGCGTCTGCCACAGGTTCTTCAACGGCCAAGGCCAAAAAACAGCCACATATAAAACAAGAGTCTTTCATTTTCTAGCATGATAATGATGAAAATGATGATGATTCTAATTTTTTTTTTACAGGTTTTTACTGCAGGTTTAAAAACTGCAGAAAATGATCCTAATAAGTAAAGACATGAGAATTTGGCATACATTTCAGAAATCTGTATGCTTTGAATATCCTTTGATCTGTTGGTTTCATTTATTGGCATCTATTCTAAGGAAATAATTATAATTGAGCACAGATTTAGCTGTAAGAATTTTCCCTGAAGCATCATTTGTAACTAACAAAAGCAAAAAAAAACCCAAAAAAACAAAAAAACAAAAAACACCATCCACATGTCCCGCAATAAGAATTCGGGTGAAGTGATCCCCAGTATGTCCTTCGGGGTGGTTTAGTGCACGGCAGTTCAGACCCTGTAGTAGAAGGTCATGTCATTGCGTGGAAATATTAATGTCATCCTGTTGGTTTCGGAAGTAGCTATAAAATGAGGTATAACATATCATTCTATTTTTGAAACGAAATATGTGTAATGGGCTCTTGGGTGGCTCGGTCCATTGAGCGTCTGACTCTTGATTTTGTCTCAGTCATAATCTCAGGGTTGTGAGATCGAGCCCACGTTGGGCTCCGCATTCAGTGCAGAGTCTGCTTGGGATTCTCTCTCTCCCTCTGCACCTCCCCCCGCTCGTGTTCTCTCTCTCTCTGAATAAATACAATCTTTAAAAAACTATGTGTAATGGGTGGACATACACAGATAGGAAGCTATTGGAAGTGTATGTGGTCTGTGCGTATTGCTGGGTGATAAGACTATAGGTTTAAAAAATAATTTTTTCTAAGCGACCCTTTCTAAATTCGCACGCATATGTGCTTTCTTAGAATAAGGGGGAAGATTAGAAAACTGAAGACTTGGAGTCAGGGGATTTTTCACCTAAGGACAATCATCTGATGCCCCTTGGTTGCTGCTAGGCTTCCATTATTGCAGATAATGCTGGCATTAGCATCTTTGTATTGAAGCCTTTTTTTTTTTCGTGCTCTCAATTTTTTTCATAGACTCGTTTCCCAGAAGTGATATCACTAGGTCAGTGGGTATGAATGCTTTTCTCACTGAGGATCCACGTTTCCAAATTGCTTCTCGGTGGGGCTACGCCACCACACAACGGCCGGGAAATATCTTGCCCACACTGGGTATTCTAATTGTATTTAATGTTTGCTAATTTAGCAAGCAAAGAATAGCACCTCATTATTTTGATTTGCATTTCCAGCGGGACTGAACAATCCTTTTTATCAGTTGCTTACTTATTGTGTGGTGTTTTTTTTTTTTTATGGATTTTGCCATTTATCCGTTGGGTTTTTCATATGTTCATTTTCCACGTGCGCAAACTCTTTCTCTGCTAAAGATAATGGCCCTCTCTCTGTGGTACCAGCCTAGCTATGGAGATCTCCCCCCACCCCAGGTGGTCATTTCCCTTCTGATTTCGTGTTTTTTCCCTTTTCTGTTCAAAAGCTTTAAACGGTTGTGCCGTCAAGTCTGTCACTCCTGTGATTTTTCTTTTATTTCTTCCAAGTTTAGATAATTAACCTCTCACCCTTCAAGCAGAAGTTTGACACACGTTCAATTCTGTTTGCATCCAGACTTTTAAAAAACATCCTTACCCCTTTACCTCATTGAAAATGTATCATGCTCCTCGTTTGTGGTATTTCAACCCCTTGCCCTCTGTTTGCTAACATAGCTGACGTTGATGTAAATGGCGGGGTCTGTTTCCATTGTACGTCTGCTGATAGCGCGTCCTTTAGAATGATTATTTGTTTGAAATCTACCCGATAGGGTTTATCCTACTTCGTTACATTTTAAGCTTAGTTTTTGAAATTTTCTTTTTGATTCCCACCCATTTAAATGTAAAACCAACTCCTCTGCAAACTCAGAGTTTCCCTGGGGACAGAAACCAAATCTTCCTTAAGGATTTCGGTGTCCCCGCGCACAGCCCCTGGCACATAGCCGCAACTAGTTCCTGTTTCTGGATGAATTCACCCTTTTATGGCTCTCTCTTACTAAAGGTTGTGATTTCCGGGCTTTCGCTTTTTTACTTGAGGAAGCGGATCAAACGAAGGCCAGAGATGCCACAGTTCCCTTTGTTGAACCCGTGCCACCCGCCCAGGAAAGCCCCATCTCTTCTCCAGTGATCCATGGAGGTATAGTATTGCCTCCATTGTGTAGATGAGGAGGCCAGGCTCAGCGTGGCTCATTGGCCTGCATTTGAAAGGCTGATAAGGGTCAGAGTTGAGCAGCTACCTAAGCTTGCCGTGAAGCAGGCAAGTCTTAGGACACTCTAGTGTCCAGGGTGGGTGTCCGGTGGCCCGTGTGACGTTGGGGGGTTATGAGACCCACCTGTTCCCCATTTGTAGACCGAGCACCAGAGGGGGGGGGTGTGCGTGCATAGTGAGACCAGACATTCTGGCCGCTCTTTTCCCTGTGAGCCAAGAATATGTGTCCTTTTCCCTTTGCTGAGGTGTTCCAGGCTGTTATTACTGGTAATGACACCATCGCTTTGCAATCCTGTGAGGATGTGTGTTTAGACGTACGTGTGACAGCTGTTCACAGTCTCCCTTTTGTCACTGAGAAGGACAGTTACTGATGGAGCTGAGGAGAGGAATCGGAACTAATCAGGTCTCCCACTCCAGAGCTGGTATTCTATGTCTCAGGCCTTGTCTTGGCCTTAAAGGTCCCCATGGCCTGTTTTTAGTTGAAGCTTTGAAAAGTAATTTTCTTTTAATGAGGGAGCGAGTACAATTCTCTTTTACATTTTAAGGTAATGGGGCTTCTCTTTGCAAATGGAAAATCTAATCTGAATACTTAGCAACTGCTATGGGCAGGACTCCTGGCATCCTTGTTGGCACAAGAAGGTAACCGGATGTGTGGAAGACAGATCTGGGCCCAAGTTCAGGTTTACCAGTTATTAGCTGTGTGGCCGTGGGCTTGACCAACGTCTCTAAGGCTGCACTTTCTCATCTGGAAGCCATAGGTGAGAATCCCCATCCTACAGAACGGCGGTGAGGAGCCGACAAGAGAACATGTGTTAAGAAGCCATTAAACTTGTTAACATATAGATGTGGTGGTCCTGAGGGTCCAGGGGAGGAGGGTGGTAAGTATGCCTACCCAAGGCAGGAGCTGTAGGGCCATGAAGGGGTGTCCGGGGGCAAAGAAGGAAGAGGCCATTAGAGCTGAAGGTTTATGCCCTAGGCTGAGAGTCTCCAAGAGTAGCACTAAGATCTTCACCGGGTAGGAGACAGGGAACGGAGGCCCCAAGCTCTGTCCAGAGTGACTTGCTCTGTCAAAGCCCGGCAGAGTTGTGCGTACTGACTTGGTTGCCAGTGCTCTTCAGCTACTCAGCTCTTGGCCTCCCGGGAGGCAGAGCAGTATCTGATAGTTGCACGGTGTTCTCGCCTCGGCACCGGTTTTGTGCACGGCCCGGCTCGGGGAGCGAGTGGTGCTGGGACCATGTTTATTGACTGAATGAGTGTGACCCTGGTTAATGACGTTTCCAATCTAGTTTAAAAGCAACTTCAAATAAGACCCATGAGAGAAAGGGACCCTGACAGGGACAAGAAGGATCTGTGAGAAAGGGAGCACTTTTGGTTGGGTAGCCTGGCAAGACATTGAGATGCTCGCAGGGAGAGAGACATCCCTCACCTTACTGAGTACAGCATGGCGGAGACTCGGTTAGCAAGGGTGTCTGTTAACAGTTTTCTTCAAATCACATTCGACTTTTAATTGATACTGGGCACAAAAACATTGGAAATAAGACCTTTAAAAATCCAATCTTTTAATGTCCTAAGATTGAAAGGCCATTACGGTGCCTGCACAAAACCTCTTCTGGCATAGTGTCCGTGTTCCGAGGGATGCCCTGCCTTGTTCCTGGGGGAATCCGGAGAGGTAAGCTTAGAAAGCAGAAAGATGGGGCAGAATGCTCCCAGACACCGAACCACAGCTCCTCAGCGAGCGCTTTCTCATTTGTCTAGCAAAAGAAGAGCTGCACCGTTCTTAGACTAGACCTGGGCCTTTGACATGATGGGGGGCGGGGGGTGTGGGTCTGAAACCCAGAGTTCCTTCATTCACCGAACAAATTGATTTGTGCCTGCTTCCCGCAGGTGTTGGTGAGGATGCCGAGAGGAAAGCCTGCCATCGAGGTGTTTCTGACGTGACATGTTCACTTTAAGGGCCCCTAAAAGGCAGCAGGGTGGGGAGGGGCTCTGGCCATCCCTGCCGAACCTCCCATGTGTTAACACGGAATGTGATTGTCCTCCGACAGCTGTGGGATGGATGGTGAAATACCAGCCCCGTGGGTCTGGCTTTATTTATGGTCGTGCAGGAGCAACACGGGCCGGAGCAGAAGGGCTGGCCTTTCCTGCTCCAGCCAGGGCGCTTTGTTCACCGGTGTCTGTCTTCCGGCGAGGTTTCCCAGAGCAGACCATGGTCGCCTGCGTTGTGAAGATACCCAGAGGGTAGCCCGCGCTCCGACATTAATGCATTCTCAGGAAAAGCCATAGAATTGCCGGGAGCCTTGCACCTTGCCAGCTCTGTGTGTCTGTTCCTCCGCAAGTGCGTTTAGCTCTCGCTTGCTTTGTCACGCCGGCATCATCCATCACAGAATGTTCTCTGCTCCAACAACGTATTTGCTAATTAAAATCAGTTGCCTTGTCAGTGTCTATAAGCCAGTGATGGATTTGATTGCCCTGGCATTTGATGAATTTTTTTAAATAATGAAAATATTAAAAACAGTTTTTTAAAAATGGAGAGCATCGTATAATAAACACCCAGATGCATATCACTAGATTTAACGCTTGTTAACATGCACTACGTTCTTCATCTGTTTTATTGTTGTTGAAGTACTTTCAGGTACATCACAGACATCAAGACATTTCAGTATCTATCTCTAAAAAAATAATGACATTTTCCCTCATGACCATGACATCATTGGCATTTCTGTTTTTCAAGATTTTATTTATTCATTTGAGGGGGGAGGAGGAAGCACGTCTACGTAGGGAGGGGCAGAGGGAGAGAGCATCTGAAGCAGACTCCGCACTAAACACAGAGCCAGATGCAGGGCTCGATCCCACGACCCTGAGATCCTGACCTGAGCCAAAACCAAGAGCCAGACGCTCAACCGACTAAGCCACCCAGGTGCCCCAACTGCCCCCCCCGAAGTCTTTTACAGATGGTCTGTTCCGCACAGGATATGGTCGTGGGCTGCGTGTTGTCTTCGCTGTTTTGTGTTTTGCTATTTTATATCTTCAGCTTTTAAAACCTAGAAGAGTTCCTTCTCTCCAACTTTTGGGGTCTTGTTGGTTTCCGTCATATTGCAGGAGTTCTTGGATCTTTCCATAGAGACGACGGAGTTTCTCGTGGATCCCTTCTGCGGTACAGCTACACTTATGTTCTTGCATGTCTACGAGTTACTGTTCACTGAACGTGTTTGTTTTTCATCCTTCATCATTCAACCAGCTTCAGCAGCTTAGAAAGGATTCAGATCAAGGGCTCCTGGGTGGCTCAGTCAGTTAAGCAGCCCACTCTTGGTTTCAGCTCAGGTCGTGATCTCAGGGTCCTGGGATCGATCCCCGTGTCAGGCTCTGTGCTCAGTGGGAAGTCTGCTTAAGATTCTCTCTCCTTTTGCCTCTCCCCCTTGCGCACGTGCACTCGTTCTCTCTCTCTCTCTCTCACTCAAATAAATATATAAATCTTTAAAAAAAAAAGATTCAGATCTGACCTGGGCTGGTAGTTTACTGGAAGAAGCATTCCTTATGTTCATTTCTTTTTAATCTCAAATAAAATTGTTTTTCTGGATTTATGCAGAGCTTACGGACTTATGAAGGTGGATGCTCAAGACCAGCCATGTGTGAGGTTGAGAACAGCCTCGGTAATTCTCGTTCACATGTGTTCAGTTTGCAGAGAAATTCCAGGAGGTAAAAGAAGCTGCCAGACTAGCCAGAGACAAGTCCCAGGAGAAAATCGAGACCTCGAGCGATCATTCCCAAGTAAGTAATGTGTCCACAAAGTCAGTCTGAGCATGGTCGGTAATTGGGGCTCTTTGTTCATTGTCGCTTTTGATGAGAAATTTGGGGCTTCTAGCAGGAGGGCATTTCGAAGGCTTTTCTGACTGTTAGCCTGCCCCACTGAGGTGGATATGACATGTCTGTATGAGACTCTTGAATTTTCCAGATGTGCTGATGTGTTTTTGACAGAAAGCAGTGGATGTGATTAGAATTGCTGCATGCCCCTGGCTGCTGAGAGGCGCTCTTTGTCCCTATGTTTCGATACCAGAGACAAAGCAGTGTGTTTCCCTCTGTGCTGGGAGGGTGTCTACAGGAAGGATGTGAATTGACAAATATGGGTACCTCGTGCCCACAAGACAGAAAACTTGGTTGGTGCTAGAGAACCCATCTCTGTCTCCGTGTTTTAACAAAGTCGGCTGGGCGATGGTATCCAGCAGCTCTGGTTTAGCAAAGGAGATACAGCTTTGCCAGAAATTGAGTATTCTCTCTACTTAAAAGTGTGCTGATCGACCAAAAGGAATCAATTTTAACCCAAAGGAAAAACACCTGGATTCTTGATGTCGGGTTTGGTGTACGTAGTGGTGGGTGGAAGGCTTGACCGAGTGGTAAGGTTCTGGGCAGAGACAGGGAAGAGGAGACATCGTGGAGAAGGTTCGGGGTTAGGAGTAAGCACAGTGTAGCAGCAAGATGGCCGGGAGTTTGCCTGGCTGGGAGCGAGGTGCGCTGTGGGAGGAATTAAAGATGCCCCTGGAAATTCTGCAGAAGACCTGGAATTCTTCATTACTAGTTTATTAATTTTTATTTAGTTAATTGTTGTTGGGTAGTTTGGGCAGACATTGGAGGTGTTGCATGACTATTTCTCTGGAATTGACATGAGGGTTGCTCGTAGGTGGTGAGGAAGTCAGGGAGCCACAGACAGCAGGTAGATTGGCGAGGACGCAGCCACAGGGGTAAAGAGGAAGGGATGGATGCTGGGGACAGCCTGGAGGAAGACAACCAGGAGACTGGGCATCTTGAGCTGTCAAGATTGACATTTTCGACTTGACCATCCACTTTGAAGAAATAATAGCGGAAGCCTTGGGTGTACCAAGAAGCAGTGGGGGGATGCCTGGTTGGCTCAGTTGGTTAAGCGTCTGCCTTTGGCTCAGGTCATGATCTCAGGGTCCTGGGATCGAGTCCTGTGTTGGGCTCTCTGTTCCGCAGGGAGCCTACTTCTTAAAGAAATAAGATGTTTAAAAAAAAAAAGCAGCAGCAGCAGTGGGGAGAGGAGGGCAAAGTTAGAGTCTTGGTAAATGCACCCAGCTATGAGAAGGGAGCCAGTGAAGACCGCAGAGAAGGAGAATGCTCCCCATCTCTGAACCCGAGGCGGGAGCACGCTCTGCGTGTCAGTGCTGCAGAGCAGAGGGCTCTGGGTTTGTGCGCCGCTACGGCTGGCCCTGAGGACCGTGCGTTTCCCAGCGCCTGTCCTGGGTCATCACATAAAAGATGCCCTGTGTGAATTTATGGATGTGTATTAGACTTCAGGTGGACAGGAACTTTCCTGAATCTTTCTAAAGAATCTTTAATATAATCTAAGCGGTACTGTTAATTTCATATACTAATGACCATACTGAGTAATCGCTGAGGACCTATAAAACTGGACACTGGAAATGGTCCATAACCTAAAGAGTGTCTAATATGCAGTCTTTTTCTGAATACCACATATTATAGAAATATCTTTAAACGTCAATAATCAGAAATTCTTTATGTAAGGTTTCTGTTTTAATGTTTGTTTTACCCAAAAAAAGTATTTTATTTATTTTTATTTTTTTAAAGATTTACTTAGCCATTTGAGAGAAAGAGCATGGGCATGTGGGGAGGGGCAGAGGAAGAGGGAGAATCTCAAGCAGGCTCCCTGCTGAGCGTGGAGCCTGACGTGGGGCTCCATCTCACGACCCTGAGATCATGACCTGAGCCAAAATCAAGAGTCGGACGCTTAACTGACTGAGCCACCCAGGCACCCCCCCAAAAAATCAACTATACCCATAAAGTGCTGTTTTACATATATATATTTATTATATATCAGGTTTTTTGTCTCCAAGCTTAAGTTTTTAATTTATCTTCCTGATATTTCCCCAGATGTAGAGATCATTGTACATTTTTCTTTGCATTTTTATTAGAAATCATACAGTTGCTTGCTTCCCTGAATATCTTAGGGAATGAACACTTTGGCCAAGTTTTCCAAATATTTGAAGATCTTAAACATTTTATATGGGTTTTATCCTGAATGTAAAAGCAATACGTATTTACTGCAGAAATCAAAGCAATGCCGTGCTCTAAAGAAGAGAGTAAGCACGGCCTGCTTTCTCAGCACACGAAGACATTGTTCATGTTTTGGTGTGTAACTTCCTGATACACTTTTCTAGTATATTTTTATATCATTCTTTTTAATCTTTTTACTTTATATTTCACGATCATTCCCCTGTGTTTTCCAATAGCCCTTTTCAAAACTATCTTAATGGCTAGTATTTGTCTATATTGCAACTTATTCCATTAACCTTCATATTGTGATATTGATGTGGTTTCTAATTTTCATTAATATAAATGACACTGTGATCAACGTCCTTGCACATCTCTGTGCATTTGGTCATTTCTGCAGGATAAATTCTTGAAGTGCAAGTATTGGGTTAAAAGGTAGGTAGGGACGTGTTAAAAGCTTTTGATAAATACTGCAGACTTAGCCTACAGAAATGTATGATTTTAACTCCCACCAGCAGTGACTGAGAGCGATTTTTTCCTCCCACACTCAGCAACTAAGCTTTGTTGACAGAAGAAAAATGTATTCTGTTGGCTTTTTTCATTTTGTGTTTCTTTACCAGTGAGATTAAATATTTTTTGTGACTGTTGATTCTATCCATTTCTTCTTCCGTAAATGTCAATTGTGTATTTTTTCCTTTTTTCAAAAAATTAAAGTGTTCATCTTTTTGTGTTGATTTCTTTTCTTTTCTTTTTTTTTTAAGATTTTATTTATTTGAGAGAGAGAGTGTGAGCTCAAGCTGGGATAGGAGTGGGCGGAGGGGCAGAGAGAGAGGGAGAGGCAGACTCCCCGCTGAGCAGGGAGCCTGTCGCAGGGCTGGATCCCAGGACCCCCTGAAATCGTGACCTGAACTGAAGGCGGACGCTTAACTGGCTGAGCCACCCGGGTGCCCCCCTTTCGTGTTGATTTCTAAGAATTTTATTTTTTAAGATGGGTATTTTTTAACATATTCAAAGCTAGGCAGAAGCGCGTGATGAACCTCCACGGGGCACACAGAGCAGCTTTAACAGTTAGGAATTCATGATCGATTGTTTCATCTACGCCTCTGTCCTCTTTCCCCTACATTTTAAGGCAAATCTCAAACATCTTATCATTTTGTCCATAAATATGTCCGCGTGTGGCTCTAAACGACAAGGCCTCTTAAGAGTTTTTCAGTAAAGAAAAGGTACTGACATCCTGTTTTTCGTATATGCAAATGCTCAGCAGCAGATACTTTCCCCAGGTTTTTGTGCATTTTTAATTTTGTTTATGGCATTTTTTTTTTACAGTGCAGAAATTTAGCATTAGTCAAATGTATGCATCATTCCCTTCACGGTTCCCTCCTTTGCCTTTATGCTCAGTGGAGGCTAAGTAAGATTTAAGATCCTACCCAAGAGCAGATGAGACTTCACCTGCCTGTGGCATGACTTATTACAGAAAATATTTCAGAATATTTAACACTGCCAGCGAGCCGCGGAGGCCGGGCGCACATCCACGTGTGATTCCTGGCTGTTTTGTGAGTCTTGCTCTGTCTGTGGTCCCCGGGGCTGTAAGTTGTCCCCGCTCCCAGTACTTTTTCTCTTCTCCCCATTCACTCTTTCTCGTTCCCTGTTGTAAGCCCCAGCTCCCCCTCTCCTCCGTGGCTTCTGTGCTGAGTAAGGGAGGCCGGGTATGCAGGCTTGTCAGGCGTAGCCGTAAAGCCGAGTAACAGGACGGAGCCAGGGCCCCGGATGCGCTCTAGTCAGTCAACTTCACAGACTTAGCTTCCCCTGGACTCCCCGGGGCCTTTTCCTTGGTTCTTTTTTTTTTTTTTTTTTTAATTAAGTTTCAGAGGTAGAATTTAGTGACTAATAGCCTTTCGTGCTGGTCTTTGCCGCACTCTGACCTGATGAGCCGGTTCTCCCCCGCTCACGAACACACTTTCTCATTCTGCCTGACTTGCTGCTACTATCAGCAATAATGTGTGAAGGTAACTCACTTTGGCCCGGAATCTGGGTGTGAAACCCTGTCTTCCACTCAGGCGTCCAGCGTGAACGGGACAGACGATGAAAAGGCCTCTCACGTGGGTCCTGCTGACACACACCTCAAGTCTGAGAATGACAAGCTGAAGATCGCCTTGACACAGAGGTAAGGGTGTTTAAAATCCAGATGGCATTTTCTCCAAGGTCAGGGCCTCCCGCGGCCTTTCCCGCCTGGCGGGGTTTCACGAGGAGACTGGGTCCTGCTCAGCGTGTCTGGTCTTGTCTCCCGGCCAAAGGAAGGCCAGCTGGCTTCATGGCTGTTCTCTGGCTGACCAGACCAGGAGTGTGTGTCTGCCTGCGTGTGTGCGAGAGTACAGAGCACGTGAAAGAGGTGTGTATGTGTGAGAGAGAGAGACGTGTCCCTGTGCTTGTGTTCCGTTTTGGTTTTTTGAGGAACCAAGTGTATCATTTATTCATATAGAATAAGATTGAGTCTCAAGCATCCAAGGAAAACCTGTAAAAACCTAACTATTAAAACTAATATAACCTCTCACAAAAATCACACACAGAATATGTATTTGAAGAAGAGATTTCCTTACAGTATGACCTGGAACCATCAATTACATAGACTAGAAATATAAAATACAGAAAACCTAAGGGCACAGTATCTCTGTGAAGAAAGTTTTAAAATTATTTTGAGGACCATAAATGAATAATTTAACAAATAGATAAATTCTATTGGGAGGTGGTAGAAATACCTTCATATTTTAAAAAGAATTCATTTCCCCTAAATTGATGTATAAATTTAACACAATCCCCATAATAATATCAACACGATTTTAATTTTTAATGACTACACAGGCCGTGCATATGGTTTCCTGTCTTGGGAGTGTGGCCCATTTCCCAACGGCTGGGCTGGCCCCGTGAACATGCCGGAGCTGTTGTCCTTGGGAATCATCCTCTCCCCACCCCAGGCAGGGGTTTGGCCAGCTTCCCCCAGCCTTTCTGTGGCTGAGAAGCTGCTCCCCCCAGACTTGCCCCATTAAAAACCTGGGTCACATTAACTCCATTTTACAGATGAGGAAACTGAGTCCCAGGTGGTAAAGTGGGTCCTTTCCTAAGGTCACATGGCTAGTCAATTTCTCCACCATCCTGCCTGCTTTTCACTCTTTTGTTGTTTAACACACAAGATGTTGCTTGGATGAAAACATTTCACCCCTAAACATAAAGGTTTTTAAATCCCAACTTAATGAACAAATGAATTATAGGAATGGGTGTGGAGCCATTTCCCTAAATAAGCTTAAATTCTCAGCCATCAGCTCTGAGATTAATCAGATTCCGTTTTACCTTTTTTTTTTTTTTTTGCCTGTGGTGCTTGAAACGGAAAGCTTGTATTTCTAGTCAGGTTCTTACGTCCTTGAGGCTGTGGGGTGGAAGATAACACAGATTATTGAGACACAGTCCTATTTACTTACCCCCCCCCCACACACACACACACTAAAAAAAGGCCTTTCAAGACAGAAGTGACTTGAGCCAGGCAGGGTTGATTAGAAGCTGGACTTGTTCGGCGGGGCGCATCCTGCGTGTCCTGTGGGTCCCATGTGTCCTGCACAGCCCTGGCTTCGGGGCCCGTGTGGACTGCAAAGCCAGGAGACAGAAGGACCATGAAAGCCAACAGCCCCTGAGGGGAGCCTGATTCCAGTTTGTTTCTTGAAACTCCTTCTTCGTGGGTACATAGGATGAAAGACAAACGCGAGGTGGTTTTGGTCCTGCAGACCTGGGGTCCTCCCTTGCCCCAGAGGTGATGCAGGGTCAGCCAGGGCTCCTTCACACACGCTGTTGCTGTCCCCTCTGCCTTCTGGTCATCGGCTCTAGATTCCTCTGCAGGCTTGGAGGGGACCCAGGTTATCCCCTGAAGCTGGGCTACTTGTCACACCCGGGGTCCTGGGGTGTCGGGGGTGGCCGAACAGGGCTGCAGCATCCGTGAGACTGTCGGAGGCCCATGTCAGAGCCTGTGTCCTTGGGGCTCGCTTCAGGAAGGGATGGGACAGAGGGTTCTGCGGCGGGGGCTTGGTAGGGAGAGAGGGGGTCCTCCGCACACCCTGCGGCTTCCTTCTTAGCTCCGGCTCCCCGTTCCCCAGGAGTTTTGTTCTTTCCTAAAGCAATTCTTTAAGAAAATCGCCCGATAAGATGACCTGTTGGCACAAGAGAGGCCCCCGCCCTTCTTGGCACCTGATCCTCCTGGCTGGCCCCCCAGAGGCGGGGAGGGTGGCGGGTGGGGTAGAGCGGGGTGGGTGGCCCCTGGCGTCACGGTCACCGCCTGGGCCCGCCCGCAGTGCCGCCAACGTGAAGAAATGGGAGATGGAGCTGCAGACCCTGCGCGAGAGCAACGCCCGGCTGACCGCGGCGCTGCAGGAGTCGGCCGCCAGCGTGGAGCAGTGGAAGAGGCAGTTCTCCATCTGCCGCGATGAGAACGACCGGCTCCGGACCAAGGTGCGGGATGGTCCCGTTCTGCTTCTCTCCCCGCTGCCCTCACTCGCCCCCCTCCCCGTGGCGGGAGGAAGACGTGCAGTCGCTCCCCTTTGAACCCCCCCCCACCTCCCCACTTTTCCGAGTAGGAACACACGTGAGTGAGCCGGGTGTCACAGCTGCTGTTGCAAAGAAGACGGACACACGGGAGACTTCAGCCTTGTCCCTCTGACGCTGGCTGTGGGTGGCCCTCCCTTGGCATGTTCTGTGGTTCGTTGACCTTTGGTAGAGTAAAGGGTCCAGAGGGTGAGCGAGGAAGATAGATTCAGGAAACAGTGAGGAGCGCTCACTCAGAAACCCTACTTCTGTCTAAGCATGTGAATTGGGAAGTGGGCAAAGGACTATGGGCGCCGCAAATGTGAGCTGAGTGGCCGCTGACGGCTGACCTCGACCTCCCAGCAGGTCATCGGCAGCCTTCCCTCTAGTGAGTCACTCATACTATTTGTGGTTGGGGCTGAGTTGATGAGGTAGTTGTGGGGTGGCCAGAAAATCCCCAGTTGAGACCCTGGGGTCTCTGTGTGGCCGTGCTTTGATGCTCAGCCCGTTTATCCGGCAGGCCGTGGACAGCGGCTGCTGTGCCAGTGCAGGATTTCAGGGGGACCCATCTCCCTGAGACGGTATTCACTCTTCCTGGCCCCCCGTTTGTCACCTGCCTGCCAGCCTGAACAGAGCCGCCGGAGGCCACTCCCCTGTTTGCCCATCTTACTCTGCTACAGATGGTGCATGAAACGGCCTCGTGTCATTTTTTCATTTCAATGCCTTGAGTGCTGACCGTGAGGGCACCAGGCCAAGCGCTGACTCTGTGCGCTCCCTCCCGGGGCCTGGCTGATCTGTCTGCCAGCGGGATCGATCGCCCCGTCCTTCTCTTCCCGAGAGAGAGCTGGTCTCTCCCTTTGTGAGAGTGTAATGGGGGGAGGAGAGGAAGTCCACACCGTAGACTTTGCCGCCCTGAACGGGAAGCCCCGGGAACTCGATTTCCAGGGCACGGGGTAGAAGTCGGTGGAGTCCCCGGCGGCTCCTGTGGCTGGGGGTCCAAATTCCGGGGGCTGGTGTGCAGCCGCCTCTAAAAGTGTCGCCATCGTGACCGCCCAGGGCCCTTCCCCTCGAGGACTGCCGCTTGCTTGTGGGACCCCATCATTGTGGTGCTTTCGTGTTACTGGTGGTTCCCTTCCACCGTGCACTCTGCACACACACTCTGGCCACTGGGAAACACTCGTCGTCAGAAGGCAAGGCCAAGGCTGAGGGCTTTGAACCCCTTCTGAGGGGTCGGGCCTGGGAAGGGGAGAAGAATGAGCTCTGGGGACTTGCCAGTTCAGTCTGCACCTCTCAGCTCTCCCGGAGGAGGCTCGCTCACAGGCCAGGCCCTTTCTGCGTGCGTCAGCAAGGAAAGGTCACCCTGGTTTAAGATGTTTGAAATGTCATTGCGTCTCATTTGGTGGCCACTGTCCCACAGCGTTGATCGCTTCTCTTCCCTGCTGTCTTAAACCTTTGAGGTGAAATGGAATAATTCAGGACATGATCAACTGACGTAAAAAATCATTATGGGGAAAAGCAGATAGATTCATGGGACATCTGGCCCCTACTTGAGACAAATCCTTCAAAGCAAACCTGCCGTTCCTGTCCCATAGCGGTGAGGGCAAACCGGAGGCCCGGCACAACCCGTGGCCAGGTTTCGTGACTGCCGTGGCTCTGCTGGCGTTAGGCAGGGTGGATAGCCCCCTGGGAGAGCCCCACGGGGTCTGCTCGCAGCCACAAGGAACAAAGTAAGTGGGTTAGCTCGCGGTTCATTGTAAAAGACAGCACAGACAGCTGTGGTGACCTTTTGCTTCACGTCCGAGTAAACGAGCCTCCCCGCATCGGCCCGCGGTGTCTGTTATAGATTGACGAGCTGGAAGAGCAGTGCAGTGAGATAGACAGAGAGAAGGAGAGGAACACGCAGCTGAAGCGGAGAATCGAGGAGCTGGAGTTGGAACTGCGGGAGAAGGAGACGGTGAGTAGAGGCGTCCGCAGGCCTTGTGTGCCCAGGACACAGCGGCAATAGTCAGGGGGCGGGGGGGGGGGGGCACATGACTGGCCCCGGGGGCAGCTGCCCGAACGTCAGCACGGGGCTAACTGAGAGCTACACCGAGGCTCGGACCCGAGGGGGAGCTGGACATTGAGGAAACAGTCGGAAACGGTTATAGGTGATCTGTCATCCCAAGTGGAGTTGTGCTGTCCCAGCTAATGCAGCGAGAGCCCCCGCCGTGCAGGCATGTGTGTTCTGGGGGGAGGGAGGGAGCAGGACAGCTAAGTGCACAGATGCCGGAGACCGCGGGCAAGGCACCAAACCTCCCAGCCTCAGTTTCCCTATGTAGAAGATGAGGATGCTAAGAATCCCTGTCTCTTTGTGGTGGTCACGTGATAATGCACGTAGCACACTCAGCCCTCAGAATGACCCATGTGCTGAATATTAACTCCGCCACCTTGGTTACTGTCGAGGACGGTACGGACGCCAAGAGCTGTTCTGCTAAACGTGCACACGGATCCTGGGTTTTCAAGGAGGCGTTTTATCTGAGTTTCAAATTTCCGTCCCCTGTAGGAGTTGAAAGATCTCCGCAAACAAAGTGAAATCATACCTCAGCTCATGTCGGAGTGTGAATACGTCTCTGAGAAGTTAGAGGTAAGGGTGGGGGCTGCATCCGCCTTGGCTCCGACCAGACGGCGTCCGTGTATTACTCGTTTCGCTGGGGCCTCCCCCTCACAGCTCCCCTGGTGAAGGAGAGTGACGTTCTGGTCATGAGAAGCCCGCAGTAACCGCGAGCCCGATGCCGTCTCTGCCCCCTGGGGTCAGACTCAGCCGTGTTTGCCTGTGGTTCCTCCACTTCTGTGACAGTTTCTGTGCATAGCCATAGTGCAGGGACTGTGTCCCCCCATAGGGTCTCCACGGAGCCTTAGGGTGGTGAGGGGAGGGCACAGAGCATAAGACCCAGAGCCAGTCCGCCTTGCCACTTCCCAGGCAGTGACCTTGGACGTGACCTTGGGCAGCGCCCCTCACTGGCCTCAGATTCCTGATCACGTCCCCTTTCACCGCCCCCTACTTCAGGAGCGCTTTGCTCAGGTGTACGACCCCAGGATTAGACACTGCTTATCACACCGATGTGAGGAGCGCAGCCCTGCGCCTGGTTTACGGACTCACAGCCACCCTGCCCTTGGGAGGAGCTCCACTGGCCCCCTGATCCGGGAGCCCAGACTGCCGCGCCTGGGTGTGGCGCGGCTCATCCTGCCTCCCTGAGGCCAGGGAGGCCTCAGCCTCTCCGTAGAACCAGGGAAACAAGTCACTGCCCCGTTTGTCCCATTTCTCTCTCCGAGAATGGAACTCCCGTGTGGCCTCTGTGGGCCCTTCTGGGACGAAAATCCCTTCGGCTGGGCCTGCAGACTTTCTCTGCCGGGCACTTTGTGCAAGGGCCCCTTTAATTAGACTCCCCCAGGCAGGACCCGAGCTCTGCATTCTGTTAGGCCATCCTTTATCAGGCCAGAGGTGGGTGAGGCGCTCTTCCTGTTAGCACCTGGGCCAGGGAACAGGCAGGAGAGGGGGACGCCCCAGGACGCCCCACGTTCTGCGCTGATGTTTCCCGCGTTGCAGACCTGTGGGGGCTTCGCAGGCCTAAGGACGCAGGCCCGGGAGAGGGGACAGCTGGGCTGCCGCGGGTCTTGGCGGGCGGGCCCCTTGGCTCTGCTCCAGGCCCTGCTCCCGTTTGTCTTGCTTCAGGCTGCGGAGAGAGACAATCAGAACCTGGAGGACAAGGTGCGGTCCCTAAAGACAGACATTGAGGAGAGTAAGTACCGCCAGCGCCACCTGAAGGTGGAGCTGAAGAGCTTCCTGGACGTGCTGGACGGGAAGATCGACGACCTGCACGACCTCCGCCGGGGCCTCTCCAAGCTGGGGGCCGACAACTAGGGGCGGCGGGGGGACGGGGCGGGGGCGTCCTCCCGGTGGTGTCACCTCTGTCCGCGCGGGTGCAGGTTGTCGCGTTGGCGCGCCGGTGGGGCCGTCACTCTCGCCTCCCTGGCCTGGCCAGGCTGCGGACCCGGAAGCCGCTGGCTCAGGAGCCCCGCGCCAGGCCCCCCTTACACGTTTACGCGGTCAGGGCAGGGTGTTTGTATCTTTCTCAAGGGCTGTTGCAACCACACCAACTGGACACAGTGTTTTCTAATCCAAATACGAACACCCTTTACACCTCCTTTTTCTGAAGAGTGATGAGAGTATTTGAACGTCCTCCAGGCACCAGTGCGGGGGGCATGGGGCGTTGAGGGGGGACAGCTGCCCCCTCGGTCAGAACCAAGATGCTTTCAAGCAGCTACTTAGTAGAGACTCGTCCTGAGAAAGAAAACAGGTCTCTGGTGGGCGCACGGGGATCGCCCGCATCCACTCTACCCCTTCCTCCCACCTCCAGTTTGTAGGGTTGCGACAACGTTCCTTTCCTGGGTTTTAATTTCTGAGCAGATTGCTGCGCAGTGAGGGTGCCTGGCACAGTGCCTGGCACGAAGTAGGTGCTTAATAAATATTTGTTCAATTAAACATATAAACAGCACTTAGTGTTTTAATCAACCCCCAGCAGAGTCCGTCGGACCCTGTTGAACAGTCCCTCATCCTGCTGCGCTGGAAAGGAATCCGAGTGATTGTGTGTGGTCAAGCTTCTGGATGGACTCCAGGGGCCCCGGGGCAGGGCTGGTGGCAATGGAGGCAGCAGGAGCTGGTCTGAGGCCACTCACTAGCTCATCCCTGGTGCTCTGCCCCTGGGTACCTTTGAACTGGAACCACCCTTCTTCTCTAGGGTGGGGATCTAGGATAGGACCCTATGTTGGGACAGGACAACTAAGAAAGAAATCATACAAGCCCACGAGGGAGAGTCTGCTCAGACTGACTGAGCCGTGGCCTTAGCGACAGTTGAGCTCTGCCTCTGCCCTCTCTGTTCCTGCTAATGGAAGGACCAGAGCCATAAAGCTCTTCTCTCTTACTGAGTTTCTCAGCAGGGCCAGGGAATGTCTGGACGCCTGCATGTGGCAAGATGGTTTGAATCCCTGGCCCCAGGCATTTCCAAATGCCTTTCGGGGTGGTAGAGGCTTTGGTGCCTCCTTACCCCTCTTTGCTGCTTTGGGAACCACCCAGAGAATGTCTCTTTCTAGAAAGAGTTTCTAGAATTTCCCTCTGGTGAATTTGGATGAACAAAAAACTGCCTGAGGAGGCTATGAATCCTGCTATTGAAACCATGTCTCTGAGCAGAGAGCTCTTGTTGGGATGAGGGCGGGAAGTCCGGTCATCTGGAGCACGAGGGCACCTCGGAGGGGACCTGCAGGCTGAGGGGGACAGCTCTGCTTGAGCACATGGCAGACAAAGTGGAAAGCGTGGTCAGTGCTCTTGGTGACTTGAGATAGGGTGCTGCTGGTCCGTCCTTTCCCCAGAGCCCCCCAGATAGCTCTCAGGGCAGTTGGGAGCAGCTCCCTACTGGTCCAGAGACCGGAGAGCTGGGCTGGCCATGACTCGGCCCCAGGGCCCAGCAGTGGCTCAAGGGGGTTCTTCTCAGGCCAGGTCAGACCACCTGTCAGCAGATTTGGTCTGGGGCTGCCTGGGAGCAGTGCACGCTGGGATTCCAAAACCTCAGCTTGGGTCTTCTGATGCCTGCCACCCCTGTCTGTTGGGTGACTTACGGATCTGGAATGAACCGTCCTGACTGGCTGCAGCATGCTCAGGTGGTGTATTCATAGGAAGATACAGTTGCTAAAGGTCTTTGTGGTTTTGCGGCAGTAGTGGTGGGAAACATGGCAGGGCTAGTGCCGTGACTGTGGCGGGCTCCTGTGTCCCTCTGTGGTCAAGACCCGTGATCCCTGCTCACCCCTCCCTGGGGATTTTGGCCAGCACCTTGCCAGGTGGTAGGATCCGCAGTGCAGTCTCAAGTGTTACAGCCCAGGAGCCAAGAGCATGAGGGGCTCCCCTAAGGGAGGTTGGGTTCAGCAGGGACAGCACCACAGCTGTAGGAAAGCTCTGGCCTTTCACTTCCTTCTGCTTTTCTCTGAAGATCTTAATGCTTCCTCGTTGACTTAATTTTAAAAAAGATGGCGCGGGGGCACCCTGGAGGGTCCATGGAGAGACTGCCCTGTCCGACAGCCCCTGGCACTGTGAGGGTGGGCTCCACGTAATGAAAATGATCTGCTGAATTCACCCCGCTTTCCGCCTGAGCCACATTGGTGCCCTCGCTCACGGGGACATCTAGCTGCACCCATGTCCTTCGGTTACCCGCACTGAAGCCGAGTGCAGGCAGCACGTCCGCCTGGCACTCGTGCACCCACCAGCCAGGCCATCTAGAACCAGGGCCGCGTTTCCTTGCCAGGTCATGTCTCCTGATATTGACATGTCCCGGGCTGGCCGCCTGAACAGGAATTAGCTTTGTTCCTGCATCTGTGCAACCTGGGGCCTAAAGGAGGGGAGGTGAACCGTGGAACCCCTTCACCATAATGGGCCTTAAAAATAATTTTCCTTCTGGGGTGCCCAGGTGGCTCCATCATTTAGGCGGCCGACTTGATTTCCGCTCGGGTCATGATCTCAGGGTCCGGGATCGAGCCCCACGTCAGGCTGCCTGCTCAGCAGGGAGTCTGCTTCTCCCTCTGCCTCTCACCCTGCTGGCGGGCGCTGTCACACGCTCTCTCTCTCAAATAAATAAATCTTGAAAAATAATAGTAATTTTCCTTCTAAGTAAAGACCCAAATGGGTGCATCACAAAATCGAGAGGGACGAGGGGAGAAGTCTTCCTAGTGGCCAGAGAATATAACCCCCCAAGTGACAGGCTGGGACAGTGTGGTCACGCTTGAAGGAGAGAGAGCCATCACCCACAGAGACCTGGAGCTTGGGTGCCCCATCAGTCCCACGCTGTCTCACGTGCTGTCACGTTAGAGCTCAGGTGGTGAGAGCGTTGGGCAGAGTCACTCCCCATTTTGCAGACGGGAAGCAGAGTCAGCGACACGCCTGTCACCCAGCAGCTTCATAGGCTCCCCATCCTTCTCTGCCGGGCCTTGGTCTGGGGTCTTTCTGGGAGCCATGCCACTGCTCTCCCTTTGTGACCTTTGTGTGCCAAGGAAAAAGTTCTCTGGGATCCTGATGAGAGCACATTGCAGTTACATTATTTTAATAGATCTCCACAGCAAGTGGTGATTTCTAAATGAGAGAAGTAGAGTTACATTTATGGTCATTACAGACAGTAAGTTCCACTTTTGAATGATTCTGGCTTTGCAGGATCTTTCTGAGAGCGTGCTGGGTTAAATGATGTCCATGCTCCGGGAGGCCAGAGCTATGAAACACGGATGTTGCAAGTTCTTCGTTGATGCCTTGTTTTAGTGGCGGTAGAGTGGTTTGCCCAGAACAGGTGGGGAGCCCCGAGGTGGCCGAGTGGTAAGCCGAGTTCCGGCTGGGAGTTTGACTGCTGCGCAGCCCCTGCCCAGACTGGAGCCAGCCCTGGGGGAGGAGCAGGCCCACCCTGTGGTTAGAGCAGGTTGAGTGGGACCTGACTTGACCCCCAGGAGGACTGTCCAGGTGGGCAGTTGGTCTCCAGGCTGCAGGCTCCCCGTGGACGTGTCCAGACTCGGGCAGCCCACGAGCTCCGCCTTGAGGACGGTGGTGCCCGACGGGTAGGTCCTGTGTTTGGCGCGAAGCCTTGAGTCAGAGGTAGAACAGAGCATAGTTCGGGTGCTCCCTGGACACACTGCCATCTGCCCGTTCTAAAGCACTGCTGCTCTCTAGAAGTCAGGGGCAGTGTTGGACGAGAGCCAGCCATGGGGCACGCCAGGGACCGTCCTGGGGCGCCTCCCGCGTCGCCAGGGGCACCCTTAGAAGGAGGGCAGCCGTGATGGGACTTCAGCATAGGCGTTTGAAAGAGGCTGCTCTTTAGGAGACAGCTGTGCTCTTCGCTCATCACTGAAAGTGTGTTGTTTGTGCCATTGGTCCTTCTCAACGTTATGACTCTTGTGTCCTTGAGACGTCACTGGATTTTTGAAGCGCTGACAATTTAAACTAGAAGCTTGCAAACCACTGTCCATATATATATTTTTTAAATGATACGCATGGTTTGAAAGGAGCCTCATTCTGAGTACATGGTTTCTGTAAAAGAAACATCATATATTCGGGGGGGTGGCATCACGGAGAGGGAATCCTGTGTGGAAATGTATGTTCTTTACATGTCTTTTCCATACACCTGTCTCAAGGATCTGGGTTTTTCCTCTTTAAACACCAGCCAGGCGAGAAGGTGACTTTGGTAATAATTTGGCGGCTGGATGAAATGTTCTAGTGAACTTAGGAGTGTGTGTGTGTGTGTGTGTGTGTGTGTGTGTTGGAAAGAGTGGGAGAAACTGTAAGGAATGATTTTAAATAAGAAATGTATATACCTGAGAACAGTCTAATAAACCTGGTGTTGATGCTATATGTTCTAGAATTTGTCTCTGAGGAGATGAGTTTGTGGAATTGTACAGTGCCCTACACTCTTTGATGATGCAGAGCCTTGTGGAAAGTGGTCCCCCAGGCCACACAGACCCCTGGTGCACTGGCCAGACTGTGGGACATCTTGGCAGATGATTGACAGGTCTGATGATACGCAGCTGTGGGGAATGTGTTACTGTTTTTACCCTATTGTACCGCTTTCAGTATTAAGTCCTGACTTTAAATGAATTGTTGTAGCAATGTCTTGTGATACAGCAGCCCATTAGGCATTTCTTATATCAAATGTAGGAGTTTAATGATTAGTAAGAGGTGGTCAAGTGGACTCTCCCAGGAGTACGAGTGTGTGTGTGTGTGTGTGTGTGTGTGTGTGTATACACACTTTTCAAAAGAAACTACAGATGAGTGAAAAGAAAAAAAATCGCCTGCTATTAGACCATCTGATTATAACCACTGTTAACATTTTAGTGTATATCTTTTCAGACTTTTTTCTATGCATCTGTATCCGTTTCATTACTTTTTCATGAAAAACAATACAATTGTTATACATAACTGTTTTATAACTTTTTTTCCTTTGTGAAATTGTATCATGACTATCACTCAGGAGGTAAATTCCACCATTTTTAATATCTGTATAGGTTGTCCCGTGGATACTTGGGTGGTTCCCGATTTTTTATGGTCACAGTCAAGGATATGATGAAATCCTTTGTTCTAACATCTTTGTAAACTTGTCAGAAGATTTACTTAGGATCATTTCTAAAATTGGACTTGCTAGCTCAGAAGTGTGGGCAGTACGCATGCTGCTGTGTGTCTCCTCCTGTCCTTCCTGGGCACAAAGGAGACTCCACTTTCCAGCCCCCTCATCTGAAGTCATGCAAGGTCCCATGACATTCTGGCCAATGAGACCTGAGCAGAAGAGACCTGTGAAACTCCCATGCCAAGACTGTGAGATGGCCTTGACCCATTCTCCAGGCTCTGCACCCTTGTCTTCTCATGGGGTGATGTCCCAGCCCTGGGGCCTCTGTCAGCCTGGGTCCTTGAGGGACTGCAGAAGAATCCCCTTCTCCCCTCACAGCACCCACCCACCTACCTGCACAGACATGGAGTGTGGGTAAACGGTAAGCCTCCGGCATCACGCCACTGGGATTTCGGGGTTAATTTGTCACGGCAGCGTAACATGTCCTATTCTGACTAACAGAAAAAGGTACACATATTTTTAGGACTTTTAATATATATTACCTCAAATTGCCTTCCAGAAAGATGATACCAAATTATACTCCCACCAGCAATGTGTGAGAATGTCATACTACCCCTTTAACAGTGGTGTTACCGTGGGGGCCAGGGGTCTAGTTTTGGTATGCGTTGTTTGATTCAAGGGTGACCCTCACTAGCAAAAATATTGATTGGACAATATTCTTTTGTAATTTACCTATCATCTCCCCTGGCCACTTTCCTCATAAGATTAGTGTCTCTGTCTCAATGATTTCTAAGTTCTTCCTTTCCCCATAAATACCTTAAAAAAAAAAAGTACGTATGGCTTTTTAAAATATTTAGACATTTAAACATTTTTTTCCTTTTATTCAAACCTATTTTTTCCTCCATGCCTGCTACCTTTGCTGTCAGGCTTATGAAGATCTTTCAGATTCTAATTCCAAGATTGTATAGTCACCAGGATTTTATACTTACCCTTTCATTGTTTTTAAACAGTTAAATCTATGGTGGGTAGGGGGTGGGTGAAAGAGGCAGGGGGGATTAAGAGCACGTGTATTGTGGTGAGCACTGGGTGAGATATCAAATCACTTGATCATTTTGTTGTACCCTGGAAACTAATGCCACACTGTCTTAACTATACTGGAATTTAAAAAATTAATAGGCCAATAAATAAATAAAATGAAAAAAATGTTAAATCTATGATCCATCTGGAATTTTTTTCTAAATTGGGAAATCTGTCCTTTCTTTGCAGATACGAAATTCCATTTTTATTGTATACCCAATCCTTCTGTATCATTAAGTGTGCCTCTGAGCTTTCTATGGGGCGTGTTCTGCTACTGGTACCACACTGTTTGCCATCACATATTTAGACTAGATGTCTCCATTAATCACACTTCTTCAAAAAAATTTTAGTACTTTTTGTATATTACTATTTCTAAAAGAAATTTGGGATCATTTTGTAATGTTTAGAAGAATTGGACATTGGATCATGTAAAAATTTATAGCTTACTCCTATAATTCTTCAGAGAGAAGTAACATCTTTATAATATTTAAACTTTGATTTCAGTAAATTTATACAGTAGTATGCTCCTCGGTATATTTTTCTAGCATGGGTAATTTGGTAGCTGTGCTTCCTATTGTAAATGAGCCCTGCTGTCCATTGTATTTTCCAACCGCTGCTTCTTGATATAAAGCACTCCTTTTTTTTTTTAATGAAAATTAGACTCACTGACTTTTATTTAAAGTATGATGTAAGAGTTGTATAAATGTACACATTAGGGGAAAACATAGAGACTGAAAGTGGCCCCATAATGAAAATCCCTCTGCCCTAAGATAGTCGACGGTTGGTGCATATTCCTCAAAATTTTTTTTTCTAAAAATGTTTTTCTCTTTTATCCTTTTGACCATGTGCTACTCTTCCAGTACTTGGCAACAGGTCCTGGGCGTCTTCCTGGGTCAGTGCGCGTCAATCTACCTCATCCTGAACTCTGCATAGACAGCAGTGTGTGCGTGTACTGGTTTATTTAGCGTGGCAGGTGGTGGCTTATTTTGTAATTAGCCAATTACTGAGTTTTCTTCTAATGGTTTTGTTGTCACTAATTCTTTTGCCTCTCTCAGGTAGACAATGGTTCTGGGTGGTGATGATAATTTTACCTCCATATATTTTTAATCGGCTTATCTCACTTCCTTATCTCATCACGTTGATCACTTTTGGAAGAACGTAAAGTAAAACATATATAATTGTGCCAGTCTTGTACGTTCTCTCTCTCTCTCTCTATATATATATATTTTTTTCTTTTACTTAGCAAGAATACTTCTAGTGTTTCTCTAAAAGTAAAAATTTGACTCTTAGTGAAAGATATTCTTAATATTTGAATTTATATATTAAAATGATGTCTTTCTAGTTTGCTGAAAGCTTTATCAGTAATGGATGTTAGAATTTTATTAAATTCCTTTTTTTCACATCTGTCAAGACGATCAAATGGTTTTTATCATGCCCTAAGATGAATTATTTTCATAGACTTGCTAATGTCTAAGTGCTCTTTGCATTTCTAGAAAAACCTGGTTTAGTCACAGTATATCGTTCTTTTAATATAGATCTCCACTCAGTGTTAACAGTGGTTATTCATGGTGGGTTAGTTTATGGTAGATCTTTATTTTGTGTTCTTATTTGTATTTTCTGATTTTTCTACAAGTCTCGTGTATTACTTGTATAATAAAAATAAGAGCTTTAAAATAAGAAAAATATTTTGAATTTGGCTTGCTCGTATCTTGGAATTTTTCGTATGTTAAGATGGATAGTTGTGTAATTTTTTTGTCCTGCTTTGTCAGGTACTGGTGTTGGGTTTATGTTAACCTCTTGGGGAAAAAAAAAACAAGAACAAGAACAAGAACTTGGGGAGCTCTTGCTCTCTTTTTTCTATACCCTGTGAACAATTTAAATAATATTTAGAATTTTTTGCTCCTTCAAGTTTTTAGAATCTGTTTAAAACTGTCCAAGTCCAGTGCCTTTTTAGGAAATAATTCTTTGACACCTTTTTAAAATGTTTTCCAGGCTCATTGGTCTCTTCAAACTTTTTTCCTATTCTGTGAGTTTTGAGCCATTTAAGTTTGTTAATAAAGTTTCCGTTAAGATTTTCAGATATGCCAGCGTGGAGTATTCTCCTTTCTCATTCATAATGTTGTGTGTCCGTGCTTTCTCTTTATTCTGATTAGTTTTCCCAGAATTAGTCTATTTTATCAGTCTTTTCAAAGAACTTAAATCCTAATTTACTCTTTCACTGTTTTTTGATTTTTTGTTTGCTTTTGTTATTTCCTTAATTTTTTTCACCTTCTTAAGTTGGATGCCATTTTAACTTTGTCTTATTTAATGATGGGTGCGGTTACTAGCAATTGTAAGGCTGTGACTTCACTTCTGAATACTGCTTTATCCATATCCCTCAAATTTTTAAGTAGGGTGTTCTAAACTATAAATAATTTGTAATTTCAGATTTAACTTCATTTTTCACTGAAGAGTTATTTGAAATTATGCTTTTAAATTTCCAGATATTTTGACATTTGTGGTTGTTTTCAACATTTGTTACACATTTTGAGTTTAACTGCATTGCTGTCAAAGAGGGTCTGGCCTGTACAGTTTCTGGATTTTGGAGTTTATTGCTGTTGTCTTGGAACCTAACAACTTGTCACTTTTAGTAAATATTCCCAGGAAACTAGAAAAGAACATATATTCTCTAAAGAGAACAAAATTCAGTCTGTATTAATTTAACTTTATTAATTATAATATTATGGACCATTAATTTTTTACTTGATCCGTTAAATACTAAGGAAAGTGTGCGAGTCTTCCACTACTGTTGAATTTGTTTCTCTCGTGTTTCTAATGGTTTTTGCTTTATGTGTTTCAGTATGATGTCATTTGGCAAATTATCTTTTTATATTTAAGGCAAAAATAATGTCCCTTTGAAGACTTGTAAACCTTTGTGAATTTTACCTGATTTTGTTGTAAATGTTTGTTGTTGTTTATGTAGAAATACATAGTTCAGTAAAATGTTGGTGTCTGGTTTTAAGTCAACAAAAATCTTTCAGGATTTCAAAAATCCTTTGTGTCTTAAGGTATTTTGGAAGCTCTTGATCTCCCCAAGGATAGGTTGATGTTCTCTGGGGTCACTTCCTGAGCTGAAGCAAGGATGGCGGTGTGGGCTGAGGTCCATACGCTTTTGGTGGAATGGAGCGAGAGTTTTTGAGTATGCCAACATTCCAATTCCTTCTTTGGGGCAACCCCATGCGTGGGTATGCTTAGGGGACACCTGCCCTTCAGGTGGTGACATTTTGCCTTGATGGGGCCAGTACCAGAGCTGTTCTCAACCCAAGAGGCCTGTTTCTTCTGCAAGTCTAGCGTTCTGAGCGGAAGGCAGCAGAGTGTATGCTTGTGTTCTTGGCTGTTGGGGGGAAAGTTAATCTCAGAGACTCATTCTACCAGAAAAGATAGCTTTTCCAGAGCTGTTTGAACAGATATTCACTTGACAAAATCTGCGTCAGGCAGAGAACCAACTCTTCCCAAACACACGTAGGAAGTGTGAATCTCAACCCACAGCTCAGGAGTGGAAGAAATAAGACTTTCTCTCTTTTCCTCTCATTCAAGTTAGTTTCTGTTTTGAGTCCCCATTCTACCAGCCCCGTGCAATTTGATCTTGGTCAGTTCTGGGACCCCCTTTTCTCCGGTGTGAGTCTTCAGAGTTTCGGGGTGGGGGTTACATATCTTTCGAGGTTTTGGGAGGAAGGGTCTAGTGCCTGCTGAGGTGTCCTCTGTTCCTGCCCCTGCCCTGCTCTGTCTCCCGCTCTGTGTCCTGCTTGCGTGCTTGGGAGTACGAGAATTACTCAGGTGTTCCCGTGCTCCAGAGCTCTCTCTGTGGCCGTCCCGCTTGACAGCCAAGGTCTCGGGTGGAGAGTGATTTAACTTGAAGGGACTGCTGGGTAGGCCAGATGCGTTTGCGCAGGAGCTCACTGCTGAGCGGAAGTGGGTTCTGTGGCCACCAACGCCTGCTTGTTTGCAGACGGCTCCCATCCGCAGGCCCGCAGCCACCTTGTGGGTTAGCCTGTGACCCTGCCCACTGCGAGAGCCACCTCCCCGAGGGGCCTCCTCACACCACATCCGGTCCTGTGCTTTACCTCTCCAGGGCATTGGGCCACGTTGACCTGGCTCTTGAAATAATCCTCCCCAGACGCTGAAGTTTTCCTTCCCAATCCTGTCTTACTTCTGACTGTCCCTCCTCCTTCCACTCCTCCTCCTGCTTTGGAGTGTTGGGGTCTCCAAGGATCCAGCCTTGGCCACTTCCCTTGACACTCTCCCCTCAACCCCGGCCGTCTCAGGACCTCCATGGTTGATTCCATCAGCAGCCGCCCATGCCCCTGGCTTGCGTCCCAGCGGCCCCCACACAGTCCAGCTCCCATCCTGCAGAGCCACCATCCTGCCCTCTGCGCCGGCCCATCTTTGCTGCCTGTTTGGCAACTCGTGATGTTGGGTCCTCCCTCGGGCTGTCCGGTCTCTTCACCCCTGCCACACTCTGCAGACGGACCACCCGGCCTGCTCCCGGCCTCCATTGTCCAGGGCTCCTCCAGCCTCCGGTTCCTCTTATGTGAAGCTGCCCAGAGGCCTCTTCCCAAGGCTGGAGACATCAGATTCTAGCCCCACCTGCTCACTCCCGCAAGGCCTCCCAGGGCACCTCCCACTGCCCAGTCTCACAGGGCTCCTCCTGCTCCCCTCCTGCTGCCTGGAACCCTTCCGCTGTGCCAGCCTGGGGACGCAAAGGTGAGGTTCCCAGTTTCCACAGGTATGTACCTCCAGGGGTGAGGTGAGACGGTATGTTTAGGTGCTAGTGGAACCCAGCTGATGGGGGGGGGGGTCTGTGAGGCCCCGAACGGGGGCCAGAGCACAGCCAGCTTCCCCAGAACTGGTGGAGCCCAGGCCACTCTGAAGATCCTCAGACCTGTGAGACATCAGGTTTCAGGGCCCCCGCCCCGGGAAGGAGCCCGCAGTGACTCTGCCTGCCTCGCGAGTCCCTCACCACAGCCCCGAGTTGGCGGCCTGCCTGTGTGTGCACTCAGTCTTCGGAGGGTGGTCTGCAGACCGGGCCTGGCGGTGTGCCTCCCAGCAAGCTCCTCGTGCTGGACAAGACGGTGGCTCCCCAAAGATGTCCACGTCCCAATCCCTGCAACCTGGGAATACGTGATCTTTGGTGGCAGCAGGAAACTTGCAGCTGTGACTTAGGTTACAGAACTCCAGGTGGGGACATGATCCTGGATTACCTGGGTGGGGGCCCAGTCTAATGAGTTCTTCAACGCAGGGCACTTTCCCAGCTGGGGTCAGAAGGAGATATGATGGCGGAAGAAGAGTCTGAGAGATGAGCGACTGCTGGCTTTGAGGAGGCATGAAGGCCACAGCCAGTGAACGCAGGTGGCCTCTAGAAACAGAAGAGGCAAGCAAACAGCCTCCGGAAAGGAACACGGCCCTGCACCTGGAGGTCAGCCCCGTGGGGCCCATGGCGGACTTTGGACTTACAGAGCCGTGAGATGTGGAGTGTGTGTGAAGGCCCTGGTTTGTGGGGGTTTGTCACGGCAGCAGCAGAAAACCAGTACACTCCTCCCGTGAGTTTACATACCTAAGAATCGCGAAGCTCTGCTGTATGAATTCATTCGCCTTCATGGTTTCCCGTGCTGGGGGCTCATGAATGGAAAACCCCTTGATTCTAGCACCTGCTATCACGTGCTTGGTTCCCCTACTCAAATTCTGGAGAGGGAATGAATGAGCACTCGAACAGGGAAGTCTGATTGGCTCAACGTCTCCTTTTTCACCACAGGACACCCCAAGGATGCTGCCAGTATGGACTGCTCTCCTGGACCAGCTTTGGGCAGAGGGCCCACCCCAGGTAGAAAACATGGCCTCGAGGGGCTGCCTGTGGAGCTAGGGCTGTGGGAGGCAGCATGAGTGGTGCCAGGGGACAGGTGCAGTTGTCGGAGAGGGGGGAGGGGGCAGAAAGACATGTGGGACTGATGCTGAACAATGGGTGTGGGTTTGCCAGGACGTGGAAGCAGGTGCCATCCCAGGCACTTAGGCTTCAGCTGGGGCAACTTGATGCCGAGTACAGACTGCAGGAGGGGCGGGGCTGCCCAGGGGACAGCAGCAAGGTCCCCGAGGACTCAGTCCCCCATGGGCCGCTGAGGGGCTGGGGAGCTGGGAAGGCGGCTGGAGAGTGACCGGGGTCCTTGGGAGAGCAGGGTGGGAGTTTGGGAGGTTGGAAGTTAGGTAGTCGGAGGGCACACTTGTCCGTCTCCTTGGACCAGAGTCTGGGCTGAATTCAACGTTTGGCTGGAAGAAAGGGGTGAGGGGGGAAATGAGGGAGAGGAGGCTCCGGAGAAGGGTAAGTTTTGATGCACAGAGCACAGTTGGGTGAGGGGTTTTAACTGGGAGAACTCTCTTTTGTAAAGGATCCTATTTCCAAAGGCTTCTTGTCTTTGGCAACCCTTGCAAAGCACATTCTGAGAATTATCCAAGCTTGAGTAAGTCTCAGAATACTGAAATTACAATAATTAAGATAAAAACAATATCAAACTGCAAGTAAGCATAGGGAAGTCCAACAAAGCTCTGACTTCGCCATTTTTTAAAATATCAGATTCCTTCCAGAGAAACGTGCTAATAAGCTCGGTCCATGTGTGCTGGGGCAGGAGGCCTGAGGCACAGGCACCGGACCTGCCTCGGGTTTGGGACTGAGGGCCAGCAGGTGGCTGGGCGAGTGTCCCCTGTGTGGCGCCCCTGGGGACCTGTGCGGGAGCAGTGGGGCCGGGGCAGCAGAGCCTGCATGCAGAGCACGCATGTTCATGCCCAGGAGCTGGGTTCAGGTTGGCATCTCGAGGTCGGGGAAGGCAGGACACGGGACAGACCCATGGGCAACCTGACAGTGGCCACACACGGAGGAAGGTCCCAGACCCCTCCCAGCGGAGGCCCCTCAGGACTGAGTCTATGAGGATGGAGTTAAGAAGAATCTGGAAGTAGGAGGGGTTTTGATAAATAACTTTTCTTTAGAAACAAAGGAAGGTCGATGCATCCTGTTCTGTGGAAACTCAGGATTGCCACGGCAAGCTTGAGGCTTCTGAGGTTAGTGGGGATACTGTGGACAGTCTGAGAAATGAGCAGACTGCCTTGTGTTGACCCCTTCCCCGTCCTGCATTCACCTCAAAGCAAGGAGGAAAGATCCCCACATGAGACTTCAGTTCCTGAGGGGAATATTATTATCCGAAATCTTGTTAAAAACTTTAAACCACCCCTGCCCCCCGCCAGGCAGGGACAGCTGTGTTCAGATATTACGTTTTGTGTCCTCATGAGTGACACTGATACGTCATAAATAGTTCTTTATTATGAGTTTATATAGTACTTGATACATAAAATATATTTCATTTAAAATATTTAAAATATTTCCTGGCTATAAGCAGCTTATTCTGATTCTTGCTAAAATCGTGTTCACATTCCAACCCTTGGCTGTGAGGAGACCACGAATCCACACGAACAGGGAGACACGGTCAGTAGTTGAATGCTGCTGCGACTTCTTTTCGGAATAAGGGAATGATTCTAGGTAATCCTTGGTGAAAAATAAATACTATTCTCTTACACCAGTAACACTGTGGGTTCTTAGATCCCAACTGCACTTTGGTGTGTGGAAGTCACCACCCCTTGACTTCCTGCCCTGAATTTAAGAGCCACGGCATTCCAGAAAAGCTGCCAACATCTCGCAAAGCCCTGCTCAGCTCTCAGGCTGTCACCTGGCTGATGGACCTGCTCACAGGCTTCTCGAGCAGGGGTGCTGGGCCTGCGTCACCTCATTCAAGTGCGGGGAGCCCGTGGCAGGGCAGAGCGCTCAGCGGTCCCACTCACCGCCCGGGCCCGGCTCCTCGCTGTCCTCCTCCTCCGAGTCCGCGGACACTCTCTTGATCCTTTGGAGTGCCGCCTTGATGCTTCTCTCCAGGTCGCTGGTCGGCTTGTTGCTGGGGCTCAGGCCGACGCCAGAGTGAACTTTCTTCAGCGTGACCCCCCGCCTTATGGCAGCCAGAAGCTGCTCGTTGAAGGAGGTGTGGGGAGGGCTTGGAGCGGCCAAGTCCACCCTCTGCAGGGGGCTGTTGCCACTCCTTAGGGAGGCCAGCACTTCATCCATAGATCCTGAAAGAAGCAAACAGAGCAGGTACGATCAGGAAACCGTGCTCTCCCCCAAGATGCCAGGGTGTTTGGGTCCTGCTTACGTGATTGGTCACACACGGCTTAATAACAGGATCTCAGATGCTTTGATTCGCACTAGAAAGGTCAACCCCAGGCTCCCTGTGTGAGCGCAGGGTAAGCACTCCTGTTTCCCCCGACCACTCCCCGTCCACGACATCCTCGAAGCCACGGCAGCTCTGAGGCACGGTCATGCGCACCTGTCCTCACAACGGCTGTTTTTCAAGACACAGGTTATCTTTGTGTGTGATCCTGAAGCCTGGGAGATCCTGACCCAGTGTGTGTGACGGGGGTGCCCGGATCACGAAATTGTATCTCCTCCATTTTGCCTCCCACTCTAAGAAAATCTTGTTCTACCGTGTCCCTGCCGTCTTTCTCTAACTTCACTCTGGGGTGTGTCAGTGGTGACTCGTTCTGTGACGGTGACAGGAGGAGGTTTGCACACAGGAAGAGGCTGAAAGGAGACTCATCGGAGACAGTGAACCTGGAGGAGGCGGTGCAGTTTGGAACAGTTCCGTTTACAGGTTGCCTACTGCCGCCCCCTTGCCCGTTCCAGCTGGAGGGGCTCAGGCGTAGTCTTTGTAACAAAGGTACACAGAATTCTTCTGGGATTTATCTAACACACACGCACACACACACACACACACCCGCCCAAAGCAGCAGGCTCTGAGGCTGGGCAGACGGGATATAAGCCAGTCTCCTCAACAGTCAACGTATCAGCCATAAGTAGAACTACAAGTCAGAGCGACAGCCCTCGCTCAACAAAGAACATTCATGTGTATTCAGTGTACTGTACGTGCAAAGGCAAAATGGGGTCTGCTGGGTTTTCTTTGACCACTTCATTTTAGAAAGATCTCCCAAAATACGGTTTCTCAGTCCACCAGTCTGTAAGAACCTTCTGAATTCAAATGTTCCTCTACAATAATTCCCACCAATATTCAGCTTAAGTTGCAATAATTAAATTCTGTAAATGACTCAAGAGGCGCCAGCAGCTTAATTCAAAGCAACACTGAGAAAAATTCCAGTGGCAGAAATCAAACGCACACTCAAGTCTTAAGAACGTGAAACGGGATCCTTTAACAGCGACCCCAGGTCATGGGACCGTTAACCGTGTAGAGATCGTTTCTTCAAGATGAGTTAGCGTTTAGCCAACTCAGATTCGGGCTGTGCTAACTTTGCAGTGAGAGCGATAACTTAAGGCAGCAAATGCTGGAGAATTTTAGGACCGTAGAGAATTCTGCAAAAGATCTGGTTTGAGGGCGATTGCTCCAGCCAGCCGCGCAAGAACTGAGCGGGGACAGGACCCCAGCCATTACCTGGGCCTCCGAAACCGGCTGAGGCATAACACGCTCTTCCAGCCGATGACTCGGGCGATTCGCACACCAGCGGGAGTGGCCCATCGGCGGTTACCGAAGTCTGAGAGTGTGAGTTCTGGCCATTCGTGGACTGAGAATAAGCAAAGGGCCGAGCAGGGAGGGGCAGTGGCGGCGGCGGCGGGGGTGGCGGCGGTGACAGTTCCGCGCTGGATCTGCAGTGTGTTTGGTCACCAACCAGAACGGAGCTCTGGACAGCATTTCCAGAGCCCTGCGGCTCCTCAGGGGTCTGCGTGTTACTGACTTCAGAGAAGGGCGCGGAGGACGGATGGCTCTCGGCGGCCGTTGGGGAGGTCTGTGGAGAAGACGCATCTGGCAGGCGAGGAGCTGCAGGTGCTGAGCGAGGGGTCTTTAGTGCAGACCCACCGGGACATCTCTGAAAAGGAAATGGTGCCTGAGAAACTTGCCGCCACGCACACGGTCAGGATGCTGAAACGGGCGGGCAGTACGTAAACGCTGACGGGCCTCTGCCTGGGGGGGTTCTCATTTGTCCTTCTCACTCTGGACAGCCGCCCTTGCTACTAAATCTGTAACTAAGGAATAAGTATTCCTTTGATATATAATACTTTCTCTGTAATAAAGTAAATATATGACAGTATACACATAGATGAAAACGTAATAGTTTTAGTATAAAAAGTAAGACTTGAAATAATAGGAAGTTAGCTGAGAAAATGATGGTGAATCTATTTAAAATATTAGGCAGCGACAAAAAACCAAACAGGACACAAAGTCAGTGAAACATTCTAAAAAAATAGGTGAAACAGTGTTAAATTTATAACCATGTAAAACACAGCAGTATGAAAAATTCCCCCAGAGTGGACCTCAGAGTGACAGGTGTAACATGTCTCTCCTCTAATTTTTAAGTTTAGAGTAAATTTTATAATTTAAAAATGTAAATTTATTTTATTTTTATTTGAGAGATTTAGAGAGAGCACAGCAGGGGAGGGGCAGAGGGAGAAGAAGTTTCCCCATTGAGCAGGGAGCCCAATGCGGGGCTCAATCCCAAAACCCTGAGATCATGACCTGAGCCAAAGGCAGACACTTAATAGACTGAGCCACCCAGATCCTTCTAAAAATGTAAATTTAAAACATTCTGGTCTCTCGGGTATTACTTAGATAAATGAAAAACACAACCTCATATAAAGAAAACGAATCTTGAGTGGTGGGAGGGTGGTCCCTGATGAAGGCTCTGACCAGCCAATGAAACACAGAAAATGTAAATACTATGAAACCATTAGAATGAACTAGATCTATATATATGAACATGAACACATCTCAAAAATGTAATTTAAGTGAAAAAAACCAAACTGGCAGAGGATGTATGTAACGTAATAATGCTGATGTAAACTTAGTAATATACCAAAAGTACAATCCATGATAAAGAGCACAGGCATACCTCATCTTATTGCACTTTGCTTTATTTCGCTTTGCAAATACGACATTTTTTATAAATTGAAGGTTGTGGCAACCCTGTGTCAGACAAGTCTGTTGGGGCCATTTTTCCAACAGGATTTGCTCATTTCGTGTCTCTGTGTCACATTTTGGCAAATCTTGCAATATTTCAGATGTTTTCATCATTACGTGTGTTACGGTGATCTGTGATCGGTGATCTGTGATGTTACTGTTATAGTTGTTTTGGGCGGGGTGTCTGGGTGGCTCAGATGTTAAACATCTGCTTTGGGCTCAGGTCATGATCCCGGGGTCCTGGGATTAAGCCCTGAGTCAGGCTTCCTGCTCAGCGGGGGAGCCTGCTTCTCCCTCTGCCTGCCGCTCCCCCTGCTCGTGCTCTTTCACACACTCTCTCTCAAATAAAATCTTTAAAAACAACCGTTTTGGGGTGCCCAAACTGTGCCCGTGTAAGAGAGTCAACTTCATCATTGTCTTATTCTAGGAGACTGCCACAGCCAGCCCGCCTTCGGCACCTGCCGCCCTGACCCGCCAGCAGCCAGCGACATGCAGGCAAGACCCTCCACCAGCAGAAAGACTACAACTAGCTGAAAGCTCAGATGATCACATTTTGAGCAATGAAGTGTTTTTAAATGAAGGTATGTACGTTTTCGGTAGACATCGTGCTATTGCACACTTAACAGACTACATACAGTATAGTATAAACATTGCTTTTACATGCACTGGGACACCAAAAAATTCACTTGCCTTGCTTTACTAGGGTGGTCTGGAACCACACCTGCACGGTCTCCCTGCCACGTTTTTCTAAGTCTTTCCACAGCAAACAGGAAAGCGACAGCAGCAAGCCCCAGACCTCACCAATGCGGCTGCCAGTCACATAGTGACTATGTGACGTAGTCACATAGACAGAACTGGAGTCCCGGAAACTCCGGACCAGCCTCCAGGGGTCGTCCAACCGTCCTGATGGCAGGGAGGCCAAACCCCCTGAGACCCCCTCGGCATCCCTGTGGCTGCATGTCCCTGTGACTCTGGCCTGTTGAGTTCTGCCTTACGTTGCTGGGAAGTGTGTCTCCCCAGGGCTCACCCAAGACAAATTAAACCCTCAACCTCCTAGCAGCCCCTCAGATGTTTAAAAACAACCTGTCTGGGCTCAGCACGGGATTCACTTCCTGTCTTCTGCTGCTCCTACTTCCTTCCTGCCAACTGTGCTCAAACTGGCTTTGCCCCCTTGGAGGGTGGCACTTCTTGGCAAACACAGGATCCCCTTGGTCACCAGAGGCTGCTTCTGTTCATGCATCTCAAAAATGCACGGGCTTTTCTGGAGCTTCATCACAAGTGACTGGTGGGAGGCTGAAAGAAACTAAATTCTCAAGGTTCTTCCCCCTGCATTGAGACCCCAAGCACTCCACGTTCCTTCCTGCCAACCTCTAGAGAAGGATACACCTCCAACAACCAAAAAACCTGCACTCTAAACCAATGGGAAGTCAGTGGGCTACATTTTTTAACTCCCTGTTCCAGTCTGTTGAGAGCGTAGGTGGCCTGGTTCTGTCACCCTCCATCAGTCTGTGCCTCCCATCTCCACATTTGAAAAACTGATTCCTGATCAGCTGGTTCGAGGCTAAAGAGTCGGACTTGCACCCCCAGACCCTTCCTCCACCCTGACTGCTCCATTCACCGTGCCCTCCGGCGACAGCTGACCGACCGGTCATCCTGCACACATTTGCCTGCCTTCATCTGGTTTTCCCACGACATCCCTCCAACAAGTCTTCCCACTTCCGGACATAGGGTCTGGGATTCGTGACTTTTAGAAGCTCCCCAGCTGATCCTGATACGCTGCCCAGGCAGGAGAAGGCCTGTTGTGGCTCCGGAGTTAGAGACAAGTGACTGCACATAAGCCTGAGCTAAGCTGTGTAACCGCTTGGGGCCACAGGGTTAAGAAGTAAATGAGAATGAATGTACGTGTCTAGCACCAGGCTAGTATACAGTAGGTGCTCATTAATGATCAGAGTAGTAAGCACATCAGAAAGCAAGCTGAAGTCATTGTGTCCTGGTGTGGTCTCCAGTGGCCCCTTTTCTCGTTGGCATCACAGCACACCTTCAATACTTTATTCGAGAATTTTGTCTGGGCGTGGGCGGTCTCTCCTTTTGGGGGCAGCTACAGACTTGGGTCTTTGTGAAGGCGTGCTGTAGGTGTGTGATGAAAATGGGTTTATGTTTTATATTCCACTAGTTTAACACTGTTTCTAAATAAGTAGCTATTTACTTTCTTTATAAACCTATTCACTTTCCACAGAGCCCTTAACTATATACTATGTCACTGTGCTCCCTTGACTGGAATTCTTTATTACAGGTGAGGAAAAAGCGAGCTAAAGTTGAGGCCCATCTAACTGGCTGGGCAGCACCACGGCGGACAGAGTCAGCACCACTGGGTCGGGGGGGAGAGCAGGAGCCCTGGTGTAGAGCAATATCAAAAACCACTTAATATTCTCATATTTTCGGGGCTCCTGGGGGGCTCAGTTGGTCAGTTGGTTGAAGCGTCTGCCTTCGGCTCAGGTCACAATCTCGGGGTCCTGGGCTCAAGCCCCACATTGGGCTCCCTGCTCAACGGGGAGCCTGCTTCTCGCTCTCCCTCTGCCCCTCTCCCCAGTCGTTCGTGTGCGCTCACTCTCTCTCTCAAATAAATAAAATCTTTTAAAAAATATTCTAATATTTTTGTTTTTTATTTCTACACTAAAAATAATGGCGTTTGGGGAAGATTTTGTGTTCCCAATGATCTGTTCATGATACTTGACACTTGGCTCCCAGCACGGGTGATCTTCATTTATGTCTCCAGAGAATGCAGGTGAGGTGACTATTTCTAGAACTTACCTCTTTAAATGCTCTCAACCGCTGGAGTGTTTTTTTGCGCTCCTGGTCTATCCATTCTTTTTTCTTTTGCTCTTCTTCTTTCATCTTGTCTCTTTTCTATATTTAAAGAAACGTATGTTTGTACATTTCTCAAAGTAGAAGTCTTGAGGAAGAACGGGTCGGTGACCCGATGCTGGCACCTCCCCCAGCCCGCCTCCCGCGCCCCCTCCCCAAGCCGCAGGGCGGGACTGCAGGCTCCCCAGGATCACGCCAGCCGCCTGTCTGGGCAGGAGCTCCACTCTCCAAGGATTTAAGGCAGTGTGTCACATGATGCAAACCGAAGGCATTTTCTCTTCAACCACTTACCACCTGGATACTGTGATGCTGATGAAAACGTTTCACACTTTCTTCAGCCAGCTGCAGTCGGAGCCGATGATTCTGTCTGCATTGATCCTGGGAGGACAACACAAGTCACCTGCACAGTTGTCAGTGTCACCGCGGGCTCTAGCGGAGAAGCTCAGCAGAAGGCGGTGCTGTGTTTGTGCTGTTGTGTGAGGCATTCATTCTCAGGAGTTCCTGGCGTGGCTCCGTGGTCCTGCCTCCCCTCGGGCATAGGGCCTGTGCTGACGGGCTACTTACGGGGATCGACCCAGTGGTAAGGACCACGGCTGATTCCGTGCCGTGAAAGATGGAAAAGGAAACCCCCAGGTGGAAATGAGGGAACACAGGCAGTCCCCACGCTGAAATGGCATGTGTCCTAAGGATCTGTTTCCATGTACTTGTTTTAAACACATCTCCCCACAATATTACAATAGTAATTACATTTCCAAACATACCTATATGATCATATCCAACCCACAAATACCTGGAAAATTGTATTAAAAACTGTATTTTAACTGTGCATAACCATTCTTAGTATATTACCTTTCATGTAATCATGGAGTTTTTAAAAATTAAGAAAAAAATCACTCACCAAACATAAGGATTGAAATGAACTGAATATTCTAAGATTAAAAAAAAATTTTTTAAAGTCATTTCTACACCCAGCGTGGGCCTCAAACTCACAACCCCAAGATCAAGAGTTGCAAGCTCCTCTGACTGAGCCAGCCCACGCCCTGTTATTTCTAATATTCTATAATCAATAATTTATGATAAAATAAATTTTAGAATGTACTATACCTGATAAGTTTCTACCTACCATGATTTTTAGAATACCTGTGTATGTAACAGGCATTTGACAAACAGTTGTTGAATGGATCAATCAAAATCTAGAGATTATGGTAAATGGTTAGATCCCAAAAGAAACAGAATCCTTTTTTAAAAAATGTAAATATATTTTATTTGTAGCCACTGATAGCTATGTAAACAGACAAAAAATTAATCACTGTATTGGTAGAAAGCCTTCCTTTCAAAACCTCTAATTTTCCATAGGAGGAGTCCCTGGAAGGAGAAGGAAAAGACAGCAGCCTGCCCGGCACACCTACCTGTCTGTTCCTGAGACAGGCTCTCCGGGCGCAGATCCTGCCCCGCTGGGACTCCAGGCGCTGGCACTGCCGGCTCAGCCTTCTCACCTCCACGCTCCGGTCCCCCGGCAGCCCCGTCACACCATCCAGGGCTCCCAGCTCCTCTGGACTTTCACACGGGTCGTAATAGACAACTTCCTCCTCTTTATCTAGAAACATATTGAGGACGTTTTTTAAAACATGGTTGGATAGAAAAAAAAAAACACAAAAATACTTTAAGTGTAAGAAAGTAAAGATGTCTTGTAACCCTACCACCCAGGAAGAGCTGCTATCAACGTGTGTACACGTACACAGCTACGCACACACACACACACACACACACGGCTACACACATATACACATACAGTTACACACATGTACACAGCTACACACATACACACACAGCTACACAGCCACACAGCTACACACATATACACACACAGCTACACACATGTACACACACAGCTACACACACGTACACACAGCTACACACACGTACACACAGCCACACATATCAACAACACAGTGCCAAGAGGACATTTTTCATGTGATGGAAGCAGAATTTTAATGGCAACACAGTATTCTCTAATTTGAGCAGTCTGTATTGTTAGAATATTCCAGGGTCCCATTATTACCAGTTTCATGGTGACGAACATCTGAACATAAAATCTCTCTGTACATGTTTATTACTTCTTTAGACGATGAATAGTCAGGGCTCTTGATAGCGTTCAGTGGCCCTCCAGAAAGGCAACTACATTCTACCCGTGGTGTGGCATTAAGGTGCTCTAAAGATATTTAATCTTGATTACATATGTATTGTTAAAAAATACATGCTACTTGTAACAAATCCCAGCCCTACAGAACTAAGTAAAATAGAAAGTGAAATTTTCTCCTTCCTTTCCCAAACCTTTGAAATCCCATTCCTGGAGGAAAACATGAACAATTTGGCATGCCTCTTTCCAGATTAACTTTTTAAATAGGATTTTCCCCTAAATATGTAACATGCTTATAACCTGAAATTACCGTAAAGTTTTTTGAATACCGAGGATTAAATTAGATATTTAGATTCAGTATGTAGAAAATCATTATGCTTGGGGAACTTGGGGGGGGGGGAGCCTTAAGTTAAAGGAGAGACATACCATGTTCTTGGATGGGAAGATTCAAAATTGCGAAGATGATAATTCTCCCCTAATTAATCTCTAATTTTAAGCACAATCCCAAGAAAAATTCCAGGAAGATTTTGTTTTTGGTTTTGTTTTTGGTTTAGAACTTGGGAAAATGATTCTAAAGTTCTTCTGGAAGATTAAAGGAGTGAGAAGAGTCAGAAAACCTGTGGAAAAGCAGAGCACTGAGGGAGGTGCTTGCCGTACCAGACACTAAGATGTACATCCAAGCACAGTAACGGGAACGTGTGGGACCAGCCCCAGGAGCCACTCACAAACTAGAGAAAGAATGATGCATAATTAGACGAAAATAAATGTGATAATTCTGGACATGAGACAGGAAGCCAGTCAAAGCACTTGGGGAAAACGTTTTCAAAATCAGTGACTGGAACTACCTCACAATTTGGGGGGGAGGTTAGATTCCTACCTCACATCAAAATTAACCTGGATTAAAGAGCTGAATGTTGTTTTTTTAAGTCACAAACATACTAAAAGAAAACATCGGTAAAATATTGATACAGTTTGGGGAGGAGGAGCACTTTTGCCAGGTGTCACCACAAACGCAGGAACACGTCACTGAAAGCAGACGGGACTTCCTAAACATGAAGTATTTCTGCAAGGCAAGAAAAAGCGAATGGCGGGGAGAAATTCTTTGCAACACAGGACAGATAATAGAGTAACAGCCTTAGTATGGAAAGGGAACGTTCCAAAGAAAAATGGGCAAAGACCAAGGATAGACAGTTAATAAAAGAAATACAGACGGCCAGTCGACACGCAGAATCGTGCCCGCCAAGCTTGTAATTAAATAACATGAAAAGTACAGGATGCCGTTGTCTTCAATCAAGTAGGCAAGAACGTAAAAGAATGGTGTCAGTGCGGGGCAACAGCTATTTTCATCGTTGGCCGTGTCTTTTTGCACCACCTCAATCTAGAAGGCCGTTATGCAGCACGGAATTTGGGAATCAGAAGATAACAGAGGCGAGGAAATATGTGCATCGGGTGATGATTGTAGTGCTAGCAGGTGTGTGTCAGCATGCAAAGTCTGCACTGTCCTTGACCCAACGATCCCGCCTCTGGAAACTTATTCCAAGGAAACAATCTGGGGCACCTGAGTGGCTCAGTCGGTTAAGCATCTGCCTTCCGCTCAGGTCATGATCCCAGGGTCCTGGGATCGAGTCCCACAACGGGCTCCCTGCTCAGCGGGGAGTCTGCCTCTCCCTCTCCCTCTGCCTGTTGCTCCCCCTGCTTGTGTCTCTCTCTCAAATAAATTAATTAAAAAAAAATGAATCTCTCCTACACACAAGGACAGGTAAAGGAAGGTTCTTCGCCACACTGCCATTTGCAATAGTGAAAGACTGGAAATCACTTTAAGTCCATATAATCAAATACTGTGCAGCCATTAAAATGTCTGATGTTTTTCTTACTGAAATGGAAAGGCGGTTATCATGCACTAAATGAGAAGAGTTTACTAAACAGGATATACAGTTTTCGTTTAAAAATCGGTATTTACTTGTGTACATCAGAATACAGACAAGGCTCCCCAGCGCGCTATCCTCACTCCCTATCTGTAGGTGATGGACCTGGGAGATAACGGTTTTCCTTTCTTTGTTTTGCTGCCTGTTTAACTGCGAATATACCACAGCAATAACAAAAATGCTAAAAGAAAATTTTAGGAAATTTCAGTAGATGTTTTAGTCAATTTATAGGAAGTAATAACACGGCCTCTATCTCCTTGGAGGTGTGATTTAAACATTTTAATGTTTACATTTAAATATAAATCTTACCTTTGATAAGCCTTTTGATTGAGTCCAACTGTGTTATAAGCAGTATTTCTTCATATTTTAGTATCTCGAATTTAACCTCATACAGCTCTAATTGGACTTCATAATATTGTATTTCTAATTCATCTACAACATCTATATTTTTTTCTTGTTCTGGAAGATCTTCCATCTTGTTTTCATGAAAAAAGTAAGAGCAAGTAAAAATAATCAGTACATTGAAAGCTAATGTTAGATGCATTTGAACAATTTTCTATTCTCTGCTTAGGACCAAACAGAAAACAGAAGAGAAACATTTTTCCATTTCAAGTAACAAAACAAAAATGCCTTATTCAATGTTTGTTAACAAATAATCTTTGAAACATACAAAAACATTTAAGTTTAGAGAAAGATCAATGGCAGTGAGGCATTTGCAGTGTTTCCTGCTTCAAACTCTTAACATTACAGGGAGAAATTTAAGTGGCTGTGATCCTAGGATGAAGGACATTTGTATTACTCTCGGGTTGTGCTGAAACACTGCTTGATTGATTTAAGTGTATTACCCACTTCAGTACTGAGCTCAGCGTTATTACCAGAAGCATCTTACACTAGAATATTTCAAAAGCATCTTGACCAAAGGGAAGCTGTGTGGCCAACCTTCCACAGTCTAAATTCTCACTAGTCGAGGCTGTCGGAACGAGTGAAGCAAGGAAGGTCTGTTAACAGTGCTTGGAAAGAAAGGTGCCACCTAGAAGTGTAGGCTGGCTGGCTTTCTTTCCTTCCTCCTTTCTTTCCTTCCTTCCTTCCTTCCATGCATGCATGTGTGTGAGGCAGGGGGGTGACGGGGACAGAGGGAGAGGGACTCTTAAGCAGGCTCCACAACCAGTGTGGAGCCTGACGTAGGCTCGATCTCGCAACCCTGAGATCATGACCTGAGCCGAAATCAAGAGTTGGATGTTCAACGGACTGAGCCACCTAGGTGCCCTAAAAATGTGGGTTGTTTTTTTTTTTTAACCAAGTTTCACTTATCTTTGTCTTACCTTTCTCTGAATTTCAGCTCTTTTGTGATTTAAACACAACTCTCTGGCTCTCATGAGCTGCAGAGACTCTCGGGCTAACATCAACTTGAGTTTTTCTAATCTGGGAGCTGCTGTGGCCCAGGCAGCCTGGCCAAATCTCTTCTTGTCCTGTTCCATTTGTTTCTGCATTCCTGTTGGATTGTAATTAATAAAATAAAACATAATTACAACTCAATGAAAAAGGAAAAATATATCCCGAGCTAATTCTTTGTTTACTGCCTTTTACGTTACTTGCAAAACATCCTTTCTAAAAGAAAAATTGTTTTATTTTAATGATTTTTTTATTGTTGCAAAATAATACATGGACATCAGTATAAAAATTTTAGATACTTTGGGGCACCTGGCTGGCTCAGTCGGTGGAGCATGGGACTCTTGATCTAGGGGTTGTGAGTTCGAGCCCCACGTTGCGTGTAGAGATTACTTAAAAATAAAATCTTAAAAAAAATTTTAGATACTTCATTTAAAAAATAAAAATAATAAATCATGAATCTCACCTGAGGCAACATTTCTTACATTTTGGCACATATACATCCAGACTGTTTCTATGTCAAACTAGACAGTTTGCACCAAAAACAAAAAATAAATTAAAAACCCCACAGGGACGCCTGGGTGGCTCAGTCTGTTGAGCGTCTGCCTTGGGCTCAGGTCATGATCCCAGGGTCCTGGGATCGAGCCCTATGTCAGGCTCCCTGCTCAGCGGGGAGTCTGCTTCTCTCCTTCCCACTGCCCCTCTCCCTGCTTCTGCTCTCTCTCAAATAGGTGAATAAAATCTTTAGGAAAAAAAAAACCACTACAAGATCATCATTCTTCTCTGTAGCTTGTTTATTTCACTTAATGTACCATGGAACTCTCACCATTTATAAAAACAGATACAGAGAATCACACTTCAGAGCCACGTGACGTTTCACTTTATGAACGGAACTTAAACTTGTCGGTGTTGGGTTTCCTGTTTGGGGCCATCATCTACGGTGACTTACTTACTCCATCAGACAGAAGTCCTTCGCCCGCCCCACCCACCCCGGCCTGTCTGCGGCATTCTCTCACACCCCTTTCGTCTCTGCTCCAGCCCCCAGGCTTTCCTTAAGTTCCTCACACTGGCCAAGCTCCCTCCAGCCAGAGAGCTTGGTGAGAGGCATTTCCTCTGCCTGGAACCCTGTTCCCTCACTTTGATGCTCTCTCAACTCCCTCTGACCCTTCAGAGATCGAGATCGGGGCAGACGCCACTTCCCAGAGGCCTTCACTGACCTAGTGAAGGAGCCTCACGCCTCTCGGCGGCTCTCAGAGCCCCATGCTTCTCTTCTCCATGTGGCCAGCTACTACTGCCATCTTGCATGTGTTTGAAGCAATACATGAGATCTCTCCCCTCACCGGACTGCACTGTGTCGGTTATGCTTATTCTTATACTGAATCCCCAGCTCCCAGGAGACACAGTGCCTTGTGTTCAAGAGGCACTCAAATAGTTGTTGATTAATGAAAATGACACACATCTTAATACAGAATTTTAAATTGTTACCTGCTAATGCTTTTACTGTTTCTTTAAAATAATTCACTGTAATGTCCTGAATAGAGACTACAGCTTCTTCAGCCTGTCTGGTCCATTGTTTGGCTTCCTTCTGCAAGGCAACTATCCTCTTAGGACCCAAATCATCCTCATCCAAGGATTTCTACAAAAGGGAAAATTGTATTAGTAAGAGAAAATAGTAATGCAAGAGCCACAGGAAACTGGGTACACGGATTATTTCAACTACTTTTATTACTACTACTTAGTTAATTACATTTCATTCATTCAGCAATTCCTTACTGAGTATGAATGAAGCTCTAAGCTAGGCACCACCTGGAAGACAAAGAGATACTCTGGGGCATGAAGAAAAATAAAAACTTACTTTCACCCTGCATTACTAGAATAACATTTTCTAGACAGGAATGCTCTCAAGTTATGTTTCTCTATTAATGTACAATTGTGTAGGGGCTTCAGGCTGCCTCAGTCAGTGGAGCGTGCGACTCTTGATCTTGGGTTGTGAGTTCAAGCCCCACATTGGGTATAGAGATTACATAAAAAATTTTTAAAAAAATTTTTAACCCCGCAATTGTTTAAATGACACCTCTGTTGTTAAACATTCAGCACAGGGCCTGGTACACAACATTCAAGTGTTAGCTGTTGCTACGGTTTCTTTTAGGGATATGGCAGGAAGCTTTTTCAATACAATAACTCTTCTCTGAAGGGCAAAAATAATACAATAACCTAAAAGATAGTAAAATCTATTCATAATTACAACATATACTAGTAGTCATTCGGCATCCAATTCTACAAAGCCATTAATATAAGAAATACAGGTTAGCCATCAGGGAAATGTAAATCAAAACCATAGGAAATGACTTTACATCCACTAGGATGGCTAAAACCAAAAAGACAATAACAAGTGTTGACAATAATATAGACAAACTGGAACCCTCATTTACTGCGGGTAGGAATGCAAAATGGTATGTTTGCACTGGAAAACAGTCTGACAGTTCTTTGGAAAGGCTAAATATAGTTACCATATGACCCAGCAGTTCCACTGCTAGGTATATATCCAAGAGAAATGAAAACATATGTCCACATAGACACTTGTACACAGATGTTGACAGCAGCACTGTTCCTAATATCAAAAAGTGGAAACAAACTAAAAGTCCATCAAACAACCCAAATGTCCATCAGCTGCTAAGTGGAGAAGTAAAATGTGCTATATCCACGTAGTGAATACTATAGGGCCATAGGAGGAAAGGAACTTCTGGTACATCAACATGGATGGACCTTGGAAACATTACGCAACAAGAAAAGAGCCAGACACAAAGGACCACATCTTGTATGGTCCCATACAAGATGAAATGCCTAGAAGCAGAAAGTAGACTGGTGGTTGCCTAGGGTCAGAGGTGGGGGGGGAACAGAGAGTGACTGCTAATGGGCATGGGTTTCTTTTGGGGGTGATGAAAATGTTCTGGAGCTAGACAGTGGTGATAGTTGCTCAAATGAATATACTAAAAACCACTGAATGGTACCTTAAACAGGTGAATGGTATAGTCTGTGAATTATATCTCCGTGAAGCTGTTAAAGAAAAAAATATATACAGGAAGAAAAGACTATCCAAATAATAAACTTTCAGAATAATGAGCAGAACAACTTTCTCTGGAAATTCGAGTGGCATGAGTTTTATCTAAACGGAATGCCATTTCTACAGTATGACAGCTTAGCAGGGGCTGTGAGTACGTGTGTGGAAGGCTGGCCCGGAGCGGGGGGCAGAGATCAAGAGATCTCTCTGATGTCTTCTGACTCGAGCTAGTTGAGACCCAGGGAAAGCTATTTAACCCCTCTGGCTCTAGGTTCCTTTGCAACACTGACAAGAATGCCTGTTCTAACTAGGGTCACTGGGTTGTTCCAGAGCTCAAGGAAATAAGAACGATGGCAACAGTCGCTGAAGCGCCAATTACTGACTTATGATCCAAGGCCTGCTATTTATATTTTCATCCTGTTTCTTGGAAATCTGCATGTGTCCTTAGAGGCTGAAAGTAGGCTAAAGTAAATAAGCATTACATCAAAACCAAGTCATCAGCAAAGAACATGTTTAACCCTTAAAAATCTGCAGAAATCTTAAGGTATTCAGATGACCGATGTAAAGTGCCTTCATTTTAAAATGAGTTTTTAAAAATAAATTTATACACACACACACACACACACACACACACACACCCATATATACACTACCATCTAACATAAGGGTGAACCCAAGGTGCAAACACAGACCGAATCTTAAATGGGACTAAAGAAATATGTGACAAATAGTAAATTTGATAAAATAAAAAATGTAAAGAAAACATACCAAAATACCAAGCTTACATAAAGTTGCAACTTCTCTCATATCCCTAAATGGCTTCAGTAAATACTGGAAGAACATAGTTGCCCCAGTAACTAATTCCTGGTATGCTTCGTCTTCCTCTCGATAAGCGTTCATTAGTGCTACCATCGTGTGGGCTTTATCATGCCCCTGAAGAACCTAGACGACAGAATGTAAACAGAGCTCAAGTAAGGCCAGTGTTTATCAGCTCATACCAAACAAACCAAAGTAAAGACACTTTAATGCCCTAAACTTTAAAATTAAAAATACTGATTAAATATGAAAATGCTATTGTCCTCCAACCAAAAGGCCCAATAAAACAAGAATGGTCAAATTAAATCATGGTATATCCATGGTAGACTGTTATTGCTGTAATCATTCAATGGTGTGACAGGCCTAACAAACTCCTTTTATAAAGCCATTTTAATTTAAAAAGCTCATTTTTTATGCAGCTTAAGGAGATGTAATTAAGATTTTGAAACGTGGCTGAATTCTTCTCCCACACCCCCCTTCCTCAAAAGAAGGCACAGAAAAACCATCCAGATTAAGAACGGCCTATAATGAGAACGAGCAAGCAAGAGGACATGTCCAGGGAGTTAGAGCACTAAATCTTGGCCACCCGTAGTAAATTGTGGATACACATGCCGTATTTTTTCTCCCAACCCCTTCTGTGAACTTGCGTTCCCCCTCTCCTTAAATTCTATAAATTTATCACTCAAAGAATAAATTGTTCGGCTTCTCAAATGACCTCTTTTGAGCTTAAAATTACACTCCTGTCGCTATTCCAAATCGATAAATAAAGCTCACTCCTCGTCGGCTTTCCATCTGACCGACTCTGCGTAACTTTCCAAACCTTTCTCCTAGAGGCCCCTTTATCTTCTAAAGCAGAGGTCTCCATTGTTCCTGTCCCCCCATTCGCAGAAGCGGGAAGTGTTTACATCCAGTCCGTGTTGTTGTTTCCCACATGTACTACGGCTGTTTCCGGTTCTGCTTTCGTTATTCTCTAGCAAATCCTGTTAGGACAGCCGGCTCTGCCAGCGTCTTCAGAGAAAGTGGTCGGAGGCTGGCTCCAGACGGCGAATGCACGCTGACCCGCCTGGGCACGCCCTCCCACCGACCCCCCCCCCCCCCCCGCTCCCCTCCAGGTGACAGGCACCTGCACACCTGTGCACCTGCGCGCGCCCTGTCCACGCCCACCGTCACCTGGCCCGCCGGCAGCCCGGCTCTAGCGGACGCTACACACGCACACTCACCCACAGCGCCCGCACCCCTGCGGCGGCCCGGGCAGACCGGGCGGGAGAGGGCCGGCGCGTACCTGGTGCAGCCGCGCGTCCGCCGCGGTCCACTGCGCGCGCAGGGCCCGCTCCCGGAAGTCGCGCAAGCTCTCGCAGTCGGGCGCGCCGCCGTCGGCCGGGAAGAGCGCGTCGCGCACCGCCGCGCCGCCGCAGCCGCTCGCTGCCTCGCCCAGGTAGCGCTCCAGGCGCCAGCACAGCTCCTGCAGCGCCGCGTCCCCGGGGCCCGCGCGCGCCGGCCACACCAGCGCCCACAGCCCGAGCCCCAGGCCCCAGGCCCCGCCGGCGCTCGCGTCCAGCTCCGGCGGCAGCGGCGGGAAGCAGCGTTCCAGCGGCGGCCACAGCGCCGCCAGCTGCCGGTGAGCGCCGCGGAGCCCGGCGGCCGAGAGCAGGCCCGCCCAGCTCGGGGGTGACGCGGCCGGCTCGGACTCGGACTCTGGCTCGGGCCGGCTCCCCTCGCGCCGCCGCCGCTGCGCCGTGCGGTCGTGACAGGTCACCGCGAACTTGCCCTCCGTGTCGTTCCAGGCCACAAGGAAGCGCAACTGGTGTTGCTTGGGCTCGGCGAAGAGGTCCTCGCGGACCGGCACCCAGCCCTCCAAGCTGTCGGGCTGCTCGTCCTCCATGGCCGGCGGCTCAGCGGCCCGCGGACCCGGCTCGCGCGCGCCCGGCCTCCCCGCACCCGCAGTGGCCGGCCTCGGATCGCGGCATTCTCGCCAGACTGCGCTCGCGTCAGCGCCCGTCGGGCTCACCCCCGCGGCGCCTCTGATTGGCTGTCCGCGCGTGGGGGGTTCTCGGCAGCCAATGAGAAGGTCAGAAGGCTGTCGGCGTCTGGGCCCTGGGAAGTGGTCCCTGTCGCAACCGTGTCCCGGAGCCCGAGAACTTGCACCCTTGCCTCACCATTTCCACCTTTGTACCTACTGACGTAGGAAAAGTGTTCGTTACATGAAAGAGTTATCGTCTTAGCCTCCTGCGCTAAACTGCGAACCTCTCGAGGACGGGGACCGGCTGATTCGGTCCTTGCTCAGCAGGGCGCCAGTGAATACCGGAGGGTTCCTGCGCCCGGGGACGGTGCAAAGTTTCTGGAGACCAAACGATAAATCAAACGTAGGAGTTATTGGCTGAGTGCCTCTAAGCGGGTTAAATATGTGGGTAAAAGTCACACATTTATTGTTACTGATCCCACAAGCTTTCATGGAGTGTCTGCTGTGTGCAGGTTTGGGGGCGGGGCGGTGCAAGAGGGGCGGACACAAAACCTGTGTCGCTGTCTGCAAAGCATCCCAGCTCCTAGACCGAATGTTTACATTCAGTGTGTTCCTACTCTTCATGTTACAGCCAAGGAGACGGAGACCTGCAAAGAACCTTGTCCTAACACACACGCAGGCTAAGAAGACCACCTGGATCCCCAAGACCTGTTGAAGGAGATGGGGAAATCTAATTTGAACTTGGGCATGGGATGTGACTTGAAGGGAATAAGACAGCCCTAGTCTGTGTCCGGGAAAAGCACAGCGTGCACCGAGAAACAAGTGCAGGTCAGCTTCCTTCCTGAGCGCACTGGGAGGGGTGGGGAAGGGGGTTCGGGAAAAGGAGGAGGGGGGAGATACCCCAGAAGCCGAGAGAAAGAGCCCTTCTCCGAGACTAGGCTCCTGGGATTAGATTCAGGAACCAGTGAAAGAGCTTTTAAAGGTTTGCAGCTGGGGTTGCTGTTATGCCCCAGGGAAAACAACAAAAAACCAGGGCCAGCCTGGAGCAATGGTTAGGGCATCTGTCCCCCTGAAGATGATCCCAGGGTATCTAGAAACCTCCATGGAATGTAGCTTTAAGGTCTAAAGTTGCTTGTCTGAGCTCTCCAGCTCCCCCCATCCCCTTTAATGCCTGTGTGGGGCTATGGGGCCTTCGACTCAGAACAGCTGCTCTTGGCAGTCCTCTTGGTGAGAACCTGTTAGTTGAAGGGATTTATTTTTTCTGAAACAATTTTTTAATATATTATCGTAGCTAATATGATTTAGTTGTAATTCTTTAAGTCTGTTTTACTATCTTTTTTGTGTATTCTTTACAGTATGTCTTTTTACTTTATTTGTTTTATACTATTTTATCATTTTTGGTAGTCTTCCTAATTTATTTGCTTTATCAAAATGACACTAGCAGGGGCGCCTAGGTGGCTCAGTCAGTTAAGGGTCTGCCTTCAGCTCAGGTCATGATCCCAGGGTCATTGGCCGGGGGGGGGGGGGTGTCCCTGCTCAGTGGGGAGTTTGCTTCTCCCTCAGCGCCTCCCCTGCTTGTGCTCTCTCTCTCTGACAAATAAATAACTAAAAACTTTTTTTAAAAAATGACACTAGCAGGCTTTCTAATTATAAAAGTAATTTCTATTTTTGTGAGGGATGGATGCTTGTACATTCTTAGAAAAAAATAAGGGCAAGTACCCACCAAACATAGTAATTGCTGCTACCAGCATACATGCCTGCTTTATATTCACTTTATGGTTCTTTTGTAATACTTGCCTTTTTCTAAACCAAATACCATATATTATTTTTCAATGAAAAATATTTTTAAAAATTAATAAAAGGTGTAAATATAATTGTTATTAAAATAGGTACCATCAAAGATATAAAGAAAAAAGTAAAATAACTTGAAAGAGTTAAACCCTGCTCTCAGTTTATATGTACTATTATATATAATGTTGTATATTTTTATATATTTATATTATATGTTATACTACATATTATATACTTACATTATATGTTATGTTATATGCAGTATGTTTATATATCTATATTGTATATTTATATATCATCCAATATATATGATTATGCTGTATTGATATTTTACACTTCTACTTACAGATATATTGTGGGTATTTTCCACATGAAAAATAGGCATCTACATGATTATTTTTAATACTTGCCAATATTGAACTGACTGTATTGTGATTTAACAAATTCTATATTGACAGACATAGATTAATCTCAATTTTCTGTGAACATACGTAATGCCGTGGTAAACAAGATTCTTGTAGATACATCTTTGCATAAATTTTTTCTTTCAATTTTTTTCTTTTGATATTTTATTGTGCTTCTAATATTTTTATTTTGTAAATACCTGGCAGTAATGATATTTTTCAAATGACATTTTGATTAAGATTTAAAAAGCAATAGGAGTAAAATTCTGAGATCAAATCACCATAAGCAGACTTTTCAAGGAATGGCCCAGAACCCGGTTCATGCTCTCAGGAGGGAAACTGGTGGAGCAGTTTCTCTGGAGAACGCTGTTGGTGGGCTGCAGGGAGGGAAGTTGGAAGTCCTGTCCTCTATCCCCAACCCCAGTGAGGGATCTTCAAAGAGACCCTTCAGAGAGCTTGCTGTATCTCCTGCAGGTGGGCCAGTGGTGGCCTGAGGTGAACGGATTGGCTGTTTCGATGGCAGAGCCAGGAGATGTGGCTGCATTGGGTCTGACCACCTCCCAGAGTTTGCATGGACCAAGGATGGGCCTGCCTCCTAAGACCCAGATGTGAGCCAGCAGGAAGACAGTCAGCAAGGAATCATCAGATCCTGCCTACGAGAGCCAACTGTGTGGGTAAGGAGACCTCATTTGAGAGATCTTGGAGGTGGCCCACCAGGGCCGATGAGGGGAATGCAAGTGACCCCCTGGAACAGAGCGGTTCTCAGCCTGGTTGTGGGAACTCAGGGGAAAGGTCTCCATAATGGGAAACTCCAGAGTTGTACAAAAACTCCCATGAGAGAGGGAGGAAGAGAAAGAGGAAGGGTGCACAATAGAGGGCTCTAAGCACCTGCCAGCCCAGAGAGCCTGAAGCTAGCACCCACTGTGGCATCCACTCCATTACGAGCTGTCTTATCACCTTGGCGCCTCCTGCCCTGGCGTTCCACCAGCAGCTCAGGGAGGAGGTGTGGGGAGAAGAGGCCAACCTCATTCCTCCTTTGCCAGGGCAGACTTCTAGCTAAAGAGGCCCAGGCTGGGGAGGGGAGAAGATTTTGATACTGGCTAAGCTAACTTTGACTTTTGCATTAATATTCTGGAGGGTACCTTCAGTTACTGAATGGAGACCGTCTTCAAATGACCTTAGGACTGAAGGTCACCTAAGAGGGAGCAGAAAGTCATGGGTCTGCTGGGTTGTGTTTTTTATCCAGAGAGGGGAATGATTCCCACTGTGAGTACATATGAAAGGAGTGGTGGAAGGAAAAAAAATGAAGTTGCATTTGATTACCGTCAGAGCTGTGCTGGTTCAAAACACTTTGGGAAAAGACCGTCAGCGCAGGTGGAAACTGCCTGGCTTGAGGACTCTCCGTGCCCTCTCTCTCTGCATGGCCTGCAGCTGCCCTCCTGCCCTCTGCACACAACCGGCCTTCCGAGCAGCTCGGTGGAGCTACCGGCCTCAAATCCTCCCAGTAAATGAAGAAACTCGGGGGACAGCATGTGACCCCTCCTGGTGACACTTGAGCGGTAAGAAGTGCAAGACAGCCTAGGCAGGTCTATATTTGGACTTTCACATGTGGCAGGCCTGTTGCTATTTGCAGCGGGCGCCGGCTCATGTTACCGTCACCTTCCGCGCCCCAGTGGCAGAGCCCCTGCTGTAAGTCAGGCAGGGGCAGCTTTCGGGGCTCGCACAGGTAACCTGGAGGGAAATCCTCAGTTCTCTAGCATTCTCCAGAGGCCTCGGAGTAGAAGAAGAACCTGTGGACCCTTAAATCAGCAGGCAAGTTTTTGGATAATCCTATTCTTCTAATGCAAAGGGTATTACTAGAAACTCAGTTACTTACTGCCACGGTGTTAATGCAAAACCGTTCCTTTAGGGAAAGAGGTATGGTCTTAAACTGCAGACGTGTAAATGGCAGTCAACAGTGGGAATGTTTTCTGTGCCGTCCTGTAGCGCCGACTCGCCTTGGTGGAATGTGGTGTTGGTACAGGGTGTGAAAGCCTCTGTGCAGATGGAGGCTGGTGATTCTCGCAATGTGCCCTTAGAGTATTTTTAGTGCAGGGGCCCAATTGCTAGAACAGTTTGGAACCCTACATAGTGTTATCCTCTGGCTATGGTGCTGGGCTGATAAATACATTTTATTTTAATCTGCATGTGCCTCCCGACAAATCATGATTTCATGTTTTGATTGAAATATGGAAAAACTGGATTACAATCATTTTTCACCTGTTATACAAACCCCTCCTCCCGCAGAAAGCTTTCAGGTTTGGACTGTTTGTAAAAGCTGATTTGAGCTATTTTGCGTCACTGTATAGCCAGTGCTTTAAAGCAAGTGTCTTTAGCTGCCGCTCAGGAATTGCCAAGGGCTACATGGGTGAGCTTCTGAAATTATAGGCAAAATTATGTTTGTGCCATTATGGGCTCACTTTTAGGGAGAGAATTCACAGCTTTCAGTAGATTCCCAGAGGTGCTTGTGCCCCATAGAAGGCTAAAAATCATTTTTGTGGGGGACTTTTCTAATTAATGCACTGGGACACACCTCCCATGTAAGACTTAAGCAAAAGTTTTTTTGTTTTTTTTTACTGCAGCCCTGTGGCCTGGAGTAGAAGCGATCTAGCTACTGTGTTCTTTATAGGCTGTAACCTGTTTATTTCTCTTAGGTTCAGTTGCATCACTTACAAAATGACAGTTTATTGTTAATGTTCCTTTCTCCCCCAATTCTGAATACTTTGCTAAGACACTGGTCGAGTCCGGGCGTTGAGGGGGAAAGTGCGTGGCAGCTGTGGGGTGTGTTGCAAACCTCCTACTTCGGGGCCGACCTCCCAGACCAGTTTATCTGTCCAAAGGGGAAACGCAGGCCTGGAAGAATTTGTGCTCGTTAGATTTGTTCTTAATGTTTTCCAGTCTCCTTGATTGTGTAACAGTTCAATTTGGTGTTTCACTCTCCAGCTTCCGGTTGAAAGAACTTGTCAGCATGATTTATTGGTAATACCCAATTCTGGTTTTCTCCCTTTTGGTAGCACAGAAGTGTGTTATTTTTAGCAGGCTGCTCCGGGGTCTGTAGGTGATACGGTTTAGTGGAACACTGGGTCTGGATCCAGCAAGTGTTTACCTGCGGGGCTGCGTGTCCAGCATGCAGCACAGGGCCGCACACAGAGTAGCCCCAGATCACCCCTTGTTACATGAGATTGGGCGTGGCAGGTCCTTTCTCTGCACAGAAACTCAGTTTCACCATCCTAAAATCAGGACGTTAAATTAGATGCTGTCCCAGGGCCCTTCCATCCCTAGAGTTCCACACCTCTGCCTGGGCCCCCTGGGAGCGCTCGCCATGAGGACTGGCGACCTCACAGCTAATGTCTGTGCCTGGATGTGAGGCTCTTCTGCTCTGGGGCCTTCTCCCATCTTCAGTTGCTTTCAAGGGACAGAATGATCCCACAGCAGCCATGGGTGGCTCCACCCCACAATGGCCACTGTGCGTCTTCACTTTCTGACCCTGGTTCTCACCCTTCATGAGTGGCCCGGTGGGAGACGCCGAGGCCCAGATAACGATACTAGCAGCCACCCCACATTCATGACAGCAGCCAACATGGACTGAGGACCGACTTCGAGCCACGTGCTGCGCTGAGCATTTTACACAACATTGTATTATTGCATCTAAAAATTTTTACATACGTCATGTTATTTCATCTAGATGCTAACTTCATGAGGCGGGAACTAGCAAAAAGCCCGTCTCATGGGCTCCTGAAAGTAAGGCCCAGAGAGGTGATGTTGCCAAGGCCACACCGCTAAGAAGTAGCCGGAACAGAACGCAAGCGTAGAGCTCTCTGAATCCAGAGGGCAGCGGCCTTAGAGAAGGGCGAACGCTGGGCTGGGGGATGTTATCTGGAGATTGAATTGATAGAACCGGAATCAGGGACACTCCAAGGGGCTCCTGGGGCTCACGGCCAGCAGACTGTAGAAACAAGATGGTTTTAAGAAATGTCTGCCTGCAAGGTGACACGCAGGTGTGGCCCCGAGCGCTGTAGCCGTGTTAGCTTAGCTAATCCTCGCAACAAATACCCTCCGCTCACATGGGAAAAAGCTGGCTCAGAGCTGCTACGACACGTGGTCAAGGTCATAGAGTGGTCAAGGTCATAGAGTGGTCACGTCATTGGCCCCAGAAGCCGTGCTCTTCTTTGCGCCACGCTGCCTCTGGCAAAGCTGTCCCCGCCTTGAAGCGCTTCCCCTGCCGGGAGCTGGGCTGGACGTTCACTCGTCCAGTTTCTGCCTGGTGAGGCTGCGTATCCGACACCCCCAGACCTCCGTGTCCTGGAGCGACAGACATTTCCTATGTTTGCGCAGCTTTATTGAGATACACTTGACATCCGACACTGGGCGGGTGTAGGATCTACCCTGCGATGGGGTGATACACGTCTACACCGTAAGATGGTGACCCCAACGAGGGTGTTCACCAGAGGGTCCCTCACCTCACATAATTACTTTTTGGTGTGCGGTGAGAACATGAAGTACACAGTGCGGTCTTGTTGACCACAGTCACCACGCTGACTCATAACTGGACGTCTGTTCTCTTTGACCAGCATCTCCCCGTGCCCCCCACTCGCCAGCCCCTGCAACCACGTTCCAGCATCTGAGTTCACCTTGTTTGGAGTCCACGTCCATAGTGAGATCATACAGTCTGTCTTTCTCTGCTGATTCATCTCACTTAGCGTAATGCCCTCAAAGTCCATCCAGGTTGTTGGAAATGGTAGGATTTCCTTCTTTTTTGTGGCTGAGCAATATTCCATTGTTTATCTTCTTTATCCATTCATTTGTTGATGGACACTTCGGTTGTTTCTGTGTCTTGGCTACTGTGAATAATGCTGCAATGAACATAGGAGTAGAGATCTCTCTTTAAGATCCTGATTTCATTTCCTTTGGATGTATACCCAGAAGTGGGATTGCTGGAGCATATGGTAGTTCTGGTCTCAATTTTTTAAAGAACTTCCGTGCTATTTCCCATAATGGCAGTACCAATTTATATTCCCACCAACAGTGAACGAGAGTTCCCTTTTCCCACATCCTCGCCAACACTTGTTATCTCTTGTCTTTCTGGGACTGCCATTTTAACAGTTGTGAGATGCTATCTCATTGTGAGTTTGGGGGGGGGGTTGTTTTGGTTTGTTTGTTCATTTGTTTGTTTTTAGGTAGGTTCCATGCCCAGCATGGAGCCCAACATGGGGCTTGAACTCACAACCCTGAGGACCCTGAGATGGAAACCTAAGCTGAGATCAAGAGTTGGTCTCTTGACCAACTGAGCGACCCAGGCGCCCCGTCACTGTGGTTTTGATTTGCATTTCCCTGATGATGAGTGATGTTAGCCATCTTTTCATGTGTCTGTTGGCCATCTGGATGTCTTCTTCATAAAAATGTTGAGTTATGTACTCTGTCCATTTTTTAATCAGGTTATTAGGGCGTTTTTGCTATTGAGCTGAATGAGTTCCTTACATATTTTGGATAGCAACTGTCATATACGTGGTTTGCAGGTATTTTCTCCTATTCCATAGGTTGCCTTTTCATTTTGTTGATTGTTTCTATTGCAGTGGAAGTTATTTTTAGTTCGATGTCGTCCCACTTGTTTATTTTTGCTCTTCTTGCTTGTGCTTTTGGTGTCACATCCAAAAAATTGTTGCCAAGACCGATGTCGAGGACCTTTTTCCCTTGTTTTCTTCTAGGAGTTTTATGGTTTCACGCCTTACATATAAGCCTTTAATCTATATCTTGAGTTAATTTTGGTAAGTGGTATAAAATAGGGGTCCGATTTTATTTTTTTGCATGTGATTACCCAGTTTCCCCAGTGCTATTTACTGAAGAGACTGTCCTTTCCCAGCACAGGGTAATTCTGATTAGCTAGGTGGCCAGACAGGCAGGAGAGCAAAGGCAGCATTCAGAGCCCCTTAGGATGGAAGGCTCTGACTGGTTTGTTGACAAGTAAGGTATGTGGGGTCGTAGGATGGATCAGAGCAGGGGAGAAGGCAAAGTGTCGTCTCCATAGCTGATGGCCTCTTTGGCCTTGGGAACCACGGAGGAGAGACGTGAGGGAAACTCGGGGTGATGCACGTGGTGCTCGGGAATGGCCTTTGGGTCTGGCATGTATGTGGGGGTATGGAGGGAAGGTGTCTTGGTCCATCTCAATGCTAGTTGTGAGGGGATGCAGACCCATCATAGGGAGCTGTGTCCTACTTCACCTGAAGCCACACTTCCCCATCCCTAAAGCAAGCTCTGTTGTGCGGAGATGCCAGGACTGCCCCAGCCAGAGTCTAATTGTGGGCAGGGTTCTTATGAGCAGCCCCAAAGAACACCCAGGCTCTGGGATCCTCATAAATTGCAAACACTAAGGAGGCAAAGCACTGGCCCCAAAGCCTCTTGCTTTGTGATGCTGCCTCTGGGAGCGGCCTTCATCCATCCCCTCCCCCACCCAGGGGGTACACCAGGTCTCCGTGGACCCATTGGTGGTCCAGGACACGGCAGAGCTAGTACCTCGTGCATCAGTCCTGCGTGGTCATGGTACTCGGCCTCAGCACAGAGTACTGAAGCTCACTGTCTTCCGTGTAAGGGTTTTGGAGCCTTAGAGAATAGGACTGAAGCTTTCCTGAACCCTAATGTGACGTGCCCGGTCTTGGAGTCTGGGGAGTAAAGTTTCCTTATGTGGCCCGGACCCCAGAAACCGGTTGCATGCGTGGTATGTGGTGAGGGGAGCCCCTGGCTGCTGGACGTCAGCCCCTCTGGGTGGTGCTGATGGAGGAAGTGAAACAGGAGCATCCTATGTGAACTTCAGAGCAGAACAGGGAAGAGGCTAGATTCCCAGAGGCTCACCAGGGCAGGGCCTGTGTGGTCCATCCCCACTGTCCCCCCACGCTCAGAGAAGGCCAGTCAGCTGCTGTGTTTTGTCTTGCCATTAGCACAAGCTGAGGTGAGCCCATGGGGGTGTGTGAGGGACCTCCAAGGAGGGTTATTGGATTAAGTTGGAAGAGTGACATTTGGGACAGAGCCCAGATGAAGAGAGGTGGCCGGGGGCTTCCCCAGGTTAAGGGCAGAGCAGGTCTCCATCCCTGGGATCCAGAGTCTACTATGGGTCTTCCTGAAGTAAGGCCAGATAGGGTACTGGGTCAGTCCTCTGTGCTCCTCATCGCCCCCCTTAGCGATTCCCATGCTCACAGGACAGAACTGGGAGGGCACGGGGCAGGCAGCAAGAGGAGCCTGGCGGCTGTCTCCAAGAGTGAGGAGGGAGGCCTGGGCCACGAGGGCAAAGGGTCCTCTCTGACCAGCCTTGAACACGGGCCAGGTTCTTTTCCCCGAGAGAATGGGTAGAAAAGCTGAGTGATTGGTGGTCTCTTCAGACAGAGCAGAGGAACAGATGAAACAGAAGGCCTATAGCAGAAAATGCAGGAAGGGGGTCAGGACCCACACAGTCCATTCAGGACATCACAGGCATTAGAGGCCAGAGCATAGCGAGGCTGAAGAGTGGGTTCTCCAGAAGGGAGCCAAGTCCCTGGGACTTGAGGCATCTGCTAGCGTGGCCCGTGGGGGTGATCACAGGCTTGCAGCTCAGGAGACAGGATCCGAGTTGTCACACCACACATTGGAGTGGAGAAAGTGAGAGGCGATGAGCTCCATCTGGCGGTGTCGAATTTGGGGAGAATGGGAATGTTCAGGCTCCGGCTTCTCTAAACTTCTGCCTCTGCTTGGAGCAGAGGTCAGGGCCAGAGACAAGGATTTGGAGCCACTGGCAGAGAAGGGGACACAGAGCCATGAGAGTGGACGAGATCACCTGGGGCAGGTGGGGAGGGAGAAGAGGAACAGGGATGGAAGCCTAGGGAAGGCTGGCGTTAAGAGCAGCCCAGCGGGGGACTCGGAAAGGGAAAGAGTTCGAGCCTCCAAGAGAAGCTGGCAGGCTGAGCGCGGTCAACAGGATCGAATGTCACAGAACAGCTAACAGAGCACGGGCCGGTGTCCATGGATTTCACAATTAGGCCAGCAGAAAATGCTGTATTTTTTCAAAGGCAATCAAAAACAGAGAAAATGGAAAGAAAAACGAACGGCATTTTTTATGTAGCTTTGGGGTAGTTACTAAAAGGACAGTGTCTCAGCAGAGGTCGCAGAGGCCCTCACTGCAGAAAGAGCAGTACTGCGGGTCGGGAAGGCCGCTGAGCCTGACTCCCGGGCGCAGCTGCAGCGCGGGAACTTACACAGACAGCTGGCCGCTGGCTCTGATCCCGCAGTGGAAATTAACAGGGGCTGTTTGGATCATAATAAACATTATGACAGGGCGGGGGGGGGGGGAGTGCTAAACCGTATCTTTAATTTTTTTTTATTTTGTTATTTCCCCCCAAAATTTATTGTATATACCATGTTGGAATAGTTTGGTAATAATAGTTTTCTTATTTTTTATTTTTTTTAAGATTTTATTTATTTATTTGAGAAAGAGAGACAGAGAAAGCAGGGGAGAGGGGCAGAGGGAGAAGCACAAGCAGACTCCCCGCTGAGTAGGGAGTCTGACAACGTGGGACTCGATCCCAGGACCCCAGGATCATGACCAGAGCCAAAGACAGATGCTTTGACTGAGCCACCCAGGCGCCCCAGTGATAGTAGTTTTTTTAGAAAGGTATTAGGCTTACCACAATTCATTGTTAAAGGGGACATTAGGAACTGGATTGTGGGGATGATTACACAACTTGAGAAATTTACTAAAAACCATTGAATCATGTACTTAAAATAGGTGAATTTTATGGTATATAAATTATATTTCAATAAAGTTATTTTCAAAATAGATTAGTGAGTAAGTTAAACAGCTCACAGGATTCCTGGTTTTATGTAGGAATAAGTGGTTGATAAAGTACTTCGGCAGGTTAATCAGAATGGTGGAACAGTTCAGTGGATAGAAATTTTGGCCAATATTTGGACATCAGCTACATCTGTTTGTGACTTATACAGTTAAATGAAAAAACAAGAACAAAAACTGCTTCTCTAAACCAAAATGTCATTCTATGGGGCACCTGGATGGCTCAGTCGGTTGGGCGTCTGACTCTTGATTTCGGCTCAGGTCATGATCTTGGGGTTCTGAGAGCAAGCTCTGTGTCAGGCTCTGTGCTCAGTGGGGAGTCTGCTTGAGATGCTCTCTCTCCTTCTCCCTTTGCCCCTCTCCCCGCTTGTGCACGCACTCTCTCTCTCTAATAAATAAATCTTTAAAACAAAAAAAAGTCATTGTGTTTTGTGTGTGATTAGTGGTCTTCAAATTCTTTTGCTCATGACCTCCCTTAGAACATTTACTAAAAATTTTTATCAAAAGTTTAAATAACCTTGTATTAGGTGATGGTTTCTCAGACATGATATCAGAAATACAAGCTCAAAGGAAAAAATGATAAATTGGACTACATCCAAATTAAAAACTTTTGTGCTTCAAAGGACACCTTCAAGAAAGTGAAAAGATAATTTACAGAGTAGGAGAAAAATACTTGCAAATCATACATCTGATAAAGGACTTGTATCCAGAATATGTGAAGAACCCTTACAATTCAACAACAGGGGTGCCTGGGTGGCTCAGTCGGTTAAACATCTGGCTCTGGCTGAGATCATGATCCTGGCATCCTGGAATCGAGCCCTGCATCAGGCTCCCCACTCAGCAAGGAGCCTGCTTCTCCCTCTCTGTCTGCCCCTTCCCCTGCTCATGTTTGCTCACTCTCTCTCTCAAGTAAATTTTAAAAACTCAACAATAAATAAATAGATGACCCAATTTGAAAATGGGTGTATTAAGGTTTTCCAGAGAAACCAAATCCACTGGGGGCGGGGGCTACGTGTATGTGTGTAAAGAATGTCAGAGAGACATTTATTTTAAGGAATTGGCTCATGCAGTTATGGATGCTGGCAAGTGAAAAATCTGCAGGGTGGGTCAGCTGTCTGGAGACCCAGGCAAGAGCCCATGTTGCAGTTCAGTCTGAAGGCCATCTGCTGGTAGAACTCCTTCTTGCTTGGGGAAGGGCCACCTTTGTTCTGTTAAGCTGTACAACTGATTGGATAGGACCCCGTCACATTATGGAGGGCCAATCCGATTTACTCAAAGCCCACCAAGTTAAAAGTCAACCTCATCCAAACAACACCTTCACAGAAACATTGGAAATAATATTTGACTAGATACTTGAACACCGTGGCCCAGCCAAATTGACACATACAATTAGCCATCACAGTGGACAAAGGCTTTTGAATACACATTTCTTCAGAGATAATAAACAAATGCCAGTGAGTGCATGAAAAGATGCAGACGTCATTATCCATGTGGAAAACACAAATCAAGACCACCATGAGCTATCACGTCACGTCTACTAGGATGGCTCCCGTCAAAAAGATGGACAATAACGAGTGTTGACTGGGACATGGAGAAACTGGAACCCTCCTACTCAACCAGTGGGAATGCAGAAATGGTGCAGCCACTTTGGACAAGAATTTGCCAGTTGCTCAAAAGGTTAAACATAGTTACCTCATGGCCCAGCAATTCCACTCATCAGAATGTACCCAAGAGAAATGAGGACATATGACCACACAGAAACTTGTACATGAACATTCACAGCAGCATTCTTCATAATAGTCAAAAAGTGGAAACAGCCTGGGTATCCATCAAGTGGATATGTTATCTGTAACATAAACAAAATATGTTATCTTCCTACACTGGAATATCATTCAGCCGTAAAAAGGATACATTGTGCAACATGGATGAACCTTGAAAATATTATGTTCAGTGGCAAAAAGCTAAACACCAAAGACCACATGTTATGATTCCATTTATATGAAATGTCCAGAATGGGCAAATGGAGACAAAAAGTAGATGGCAGTCATCAGGGGCTGGGGGAGCAGGTTATGGGGAGTGACTGCCAATGAGTATGTGGTTTTTTAGTAGGTGATGAAAGGGTCCTGGAATTGGATAGCAGTGATGAGCACATAACTCTAAGTTTATTGAAAATACTAAATTATACACTTTTTTAAAAAGATGTATTTGAGAGAGAGAGGGAGAAGAGAGGGAGCACGCAAATGGGGAAGGGCAGAGAGAGAGAATCTTCAAGCCGACTCCCCGCTGAGCACAGAGCCCAATGCAGGGCTTGATCTCACGACCCTGAGATCGTGATGACCTGAGCCAAAACCAAGAGTCTGACACTTAACCAACTGAGCCATCCAGGCACCTCTAAATTGTACGCTTTAAAAGCTGAACCTTACAGTGTGTAAATTATATCTTAAGCCTTTATTTTAAAAAGTACAAATAGTTTCAAAAGACGGACTTTCGGGCATGCTATAAATGTTTACATTTCCAAGTAAAATTATTTTATCACTCTTGAATTTATTTAATGGACTCTTAAATACTATTGCAGTGTGATGCCCTTCATCAAGTATGCTAAAAAATGCAACAAGAAGCTCTTACAGGGCGCCTGGTGGCTCAGTCAGTTGACCGTCCAACTCTTGGCTCAGCTCAGGTTGTGATCTCAGGGTCGTGAGATTGAGCCCCACATCAGGCACCATACTCAGCATGGAGTTTGCTTAGGATTCTCTCTCCCTCTCCCGCTGCCCCTCCCCCTCATCTCTCTCTCTCTCTCTCTCAAATATATAAACCTTAAAAAACCCTCCCATAACATTAGAAATTTTACCTTGTTCTTTTTTTCTCCTTGAGCTTGTGTTTACATTTAACTTCTCAGAAGAGAAGTTTCAGAGTTTTGTCCTAATGTATTGTTTTTTTTTATACTTAGGAAGTCTTATTGATCACCTATGAGACTTCTCTACAAAAGAAAAAAAAACACACGTATATGCATGCAATTTAAATTTTTTTATTTTTCTGGAATCATAAGGCCCTAAATGGTAACCTCTTTTTTCTTCTGGATTAATTTATCAATAGAATTTGTAGTCACATGTGAGCAAAACAACATACGTTACAAATTTTGACAAATAATTATTAAACAAAACAAAAGTGAAATGGAAATGCATCTCTTAATGAGGTGGATAGGGCTTTTCTTTTTTTAAAAAAGTTAATTCATGTTTTCATGTATGAATTATTATATATATTACAAATTATTATAGCAATGTCATTCAACTCTTTGAGCTCTTTCTGAAATGTATGCCAAAAATTACATAGTGATCTATTATGAAAAATAATTTTTAATCATATGTCAGCTGACACTTGATTAGATCCTCTTTCAGTTTTGTTGAACGCAAAGAATTGGAAAGCACCTTGCTTAAAGAGAATGTTTCTTACCCATCCCTTAGCTGCTGTCCTGACCCTTGCAAACCATGCAGGACGATAAGTAGTTATTATTTGCTGTGCAGCAAATAATACACTGTTCCTTCTCTCCACCTGGCCATCCCCTCCCACTCCTTTTTTCACATTTGGGCTCCTTCAAGGGGTAGCCTTTACACCATTGATCTTCAGACTACAGCATCTGTACATAAAGACTTTCCAAGGGATACATGGACAGGGATCATTTTAAGAGTATTGGATTCCAGATGCTTAACATAATATTTAATCTTTCCCAGAGCTGCTCTCTCTCTTGAAATGGGCCAGCAGTTGAGACTTCATGCAGGTTCATGTTCACAATATTCTTTCCTCTCTTTGTTTCAAAAGTAAAACTGCACCTCTCACTTATCCTGAATGTTACATTGCCCTGTAAGATTTCATGGCCTTGGAATTTTAAAACCCCCAGTGGGGGACATCTGGGTGACTCACTTGGTGGAGCATTCAACTTTTGGTTTGGGCTCAGGTCATGATCTCAGGGTCCTGGCGTCAAGCCCCCATGAGCCTGCTTGGGATTCTCTCTCTCTCCCTCTGCCCCTCCCCCAGCTCTCAGCCTCTTTCACGCTCTCTCGCTCTCTCTCATAAATAGATAAGTCTTTTAGAAAATAAATAACCTACAGTGGGCTAAATGGAAGGACAATTTGAAGTATTGGTATCAATGTTACTAGAGATAAAGAGGAGGATTTTATAACGATAAAAGGGGCCAATCCGTCAAGAATATATGACAACTATAAATGTATATGCAGGGCACCTGGGTGCCACAGGCGATTGAGCATCTGACTCTTGGTTTCAGCTCAGGTCGTGATCTCAAGGTTGTGAGATCAAGCCCCATGTCCGGCTCCGTGCTCGGCACAGAGTCTACTTAAGACTCTCTCTCCTTCTCCCTCTGCCCTACCTCTCTCTAAAATAAATAAATGAATCCTTTTTTAAAAAAATAAATGTATATGCACCTAACAACAGGGCACCAAAATACATGAAGCAAAAAGTGACATAAATGGAGAAAGAGACCGTCGGAGACCTCAGTACTCCACTTTCGATAACAGAAGAACGAAGAAGAAGATCAACAGGGAAATAGGGGACTCGAATAATACTTTAAACCAGCTAGACTTCACAGACATCTAGAGAACACTCCACCCAACAACAGCAGATTACACATGCTTCTCAAGACATATAGAGCATTCTCCAGGATAACCCAAATGCTAAAACAAGCCTCCATAAATTTAACAGGATAGAAATAGTACAAAAATATTTTCTCTGACCACAATGGAACGCTATTAGAAATCAATAACAGAGGGGCGCCTGGGTGGCACAGCGGCTGAGCGTCTGCCTTCGGCTCAGGGCGTGATCCTGGTGTGGTGGGATCGAGCCCCATATCGGGCTCCTCCGCTGTGAGCCTGCTTCTTCCTCTCCCACTCCCCCTGCTTGTGTTCCCTCTCTCGCTGGCTGTCTATGTCTCTGTCGAATAAATAAATAAAAAATATTAAAAAAAAAAAAAGAAATCAATAACAGAGAAATTTGGGAAGTCACAAATATGTGGGAATTAAAAATACATTCCTAAATAGCCAGTGTATCAAAGAAGAAAGCAAAAGGGAAATCAGAAAATAGTTCAAGATGAATAAAAATAAAGATAAAACATACTAAAAGTTTTTGCCACATTATTGGGTTACGGCAAAAGTGGTGCTTAGAAGGAAATTTATAGCTATAAATGCCTGTATTTAAAAAGAAGATCTTAAATCAACAACCTAACCTGCCACTTTAAACACTGAAAAAAGAACAGCAAACTGCACAAAACAAGCAGAAGAAAGGAAATACTAAAGATTATAGTGGAAATTAATGATGAAGGGATAGAAAAACAAAAGAGAAAATCCAAGAAAACCAAAAGCTGCTTCCTTAAAGAGATCAGCAAAACCGACAAGCTTTTATTTAGACTGACCAAGAGGAAAAGAAGACTCACATCACTAGAATCAGAAATGAAAGAGGGGACATTATTACCAACCTTACAGAAATAAAAAGAATTAAAAAGAATACCATGGGGGCGCCTGGGTGGCACAGCGGTTAAGCCTTCAGCTCAGGGCGTGATCCCGGCGTTGTGGGATCGAGCCCCACGTCAGGCTCCTCCGCTGGGAGCCTGCTTCTTCCTCTCCCGCTCCCCCTGCTTGTGTTCCCTCTCTCGCTGGCTGTCTCTATCTCTGTCAAATAAAAAAAAAAATCTTAAAAAAAAAAAAAAGAATACCATGAACAATTGTATTCCAATAAATTAGGTAACTTAAATGAAATGGACAAATTCTTGGAAGGACACAAACTATCAAAAGACTCAAGAAGAAATTGACAATGTGAATAGGACTATAAAAAATAAAGGGACTGAATTAATAATAAAGGGAAAAAAAAAAACCAACTCATGAAGAAAAGCCCAGAGAGCTTCACTAGTGAGTTTCCAAACATTTAAAGAAGAATTAATGCCAATCCTTCACAAGTTCTTCCAAAAAATAGAAGAGAAGGAATATTTCCCAACTTATTCTGTGAGGCCAGTATCTCTCTGACACCAAAACCAAACAAAGACATTACAAAAGAAGAAAACTATAGGCTAATATTTCTTAGGAATATGAATGCAGAATTCATCAAAAAATACCGGCAAACTGAATCCAGTAACGTGTGTGTGTGTGTGTGTGTGTGTGTGTGTGTGTGTGTGTTAAACACCATGACCAAGTGGGATTTATCCCAGGAATGCAAGATTGGCTTAACCTCAGAGTTGGCAAAAAGTTCTTCGATACAACACCAAAAGCACAAGTAACGAAAGAAAAAATAAATTAGACTTCATCAAAATTAAAAACTTTTGTGCTTCAAAGGACACCATCAATAAAGATGGGAGTGCCTGGCTGGCTCATTTGGTAGAGTGTGATTCTTGATCTCGGGATCATGAGTTTGAGCCCCATGTTGAGTGTGGAGACTACTTAAATTTTTAAAAAACAGGTGTGTTTTTTTTTTAAGATTTTATTTATTGATTTGACAGAGAGAGAGAGACAGCCGGTGAGAGAGGGAACACAAGCGGGGCGAGTGGGAGAGAAAGAAGCAGGCTCCCAGTGGAGGAGCCCGATGTGGGGCTCCATCCCAGGACCCTGGGATCATGCCCTGAGCCAAAGGCAGACACTTAACGACTGAGCCACGCAGGCGCCCCCTAAAAAACAGTTTTTAAAAAGGTGGCCCCTGGGTGGCTCAGTTGGTTAAGCGTCTACCTTTGGCTCAGGGCGTGATCCCAGGGCCCTGAGATCAAGCCGCACATGGGGCTCTCTGCTCCGTGGGGAGACTGCTTCTCCCTCTCCCTCTGCCTGCTACCCCACCTGCTTGTGCTCTCTGTCTCTGTCAAATAAATAAGTAGTCTTTGAAAAATAATAATAATAAAGTAGAAAGACAACCTACAAGATGGGAGAAAATATTTGCAAATTATTTATCTGATAATAGACTAGTCTCTCGAATGTGTAAAGAAATCTTACAGATAGCCCAGTTAAAAGTGGGCAGACCGCAATGGCATACTATTTTACACCCACCAGGATGGCTATAATAAAAAATTCAGATAATAACAAGTGTTGGCAAGGATGTGGTGAAATCGGAGCCTTCATACACTGCTGGTAGGAATGTAAAATGGTGGAGCCACTTTGGAAAACAGGTAGTTCCTCAGCTAAACACAGTTACCCTATGATCCAGCAACCCCACTTCTAGGTATATACCCAACAGAGATGAAAACATATCCGCACAAAAACTTGTGCACAGACATTTTAGCAGCATTACTTATAATAGTCGAAAGGTGAGAACAAGCCACATGAAAAGGGAGATATGCAGGGCCGCCTGGATGGTGCTGACGGTTGAACATCCAGCTCTTGGTTTCGGCTCAGGTTGTGATCTCAGGGTCGTGAGATCAAGGCTCACGCTGGGCTCCACGCTCAGTGGGGAGTCTGCTGAAGTTTCTGTCTCCCTCTGCCCTCTGCCTCTTCCTGCCACACACTCTCTCTCTCTCTCAAATAAAGAAATCTTTAAAAAAAGGGAAATATGCCAATTAGCTGATAAATGGATAAATAAAATACAGTATACCCGTACGATGGAATATTATCTAGCTCTACAAAGCAATGAGTGCTGACACATGCCGTAACACGGACAAATCTTGAAAACATTATGCTATGAAAGAAGCCAGTTACAAAAGACAGTATATTATATGATTCCATTTAGATGATTCTATTATATGAATCCAGTATATTATATGATTCCATTTATAAATCAACAGAGACAGAAAGTGGATTAATGGTTGCTCAGGGCTGGTGGAAAGGAGGGAATGTGGGTGGTGATAGCTGAAGAGTACAGAGTTTCTTTGTGACGGGATGAAAATGGTCTAAAATGGACTGTGGTAATTGTTGCTTGTTTTCGTGAATATACTAAAAACTCTTGAATTATACTCTTCTGACAGGAGAATTGTATGGTATGTCAATTCTGTATCAGTAAAACTATTATAAAAAGTAATCTAACATAATGGCAGTTATGTGCCAAGAAGAAAGCAGGGACTTTGGAGTCCAACAGACTGTGTGATCCAGGTCCTGCAAGAAGCAGGCACCAAACAGGATTCGATACACCAGGGTTTTAGTAGGGGAAGCCCTGGTCTGAGATAAAATGGGGAGGAAGATAGGAGAGGCTGAGAGAGCTGTCAGCCCGTGATGCAACTCCGGCCGCACGTGAGGGAGGGAAGGATGGTGTGGAGGAGTCACCCCAGTGTGCCTTGCACCCTAAGGAAGGTTTGGGAAGGCTGTCCAGGAGTCCTCCAGCCAAAATCCACCATCGGAGGAGTTTTGTGTCAAGCAGAAATGGATCTGCTTTCGCAGCCCTGGTGCACTCTGTCATTGGACGGAGATGCCCGTGGGAAGTGTGTCCTCCATGCGATGTGATGACGGCTTTCAGAGTGCAGCCGAACAGCTGGTCACCTAAGCTCCCTGTAGCTGGACATCTGTCAGGTGCAGTCTCATGCCCACCACACAGACTAAGGTTCAAATCCCAGCACAGCAACTTCCTCACCATACAACCTTGCTCCAAATACCCCATCTCAGCCACAGTTTTGTCATCTGCAGAATGGGGATAATTGCAGTGCCTACCACACAGGGGTATGCCTATAAACCGCTGAGCACAGAAAAAGCACACAGTAAAAGTGCTCAGTAAGTAATAGCTGCTCCTTTGTTGTATTTACTTCTACCATTTATTATTTCTTTCTAGAATTTATGTACCTCCATTAAAGAGTAAACATCATAGTCTCTGTATAATGAGTATTCTGTTTATTTTACTTAACATCATGCTGTAAGTCTTTTCCAAGTCATCATTTGCTCTTCCTAATATCTTAAAGTCTGCATTATATTCTATGGAGCACGCATATCCTAGTGTACTTAACTGTTCTCCTAATCATTAGGGCTTTACAATTTGTTGTTTGTTTGTTTGCTGTCATTAAAATTTTTGTGGGCACCTGGATGGCTAAGTCAGTTGAGTGTCCGACTCTTGATTTTGGCTCAGGTCATGATCTCAGAGTTGTGAGATCGAGCCCCGAGTTGGGCTCCCTCCCCCCAAAAAAAAATCTGTGATGGATATTTTTGTATAGAAACAGTCTCCCCCTGCATTGGATATTTCCCTTCAGGGTCCTGATGGGGATTACTAGCTTAAAGAGTGGGGACATCTTTAAGGCTCCTGATCCACGTTATTCAGTTTGCTCTCCAGGAAGGTGGGGCTAGTGTACCTTCCAACCCGAAGTATGGGAGAGTACCCACTTGGCTGTACCCTACCCAGGCGTGGGGAACCTTCTTATCCTCTCAAATATCTGCTTACTGGAAAGGCAAAGTGGCATCTTACTTATTGGTTCTCTGTTACTCATAAGGATGCACCATTTCCCAGACGCTTTTGCACAAGTGATTACTTAGTGAATTGTCCTTGCACACTAATTTATTGAGATCTTAGTTTTTCTATCAATGTATACTATTTGTTTAGTAATACTTGCCTGAGACACTTCCCATTATTTGTCCTCTGTTTTAATGGAGAGGAACCTAGTGACATTTCTCTGGTCATTTCTGGTCCCCTTTAAGCTTAGAAAGCCCCTCCTTCCTGGAGAAAGTAAACCTCTCTTTGTAGATGGCTCAAAGTAAAACCACAGCGGAGCTGCTCAGACGATGTTGTTTTTTTTTTTTAATTGTGAGTGAGTGGAGCCCAATGCAATGACCATTCACTGGGGTGGCCTCATAAACGGGCTTCCTCCCTCTTCGTGTGTCCTAGGCCCCGGACGCCCTGTAGGAGCCGCGTGGGAGGAACTCGGCAGGTGCAGAGGCGCCATGGACCAGGAGGCCGCGGGGGCTCCCCCGGATTTCCACTTCTACCCCATGGATCTGTATGACTCCGAAGACCGGCTGGACCTCTTCCCAGAAGAACACACGCGGACGGGAAGAGACGTGCACGCCGAGATGAGCGGCGAGCCCGGGTGGGCGGCCCCAGGTAAGGCCCAGAGGGACCTGGAGGAGGAGGTGGACGAGCTTGTCCATTTGTACGTGCTCGGAGGTGCTGGCGAGTGGGGCGCCGAGCTCGCGGACAGAAACGCGCCCCACATGGAGGTTTTGGACCATCGGCCGCAGCTGGCCGCGGCCGGGGCGCAGAGGGACTGGCGACTGGGGGTCGAGGCCGAGGACCACGGCTACGCGGGCTGGGGCGCCGCCGGCCCCAGCCGGGAGCTGCGAGAGGCCTACAGGTACGCGCATGGCCGAGCCAGCGAGGAGTACGAGTGCTACGTCATACCCGAGGAGGAGGACGAGGACGAAGCCGCCCTGGTCTTCTCCGTCACTTGCAAAGCTCCAGTAAGGGCGGTGGAGGTTTCTGACGAACACAGAGGGCACGAGGTGACCCCACTGAGCAAGGCACTGGAGAGCGCCAAGGTAAGCAGGTGTCCTCGGTCGTTCTGTGGGTAGTGCGTGCATGTCTCAGGTAGGCAGGCAGGGAATGAACGTCAAAGGCCCTCTACAGAAGAGAGAGAAGTACGCTAACGTCTCCTTGGGTTCCTCTGTTCGCTAGGATGAAATCCACAAAAACATGTTCAAACTGGAAAAGCAGATTATCGAGATGGAGAATTTTGCAAATCACTTGGAGGAAGTTTTCATCACGGTGGAGGTAAGAGCAGGCGTGGTGAACCTGTCACACACGTCAGACCCACACCCCAGCCACAGGTTCCCCGGGTCAGCGGCTGGGACAGGTGTGAGAGAATCTGCCCTGACTACACCCTCCCAGGGGACCATTGCCTGTCCGCATTCTCTCCTGAACGGGAAGCTCCCCTCTGTCTTTCTAGCCTCAGCCCTGCTGCAGGGTGGGGCTCTTGCGTGGCCCAGCCTTGACCAGGCGTTGCAAGACACCCATCCTTCCTTGTTCGAGTCCCCAGCTGTTATCTGTGTCTCGTAAGATCCATACCCATCCATGTCCGTCACCGACATGTCACAGTCCCCTGGGTGAGCCTGTTAGGTATACGGTGCACCGCGGTGTTGCCGGCACTCAGCCTCACCATCCAGCTAAGGTTCGCCAGGACCGAGATCAGGGGACTCTCCACCCCCTTCTCTCCCTGCGGATGCTCTGCTTCTGTGAATAAATACAGCCTCGGACTGTATCCGCAGGAGCACCTCATATGAATTAGCTCAGTCCCAGGCCCCTCTCCCATGAAGCTGGAACTTACGAGGGAGGGGGACTATTGCACTAATCCCCGATGCAGGGCACAGGGAAGGCACGAGCGTAAGGTAGTGGTAGGAGGGAGACGTGTGCAGCCCCCTGGACAGAACTCCCTACACCCGCACTGGCAGCTCTCTGTCAGATCGAAGGCAGTCACCCCCAGTGAGGACTCTGAGTTTTCCCTTTCACACCAGCACCGGTGCCATCGTGAGCAAGTCTTGTGCGCTTAGAAGATGCTCGACAACTGTTCCCCGAGTCATTCGTAAGAGCCTCTTCTTTGGAAGTGTTTCTGTTGTCTGTGAGGCTGGCATCAGTCAGAAGCTGCAGAGCTCGCTTGGCCTTCCAGCCTAAGTGAGAGGCCCGGTAGTTGGCAGGCTTGAGTGAATAGGACTCATCTGCTGTGCCCCAGGGCTAATACTGCTGCGAGCCTTCCTCTGTCCTCCTGTGCATCCTCGTCTACTAGACAGTGCCATCTGGCCACAACCCTCCCTCCCCTTCCCTGTCATCGTTCTCTTAGCGGATGTGAGGATTTGTGTGATTCTGGTGTTTGTGTGATGCGAGCATCAGGGAGCAGAGGTGAGTGTTGCGAGATGTTCGGGGCTCAGGAGGGAAAGCTAGTGGGCATATCCCAGGGCAAACATCTCCGTGTTAAGGTCCAAGGATGCAGTGGCAGGCTGACTCCTCACTGACCATCTTCCAAGGATGCAGCGGCCACAGCAGAGGTGGGGTGGCGTGGGGGGAGGGGGGGAGGGGGGAGGGGTGCAAAATGCTGCCAGGAGAGAAAGCCATGCTCCTCATTGAGATTATCCCAGGGGTTCTAGCCGCAGACTCCTGGTCCTAGCTCCCACTGCACCCACCCCAGCATCGTGGCAAGAGGTGATAAGACCCAGGGAAGGTGATTAAACATCTCTGGCTGGATACATTTCCATGCCCCCAATGGCTCTGCAGCCGACACACCACATTCACTGAGATGATGGCTGAGGTCAACCCCTCTTACAGGAGAACTTCGGAAGACAAGAACAGAACTTTGAGTCACATTACAACGAGATCTTGGAAACACTCGCTCAGAAATATGAAGAAAAGATACAAGCTCTAGGGGAGAAAAAGAAAGCAAAGTTGGAAGCCTTGTATGGACAGCTTGTCAGCTGTGGGGAAAACCTCGACACCTGTAAGGAACTCATGGAAACCATAGAGGAGATGTGCCATGAGGAGAAGGTTGACTTCATCAAGGTCAGTCATGAGGTGACACGAGATCATGAACCCACGTGACAGTATGGCTGGGGCAGGTTAGAGTGTCTCTTCTCTGCCTGGAGGCGTTACTGTTGACCGCTGCAGTCAGCCTCCATTTGGTTCCTGGATGTTCATGATGACGAGTTGGTCACGCATGTCTCCGCGCAGCTTTGCCGTGAGAGGCTGGCTCACCCCTTCCCTCTGCCGTTGCTCAGGCCTCCACCAGCCTCAGTTCCTCTCTCCCAGAGACCCGTCCCGTCGCCGGGAGCCGAGCAACTCAGCACTCTGAGAGTTTTCTCATCACCTCAGGTGGCCTCTTGGAGCCCCGGGGAGGAGCTTGTCCAGGCTAAAAGCCACCTCTCACTCTCCAGTTACAAGGGGAGCAATTTTAAATCTTTATAAATTCAAACATGCAAAAAAAAAAACACCCATTTTTTAATTTCCTCGAAATCCAGTTAACTCTGACCTCAAGGCCCCATGCCGCCAGGCGATGGGAATTTCAGCCTCGGTCAGAGGTGGGGTCCCCTTTCTTCACAAGGTCCCACAGGACTCTCGGGTCGTTGTGGTGTCGGGGTTGTGAGGGAGGGGCCTTCAGCTGCCAGAGCTTCCCAGTTGCCAAATACGGCCTCACCCTGACCCCGGGCCCCGTGGCCGCCCCTCCAAGCCAGCAGCACTTCCTTCCCGCTCCTGCCCTGCTGGTGCTCCTGCTCGGGGCAAGGGGCCCGCGACAGAAGCTGGACGGCAAGTCGGCAGGCACCGTGAGAACCCCCGAGACGCAGACCTCGTGACCCACTGGTCTCACAGTATCGCTGAATCTGAGACGTGATCCCGATGTGCGGAACGCGGTGTGTGCGAGAGCGTCCTCACTGATATCTGTGGCGATGAAACCTCGGAAACAGATGAAGTGTCCGCTAGCAGAGGGACGGCTTCGTAGACAATGGCGTTCCCCTTCAAGGAGCTGTCACGCGGTCTCAGGCCGGCCGTGCGGAAGAGCATCTGTTCCCCGGGTGCTCACGCCAAGTCCAGTTCCCCGGGTGCTCACGCCGAGTCCAGTTCCCCGGCTGCTCACGCCCAGTCCAGTTCGGAGCCAGAGCGCGGGCCTCGGCGGGGGGGGGGGGGGGGGGGGGGTCTCGTTAGAGTGGGGGGCATGGCTGCCGCTTTTCTTTTTCCTCATTTCCAAGTTTTAAAATGTGTTTATATCATTATATAGTTCGAAAAAGAAATTTTTATTATTTTTTATTATGATATGTTAGTGACCATACAGTACATCATTAGGTTTTGACGTAGTGTCCATGATTCATTGTTTGCGTGTAACAGCCAGTGCTTAGCCATCAGGGAAATTCAAGTCAAAACCACACTGAGATACCACCTTATGCCAGTTAGAATGGCAAAAATCGACAAGGCAAAAAACAACAAATGTTGGAGAGGATGTGGAGAAAGGGGATCCCTCTTACACTGTTGGTGGGAATGCAAGTTGATACAGCCACTTTGGAAAACAGTGTGGAGGTCCCTCAGAAAGTTAAAACTAGAGCTACCCTATGATCCAGCAGTTGCACTACTGGGTATTTACCCCAGAGACACAGACGTAGTGAAGAGAAGGGCCATATGACCCCAATGTTCATAGCAGCATTGTCCACAATAGCTAAATTGTGGAAGGAGCCGAGATGCCCTTCAACAGACGAATGGATAAAGATGTGGTCCATATATACAATGGAATATTACTCAGCCATCAGAGAGAATGATTACCCAACATTTGCAGCAACATGGACGGGACTGGAGGAGATAATGCTAAGTGAAATAAGTCAAGCAGAGAAAAACAATTATCATATGGTTTCACTCATTTGTGGAACATAAGGAATAGCAGGGAGATCAGTAGGAGAAGGAAGAGAAAAATGAAGGGGGGGTAAACAGAAGGGGGAATGAACCACGAGACACTATGGACTCTGGGAAACAAACAGGGTTTCAGAGGGGAGGGGGTGGGGGAATGGGATAGGCCGGTGATGGGTAGTAAGGAGGGCACGTATTGCATGGAGCACTGGGTGTTATACGCAAGCAAGAAATTTGTTTCCAAAATCAGTTTGATATTTTCTCCTTTTCCTCCTCCTTTTTAGGATGCCGTGGCTATGGCTGACAGGTAATACTTTTGTACTGAAACATATTTTCTTCTTCTGTTCCTTTTTCCTCTAGTTTTCCAAATAGACTCAGTTCCCCTTGGGTATATGGTCCCGGTTTCAGCTTTCGTGTCTGCCCCTAAGATCAAATAGCACTGGCTTTGGAGGGAAGATGGGGGTCACAAGGACCCACTAGTATTGAATCTCAGGATCCCAGGGCTGGAAGGGAGTGTATGGCGAGGCCCAGCCAGCAAACGCGTGGTCGGGTCTCCTCCATGAGCCCCTCCGTTCACCAGGAGGAACCAGGATCCAGTGTCCCTAGCATCCCCTAGCTGTGCCAGAACCCAGACTATGCACTGCAGAAAGTATGCACATCGTGGAGTCAGACAGGAGTTCAAATCCTGCTACCCCCCCTGCCCATGACCCTGGGCAAGGCCAGCCAGCCTAGGACCCACCTTCCTTATCTGCAGACAGGAATAGTTTTATGGGAATTAAATGAGACAATGTCTGTAAAGCAACATGAATGGTGAAGCTTGATAACATAAGGGTTAAAAGAACAGGTTCTGGCAAAGGACAGACCCGGTTTCAGATTCTGCCCCTGCCACTCACAAACCCTGTGACTGCCAGGGTCAAGAGCACTCAGAGCCCCCATCCACCGTCAGCAGGTTGAGTATGCTTGGCCCCATGGAAAAGAAACCTCAGAGTCTGTACATCTTGGGGCCTGGGGTGATGTGGGGACGGGAACTTCCAGATCAGCACCTGTGCATGCCCCCAGCTGAACCCCCTCCCTTCCCCTCCCCTCCGACGCACAGATCAGTCCCACCCATCCCCACTGGAGATGTCCTGGGTCAGTCACGAAAGCAGATAGCCCAAGGCAACCAGCAGCATGTTAAAATAAAGAAGTAAAAATTCAGCAAAGAGGCCCTTCTCGTGTATTGCTAGTGACCCAGCGCAGTAGACCCACCCTAAGGAGTGTGTCCCTTCATCCTCATTGGTGTGTCTGTTTATACCAACAGACTTGGGAAGTTCTTGAATACAGAAACAGATGTGGAGATCTCTACACAGCCTGACTTTGAAGACCAGACTCTGGACTTCTCTGATGTGGAACAGCTAATGGGCTCCATTAACACCATCCCAGGTGCGCATTCACCTGTGTGTACACCCCGCACAAAGTTCCAGTTCCCTGAGCTTTGAGTTAGCCATTGTGATGGCTAAAAAAATCATAAAGATTTAGAAGCAAGTATTCTTTCACTCTAATTTCACATCTTTATGGCTTGTAAGGGGGACAGCAGAGGCTGACCTCCCCCGGGATAAGTGCCTACCTCACTTTCCAGGGAGCCAACATCAGGCCTCGGGCAGCCTTGAAATACCTTTTGTTTATAGCCTGTCCAGATTCATAAACACCTGTTCGCCTGCCTGAGTTACTCCAAGTAAGTAGCCTGAATTTTATTCACTTGAGTAGCACAGTGGCTAGGAGATGAGCTCCAGAATCCCATGGAGCTGGTGAGAGTCCCAGGCCTGCCACTTCCTAGCTGTGTGACTCTGGACAACTTGCCTAACTTCTCTGAGTCTTGGTTTCCTTTCCCGCAAAATGAACATCATAATGCCTCCCGGCGATACGGTGAGAGTTACGTGAGGTGATATATGTATAACACGTTACATGGTACAAGATAACTCTTAAACATATTGTTGCGATTACTTATTTCTAACAATAATACTATAATTCAGCTGTTTTTGTTTTGACTGCTCACCTTCTCTTTCTCACCAGCACCCAACTCCATTGTCAAAATGTTGTATATATCATTTTAGGTTTTTCCTTTACCCAGATTTTTTAAAATAAAAAGGGAATTATTCTGTTTTGTAACCTTGTTTTTTAATCAAACCAATTATGGTTAATATTTTCTTGCGCCGATAAGGTCTTCTATGACATCGTTTTAGTGGGTCTATACCTTTGTTTGTTTATTTAATCCTCAACTGGATTGGATGCTGGGATGTTTCTAGGTTTTTTCCCTAGAAACCACACTGTAATGGACATCCTTAATTATAAAACTTGGAGGCCATTCTTAGACTCATGGCTCAAGCAGTGATTTCACTGAGCTATGACGTCTATGGGATGATCCCTTCCCCTTCTAGGGATGGTGCTGCCCAAATATTCAGGCCCCGGAATTTGGAGGACAGGCACTGTCACTCAAGTCAGTGCTTGAGACACGCGGACACCTCCCCCCCTAGTCCAGGTTCCGTGCAGACCATCCCCCTCCTGCCTGCATGGAGCCTCCCGAGCGGGTCCCAAGCCCCGGGCCGCCCCCCTTCTCACTGCAGCTCCTGCTCTTCTTGCTGCGGGGCTGTTCCTTGCAGGGTATAGAAGGACATCTGCTGTCCCTCCCGAACTTGGTCAGTTGGGGATACGGGTTCTTTCTCTTCCTCCCCTCCTTTGTCATGTTAGGACTTTCCAGAGAGGAAGGGCTGAGCTGTGGCTAAGTAAACTCCTTGGAGTTTGGTTGTGCTCTTACCCGGACTGAGCAGTGTCAAAATCAGAAGTGAAGGTTGTTGCACCAAGCCCGGGTTGGAGGGAGGTGCTGCCGTGGGAGAAGAGTCAGGGAGGAAAAACCAGGAGTGTCTCCTAGTTATGTGTGAGTCGGGGGAGTAGGGAGGCAGAAGTCCTAACCTGCAGAGAATAAACAAATTGACTCAGTAGATGGACTCTAAAGACGGTGGTTCTCAAAAGCACAATGGCACCCAACCCAGTCTTCTCTCGTTATAACGAAGACGTGGCTGTTGGATGGGTCCCTAAAGAAAGCAGAGCTTCCCTGTCAAAGACTTCTCTCCCTCCATGGCTCACTTCAGGGCTGTAGCCACACCACTGTGGTCCTGGCTGTCTTGCCTCTTTGCATGGCGTGGAAGGGGTCAAAGGACCCAGACCTAAGGCAGGTCTGGCAGACCACACCCCAGCCCTAGTCCCTGTCACTGAGCCCTCCGCCCCCACACTTGTGTGGGTTTGCCAGAGCAGGAATGGACAAGCTGGTAGTTGCTCGCAGGTTCAAGTTTGGGAGGGTTGACCTTCCTGACCTTGTCCAACCTGGGCTGCCGCTTCCACCTCCAAAGCCCGTAGATGGGCCAGGGGACCAGTAGTTCTGTGACCGGGGCCACTCCCATCCCACACGTCTACGTCAGCCTCCTCACTTGTGTTTGTTCCTCTCCCTTTTCCTTGTCTAGCTCCTTCTGCTCCAGTGATAAACCCCCAGGCCCCCAACTCTGCCACGGGGTCCTCCGTCCGAGTGTGCTGGAGTCTGTACTCCGATGACACCGTGGAGAGCTATCAGCTGTCCTACCGGCCAGTGCAGGACAGCTCGCCTGGGAAGGACCAAGCAGGTGAGGCTCTGCCAAGAGCACACTCGTGCTCTGCAATGGCTGAGGGCCTTCAGAGGCCAGGGCCCTGCCTTCCCAGCAGTCAGAAGGGCAGAGGTGGGTGAATCGGCGCATCCAGCTCCTTGGAGCCGTCATGATCTGGGAACTACCTAGAGAGCTGATGCAGGCAGGGGAGCATGGCAGAAAGGGCGAGAAAGGCAAGTTGGCTGGAGAGAGTCACAAGACCAGGCTAAGGTGTCTGGAGTGTAGACAGAGCTATCAGGTCAGTGTTGCCACTGGGATGAGTCCCTGGCTGCACTGTGTGCAGGAAGGGTGGGGACGTCCTACCTTGAGGAGGCCCAGCTGGGCTGTCTGGGTTCTGATGGGCCTAGCATGCGACGGGAGGGTTGGCTGGCTCTTCTCAGAGCAACCCTGTGTTGGTAGAGACCGGAAGGGTAGCCTGCACCCCCCTGTGAGGGGTGAGGGGGCCTCTGCAGCTTGGACGGGCCACTGCTGTCAGACCCACGTCCCCAGGTTGAGCAGATTCCTGGGAACGGACCCTCACCTCCACTGTGAGCGGCCCATCCTCTTCCTGGGGAAATGGAGCTGGCTGGTATGGGGCTAGGCCTGGGGTAGCTGCTCCCCCCGCCCCACATAGCAGATAAGCCATTTATCTGTTGAGAAGAGAGGGTCAGACAGTAGAGGAGCCCCAGCTGAGCCCCTGGAGGAATCAGAGAACCAAGGCTAGCCTGGCAGGGCCTGTCCTGTGTGCATGGAGGCAGAGTGAGGTTGGGGGAGAGGGCCTTGGGGATTTCCACTTTATGGACGTGGAGACAGAGACCCCGGGGGGAAACGAGCTGTCTGTGGGGACACATTGGGTGTTGGCAGAAGCAGGACAAGAGTCAAGTCTGCAGGCACCTGGCACAGAGCTGTGCTCCTTGTACCAGGCCAGGCAGGTGGAGGGTTCTAGGTGCTGAAAGCAAGGACGGTTTTTCTGCCCAGGGACCAGGAAAGAAGGGGAATTCTTTTTTAATTTAAATTCAATTAATTAACATATACTGTATTATTACTTTCAGAGGTAGAGTTCAAGGATTCATCAGTTGCCTATAACACCCCGTGCTCATTCCATCACATGCCCTCCTTAATGTCCATCACCCAGTGACCCCATCCCCACTCCCCTCTCCCCTCCAGCAACCCTCAGTTTGTTTCCCGGATTCAAGAGTCTCTTATGGTTTGTCTCCCTCTCTGATTTCATCTTGTTTTATTTTTCCCTCCCTTCCCCTGTGATCCTCTGTTTTGTTTCTTAAATTCTACATATGAGTGAGATCATATGATAATTGTCTTTCTCTGATTGACTTGTTTCACTTGGCATCATACCAGGAAGGGGAATTCTTCGGAAAGGTAAGTTTAAGTGATGCTGAGGGAGGTCAGAATAAGGGGAGCAGACAGTGAGGGTGAGAGGACACAGTGGGGAGAGAGGAAGATTTTAGAAGGGAGGTCAGGGACCAAGAAGCCAGAGCTGATTAAGCCCAGCTCTTGTCATGAATCCACTCCGTTGCTACTCCCGGCAGACTCACGGAAGAAGCCAGTGTGTGTGGGCTGTGTCCTGGCAAATCTGTGAAGATCTTTTAAACAGGCCACTTTGTAATAAAGGAACTGTTGTCAGACGGTGGATTCGTGAGTTATCGCTGCCTTCCAGGAGGCTGGAAGGTGTATCAGTTAGCTTTTGCTGTGTAACAATACCCTACCCCACCCCACCGCACACATATATACACAACTTGATGCTTAAAATGACAAACATTTGTTATTTCATCTAATTCTGTGAGCTGGCTGGCTATCCTTCTGGTCTGGGCCAGCTTGGGTCGGGCTGGATGGTCGGGGATGGCCTCCTTACTGATCTGGGGACACGGCTGCGATGGATGGGATGACTTGGATGGCATCTGGTCTCATTGTCCAGGAGCTGGCTCAGGCTGGTTCACACGGAACTGGACGTGTTCCCAGCAGCAAGAAGACAAGCCCCTGTGCGCTGGCTTTTCCTGAGCCCCTGCCAGCATCCTGCTTGCTGCTGTCCCGTTGGCCACAGCAAGTCCCACGGCTGAGCCCACCAAGGGATGGAGGGAAAACCGAACCACATTGCGGAGGAGTGCACCTCCAGGGATGGGAGGGGTTTGCGGCCAGTTTTGTTACCTGCTACAGGGAGAGTCAGCACAACTCATGGGGAGCTACTTGGCCTATTTTTGGAGTTGAATTCTTGTCTTTTTTCTTTTTTTCCAGAGTTTACAATGACTGTCAAAGAAACCTACTGCTCAGTGACAGATCTTGTGCCAAATACCCAGTATGAATTTTGGGTCACAGCTCAGAACAGGGCTGGCCCCAGCCCCGCCAGTGAGCGTGCGGTGTACATGACAGGTAATGGGGCCCACTTGGGACGCAGGAGTCATGGCTTTCTAGATGTGGCAGGGCCCTCGATTTGGCAGGGCAGGGATAGCTGTATAGTTTTCTTTCACTGAATACACCAAATCTGTATTCCTAGTGTGGAAGGAACATTTGCTCAGAGTTGGTCTCAAAATATCAAAAAGCCCTGCGCACAATCACAGTGCCGTAGCACCTTTCAACCCCCTTCTGCTCGAGGAACATGGGAGCGGGATGCCCCGTGTCTTGGTCCGCCTGGGTGGCCATCACAGAACACCACAGACCCAGGGGCTCGTAAACGACAGAAGTTTATTGCTCACGGTTATAGAGGCTGGAGGGTCCAAGGTCACGGTGCCAGCATATTCAGTGTCTAATGAGAAGCCTTCCTGGTTCGGAGACCTCACACGGCAGAAAGGGGCCACAGAGCTCTTTGGGCTCGCTGTCATAGAGATGTCCTGCTCCTTATCTCCCAGAGACCCCACATACCATCACACTGGGGAATTCAGCCGGGGGTTGGGGAGACAGAGATACTGGTTTGCTTCTTCTTGCACTGAATCTCTTTTGTGCAAAGACAGTGGTCGTGCTGTCTGGCCAGGCTCTGGGCACACTGGCTGGGTGTGAGCAGAATGGCTGTTCATCTCTCCCTTTGTCCTGCACCCAGCGCCTTCCCCTCCCGTTATAAAAAGCAAAGAGATACGAAGCTGCGAAGAGGCCGCGCTCATCTGCTGGGAGTCTGGAAACCTGAATCCCGTGGACTCGTACACGGTGGAGCTGACCCAGGCGGAAACACCCGAAGCGTCGGGCGTAACTGAGTGAGTCACCGGGGGGCGTTTGCTGGGTGCAAGAGGCCTTGACACCTGACACGGTGACACAGCTCAGGAAATCCATGGGGTCCGGAGGGAAGGTCAGAGTTTGGGACACTGGGAACCTTAATCTGGGGCTGCTTCGTTTTCATGAGAAGTTGCTGGAACATAGGGCGCTTGGGTGGCTCAGTCGGTTAAGCGTCTGCCTGCGGCGCAGGTCATGATCCAGGGTCCTGGGATCGAGCCCCACATTGGGCTCCCTGCTCAGCAGGGGGTCTGCTTCTCCCTCTCCCTCTCCCTCTGCCTCTCCCACCCCTGCTCGTGCTCTCTCTCAAATCAAATCTTTAAAAAAAGAAGTTGCTGGAACGCTATTACTGAAGATGCATGACGAGTGAATAAATGGGTTAAACCTCGGGGTGGCTTTCTCAGCCCAACGACGGTTTACCGTTCATTCATTCATCAAGTATTGCCGGCCTCGGCGGTGCCGAGTCCTGTGCCTGGGCTCTGGGAGACTAGACAGACACATTCCCTCCCCTACGGAGCTGACCAGCGAGTGGGGGCAAATAGAACACAAGAAAACAAACAAATGCTCGAGGTGCTGGATGGACCGAAAGACCCACCGGCTGGAATTTGAGGGGAGGGAGAGCATCATGAGGCAAAACAAAAGAGGTTAGAGTTCAGTGTGCAAAGAACTTTGTGCCCGTGGTGGAAGGGTCTGGAGGCTCACGCCCACACCTGTTGGCGGAGCGAAGGCGTTCACAGGTGGGTGAGGGCTGGAGTCAGCAACCCCAGCGGCCCGCGGGTCCCGCGAGTGTGCAGCTGTGTGCAGCCGAGGACACATGGAACGCTCCGCTGGTTTACAACTAGGCAGCCCCGGAGTTTACACAAGAGGAGTGACCCGGCCAGGCAGCCAGGATGAACCAGGATGTCCAGGGGATGCCCCGCTATGGGGCATGGAGTGCGTCCACCTGGCTCGGAAGAAATGGAGGAGGCAGGGTGGGTGTCAACTGGTAGGGAAGACGGGTTCTTCTCTGCTGGATGCCGGGCTTGGAGCCTGGCCATCTGTCCCACACATCCTCTGTTCCATTAGAATCCATGTGTCCACAGCTGTATCAGGCTGACCTAGGTAGTTCTAGAAGTACTCAGGAGGGGGGCAGAAGGGGCCTGGTGGCTCTGGACACCAGAACGATCCAGATTTCCTTTGCAATTTGTGCTGACACATTAGGAGCACCTGACCCCTAGGACCAGCCCGTAATGGTGTGTGGCCTGTGACCTAGGTCTGGGGTAGTGCCCGCTCGCCTAGTACAAATCTAATCATCTTGAAGAAAAGATAGAATTCCTTCGCACAGACTAGCCCTTTCCTGCTAGTTCATGCCATACCGGCTTCTCTCCCCTGTCTGGCTCCAGCCACACTGTCATGTTTTAGTTCTCCTACTTCCTGTGCTCCTTCCTGCCATGTGCCTCCTCTACGGAGGAGACTGCTGTCCCTGTTTCATCCAGGGACTTCCAAGTCATTCTTTTTTTTTTTTTCTTAAAGATTTTATTTATTTATTTGACAGAGAGGGCGAGAGAGAGAGAGAGAGAGAGAGCACAAGCAGGGGGAGCAGCAGAGGGAGAGGGAGAAGCAGCCTCCCTGCTGAGCAGGAGCCGGATGCGGGACTCGATCCCAGGACCCTGGGATCATGACCCGAGCCGAAGGTAGACGCCCAACCCACTGAGCCACCCAGGCGCCCCCCAAGTCATTCTTCAGAGCTCAGCTCAGAAGTCCCCTCTGCAGCATCGGGCACTGTGTAGTACGCCATCACCATGTCATGGTTACCACCTTCCGTTTCCTCCAGCGATGGCTTGAGGAGCGCCTCTCTTCCCATCTAGACTGTGAGCTCAGTGAGGCCAGGGACTACGTTAGTTTCCCCCCGAGCCTCTTTTCTACAGCGCCGGGAATCTAAGGTTCATGGTTAATACTTATTGAACAAAGTGGGAAAGTGCCCGTCTGGCCTGGAGCTGCAGCCCTCAGGGTGACCTGAACAGCCAGACCTTGCCGGGTAGGGGCGTTGTATCCGGAAACGGGCGTCACCCCGGAGGCTTCTCTTTTCCCCTGAACTGAAATGGCTCTAGCAGTTGCAGGAATAGACAGTGGCAGTTATGGGCCTGTATTCGTGTCTAGTAGAATTAAATGGCTCTAGCAGTTGCAGGAATAGACAGTGGCAGTTATGGGCCTGTATTCGTGTCTAGTAGAATTAAATGCCAGGTGTGGGGCTAGGTCCCCAGGATGGGGAACCCGGAGGGAAGAGGTCCACACACAGCAGGAGTCACAAAGGAACGAGGAAAGTGGACTGGGAGGTCACGCTCCTGGCTGTGCCACTGTTGGACGGGAGTGCGAGGCTGGGTTTCAATTCCCAGCTTTGAAGGGAGGCCTGGTGCTGGGGCCTGGCCGCCTGGCTCCACCGTGCGGTGACCGCAGCTCTGCTTCTTGCCTAGGTCGGTTGTGGGCATCCCAGCCTGCGAGGCCCTGGTGCAGCTGCAGCCCAGACAGAGCTACACAATCTACGTGCGAGCCCTCAACGTGGGGGGCCCCAGCGCAAGGAGCGACCCTGTGACAGTCCGCACCACAGGTAAGTGCCCGGGCCACACGCTGCCAGGGGCCTACGGGAGCCACCGTGTGGCAGCCCAGAGCTGCATGACTTTGCTGGAAAATACGGCAAGTCAGGCCAGAAGGGGTTTGGGGACATCAAGGCCCTGGGGTCCCATTTTATAGACAGGAGACTGGAGGCCCAAGTCATAGAGCAGTTTGGTGGCAGAGCAAACATTACAACTCAGGGGTTTTTTCCATGCCCTCAGGTAGGCTAGAGGCTTGTCACCCCGGACCTGGGTGGCCAGACGCCTCATCACTCACACAGGCCGCACGCCACCCTTGGGAGGGCATCATTATCCCCAGCAGGAGCTGTTGCCCTTGGCCGGTCTCCTGTGTCTGCTGTCAGCCCCAGACTGTCCCACCCGCCCACAGGCCCAGCTTGGCCCGGGCTGCTGAGCCTCTTCCTAGGCCCTGTCTGGCCCTGCGGGGTGCCCACACCACCAAGCCCGGCACCCTCCCCTCCCCTCCTCACTTGTCGTCCTCCTGTCACACAACTGTCATACTGTCATGTCCCGTCTAGGTCTTGAGCAAGCAGAGACATCACTAGCAACGCTCCGTAACTCTGCTTTCCCGGCGCTGCTCAGCTGTGGGTTCTGAGCTTTGTCGCTGTGCCCGGGAGCCCACAGAGCCAGTCCCGCTCGGGCGGCTGATGGGGCGGCGGGCAGGTAGGAAGCAGGGAGCCGGACCCGCCCCCTGACTGGGAGCATTCCCGGAGGGATGTCGTGTCATACTGTCGTCCTTCCCAACGCCAGGAGGAGAGCTGTGTGATCAGTTCCCACGTGTGTCTTCCACACGGATGGGGAGGAACCAGCCGAGGGGCCCCTGGAGACCCCGGAGCTGGTGCGGGCTCGTGCTGGCGTGGGGACTCAGGTGTTTCTGTTCTGTTCACCCGGCCCTGCCTTTACTTGGCTGGCCCTCCTCCCTTCCTGTACCAAGCTGGTGTTTTGAAATGTCAGACTCTGGCTGTGCCGGTGAGAACAGAGTGAAAGGTAAGGCAGTTCTAGGTTGTTCAGTCGTCTCCCACTGAGTTTGTTCAGACCACTTTTTTCAGAGTTTATTTGTGAAAGAGGTGCCTGGGCAGCTCAGTCAGTAAGCGCCTGGCTCTTTTTTTTTTTTTTTTTTTTAAGATTTTATTTATTTATTTGACAGAGAGAGACAGCCAGCAAGAGAGGGAACACAAGCAGGGGGAGTGGGAGAGGAAGAAGCAGGCTCTTAGCGGAGGAGCCTGATGTGGGGCTCGATCCCAGAACGCTGGGATCACGCCCTGAGCCGAAGGCAGACGCTTAACGACTGCGCCACCCAGGCGCCCCAGTGCCTGGCTCTTGATCTCAGCTCAGGTCTTGGGCTGAGGGTTCCGAGCTGAGACGGTGACGCCTGAACCCGGGTTTGAGATGAAGAGAAGTGACAGGATAGGAACTTGGGAAAAACAACTTGGCTAAGACACAGGAGTGGAGAATGAGTCACTGCGCTCTCAAATGATGGATTTTTTTACTGAACAGTTTGTTCTTAAATCTCTTTTGTGCCACGTTGTGCTGAGCTTTGTTTTAACCATGACTTGGGGGATGACAGATGCCGCCTTGCAGAGGGAAAGGGGTTCCAGAAATGGATGAGGACCGAGGGGTTTGGTGGGGAGAGGAGGCTTGGGGGGGGGAGGGTCTTCCCTCTCTCCGAGGGCCCTAATGGGAATGTTGACTTTCACTTCCCTTTGTCAGGGGGAGCATTCAGAATCTCCATTCCTGTTTCCCCGGGCAGGTGGGTTAGAGGTCCCTGTCCGCGAGGAGCCGGCGTTTACAGCCTCTGGGTTCAGAGCAAAGCCTCTGGAATCAAAGGGCCCTGGGGGTGCAAACTGGAGTTGTGTCATTTGCCGGTTGAGTTTTTAACCACCCATGGCTTCGTGCTCTCTTCTACAAGGGAGAGAGATCACAGCTGTTTCTGAGGGTGATTGTGAGGCCTGAAGACTTGTAAACCGCTCGTGGGAGACTGTGGGGGGGGCAGGAGGGCGGGACCCCGAGAGGCCCAGGCTGCTGAGAGGCGGCAGCAGTGACGGGCTGGGTCCCCGTGTGTTTCCGCCTTCGCAGGCAGCTGCTTTCACCTGAACCAGCACACCCGCCATCCCTGGCTGACCATTTCCGAAGATGGGTTTACAGTCACGCGCAGCGGAAGGAAAACCGAGAAGGAGCCGCTCCCTAGCAACACGCGGTTTACCAGGTACTTTTTATCAGCCGCTCACTGGAACGTTCTGTGAACCTCTCTAATACTCGTTGTGGTTCAGGTGAAAGTGGGGGATGACAGATGCCGCCTTGCAGAGGGAAAGAGGTCCCAGAAATGGATGGGGGCCGAGGGGTCCGGTGGGGCGGGGAAGCTGGGGAGGTGGAGGGGAAGGGTCTGGCCGGTGTGGGCCAAAGACACATGTGTGGCCGCGGAGGTTGGCCCTGGGTGGCCTAGCGGGAGGAGTCCGACCATGAAGACAGGCCAAGGGTCACGCTGGCAGGCAGCGGGAGAGCAGAAATGAGGACATCCGTCTCCCAGGGCTGGTCCCCGAGCTCCCTCCCCTATACAGTGAAACCTTATTTTAAAACTGATGAAAACCCACAATGGAGCCTGAGCCAGAGTCTGTGGGGAAGACGGGGATTGCACTAGTGCCTGATCTGAGGGAGCGGCGGTCCCCCAAAGATGGGCGCCGTCTGTCTAGATCTGTAGCTGTTTCCAGGCCTGAGCGCTCCATTCACGTTGAAACCATTTCTTTACGTCTTACTTCTTTCCAAATACTTAAAGTGGACTTGAACTCAGGCGCAAATACGCACCACTGAAATAGAAAAGTCAAAGCAGTGGGAGAGAAAGAACACAGATCGGTACATTCAGGAGTGAATTCCACTTCCAGGATTGCACATGAAACGTGGTTCTCAGCTTCCCAGCAGTCAGGAACAGAAGAGGTCGTGGTGGGTTAGATCTACAGTCAGGACGATCTCCTAAGGAGGAAAATGGCTCTCCTCTGGGGGCCGCAAGGGCCACTGATGCAAACCGTACCCAGCCTCCCTGCCTGGGTCGACTCTCCCGGGGCTGGCTCTTCCTCTGATGTTGGCTCCCTGCTGGCGTTTCTACTGTGTGTGTGTTAAGCACCTACTGTGTGTAGGTGTCAGTGTGCACAGGGTACAGTGGGAAGCGACTTTATCCTTGCCCACCTCTGCCTGTTTAGCCCGGGGTGGGGGGGCATGGAGCGGGGTAGGAAGCGATAAAGGTCTTACCTGTGTTCTAAAAAAAATTCAACCGAGTAGATTTTAACGATCTTATTGGCTTTATTCGTTGATGGATGAACTGGGGAGCATTCGGTCCAGCAGGCAGAGAGGAGCTCCAAGGAGCTGTACAAGGTGGAAGACTTCCATGGGCCGAGCGAGCAGGAGCAAGGAGGTGATAGTAGGCAAAGAAATGGGTGGTTGTGGCAGGTTAATATCCTTCAGGGGACAACAGGGTCTACCAGGCACGTCCCCTCACTAGTGCTCATCAGGCGATGGCTGCTTGACTGGTTTAAGACTCCATATCTGAGGGAGCTGAGCTATAACGGACTTGTCTTGGTTTGGTGACCTGGGGCTTAGTATGATGGACTCCATTTTGGGCCTGTTGTCCTGTTTTCAACCCGTTTGGTACCTGGCTGGTACCAGTGTGATGTGTGTGTCTCTCTCAGGCAGTTCCCAGTGAGGCCCCTCTGCTGGCAGTCCCCTCCCCACGGTGGCCCCTCACAACCCATCAACCCCCGCACCCAGTGCTACAGCTCGAGGTCTGCCGAGGTCTCCTGGGCCCTCACAGGAAGCTCTCTTGGACAGGATCTTCTCAAGAACAACGTGGATACAGCTTTCCTGCAGTGGGTTCCCTTCACACCTGGTCCCCTGAAAGCACCCACCTCTGACCGGGCCACTGCTCCTTCACTGTGCGTGTGAACCACAGGCAAGCTCCCTGGGCAGACAGAGCCTCAAGCACCTTCAGTTCCAGCCCTTTGGTGATGCACTGAAAGTTGCAGAACAGTTTTTGGCCACCGAGTCCTGCACAGGAGGTCTAGCACCTCACGTGGAAATAGGGGAGAGCTCCCTGTCTATTGTTCTGTTCTTGGCTTTCTGGGGTCCAGCCAAGCTGAGTTAGTCCCATTTCAGGATCCTGTTACGAGTCTCTCTGTGAAACACTATGCTGGGTGCTGGGGGTAAAGAGATGAAGATACTGTCCCCGCCCACCTGACTCAGACTGGCAAGTGGGGGAGATGCAGGTGTCAGAGACACACCTACGGAAGTAGCAGTATGGATGAGGCATTGTAGGAGCCCCAAGGAGGAAGGCTTCCTGCACGGGAACGGCTGGAAGGATAAATGGGAGTCCTCCAGGCCAATAAGGCCGATTAAGAGCCTTCCACACGTACAAACAGCAGAAGTCAGAGAGACCGTCCGTCTGTTTGGAGAACTACGAGCAGTTGAGCGTGTCAGCGGTGTAGGGTCCGTAGCGGGGGGAGGTGGAAGATGAGGCAGGAAAGATGGACACGTTCCAGTGCAACACAGGTTTGGATCTTACCCTTCCAGTTGTGGAGAATTCAAGTAGGCGAGCGACAGGGTCAGATTTACATTCCAAAAGGATCACACTGGCGGAGAAGTGGGAGCTGGGGAAGTTGGGGGGAGGGGGGCAAGGAGACCTGAGAGGATGGTGGAGGCCCCCCCCCCCCCCCCCCCCCCGACAAAATCAGCAGGAGGGCGGATGAGGGGAGCCACGGACTCAGCAGATCCTCAGCACGGAACAGCAGCAGGGAGAGCGGCCGGCTGGTTACGGGGCAGGCGGGGGAGGGAAGGGTCAGGGGCTGTAATCTGTGGAGCTCTGACCAAGTGCCAGACACACTCCCAAGTGCTTTACATGGGTGATCTCGCTGAATCATCACGACAGCCTGTGAGGTCCGAACCATCACCAGTCCAATCTGACAGATGAGAAAATTGAGGCACAGAGAAGTAAAGGAATTTGCCCAATGGCACACTGCTAGTAAGGGTTGGGGTCAGAATTCAACCAGAAGCTGAGCCGGTACCACTACATTATTCCTGTCTTCCTTTGCTGCCTTGGGTTACTAGGTAGATAGTGAGTCTGTTAACCAAAATGGAGAAAACATGAGGAGTAAATACCCCTCCGCACCACAAGCAAAACCCAGTTTGGCTGGCGGGAGGGGTAGGAAGGCGTAAGTTCTGTTTGGGACACTCTGAATGAGAGACAGCAGGTGAGTGGAGATGAGGGTCTGGATCATGGGAGTCGAGACGGCTTCATGTTACAGAGGAGAGGCTTCACGTGTGGTCTCCTTCCCAAGCTTTGCGTGGCCTTCAGAACTTGGGGTTTGAGGATGTGAGGGTGATCTGCCTGTGACATCTGTCACCCCAGGGATCGCCAGGGTTGATGCGGCTGATCTGGCTGGCTAGGCGGGGGTCCCCTTCCTCCCTCACTGCTCCATGTGTATCCCTCCCAAAGCCGCACACGGGGTCGAAGAGGACGACCTTCCGGATAGAAGTACCATTCGGTCAGGGGTAGAGGAGTAGCTGCACTCCCCTGCTAGAACCTCCAGACAAGCTCTGAAGGTCCATTTGTGGGAGACTTTAGGGTAGTCGGGCTTCCAAGACTCCAGGCACATCCAGGCGAGGCCCTGCAGGTGGCCGTCTGCCTTTCTTCACATAGTAATTAATTAACTAAATAGAACCTGGGGTTTGAGAGTAGAGATCATGTCTTAATGACAGCCCAACAAATAGGCCTAGGGATTGGGGGGGCACCTAGAGTTTGGCTAATGCAGGAATTTCCTGCCGGAGGTGGAGTGAGTATTCATTTTGGAGATACTGATGTGGTCTGATTTCCCACGAGAACCTTTCTCTGCAGAATGCGGTCTTGTTGTAAAACAAAACGTAACTCTGACCTTTGTAAGTGCAGTTGTTCCGGTGGCATCTTGCAGGTAGATTCTGATCAGCTGTGAGGAATTTGCTCTTCACTCTTCTCGGATCTGCCTCTGTGATGCGACTCCCCGTCTTCTGCCCGTGGCCGCCCCCAAGACAGGCATCACCTCAAAGACCCGCGAGCTGGTTCTGACCCTCGAGCACATGGTTCTCCTGACGATGCTGAGTTCCATGAGGTTTCACTCCCTTTCTTTTTTTTTTATCGACAAGTGAACCAAACCTTTATTTTTGTTACTCCAAAGGTCAATAAGTTAAAAATGCAAACAGAGCCTTTTCCACCAGAAGCGTGATAGTCCTCTTGTGATCTTCAGCATCGATCAGATGAGCCCTGCGAGCTGAGGGCGGCCGCTTCACACAGGAGGTGCTCAGAACACTCCTCTCCATGCTTACAGACCACCCGCTGACCGGCCCCAACAGTTGGCATCACTCACCGGCACGGCCAGGCTGGGGTCGCCCCCAAATCACACATACTCTCCCACTTTCTAAACCCAGGTGTGTTGCTGTCATGGGGACTCTAATTCCGATCCGAGGGCGCCACTACTGGGAGGTGGAGGTGGACGAGCTTGCCGACTACACGGTGGGTGTGGCCTTTGAAGATGTCCCTAAGCAGGAGGACCTGGGAGCAAACTGCCTGTCTTGGTGCATGAGGCACACGTTCGCATCATCAAGGTAAAATAACATCTGGACATGCAGCGTGAAAATTCGCTTTGGAAGAAGAGATCAGGAGGTTTCACTGGAATAATTAAGGCCTACAGTATGTTTTATAAAATATTTTAGGGTATTTCAGGGCTCTTTTCTAGTCCTTTTCCCTAAAGTCCAGATAAGAAGAGAAAGAGCAGCTTTGGGATAAAATTAACTAAAATTCATGAAGAGCTTGCTCTGTGCCAAGCAGTGTTCCACGCTCTTAGATGTATTATCCTATTTACTTCTCACAATTCTGTTATCCCATTTTAAAAATAAGAAAGGTATGCCTCACGGCATTTGGGTAATCCATCCAACATGGGTTTTCAGAGCTTGGAATCAAACCCAGGCAGCCCGGCTCCAAAGACAGCATTCTTAACCACCAAGTGTTGACTTTTCATGTTCAACCTGTGTTATTAAATACACATACAGTTTGATTTGAAACCCCAATTCCGTCGTTGTAAGGGGGCAGAGGCTTAATAGTTATGGCTCATTCTGGTTTGCTTCTGCTGCTAATCACTCTGTCCTCTACACATGGGCTAGTCCTAAAAAGCTGGGAAAACCCCATGAGGCCCCCAGGCCAGTGGATATCGTGACTTAGAAAGCCACTGTTGCAACCTCCCTTCACCTCAAAAATTGTAAAACTTCACACCATTTTCCCAGCACCTCTTTGTAGGGCCTCTGACCGTCACTGGCTTGCTGAATCCTGTCAATGTTTGATCCAGTGTTCTCTGCTCGTGAGCCTCCGTCATGGTTAAACACTATCTGTCATGCCCACACATACGTGGGAACCAACCTTCCCCCTGAAAGATATTTGGACTAGAATTGACTCTACTAAACCTCAGATCCAGTTTGAGGAATACAAGAAATACTAGGCACTGAGCCAAATGGTTTATTTGGATTCTGCTTGAAGTAAGACTAAAAGTCAGTGACCTCTCCCAGAAAGGTAAGAACGAAGGGCAGAGAAAGACAGAGGGAGAATAAAAAGGAAGAGTAGGGGGTCTGCGGGAGGTCAGAAGACAGAAGAGCATGGGAACATGAGACAGCAGGAAGAAGGAAGCCAGAGGCCAAGCACCAGGGCTGGAGCAGTTCCTTGCGGTCCCATCTTGGAAAGATGTGTGAGCGAGAGACTGTTACGAGTGGAGGGTGAGGGTTGGGTATCGCAGCTGACTCATTATTTCCTGCTTTAGTCTTGACTCTACTGTGATGGAGGAAGGTAGAGGAAAGGGAAGCTTCTGGTGGCTGCTTAGCTAAGAAAAGCAGCTGAGGGGAAGATGAGGCGAGCCGGGCCGGAGACAGGCTGGCTTGCTCTCACACTCGGAGACTATTCCAAGTGCTCCTCCCAGACGCGTGGACTGGCGTGCTGGCACTGAGCTCTGCAAACGTCTGTGGGTAGCAGGGGTAGGAAGTCCCTGGGGCTGGTTTCGGTGCCAGCTGTTTTTCAAAGCACGCGCTACAGAGCGTGGCGAGAGGGTGCCGGGCTACACCGCGGTGAACAGTGACAGGCCCCTGGGCGGCCCTGCTAAGGCTGAAGGTTTAACAATTGTGCCTGAGTACTTGTGCACAGACTCTCCCAAAAGGCCCATTTTACTACATGAAACATCAGGAGGCTGACTGTTTCAAATGCCTTTATTACAAAGGCTTTATACAGCTTATCCTTAAAATCCAAAATTTTAAAACCTCTATTTTCTATACAAATTTTGATGCAATAAGAGTTTATGATACTGTACGTAATTTTTTTAGGTTAAGAGATTGCTCAAAAACAAATGGAGTTTAAAAATGTAAGTCTCTTAGGCCAAATTTTAAAAAAGAGATATATAATTTTGGAAATGGCCTGTTTTGGTAGTTAATAAAAAAAATAACACCATCATAGGAGTATTTGAATAAATGAATATGAATGTTCTGTAAAGAACCCATTTACAGAATTTCTGAAGCTTTGTCATATCAACATTTAATTTTCAGGCATAAGTATGAGTTCCTGCACAGTAAGAGGACTCCAGATATAAGAATAACAGTGGCCCCAAGGCAGATTGGCATTCTGTTAGACTATGAAAATGCCAAACTGTCATTTTTCAACGTGGACATTTCTCAGCACCTCTACACGTTCAGCTGCCAGCTCCACGGATTCGTGCATCCCTGTTTTTCTTTGGAAAAGCCTGGGTGTCTGAAGATACGTAATGGCATTGCAATGCCAAAGCACGTCACTTTCTATTAGACCCTTCTGATACCCGGCTTCGTGTCTCTCTTCCGTACCCACCCCTCTCGGCCACTCACCCCTCAGCCGGTCGGACCGGCATTCGAGCACCACGCACCCGGCACAGTTCACGGCTCACGTTCTCCTCTGGTGGCCTGGTGTGCTGACGCTTGTTTCACCGGACCTGGAGTCTAGCCCTGTGCACTGCCGCCTCTGTGATGTTAGGTTAGACATTTCCAGGCCCGACTGTCGCATGAGGGCTCGGCCAACATGAACTCAGAGGTTGTCAAGTGGTCAAACTGCACTGGTCTATTTGTTTATAGGCAAAGTATCTGACTCTCCGAGGCCTACAGAGCTTGGGATGAGGGGCAGGGGACAGGGAGGAGAGGATGTGTTGGTGGCACACCAGTGCCGCATCGCCAGCAGCCGGGAACAGACCTGAGACGGCGAGGTGCCGTCCACAAAGAGAAGCAGGGAAGCCACGTGCCTCCCCCTCTCCCATTTTCCCAGCAGTTAATGGCACTGTGATGAGGGGTCTCCCACTGAGCACTCCGTGGCACCCTGTTCCTCTCCTTCACAGAACTTAGCCCACTCCAACTTTGGAATGACCCCTGCCTATGCCCAATTCCATGAAGGCTGGGACGGTGTCTGTCTCATTCATCATCCAGTCCCTAAGGGCTAACACATAACAAACAGGTACACGCCACACACAGAACAAATTCGTATCTTCCTCATCCAGCCACCGCTCCTGGGCTCTCCCGGCTCTCCAGGGAGGGACGGCGGGGCTCTTTCAAAACTGCAGTGAAGGACGAGCGGCCAGGAGATGGAGACAACATGGAGGGCAGGCGGTATCAAGGCACAGAAGGGCCCCTGGAGCTCGATGGCAAGACTGGAGAAAGGGAACACTCCGTACTACTGCACACGTCCTGTCACCAAGCAGCCTCCACGTAAATGTGGCACTTCCACTGCATCAGAGAGGGGGCAGGGGAATAAACCAGGAAAAACAGGCATCAGCGGCAACTGACCCCAGGAACTGTCCCATAGAAAGAACCAGATTTGCAATCAGAAGACCTGCGCTTGATGGCTTCTCTGTAGCTGCTTTGCCCTCAACCCTAGACAAGTCCCACCATCTTCAAGAGCTCCTGTTTCCCTTTAAACAAAGAAAAAATAGGCTCGTCTCATGGGACTGGGAGATTTAACGACGAACACGAGCGCGCACGGTACAGGGCATGCAGCAAATGCACGGCAGTTTCTGAAAAGAAGACACAGCCCACCAAGGCCCAAGCTCAGCACTGGTGGGCGAAGTGGTCTCCCCATCAGCAGCTCTGGGACCTCCTGCCCGGCTGCTCTCGCGCCAGCCTGCCACCACAGCACGCGGCCCCGCTGGCTGCGTTCCCGGTCCTGCGGCCCAGGTCTCCGGTTGTCCTTTAAAGCTCTGCACACGGCACCTTCCAGCCTGCAAGTCAAGATGCAAGATGCGGAGTAATGACTCCATCCGTGAAGCAATTCTCAGAGACCGTTTATATTCTGCCCCGGGGATGCCTCTCTAAACAGACATGCCCCTCATCTCCTCACTTAAGGTTCTGGGTGAACTGAAAGCTCCGTAACTCTAAAACCTTCATGTTTTCCAGCACACTCTGAGCCTGACACAGTGAACGCTTCCTCTGTCTCCTAACTCGGCCTGTTGATATTAACAGCAGGTCCGATTCCTGAATTAACAACTCACCTTGACAGTCTTCCAGCTCCACACACACACACACACACACACACACACACACACACACACACAACACTGCCCTGCCCAGCTGGATCACTACCCTGAAGTAAGGAAGGTACAGCCAATGTAAGCACAGAGATGGTTCAGGTTATAGACAAAATAGACACACGCGTGTATTCAACACTGTTCTCAGCTACTGAGATAGAAACTAAGGATATCACAGGTAAGGCAAGTCTGAATTCAGGATTCTAACAGGCTTTATGGAATATTTCACACGTAATAAAAACATGGATAAAATGATAAAAACTCGACACCTATAAGGTTTGAGTGAAATTTTTATTTGACCAAGAAAAATCATGCAGAATTGGCACTGAACATTGGCATTTAAAATCTATTTAATTTAAATAAGACAGATGACCAGCTAAAAGCATCACAATTATTCAGCATAAAGAACTTTTGTTTAAACATGTTTCTTCTACAAGAAGAAAAAACAAGTCTAGAACAGAACCAAACAAAACATTTTTTTTTTCTGTGAAATATTCCAGTTCCCAAAATATCATGAATAATCCGCTGAAACTGAATTTCAACAAGGGGCAGGATTTACCTCAAGGCCATGTTCACCTGCAACCTGCTGATAAATCTGTTGAAAAAACAAAACAAAGAAAACGATTTTTAAAAAGACGATTGAGGCCACAATCCCTGACTCCGTACAGTTAAAACAAAACAGGTCAGTCTGTTCTTTTCCGAGCTTCACCTCTATCAGTTTATAAGCCTTGAGCGAGTTCTTAACATAAGCTTTGGCTTCCCTCAACAAAGGGGAGAGAGAATATGTAAAATAACCACAAAATCTTAGTGTAAACTAACCCAGGCTTAGCAATTCAGAATAGTCCAATTTGAAGGCACCCTGAGATGGGACTAGAAAGTTGGTGAGAGACTTGCGATATAAAATGACATTGGTTTCTGGTAATTAAATTGCCTTTTATTTGGAAACGTGTATGTTTGATAATTGACTTCCTGCTGGTTCAGACAATGATATGCGGTCACTTATACACACCCAGTAAAATATTTCAGAAGCATGTGCTTGGTGGTCAGTATCACGCAGAGCAATTATATGGGCAATGAGGCCTTTTCCTCACTACTTCCCATCCTCCAGTATTTGACAGAAGCAGCAGCTCACACGGCTTACACACTGGCAGCTGCCCGCAGCGCAAGTCACTCTGACACGACATTCTGTAACTGAGACTGTGCTGGTCTCCATCCAAGGAGGCTCAGCTCCCAGAAAACTTGCTGGACCCTCTGCAGGCTGCACCACGGGAGGGGTCCTGTCCTCCACTTTCCTGAACAACTTCTCCAATTTCCGGCCGCCTTCCGAACAGTACAGTAAGAGTCTCGTGGGCTCACTACCTTCTCCCACCCTTTCTAATCTCTTAATTTACTGTTCCTATTTTCCACAGAAAGACGACTCGAAGTGTGTAGTTGCTGTTGGTAGATAAGTAGGTCTTGAATTAATTTTGCAAACAAGACCTGTTCTATCTACCTTTTCCTTTAGGAGGCTAACAGCAGAGTCGGCTTGACTTCAAGGACTCTGTTTTCTTAGTCTCCAGAAGACCAAGTCCAGCTTTTAAAGCACCGTCCTCTAGCGTGTCATCACACAAAAGGAATGGTAATTGGTCACTTTTAGGTAACTGATTACTTTTCAAGTTTTCAGAGATTTTTCCTCACTGCAATCAATGGTTAAGGAATCTAAATGCAAGATGAGAGTCAGTGATTTGGGAAGAAGACTCCAGCCAGTCAGCACGTCTCCTAGAAGGAGCGTGACAATGAGCTGGGCAGTAATTATTTTATTTTATTTATTTATTTATTTTTAAAGATTTTATTTATTTATTTGACAGAGATAGAGACAGGCAGCGAGAGAGGGAACACAAGCAGGGGGAGTGGAGAGGAAGAAGCAGGCTCCCAGCGGAGGAGCCTGATGTGGGGCTCGATCCCATAACGCCGGGATCACGCCCTGAGCCGAAGGCAGACGCTTAACCGCTGTGCCACCCAGGCGCCCCTGGGCAGTAATTATTTTAGAGTAGCTATGGCACAGGTGCTTCTTGTCACATAGATCACGCCCTACTACTTCTCTGCTTGTTTCCTGCAACCCCCAATCCCAGGAAAATAATTAAGCCCCATTCACGGACTGACTGCTTTCTCTTCATTCTCCCAGACTTTGACAGTATCAGGTTCTTCTCTATTTCCACCTTACTCAAATCCTGGTGGAATTAAAACTATCATTGATTTGAATTGTGACAATTCAGTTACACAGCATGCAGCTCAAACAACATGCAGTCATGCACACAGAGCCGATAAAAATGCTTTTGTAGTATGACCTTGGATTCTAATTTTGCTGTCTCCCCCATGCTCATTCCTAGGCCTAGATGTGGGCTTAAGAGATGCCCTTAAATTCAAGACTGGAGACAGAACATAATCCATTTGACAGAAAAGCACTCGATCAACAAAACTGAGCTTTCCCAGCTATGCATTTTAACAAAGCAGGAACTTAGTTCTTGGAGATGGATTTCCTGAGTACATACACTGCTTCCCGGTAAGCCTGTCATCTTATTCTACCACTCAGAAAGTTTCCTACCCTCTGACTTCTTTTATGTCCCAAACACACCCAATGAAGGGGGAAACGGACAGGGAGGGAGAAGGAAAACAAGAGAAGCACTGTCCAAAAGAAGGACAGACCTCTGAAGAAAGGTAGACGATACGAACAAGCCATAGATCCCTAGGCACCTGGAACGACTTACCCTTTCTTGCCCACCTAATGCCTGTGAGCTCAAAGGTCACTTCCTGGAAGCAGTTCCCCCTAAATCCTCCCTCTCCCAGGCTGAGTTCAGTGCCACACACTCACCTCTTTTTTAGTGGCATACAGCAACTATTGACCTGTGTCTGCTCCACTTGGCTGTATGTAAACCAAAGGCAGGAACTGTATCTCCTAATCTCTGAATGATCAGAACATGGAAGCAATGACAGTCTGCTTTCGAAGAGCTCGTATACCTGAAAAGAGGTAAGAGACATCAAATTGTCTTACAAATTAAATCTCTTCATCAAATTGCGTGGGGTGAGGAGAGGGAGAGAAAAAATAAGAGTGATTCTCAATCTTTCTTCTGTCCCAATACACCAGAAGGATCTACCACATGATCCCATTAGTAACCTCGACTTCTGACCTGGGAGGAGTGGGAGGAGGCTAACAAGAATGACACGTGAGGAAGACGTAGGTCGTTTAGAATGCTTCCTCCCCATCCCTGCAAGAGATCTCTAACACCCACATTTAAGATTTATTGCAGTTTTGACCATTCTTAAGAGAGCCCGGAGTCCACAACATATATATTTTAAATGTTCTGAAACATCAATTCGGTTTGTATGTTTGGAAGCTGATGAGTGGAGTGAAGGCCCTGACAGAGCCTGATCTCATAGCACACCACACCACGACTCTCTGCTGGCCTTAGAATCTAAGACTTTCATGGAGAAATGCCATGTTGTAAAGGTAATGACCCCCCCGCCCAGGGACATATAAAGACCAAAGGTAATAATACCTTCTCAAATGTCAAGTGTCTTTTAAAAATTATTTTATGGGGGGGGCGCCTGGGTGGCACAGCGGTTAAGCGTCTGCCTTCAGCTCAGGGCGTGATCCCGGCGTTATGGCATCGAGCCCCACATCAGGCTCCTCTGCTATGAGCCTGCTTCTTCCTCTCCCACTCCCCCTGCTTGTGTTCCTTCTCTAGCTGGCTGTCTCTATCCTGTCGAATAAATAAATAAAATCTTTAAAAAAAAAAAAAAAAAAAAAGGGGGCGCCTGGGTGGCACAGCGGTTAAGCGTCTGCCTTCAGCTCAGGGCGTGATCCCGGCGTTATGGCATCGAGCCCCACATCAGGCTCCTCTGCTATGAGCCTGCTTCTTCCTCTCCCACTCCCCCTGCTTGTGTTCCTTCTCTAGCTGGCTGTCTCTATCCTGTCGAATAAATAAATAAAATCTTTAAAAAAAAAAAAATAAAAAAAAATAAATAAAAATAAAAATTATTTTATGGGAGAGACTTCCTCACCCCCCAAAAATTGTAGCCAAATTTATATATCAGATGTAGGGTGAAAAATCCTACATATATTGAGGCACCTCTCATTCTTGAAATCTCATCCTTTCCTAGAAAGTTTATGGAATTTTCAGGTCCTAGGTTTCATAATTTTAAATTGAAAAACTCTGGGGATACCTGGGTGGCTCAGTCCGTTAAGGGTCTGCCTTCCGCTTAGGTCATGATTTCCAGGTTGTGAGATGGAGCCCAGTGTCGGGCTCCCTGCTCAGTGGGGAGTCTGCTTCTCTGTCTCCCTCTGTGCTCTCTCGCTCTCTCCAAAAATAAATAAATAAAAATCTTTACATTGGAAAACTATGTTGCCAGCCCTCCAAAGAATCTCAAGCCAATCTCCCCAAAATAACCACATGTAACCGTCTACCAAGGATTTCTGTAAAGCAAAAGGCATTTTAAACACTGATTACCTACTTACGGTAATCATTATGAACTCAGTAGCGGGTACGTTTCTGTGCAGTTCCTACAAGTCTCGAGTTTAGCATGTGAGCGAAGGGAGATGCAGACTGTAACCTGCTGTGGTCACTGGTGGAGAAGGTGAGCAAGAGTTAAATAGCCAGGGGAGTGAGTGGAACAGAAACTACTTACAGCCTATCCATGTCCAAATCCACTCACGGGGTGGTCTTCTCTCCTTAGCCCTGACTCTCTAGAAGTTAGTCTGAACTGCTGTTTCAAGTGCTATACAAATCAACAGGAGGAAAGGAAAACAAACTGGAAAATGTGTTTCTTGTGCCTTGAATTATTTATACATGTCCTAGAAACAAAAGACTGTTACTGCATTTTAAAGGTAATACTTCTGCTCATGTCACCATCACTTGTAACAGCAATCATCTCAAGTTTATTTGGAACATTTGCACAGAGGGTTGTGGTGTGGTTCTTGTGGGGGCCCCTGAGACCCTTTCAAGGGTTAGTCAGGTAAAAACTACTTTCATAACAACACTGAGACATTTGCCCTTTTCACTCTTATTCCATGAACATACAGAGCAGAATTTAACCAGAAGCTACTTGTGAGACATTCAACACTCTGACAACAGTGTATGCTTGTACACTCTTGGGTTTAAAACAGTTCTCAGTTTTAACCTCTAACACCAAAAAGACTTAGACAGATAGATAGATATATTTGGAATCCTCAATAATTTAATTATTAGAGGGTCCTGAGGCCTAAAAGTTTCGAAGCTTTTAATATAAACTGAACCAAGGGGCGATGACCCAATGGCTGTTCCTCGTCCGACACCAAATGACGTTCCCAGCGGATTTAGGAAGCTTAAAAATGACCGGCCGTGCCTTTATGTTTTCAAATTAATGCAACAGGTGCTGCTGCCTCAGGCAGGAGTAGGAGTAATTGATTCAAACCGTCTGGTTCCGTACAGGCCCTTGCGTCACATCCTTTAAGCGACACGGGCCACCACTTACGTGAATCACCTACTGCATTATTTTTCCTTTAACCCTTACTCTGGCATTTCTCCCTTCTACATATTATCCCCACCACAGCTCCCTGAACGACCGAGCTTAGTTTTTTTAGACGAAGTCGAGAAAGCTAAGCTCGAGTTAGGAACGAGACCCAGCTCGCAGGTGATGCGGACCCCGCGACAGACACGCCGACCTCTCACCTCTACGCCGGTTCCCCGCCATATTCCCTGAACCCCGACACACCAGCCAGCCTGCCTACTAAAACGCTGTTGTCGCCCGCCCCGCCGGTGGCCAGAAAGGAGCCTCCCTACGCCACAGACGAACCCAGCCCTCCCACATCCGATCGCGCCAACTCCTCCTCTCTCCTTCCGGTGGTAAAGAGCCCTTTCCGGTTTCCGGGCGTGGGGAGGAAGTCCCGCCCCACGCAACAGTGGATTTTAGCGGGACCCGCCGACGCGGTACGGATGCGCTTGCGGATGCCAGTCGGTGGCGGGGTAGGTGGATGGGGATTATTGCTGGACTGGAGGTCGCTGTTTTGGGTCCCCGCGGGAGAGTGGGGAGAGGGCTGAGCTGTTCAGCGGGGCCTGGGAGAGCGGCTTGGAGACTCCTGTCTCCTCAAGAACTCCCTCCTTCCTCCCTGAGCGTCCCTTCGGGGGATCGAAACCCTCCCCCGCCAGCTGCCCCGTATTCTACTTAGTTTCTGCCTTCCGTTTATTTGCGTAGCCGCATACCTTGCACTCATAATGGTTACCACTTAGTGAGCATTGGCTGTCCGTCGTCTCAGAGCAGGAGCTCATAAGCGTCTGGTAATTCCTGACTACTGCTGCTGGAATCCCACTCGTGAAAGGGCCTGAGTACCTACATAGGTTTCAGCTGGACTAGTGACATAGCGCTGTTGAGATTAGGAAGATAAATTACAAACTAAAATTGCCCTTGTTTTAGTTAACTAGGGCTGTTGCAACGAAGTGTCAGAGGCTGAGTGGCTTAAAACAACGTGTTTATTCTCTTACAGTTCTGGAACCAAGAAGTCCGAAATGAAGATGTCAGCAGGATCATGCTTTCTCTGAAACTCTCGGTAAAAAGGCTTCCTTGCCTTTTCCTAGTTTCTGGTGATGTCAGCCATCCTGTGAGTTCTTTGGCTTGTAGCTTCATCACTCGGATCTCCTCACTGTTCCACTATGGTGTTTTCTCTGTGTATCTGTCTCTTTCTTTAAAAGGACAAAGTCCTCCTGGACAAAGGACCACGCTACTCCAGTATAAGCTGATCTTAACTAATTAGATTTGCAATGACGGTTTCCAAATCAAGTCACATTCTAAGGTTCTGGGAAAGACATGAAATTTGGGGGGGGGGTGACACTGGCTAACCTTGTAAAGCTGTCAAAGAGCTAAGAAGTTGGCAAGCTAAAAGCTGACAATTTGCTGTAGTACACAGGAATTCAAACATAGTTCAATTGGATCCAAGAAGTTTTCATGGACATTTGAGCTATTGCCTTCATAGGTGGATAGAATTTGGATGTGTCATCATGGCTCATACCCAGCATTCTAGGCAAACAGATATCACAGACAAGAAAGCACAGGTTGAAATGTGAAGTAAGTTTAAAGCAGGAAGGATCTTGAATACAAGCTGAAAAGTTTGGACCCTATTCTTTATGTAAAATGAGCAGTAAAAGTGTTTTGGCAGAGGAATTGTGCTTTGAAGATTAATGAGCAACTTGAGTCAAACCTACTTTGTGTTACTTAGTCCATTTTAAGAAGTCTTAAATCCTGTTCTCTGAGCGTATCCTGTTATTTTTCATCCTGGTGTCTCTGCTCATGCTGTCCCTTATTCCTGGAGTGCTGCCATCAAGGAGAGTTGTTCAACTCATTTTATAATGTTTGCATCCCCATAATGCCAAAACCTTTCAAAGATAGCACAAGAAGAAAAAACTATCAAACTCCCATAAATACAAAGCCCTAAAATAAAATATTAGCAAATTCAGTTGTGTCCTCCCTCTGGAACAGAAAGGTTTTAGCCCAGAAATGATTCAACACTAAAAACCTGTTTCTATAAATCACTGTATTAGTAGTTCAAATCTGCATGAGGTTTAAAGCTATATGATCATCTCAATTGATAAAGCCTTTTTTGAAAATATTCAATACCTCCTTTGGTTGAAAAGCAAACACTTAGCAAAATGGGAATAGACAAATAGCAACTTGATAAAAGGCACTTTAAAGAAACTGGTAGTAAATTTCATACTTAATGATAAAACAGTGGAAACATTCCAGTAAACTCAGAAAGAAATGGAATATTTACCTTCACTACTAATACTCAACATGGTGCTAGCTTTTCTAGCTAAAACAATAAAACAGGAAAAGGACAAAAATGTTAGAAAAGGAAGAAGTGAAGATATTATTTTTAGATGATGTGATTTTATTTCTAGAAAATGGAAAAGAATGAAATTACATTATTAGAATTAAATGGTTCAGTAAGGTGGCTAAATAAATTACATATAGGCACTGAAGTTTTTCTTATACACCAGTTATAAAATAGGGGGAAAAGGAACCCAATATAAATGCTCTGCACAAAGAGACTTTTTATGAGAAATATGAAGAATTATGAAAACATTAAAGACAAGTAAATGGAGATTTCATGTGCCAGTATGGGAAATTCAGTGTTTTCAATATATCAGCTTATCATAAATTAATAAACAGTTTTGATACAGTGCCTACTAAAATATTGATAGGGTCTCCAAGTAATTCTCTTTGGTTGAAGTATATTCTTTTGATACGCTCTTGGTTGCCATTTACTGGTATTTTATTTAGAACGTATCTCTTATTAGTTAGACTGATATATAGGAGAGCTTTTTTGCTACTGTATTAATCAGATGTTAGTATTTAAGATTATACTAGATCCCTTAAAATAACTTTAGGGAGCATTTCATATTTTAGTAATGGTCTGAAATAATTTAAGTGACTTCAGAATTATTCGCTCTTTTAAGGCCGAGGAGAAAAATCAATTGTGAGACTATTATATGATGCAGTATTATATGGTGGGTTTTAAATGATGTGTCCACACTCCTCTGTGATCATTTAAAAAGTCAACTCTTCTCTTTTGTGGGGGATCAACTATAATTTATATTTTGCTTGAAAGTCTTCCATTTTCAATAGGTTTTCCAAATTAGTTGTCCATTGTACTGTGTATTGAATTCTCTTGTGATTCTTAAAATCTGTTCTATACATGAGTTGTTTTACTTTCTCATTCCTAACCTTACATATTTTTGTTTTCTTTTTTCTTGAATCAGACTCACAGAGGATTTGTCTCTTTTGTTGAATGCTTCAAAGAACCGGCTTTGGAGTTTTTCTGCCCTTACTTACTGTTTTCTAATTTGGGTTTTGGTGGTAGTTCCTTTTCCTACTCTTTTGTTCTTCTCCAGTTTCTTAATATTAATCTAAGCCTTTATTTTTTTAAGGGCTTTTATTTTTAATCTTTCATTTTTGATGAAGACATTTTAAAGAAGTAATTGGCCTCTGAATACAACTTGTCTTTATGTTACATAGTTTTTGGTATAAAGAGTTCTCTTTTTCATTGCTTTTTACATATGTTGTAATTTTGTCATTTTTTTCTGTGATCCAAGAATTAGAGTCGGATATAATTTTTTTAAATACTTAAGTTTTTCAATCATTTTCTTTCCTCAGTTTTACTGGGAGATAGATGTATTGACATACATCACTCTGGAAGTTCAAGTGCACTGCATGATGGCAGTCATGCTTGTATTATTTTCCAGTTTTATCGTAATCAGAGAATAAGATTCTGTATGTTTTAACTAAGCATTTCCTCTTTGGCAAGTCCACAAGGATTACACATTCTGTGGGTATTAAAATATGTGTATTTTCTACTTGGAATTAAAAAGTTCAATGCCTCTGTTCCATCAGGTCTACTGGTTTTAGAATTCACGTTCATTGATTTTAAAGTTCAATTCTCTGCTATATTTCCTAGATCAGTCTATTTCTAGAAGAGGTGTGATTAAAATTTCCAACTTATTTTGAAACAAGTTTTTCTTGCATTTCTAAAAGGTTTCCTTTATGTATTTAACTGCTGTGTCAGTGGTTCACACAAGACTATGCCCTGTCTTCTTTGTAAGTTCCTTTTTATCCTGTTTAATGCTTTTAACTTATGTCTAACCTATATCCCCTTATCTGATGTTAATGTTACCATTCCTTATTTTGTTTATCTCTGTCTGGTTTCTCATAGCTCACCTCTTTATTTTAAATCTGTTATATTACTTTAAGTTTCATCTGTAAAAGAAAAAGTTATAGATATCAAATGAGCAGTCTGGGTTTAGTTTTTCACCTGGAAGTTTAACAGTAACCAGGCAGAAGCCAGCTGTTGTGCTGAGGGGATCTGCAGCTGCATGGGGGCCTAGAGCTTGGATAGTTTTATGTTGAAAAAAAAAAAAAAAAAACCCTGAATGTTATGTGATGTTAAACAGTAGTTCACAATACTGTGATATCACTATTGTCAATTATCATTAATTTTATTCTAAGGAATCACAAGCAGATTTGCATGGACTAGACTTTGCATTAGTAAAGATTATTTTCCTTTTATAAGTATTTCAAAGGTCCTGGAAAGGTTCTGAGGTGACTAAAACCCAGACCCACTATCTCCTTGCTTTCCCTTTTTTTCCTGCCGGAAATCAGCCTGCCTCCTCACATCCTGCCTCTATGCTGCCCACCTGGTTCTGAGTTATCAGAAGGTCCTGCTAGGGCTCTTGCAGTATAGGGGAGAAGGGTGTTCTTTTTACTCAAAGCCAGGAGGGGAGAGGGTGAACACAGGAAGGCTTGAGAACAGGAAGCAAAACATCTCCATTCATGATAGTCCCTGGGTCCTCCCAACAATAGCCAGTTCAAGATGGGATTTTGGGACCAAAAGCACACGGGCCCTGTTCACAGCTTCCCTCAATTTCCCACTGAAGGGGCTCCAGGTTAGGACCAACGCTGCTTACCTTGCTTCCCCTGCTTTTCTTGTTCCACTTCCCTGCCTCCTTCCCTAATCAAACGGTCAGACTTGAGTTCCTGTAATACAGCCCCCCCTCTTCCTCTATAACCGATAGACTCGTGGAGTTGTGAAGGCAGCCTTAGCATCAAGGCCAGAAGACTTGGTAGCAGAGCAGGGACAGAGTGACCTCTACCCTGTTACTGTGTGAGCTTTGTGAAAAATGTTCTCATAATCTCCTACCTTTAAATTGTATTCAGTGTTTGGACTCTGATTTCTCTCAATGCTAAGTTGAATCTCAGAGTGAGAGTGACACCTGGCTGATTAAAGGTGGTGAAAACAGGTTCCCTGTGTGAGGAATGCTGGGTAGTGCCTGGATGCTCAGTGGGTGAAGATGTTTTTTGAATGAATTCAGGACACTTGTGTGAACCTAGGAGCATTAGGGAGACAAGAGAAAGGAGACCCAGTTCGACAGCAGGTGCTTGCTGCCAGTGCATTGGAAGAGCACTCAGGCAGGTCACTTACACGTTGTGTCCTGCGTTCCAGCGACGTTGAAGAATGCGTGATTCCCTGCAAGTGTCTCCTGCACCCTCAGCGGACCGCCAGCGGCAGCCTCTGTCTCCCCTCCGTTGTCAGGAGAGCACCTGCTGTCTACATTGCTTCCGCACACACCCTTACCTCCACCCTGTCAGGGAAGAGGTCTTCTGCCGTCCGGGACTCACAGATGCCACACCTCCCCTTCGCATACTCATTGGACTTTGCTTCCTCACCTAATACACATTTTCTTGTCTTCTGAGCCCCATCCAAAGCATACTTATCTCTAGATTTCTTTTAGGCATTTGAAGTGATTAATTCCTCCTTTTAAAAAATTTCATTGAGATATAATTAACAACAGTACAACTTAGCCACTAAAGTGTACGATTGATTCAGGGGTTTTCGGCGTATTCAGATACATGCAACCATTACCACCGCCAATTTTAGAACATTTCCATCTCCACAAACAGAAGCTCCATACCCTTTAGCTGTTGTCCCCATTCCTCACAACCTAAGCAACACTGATCGGAATACTTTGTAGGCAGAGGATTCTGTTGCTGGAGATTTGCATCTTCTGGACATTTCACGTACGTGGAGCGTTCCTTTGCTGCTGGCTTCTCGGGGTTCACTCGTGTGCCAGCATCTATCAGTACTTCAATGCTTTTAATGGCCAGAAGGTAACTCCACTATATGGATATGTGTATCAGTTGATAGGCACTCGAGTTGTTTCTACTTCTGGCTATTGTGGATAGTGCTGCTGTGAACATTCATGTTCAAGTTTTCATTCGAATGCCAGCTTCTGTCCTTTCGGGACAATACCTGGGAGTGGTGTTGATGGGCCTGTGGTGGTTGTATGTCTGACCTTTGGAGGGACCGCTCGGCGCTCTTCCTCGGCAGTGGCAGCACGGTGGCTCCTCGTGGCATGCACAGGGGTCCCCTCTCTCCAGCGCCGGGTCCCAAGTGATCAGTAAGGCCTTTCAGTCTGAAGGCTCTTGCCCTTCAATTGTGAGAAATTCTCTGCCTCACTTTATGACTTATGTTCTTCCTGGAATTTCTATTAATTGAGGGTTGAAGTTCCAGATTGATTTTCTGTCTCTTGTCTCTCTTTCCATTTGTGTGTTCAGCTGTTTAGTTGAAGATTGCGTCAGTTTTTATCTTCACGCCCTTCTCTTGACTTCATTTCAGCCCTGCTTTTACCTTTCAGGGGTTTTTGTTCTTCGTACTCCTTCGCAGCATCCTGTTACTGGCTTAAGGGTGAAACTTCTTCCATGTGTACATGTGTTTTCCCCTGTTTCCTGAATTAATTCTTTCCTTCACAGGGTGGTTTCTTGTTTATCTATTTTTTAATCTTTCTACTGGAAGGTGATATTTCTGTCTTCTCATCCTGGAAACTTCCTCAAATGTCTGAGGATCTTGACTGTTTATATTTAAGAATGAGGTAATAAATGGATTATCGCCTCTCTGTACTCAGGTGAGACTGGTCATCTGCTAAGATGATGGGGTAGGAGTGCTGACCTAAGTGGCAGAATGCAGGGTATTTTCTGGGGAGCCATTAAATGTATGTAAAGAATAACATTTTGGTGTTTTCTGCGTATCTGTGTCGGGAAGTTCTGGGTGTTCTCCGTTCCTCCTCCTACCCTGGGGGTAGATTGTGGCTGTGAGGCACTCTGTGTGCTGGGTTGGAGGGAGGGACACCTATTTCACGTGTGGTTTCTTGCCCTGCCTCTCATCCCCACACTCCGTGGTTCCTGGTTCTGGACCCTTCTAGCAATCTTTGTAGAGCGCATTGGTTTCTTCCTTGGCTTTATCTCACACCCTCCATGGTTTCTGCTACTTCCCCCTAGCTGTGGTCATTTCTCATCAACTTCCTGTGTTCACGAGTGTTTTTGAAATCTCCAATCCACTGATGGTCCTTTTCTTTTCCATTTTCTTGTCTTGATCTTTATGTCTCTTTCTATCTCTTAAGTATTGTTTTAATGAAATCTTAGGAGGGTGAGATAAGACAAGTGTTTTCAGTCTTGCAAATATAATAATTCTATATCGCTGCTTTCTGATTTTCTTTCTTTTTTTTAATTTATTTATTTATTTAAGTAATCTCTATACCGTGGGGCTTGGACTCATGACCCAAGGTCAAGAGTCGCATGCTGTACTTACTGAGCCAGCCAGGTACTGCTGCTTTCTGACTTCCACCATTAAAAACAACTAAAAGTCCATCAAGAGTTGATTAAATTAGGCTGTATACATGCAACAAATACTAAGCATTCATTAAAAGTGACGTGAATCTATTTTTGGCATCAGTAACTCGCCAAGATGAGTATGTTTTTTAAAAAGTTACAAAGCAGTGAGTTATAAAAATATAAACTAGATTCATACACATGACTGAGGGAAGAGCCCAGTTATAACAGTGGTTAAATCTGAGCAGTAATAGCCAAAGTTCTTTGTTTCAGTTTTTTTAAACATCTCTGTATCTTCTGAACTTTTTAAAATTTAATGTGTTTTTAGTAACCAGAATACATTTATGTTGATTTGTGAAATAATATCATGACTGTCCTTGTACATAAACTTTTGTGTACATCTTGACTTTTTTAAGTTAAGTGGTGAAGAGAACATCATATGAAGCTTTAAATATGTCTTTTCAAATTTCCTCTCCAAAGGGATGCAGACATCTATTGAGCAGCAGTATTTGACTCAGTGCTGGTTGCCTAGGCCCTCACTGGAGCCAGGGAGTGATCCATCATTACTCGGTTCCTGCAGGGCCTGTTGGATGGTCATCACTTCCAGGTGCTTTCTGGAAGGTGTGTCTCATCGGTTGGCACTCAGAGTCACCCCTTTCAAACAGGTGTTTGTATACTCTCCAAAGTTGTGCTTTTCTCTTAGCTCTTTCTGTAGTCAGCATTTGGGGGGGGGGGTCTGTCTGGTTTATTTTCTTATGAGCAGTTATCAAAAGAATCACTTTGATATTTGGAGCTCTTCTCTACCCAGTTCCAAAAGTGTGGCAACTGAAATAGTAAATTCCTGAACTCAGTTCCTCGGTTCTCAGTATGATTTTTCCTCAAGGTAAGGCAGGGTAGGGAGAGAATTAGGAGTTTGAGCTTTATAGTTAAGCTGCCTGAGCTAAAAATCTTAGCTCTACGACAGTGTACCGGCTGTAACCCTAGTCTAGCTAATGAGCTAGAGCCAGTTCCCTCACCTATATAGTAAGCAAACCTTCCCATATAAGCATGTGACACGATGCTGGCACATAACAAACTCTCAAATTAGGTTTATGAGTTTGATCATTACTACCATAAGAAGGGACACTCCTGAGTAGGTACAGTGCTGTGGACTGAAATGTGCCCTCTCCCTTGAAAATGTGTATGTTTAAAAAAAAATTTTTTTTATTTGAGTGTAGTTGACAATTCTACATTGACCTCAGGTGTACAATGTAGTGATTCACTTCCTCTAAAAAATTTATATGTTATTAAAAAAAAGTATAGTTTAAGCTCTAACCCTGAATGTGATAGTATTTGGAGATGGGACCTTTGGGAGATATTTCCGTTTAAATGAGGTCAGGAGAGTGGGGACCTTATGATGGGATTAGTGCCTTTATAAGAAGAGACACCAAAACTCTCTCCTCCCCACCTTGCTTTCAGCAAGAAGGTAGCTGTTTGCAAGCCAGGAAGAAAGCCTTCAGCAAACTCAACTAATGCTGGCGCTCTGATCTTAAGCCTTAAACTCCAGAACCATGAGAAGCCAACAGTTTGTTGGTATTTTGTTATAGTACCCTGAGCTGATTAAAACATACAGTTTTGGGGCACCTGGGTGGCTCAGTTAAGTGTCTGCCTTCGGCTCACGTCATGATCCCACGGTCCTGGAATGGAGCCCCGTATTGGGCTCCTTGCTCAGCAGGGAGCCTGTTTCTCCCTTTCCCTCTGCCTGCCACTCCCCCTGCTTGTGCTCTCTGTCAAATAAATAAATAAAATCTTAAAAAAAAAAACAAACCCGGAAGTTTATTGAAAACAACAACATAACCATTTTGTTATCATTGAGCATGAGGCCTGGAGTCCTAGATGAGAAATAAAAGGGAAGCAGTGATGATAGACTATGAGATGGGTTTGGGATGCAGGGAGAGAAGTACAGAATACATAGTGACTGACATCCATCCTTTGCTTGTATCTATCTGTTTACCGTTTAGACTGTTTATCGTGGAAAAACAGTAGCTGTGAACTGGTAAGTGTTTTCGCAAGCAACAAGTCTTTGATTCACCTGAATTTGAGGGCTAATTTTGTGGAAGATTATGGAATGAAGTTTCTGTGTGAGGCTTTGAGTCATTCTGACTATAAAATGCAGACTACAGTGCAGACCGTGTTCTGCAGCTTTCCTTCTATATTGCATTTGGTATGTAGGGATTCTGGTTATGGATGAGAACCCTGGAAACTGTATCTACTAAGAAAAAGTTGAGTTCTAAATGACTCGGTTTTTTTCTAGTGGAGTTCTGAGTAAGTCTTTTATCTCATTATAATCATTACAAGTTTTTCTTCCCCAAAGTCCCATTGATTCTTAAAGTTTTCCTTTTGTGTAAAAAGTGCTTTTTTTGTCCTCGTTTTCGTTACTAGATCGGTATTAGGATATTGTGAAAGGAATTAAAATATTTCAATCCACAACTTCATTAAATTAATACGAACTGTTTTAAGGTTTATTTGTTTATTCTATATATGAACAAATTTGTACACTTGTTTATTCACTTAATATTATTTCAGTGACTCATTTCAGTATTGCTGTTTGTTTAAAATATCCATATAGTATTCCTTAGAACCACATTATCTCTGAAAAGGTATTGGTAATACGCAGTTATGTATGGCCAGTGGATGCCAGTCTGACCACTCAGACCAGGGCCCAAAAGAGAATATGATTTATCCACCAAAGTGTAAGGTCCAGACTTCATTTTTAGGGTAATAAGCTCAAGGTTTACAATCTTTAGAGAGGATTTTTGAGAAATTGATTGTAATTAAACGATTTGGCAAGAGAGGCATGAAAATTTTAGAATATAAATGAATGTAAATAGAAGGGAGAGGAGATTTGGAATTGGCATTTGGTATGTAGGGGTTATTGATTAAAGTCTGATTAAAGTCATTTTCCTCTGGAACGAGTATTTGAGTATTCTGTGAAGTCATTTTCTTCTGGAAGGAAAACCTACCTGGAACTTTGAGTAACTGGATGATCATTTACTTATAACAGGGAGGGAGGTGGATGATTTTAAACATAGGCCATAAAACTGCAACATACAAACACTTGTTATGAAGACTGTTGATGAGAGACCTGCTCCCCGAGATGTTCACCAGTATTCTTAACTACCTCCTGGACAGATCGTTTATCCCACAGTGGTAATGAGCTGGGAACTTACTAGCAGATAAATGGGAGTAAAGAAAACAATAGCCTGGAATTCTTACAAGTGAGGACTTAGCAGGCATGGAGTCTTCCCACAAGTATCTATCTCCAAGAGGCCGCAGGCTGAGAGCAGAAAACGGAAGGACAAGACGGAGGACCGCTGTGCGGGTTCTTGCTGTGGCTCTCCTCAACCCTGCATGCGTGGGTTAGCTGCAGCCATCGCTAAATGAAAACTAAACTGGAAACAAAAGCTGGAGAACTGTTTCTGCTTCGGGAGGGCTCCCACTTCCAGTGTAGGAAAACCCTTCTCACTTGGGCATTTGGAAGGGTCCTCCTTCCTGCCCTCTGCCTGTGTACCCTAAAGTGAAGTCTCCCACTTGATATGCTCTCCGTGTGTGCGAAGTTCACATCGTCCCTCCCATTCCATAAAAAGTCTGCTGAGATTTCAAACTCCCAGCCGCAGAGGAAACTCCGCCAGCCACCAGAGGCCAGCTCCTTTGTTTTTATGTAAATTATCTTAAATGTTCAACCAAGATTTACTACTTGTGAAGAAAACCAACAGCAGGCAACAAAAAGCCCTTGCACGGAAACAGCTGGCCTGAGAGGGTAACTGAAAACTTTAGTGTCTATGGAAAGATTTGAAGATCTGCATCATAAATCAAGAATAGCCTAGTATGGAAAAGGAAGGAGAGAATGAGAAAGTTCTTAGGAATTAAAATGGTTGTCAAAATAAAAATTTAATAGTATTGGAATAAGTAACACATTTTCCCTAAAAAGATCATTAGAAAAAAGATACAGTGTTAGTCTAGAAAAATCTAAATACCTGAAAAAATTTAAGAAGGAAAAAATCAGGGAAAAAATGGAGGAAAAAGAAATTATAGAAGAATGATAGTTCAGGTAACTCAGAGGTACATGTCTTTTTACTGAAAAAATACTAAGCGTAGTGAATTTAAACAAGTGTCTGTGTCTCTCACATGAACACTACAAACCCTTGAAAGATTTTGAATACTAAAGATAATAGCCTAAAAGCTTCCAGAGAAGGAAAACTGAAGCTACCTAAGAAGGAATGAGAATTAGATTGGCATCTATTTTGTCCTCAGCAAAAATGTATGTTAGAAGATACTGAAGCAGACCTTCAAAGGTCTGAATAGAAAGGTTTTTGAATACAGAATTCTGTATCCAAACAAATAGAAAATGGAAATAGATATTTCAGTTATGGAACAATTTACTTGTACTTAACCTCTACATTTTTATGAAATTACTTAGTATTCTTTGGAGAGAATAAAACATCTAGTAAGGATTACAGCCTAGGAATGCAATGAGAAAAAAAATCCTCGGATGTTAGCTATGCATGAAAAACATTAGACATCCTGCATTAGAACAGGATGCCAAAGGATCAGAAGAATTCCTTGAAAGCAAAAGGAGATTCCTTTTAAACAGGATAATTAAGAGGCTGGATGATCCTCACCAAAAGAGGTAATGGTATATGCTTCGTTTTGTCAAATAAAAGCAGTTATTAGAAACACCAGGGAAAGTGAAGTTTTATAAGAACACGGTAATGCAAATACAAAAACTAAAATGTAGCATGATTGTAAGCAACTACCAGAGTGTAAAAGGATTTGATTTGACCTTGACCCTTGAAGTGGCACAAGTCTGGTGATAGGATTACATTTCTTACTCTTTGGATGTACTCTTATTCCTTGGTCCCACAGTGAATGATATTTATAGAAATATAATTTTGTAAGTGCTAGATACTCATTTTGAAATTTTAGAATCTATGTGTAAAATACAGAAAACAATGACTAAACTGTGTAAAGTTCAAAGTAATGTAACCAATTAGGATAAAAGAGGTGCACAAAAGTTGGGAGATAATTCCTCATATAAAAGTCAATAGATCTATCTACTAGTGTATCAAACTAAAGTATTGATAGAAATAAAAGCAATGTAAAATATTTACAGAGGGAGGGGGGACTAAAGTGGAATCACTCAACTAAGACACGGAGGTGAGAGTCCAGGGAAACCACGGCAGCTAGAGTTTACAGGACAGTGTACCATCGAGGAGAGGGCTGAACAGGTCAATACAGAAATTGGGTTCACAGGGACTGTTCACCAGAGTACTGATCAGCTCCTGTGTGAGGAAACCTGATGCCAGAAAAAGAACCACCTGAAAGAATTTTACACCAAAAGTAGTGCCTGTTCCCACCACCAAGACTGGAAAAACACATAATTCATTAGGCGTTGGGGAGAGTACTAAAAAAGTCATGCTTCATTAGTGGGGAATAATTATCCCTAGCCTAAATACAGTTCTAGTCCCACCAAACAAATGTTAAAAATAAGACCAGAAAGGACCAGTTTCCAAATTACATCTTAGAACTACATCAAAGCTCCAAAAATTTTGTTGGAATACGAAAATATCCAGCAATTTACGATGTAAAATTCACAATGTCTAGCATCTAATCAATGATTACCAGGCATGAAAAAAGAAAAAAATGCAATTCAAATGGGGTGAATAATCATTGAAACCAACCCAGAAGAAAGATGTTAGAATTAGCAGAGAAGGATATTAAAAGCTAATGTATGCCATAGATTCAAAAAGTTAAGTAGAGAAATGGAAGATCTAAAATCCCAATTTAACTTTTTGAGTTGAAAAATACAGCATCTGGAATGAGAAACTGGTTTGGTTCCATGGCAGATTAGACATTGCAGAAGATTAGTGAATTTGAAGCATAGTAATAGAAAGTATCCAACATGAAACAGGGAAATTTTGTTTTCAAATGAACAGTATCAGTGATCTATCAGAATTTCAAGTGGCCTAATATACTTGTAATTTGAATTCCTAAAAGAGATGGGAGGATATATTTGAAAAAATTAACGACCAAAATTTTCCCAAGTGGATGAATACTATAAATGCACAGACTGAAGCTCAGTGAACAGCCAAGAACAGGAAATACGAAAAAAAATATACCAGGCACATCCTAATAAAAATTTTTTAAACCAGTGAAAACTAAAAGCAATCGTATGGCGGGGGGTGCGGTAGGAGGAGATGTTACAGAACAGGGATAAAGGTGATGGCAGATAACTTGGTAGAGACAAGGCAAGTAAGAAGTACTGGAGTAACATCTTTAAACACTAACCCCCCCCAAAAAAAAACCTGTCAAGCTAGAATGCTGTACCAGTTCTTGTCCCTCAAAAACCAAGGTGAAATACAGACTTTTTGAAACATACTAAAGCTGAAAATTCATCAGCAGCATCCCCTCCCTACAAGAAATATTAAAGGAAGTCATTCAAGCACAAGGAAAATAGGACCACGTGGAAACCCGGATCGGCTGGAGAAATGTAGAGCACAGCAGTGACAACTGCATATGCATTTTTTTTTCCCCAAACAAAACAGCCTGTCATTTTTTAGAGCCAGGCTGTTCTTACGACACTACAAAACTGTGGTAGAGTTAAGATACGATTTTTCCTGGTTTCTGCTTGGAATAAGATAAGGATCATTGCATCCCGTGGTATTGCCTCCTTAACAAAAACATCTAGAAAGTCATTTCTGTGACTTTCACCACCAGTTTGTTAGTGATTTGCACCCCTTCACGGACCTGGAGTATAGTGGTGGGAAGCGCATTTTCTTAATCTTTTTTGTTGTCGCTAACTTGTTTCTGTGATTTTGAAATGGACACATTATCTCTTCACTTCAAGATACAAACTTTAAAATACTGGTTCACCAAGTTTCTGGGACCACCAGTCTGTTCTGTTAGTCATTTTGTCTAATCTTGTACCAGTACCACACTGTCTTGATTACTATAGCTTTTTTTTTTTTAATTGTTATGTTAGTCACCATACAGTGCATCATTAGTTTGACGTAGTGTTCCATGATCATTGTTTGCGTATAACACCCAGTGCTCCGTGCAATACGTGCCCTCCTTAATACCCTTCACTGGGCTAGCCCATCCCCCTGCCACTCTCCCCTCTAAAACCCTCAGTTTGTAGTAAGACTTGGGATCTGGTAGGATGAGTCCTGCCACCTTATTCTTCAGGAGTGTCTTAGCTGCTCTTGGCCCATTGCTGTTCTATACACATTTTAGAGTCTGAAAGTTTCTGCAAAATAAAGGTGAATTTGTGGTTTATGAGTTGTATAATCCTCACATAAGAGTGGAGGCAAAAATGTCTGCTTAAGCTACTTCTTAGGTGCAAATAAATAGTGTATGTGTACTATTAGCTTCTTTATCCTAAGTTTGTCTTTTTCAAGATTTTCACAGGGTTCTTAATTTCAGGTTCACATGGTTTTTCTGATTACTTTCAAAACTTTAGTTGGGGTCACCTGTATGTGTCTTCATTGTTTATTTGAGGGATGTTTTTCATTTGATTGTTGTGACAGTTTTGCCTCTGCTCTTAATCACAAAGAAAAATCTGACAAATACAAACGTGGCCCAAAGTACCTTGGAGCATGATGGGGTGGCAAAGATGTCTAAGGCTTTAAATCATGCAGAGTGTAACCCACACATGCTCAGGTAAGTCCCAGCTGTTTCCTGTGGAGACTGTCTCCAGGGAAAAGATGGTCAGAGTCTGTTGTATCAGCAGCTCATGCTGACTGTGTCCTCTGGGGATTGTAGTGGGTCACTCCCCTCCCCTTGTTCCTCCCTCCAGTGAATTGGCCAGTAAAGCCTGGTGGATAATAGATAAAGAGTATAAGTCGATGAGACCTGGAATCCTCTCAGATTCCAGGATCCTTATTCTCTTCACCCAAATCCTAAATTTCAAAATTTGACTGAGCCTTCAGATGCTCTCATACATGTATGCAGATAAGATCCAGGATGGTAATGAGTTCTCTATCCCCCTGGGATCTCAGAACCACAAATAAAAAGAAACGCAAGAATTCCACAGAAGTACCCTGAAGGTTTTCCCGAATTCAACACAGATGAATCAGTCCGTTCAGATACACATACATTCATGGTTACGTATAAAAACTCATTCTCTTTTGAAGAGACCAGATGATGGCAATTATCTGTGGTAAAACACTGTTTTACAGGAAAGATGGTTTGGATTTGCATTAGCCTATTCCTTGGCTGGGCAGTGGGGTGTTCCTGGCATTCCACTGGAGGCAGGAACCAACTGTGGGGTGAGGAGAGTAACATAAGATCAGGGGACAGACAGCTCCTCGGTGCTTTTTCTAGGCTGTGAGAAGGGTTAGTTGGTAAAAACAAAAATAAACCCTACAGTTTTGTTTGGATGCTATAAGGGTCTGACTTCTATTGAAGATTAATATAATTATGAAAGGCAAGGATATTGGTTGTGAACTTACTGATTTGAAGACCTCTGAATGTATTCTCTTGGAATGATCCTGAATACAGATGGAAATGAAGCTTTATCTTTAACAAGCCAGGACTGAAGCCTCGTGAAGACGCATGTTCTGCTCTCTCAACAGCACTATCAGCCAAATAGACTGTAGTTGCTCTGTGTTGTTACCCGTGGCGTTCAACTGTCAGAACATCTGGGGTTTGGTCCTGCTTATGCCCTTTGAACCTTGAAAAAGACTCTTTAAAATCATTCTCTCTAACATGCTTGTCTGAACTTTGAAAGGATCAAGTAAGTTAATGTTCTAGCCCTTTGAAAGAGTATAAAGTGGTATTATTTACCAGTGGACATGAATCAAGAGCTACAGTAGAAGAAGCTTTAACCCTTAACCTACTTCAGTTAGGAAGGGAGATTTGAAAGGATGTCTGGTCACAACCCAATTAAAAGGATTCTCAAGTGTCAAGTCACTTCAATCTCTCCTTTATGTCCCTGTCTTTTTATTGTGCCTGCCATGGCCTTAGTTAACACATTCATCTCTTGATTCATTTGCTCTCATCCAGCCACCCCCCAAAAATTTGCTTTCCCAGTTTCCATTATCTTTCACACTGGCCACCAGTTATTCTCCAGAATTTAATTACAAAATTCCTGTTCCAGTAGCTCCTTAGGGGACTACAAGATGAATCACATTCTCTCCGTGGTATATAAGGCTTCTTCCAGTCTACCTCCCAGCAAATATAAGCACTAAGTTTGTATAATGCCTGACACATAGGATTTAATATATCTAGTGTAATGATTTATATAATAGTAGTAATGTTATAATTATAAATATGTAGACTGTATATACATTATATTAAATATAAATATTTTAAATAATATATATAACATTTTTTATATATCTCCATTTATAGCCCCTTTCCTCTCTGTGAAGAATAAGAGATGGGACTGAAAATTCCAAGCTTCTAAGCATGGCTTGGTCTTTCTGGTGACCCCCCCCCCCCCCAGAAGCCCACGAAGAGTCACCTCTTAGAACATTGCTATCACCTAAGAAGGAATCCAAGGGATTTAGGAACTCCGTTTGAAACCAGGGTCAAAGGCCAAATATTAAAACAAGGATGCTTCTAGTGCTTTTATCACTTAGGAATTGAAAAGGATTTTAGGAGCGCTGTGTCAGGAACTAGGGACAGAGACCAATATATACTTTTCTATCCTCACATTCATCATTTACTACACTTAAATCCCTGTATTATTAATTCTTGGCAGACTTACTATTTCTTTGTCTAAAAGGTATAAAAACTTCCTTCTCTGGTCACTTTTTCAGGTCTTCATCCTTTTGTGAAGCCCCACCCCGTGTACATGTAGAAATGTTGTAACATTTTTATGCTTTTCTCCTGCTAATCTTCTATCAATAATTCTTCAGTCCAGCCAGAGACCCTAAGAGGGTAAAGGAGGGTTTTTTCTTCCCTTACACTAACATCTTCAGTACAGTGTTGACTAGAAGCAATGATAGCAGACATTCTGGTCTTGTTCTAATTTTGAAAGGAAGCTCTATTAATTCACTAGGCTCTGTAAGGAGGTACCACAAATTGGGTGGCTTAAATAATAGGAATTTATTGTCTCACAGTTCTGGAGGCTAGAAGTCCAAGATCAAAGTGCCAGCAGGATTGGTTCCTCCTGAGATTGTGTGGGGAAACTGCTCCATGCCTCTCCTGTAGCTTCTGGTGGTTTACTGGCAACCTTTGGTGTTACTAGGCTCTAGACCCATCACCCTGACCTCTGCCTTCATGTTCATATGGTGTTCTCACTGTGTGTCTTCCTCTGTATCCACATTTCCCTTTTTTTCTAAGGACACCAGTTACATTGGATTAGGACTCACTCTAATGGCCTCATATTAACTAATTACATCTACAGTGACCCCATTTCCAAATAAGGTCACATTCTGAGATACTGGTTAGGACTTCAACATGTTAATATTTGTGGGACACAGTTCAACTCATGAGCAGCTCTGACACTTTGCTATTAAATATGTTTGCCATGATAACCTTTATTAAGTTCTTTTCCATTTCCAGCTTGCTTAAAAGCTGTTATCTTAGACGTTAACCTTTATTCAATGTTTTTATATACTTAATAAGATTTAATATATGGCTTTTCTTCTTTAATTTGATCGTGGGTGATTTATTCTAATAGCTTTTCCATTTTAGTCCATGCCTAAATTTTCAGAATAAACCCAAATTGATCATGATTTTTAATACATTCCTATATTCAGTCTGCTAATATTTTAGAAGATAGTTTCTGCATCTTTGCTCATAAAAAAGATTGGTCTATACAGTTTGTTGTTATTGGACTGTCTTTGCTTTTTATATTGTTAGAATAGCCTCATATAGTAAGGTGGGAACTATAACAGAGATCGTTGGTTGTTTCAGTTTGGGATGATGAAAATGTTCTGGAGATGGTTGGTGGTGATGGTTGCACAACAGTATGATTGTACTTAATGCCACTGAATGAATACACTTAAAGATGGTTAAAATGGTAAATTTTATGTCATGTATGTTTTACCACACACACACACACACACACACACACACACACACAAACCAAACCCACAGCTAACATCATGCTCAGTGATGAAAGACTAAAAGCTTTCCTCTTAAGATCAGGGACAAAACAAGGATGTTTGTTCTTGCCATCCCTGTTCAATATTGTACTGGAGGTTCTAGGCAGGGCAATTATGAAAGAAAAAATAAAAGGCATCCAGATTGGAAAGAAAAAATGAAACTGCCTCTATTTAAAGATGACATGATCTTATATATAGGAAATCCTAAAGAATACACACACACACACATACCCCTACCTAACAGAGCTAATAAATTCAGGATGGTTTCAGAAGATAAGATCAATGCATAAAAACCACTTGTATTTCTTTACACTAACAAGGAACAACCTGAAAATGAAATTTAGAAAACAGTTTCATTTACAATAGTATCAAAAAAGAATACTTAGGAATTATTTTTTACAGAGAAGTGCATGACTTGTACACTATAAACCACAAAACGTTGTAAGAAATTAAGGAAGACAAATAAATGGAAAGACATCCCATTTTCATGGATTGGAAGACAAGATGGCAGTACTCCCCCAGATTGATCTACAAGTTCAACGCAGTCCCAATCAAAATCCCAACTGCCTTGTGTTTGTTTGTTTTTTAAGAAATGGACAAGCTGATTCTAAAAATCATATGGACAGTCTTTAAAAAAATAAGGGTGGGGGAGTCACATTTCCGTATTTCAAGCCTACTGCAAATCTACAATAATCGAGATAGTGTGGTACTAGCATAAGAATAAACATATAGACCAATGGAATAGAATTAAGAGTTCATAAATAAACTCATACAACTATGGCCAATTGATTTTCAACAAAAGTCCCAAGATTATTCAGTGGGGAAAAGACCATTTCCACAAATTGTGCTAGGAAAACTGGAAATCCCCATGCAAAAGAATGAAGTTGGATCCTTGCCTTACACCGTATGCAAGAATTAACTCAAAGTGGATAAAGGCCCTAAATGTAAGAGTTTAAATTAGAAAACTCTTAAAACACAGGTGTAAATCTTTGTGACTCCATATTATGCCATAGTTTCTTAGATATGACCCCAAAAGCACAAGCAACAAAATAAAAAATAGATAATTTGAACTATACCAAAGTGGAAAACTTTTATGTGTCAATGTATATATCAAAAGAGTGAAAAAATTCACAGAGTGGAAGAAAATATTTATAGACTATAATTTGATAAAGGTCTAGTAGCCAGAATACATAAAGAATTCTTATAACCTAAAAATAAAAACAACCCAATTAAAAATGGACAAAGGTAGTAAATAGACATTTCTCCAGTGAAGACATGCAAATGGCCAGTAAGCCCATGAAAAGATACTCAACATCATTAGTCATTAGAGAAATTCGAATCAAAACCACAATGAGATACAACCTCATACCTACTAGGACTGCTGTAATAAAAAAGACAGACAATACAAGTGTAAGTAAGAATGTGGAGAAATTGGAACATTGCTGATAAGAATGTAATATGGTGAATTTGCTTTGGAAAGCAGTTGGATGGTTCCTCACAAAGTTAAACATAGAATTACCACATGACCCAGCAATTCCACTCCTAGATATATATCTAAGAGAACTGAAAATATAAGTTCCAACAAAAACTGGTACATGAATATTCATAACAGTTACTCATAATACTCAAACAGTGGGAACAACCCAAATGCCCATCAGCTGATGCATGGATGAACAAAATATGGTATACTCATACAATGCAACATTATTTGACCACAAAAACAAATGCTATACATATGGATGAATCTTGAAAATGTTGTGCCAAGTGAAAGAAGCCAGACACAAACTATCATGGATTATATAATTAAATGGGTAAATGTGGTCAGAAGGCACAAACTCCCAGTTATAAATAAGTCCTGGGAATGTAATATACATCATGGTAACTATAGTTTAAAAAAAAAAAAGATACCAGTGGATAAAGTTCAGTGCTGCCAGAGCAGCTGGATATTGTGGGAGAATACCCAGAAAGGAGGCATCTGCAGAGAGGAAATCCCCTAAATCTGCCTATGAAATCCCCTCCAATCCTTGGATGACCCCTAACTGCGTGTCTACTGGGTGAGACTCCAAGGAGTCCAGTGGAAAGCAACAGCTCAAAGGCAGGAAGCGAAGCGCAGATATTTCAGCTGCTGCCTCGCCTGCTTCAAGAGAGACGAGATTTGTAGTTTGATTTTCACAAACTCAGAGGGGGTTGGTAAATGTCTTAGACTGTCCACTGAAATCCCATGGGGCCGTACCTTAGAATACAATGCTGGGACACTCTAATAATAATGGGGAAACTTAAACTCACCATAACAAAGGTTGAACCAAAACTACACAAATACAAGGTCAAGTTCAAGCTATTAATTTGACTGCCTGCTAATACAAAAATCAACATTCTTCAGAGGATAAAAGAATCCAGAATCTGTATCATATGTCATCCCCAATGTCCATTATAGAGTTTTAAAAATACTAGACACACCTCAGCCCCAAATGTAACTCAGTATTAATAGAGAAGTCAAACAATGGCAGTAAATACCAACACCACCCAAATGGCGGGGGGGGGGGGGGGGGCAGAATTTGAAGCAGCTATTATAAATATCTACAAAAAGAGTTTAAGGAAAATAGATGCATGAATGAGGAATCTTAGAAAAGAAAATTATTTTAAAAAATAGAAATTCTAGAACTGAAAATAAAAAATTCAATGAGTGAGTTTAACAACAAATTGACAGTGTCCAAACAAAGGGTCAGTGAAGTCAAATATCAAGAGACAGCTCAGTCAAGGGACTGAGAAAAAAATATTGGAAAAAAAAAAAAGACTTATCAAACAATATTCAGGTGATGTAAGTAATTGGAGTTCCAGAAGGAGAGGAGAGAGAAAACAGGGTAGGAAAAATGTGATTAATTAATGGCAACAACAACAACAAAAATCCCTATGATGAGGGAACGGAAGACAAGCTGAGGACAAAGCAGAATCTGACACCCTGCAACCTCCCCCACCCCCAGCTCCTGGGTGGGATAAGTGATGTTCCTCCAGGAAGTTCCCAACTATCTTCAGGTTAATTCCTTGCTAGAGAGAAAAACAACCTTAACTTGAAAATGGCAAGGCTTCCCGTATCCGTGAGTCTTTAACATATGAAAGTACTTTCTCAACCTCCCTGTTTCCTTACATCCCCCAACCCCATAGTATATAATCAGCCAGCCCTCACTACCCCCTGGCAATAGCTCCTTCTGCCCACGGGTCCTGTCCCAGTGCTTTAATAAACCACCATTTTGCTTCTCAAGAATTCTTTCTTGGTCATCGGCTTTGGACTCCACCCCACTGAACCACACCGATATTCCAAAACCACATCACCTACATTTTGTAAAGACAAAAAAATTCAGATTCAAAATCTCAGGAAACCACAATAAGGTAAATATGAACAAAACCATTCTGAGTCACATCACAATCAAACTACTGAAAAGAGAGAGAAAGAGAAAATATTGAAAGCAGCCAAAGATGATCAACAAATGACATACTGGAGAACAATGATTGGAGTTGTCATTGACTTCTCACCTGAAACCATGAAGGTCAGATGATTGTGGGGGGGGGGGGGGATCTTTAAAGTGCTGAAAAAAATCATTAATACAGAATTCTACATCCAATAGGATGAATGAAGATGAAATAACATATTTTCAGATAAATAAAATCATCTAAGAGAATTTATTGCCAGCAGACCTGCACAAGAAATGCTGAAGGAAATTCTTCAGGCTAAAGGGAAATAGACCTTCACAAATGAATGAAGAGGACAAACAGACAAATACAACAAACTGGTGGTTGCCAGAGAACAGGGGGATGGAGGGATGGATGAAATAGATAAAGAGGATTAAGAGTACACTTACCTTGACGAGCACTGTGAAATGCACAGAATTCTTGAATCCTTTTATTGTATACCTGAAACTAATATAGCACTGTATATTAAGTATACTTCAATTTAAAAAAAAATGAATGAAGAGGATCAGAAATGGTAAATAGACTATTTTTGTCTTCTTATTTTCTCTAAAAGAAAGAACACTTTAAAGCAAAAATTATAACATTACCTTCTGGTTTATAAAATATGTAGTTATAACATATATAACAAATACAGCATAAAGGATAGAGCAGGGGATAGTGGCAAATGACCTGTATGTTTACAAGTCATCTACATTTTATGTGAAGTTGTACGACATTATCTCTAAGTAGACTGTGAAAAGTTTAGTAGGTATATTGCAATACTTCTAGATACTACTCAAAATTAAGACAGAGGTAGAGCTAATTATCAGTAGAGAAAATGGAATTCTTAAAAAATACTTGAATATGTTAAAAGAAGACAGGAAGAACAAAGAACAAAAATCAAAAGGAGAATTTAAAAAAATGGTAGACCTAAGTCCAACCATATCAATTATTGTATTAAATATCTGTGGGCTAAACAGTTTAACTTAAAGGCAGAGATTGCCAGAATGAACAAAATAAGACCTAACTATATTCTGTCTACAAAAGCTGCACTTTAAATATAGAGATAGATTGAAAGTAATAGGATGGTAAAAGATAGAACCTGCAAATGAGCATAACATCAGATGAAATAGACTTCAACGCAAAATGTAGTAGCAAAGACAAGGAAGGACATTTTCATAACGATACAAGGTCAACTCATCAGAAAGACATCACACTCTTAAAATGTTTATGTTTCTAATAATAGAGTTTCAAAATCCACAGAGCAAAACTCAACAGAATTAAAGGGAGAAATAGACCATCTTGCAATCATAGTTGGAAGTTTTAATACTCCTCTCTTAACAACTGATAGAAAAACTACACAAAAAATCAGTAAAGACATAGATGATCTGAACATTATCAACCATGTTAACCCAATTGATATTTCTAGAACACTAAATGTGCAAAATAAATATTTTTAAAGGCACAGTATATTCACCTAAATAGACCATACGTTAGTCAATAAAGCAAGTCTCAATACCTTTAAAGGGAATACAGAGTTTCTCAGACCACAATAGGGTGGGGATGTGGCACTTGGGTACCCTAGAGAGCCAGTGAGGGGGTAAGTATGGATTCAGAGAGCAAGCACAAGCAGATGTGGGGGTAGGGGCAGAACATTAGGAAGAAGAGAGAGAGAGGGTGGGTGAGGGCACCAATAACCCACCCCAGAACCAAGCCTCATAGTCATTGGCTGCCACCTGCCCCCAGAGCTGGCAGGAGAGAGTGCGGCTATCAAACTGACCTAGACCTTAATTTTCAGGACAGGGCCCCAGGGCTTCCTGCTTGCCTTCCTTGTCTACCTGAGGAGTGGACAGCTTGTCCTCCCTGCTCTGGCCACAGAAGGAGAGCACCTAGCAAAGTGTGGAGTGCAGCCACTGCAAGGTAAGCTGCTTGGGTTGGGGGCTGGGATTCAGGTAGGGTTACTCTGTGCCAAGAGGGAGGGGGTGACCAAACCCTTTGTAAGGGCAGGAAGGGCCACAGCAGAATGTCCTGGGGGCTCAAGGGAAGGGCCTGCTCTGCCCCAATAGGGAGCCCCAATCCTGGATCTGACTATAGGTGACAGCCGAGGACAGTGACCCCAAAACCTTGCTTCCCACAGAGGAACTCTGTCGTGGGCTAGACTGAAGGGGGATGGGAGGGGCTGGAAGTTCAGGTCAGACTACAGCCACAGAACCAAGGGCCACCACAATGGCCCCGCAACATCTGTACTCAGTGACAGGACCCCATGGGGTTGAGGTCCTGCAGGGACCTCAGAGAGACTGCCTGACACCCAGTTGCAGGGCTGCCCTCATCATTCTGTTCCCCCAAAATCCTCAGGGCGAAAGGAGGAAAAGCTCAGGCCCCCAGCAAAGCCCTAGTGGAGTAGAGTAGGCAGCATTGTCAGGACAGTGACAAGAGACAGATGCTTTGTGCCCCGGACTCTTTCAACTCCAGGGCCCTGCTCCTTTCCCTCCCTTCCTCCCCTCCCCTCCCCTCCCCTCCCCTCCCCTCCCCTCCCCGCCCCTCTCCTCTCCTCTCCTCTCCTCTCCTCTCCTCTCCTCTCCTCTCCTCTCCTCTCCTCTCCGTTGTTGTTTTTAAGATTTGTATTTTATTTAAGCCAGAGAGAGAAAGCACAAGCAGGAGGAGCAGCAGGCCCCCAGCTGAGCAGGGAACCCAACACAGGGCTTGATCCCAGGACCCTGGGATCATGACCTGAGTAGAAGGCAGATACTTAGCCGACTGAGCCACCCAGGTGCCCCTCCTTTTCCTTTCTTACAAAGAAAATGGTGGCTTGGTTCAATGAAAGTCAAAGGGAAGGGCAGCTCTTTCTCTAGGTCAGGGTGGATACAAGGGGTCAGTACTTCCTAGTGGTGGGGTTTAGGGGAGAGGGGACACTCGTGTGCTGGCAGCATGAGAGAGGCAATACTGTACAGTGGTTAAGGTCAAGGGCACTAGACCATACCGTCTGGGGTTGAATCCTGGTTTCTCCACCTATGAGCTTGTAACCTTGGTAATCTCTCCACGCCTTGGTTCCCCCGTCTGTAAAATGGGAAAGATAACAGCATCTATTTTATGACCATTGTTGTTGGGACTCAACGGGGCTCTAGCACAGTTTTTTGGCAGTAGATATTATTATGGGCAGAGCACACAGATAGACCTAGATCCTCTATCCGAAGGGACAACTCAACCACACCCTGACTCAAATTCCAGGGCCTGGCTGACAATGGCCACAGTGCCCCATGACTCCCACCACCACTGGGAACTTTCACAGGGAGAGTCAGGGGTGGGGCCCTGCTCACCAGGGCCTTTCCAGCTGGGTGATTCTCGGAGAGCTCTGGGGCAGGGGTCACAGGGAGGCAGCCAGCCTCTGAGGGCCCATTGTTCTTCTCCTCTGAGCTGGGAAAGATGGCTTCTCCCCACCTCTCTTCCCCTGATGCCTAACTCTGCATGCTCAGGAGCAGACCAGAGATCAACAAACCCTGCCCATCTCTCCTTGCTCAGCTCACAAAGAGCTCTCAGTGTCTCACAATGGGCTGTGATGCCCAGCCTCCTGAGTTTATTGTCCCCAGTTCACAAATGAGGAAGTTGGGGCCCATAGGGAGGAAACGGTATATATGATGTCCCATATAGGGAAGTGTCTCAGTCAGGATTCGGTCTCCCACTCCTGCGTCCAGGACTACACACTCACAGGCACAACAAATTCACAGCCATGCATCGACAGCCCCCCACACTATAGCGCACAGCCTGGGGGGATACAGGTGGAGGGGCAATGGCCGGAACCCCCCTTGTCAGCAGCCTGGTGGTGATAGCTGTTTTGTTTTTGTTTTTCCTCTCTCTAGATGAGCTTCACATCTCAGGTAACTGGAGCAGAAGTCCCCAGCTTGTCTTATCTTCTCCCCAGGTGATGCCTGCTGCCCCAACAGGCCCAGGGTACAGCTGTGACCACGACTTGGCCTAATGATAAAGGGAAGGGGGAAGGGAAGCAGGAACCAAGGTGCCCTCCCTACTTGGTGCATTGCCAGAGAGCATGACCAAAGGCCACAGGGCTGTGCACATGACTGTGGTCTCCTGAAGTCAGAGGATGTGGAAGGGGAGAGACCTGAGTCCAGGGTGAACACCCAGGTTTTCCTGGGTTCAGGATGTGCAACTTCCAGTTTTAAAACCTGGAAAGTTCCAGGCGAACTGGGATGGGCTGGTCACCTGAGTCTTCCACAGTGTCCAGTCTGGTAAAATGAGACTCACCCAGGAATAAGAGAGGAGACTAGAGACGAAGGCTGGGAAGAAAAGAGTGTCAGGGATGGGAGAGACACAGCCACAGAGCGGTTGGCCTCTGCAGCTCGAGCTTGGGCAGCCCCACTCCTCATTACACGTGGATTCTTCCCATCCCAGTCAAGTCCGCTGGCGTCAAGCCCCTCCCTTCCAACAAAGATACCCAGAGACCTGGGGGGGGGGGGCACTTCCTTCTCCCAGGTCCTCTGCCAGCCTGGGATTGATCAGTGCTGAACAGGCCCTATTTTCACCCTCTTTCCATGGGGAACTGTCTCAGACCACATCTCCAGCACCGCCCAGGCTGTCTTTCCAAGTCCCCAGAGCGATCTGTTCCCAGGAGACAGGACAAACCGGAACTGAAGGGGCTTCTTAATTCCTTATAGAGGAAAGGGAGGTAAAGGTGACCAGACACAGAGCTGTGTGCACTCTGGCAACATAGAACCTCAGCCTCAGTTTCCTTAACCTGCAAGCAGGGTCACTGTGCGTCTCTTGTGGAGCTGTACTAAGCATAAAATGTGCAGCTGCTCCATAGATGCTTGCTGCCCAGGCCATTGGAGAGCACTCAGTCTTGGGAGGAGATGACTGTAGTAGGCCCAGATGTCACTCGGGTTTCTGTTTCTTCAGGACTCTGCTCAACTCGGGTACATGCAAGTCCCCAGGGTTGCCTCCAAGGAATGGCAAGATGGGAGATGGTTGAGGAAGGGGTTGCTGGGGGTGGGGGCAAGAGAATGGAAAGGCTGGAATTTAGGATAAGAAGAAAACGTTGGTTGAGGAGGCAGTCCCAGTTGCTGGGAACTGAGGGGTTCTTAGTGGTGGCTCGGGGCAGGATTTATCCCTGATGTCCTGGCCTCTGGAGTTCATCACACAGAGGCACAGGTGGGTGAGTGAAGCCTAGCCCCAGGCCAGGTCTCCTTGAGCCTGGGGAGGCCCAGGTGACCTGATGCCCAGGGGAAGAAGCCGGCTCCCCCTTCATCCCGGCCTGCGCAAAGGCCCAGCGGTCTGGTCCCTGTTTCCTCTTAGGCCCTGACGGGGGCAGTCAGCACCATTAAGTTCTTCCCCTCTGAGGCTTTCCTGGGTCGGCACTTCAAGGCCATGGAGTTGGAGGGCAAGGAGCCTGAGCCCGGAGACCTCTTTCTGTTCAGGCTGTTGTCCCCCACTGGATGCTGGTGCAGGGCCCACGTGGGCATGTACTGTGGCCATGGGGAGATAATCCACTTCGAAGGTGAGCATCTCCGGCTGAAACACCGGCCCTAGTCTGCAAAGAGAGGCTGCCCATCCGAGCCCAGTGGGTAGGGCACACGAGAATGAAAACTGCAGGTCCCAGGCTGGAGGTGAGGGTCTCTGAAGAAGGGCGCTTGGGCACGCAGGGTAGGGGGCTCAGGGCCCCCAGGTCCTGGGAGATTTGGGTGCAGGATGACCAGGCCAGGGTCACAGGACCTAACCCGGCTCTGATCTGCACCCGTTGGGCAATCCCTGCAAGCAGGAATGTCGCCAGCCAAGGGCCTCACGCGTGTCTGCGCTCCTGCGAAGGCATTGTATCCAAACGGGCAGCGACTGCTGCTGCGCTCTCGCTCGCTGTGGCGTGTGCTGCGTAGACGTGGCGGCGTTGACCGCGCGGCGCTAGAGCGCCGCGTGCACGAGGCCATGGACGCAGACCCACCCCCCTATCACCCCGCGCGCAGCAACTGCGTGCACTTTGCGCTGCATCTGCTGGGCCACGGGCCCACCCTGGACCCCCCCTACGAATAGACAGAAGTCCTATTAGTTTGGTGAGTGCGGCTCAGTTACCCACGCACAACCCCACCCCACCTCCCACTCCGTCTCCGCCTTGGGAGCCAGTTAACAAATGCAGCTAGCCAATGTGCTGCAAAATTCATACGTTCCCTCCCCGCCCAGGCCTTGTTCCTCAAACTCAAGATCCACTTTACCCTGCAAGACTCAAAGCAACCAGAAGCAAACTAGGCCTGCCGACTTGTCGAGGTTGCACTTCTCTGAAACTCTTTCCGGCCTCCTCCAGGAAGGCCCCAGTTCACAGATCTTGAGCACGTCTCTTTCCTTCAGCCTGTGAACTTCCAAACCCAGGCGCTGCCCTGGTCCTTGTTAACCCCCATTCCCATTCCCCCAGTGGAACCTACGTATGGAGCCATCTTTCTGGGCCCTGTCCGTTTACACCCAGGCCCACAAATTCTGGTTCTGGAGATATTGGGATCCTAGTCTATAGATCAAGACTCAGCTCTATGAACTCTGGCTCTCCAAGTCAAGCCCTCCTCACCTCCTAATCCATGCCCAGCCAAGAGACTTCAGCCATCCAACCTGATGCCCCAAACTCGGGCCCAACTAGATCCCACCCCTTTCCCCAAACCTGCTCACTACTTTCTCTCTAGATCAGGCCGTCCTTCCTTGGGAGTACTTCGAGCCTTGGGAGCTGAGCTGGAGGCCTCACGTGATCTAGGAGTCCTGGCTGTCACACCAGACCTTAACCCAGCCTCTCTCTTCCCTCTCTCCTTCATAGGTGTAGGTGGATGTGAACTTAACTGTGGACTAGGTGTGATCTTAGGCCCTCCTGAGTGGGCATGGGGGCTTCAGAAATGGTCATTAAACTGTTTTACAAAGATGAATTCGGGGTTCACTATCCCTTCTATTTGGTCTCCATTTATCTGCCTGCAGCCTGCTGTAGGCTCCTCCCTTGGACCAGACGTCCTTACATTCTGTCACGTCCAGGAAGCCCCCTGGCTTCCTGGTGAGAAACCAAGACACCATCCAAGGGGCCCAGACTTTGTAGGAAAGATGGAGCTGGGGGAGGGACCATCCTTGGTCTCTGAATTGGGTCTCCAGGTGCTGCGCCTCCTTCCCGCTCTAGGAACCCCAGCGATGTAACACAGCCTCCTCTTCAGTCCCCTGTTTTCCTTCCACGGCGCGGGGGAGCATCCGTGGCTGTGTCTGGAATGAGAGGAGCCCCTAGAAGCCCTTCCATGGAGACTTTGTGGTCGGGAGGGTGAGGGAAGGCGCTCTGCTTCTCCCAGAAGGTTGTCCCACCCTCAGTCCAGAGGCCACCACCCACCCCCGGACCCGGAGGTGCATCAAGCTCCTCTCTAGGACTGGAGGCTCCCCAACCGGTAGGGGGAAGGGGACGGGGATCTCCGCGGGATGCGGGCGGGGCCAGATCCTGCGGCAAGCCCCGCCCCCTCCGCGGACACGCCCTCCGCTCCGCAGGCGCCGGTGCCTTTAAGAGCCTCACGGCGCGGCCCTGATTGATAAATCCGCACGCTGCCTCGGCTCGCGCGGATTGCGGCCTCTGCGGGGCCCGGCCTGCGCTCGCTTCCTCGGCCCCAGCCTCCGCCCCGGCGAAGAGCTCTCCCCTGCCGCCCCATGTCGGCCGCTCCGGCCTACGGCGAGGACAAGGGCGGCTCCGCCGGCCCCGGGGAGCCCGAGTATGGCCACGACCCGGCGAGCGGCGGCATCTTCTCCTCCGACTACAAGCGGTGAGGGAGCCCGCGGTGCGCCGGCACCATGGACAGCGCCCCGGCTCGCGGACCGGAAGCCCTGCCCCCTCCCGCGGTGGCCGAGCCGGGCGCCCCCAGTCCCCCGCTCCGGCGCCCCGCGCCATGGCCCAGCCGGGACCCGGGGAGGGGCTGCAGGCCGGCGGGGGAGGGCCCGACCCTCTCGGCCCGGGCGTGCCTGCAGTCTGTGGGTTTGCACTACAGGTTCCCGCCTTCTTCGCGCCGGGCGAGCTGGCTCCAGAAGATCGCGGGGGAGGGGTCAGCGTCCGTGAGCTCGAGCCTGGGGCCTGTCTGGGAAGGCCGGCCCTGCCTGTGCCCTCGGAACCTCCCAGGCCCGGCCCCTCCCCATTTTCCTCATTCTGGCCCCACGCTTGCGCCCCCATCTCCCATCTGGCCGGCGCTCACACACTCCTGCTTCCCACCTTGCCCCTAGAGTTCAGCCCCACCTGGACTTCCCACTCTTCTCCTCCACCTTTGGCTCACTCGTTGGTTCTTTCGTTTATTTGTAAATCCTGAAACAAGCATCTGTAAGGGGCTGCTGTATCCATTCTCATACTAGTCACTGTGAATACAGGCGTGAACCTGATCGTCCTCTAGTTGCTCTAGGGGGGAGCACAGAGGAAGAATCCGTGTTGTGGGAGTGTCGGAGGGATTCGAGGAGCTGGTCCCTGGCCCTGGAGGACAGGGTCAGGGGAGAGGGAAGGATGTTCCATGCAGAGGAAGGAGCTTGTAGGGAGGTGGGGAGATGGAGAGCCAGGTCACAGGTTTTGTGGGTGCTAGTATGGTATGGCCCGAATCGCTGTGCAAGCCCCTGGTGTGACCAGAAATGAGGGTGGGAAGATGCCAAGGCGCTGAAGGGTTCTGAGCAGGTGATATCACATTTGCATTTTAGAAGGATTCTAGGCTGGATTGTGGAGAAGAGATGGGGTTGTGCTGGTTTGAGCAGGAGACAAGGGAGGGGGCGGGTGTTGAAGTTGGGAGTGGGGGACATGAGGGTGGTCTAGACTCTGAGAGGGGCAGAGGATTTGAGGGCTATTGAGGTGGTAGAAGTCACAGACCTGATGATTAACTGGGGGGAGAAGATAAGGGTAATACTCAGGCTACTATTTCTTGCAACTGGATATATGGTAGTGCCATACAGTGTGACTGGAAATAAAGACGTTACAAGCCAATTGGTGAAAATAATGTTGAGCCCAGCTTTTGACAGGCTGAGATTGTAAACTCTGAGGGATATTCAAGCCTAGGAGGTAGCTGGATTTTAGGATTTGGATACCAGGAGAGATTACTAACATGTATGTATTAATCAAAGCCACAGAAGGAAGTTAAGATAACCCAGGGGAGTAGATGAAAGAGTTCAGACAGTGCACAGAGATGAACCCTAAAGACACAGACATTAGGGATGACCAGAATGCAGGGAGAAAATGTTTCAAGGTAACTGAGAAAAAGTAAACCAAAGACAGGAGGAAAACAAAATGTGATTTCAAGAAGGAGGAGGCAATCAGCAAGGTCAACTCAAACAAGGGAAAGAAATCATGACCGTTAGTTTGACAAAGAGCAGGTCAACGCTGCCCTGCTCTACTCCCCAACTCCTGTCCTGGGGGACAAGTCTGGCAACATCAGAAGAGAGGGAGCTAGATTATTTTTCCCCAATATTCTATTATGAGCAATGTTAAACATACAAAAAAGTTGAGTGCATAATACAAGGAATACATGAATACCCTCCATCTAGATTCAACCACTGTTGACATGTGCCATATTTGCTAAATTTATATAACCCTCTAGCCATAAATAGTTTCGGCTAAACCATGTAAGTTCCAGACATCATGGCCCCTCAGCCCTAAATTCTTATCAGTGTCTAAAACCAGGTTAAAATGAGTAGAGGAGAAAATCAGATGTGAATAAATAAAACACAGGGAATGGGAAATTTGCTTTCCGGAAGTCTGTAAGGGGGAGAGAAAAAAGAGTTGCTGGAGGAGATCAAGAAGGTTTATGTTATTTGTGTTGTTATTTTTGTTTATTATCAGGATGGGAGAGCAAGTCTAACTGCTGATGGGAAGGAGCCAGTAGTGTGGGAGAGGCTGAAGGGAACTGAAGTTGCAGGGACCCCTGGGTGATGGGAGGGGAGGCGTACAGAGCTGGGTGGGAGGACTGTGCTGGCTTGGGGAGGATCGCTGCTCAGGGGGAGGAGGGCAGGAGGAGAGGAGAGGCAGGTGTTTGGAAGCTGTAGGGGATTTTATCTGAGGCCTTTCGTTTTCTGTGAGAAGCAGGTGGTGAAGCTCTAAGAGCAAGAGAGCAAGGCTGTGGGTGGGGATTTGAGGCACATCGAGGGGGTTTGAAATGCAGCGAATAAAGCCAACTACTCCTGGCAGGGTAGGGGCAGCACGGACAGGAGGGCCAGGGGTGTGAGTGAGAGAGTGGCTGAAGGGAAGGCGGGGGGGGGGGGGGGGGGGGGGGGGGGGGGGGGGGGGAGGGTGCTGGGCCAGGGAGGGAGGAAGTAGCGATCAGAGAAGGCTGATAGGAAGGAAGGAAGGAATCAAGGAACTGGTTCTGGGTTTGGGTCAGAGTGGGAAGGAGGTGTACAGGATTTCTGAGGAAGAACAGTTCTGGGGCGGCAGAGGTCCAGATGTGACAGGACAGTGGAGGTGAGGAGGGCAGCCCTCACCTCTGTCTGGATCAGCTCTCCCCTGACCCCCGTGCCCCCTGGCCGGAGACTGGGGTGGCTTAGTCCCCAGTCCCTACCTTCCTCCCCCCTCTTGAGTCCTGTCTCCGAGCAGTGAAAAGGAAACCAGAGCCTCCTTCCCTGCCAGTGTCTGGTTTCTGAGTTTCGGGGGCGGGCCGTCTAGGACAGCGACAGGCGTCCCTGGCTCCCCGGTCAGCTCAGTCTCCTCTCAGAGCAGGACCTGGTGCCCAATGCAGCGATTCCTGCAGCTCCCTGGGGCCGTGGGGAGGCCAGGGGGCAGAGGGGCCTGCGGGGCGGACCAGGAGGCTGCCAGCCCCGTGCTGGCCCCTGAAGGCGGCCCCCCACCCTGGTACCAGGCCTTGCAGCCTGAGGAGCTGCGGTGGCTGCAGGCCCCAGAGGAAGACACAGCCCCGGAAGCGTCCCTGGAAGGCCCTTGCCCAGAGCCTGGCCAGAGCCAGAGCCAGAGCCAGCCGCTAAGGTACAGAAGAACTCCCGGGGACCCTCACCCCGACGTCAGGCAGGCTAGCGGTGGGCAGCTGCTGCTCTCAGCTCAGCTCTTCCAAGCCCCGCCTCCTCAGGAGGAAGGGGGCTGGGATTTAGGGGCGGGGCGGGGGGGTTGTCGGGGCACAACGTGGGGGCTGAGGGTATGAGGGGGGTGAACTTAACTCCAGCAGCTCTCTGGGGAGCAGGATAGTGTAGTGGTCCCACCTTGGCCTCCCCCTCCCAGGTCCTGGCTGAAGTGCGCTCTGGGGGAGGTTCAGAGAGGACTACCGCACAGTCCCCCCCTCCCCCGTCTAGTGGATTGGGGTTCTGGTGGTGAGGAGAAGGAGGAAGAGGAAGGTGTGTATCAGGGGAGACGAGCACGTCCGGCCTCAGGGCCGCGTTCCGCTCCCTGGCTGGGCCCCTGGAGCATCCCTCAGGCCAGGCCAGGGGTCAGGGCAGAGTGAACGCGGTGTAAGGGGATCCGAGCTCCGGACGCTCCTGTTTCCTGGCTTCAGAGCGCGGCTGTCTGTCCCTCGCCTCCTCTCCCTCTAGGGCACACAAGCTGGTGCCGCGAAGATGGGGGACCCGGGGGTAGCATGTGATGGGCCTGCCTGGGCTCCGGGTGCTGTGTACCCACAACCCCTCCGCTCCCCCAGTCCCCCCTGCTCCGGGGCCCCGAGAGCAGGCACGAGGCCGGGATGGGGGGCGGGGTGTGGGCGATGCGGCGCAGCCCCGGGGCGGGGCACTTGACAGGGGCCTGTGGCATTTCTAGGAGGGGTGAGGACACCGCCGTGAGCAAGTCTGCTTTAGGGAACACCCAGAGTGAAAGGGGGCCGGGCAAACCCCGACTGCTCCCGGCGAGGTCGCCCCAGGCAGACCCGTCAGAAGGAGGCCTCGGAGGATCCGTGAGGCCGCGTGTATTTGATCCTAGAAGCCTGAGTTCACCCAGGAGACGGGTGGACACTGGGGAATGAGACCAGAGCGACAGTTTAGTCCGGAGGGTGTCTGTGTCCGTGGTGTGTGTTGGAGGGCACATGGGGGGGCACTGCGTGGGCTGTGCGTGTCCGATGAGGGCGTGGGGGAGGACGGAGGGGGCTCGTGGGGATGCGTGTGTGTTTGCGGGTGTCTGGGGATGGTGGGTGAGGTGTGTGTCGGTGGATATGTGGGCTTTTGTGTGGAGAGTGATTTTGTAGGAAGTGTTGGAATGTGAGGTATGTGTCTGCGACTGGGTTTCTGGGGGGGGTTGCAGGTGTGTGTCTGCAGGGAGTTTTTGTGGGTGTGTGTGGGTTTATGTATGAATTGTATGTGTCTGGGGGTGCAAGTGTGTCTGGGGTATGTGGATATATCTATGGGGTGTAGGCGTGAGGGTGTAGGTATGTCTTTGGGACATTGTTGTGTTTGTGGGGTGTAGGCATTTCTCTGGGGATATGGTTATGTCTGTGGGGTGCAGGTTTGTCTGGGAGTGTGGGTATGTCTGTGGGATACAGGTGAGTCTGTAGGGTACAGCTGTGTCTGTGGGGGTAGAGCTGTGTCTGTGGGGGTACAGGTGTGTCTGTGGGGGTGCAGGTATGTCTGTGGGGTGCTGGTGTGTCTGTAGGGTGCTGGTGTGTTTGTGGGAGGTTGTGGGGATGTCTGGGGTATAGGTGTGTCTGTGGAGGTACACGTGTGTCTGTGGGGTACAGGTGAGTCTGTGGGGTATAGGTATGTCTGTGGGGTACAGGTGAGTCTGTGGGGTATAGGTATGTCTGTGGGGATATCTGGGGTGCAGGTGTGTCGGTGGGGTACTGGTCTGTGTGGGTATGGGAGTGTCTGTGGGGTGCTGGTGTGTCTGGGGGATACAGGTATGTCTGCGGGGATGTCTGGGGTACAGGTGTGTCTGTGGGGATGTGGGGATGTCTGGGGTGCAGTGTGTCTGTGAGGGGCACAGGTGTGTCTGGAGGATACAGGTATGTCTGCGGGGATGTCTGGGGTATAGGTGTGTCTGTGGGGATGTGGGGATGTCTGGGGTGCAGTGTGTCTGTGGGGGGCACAGGTGTGTCTGGGGGTGTGGGGATGTCTGTGGACTGAGGTGTATCTGTGGGGGAGATATGGGAGTGTCTGGGGTCCGTGTTGGGTGTTGGGGTGCGTAGGTGTTTGTGGGGTGTGAGCTGACCGTGAGGTGTATGTATGGAGGAACCTGGCAGTTCAGTGGTGTGCGTTTGTCCACTGGGGATGGTGGTGCCCGGCTTTCATTCTCCCCGCAGCCCCAGTGCTGCCCAGGCCCGGCTGAACAGTTTGTCCCTCTTTCTCTACTCCGGTTGTCCTGAGCTCTGGCCCTTAGGATTTGACCACTTGGTTTGTGTCTGGGAGAGTGAGAAGATCCTCTGATTTGGGGGGCATCCCCCAAGTGAGGGAATTGTGGATCAACAGGGCTGGGGCTGGAGATCGTCTGCCTTCACGCGACAGCTAGCCAGGCCTCTGTGTTCTGGAAAGCATCATCTTTCTCCTCCGCTTTCCGTCAAAAAATCTGTTCAGGAAAGACACTTTCTAGAACCCTTGGAGGAACATCCATTTCCTAGCACAACTTCCGTCCTTTCTGAATGTATGTGGGCACGCAGGCTCTTCTGTAGAATGCAGCCCGAGGACCAGGCGTGTGTCATGTCAGTTCTTCTCTTCCTCTGAGCCTTCGTCGCTTCCTCGTCTCTCAGCACCAGCCTCACGTGTGCCTGTCTGTGACTATCGTCACGCTCTGCCCTGCTATCACTGCTCCCTCCGATTTCTGATTTTTTGTTGTTTCTAAATGTTTCACTGCTTTTTGATCTCTACTGTTGGTGATACCTTTCTAGACTGGGTTCTCCTGCCTGGGTCAACAGCTGTGGGTTATCAGAGTATCGTCCAGGAGATGAGAGAACTGTGCAGGACACACACACAGCTGCTCACCACATTTTGGAGCTGTTTTGGCAACACATGAGCCCATCAGTTGTCCCACAGCTGTATCAGCTCTGTATAGACACATTTTTTTTCGATGAGTTTATTAATAGTTCTCTGTTCACTTCTTCGACTGCCAGCCTCTAGACCTCTGAGTATGGTTGGGCAGGTTGTTCACTGCACAAGGGCACCTGGCCAAGGAATACCAGACTATACTCCACTCATGGAATGGGGAGCAACAGCCCAGGGCTACGTCTGCTTGGATGGTGGATATGCTTGCAGCAGCCCTGACAATGAATGCTGATATAGACCTTAAATTGATATCAGTACTTTATTTTGGATATTAAATTTTTATTTGCCATATCCCAAATATTTTCCTTTTGTTGGTATTATAGGCTGGATGGTGTCCCCTTCAAATTCCTATGTTGAAGTCCTAACCCCCAGTACCTCAGAAAATGACTGTATTTGGAGAAGGGGTCTTTAAAGAGGTGATTATGTTAAAATGAGGTCATTAGGGCCCTAATCTAATCTGATTGGTGTCCTTATAAGAGGAGGAAATTTGAACACAGGGACACGTAGAGGTAAGACCAGGTGCAGATACAGGAAGACAGCCATCTACAAGCCAAGGAGAGATGTCTCAGAACTGACACCATGGCAGACTTCTAGCCTCTAAAATTGTGAGAGAATAAATTTAGGTTGTGAAAGCCACCTGGTGTGTGGCATTTTGTCACAGCAACCCCAGCAAACAAATACAGTTGCCCTGTTT